>NC_141906.1:10622500-11822500 GCF_057802395.1 Ceratotherium simum simum | reverse complement strand
GTACACGCACCCCAGGCTGAGAAGCACGGAACCTGCCTGCAGTAAACCTCACGCCACTGTTACAGACGACTCTGGAGATGAATATTTAATAACCCGGGAAGAAATTCCAATGGTATAGAGCGAGAAAGGCAAGGTTACAAAATAGTACGATCTCCTGGCCTTAAAAATGAAAACTATAACGGTGCGTATATAAAGGGGGAGAAGACCCTGTGTAAGACGGGAGGTTAACACGAAATAGTGCTGGCAGGGCATGCAGCCCAGTGAATGCCTGGCACACAGTAAGTGCTTAACAAATGTCGTACATGGTAAATGGGAAGAACAGAAGCCAGGTAACAACAAGAGTTCTTTGGAGGAGGGTGAAATTAGAGGTGATTTTTTTCATTGTTTATATATCCTAAATTTCCTCCAATACATACATACACACATAGATAAGTATATACATATATACACATATAGATATATTTATTTGTAGTGAGGAAAAAAGTATTTTAAAAAAGAGACCACCATCCTGAGTTCAGATACCAAGAGGCCTCGTTAATACTCCCAGGTTCTGGGCTCTGACTCCCACCTGTCACCTCAGTGTCACAAGGGGGTCATAAGAGACTGAGAGCGTGTGTGTGGCTCTGTGAGACCACCCAGCAGCAGAACAGCCACTCAGAAGTCAGGGCCCCGATGATGCGGGACCATCACTCCTGCGTATGAAGGACGGCAGGTTCCTCGCCTCGCGCCTCATGGGGGTGGAGCAAACTGCAGGCTGGCAGGCCCTGTATGCACAGCTCAGAGACAGAGGTGGAAGCTGTTTTTTTATTTTTAAATCCACAGGGTACCTGGCAGCCCTGGGGGCCAGATGAATCCAACTGATGAGGATTCACTGAATGCCTGGGAGATGCCTACCTGTCAGAGCAGCGTTTGTTGAAAAGCTTGTCTGGGCAGAAATGTAACATTTCTGTACTCAGGAAGATACATTTTCAAACACATACTACATTCTGCATATAATTTTGGAGGGCACCCACGGACCCCAGGTTAAGAAGCCCTGGTCCTGGTCAGGGTGAGGAGCAGAGGCCTGTGATAGACAGGGGTGGAGGGGGCGGGTGGAGCACTGGGCTGCTTTCAGTCCCTGCTCATTCATGGGTGAGTCCCACACACATTTATCGAGCAGCAGTTGTACACCTTGCAAGCGCTGGGCTAGGCTCAAAACAGTCCGTGCCTGCATGGCCCACCATGGTCCTGGACCTCTTCGTCCTTCCGTCCTCTGGTCTCACTCCTAGAGATTACGTCAGCTTCTTCCTTGCCCGCTCACCCTTCCACTCACTATCTTGTTCTGGGAACGGCAGTGCCACCTCTCTGGGCAGGCTCCGTGCAGTTCCCAGGCGCTTCTGTACACGCAGTTCATCTGTTGCCCTCGGCAGCCCTGTGAGGTAGACGTTATCATCATCAGCCCGTTTTGTCGGTGAGAGGCGGCTGCTTGTGTCAAGGGCTGGCTTTTCAATAGTTCACAGCGAGCGAGCTGCATTGCCACGCGTGAAACCCTGACTCAGAGGCAGCTGCTGACGGAGACTGCACATCGGGCTCCTCCTCGTGGACTCGCCTCTTGCACAGGATGAAGGGGATTTTCTAGGCATGGAAATCGAAGCTTAGTGAGGTTAACTGGCTTGCCCAAGTAAGTGCAGACCAGAAATTTGAACCCAGGGCTTCCTGACACCAAGTGGTCTTTCCAATTTGCCATACTGCTTCTCAGGAAAAGGCTACTGCAGCAAAGGCAGGAGGATGGTGAGAGCCCGGGAGGGAGGGAGGCAGGGGAGGAAGGAGTCCTTGCGTCTGGGGGAAATTGGAACCCTAACAGCTGCACGGGGTGGTGGTGGTACAGCCTTCGTCCTTGATCCCTGGCTCACGGCTCTGCAAAGGCTACACGGCATGGAGGGAAGAAGGACTGGAAGGCAGGAGCTCAGTATCCCAGGCCAGATCTCTAGGGACCCTGAGTAAGCCTGCAGGCAAACGGCCTCCAGAGCCTCCCTGGGGCATGTGGAAACACCGTGATCCCTCTCCTGTCACCTAGCGCCCCAATCCCACCACTACACTCCGCAGCAACTGCGTGCCCCGGGGCTGGTGCTGCCTGAGCTCCAGAACCCGTGGCTGCTCCTGTCAGTGACTCATCCTGGGCGCTGCCAGGCTGCCAGCCCACTGGAACGGGAGCGGAAGGCTGGCCCAGCCTCTTCCTGTTCACGTGAGGAGGGAGGTTCTGTCCCATTCAGCTTTTCTTCCCTTCCCAAACAGGGCCAGGAGTGACCTCCCAGCCACGCCCACATAGTCACAGGGGGCCCTGACCAACAGAACATCACATTCAGTCCTGCCCGGGCTTCTAGAACCACAGATGGTCAGAGCCTGACAGGCCCTGAGGGGCATCTGGTCTAGTCTGCTAAACTCTCAGATGGGGAAACTGAGGCCCAGAGAGGGGAGGTGGCTTGCCCAAGGTCAACAGCCAGCCAATGGCAGAGCCAGGAAGTTAGCTGCTACCATGTCCCCCATCAGCTAACACACTGAGTGCCTACGACGTGCCAGGCTACTCCAAGTGCCTTACAGATATTAACACACTTAACCCTCACGACAATCCTAGAAGCAGCTGCTACTCTAGAAGTAGGTGCTACTCACGCTCACTTTACAGATGAAGAAACTGTGGCACAGAGAAGTCAAGTCACTCGGCCAAGGTCAGCTAATAAATGGGTAAGCGAAGACCAGAACCCAGGCAGTCTGTCTCCAGAGCCCACGCCATTAACCAACACACTAGACAAGACTCACTCAGGAATTCTGCTCTCGATGCCACAGCATCTTTGAGAAATCTCCAACACTTCCGCCCCTCAATGTCTCAAGAAGTATGGCGTCATCCACCTGGGAGATGGTGCCGGGCTCCACAGCCCATCACTGTGTCTGAAACCTCGCCATCAAACATGGACGCTTGTTTATGGGACTATTGTTCCTCCTCGCCGTGGGTACAGAAGAGAGGGGGGAACGATGGGGGGTAAGCCTGAGCAGTTTTCTACCAGCTTCTCCCTGGGGAGGGTTAACCAACAGGGAAGACTCACCCTCCATTACGCTCCTACTCTGCCAGCTCTGAGCCAGGCACACCACGAGCCTTATGCTATTCGATACCCACAACCATGCTGTGAGTTAACGTTCGTGCCCACATCTCATATGTGGAGCTGCAGAGGCAGAGAGAGGTCCAGCGACTTGACCAGGGTCACAGATCCAGGAAGTGGCAGAATGGGGAACTGAACCCAGGCCTGTGGGCCTCCACATTCCATGACCTTCCCGCTATTCCTGGAAACCCACAAGAGGATGGGGCAAGGCAGGCTGACGAGGCCTATTTTGAAGTTTTGCTTGGGTAGTCCTGAATGCAGAATCAAGTGAGGGGCTGCCAAGGGAACTGAGAAGGGGTGGAAACATCTAGAAGGAATATGCTTGATCAGCCATTTCTGCCATCACCATCATCACACTCCTCAGCACTGCCCTGGGCTCTGAGAGGAAGAGCTGGCCTTGCTGGGCCGGGGCACCGCTGTGGTCTCTGTCCTCTCCGGGAGAGGGTGGAGTGGTGGCCCCCATTTTCTGCGACATTTTGGGGGGTGTGTAGCAGGAAAACTAGGAGGCAGAGGGTAGGTGCTGGGGGAGGAGACGTTCCCGGGGAGGAGAAGATTCCCAACAACGGTTTCACTTGGCAAACATCTCCTGAGCACTGCTCTATCCCTCGGGACCTATGCGTCTCCATCCCGACGCTTACCAGAAGGACTCCTCGGAGCGAGAACAGCCCTGATGAAAACACTTCTAGCCCCTCTGGGCAAAGGCTGAGGGTGTGGGGCTCTGGGAATTCACACCGGCTCCCCACAACCCCTCCACCTCACCAGTCCTGCTGATCAGCGAGCAACACGGGGAATGAGTCCCCAGAAGGAGGCAGTGAGATGACAAGGACCTGGGTTGGCAGTGAGTAAGCGCTTGATTCCTCTTGGGAGGTAAGCTGGCTGAGGGCAGGGCCATGTCCTGTTCATCTCTGCAGTCCCCAGGCAGGCAGGACGGCAGTGGAAAAGGAAACTGATTTTGGCATAGGAGGACTCTGGAATAGAACACAGGTGCTCGCCATTTATTAGCGACGTGCCTTGGACAAGCTGTTTACCTCCCTGTAACCTGATTCCCGTGGGGGTCTCCAATGGTGTCTGTGACTCCTTCCACAGTCCTCCTATCAATAGGTGGAGTCTATGCCCCCTCCCCTTGACCTGGAGGATGGCCTCAAAGATGGGAATCTGGCAGAAGTGATGCTGCCTGACTGCTGAGCTCAGAAAAGTCCACGTAGCTTCTGCTGCTTCTCTCTGGACACTTGCTCTGGAAACCTTCAGCAGCCATGTAAAAAAATCTAGCTGCCCTGAAGCTGCCTTGTGGAGAGAAGAGAGAGACAGAGCGCAGAGAGCGCGCAAGGATGAGAGTGCATGCATCAGATGCAGCGGGGGCTCAGGAAATTCTGAACGCTGAATGGAAGCGATCAGGCGGGACATTCGGCAGCCGGGCCAGTGAGGCAGGAGGGCACCTGCACCTTAGGGGCAACGGGATGGTCAAAAAATCACCTGTATGAGACTTTTGTGTGTTGCATTTAGAGTCGTTGTTCTGGGAACTCACCTGGAGCAAGGTGAGAGAGCTGCACCACAAAGGAGGGGGTGGGCAGCTGTATTAGTCTCCCTCCTGCCTGACGCAGAATGTTCCAGGAATCGCTTCAGTCACTTGCTTCAAGCTGGAGACCTGGTTCTCACAGCGCCACAAGGTGCAAGCCTTTGGGTCTGCAGTTCGGGCTAATGAGCTCTGGCTCCTCCACACCTCAGAACTATCCTGTCCTTCCCCCTCCCAAGCCCAGCAAGGCGCAGCGCTAAGCGCCAGTGACTGCTTCACAAGACTGCCTCATTCAGTCCTTACAACCACTGCATGGGCCTGGCAAGAGGCCTGTGCTCATTTTACAGAGAGGAAGACAGAAGTCCGAGGGGTGAAGGGACTGGCTCAAGGCCATCGCAGCTCATGGACAGAAGAGCCAGGACTCAGACCCAGGCAGCTGGGCTCCAGCATCTGTTTTCTTAACCGGACTCCGTGCTGCCCACCCCAGGCTGGGCCTCCACTGCTGCTTCCCCGTCCCTGTCAGGGGAAGTCGGCCTGAGAAGGAGCTTCAGCCCGTCCCAGAGCCGAGGGGACAGGCCTTCTCCTCTTGGCACAGTCTGTGACACCCTGGCAAGGGGTGGGCTGAGAAAAGCAGGATTGGGACGAGGACGAGGGGAAGAGGTCTGGGAACCAAGGGTGTCTGATGCTTAGTGTGGACAGGGGGAGGCTGGGGGCAGGGGGTGCTGAACACTGTTCGCAGACACCTGAGAGGCTGTGCCAGGGAAGGGGGCACGCGAGAGGCAAGAACGGGACCCTGTGTGGATGCCCCCGGCGCGTGGGTGCCCTCGGCGTGTGGATGCTCTCGGCAGGCACACTTCCAAGTAACAAGAAATATCTCTAGGACCTGACCCTGCAAGTCCGTATTGCAGCTCTTCCTGTCCCCACAAGTGGCTCTGTTTCCAGGGAGGGAGCTTTTGATAACAGCTCGCAGCAAAAGCTTTGGAGTCACACAGACTTAGGTATGGGGCCCGACTTCGCCATTCACTACTTCTGTGACCTCAGGTAACTGACTTAATGTCTCCCCTGGACAACAGATATACTCAGACTTGCCTGTTGGATTTTGAGGATACTATAAGGTAAAACACACAAAGCGCTTAGCCTGGGGCCAGGCACACAGTGAATATTAGCGGCAGAATTGAGAAAGGAGGGGGAGACAGAAGGGAGGGGAGCATGAGGGAGAGGCTGCAGTAAGGACTTCCCTTCCATCTGCCAAGGGAGGCCCCCAGGGGAACAATGGGTACTCTGCCCCATGTGGGCAGGGGCTTCAAGGCTGCTGGCTAGCAACTGGGGTCGGTGGATGGAGTGGGCATGGACTGGGGGTGGCAGAAGTGGGGCAGCTTTGTCTCTGCCAGTTAATTAAATCTGGAATGCTAACAAGCTTTCAAAACAAAACACGACTCAAGTACTCTTTGGATGGGATGTAATACAATGGTTCTGTCTGAAACTGCAAACAGCTTTGTTCCTGCGAACAAAGGCTCAGTTCTCTGTGCCTCTCCGGAGCGGAGGCCAGAAGCACAGGGGTGAAAAGGGTCAATGAAACTCGGAGGGTGCAGCTGCCCAGCTGCCCACGCTGAGAACTGAAAGAACTGAGAGAGAGGCCCCAGGGAGATGGGGTACCCGAGGTCCCAGGTACCTGAGACTTAAACAAAAATGTGTGGGGAAGAAGGGACAGACTTGAGAGAGCATCTTATTCTACCTTCCCATTTCAGAGAGGAGGAAACTGAGGTCCAGAGAGTAAGAGGCAGAACCAGGACTGGCACGTGTGTCTTTAACCCTCTGGTTCGGTTCTCGCTCATTAGGCCAGTGTGAGAAGTTTCCCAGGGACTGCCTGGGGGTATCTGAAGGGCTGAGGCCTGAGCCCCATGGCAGCAGAAGCCTGGGTCTGGCTTGGGGTTCTTCGGTTGGTCCTGGTCAGTGCCCTCAGAATTCTAGACAAGTCCAGGTGATGGGAAGTGAGCAAGAGCAACCCGAGTGCCCCCACTTTGGGACAAATCCCAAGCCTCCAGAGGCCACCACCTTCAGACGGCCCTCTGCAAGCAGGGAGGGTCACGACGCTGGCAAAGTGTCAAGAGGCCAGAGTGCCTGTCCTGGCTCTGCCTCTGCCGGCTGTGTGGCCCTGAGCATCTCACCTCCCCCATGGGCCTCAGAGGCCTTCTGTCAATCCAAAGAGTGTGACTAGGGGTCTTGAAGAGCCCTTCCAGCACTAAAGAGCCACTGCTGCCAGTTTTTAAAAAACAAATCTGAGCCCCTGCTTTCATTTAATTCAGTGGTTTCCCTTGTTCTCAGGATAAAGACCTAAATCCTCGTCACGGCCAGCAGTGAAGGCCCAGCATGCACTGGCCCCTGCTTATCTCCCCAGCCTCCACCCACACCACCTTCCTCCTGGTGGAACCTGGAGGTGGAACCTCCTCTGCTGGAACCAGTCTGGAATAAGTCTGGAAACTGGTGGTTCTGCTCAAAGAACTCCTCACACAGTTCCTCAGGGGGCACATGAGTCGAGGTTCTCTCCTGTACTTTCTGTGGTGGGGTAGGGAAGTCTGCATGGCCATCGCTTGGGGCAGCTGTAGGCTGTCCAGGGACACAATGGGGAGTACTATGCAGCCCTTAGGAGCAAAGGATCAGAGCACATACGGCACCACGGAAGGATCTCAGAAACAGTGCTGAGTGAAAAGATCGAGATCTCACACAATACAACAGACACAGATTAAAAATATATGCACACAAAATATCACCACCCATTCTGCCTGAGTGCACAGAAACAAACAAAAAATCACATTAAACAGACTAACTATGGAGAGAAGGGGCGTGGCAGTGGGAGGTAAGAGAGAATAAGTAAGTGCATAAAACCAGAGGGCCCTCGTGTAGACCACTGCAGATAATGGGGCCATGCACCCGGAAGTATGATCGACCACTCTAAAACCTAACAACAATCATTACCCCCTCCCCCAGGAAACAAGAAACAGAATCACTGAGTTGGAAGTTGGGTCAAGGTCCAACAGGAAGGGATGAACTAGAGCCAAGGGTCCTTCATCCTGTCTGCGTCCTGGACCTGGGAGAGCTGGCGGGGGAGGAACTGCTCCTCCCGCCCGAGGACAGGCAGGCCCTGGCTGCCTGGGATCAACACCCTCTGAGGGCGGAAGGGCTCATGGACTTGGCTGAAGCCCCAGAATCCTCTTCTCTGAGCTGGTTCACCATCACGACATCTGAGTCATTCTGCTGGCTTTCTGCAGGGAGGGGGATTCCAGGGCTTGGTGACTGTCTCCACAGATGCCCCCGCAGGATTAACCAGCCCCTCTAAGATCCCTGAGGTTGGGTCAGCTCCAGATTCTGGGCCTGCCAGGCTAAGCAACCCAACCTGGAGGGGTGACTCACCCCAGAGGGCCTCCACTACCCCCAGCTACCACTCTTGCCTGGCAAGGATTAGTCAATATTTTGCGGTGGCCAATCCTTTTTTATTTATTTATTTTTTTGTGAGGAAGATTAGTCCTGAGCTAACATCTGTTGCCAATTGTCCTTTTTTTGCTGAGGAAGATTGGCCCTGGGCTAACATCCGTGCCTATCTTCCTCTATTTTATATGGGACGCCACCACAGCATAGCTTGATAAGTGGTGAGTCGGTGTACGCCCGGGATCCGAATCTGGGAACCTTGGGCCACCGAAGCGCACTGCACGCACTTAACTGCTACGCCACCGGCCAGTCCCCTGCCCAATCCTTTTGTTAATGATTTTGGAAAATATGAGGGAAAAAATTCTATAAAAGCATCAAGAAAACCCAATCATCCATAATCTCACCACACTGAGAAAGGTACTGGTTTCCTTTTGACATGTTTTCTGCTATTTTTTCCTTCTTTGTGGGTGGGTTTTTTCCTCCATAGATCATTCTGTGTATAGGCATATCCCGAGAAAACGCCTCTTTGGATTTCAAGGATTCAGCTTATAAGCAGGATAGTAGACAGCCTCCCAGGTGCCCTAGTCATCCCCCTCTGGGTATTCACACTGAGGTCACGTAAGAAAAGCTTTCTTGGACCTTCCGTCCCAGCCCAGCGCCAGATGAAGGCAGCTGAGGAAGTGACCTCAGCTGATGCCACACGAACAGAAGGACCACCCAGCTGAGCCTTGCACGACCCTCCGGATCAGGAGCAAATAAAATGTTTTTTTAAGTTCTAAGCCACTAAGTTCTGAGACAGTTAGTAGCAACAGATAACCAAATAGATGATGGGACTTGAAAAGAAGAAATGAGCCTAAATGGAAGATGAGATTATTTTCAAGGTGTAAAGAACTTCCTGGGAGCTGGGTGATAGCCCCTGGGCTAAGCCAGGGAGAAAGCTGACAGCATCTGTCACTGCGTATCTTAGGAATACCACGGATGCCCATTTGTCTGAAAGCACGTCGGCACTGACCTGTGTGGAGGGAGGGGACTGGACCAGAGGCCCTTCCTCCAGTTGCAAAGACTCTCTGGTCTCACCATACATCCAGGTAACTCCCTAGAATATCAGAACTATTTCTATTCTGGCGTAGGAAAAGGGATGACTGTCTTCTGCAGCTCTGGCACCTTTTCCCGCCTGACTTTGCAAGTAGACAAGACTCCTGTGTGTGTCTGTGCTGGTTCTGTGAGGTCCAGGCCTTTGCAGGGCAGTCATGAAAAATCCACAGAGCTAAACCGCCTACTCCACTGCTGAAGGACTGGCCTGGGACTTGATGCCTGGGCCCTGGGAACGTGCACAGGTTTTCTGTTCATACTCCAGACCCTGGAACAATCCTTGCCATCATTATTAGCTGCCATTTATGGAGCCCTGTGTAGTAAGCACTTTACATGCACCAACTCACTTAATCCTCACAAAATATCTATGATGTATTATCATCCTCATTTTAGAATGAAGAACTTGGAGCTCAAAGCTCTCAGATAACTTACCTGAGGTCATGTCGCTGGTCAGCGGCAGAGCTGGGGTTTGAACCCAGGTCTGTCTGCCTCCTCACAGCACCCCAAGACCCAGCTAGATGGGCTCCTGCCTCTACATCTGTCCTGGTGTTTGAGAATAGTTAACCTCCACCATTGCTGACCAGTGAGTACCTGGGTTGCTACTTCTCCTCCCAACACGATGGTATAATTACAGAATGCTATCCAATCAGGGCGCTTAGCACATCCAAATGGTGTTTTGTTTTTCTTTGATTTCCATTCTCAAGACTCAAGTCAAAGAGAACTCACCGACCATCAGCCACAATAAACATCCTTAAATGCACTAAAAGTTTTAAATGAAAACAGAACCATCATTAGACAAAGAAATAAAAGGCAAACCTGGCCACTGGGAGTTGACAGGTATGAGTGACACCTCAGCAACACTACCATATCCAGGTCTGTCTTCTCTTCGTTTGTCTATCTGGGCTCCCGCATCTGCTCCCAGACCAGTCTGAACCAGTACTAGGCACCAGACTGGGGGGCTTTGTGAGAATGAGGGTTAGTAGATGGGGGACAAGGCCCATTACGAGGTTAACCTGTTCCTTAAAGTGCTTTGGTAGCCAGTTCCTAAAGACGTGAGCCAGGACCCTCCTCATCCTTCGGGTCACAGTTTAAAGGCCATTTCTTCCAGGAAGCCTTCCCTGACCCCCCAAGATAAGGTTACATTACGTTGCAACCTTTCATGGCGCCCTGTTCTCCTTGAGAGCAGGGACCAGGTCCAACTTGCTCTTCGCTGTATCACCAGTGCCTGGCACAGCACTGGGCACAGAGGGGACGCTTAATAAAAGTTTGTCAAATTGATAAAAGGGTCAAGTTGCCTTTCAATTGGCCCCTGTTGGCTTCTGGCCCAAGACCTTACCCATGTCATGGTGGGATGGCCGTGAAAGCTAGGATCTGACACCCCTGGTGGCCAGGGGTAGTCACTGTAGGACCAGGATAACACAGGTTTCCTCAATACAGGCCTCCCCTTTACTTTAAAACAGGCCACTAGGATGGACAGCGGCCTCTTGCTGAGATCTACACCTGGTCCCCCCACTTGAAACCACGATGATACAGATCCTGGGCAGGGCAGACGGGGGCTTTCCAGGCACTGGGACTTAGGTGGGGAGTGCATACCAGAGCCACCGGCCCAAGAGGCCAGCTGTTCCTACCAAAGAGGCAACGGCCTACTCAGGCCTTCAGTGTCTACTCACAACCTTGCATAGACCAAGCTGATCATGACACACTCAAATCTCTGGGTGGGGTGACTGTCATGGCTCCAGGCAGCTGCCAGTTGTAGGAGGACTGTGGGAGCACCTATCCCAAGAGCAGTGTTGTCCTTAGCCCCCGGCCCTGCACCCCCTCTCCTCCGGTCATGCCACTCCCCATGGGGTGAGAAGTCCATAGGGCCCAGGAGGTGTGCCCAGGCCCTCCTTTCCAGGCCAGGCTCTGGCTACCAGGACCCCTGCTACTAGAGCTCCCTGCCCAAATGGCCTGAAGCCTGCATGGGGGCAGGTACACCCTTCTGAGGGTGGACACAACCTCCCGCTTGGGTGTCTTTAGGTTTGAGGGGTGGCCAAGGAGCAGCTAGTGGGGCGGGAGGCTTGGACACACAGACTGATGTGCCCACATCGGGGCATGCTCACAGGGGCCCCTGTGGTGCAGGGCTGAGCGGGGCGGCACACTACCAGGGGCTCATCTCCAGTCTGGCCTCCGTCCCTGCAAACATGAGGAGCAGGCCTGGCCACGAGCCTGCCCGCCAGAGACACCGTGGGCATCACTTGGTGATGTCGTGCCATCGCCAGCAGCTACTGCTGCCGACCTACCTCCTCCCTCTGTCCTGTACCTCCAGGAGGTGCTGGTCCCAGACCAGGTCCGCACTGGTGCCGGCTGGGGAAGGAGCCGAGGCCCCAGCTCAGCAGGGTTGCCTGGTTTCTGGCGAATGTGAACACCTACACACAGCAGAGCGGGGAGTATGAGTGTGAATGTCTAAATGTGTTTGGGTGACCGGGAGCAAGAAAGTGAGCAAGGAAGGGGGAGTGAAAGAGAAGAGAAGAGAAGGAGATGGCCATGTGAAAAAGAGTGTGCGCAGCAGGGAGAAGGAAATGCGCATGCGTGCGCATGGAGTGAAGGCACCGGCTACAGCCCAGGCCCTGCCACGCACCGGGGGCTGTTGTGACCCAGGGCCTGGGAGAAGGGCAGAGAGCGGGAGGGAAGGAGGGTGCCTGCTTGTCTGTGTGTGCGCGTGAGGAGCGGCCTGGTGGTAGAAACAGAGACCTAAAGAGGGAATGTGAGAGCAAGCAGGTCTGTCCACCTCTGAAAGCATGTCTGGTGGACACGGGTGGATGATGGCGCGATGGAGCTAAGAGATCCTGAGTGTGCGAGAGGAAGACGACATGCAGGTACGCGAGCTGAAAACACGCGTGCCCCCGCAAGGCTGTGTGAGCCAGAGAGAGAGGGTGCGTGCCTGGGTGACCGTGGGTGGGCATGTGCATGTGTGAGCACGAGGCTGTGACACATGAGAACAAACACGAGGGTGTGAGCACAGGTGTGGAGTGCCCCGGGGCGTGAGTGCGCATGCCTGTCCCTGGGCTGCCTGGTGGTGTCGGCGATGCCCGAGGGTGTTTTCATCCAGAAATCTCAACCTGGGAGGACTGCATGACCTGCTTGGCACGCTCAGGTCCAGGTGACCGTGGCGGTGGTGTCGCCCCCGCCTGGTGGTGCGTGTGGGTATGAGTGAGTCACCCAGGCACGGCTGGCCCTCCCTCTGCTCGCCTCGTCTTGCCCAGAGGGGAGGGCCACCGGGAGGGGGAGAGATTACTCGAGGGCTGTATTTTTACACCGTCATCATGCAAGTGCTTACAGTGCCCATGGACCATTCTAGAGACCCAGTTCTCTTGTCCTTTATGGCTCCATCTCTTTTTATGTCCAAGTTGCAGCGCAGGTGAGTGGTTTCGGCTGACAAAGATTTGTGGAAGTCTGCTCCTCACCAGGTTCCAGGGCCACCCTATTTATAATGCCAAACCACACCCAGCCTTTCCCATCCCCGCTTCTTGGCTTTAATTTTCTCCACAGCACTTATTACTTTCAGCCATACTATCTATTTTACTCATTTACTTATTGTCTATCTTTCCCTTAATAGCAAACGTCTATATCCCACTTGCTACGTGGCAGGCACTGCTCTGAGTGCTCTCTCTATTAACTCATTTAATCCTCCAACAACTCTATGAGGCAGGAATACTATTCCTGCCATTTGCCCACGATCACCTCAGTGGTACGTGGTGGAGCTGAGGCTGGGTCCAGAGTCCCTGCTCTTGACCAGTACACAACCCTGTCCTGTGAGGCTGGAACTTTCTCAGTTTGGCTCACTGTTGAATCTCCAGTGCTCACAAGAGTGCCCAGCACATGGAGGTTCTCATGTTAGTGAATGAATGAAGAAACGAGCGAATGAATGCTGGACATGCAGGATGAAACAGAGAGGCACTTGCCTTCCAAGAGCTCACGGTCCCACGGAGGAAACACACAAAAAGTTATTTTGATGTCACATCAAGATGGCATCGTGGGAGCCTAGAGGGACGTATAACTTGCTTGGCCCCTGGCAAGCAGGGCTTTCTGGAAGAAGGACACAGATGGGGACAGGCACAGTGACATCACCCCCTCCTCCAAACCCCTCCTGGGGACAGACACACCTCAGCTCTTCCCGCCTCAGTCCACAGGGTGCCACAGATGATGGTGGCTCCACGGTGACAACTGGCAGAATAAGGCAGTGGCCAGGAGCACAGGCTCTGCAGAGAGACTGCCTGGAGTGAATCCTCATCTACCAAACACGAGCTGGCGGACCCCGGACAGACCCCCTCACCTCTCCGGGCCTTGGTCTTCTCATCTATAAGACGTGGAGAGCAAATGATTCAACTTCCTCGGGCAGCGGAGAGGGTTACACGAGCTCTACGTGTAAAAGCATTTAGAGCAATGCCTGGCACAAGGAAGGCGATGTGCCAGCTCCAGTGGAGATGACTAGTTTTGTTAGTGCCATTGAGTGGATTGTGACTCCTAGAGACCCTGTGTACAGCAGAGTGGGACCCTGCTCGGTCTTTTTTGCACCATCCTCTCACCTTTCAGCACTACAGACAATGCTCCGCTGCTGTTCACAGGGTTTTCATGGCCACTTTTTTCAGAAGTGGGTGGCCACGCCCTTCTTCCTCGTCTGTCTTAGTCTGGAAGCTCCACTGAAAGCTGTCCACCATGGGTGACTGCTGGTATTTGAAATACCGGTGGCATAGCTTTCAGCATCACAGCAACAGGCAGCCGCCACAGTATGACAACTGACAGACGGGTGGTGTGGCTCCCTGACCAGGAAACGAACCTAGGTCTCAGCAGTGAGAGCTCAAGTCTTAACCACTAGACCACTAGACCATGGCTGCTAGATGACCAATACTCCTCTTCTATTCTATGTTAGTTGCTGGCTTTTGGGGAGCAATGGGAGAGAGGGTTGAATTAAACGTATTATGCTTAGTACTGCAGAAAATGGGCTTCATCCCATTTTCCAGAAGCAGCTCAAAGCAGGGCAGGAACTATGTTTGTTTTATCCACACTATGTCCCTAGCACCTAGTATAGCACCTGACACATAATAGGTGCTCAGTAAGTACTTGTTGAATGAATGCTTGTGTGATTACATTTATTAAACCTTGTAAGGATAAATATTCATACTGCTGTGAGGATAGATATTCACATGGTTGTTTCCATTCATAAATGAGGACTAGAGGCCCAGCAAGGTTAAGTGACTTGTCCATAAACACAGCCTGTAAGCAGAACAGCCAGAGCCAAACACCAAACCCCATGCGCTTTCCTCCAGGCCTCACAACTCTCTGGATCCTATACATCATGTCCTATTTTCCGCAGATTGTTTCTAGCCAGCGGGGCCATCCCTGGTTGTAGAGCCATCTCTGAATCCTATGACTCATGTCTGAATCACCGAACTGTTTAATAGTTGGAAGGGACTTTTGATGTCATCTCGACCTCCCACCCATTGTGGAAATTTCCTCTGCAGTGTCTATCTAGACAATACTTGAATTGTCCAGTGATGGAACACTCATTGTCTTCCTCTTGAATTATCAAGTCCTACGACTGGACCACTTTGAGAGCCAGAAAGAAAGTTCTGCATCCTGTGAGACAAGAGGCCTTGCTTTAGTTTCCATGTATTGGGCTTATGCCATCCTCCTAAGATACACGGATTGAAGCTCTGCCCCCTCCACGAGACAGCCTTCCAGATATTCACAGACAGCTCTCACTTCCCTCTGGAGAATTCTTTTCTTCAAGCTAGTTGTTTCGGTCTTCACCATGACTCCTGCGAGGTGGCATCCATCCTAGACCATCTATCTCAACAGTCCATCCAAAGTGCTTTGAGCAATGGCACCCCCTACTGGACATGGTGTGAATTACACCAAAGGGCTCAATCCTCAGCAGGACACCTGAGGGGCTTCATTCAGTAGCTGGGGCACTGGCTCACGGCGTGAATGAAATAACCACTTAAAGACCCATTGCTTTAGAGTCACCCCTAGTTGTTTTCAATGTCTATGTTCAAGAGCGTCTACTCGAAGGTTCCTTGCCAATCATGAGGTTTCTGACAAGCTACAGGTTTGAGACTTCAAAGTTAGAATTCAAAGGCTGGTTTTGTTTGTTTTTTAACAAAAAGGTTTGGAAGGAGATATGAAAATGTATGCTGTTACAGAATTATGGTGATTTTTCTTTTCTTTTTTCACTTGTCTTTATTTTCTAATATTTCTACAATGGATATTTGTTATAAGAAGGAAAATAAACAATAAAAACTTGCATAAAAAGAAAAAAAGCTTCCCCTACCGTCCTTTCCTTTGTTCCTGCCATGCCTGGGTATTTGGTCTACGACTGGGACATGCTGCCACCCATGGGCAGGAGTCCTGGGTGATGTCTCTGTGGTGGCTGCAATGGCCACGGTTCAGCCAGCCAGGCTCCTCGAGAGTGTGGTCACTCTGCCTCGAGCGGCACAATCTGGCACTCACAGCCAGGCCTCTCACAGGGCTGTCCGGCAGCTCCTCCACATCGTTCCCCCACCGTGGTTCACGCCACGCTCAGGTTGTGTTTCCTAATCTTACCTCTTGAAGGCTGCCCAACACAGCACCGGTCAGTGGTCATGTCCCCATCAGCCCTGGACTCCCCAGCTCCACACTCTTCCCTCTGCCCGCCCAGCACACCCTCAGCTGCCTGCTCTCCTCTGCATGGGAGCCTAGAGCAGCTCCAAATGACAGCAGGTCAGACAGACATCAGGGATCAGAAAAACAAAGCCTCCTTTAAATGAAGACCTCTGGACCAGCTGAGTCACTGCTCTCCAGCGCGTTCACAGCTAACCAGGCTTGACTCCAGCCCCAGTGCCACCCGGGCTCTCTCCCTCCACGTGGAGCTCTGGGGGGCCCTGGGTGCAGGGAAGACTCACCCGGCAGCCTGTCACTGCAGCACATGTCCAGGGCCCCTCCCTCGGAGTCATCAGCAGCGTGGTCCTCTCTCTCACCCCTGCAGCAGGATGAAAAACATGAGATGATGCTGTTCAACCAGGATCAAGACAAAACCCTGAGCAAAGATAGCAAGTCTTCCTTTCTTGCGCTGTGTCCGTCTGAATAACTCCACCCCATCAGGGGGAACTGAGGGAAAGACTAACCTACAGGGAGGTCAAGCTGCAGAGGCAGGAGCAGAATCCTGCAGGTGTCTTCCATGTGCCATAATCAGCAGCAGCATCACGACAGCCATCATCAGCACCACCATCATCTCTACCACGGAAGAAGGGCTTACTATGTGCAAAGCACTTTACAAACTTATCACACTGAGACTTCATCAAGACCCCATGAATTAGGGACCATTCAACAGGCTCAGAGAAGTTAAGTAACTTGCCCAAGGTGACACAGCTCATTAGGGTTCTGCTGGGTATGAAATTATGGTCTGGGACTCCAGGCTCATGCTCTCACTCCTGTGCTGTTATGCCTCCAAGCTCCCCGGGTTTGAATCATGAGTGAGCAAGAAGAGGGGTGTGGGTAACATACAGTCTGTGTCCAGCTCCCCAAGGCCTGCAAGTGTCCTGTGCCTTAAGCAGTGAAAAGTGGCATGTAAAACTGTTCTCCAGAAACAGCTAGAAAAAGTAGCTATATATATATATTTTTTGTATATTCTAAATGTTCTATTTCTTTCTGAAATCAGAAAACCCTCTTTCTAGCTCATCAGGGTACCCTCCAAGACTATACTGAGGTCTAGCATTTTTCCTTTGCCCGGTAAGCTGGAAAAATGTTGCTGGGGATCAGCTAGACCCCATGAAGTATCTATAGAGAACCCATATCCTGAGGGCAACTGTGCCTACAGGGCTCCCCTTCTCTGGCAATGGCCTGAAATGCAGGCATGGGCTCCAATGGCCCCGCCTACCCTTCATGTCTCTGACCCCTGGCAGTAGCTGACGGACTCAGGGCTGGACACACCGACCAGGCTAGGTCAGTCAGATCCTCTGCCCTGTACCTGTCACATGCATCTGGAGGGCCTGGAGCCTGCAGCTGCTGGTGCTGAATCCTGGTAGTCCCAGGGACCTGGAGGGAAGGTCCGAAAACACCTGCTGCCAAGGGCCTCGGAGCGGCTTCGTTCCTGCCCATCCTGAGTCCTGACCGGGTAACACGTCTGTCAAGACCACGAGACGCCCCAGGATCTTTCCAATAAATTCCAGCATTTTAGCTTGAGCCACTGGGATTTGATTTCTGAAATTGGCAGTCAAAAGAAGCTGGAATACAGCCTCACTAGCATACACTTCCAAGAAGTCTAGAGGCCAGCTGCCTCTCTGCCCCCAAGTCCTGCAATCCCGCCTCTTGGATGGGTCCTGAGCCTGACTTCAGGCCCCGCTGCAGATCTGAAACAACCAACGCAGGCAGGCCAGGTGAAGGGTGACCCTTTTCATTCTGACACCTTCTGCTCTCACCTGGCACTGCATTATTTTATTTTCTCCTCACTCCAACTGGCAGGGTCTCTAAGAATCCTAAGTCCCAGAGTCCAGCTCTCCTGCAGGGAGAGGGCTGCTACCTTCAAGGCCCTTTAAATGTCTCCTGAGACCCTCCACCTTTCTTCCTCTCCACCACCTCTATTTGGTCCAAGCCAGCATCTCTTGTCTAGACAACTGCGGCAGTCTTTTAACTGGTCTCCGGCATCCACTAAGACTGGCCTCCAAAACATGCTCCATACAGTTCCAATACAAATAGCTTCATAGGTTTTCCAGTTTACAACCTGCACAACTGGATGGGGCAGGCTTAAGCTACAATCAATCCTTTCAAAACTCAACATTTATCATATAACCTATGAAAAAATACTTTAATGGCATCCTATTGCACTTAGAACAAAGATAAAAATCCTTTACCATAGCTGACTAGATCTTGCATGGTCTGACCCCTGTTTACCCTCCAACCTTCTTTCATGCCCCTTTTCTCCTTGACCTCTGCACTCTGGCCACAATGGACGGGGGCTTTTCTCTCTGCCTGGAGAGCTTCCCCAGCTCTACTTTCCAGTACTTTTTACTCAGAGCACTTGACACAGTTTGAGATTTCATTTTAATTTATGCCATTCTGTGATTAACATTAGACCACAAGCTACATGAGGGCAGCGACCACCATTTGTTTTATCTACCATTGTATGTTCAAAGCCTCGCACAGCGCCTGGCTCACAGCAGGAGTTCAATAAATCAATACTTGAATAAGTGGGCGTTGCCCTGACCTTCCTGAAAAAAACATCAGGACCCTCAAACACAGCCACCATCTGCGCTGCCTTGTGGGCAGGTCTTTGTTAAGCCACTTGGAACCCTCCCCCACAGCTGCTGTCCAGACAGTCACAGAATCACGCATCCGAGACGCCCCGCATTCCGCAGAGGAGTAATCTAAGAATGGGGGTTTGACTTGCCCCAGGTGACAAGTTGGTGACTACAGGGATGGGGGTCAAGACATCTACCCCCGACCTCCCGATCCTGAACTTTTTCCTTCTTCATCCTAAAGAGCACCCTGGCTGGAGGCAGTCATGAGGGCTGGCCCCTGGCTGGGTGCAGAAAGATAACCAAGGTATCCAGGTACCTCTGGAAGGGGACCCATGTGTGACTCACAGCTGCCTTCACACCTTAATCCTCCCAGGCCCCAAGCCGCGTTTAGAATAGCTCAGTGCTGCATGTGTGCAGCGGACTCTATAAATAAGCTTCCTAGAAAATGACTAATTTCATAATCAGAGAAACAGAAAGAGTAGCACCTCTTGACTGCAGAGGAAAACGGAGCAGGAGCCGCTGCTCGGCCTTGTGTCGAAGGACTCTAGGCAAGCTCGCCGGAACCCGCACGTCTAGGCTGCTCATAGGAGGGTTTTAATTCAATTTCCAAAGGGAATGGATGGTCCACTCAGGCTGGGTGGAACAGCCCAGTCTCCGGGCATGCCCTCCTTCCTTCCCGCCAAGAGCAGCAACAGCTGCTCGCAGTGGACTGCTGCAGGCTCCTTCTCACTCCTCGCCCACTTCTATCAGCCGGCCAGCAGGGGCAGAAAACTGGCCAGTGACAAGAGGCAGCAACTTGGAAGGCTGGCCCCCCACTGCCGCTCTTCGGACCAGAGAACCCCGGAGGCGAAGGGACATCACCCAGCCTGTCCCTCCCTCATGACAATGTCCGGGAGGGGAGAGAACTTTGCAAAGCCATTGCCTCATTCAGCAAGCGTCTGCTGAGCACCTCCTGTGAGCAAGGCTCCAGAGCTGTCCCAGGAATGCAGTGACAAACAGGCCAGGCTCCTCCCTACACAGCCCCCAGTCTCCCTGGGGAGACACACACGTGAACATGATTCGTACCCACGTATGCACTGACACCTTGGGAAGGGCTCGGCTCAGCATGTGGTGAGGGGCAGGGGGAGGAGGCAGTCTTCTCAAGGGGAAGACAGGAGTTGGTTCTTAAAGGATGTTTCTAAGTGGACGAGGGGTCACAAGGGAGGAACTTCCTACGCAGTGCAAACAGCAAGGCCCAGAGGCCCGAGATGGATGGAATACTTGGCACTAGTTGGAAGCAGGCTGGCCCGTGGGATGGGGAAGCGATGGGGACTAGGCCTCGGCAGAGGCCCAGGAGCAGGAAGCAGGCCTAGCCGCCAGGAATCCCGCCTCCCGGGTGGGGCAGCCCTCTTCCCCCTGACCACGGGGCTTCTCCCGCACTGGGGGGTGCCACAGGCTCCACCCCGCCCCTGGCCTGGGCTGGGGAGGTGGCTCACAGGAAGGGGGCCAGTGGCACGTGTCTGAGGAATGCACATTAGACCCGGCTGGTGGCATCTGATCTCGTCCCAAACTATTCCTTTTTTTATTGTGGTAAAATTCACATAACATAAAATTTACCATTTTAACCAGAGTGTACACTTCAGTGGCATTTAATACATTCACAATATTGTGAAATCATCACCATGATCTAGTTCCAGATCAGTTTCTTCACCCCAACAGGAAACCCTGTACCTATTAAGGAGTGACTTCCATTGTTCCCTCCTCCAGCCCCTGGCAACCACTAACGTGCTTCCTGTCTCTATAGATTTGCCTATTCTGGATATTTCATATAAATGGAGTCATACAATACGTGGCCTTTCACTCAGCATGTTTTCAAGGTTCATCCATGTTGCAGTCTCTATCAGTACTTCATTCCTCTTTATGGCTGTATAAACGACTATACGGATATACTACATTTTATATACCCACTCATCCGATGATGGACATCTGGGTTGTTTCCACCTTCTGGCTACTGTGAATAGTACTACTCTTGCAACTCTGCTCCCCACACGCTCATGCTTTTGGGCAATCCTCTCTCACCCTGGGCCCCTGATTCCTCATCTATAAAATAAGATGGTCGGACTCTGGGACCCTTGCAGCTTGAATGTCATCACTGTCATTTGTTTGTCCAGGTGTGTGAAGGTAATGTGCGCCCCGGAGCTACTCGACCAGTGCTGGGTGCTGGAGACACAGCCTGGCCCAGCCCGCCCCATCATCCTGGAGCTCCTGGCCCGTGCGGGAGACACAGAGCAGGTAAGTGGAGTGCTCTCACAGAGGCATGCCTGCCATGGGCTAGGTGCACCTCACCTCTGCCTGGGGGTGGGATGGGGGATGGGAGGTGCTGTTGGGAAGCCTCCTGGAGTGGATACCAGCTTTGCCCAGGACTTGTACACAGAAATAGCAGACAGGGTTGGGAGGGAGGCAGAGGAGCCTGCGCCCTCTTCCCAGGTGGGTGGCCGGTGAGGCGCTGGGATGCTGATGCCAGGATTCCCGGGTGTGAGGCTGAGCCCCCCGCACCTCCTGACCCAACCCCAGGCAGACACGCCCCCCACCTTGGGCTTCACGCTCCTGGGCTCCCAGTGCCTTCTAGACATCCCTCGCTGTCAGCATGGAGCTCCCACCACCCGCCCGAGGCTCCGGTTCCACCAGACACCTCCATCCCCTGAATCAAACCTCTCCACTCCCACTTCTGGGCCTTTGTTCATGCGTTACCTCAGCCGGAATTTCCTTTCCCCTCCTGCCAAATCTTACTCATTCTCCACGTTACCTCTTCCATGGAGCACTCCCTCATCTCCCAGAAGAATCAAGCCCTCCCATCTCTGGGCTCCTCCACACCCCTGGCTCACACTTTTCTCGGCCTCTTAGTGTGCTCTGCTGCTATTGCTAGCTGTTTATGCACCTGCCTCCCCGACCTGGGTTCCAGTGACTTGGGAGCATCCCCACCCCCTCAGCCACCTCTGCATCCCAGGTGTTCAGCACAGGGCCCAAGCATGCCATCCAGATTTTCCTCCGCACGCTCAGCATGCAGGGGCAGAGGACAGGCTGCTTCCATGGAAAACAAATCATCAGGCTGACCGCCTCACGCAAATGAGTCCTGTGTCCCAGAGCATGCAGGTGGAGAGGGCTTGCCTCCCTTGCCCCAGGGATCCACATGCCCTCACTCACCTGGCTCCCTCATAATTCATTCCCAAGGTGTCTGGATGGGGGAGGGTGCCATCTGGGGCCAGGGCAGGAAGCTTCCTCAGCAAAAAGCACCCTGGAGATGTGAAGGGAGGAGAGAGCCCAGCTTTAGAAGACCCAGATGGGGAAACTGAGGCAAGAGAGGTTAAGTGACTTGCCTCAGGTCACACAGCGTGTGAACAGTTGTTTTCAGGTAGTTAACAAAATCCCGATTTCCTTTGGGGAGTTACCTCTCTCTCCGCCTGGTGCCCTGCCCACCCGTTGCCACAGGGAGGGCCCAAGACCAGGGGTCAGTTACCTGTCATTCTGTGTCATACCCCAAGGCCTTCTACTAAGTAGCTTTTCCGCCTAAGTTACTCAGAGTCCGTTTCTGTTGCTGGCAACCAAAGACCCCAGACTGATGCGTGCAGCAAACCGGGGAACAGACAGGCTCTGAGCCCAGGACTCCCCATGCTTAGTTCACTGCTATTTCCATCCTGCCGAGCTGCCTACCCTCCCTGCCCAGCTGTCCACTGTCCAGCCATCTGTCCCCACGTCTGAGCAGACTGCAAACTTGGAGTGTTCTGGATCCCAAACACAGGGTCTGAGTGTTCTCTGCTTGGGATGTGCCCAGATAAATGATGATGACTCCTCCATCCTGCTCTGTTGGTGGGAGATGGAGGCGTGGGTGTGGCAAAGACCCAAGGGAAGGGAAGAAGGCAGGGTGCCGGAGAGGCCCAGCCTGCGGAGGGGCTCGGGCAACACTTGCCCATGTTTCCTGTGAGTCGGACTCAGGCACTGGACCATCCATTTGTTCCACTAGTGTCCACTAAACACATCCTATGTGCAGGCCGCGGCACGAGGCCTGGGAACACTATGAACTGCAGGCTCTCACTGCGCAGTGGGGGCTGCAGGGAAGCAAGAGGCAGTGGTGACACAGGTGGCCCCTGTGAGGGGAGAGTGCAGGCACCAGCGAGGCCCCTCACGAGGCAGAGGGGTCAGGCCAGGCTCCCAGGAAGGAATTCGGAAGAGATATGAAGGAGGAGTGGGGTCAGCAGCTGTGCAACGAGAGAGAGAGGGGCAGGTGGGGGTTCCAGGCAGAAGGAGGGCATGCGAAGGGGCCTGGAGGGGAGAGGAAGCAGGGAACATTTGTGCTGACGCGCGGAGTGCGGACAGGGACACGGACCCGGACGCTCATCTGCGAGGCTCTTCCTCTTGTTCTCCTTCTCCCTCCCCCTCTTCAGAGGTAAGGCAGACCCTAATCCTCATGACAGCCCCAGAGGGAACATACTCTCATTACCTGTATCTTCTAGAGGAGAAAATGGAGATTCAGGGAAGTGAAGTGGCCTGCCCCCGGCCACACAGCTAGTAAGGGCATATCTGCCCCTCAGTGCCCATGTTCCTAAGCTCTCTTCTCTTCTGGCCTTCAGGCTTTGGTGAAAACAGTGCTCTGAAAATAGGAAGAGAGTGGACATTAACGAAACAGCAGACCACAGCAGCTGCACTGTTCAGGTTCTTTTAAAAAGTCCTGACCATTGTTCTACGGGGCAGCATCCCCGTTTTTACAGTTGAAGAAAGTAAGGCTGGGGGGTGAAGGGACTCGGCCAGGTTCACACGGGGCGAGTTAGTGACGGAGCCAGAAGGAGACACCAGCGTGCCTGTCCCCCTGCCCAGGGCCCTGAAGGAGTTCGTGCTGCAGGTCCCTTAGCTTTGTGTGTCCTCCTCCGGAACAGAACGACTGGAAGTCCTGCCCTGGACCGTGACCCCGTTTTCTCCACCTGAAGCAGCAGCCCAGGGAGCCCTCCTTGGGGGACTGGCTTGGGTGGGGAGTGTGTGTGATGGTGGTAGCTGTGCTCCGTTACTGGATCGACAAATACATTCACTGGCCAAGGACCCAGCAGCCCTGGGCTCTAGTCCCAGGCCACCACGTGACCTTGGGCCAGTCATTCCCTCTAATCTGAATTTCAGTGGCACCAAAGGAAACCAAATTTAACGACTTTTAAGGGTCCTTCCTTCAGGTCTGGGGCTGTCAAGGTTTAACGAGGTAGATGGTGGTGGAACCAGCAGAGGGTGCTCCCAGCGCCAGGGAAACAGGGCCCTGGTCCACGGAGCCCGGGCAAAGGCTGCCAGACCTTCAAGGCAGTTACTGACGGAGGCCATGGTCAGCCGTGATGACGAGCATCTGCTGTGGACAGTCCTGTCTGTGTGGTGGACAGCAGCCCAAGAGAAGAGAAATCGGAAGGGCAGGATCTCAGAGTTCAAAGGTCATCTGGTTTAACCCTCTGTTCTCTCTGACTCTGAAAACACTCCATTCTGCTCCCTCTCTCTACACCTCCCTCCCCCAGGTACACAGTTTAATTTACCAGGAGAAAACTGGCGATCACAAACGTGAAGGCGTGGTCACACCGCTTGTGGGGTGTTCTGGAATTTCTATTTAGTTAGATGCTCGCTTCTACCTACGGTGTCTTGCGATGTACTTTCCTGTCACTGGAAAAGTCCCCCTTTCCCTTCTCTTCTTGGCAACCCCTTTCAGACCCTGTTGAAATGTTGCCTCCCTGATGCCCCTAGGAGGACCTGGTCCTCCCTCTCTGCCCATACCCCTCCCATCGGTAATTATCTATTGGTGCCTGGATCCTGCCTCACACGGAGCTAGGCGTACACAAGCCTGCGGTTTACAATCACTGCAGTCTCCTTTTATTGAGCGTTGACTGTGTGCTGGACGGATTACATCATTCATCTCTCACCATAACCCCCTGAGCTAAACACAGTTACCATCCGCCTCCTACACTCGTGGAGAATGGGACTCAAACTGAGTCATCTGCTCAAGGTCACACTGTGGGGAAGTGGCAGAACCAGGCTTAAAACTCAGTTTGCCTCAACCCCAGGCCCAGGCTCTATTTAAACCCCTGGGGGTACAGCCTCTGATATGGACCTTCCCGTCTCCCAGGCTTAATATTCTCTCTGGCAGCAGGCAGTTGTTCAAGACATATTTCTCGAAAAAATAAAAGAGAAGTGGGCTAGAGTTGAAGCACGTAGAAATGGCCCAGTGAGACCACCACAGCACAGGCTTCGGGACTGGGCTGCCCGAGTGTGAATCAAGGTTCTCTACTGGCCGTCTAATCCTGGGCAAGACACTCGACTTCTCTGTGCCTCTGTTTCCTCACCTATGAAGGGGGACAGCAGTGTTTACACTTCAGAGGGTTCCCAAGGAGACCAAATGAATTTTGATCCTCACACGAAGTTTTTACACGAGATGCCTGTAAAATGCTTAGAATAGGGCCAAGTAAGCCCCTAAAAATGTTAGTTGTCATTATCTTGTGTGTGGGGCATTGCCTGCTTCTCAGTTGAGATAGCCCTTCTTTCCCCCCATAAGGGTGAGGACCATGGAGAATCAAGGATGCGTCTTGTGGTATGCTAGCAAATTAGTTCCTAGAAAAAAAAATTAAACAAAAAATTTACAAGCATTTGTGGCATTTGCTGATTTCCACTGTGTAAATGCTCCCACCATGGCTGATGTCAGGCTATGAATGTGAGGGGTCATGCTGCCAGTCTTGGAGGAGGTGAGGAACTTTACCCCGACTCTCTGTGCCTCAGTCTTCTCCTCTGTGAAATGGACCAGTAGTGGCACCTAACTCAATATTGCTGTGATAAGTAAACAGAAAGCTCTTAGAAGAGCAGAGTGCCCAGCACATAGTACACTCTGTAAGTGTAGCTAATATTACTGTTGTTAAGAGTTAACAACACTCAGTCTCACTGCGGCTTGTCTGGCTCTGACACTGGCCCCATCCCAGCATAAGGACATTCGGCCTTATGTCCTGGCAGGCTGAGCCTCTGCCTTGGTCATCTGCCTTCTAGGACTGAGGCCTTGTCCACTCTTGCAGCTCTCCCCCTCCACCTGGAACTAGAATTCTGACCTGGCCTATGCTGGTTACACACCCACCCTGATCACAAACGATTCTGTGCTTCTGGTCTCTACCTGCCTCTGGTTTCAGCCCTAGATGTCCCTGATGCCAACCCTGGGCCTGGACTGCCAGGGCCGCCTGTGCCCTGCTCCAGATCGTGCGTGACCATCGCCTCTGGCATCTGCTCTGCTCTTCATCGCTTACAAAACGACTTCCCTTGGGGCTTGTAGCACTTACAGAGGGGAAAGCGAGGGTCAGAGCTGGATTTGCTCCCACCTGCAGCTGGGTAGGCCCCTCGCTCCCACCCTACCCCACAGTGGGGGTCTCGTCCTCCAGCAGGGCCCCACCGGAAGCCTCTGATTTAATCCTCTGTGCTCAGGCCCGGCTCAAGCTGTGGCAGCACAGGCTGGGAAGATGCTGGCACTTCAGGGTTGGGTGGCAGAGTCAGGCAAACGGAGTCAGGGGCTGGAAGAGGCAAGGCAGAGGCTGCATTTGGAACTATAAGCTGGGTCTGAGGCTCCTTTGCCAGGAGAGAGAACAGAACGTCAAACGGAATGGGAAAGGAAAAAAAAAATAAGCCAGATGGGACCAAGAGTAAAGGCTGAAAAGGGTCTGACCTCCTAAATTCAGATTTAATAAATTTCAGCTGCATACCCACTACGTGCCACGTGCTTTCTGATGCCTTATTTCATTAGACCCTTGTGACAACCTTGTGAAGAAGACATCATTGCCGCACTTTGTATAGGAGCTAACTGGCACTCAGAGGGGTGAGGGACCCACGTGGCAGCAGGTGAGTGGTCACTCTGGTCCTGCTCAGGTGGCCAATGGAGAAGACAGGACAGAGCCTGGTCCTGGGCCAAGGATGGCTGATCCTCTCACTGCCTCGTGCCAGTGGACGGCTGGAAACCTGGGGCCTGGGCGGGCTGTCAACAGAGGTCCCCAGTCTTGGGTAGAATCCCTGAAAACAGGACAGGCCGACCATTCTGAGGTCGCACACTTTAAGGCACCCACGGTCCTCTGGATAACAGATGGACTCAGAGGCAGCGAGACCTGGCTGAAACACCGCACTGGGCCACCTCCTCTCCACAGGGCCCCCGGCTGCTGTCTGAAACTCTCTGAGCCTCAGTTTCTTCCTCTGGGACATGGGAGCATTAAGAGCTGCCTGCCCAGGATGGTAGAGATGGCGGAAGTGACTGAAGCACAGAGAGTACTAGGCGACCTGAGGCAGACACCCTCCTCGTCATTACTGCTGACCTGGCTCACAGCTTCCTTTCCCGGCTCCCCCAGGTCAACCCAGCAAGGGAGATGCTCCTGCTCTCTGCAGCAGGAAGAGCCGGCAGCTACAGAGGTCTGTTTCCTATTTCCTCAGGCTCTGTCAGGTGTTCCCGGAGCTGAGGAGAACAGCGCGGGAAAGAGCTTGAGGATGAGCGGGGCCTCCCCAGCAGAACCGGCTCCTCTCCTCTCTGGAGAGCCCCGGGCTGTTTCCAGGTCCCTCAGTCAGACCCAGAGCCCTGAGGAGGGGCAGGCTAAGAACTGAAACCTCAATCTCCTAGGATTCCCGCAATCCTCCTCTGCCAGGAACACTGCCCCACCTCCCAGTCACGCTCACTCTTGATCCTTAGCCTTTGTGGCCCCTGTTCCTCATTCACGGACAGGCCTCCCTGCTCCTCCTCTCTGAGCTCTGGCCTCCTGCCCTTCCAAGGCCTCCGCTCACGCCTCCTCCAGGAGGCCTCCCCAGTGAGTCGAGTGCACGCCGACCTCTCTTCTGGCTGAATTCTCCCCTCAGGGTTTGATTTGTGACTTGGAATCTGGCCAGACTGCGCCCCACCACGGGCTGCTCTCTGGCTCTCCTGCCATAACCCTGACTCCTGGGAGCTGCCCAGGCTGAGAAGGGGCAAGGGAGGGCCTCCTTCTACACTGCCCACGACGGGGAGCCCAGTGCAGAGGAGGAGGGCTGGCAGGTGGGCAATGTGCACCCAGCTCTCTCCTAGACACGCAGAGCTGGAAGGAAGATGGGAAGGAGTGACTAAGTGGGAGAACAAGAAGGAACGAAAAGGTGTGTGAAAGAGGAGGGAAGGGCAGATGCAAGAGGCACAGGACCAGATCACAAGAGGACAGATCAGGCCCATGAGACAGGCTGCCGTGGATCATACTTTAAGGCTCTCTGTGAATTACCCCCGATTATGTAATTCCCTGGATCAACAGATTCCTCTTTGAAAACCCTTGGAATTCCCCTCCTCCAGGCAGCCTCTCCTGATTGACTCTGATCTCTTCCCTGTCCCCTTGGCTCCCTCAGCTGCATTACTGTGTACTCATCGATGCCATTTCCCACGATGCTAGTCCTCTGGGGAAGTGTGGGGGTCTCTGCCTCACCGGCAGTGAGTTTCACTCTACGTGTACCATCTGTAGTCAGAGGCTACAGCGTCTTTTTTTTTTTTTTTTTGTGAGGAAGATCAGCCCTGAGCTAACATCCATGCTAATCCTTCTCTTTTTGCTGAGGAAGACTGGCTCTGAGCTAACATCTATTGCCAATCCTCCTCCTTTTTTTCCCCAAAGCCCCAGTAGATAGTTGTATGTCATAGCTGCACATCCTTCTAGTTGCTGTATGTGGGACGCGGCCTCAGCGCGGCCAGAGAAGCGATGCGTCGGTGCGCGCCCAGGATCCGAACCTGGGCCGCCAGTAGCGGAGCCTGCGCACTTAACCACTAAGCCATGGGGCCGGCCCTGCACGGTTATTTTAAACCCAGTTTGTGTCTAAGATAACCTTGAGACAAGACCTGCTATAAAATCTTATGCCCATTTCTTTACTATCAGGCTCTGGGCTGGGCCTACTGGGATACACAGATGACTAAGACCCAGTCCCTGCCCTCAACCAGCTCCCAGTTCAGTGAGCAGAATCAGAAACGTGCTACACGTCAACTAAGGCTGTCTTATGGGAGAGTCTGGGAAGCTCACAGGCAGGTGATGTCTGAGCACCTTAAGGACAAGCAGGAGTTCACCAGACAGTGGGCAGGGCATTCCAGGCAGAGAACACTGCAGGGGCCTGGAGAGGGGACAGGGGAGGGCGTGCTGGGGAAGGAGGGCACCTCCACGTGGCTGGAGACTGGGCAGGAGAGAGGACCCACGTGGCACGGCAGAGGCCTTCGTGCATCAGACTAAGACATACGGACTTGAACTCACAGGCCATTTTTCTCTGGGAGTAAGGCTGGTATGGCCATTCTAGTCAGCATTTAGAAATCTGTGTGTCAGGGAGGGTGGGGGTGTAACAACACGGATGGATTGCAAAAGCTACTTTATGACACAAAAGACCACATGCTGTATGATTCCATTTACATGAAGGCAGAGAACAGACAAAACTCATCTACGCTGATAGAAATGGGAACAACACTTACCCCCGAGGGCACGTACTCAGTGGAAAGGAGAACAAGGGAACTTTCCGGGGTGATGGAAATGTTCTACCTCCCAATCCTGGTGATGGTTACACGACTTCACTCAATCGTCAAAACTCACTGAACAGAACACTTAAGGTCTGTACACTTTCCTGTCTGTAAAATATACTTTAAAAATGTGCGTGAGCATTCTTGGTTGTCACAATCACTGAAGGAGCCACCGGCAAACTTTTAGGGGATAGGGCTGGGTGTTTTCATAACCAAAGGCCAAGACGGTCCCGCTGAGAACACTGCTCAGACCCGGGGAGCTCCCTGGGTTACAGAGCAGAGAGAAGCCCTCATCTGGGTTTGGGCAAGAGGGGCTTCGGTGGTGATGCGAGCCCACAAGGTCCAGGCATGTCAGAGCAGTGAAGTGACACAGAGGTGGACCATGACCTCCACCGCCACTCCCGGGAGGTCCGAGGCTGGCCTGAAGCTGCCCAGGCCCAGGAGGGGCCCTGAGACGTCCCTCTAAGGCACCCCAGAAGGGGCTGGGAGGAGGCCAGCCAGGGTGCTCAGAGACAGCAGACGTCAGAGGGAAAAGAAAACGGGCCACCTCTGGCCGCCCTGCCCCACTGTAAACACCAGGGACAATGCACGTGATCCTCTCCCTCTGAAACGGAGTCTCGATGAGGCGGGGCGCCCTGGGAGACCGCAGTCACCGGAAGCAGGGCTGGACGCTGCTGCCACCGCTAGAGAAAACCGTGTTCTGAAATCCTGGGCAAAAGAACAGCCGACTTACAGTAAATGCTCGCCCGACCCCGTCCTACAGGAAGCCTTCTCTGACCTCCACGCTGGGCAGGTGTCTCTCCTGTGTTCCCACAGCCCTCGGCCCAGCCCCAGGGCACAGTTACTGCCTAGTGTGAATTCCGGCTCTGCCACCTATGTGCTGTGTGTCCTGGCAAGTTACTTAAGCTCTCTGAGGCTACTTCCTCACCTATAAACTGAGGGCAATAAAAACGTCTGCACTGAACTGTTAATGAAGATTAGGGGAGATAATATAGTAAGCACTCAGAAGAAGTTAGTCCTTATTGTTATCGTAGCATACATCAGCATGGACCACTGTTGCCAGGTTACTTCTCTGGTGCCCCCAGTAGACACAGGCTCCTTGTGGGCAGGGTCCTCGTGGCTGTGTTGATTTCCTGGCACAGTAAATACCTGCACGCATGAATGAATTCCAGCCACTAAGATCTCTCCTGAGAGCTTTCTTTTTCCACCCACAATGCCTCCAAATCACAATAATTCTTCAGAAATGGAGGCTGGATTCATTTGCATTCTGTTCTCTCTTCTCTCCTCTCTTTTACCTCCAAGGCCAGGCAGAGCCTACACAAAATTTATGTTAAAAAATTAATGGTTACTTCCCGGATCCTCCACTCTTAAGACTTCATTCAGTGGTTTTTTTCATGCTGGGTACACAAAAATCCTTTAACAAAAAAAGCACCCCGTGGTTCCTCAAAAAGTTAAACATAGAATTACCATATGATCCAGCAATTCCACTTCTAGGTATACACTCAAAATCATTGAAAGCAGGCGCCCAAGCAGATACCTGTACATCAAAGTTCACAGCAGCATTATTCGCAATAGCCACAAGGTGGAAGCAACCCAAGTGTCCCTCGATGGATGAATGGATAAGCAAACATGGTCTATCCATACAATGGAATATTATTCAGTCCTAAAAAGGAAAGACATTCTGATACATGCCACAACATGGACAGACCTTGAAAACACTATGCTAAGTGAAATAAGCTAGACACAAAAGGACAAAGGCTGTGATTCCACTTATACGAGGTGCCTAAGACAGGTGAATTCATAGACACAGAAAGTAGAACAGAGGTTACCAGAGGCAGGGGAGGAATGAGGAGTTGCTGTTTAATGGGTACTGAGTTTCAGTTTTGCAAAATGAAAAGAGTTCTACGGAGAGATGGTGGTGATGGTCACACACAATGTGAATGTACCTAACGCCACTGAACTGTACACTTAAAAATGATTAAAATAATAAATTTTATGTATTTCACCATAAGTTTTCAAAAGCATTCCAAACCAAACAAACAAAACGCTGGAGGGACTCCATCTGAAATGTCACACCCTCAGTGCTCTGTGACTTTGGCCTCCTGGCCCATGACCTCCCTCTCTATCCTCTCCTTGGGTCCAGCTCTGGTGTCCTCTCTTCCTCTTCTACCCCAGGACCCGGGGCCATGTCAACTGCGTCCATGAAATCAACCTGCATCTGTGCACAGTCGACACTTTCTTTCCCTTGCCCCCTCTTTAACCCCTCTTGGTCCTGTCATACCCTCTCGGGGAGGCTTAAACCAGACGCCCTGAGAATGTGCGATGGAAAAGTTATGCCTGAAGATGTTCACCACTGACTATGTCCGCCAATAAAGAAATGATCAAGTAAAGTACAGTAAAGCCATTGAGGATAGAAGATCATGTGTGAACAAAGAAGTTATGATAAAACGTTAAGTGAAAATTGCAGGTACGAAACTATATGTGGACTGATTTCAATTATTAAAAAATACAGATCTACAGAAGAAACAGAACAGCACATAAAATCATGGTTAATCTTACATTTGTTCTGCAGTACAGTTGTGTTATTTTTACAATGTAATTTATTTTTTAAAGGCCGGGCAACACCTTTAGGCAGATGATGAAATCTACTGTCTTTGGAGGTAACTCCAGACACCCACGTGCTGCCCAGCGCCGAGGCCCACAAATCCCTCCGGAGTGGCTTCCAGAGAGTTGGGGGAGAGATGGAGGCACTTCAACTCTTAAGAAAGACATGTTGAAGCTTGGTATGTCTCTCTCGTGACTTCAACAACCACCTTACCATGCAAAGGAAGGACAATTTAGGGGCTTCATTTTGCTATCACAGACACCAGGAAATTTAGCTCAGAACAGCTTATCCCCTTCATTAGCCCCAAATTAGAAATTCTCACCAAGATGCTCGCTCCCTTACACATCTGCAAATTGCGGACCCCCTGCTCCAGCTCGAGGGGATCCCTCCCCAGCCCAACAAGCTGTACCCTAGGTATAGAAACTGCAGTCAAGTTGGTTCAAGGGAGACATGGGAAGGAGGGTGGCTTTTACTCCACGTGCCGCAGTCAGTGGGAAGACTTTTTTTCTGTCTAAGAGTCTGAGAATTTTGGAGCTTTGCCAGACAGGGGTGGCCAAGGCGATCATCCCGCAACTCACCAGAGGCGGAAAAGACGGAGAGGATGTTCAGGAATGGGGGAAAATCTTATTATTTTCCATAATGCCCTAGGTTAAGGTAAGAAAGAGCTTTTTGGTGATGGCACTGTTCAAAAACTAAAAGGGAAGCAGAATCAGGTGGAATTTGGACCAGGGCATCTAGAAAGTCTATGATTTTAAGAAGACTCAGACCACACATCAGCCTCATATCTGGCTCCACGTGCTTGATGGGAGCATCCCATCTCATCTGTGACAAGATCACCTGTCTGCCTCCCATCCACCATGTCATCTGAGTGCCACAGGGAGCCATACCCCACACTGTGACAGGATTGCCTGTCTGCCTCCCATCCACCATGTCATCTGAGTGCCACAGGGAGCCATACCCTACACTGTGACAGGATCGCCTGTCTGCCTCCCATCCACCATGTCATCTGAGTGCCACAGGGAGCCATACCCCGCACTGTGACAGGATCGCCTGTCTGCCTCTCATCCACTGTGTCATCTGAGTGTCACACCCCACACGGTGACAGTGGACACTGTCCTCCAGGAAGACAACAATGTGGGCCTACAGACATCACAGGCCACAGGCTTCAGGGGCCCCAGAAACCCAAGCTCTACCTCCCAGAGACGGGGAAACTGAGTCTGGGAGAGGGAAGGGCCTTGCCCCAGGTCACTGCATCACGAGTAAGCTCAGGACTGAACACGGGTGCTTGCAGACAGCTGTGCTGACCCACACCGGGAAGAGGTGGTTACATTTTCGGTAAAGGCTTCACACCTTTTGAAATGTTCACATGTACCCTGAGTTCACCTTAATGCAGACAAAAGCTTTAAAGGATTAGCATCTTCTGGAGTTTCTCCATTCCTGCTTGTAGATCCATTTAAACAATTAATTAGGTGCCTGAAGAATTTATACTTCTATAAATAATTCCTCCCTCCGCACTGCCCTCTCTGCTTTTTAGGGACTCTGTCAATTCATTGGAGAGGATGACAATTCCTTGTCCTGCAAATATGGGCCTTGGTACTAGAGATGAGTTTCTTTAAAATCTCTACGAGGGAAATGGCCGAGGACACAAGAGTTACACAAAGGAAAATCCGAAATGAAGCCAGAAGGTTGTGTATTTGCGCCTGACGGGGGATGAGGGAAGACCAAAGATGTTACCATTTCAATTGTTTTACATTCATTTCAGGTGTGTTTTACTATTTAGTCTTAGTCAACAGCAGTATTTATAATATCAAGCCATACTGAATAAATATGCATATTTGACTCAAATTTTCATACTTGAATGACAACACAGACATGCAAATCATCTGAGCTTTATCATTTGATCACACCACAGCTGACTCTGCCCTTACAATGCCATAAGATCTTTATTTAGTGGTTCATGTAAGTCCAAGGTATGAAATTTCGTAAATAAATGATTGTTTCCAACATTCATTCATTCGACAACTACTTAGTGAGCCACTGCTGAGTGTTAGGCTTGGTTTGCTAGGCATGAAGACTAGCAGGAGAAGAGGATTCAGGTTCTCTCGGACTCACTGCCACCGTGCGGTTTCTTATTCCTCAGGCCTATGAGCAGCTCTGTGATCTGGCCCTGCCCCTCTCTCCTCCCTTTTTTCTCCAACTCTCCTCTCCGCCTGTCTTATTGCCACACTTGTTGCTCCCTGAAAACACCAAGCTCTTTCTACCCCAGGACCTTTGCACTGGTGGTGCCCTCCTAGAATGCTATTTTCCCAGGTCTCCTCCTCACTTCATTCAGATCTTCGCTCAAATATCACCTCCTTAAAGACAATTCTGTTTTAAGGTAAATCTCGGGGGCCGGCCCTGTGGCATAGGGGTTAACTTCGCGAGCTCCGCTTCAGTGGCCCAGGGTTCGCCGGTTCAGATCCTGGGTGTGGACATACCGCTCATCAAGCCATGCTGAGGCGGCATCCCACATAGAGCAACTAGAAGGATGTACAGCTATGGCATACAACTATTTACTGGGGCTTTGGGGAGAAAAAAAAAAAAGGAGGAAGATTGGCAACAGATGTTAGCTTAGGGCCAATCTCCCCCCCGCACCCCCCCCCCCCGCAAAAAAAAAAGTAAGGTAAATCTCTTCCTCCACTCTTCCCCCAAGTCACTCCTCAGTCTGCTTTATTGTTCTCCAGAGCATTGCTCACCCCTTGAAGTGTTATATCTTTGCTTACATTTTATTTTCTGTCTCTCCTGGTAGAGCTTGGGCAGGAAGTTCATCTTTTTCAGCAACGTATCCCCAGAGCCTAGAACAACCTGGCACGAAACAGATGTTCATATGTATTTGGAGAATGAATGAATGAATGAACGAACTGGCTCTTGACAGTTTGGGGTGCTCGGTGAGCCCACTTTGCAGGAGCCGCTCGGATTTCCTGTCAGCCCCACGGCCCTGCTCCTAACCTCCCCACTCTCCCTTCTGCTGGGCTCTTTCATGACTGGCATCCTTAGTGCCTCCAGCTCAAAGCCTTGCCGTCACCTCTCTTTCCTCCCTCACTCTGGCACCCACACCCAATCTGCCCCCAGTGCTCGAGACACTGCGGCCTCCTGCCTCAAGTCCTTTTCTCTTCATTATTACAACCACCCCCCAGTCCAACCCTCCTTGTCCCTTACCCAGACCGCTGTCACACCCTCACCCAGACTGTCACACCCTCACCCAGACCACCGTCACACCCTCACCTAGACCACCGTCACACCCTCACCTAGACCACCGTCACCAGCAGGCTCTCCCTCCAGTCTGCTCTCCACGGGGCAGCCAGAGCGAGTTTCGTAATGGCCAGGTTTGATCATGTCTCTCCTTCACTCACAAACCACAGACCAACCCCCTAGCTCAGCACTCAGCACCCCAGCAACTGCCTCCACCCTCCTACCCAGGCTTCCTTCTCGCGGCTCCTCCTTTATCCTTTCTGCTCCAGTTGGAATGAACCACCTTCCAGTTTCTCCACAGGCCCTAGAAGCCCCCACAGCCCGTTCTCTGCTCATGCTGTCTCCACTAATGATTTCTGCCACCGCCCAGATCACTGAGACCCAGCTCAAGTGCTACCGAGCTTCTCCAAGAAGCCATTCCTGATCTTCCAGGAGAATAAAATCCCTCCTTCTCAATTCTTCCGGAGGGGTCATCTGTCTCTCCTGGGCAGGTCTCCGGAAAGAACAGGCAGCGTCACGTAGAAGAAAGAGCTCAGCACCTGGAGCCAGATGGTCTGAGCTGGAGGCACAGCTCTGCGGCTCTGAGACTTGTACAGAACGTGCCCTCAGACCAGCTCAACTCGGAGTCTTAACTTCTCCATCTCTAAAATGGGAACAACAGCACTACTGACATCACGGGCGTGTTATGAGGATTAAGTATAAGTGACAGAGTGTAAGAAAAGCTTTGACACTATAGGAATTATTAAATTCAATCATGCTTAGGTGTGAAATAACCGGTAAACAAAAATGTGACTTCTCCCAGGGAGGTTTCCTGGACGTCTTATGCTAGCTGAGCCCTAAGTCCAGGAATAGGGCAGTGGGGGAGGAATGTTTTGAGGGAGAGGGACTATGCGGCCCTAAAATCCCATGTCCTTGGGCAACGTGAAGAAGGGAAGAAGTGGAGGGTATGTCCATAACGCTGGGGCCTTAAATGGCATGAATAGCTACCGATTTCTGAGCTGCTTCTATGCCCCAGGCACTGTGCTAAGGACCCTACATAAATTATCTCATCTCATCCTATTCCCTCACAGAGTAACAGAGGAAAGCCAGGCGCACAGCAGTTACATAAAGAAGCGCTGCCCCCCCAACCCTCCCGAACAGTTGATATCCTGAAACTCTCCAATCCGATTACCTTACTTTTCAGATGGAGAAACTGAGACCCAGAGAGGTCACAAGCATTCACTGAAACTGTCTAGCCAGTGAGAAGGAGACGGGCCTGGAACCCAGACCTCTTCACTCTCGGGGCAGGGGGCACCACTGCACTGCAAAAACCCAGGGGCCACCACTCATTATGAAGTTGATGGGAACGGCGCTTCCAGAGCACAGTGTCATTTATGGGGATGACAGTGTGAGTGGTGGCCCCTGGAGTTATGCCACCTGGTCACCCTAGCTCTGCTGCATGCCAGGCTGTTCACCTTCCTCAAGAAGGAAGCTCTTGAGAAAAGAGCCTCAGGCCCCTGGAGACTGAACGCTGCTCTCCTTGCCAACCAGCCCAGCCGACAGAGTCTCCTCAAAGGCGGCTGACTTCACCCATTCACACCTAGCCTGCACTCCCTCAACATACCTCTGGGGCAGCTCTCTGCACCAGGCATAGGGCTCAGCTCTGGGACACCCAGCTGCCCTTGAGGGAGCCTTGCCTTGAGCCAGCAGCCGGGCCTAGGGAGGCTGTAACTCAGGCTAACCCAGCAGCTTTGTCAGCAAGACCGAAAGGCCGCACTCAACAGATATCAAGGAGGAAGAGGTGGCCGGACGTGAAGGACTTGGGGACCTCCCCAAAGGGATGACGAGAGGGGCCTAGGTCCTTAAGGAGGAGGGAGAGTGACTGGGAAGGCATGCAGTCAGGTCAAAGTGGGGGAAGGGGACGACTCCGTGAATGCCATATCACCTGGTGAGCTGAGGACAGAGGCTCAGTGACTCCCGGGAGAACCAGGACTAACACCCTGGAATCCGATCTCCCATCCAGGGCTGCTTCCTTCTCCCAAACTAGATCCCAGACCTAGAGCGCTTGCATAAGAGAGCCCTCCTTTGAGGCCGAATGAGGCAAATTAAAGGCCAACCTTTTATTTCACGGGAAGGATGGTAGCAAATGAATGGCACCTGCCGCTCCAAGTGGAGGCAGAGCTGGAATTACAGACTTTCCCGGTACACTCAGATGAATTTGGGGGTTCCGGGGCTTCAGTGGGGATAGGATCAAATCGTATAGGGGGCGAAATGAGTATGAAAGCCAGGCACCCTGGATTCCAACGCAGGGTTTGCCACTAACTCTCCGGTGACCTTGGTCAAGCCACCTCACTGGGCCTCAGTTTCCCCATTTGTAAAATGAGGGGTTTAAATCAGTTCCTAAGGTTCACCTGGTCCTGACCCTCTAAACCACAAGATCCTTGGTAAGGTAAGCCCCTCCGGCCAATGACCCGGGCAATCTCCAGGTTCTGCAGGAGCCTGGGCCTCATCTAGGGAAAAGGGGCTTGCTGGGGGAGGGGAACGCGACGATGGGCTTTTATTTGGGGGTCGGGGAGTGGCAGGGTGGGAAGCGGTTGGTTTAAGCTACACGGTCCGGGGGAGGCGAAGCGAGGGGAAGGCTGGGAGCCGCGGTTTAGAGGCCAGCAGGCTAGCGGCGATCTCCAATCTCCCTCCGGAGCTTCGGATCCTGGAGAGGCGATGCGGCCAAGAGCCGCGCACTAGCCGCGGCCGCAGAGCCTGGGACCCTGGGCCACCATTCCGATCCCTCTCGGGAACCGCGCACGAGCTTCACGGGGAGTGGCTGCTCCTCCCTCCCCCCTCCCCGGCGCCGGGCCCCCTCCCCCAGTCCGGGGGCGCCGGGAGCTCCGTGGGGGCGTGGCGGGGGCGGACGCCGGCTTCTCGGCCCCACGGGCCGGAAGAGGTCTCGGTGCGGGGCCGCCCCGGGAGGGACCCCGCGCCCTCCGCCTCCCGGCTCCCCACACAAAGGCGCCGACAGAGGCGCCGCACTTACCGGCCAGAGCGGGCTCCGGGCGCCGGCCAGCGGGCGGGCAGGCTGGCGGGAGGCTGTGCGCGCGCGAGTGTGCGTGTGTCTGCGCGAGTGTGTGTGTGTGTGTGTGACGGGGGCCGCGCCGAGCTCTGTGCGTCTGCGTGTGCGGGGGCGTCCGTCCGTCGGTCCGTCCGCCCGGCGCTCTGTCCCGCGCTCCGTGCGCGCTCCCTCGCCCGACGCCCCACCGAATGCGCTCAGCTGCGGAGCGGCGGGCGCAGCGCCGGTGGGTTCGGCGCCCCCGGCCTCGGCCCCGCCCCGCCCCGGGAATTGCGCAGGGCCCGCGGGGTGGCGGGAGGGGGGCGGGGACCCCCAGCAGCGCCCCGGGCCGGAGTGGGGCCGGATCGCAGACCGCTAATCTGTTGCCGTGGTCTCAGGCGCCCCCTTTCCCCAGCTCCTCTAGGAGTCCCCGCAGGCGCCGCCCCCGCGCGGAGGTGCCTGGACCGGGAGGGCGGGGGAGCGCGAGCACCGCATCCATTTCATTCATGATTTTCTCCTCCCGCGAGCCCCGGGTCTGGGCTGCGCCGCTACGGCGACCGCCAGAGGGACCCCGGCGGGGCCGCGCGCGCCGAACCCGGTGCGGGATGGACAGGCAGACAGATGGGAAGTAGGGGCAGGCGAGACAAAGGGGTCAGAGCTGGGGTGGGGGAGTTGAATGGAGGGGGTGCTGTGGCGCTCGCAGCTTGATGCCCGCATGATGCCCGCCCCTGCGCAAGCATACTGGCGTGGTCAGCATACCGGGGCGCACACGGTATCCGGTGCCCAGGACCCGCTCCAGGGCTTGGAGGAGGCACCCGCCTTCCCACCTTTCCCTGTTCAGTCTCTGGGGAGCAAGACCTCCCTCTGCCAGGTCTCGCCCTCCTGACGCGAGTAGCCGGGCGCGCACCTGTCTTGGCTTTCTCGTGGGCACCAGGGCCTGGACGTGCAAGGAGCTGCTCACGCGCCCCACAATCCCACATTCCCCGGGCGGGCGCCCCGCTGACCGGAGGTTCCTGCCGTTCCATCCCGATGGGGGCTCTTTGAGGCGTTGGGTGCACACAGGGCCGGGACCCTAAGCTCCGTGTTTACATGGGGAACCGGCGCGCACCACCACATGGCTACCATCCTGCCTCCAGCCGCCATCCTCTTTCGCCTGGACTTCTGCAATAGCCTGCTTACTGGTCTCCCTGCTTCCACCCTTGGCCCCCTGCAGCTGATTCTCTACACAGCAGTGAGCAATTCTTTTGAAACGTAAGTCAGATCACGCTGCTCCTTTGCTGGAAATCCTGCAGTGCCTCTCCATCCCATCCGAATGAAAGCTAAAGCTCCTGTGACGGGCCTCCAGCGCCTCTCATGAACTGCCTCCCTTTTAACCCTCCAACCTCACTTCCTAGCGCTCCAGTCACAGTGGCCTTCTTAATGTATCACCAACATGGCAGCCACCCTGTGGCCTTAGGACCTTTGCACTGCTATTTTCTCTTCCTGGAAACTCTTCCTCCAGAGAGTCAATCACATGGCTTGCTCCTTTACCTTTTAAATGTGTCACCTCAAAGAGGCCTTCTGTGACCATCCTATTTTAAACTGCAGGCCCACTTTCCCCATTTTCTCCGTGGCCGTTATGACCTTGATTTTGTGTTCCAACACCTGAGGCTCACTGGCCCCTCACTGCCGGCTCTCACCTGAGTACTCTGGCATCCCAGTCCTCCAGCCACACCAGACTACTCTGTTCTCTACACAAACCCTGCATTTTCCCATTTCTAGCCTTTGTTCACGCTGTGCTCTCAGCCTGGAATGCCAACCCCAATGTCTTACCTAATTTTTAAGGTCCAGTTCAAACTCCTCCTCCATGGAGCCTTCCCTCGTATTCCCAGGGACACTCAGCCCTCGTTCCTTTCTATCTGCTGCAAAAGCAGCTCCTTATCTTTTTTCCCAAGTGCACTGTTAACTCCTGGGATGGGGCTGGGTCTCCCCTTTCCCCAGTTCCCGGCACAGAAGGGACCATCAGTGCATGTCTGTGGGTGAAGGGCACCGAATGGGAGGCCTGGCCTGGGCCTTGACTAGTCTTTTTTTCCTAGGAGGGGACAGAGCCCAGCTCAGTCATCTTGTCATCCTCAGTAGTTTCCTGTGAGACGAGGGGAAGGATCAACTGTTAGATGACCACGCTGTGATGCTTGCTCTGTGTGGAAGTGGGGGCACACGTGTCAGCCGGGCTCAAGGACCTGCTCCCGCTCCTTGAGAGCGTCATCTCCGTCATTCAGCATAAGGCTGATGTTCCCCAGATGGCGTCCATGTGGCGGTAACAGCCACCATAAAGGAGCGCTTCGTGTGTGCCAGGCACTGCCTGTATGTTTTCAGTGCGCTGTTCCATGTAATCTTCGTGACAACTTTGGGAGGTAGGCATTCTGATATCCCCATTTTCAGAAGAGGAACTGGACAGAATAAGTGACTGACTTAAGGTCCTACAGTTGATATGTGAGGGGTGTGTTTCCTCTTCAGATCTAGCTCATTGCAGAGCCGGAGCTCCTAGAGCAAGGACCCCTAACAGGGAAGGCCCTGGGGGCTGATGGAGGGAAGGGAAGGGGCTTAGGGAGCCTCAGCGAGGTCAGCCTGGCCCAGATTCTTGTCGCAGAGGCGTGGCACCCCGGGGGGCCAGGACCTCCCTGGTTTTTGTCAGTGGTGCCTGTGATGTCCTGTGGGGGAAGCTGGTCGTTGCCCTTCATGGAGTCAACTTCGGAAGGCCAGGCTGCCTCCTAGCGTTCCTGCTGTGTGCTCAGGTTTACAGCCCAGCCCCCGCTGTCAGGTGTGGATACCAATGCCCATCTCAAAGGGTCCTGCGAGGAAGAGGCGGGATAATATACCAGAAAGTAGTAGGGGCTCAAAAGTGATCCTTCTGCTTTGCTTCTTGTAGGGAGCTTCTAGCACACAGGGATATTCCTAAACTATCCTTCCCACCCTGTTTCTGCCCTGTACGCCCTCTCACTGAAGAGGTTCAGATTCCTGTCATCCGTTGAGTGTTACCCTGTGGTGCAGGTAAGGAAGGGAAGTCTGACATTTGTTGAGGACTTTATACATAAGCTATCCATGTTGCTTCCCTGCATTCTCTCATCTGCACACGCACCTTAGGTGAGAGGTACTCTTATTACCGACGACGAGGAGACTGAGGCCCAGAGAGGTCCATAGCCATCGTGCTCACTAATTAATGGCACTGATGAGATTCCAACCTACATCTGACTCTGTGCACCAAGCCAGCACCCCTCTCCCCTAACCCCATCCCCACAGAAAGTGACCCTAGTGATTTCCTTTCTATCCTCTGATGGGGAAGAAGGAGAGTTCTGTGAGGCCCATGGCAATGAAGTCCTTGTGAGGTGGAGAGGATTTAGGCTTATTGGGTCATTTTGTGTGACTCATTGCCCTCTCTTGATGGAGGGAGGAAGAGGGGTTTGGGAAGGAGAAGGATGTCTGAGTAACCAGAGAGTGTCTTCCTGGTGGTTTTTGATGGACTGTTAGAGATGAGTCAATATTTCTTGCTTTTGGCCTCAGTTGCAATTCACTCTATTTGTAATGAAATGTTTTGCTTCAGTGAAAATGTTCCCCATCCAGATTTTTATTTATTTACTTACTTATTTATAACTCACCCCAATCCACAAAGGATTTGAGGGAGCTTAACCCAGGAGCAGAAACCATAAAACAATGTTAAAATATCGATAAGGATAAGGAGTCAGGATGGAGGCAAAGGTAAATAAACTTTGAGAGACAAGACCACGGCTTAATAATTACACCTGATGTTTATTGGGTTCTTCCTGTGGGCAAAGGAATTTGGGTACATTATTTCATTTAATCCTTAGAAGAGCCCTGTGAGGTAGGTGCTGTTATTATCTTCATTTTGAAGTGTAGGGAACTGAGGCTCAGAGAGATGAAATAGGAGGCCCAGAGTCACGTAGGTAGTAAGCGGTGAAGCGGGTGTTTGAATCTAGTTTGATAATTGGAACTTATGCCCTTATAACCTCTGTCCAGCCCCTCCTTTCCGGGGGACCAGAGACCACACATTTGCACACCACAGGGGCCTCTACAGGACTGGGCTTGAGCCTCAAATTCGGTTCTGATCTTCTTGGATGTCAAAAAGAAAGGGAAACATTATGTAGAAGTGAGTCCCTCACAGCCTTCAGGTTTTTGCTCAAATGTCCCTTTCTCAGTGAAGCCCACCCTCCTAGTGAATCCCCAAGCCTTCCCCTTCCTGCTGCCTTCAGCGGCCCCCCCGCCCCGCTTTATGTTTCCTTTCATGGTGGCACATTTTACCATCAAAGATATGGGGTAATCTGTTTATAAACTACATTATATATTTCATATATTATATATTTTATATAACAAGGTATTCTTTAATATAGTCTATATTAATACATTTATTTATGAATTATGTTAGGTAACTATTTAATGTGCTCACTGTGTAATTGTCCTTCTTCTTCCACTGGAGTATGAAGTCCCCATGGGTGGGTGTCATGGTCTGTTTGGATCACTGACGTATCCCAAGTGTCACAGACAATGCCTGGTGTATAATAGACACTCAAGAAATTTTTGTTGAACACATAAATGATTATTTCAGGGAGGAAGAAACACAAGTGGCAAAGTAGGTCACTTTTTTTTTGCTAGCTCATACTTTCTTTCCCTTCCCTCCTCCTTATTTTATCTTTTTCCCTTAAGCATTTCCATAAAGAATTTGAGGGAGCCCTAGCATTTAGCTCTCAGAGCGAGTCTTCAGGAGGGTTTTCTGGTGGTAGACCCTTAGGGTCGTGTGGCCAGTGACCTTAGTGTCACTGTTACAGCAAATGCATAACTGGGATTCGTGAAGCTGGTTTTGGTGGGGTCTCTCAACGACAGCTGGACATTCTCCCCACACCTGAATCGGCGAAGGTAATCCTTTTAGGAGTCTAGGAATAGTGTCTAAGTACCATTCCCAAGGAGCAGATGCTATGGGGTTGGAGATGGGAAAATAAAGAGCAGAGCTTTTGTTTGAAGCAATTGATTTAAAGGGAGAGGACATCCTTGTGTTCCTAGGAGCTCACCTCTGGAGTCGTATTTCCTGGCCGCACGCCTGAGGAGTGAAAAGCCAAAGACGTTAGCAAGGTTTGTCAGAGGAGAACCTGAGCTAGAGACACTTGCTGGGGTGTGTGTGGGTGGGAGGTGTGCTGTCATCTTCCTGTAGGAGCTGGCCACGGATACGGGCCAAGCCTCTGGGGGCCGCAGACACCAGCCTGTCAGCTCAAGGTGAAGGCCAAGGGCACCCAGCTGTCAATCTCAAGAAGAAACAGCAGAAACACTTGTCTCTGGAGAAGTGGGAGTCAGAACTTTGTCTCTTCCCTGTAACTGCTCTGGGCTCCTGCAAAGCAGGGTCAGTCAGCACATATTTTATTGAGGGCCTTTTCTGAGCTAGCTGCTGCTCCAGAAGCTGGGTGCCTGTTAGAGAACAGAATGGTCAGCTTCTCTCTCTCGTGGATCTTACGTTCCAGGGGGACACACTGCCAGTGAACCAGGTTAAAACCGTGAACAAAAGGGTAATTTCGGACAGTGGTAAGTGCAATGAAGAAAAGGAAAAGAGTGAGTGATGGGGGGTGAAGGTAGAGAGGGTCCACTTTAGATTGGGTGTTTAGAGAAGGCCTCTCCAAGGAGAGAGCATTTGAACAGGGACCTGAGTTATAGGAAGGAAGCAGCCGTGCAGCATAGACGAGCTTCCCAGGCAGAACTTTCTCTTCTTGGCACAGCAGGAAGGCCAGAGTGAGAGATGAGGTGGGAGAGGAGGGCAGGAGCCAGGCTGCACGGGCCTTGAATGCTGTGGGAGGAGTTTGGGGTTTATTCTACTGTGCTGAGAAGCTACCAGAAGTTTCTAAGTAGGGAGAGTGATGAGATCCGGACTTGAGCTGCGGGTACCCTGGACAGCAGCAGCATCAGCGAAACACTGAGCTCCTAGCCCTTCTGCTCTCAGCGGGCCCTCAGAGGCTGTGTAACCCAGTGCTTCCCAAGCTGGCTGCATCTCAGAATCATTTAGGGGAACTGTTAAGAAAATATGCATTCCCAGGCTCCCCCCCTGGAAAATCTGATTCAGTAGGATTGAGGTGAGGCTCAATCTTAAGAAAGTTCTCCAGATGATTCTGCTGATTGGCTAGGGTTGGGAACAACCAGCCTGGTCAAGGTCCCCCACTTTAAGAGGAGCATACTGAGGTGCAGGGAGGAGAAATGCCTTGCCTGAGGTCACACAGTGAGTTATTGGCTGACCAGTGTCCCGACCCTGGAGCAGTGCATGGCCAGAGCCTCTGGCAACAAGCCACAGAAGTGACCACTGGCTAACCTAAGCAAAGGGGAGTTTATTGGAAGGCCATGGGGAAGCTCATGGATGGAAGAGAAGGCTGAAGAACCATGCTTGGAAAGGTAGGCCTTGGAAGGTTCCAGAAGTTTGCAGGGCTGGGAACATCTCAACAGTCACATCCAAGTGTCACCATAAGGCTGCATGAGCACCTAAGTTTTTTTTCTTCTTTCCTGCCACTCAAAGTTCTGGAAGAGTGTGAGTCCAATTGGCTGGTTGTGGGCTCATCCTACTGGCTAGGGAAGGGCACATCTTGATTGACAGTACCATCCAGACTTCGCCCAAGACTTCATCCAAAAGGAAATCAGGGGGCTGTTACCAACAGAACAGCAAAAAATGCCCACTCCACCTGGCAGCTCAGTCATCGTTGTCATCATTGCCAGGATCATAGTAACACTTATTCGTTTAATACTTACAATGTGCCAGGTACTATTCAAAGCACTCTACATATATTAAGTAACAACTCATCCTTCAGGGTGGTAGGTACTGAGCTATAAAACTGAAGTACAGAGAAAGTATGTAGCAACTACTGTCTAGATTCTGCTTGTATGGGTTCCAAAGCTCATTTAGACCTGTTGTCTAATTTGTTCCTCATAACAGCCTGTAAGGACAGGCATCTTTACAGGTGGAGAAAGTGAGCATGCACATGCTCTAGAGTTACACAGCCGGGAAGTGGCAGAGTCCTTGGATCCATATATTCACTCATTCATCGATTCATTGATTCATTCATCAAATAGCAAGTGGCTGTCAGGGGTCGGGCCTGTGCTAGGTCCTGGGAACTCACTGGTTGACAAGCTGCAGTTTCTTCTCTCCAGTTGTCCACCGACCGGGGCAGAGCTAAAACTGGAGCCCAGGGCTTCCCAGAAGTCCCCTTCCTACCATCCCATGGCACCCTCGTCCAGAAACTTGTGGCTGAATCTGAACTCCAGATGGGCTCCGTTTCGCCTGCAACTAATTTGAGTTAGTTTCCACCATTAACAGAAATTAGGACATTTCAAGTACAAATCCATATTTAAAAAAAATAACAGAATATGTGGCACCTTCAGGCTCGCATGCCTACGTGACAGTGACCAGTGGAGCTGGGTAGCAGTTGCTCCCTTGAGGCAGGGTGTGTCCAGTTTGCCACAGTCCCCACTCTTAGCCTTGTTACCCAGGGTAGGTGTTATTTGCCATTTGTCAAGATGCTTGCTCTGTTGTTTTTCCTAAAGGGGAAAGTCACATAGTTCCTGTAACATATCTAAAATATCTCTTATCTGACCCAGCTTGCTTCATTTCCCTGGCCTCTGAAAGCATTTGAGTTATGACTCTCTCCCTTCCCTCTGTGAACCGCACATTCCTCATTTGTAAAGTGAGGTATTAGCATCCGATGATTCCAAGGCCCTTCCTAGTTCTGGCTTCCGAGCTCTCCAAGTCTGCACTTCAGAAATGACTGTGCTATTGACAATGCTTAATTGTTCTGCAGATGGTTTTTGAGGGATTGCTCACCCTTGACTCTTTTGTCCTTGAATTATGATTTATCTAAGCCCTTGGAAGAAAAACGCCTCTTGTTTTGGGAGTTCATCCTTCATCTTTTGATTTTGAAAAAAATGAGTACTTCAAACAATGCAGCATAGCTGCAGTTGCTAGGAAGAGAGAGCAGCAGCCGAGGCTGCCTGGAGACAAGGCCTTAAGAAAACTCTTGTCTTCCCCCCTCCCTCCCATCCTTCCTCTTCCTGTCTTCCTTCCTTCCTCCCTCACTCCATTCCTCTCTCCCTTCTTTTTCTCTTTTGAGCAAAGATGTCATAATCGATAACCCCTTCTAAAAAGACCAATCTTAATCGGCAATAGAGTTTAGGTTGCCCTGAATCCAAAGAGTTGCTTCTAAAGACCACCCCCTACCAGCCACACTGTTAAATACTCAGTGAAATGGTCTCCTGGGTTTTACTTCTGGCTCTGCCACTAGACAGTCACTTGGTCTTGGGCAAGTAATTTATTTTTCTCTGGGCCTCAGTTTCCTCACCTGTAAAATAGAAGGGTGGAGGTAATGCTTGGTTGCTCTTGTAGTTTCTTCTAGCCTGAATATTTTAGAAGGAGACTGCCAGAGATTTAGAGGATAGGTGGCACCAGCAGGTGATGTCTCTATGACTCTACTTCCAGACCAGCAAGGCCTGGGACCCCTTAAGCCGGAAGCCATGACATTCAGCTGTAGGTCTTGGCTTTCTCTCCTCTGGCTGTTTAGTCAGTGGTGAAGGAAGGATTTCTATCCACCCTTCTCCGTAGATGTGACGTGCCCTGGGTATCTGCCTTGTTAGGTAATCTTACTTTTAGCATCATTCCTTTCTAGAAAGGGCCGGTGACAGGACCTAAATGTCTCTGACTTTTTATTCTTCAAGTCCGGGATCTCCCTCAGACTCTGCAGGTCCCCAGCTACAGGGATGATTGTGACGATTTAAGCAACAAGTGCGCCTCCTAGTGACCTGTGTAAAAATTGCAGGAAGGCTCAGCCGTTCAACAAATACTTACTGAACTTAAACCCTGCCTCTGCCTCTCCAAGTAGGATTTAAAAACTGGGCATAAGTGTCCTGTAAAGTAATACACAGTCTAGAAATTGGAAGTTTATTGTCTCTTAAGGGTGTATTTCCACTCTCAGAGCCAACTTTTTCACATTTGGCACGTCTGCCCCTCTGCCCCTCAGTTCTTTTGTTTTTTTTTGTTTTTTTTTTTTTGTGAGGAGGATCAGCCCTGAGCTAACATCCATGCCAATCCTCCTCTTTTTGCTGAGGAAGACCGGCCCTGAGCTAACGTCTATTGCCGATCCTTCTCCTTTATTTCCCCCCTTTTTCTCCCCAAAGCCCCAGTAGATCGTTGTATGTCATACTTGCACATCCTGCTAGTGGTTGTATCTGGGACGCGGCCTCAGCATGGCCTGACAAGTGGTGCGTCGGTCGCGCCCGGGATCCGAACCCGAGCCACCAGTAGCGGAGCGCGCGCACTTAACTGCCACACCACAGGGCTGGCCCCTGCCCCTCAGTTCTTGACTTCACAGTTTGGGTAGAGGCTATATTGAGTTTGACACTGCTGTCCTCCAGTTACACCTCTCCCAGTGCAGCAGTGGAACTAATTATCCTAGGGGGTAGTCAGCTCTCACTTGTTGGAGGTGTAGAAGCAGGTGTTGCAGGAGTCTTCTTGGGAATGCTAGAAAAGGGTAGGAATAAGATTAGATTCACTGATGCAAATGACCAAATACTGACTGGGTGCCTACTCTGTCCCAGAAACTTTGTAAGTGACAGAGTGTACAAGTTGTGAACAAAACCAAGTCCTTGTTTTATGAGCTTACATTTTCTTGGGGGGAAACAGCCCCCAACGTTCTTTTCTAATCAGAGGTTCTAAGATTCGTCAATTCCAAGTCTGGTTTGACAAAAATTTGTAACAATGATTTTGGCCAGGGACTTGGGGCCCTAAGGAGATTTGTATATCAGAGTGAAAGCAATGGTGGCCTCCAGACATCACCCTGACAGGCAGGAACCCTACCACTGGGAGCTGTTCTGGGTCCTGAAAGTGGAGAGGCTGGTTCAAGGTCTTCATTCTCCAAGGTACAATTAATCCTGAGTGTAGCCTGTGGGAGAGAAGAGGGAAGAGAGAGGAACTTGTACAGGCATCAGGAGTGGCGTATATGCACAAATCACCAGAGCTGGAAGGCATCGTAGAGGTGAGCTCTTCTAACATCTTCATTTTAGAGACAAAGTAATTGAGACCCAGAGCCTTGCCTGAAATCACAATCAATGATCAGTAGCAAATTGGAATTAAAAATTGAATTTGTGTATATTAATAAGGAGAACAAACATGTTACAAATAAACGCAAACAGTGTGATTCTAATTTTAAATTAAAAATCATCTGTGGTTATCTTTTGGAGGTGAGATTGCAAGAGGTTTTAATTTTCTTTGGTATGCATTGATGTATTTTAAAATTATTCTACAGTGAGAGTGCGTGATTGTAAAATAAAAATGTTATTCAAAAGAACTTGTATTTTCAATGATTCAGAGGAAATAAACCAAAACCCAATAACAGTGGTAGAATACACACACGCACAGTTTTTTCTTTTTTCCAATTTCATGAATCTTCCATGTTTTAAATAATATGTGTTGTAGAAATTGCTTCCCAATGTGCATTCCTCCTCTCATTCTGGGCATACAGCAGGATTACCCTTCCTGAGGATTATTATTCCTTGGCTCTTGCACTTTTTGTAGGGTCATATGACTGATTCTGGCCCATAAGTTGTGAACCGTGTGATCAGTGGAAACAGTCAGGGTTGCCTCAGGGCCACAGCATTTACTTTCCAGAGCGAGTCCTTTAGCAACAGTGAACTCTAAGTCTTGTGTAGCAATGGAGCTGCCTTGAGATGGAAGCTTCCTGCACTGCTGAGCGGTGGACCAGAGGACAGCTGTCCTGAAGAGGTGCCCAGACATGCTGTGGACTTTGTATGAAAAGGGAGTAGACTTTTACTGTGTTATGTGACTGAGACGTTGGTGATGTTTGTTACCACAGCAGTACCTAGTCTATTCCAACTAATACTCTTACACGTGTAACTTATATACTTGTACTATATATAACTTATATATTATATACATGTAGCTTATATGCTAAAAAGAATCATTACATTTCATAAAATGTAATCAAACATACCATATTCAGAAATTTTTGTGTCAAATTGCATATTGTATTTGTAATGAATAATTATCCTAAGATTGATTTAAAATCAAGATCACTTTTTTTTTCAATTAAGGGATATTGGTTTATAATGAATCAATTCAGTTAACTGAATCACAGACGTGTAATATTGGGAGGGACCTCAAAGTTTCATCTTGCACATCCTGCCAGTTCATATAGAGGTATATCAAAAGCATCCAATACAAATGAGTTGTCTAAACCAGTGGGTTCCAAAACCTTGATAACCCTAAATACTAGAAGAACTGAAAAAAAAAGTTGAGACTCCTAGGTCACACTTCTGGAGTTTTGGTTAAGGAGGTCTAGGATAGGACCTAGAAATGGCATTTTAAGAAATTTATCTTGTGATTTCAATCACAGCTCTGGGAATCACTGGTCTAGAGTCTAGAGTCTAGAGTGATTCTAGACTTTCAAATTGCATTTGTCATTTCCTCAATTTTAGCTTCATTTAAATTTCATGTTCATATTAAAGTTGAAATCACTTTTGTAAATTCAGGTCAGGTTCTCTAGAAGCAGAATCCAAGATAGGGATTCATGTGCACAGTGTTTATTAAGGGGTGCTTTCAGGAGAAACCTGTGAGGGAATGAGGAAAGCTGGGCACAGAAGTGGAGGAAGCTAAGCAAGAACATGATGTCAGCAAAGTCTAGCCCTGGCATGATCTTGCAGGGAGCTCTGGAGTGTAAATTGCACCACAGACTTTGTTCCACCTTGAGTCGAGGGAGCTGGGCTTCTGTACACCCCCCACACTGGGCAATCGTTGGCTATAGGCTGCCTGGGTTGGGGGTAATGTAAGCTGTGAGGTGGCTCCAATCACCCAATGACAATTTGTTGGTGGAGCTGCAAGTGTGAGCTGTTAGCAGGAATTCAGCTGGGGGATGAGTGTACCAAACTGGAAAAAGAGATCTCAGGAACACCAGCAGTGTCTGCTATAGTCCACCTCTCGCACTACTTAGATCCACTTGCTTCTTATATTAAATTCACTCCATGTTGTCTCGGCTTCTCCAGGATTCTGGATGGCCACAGTTTGGAGTGAAAGTTACAAGAGAGGGATATGGGATGAGTTTAGCTCCAGTTCTGTAGCTGTCCCCAAGGCTGCAACTGGTAATTATCATCCCTTCTCTCCCAGCCACTATAGATTCTCTTCACCTCTGCTAGCATTTCTGCCGGTCTAGGTGGCTTGACTGATGGAGTGACCTAGACCCTCAGGGGATCTGAACCCCTTTTTATCATGTCCTTATCAGGCCATGGTTGCTATATTTTTGCCATTTACAGTTAAACTTGGCATAGGACTAAGAAGACACGCCCTGGTGGCAAACATATTCCTCCCTGCCCTCATTATGTGGCAGCAACCGTACTTCCTCGTGATGCTAAGAGTCAGTTACTCCTGGAAGCCTGGTGATGCCTTTCTTTGACTGGTGGTATACTGGCACGAAGAGCACACAGCGTCCAGGAGGCAGCCATAGTTTAAGTTCAATAGACTCTTCTTTGGTTCCCTGGTATAAGCATACTCTCTCTGGGGACCAGGACCTCTAGAGTCCCAGAGTCCAGAGTTGCAGGCATGGGAATTTCCTAAGTGGGTCACTGAGAGTACAGGTGAATGGGGCCAATCCTGTTTCCATCTCTGGTTCCTGGACCCAAGCATTCTGCCCATGAAGGACATTTCACCTATAATGGCCATTGGTTTAAGGATACCTGGCACCTCGGCTGCATCTTTAAGAGGCCATTTCACTGCTATCAGGCTAGCCACATTTGGATGATGTGATACGTGGTAAGAGCAGTGGATTCCGTGTGCCCACTGCATTCCTCTTCAGCCATTGATAGGGTCCCTTGGTCCAAGGCAATGTCTGTAGTTTCATGTTGGTAACTCAGACACTCTGTGCAGTGATGGGACTCGGGTGAAGCGAGTGAGGTGCCTGGGATGAAACCTTAAGATGACCCTCACTCTTTTGTACCGCAGATGCCTCACTTGCCCCACCTTGGTCCTGGCCCTGATTCTGTGAACCCTCAGATCATGGTGCTGTGAGGCACTCCAGGCAGGAAAGACAAACTGCAATACCTAGAATATGTGTCAATCCTACTCTGATGAATTGCTGCCCTTTCCAGGATGGAAGGTTCCAATAATAGCCCAAATGTCAATAGGTGGCTGACTGGCCTCCTTGAAGGATGGTACCATATTGGGAGCCTGAGTGTTGGTCTTGGTTGCTGACAGGTTGGACATCAGCAGCATCAGTAGCCAGATTAACCTTGGTGAGGGAGATATGGTACCGTAGGGCCTGTGCATAACCTCTATCTCTGTCACTGTGGCTGTTCCACTCATGATCCCATTTCCCAACATTAGGCTGGCCAAGGACAGAGGCTGCTGACATCGACTGGATCCTGTCCACGTGATTGTTCTGTGCCCCTTCTGCAGTCGATGCCTTCTGGTGGGCATTAATGTATGAGACAAAGTGTACAGTTCAGTGGGTTTTAGGATATTCACGGAGTTGCACAAACATCACCACAGTCTAGTTTTAGAACGTTTCATCAACCCGAAAAGAAACCCCATACCCTTTAGCAGTCATTCCCCATTCCTGCTCCTCTCCCCCTCCCCCTGTTCCAGCCCCAGGCAACCACTAATCTACTTTCTGTCTCTATGGATTTGTCTATTCTGGGCTTTTCACATAAATGGAATCATATAACGTGTGGTCTTTTGTGTCTGGCTTCTTTCACTGAACATAATGTTTCCTAGGTTCATCTACGTTGTAGCACGGATTAGTATCCCTTATTTTTTGTTGCCAAATAAAAAGCCATTGTATGGATGTACATTTTGTTTATCCATTCATCAATTGATGTACATTTAGGTTAATTCCACTTTTTGACTATTATGATTAATGCTGCTATGAACATAGTGCACAAGTTTTTGAGTGGACATTTATTTTCTTTTCCTCATGTCTATACCTAAGAGTAAAACTGCTGGTCAGATGGTAACTCTATGTTCAGCATTTTGAGGAACTGCCAAACTTTTCCACAGTGGCTGCACCATTTTACGTTCCTGCCAGCCAATATGAGTGTTCCTCTCTTTCTACCACAGAACACCTCTTGTACCATGGAGCTGTGGGTCATATGGCCTAAGTGACAGGATTGCTGGTACTGCAGACCGAACCTGCTGCAGGACCCTTTCTTGCTTTGGGTTTGTCTCAAAACTGGCATCCTTCCACGTCACTCAATAAATGAGTAAGAGCAGTAGCCCCCGCTGTGAAATATGCTGCTTTCAAGACCCAATGAGGCTTACCACGCCTCGAGCTCCTTTCTTGGTGGCAGGAGGTGTAAGGTACAATATCCTGTCTTTTACTTTGAAGGGCATGTCCCAGTATGCCCCAAGCCACCAAACCCACCAACTTGACAGATGGGGCAACCGGGCCCCTGAATTTTTATAATATTTATCTCCTGGATATCCAGAGTACTTGCCACTTCTTGAACATCAGGTCAAATTAATATGGTGTCATCAATATAGTGAATGGATGCGATACTTTCTGGAATGTCCACATGGTCCACGTCTCCTCAGAATACTTGTGAAAGAGAGCAGAATTGTTGTATATTCTTGCCCATCCCATCTGAAGCAAACTTCTTCTGATCCTCCTTCCTGATGGGTATTAAAAATAATGCATTTGCCGGATCAAAAGCAGCACCATCTGCTGGAGTCCGTGTTACTGTGTTCTAGTAAAGATGCCAAATCTGACACAGCGGCTGTACTTGGTACTGCTACTTGGTAGATGTCCTCAGTCCACTGTCATCTGCCATATTCATCTGCTTTTACAAGGGCCAGACTAGTGAATTAAATGGACATGTGATCGAGACAGCCACTCCTGCATCATTTAAAAAATCATTGAAGGCAGTACCAATCGCTGCCATTCCCTCTGGAATGCCACGTTTTTTATTTATTATTTTGACTAGAAGAGGGTATGATTTTAGGGGCTTCCACTTGATCTTTCATACTACAGCAACTTTTACCCCATAGGTTAGGGACCAATATGGGGTTTTTGCTATCTGCCAAGTAAGGCCATTCCAATTATATATTTAAGAGCTGGGGGGATGACTACCAGTTGGTCTGTGGACTCAGTGGGTTCACTGTGAGATAGACTTGGCTCGGGACACCCTTTATTATTGGCTCCCATCTGCCACTTCCCTAGCAGGGGACAATGATGGTGCTTTGGGTCCCTGGGTCTGTGTCAGCTCAGACTCTGTAAATAACAGCCCTCAAAAGATCTCCATATTCCTAGATTGGCACTACAGTTACCCCAATACTGGCAGTTGCCCAAATATTTTGGGGAGGCCTGGAGGAATCACTACTATACACTTACGGTGGTATTTCAGGCCTCTTCCCCAAGGGGACTGAGCCCTTCTTTCTTTAAAAAAAATTAAAGTATAGGTTATTTAACAGGTTTTATTTTGAAATAATTTCAAACTTACAGAGAAGTGGCAAGAATAGTACAAAGAAATCTTGTATACCTTCTTCCAGAAACCCCATTCAAATTTCATCGTGTCCCTTTTTAGCAAAAGGATCTAGTCCAGGGTCACATGTCCCATTCACTTGTCATGTTTCTATGGTCTCCTTCAATCTGCAACAGCTCCTCTGTCTTTCCTTAACTTCCAGGACTTTGGCATGTTTTTGAAGATCACGGGCCAGTCATTTTGTAGAATGTCCCTCAATGTGGTTTTGTCCAATATTTCCTCATGATTAGACCTATGTTATACATTTTGGCCAGAATTCCAGAGAAGTGATGCTGTGTCCTTCTCATTGCAATCCTACACGATGTGGGTTTGTCCCATCACTGGTGGTATCGATATGATCACTTGATCAAAATGGTGTCCGCCATGGTTCTCCACTGTACTTAGTTGTCCCCCCTTTGTAAATAGTAGGAATTATGTGGGGAAAATACTTTGAGGCTATATTAAATCCCATTTTAATCCACAAGTTTTAGCATCCATTGATATTTCTTACTTGAATTAGTTATTACTCTAATGATTCCCAAATGTTGATTTCCTAATTCCATTAATTTTCAGTTGACATTCTACCATAAGGAAACACTTTTTTTCCTTCCCATTTATTTTTTTTCATTTATATGTTTATGTCGTTGTGGACTTAGGGATTCCTATGATTCAATGAGTTATAATCTGGTACTATCATTGTTTATTTTGGTGCTCATATTGCCCCAGATTATTCCAGTAAGAGTCCCTTTAAGCTGGTTTCTGTGTTTGTTTTATACATCTCTATGATTCTTTGAGCACTTCCTTACTTTCTAGAATAATAAGACTTTTCCATGGTCACCTTGTTCTTTTCCTGCCCTAGTCCTGGAATCAGCCATTTTTTCCAAGTAGCCTTACTTTCTTTAAATAGAGAGTGGTATTTAGAAACCGAGATCTATTGGAGTGTTGCTGATTCCAGCCCCCCCGCCGCCCCAGTTGTCAGAGCTAGAACATATGTATGTGTGCATGTGTGTGTGCATATGTATCTGTGCATTTGCATATACACAGATAAATATGGATATTTCTGTATCTATATGTATATATTCAAAACCATTAACTCACACCTGTACCTCCAATTCCAATCCCACACCAATCCAAGAAAGTTCCCAGCTTCCCTTGTAGATACTTGTATTTGCCTTTCCCAGGTGTGAGAAATCCGGCTCCCATTATGCTCAACATATTTACCATTTGTGAATCCCCCTGAATTTGACCAACAACCTGACCCCGCTGGGCCCCCACTCTGCTTGGACACCCTCCTCATGCAGGCCTGGATCCTGCTGGTCTGCCTCACCCCCAGGCTCTGATGTCCTCCTTGCCTGGGCTCATCAGCCTCCCTTGCAGTTGTTGGGATCTGGGTCTGACACCTGGCTCAGGTCGGAAAACTGGGAGAAGCATCATGACACTCTGTGGAGGTGGCTGACCTCAACCTTCTGTGTATTCATTCTTGATTTCTTTTGATTATATGTATTAAGTGATATCTTTGATGCCTGCAAATATTTATTGCCCTGAGGAATATGGTGCTTCATTTTCCATCTCCATAGAGTCCTCCAGGTCAGGCTCCCTGGCTGCTATTCTGACGTTGCTGCCTGTTGTAGTAATTAAGGTCATCTTGCCTCCGATGATTAATGCTGCCATGTGGCCTCCACTGCTCTAGAATCCTATCATCCCTACTGAAACCAGGGAGCCCAGCTCTGTAACAGGATCTCCTACCGCCAGCTCCCGCCTGCAGAGGACAGCCACCGCGGAGCTTCTCAGCTACCGCTGACGCCCCCTTCGTCGTTCATTCCTTTTCATCTTGGTAGAGGTAGCATCCTCTGGGCTGTTCTGAGGAGCAGAGCCTGAAATGGGGATTCCTGTGCAAGTGATTAGGTAATGGAGCCTTCAGGAGAACCCTTAAGAAAGTGAGGGAAGCAGAATATGGAAGGGGCAGAGCGAAGCATGGAAATGGTTTCAGGTAAAGTCAAGTCTCATCTTGATCTTGAGTATAAACTGTAATGTGGAGTCTACCCCATCTGGAGGCAAGAAGGAAGGAGTTTTGTAACTTTCCCCTTGGACAGGCATCTCAGGGTGAGGTGGTCCATTCACCCAAGGACAAGCCCTTGGAGAAGGTTGCAGGTATGAGCTATTATCAGTGGCACCTGCACCAGCTGGTGGATGGACAAATGGAACCAAAATAAGAAAAGGAGTCTCAAGGGATCTGGACAGGTCACCAACACTGTCTGCTATACCTGGACAGGCTTCAACCCTAGTTCACTCTGAATCTGCTTATTTTGCACCTGCACCCTCACAGCTGAGTGTGGCTGGAGAAGGAATCTTGCTGCATGACGTCACTTTAAACATGACCGACAGCCTCAAGTGAATCCTCAATGCTGTCAGGTAACTATGGTACATTTCCCTGGTCCATTCACCTCTTGTTCTCCTACGTGACTATTCCATGACTTCTTCTTTCCTTAGGCTGCTGACACCTTCGCTATCATCCTCACTGTCAGCTGATGACCTTTACTGAGACAATAGAAACAATCAGGAGAGAAATTCCTCAAAGCTCCACGTCTACATCTCTCACCCCTCAACGTCTTTAACCATGTACCTTCTCTTCCCTTCTGTTGCTGTAGGTGAACCGTCTCTTCCCTTCTGTTACTGTAGGTGAACTGTCACTGTTTCTACTGAGGCCAACCCCATATGGTAGGAGTGGGGGGGCGGTTGGAGGGTGAAGCCCCACTCAGATGGCACTGCTGGCCCGGCAGGGGCCACTCTTATCCAAGTCTAAGAGCTGTACTACCCAGAGCTGGGAGGGAGCAGGGGAAGACATGTTCTGATCACTCTCTCCTGCTTTCTGATCTCCTGCTGGTGCCTCCCATTGGCTGAACCAAGGAAGCCCATGTGTTGTAGTCAATAAAAGGTAGCCTCCTGGGGCACGGAGAAAGACAGAGAAGGGTAGAGACTTGGTTGAGGTGGGGGCAAATGGACAATAACCAGCACAAATACGATCTATACGCTGCTGATTTCCAAATTTATATCTCCACTGGAACTTCTTAATTCCAGACGCCATATATCTAGTTTCCTGTTTAATTAGTTTATCTATTGCTGCATAACAAATTACCATGAATTTAGAGGCTAAAAGTAGCACGTATTTATTGTCTCACAGTTTCCATGGATCAGGAGTCAGGGCATGGCTTAGCTCGGTCCTCTGCTCAGGGTCTCACAAGGCTGCCATCAAGGCACATGTGATCTTTCACGTGTGATCATATTTGGCCCCGAGGGTTTCAGCCAAAGACAGTGGACCTGTGTTTATAAAATGGTGCAGGTTTGCCCTGCCACTGATCTAAGGAACTGTGTCATTCCCTGGGTCGTGGAATAGAGACCAGAGAGGGGAAGAGTCTTGGCTGCTGGTTGCTACTCATGAACAGATATTCTTCAGTCCAGAATGAACCTGCACACATCAGCACTGTTGGGGACGTGACTTTTGGGTGGTTGTGAGTTGTCCTCCTGGGGAACATGATTGAAACAAATGAGCATCGCTCTGTTGTGGCAGTTGTATGTGGGTGAAAACTGCCAGTAAGGACAGGGTTCTGGGCTGTTCTGCGCTCTGCTGATGGAGGCCTCCAGAGAGCTGCAAGGAGGAGTGGCCTCTCCGTGGTGTGACTGCAGCTGTCACCCGACTGTGGGACAAGTTCAGTCCTTCTTCACGCACATGCGCTGTGATGCTGAACCTCAAATTTTCCAGAAGGGGGAGCCGAGAGCATAAGTCTATGGGCAAACAGAGTACAGTGGTTATGAAAATGGTCCTGATTTTTCATTTCACTTGTTAGAGAAGCATGAATCTCAGACACCTGGTCCCACAATTTGGTGTAACCCAAATTAATAGAAATGGTGTTTTTTTTGCACCTCTGGCAACGAGAGAAAACAATGTCTAATCAACTTTCCACACCCTCTGACATTTAACATTCTGGCTTCTATTTACCTTTCCATCTTCATTTATTCCTACCACCCCTCTCCTATTTTCGGGCATCATCCCCCAACACCCCGCCCAGGGAAGACATGGTTACTGGATCCCAGAACTGTGTCACACTGAGTCTGGCTGGAGCTGGAGAATTCCTCTGAAGACAGCACTCCACAAATCAGTTGGTGTTAACCTGAGAGAGGAAACCTTCGCCTTGTTCAATGCTCCCTGAGTAGGTTTGTGTCTTTCCTGAAATTGTCCTGTGTCTGCCTGCTTTCCCCATCACCTGTTGAAAATTTTCTTGTCTTAAACTTATGTACCTCAGGATTGTTACGAGGATCAAAAGATCAGAAGAGATGGTTGTATAAAGGCCCTTCTCTGAAGCTGCCCCATGTTTGCGACCTCACCCTCTGTGCTCAGCTAGCTCTGGGATGGTAGTTATTGGTAGCCAACCTCCTCTGCCCTCCTGAGAACACCCTCTAGTGCAATATCTTGTCCATTTCTCTCTCCATCTCCCACAGGGTCAGGGAGGCTTCTTTACCAGTGTTGATACCTGATATTTACTGATTAATCAACTGATGACTGGAAAGAATGGCTGTCCATTCAGCCGAATGTGCAACGTGCCATCAGTCCAAATCCCAAGCAGCCTCCGAATAAGAGGGCAATGCAGCATAGATCTGAATAAAAATTGCATGCATTTGAGACTAATTTGTGTGGCTGGCTGGCTCACAAACCCTCCGTGTCCATGTTTTGTCCTTCACCCCATTTTCCCTTTTGCTGGTGACAGATCCCGCTGTCCTGAAAAGGGATGATGGTTTGTGAGTAAACCAGAGGCATTCAGAACACCCTGTCTCTGTCTATTGGTCCAGGGGGTCATGTGACTGGTGTTGGACCAATGAGCATCATCCACTGAGATTTTTCTAACTGGAGGTGTCAAAGAAATTTCCTTTGCATATGGAGCCTCTGGGAAAATCAGGGGAGAATGGTTTATCCCCAGAGATCAAGGTTATGATAGTTATTCCTATCTGTTACAAGGTTATGAGGGACTTTTAAAAAAATATAGCCAATGGGATTTGTGTTTCTGATAAGAGTCTGTCTTCACGTGGGCTCTTTGCATACCTAGGGGACAAAGTGTGAAGCAGTCCCACAGGTGCAGGCATCTCAGTCTTAATTTTAAGCCTTGTACCTGACTTAACTTGGACCCCACCTTTCTTTTTCTCTCTGCCTCTACTGTTGCCTTTTTATTTGTTTATTTTTTTTGCTGAAGAAGATTGGCCCTGAGCTAATATCTGTTGCCAATCTTCCTGTTTTTGCTTGAGGAAGATTGGCCCTGAGCTAACATCTGTGCCAATCTACCTCTATTTTGTGTGTGGGTCACCACCACAGCATGGTTTGATGAGTGGTGTAGGTCCCTGCCCAAGATCTGAGCCCACGAACCCAGGCCACCAGAGCAGTACACAGGAACTTAACCACTAAGCCACCAGACTGGCCCCTGTTGTTTTGCTTTTAATTTCTGAGTCACTGTGGGCCTTTGTTCTCATGGTCACTTCTCTCCGCTGAGCCCCTGTTTTCACTTTTTTTCCTCTGGTTTTCACACAACAACTCACATATGTAACAAGTCATACAAAAGGTTGATTAGTGTAGTACACTTTGATTAAGTTTTGGTGTCCATGGGGATTTGTTCCACTGTTCATCAGATAGCAGAAAGCTAAAATGTAACTTGATTAATAATAATAATAAATAACACCTATGTATCACTAGTAGTGTTCTAATCACCTTGTATGTGAACACATTTAATTCCCTAACAACTTTCTGAGCTAGTATAGACATATGAGCTATATATCTGTGCTATTATTATCTTTTGTTATTCAGTAAAGCTGGATTTAGTCAATTAAAAGGACAATTTCTATCCTTAGAGTTTGTCCTTTGCATATTTTTCTAATTGACTTTATTGAACTGAAATTTACATATCATAAAATGCACCCATTTTATGTGTATGATGTATAATCAAAATGAGTTTTGACAAATACATACATCTATGTAACCATCACCATCAGTCAAGATATAGAGCTTTTTTGTTACCCCCAAATTTTCCCTCATGCTTTGTTGCAGTCAATCTCCCCCAGCCATTGCTCCAGACAACCTCTGATCTGTATTCTGTTACTAAAGAGTACTTTTTCCTGATTTAGAATGGACTATTACGTTGTATAAACTTTTGGGTCTTGTTTCTTTGTTACATGTATCCATTCTTCATTGTTTTTATTGCTGAGTTGTACTCACTTATGTGAAAATACCAAAATTTGTTTATCCATTTACTTGTTGTTGACTGCTTAGAGTGTTTCATGTCTTTGGATATTGTGAATAAAGCTTTGAATAATGCTTTGAACATTCATGAGTAAGTCTGTGTGGATATATTTTTTTACTTCTCTTGGGTAAATATCTAAGAATGGGATTGGAGGGCTGCATGGAAAGTATATGTTTAACTTTATAAAAACATGCCAACCTATTTTTTCCAAAGTTGTTTCACCATTTTATATCCCCATCAACAATGCATGAGAGTTCTAGTTTCTCCAAATCTTGCTAACACTTGTTATTTTCTCTTTAATTCTAGCCATTTTAGTAGTATTACATGGTGATTTTAATTTGCATTTGCATCTCTCTGCTGAACAATAATGTGGAACATTTTATGTACATATTTGTCACTTGCGTATCTTCTTTATTGAATGGTCTTTTCAAATCTTTTGACTATTTTGTAATTTCTTTGTCTTTTCATTGTTGAATTGTGTTTCTTATGTATTCTGAATGTAAATCCTTTGTCAGATTCATGCATTGTAAATATTTTCATTTTCTTAAAGGAGTCTTTCAAAGAGCAGAAGTCTTAGATTTTGATAAAGTTTAACTTATCAGTATTTTTCTTTTATGATTTATGCTTTTTGTATCCTATGTAAGAAATATTTTCCTACTGTCTTAGTCAGCTTAGGTTGCCATAATAAAAACCATAGTCTCGGGATGTTCAACATCACTAATCATCAGGGAAATGCAAATCAAAACAACACTAAGATACCACCTCACGCCCATCAGAATGTCTATAATCACCAAGACAAAAAACAAGTGTTGGAGAGAATGTGGAGAAACAGGAACCCTCATACACAGCTGGTGGGAATGCAAACTGGTGCAGCCTCTATGGAAAACGGTATGGAGATTCCTCAAAGAATTAAAAATAGAGATGCCCTATGACCCAGCCATCCCATTACTGGGAATCTATCCAACGAACCTGAAATCAACAATCCGAAGAGGCTTATGCACCCCTATGTTCATTGCAGCATTATTCACCATAGCCAAGAAGTGGAAGCAACCTAAGTGTCCCTCGACTGACAATTGGATTAAGAAAATGTAGTATATATATATATACAATGGAATACTACTCAGCCATAAAAAAAGACAAAATTGTCCCATTTGCAACAACATGGATGGGCCTGGAGTGTATTATTTTAAGTGAAATAAGCCAGAAAGAGAAAGACAAACACTGTATGATCTCACTCATAAGTGGAATATAAACCAACACATGGACAGAGAAAACTGTACTGTGGTTACCAGGGGCAGTGGGGGTTGGGGGGTGAGCACAAGGGGTGAAGGGAGTCATATATATGGTGATGGACAAACAAAAATGCACAACCCCAAAATTTCACAATGTTAAAAACCATTAAAACATCAATAAAAAAATAATCCAATAGAAAACAGAAAAAAGAAGGAAAAGGGAACAAAACACAGACAGAATAAAAACAAACAAACAAACAAACAAAACCATAGTCTCAGGTGGCTTAAATAACAGAAATTTATTTTCTCACAGTTCTGGAGTCTGAAAGTCCAAGATCAGGGTGCCAGCATGGTTGGATTCTGGTGAGGACTCTCTCCTTGGCTTGCAGATGGCCACAGTCTTATTGTGTCCTCACATGGTGGAGAGAGAGAGCAAGCTCTTGCATGTTTCTTCTTATAGGGGCACTAATCCCATCATGTGGGCCCCGGCCTCATGACCTCATCTAACTCTAATTATCTATGGAGATCCCATCTCCAAATCCCATCACACTGGGGCTAGGGCTTCAATATATGAATGTGGCAGGGGGTGGAGGGGCACAAACATTTGGGCTATAACACCTGTCTAAGGTTGCAAATATTTTCTCATGTTTTATTTTAGAAATTTTTATATTTCATTTCAAGTTAATTTTTGTGTATCATGTGAGGTAATGGTCAAGATCCATTTTTTCCATGTGGATATTCAGTTGTTCTAGCACCATTTGTTGAAAGAAATTATTTTTTTCCCATTTAATTATCTTGACATCTTTGCTGAAAATCAGTTTATAATGTATGTATGGGTTTATTTCTGGATCGTATTTTGTTCCATTGATCCATATGTCTATCTTTATGCCGATTCTGTTGTTTTATATTAAGTATTGAAATCATGTGGTATAAGTCCTCCAAATTTGTTCATTTCTTTTAAAATTGTTTGGCTATTCTGGGTCCTTTGCATTTCCATGCAAATTTTAGATTCAACCTGTCAGTTTCAACAAAAATGTCTTCTGGGATTGATTTTGTTTTAGATTCCATTAAATCTACATATCTATTTGGGCATAACTGACACTGTAACACTATCGACTCTTGCAATCCATGAACATGGTATATCTCTCCAATTATGTAGGTTGTCTTTAATTTATCTCATCAGTGTCTCGTAGTTTACAGTGTACAGATCTTACACATACTTTGTTAAATTTATCTGTAAATATTTCATGGTTTTGAAGCTATTGTGAATGGTATTTTTAAAAAACTTTTTATTTTCGTGTAATTATAGGTTCACAGAAAGCGGCCAAAATAGTATGGAATGGTCCTACATACTCTTCAACCACTTCGTCTCAATGGTAACATCTTACATAAATATAGTACAACATCAAAAGTGGGAAATTGACGTTGGTACAATCCACAGACCTTATGCAGATTTCACTAGTGTCACATGCACTTATTTGTGTGTGTGTGAAGCTCTGTGTAATTTTATCACATGTGTAGATTTGTATAACTATCACTTAATCAAGATACAGACCTATTCTATCACCACAAAGGTCCCTCATACTATCCTTATAGTTACAGCTCTCCCCTTCTCTTCCCCCTGCCTTGTTCTTTGTAACTACTAATGTATTCTCCACCTCTAGAATTTTGTCGTTTCAAGAATGTTATATAAATGGCATCATAATTAACCTTCTGAGATTGGCTTTTTTCACTCAGCATAATCTCCTTGAGATCCATCCAAGTTGTATGTATCAATAATTTATTCCTTTTTATTTCTGACAAGCATTCCGTGGTACAAATATACTATAGTTTGTCTAACCATTTGACCACTGAAGGACACTTGGATTGTTTCCAGCTTTGGGTTATTATAAATAAAGATATTGTGAATATGTGTACATGTTTTTGTATGATCATAGTTTTGATTTTTGTAGGACAAATTCTCAAGTGTGCAATTGCTGGATTATGTGGTAAAGGTATGCTTAGTTTATTAAGAAATTGATACTTTTTTCCTGAGTGTCAATGTATGAGAGAATGGCATTTACTTTAATTTCATTTTTTCCAATTGTTTGTTACTAGCATATAGAAATACAACTGATTTTTTTTCTCTTTGATCATATAGCATGTTATCTTGCTAAACTCAGTTATTAATTCTGGTAGCCTGTTTGATGATTTTTTAAGACTTTCTACCTAAAGAGTCACATTGTCTGGGATAAAGAGAACTTTACTGAGCCAGCCCTGATGGCCTAGCAGTTAAAGTTTGGTGCACTCCGCTTTGGTGGCCTAGGTTTGGTTCCCAGGTGCAGAAGTACATCACTTGTCTGTCAGTAGCCATGCTGTGGCAGCAGCTCACATAGAAGAACTTGAAGGACTGACAACTAGAATATACAACTATGTACTGGGGCTTTGGGGAGGAAAAAAAGAGAGAGGAAGATTGGCAAGAGATGTTATCTCAGAGAGAATCTTTCCCATAAAAAAAAAAGAGAGAGAGAACTTTACTTCTTCCTTTCCATTTGCATGCTATTCATTTCTTTTTCTTCCCTTATTTTACTGGCTAGGATCTCCAGAACATTGTTGAATAAAAGTCATGAGAGTAGATATTCTTGTCTTGTTCCTGAAATTAGAAGTAAAAATTCATTCAGTATATCATTACAAAGTATAATGTTAGCTATAGATATTGTATGAATGCCTTTTATCAGATTTAGATGTTATGTTCTATTATTGTTTTTCTGATGTACATATTCTTTATCATGAATGGGTATTGAATTTTGCCAAATGCTCTTTCTGCATCTATTAAAATGATCATATGATTTTCTCTTTTAATCTGTTAATATAATTATATCGATTAATTTTAAAAAGTGATTAAAAATAAGAAAACACGTCTTTTACATTTACTTTCATTTTTACCATCTCTAGTGCTCTTCATTTCTTTATTTAGATCAGAATTTCCATTTAGTATCATAGAATTTTTGTTATGAACTCTGGCTAACTTTTCTTGTAGTGAAAATCTGCTGGCAATGAATTATTCCAGCTTTTATTTGTTTGAAAATGTCTTTATTTTACCTTCTTCCTTGAAAGCTATTTTCATAGGGTGTAAAATTATGGGTTGGAATTTTTTAATTTCAGTTCTTTAAAAGTGTCACTCCATTGTCTGCTGGCCCTCATAGCTTCGGAGGAGAAGTCTTTTGTAAACTTCACCTTTGGTTTTGTTTCTCTTTATATGATGTTTGTATATTCTCTGGCTGCCTTCAAGATTTTCTCTTTATCTTTGGTTTCCAGCGTAGTATGTGCTAAGGACTGAATTGTGTCACCCAAGTTCATATGTTGAAGCCCTAGCCTCCAAGGAGATAGGGCTTTTGGGAGGTAATTTAGGTTAAATGAGGTCATCAATGTGGGGTCCTAATCTGATAGGACCTGTGGCGTTACAAGAAGAGGAAGAGAGAGAGCTTTCTGTCTCTGTGTGCATGCACCAAGGAGAGGTAGAGTGAAGACATGGTGAGAAGGTAGCTGTCTGCAAGCCAGGAACAGAGCTCTCACCAAGAACTCGGTCAACTGGCACCTTGGTCTTGGACTTCCAACCTCCAGAACTATGAGAAATAAGTTTTTGTTGTTTAAGCCCCTGAGTCTGTGGTATTTTGTCATGGCAGCCCAAGCTGAGTCAGACAGTATGATATCTGTAGGTGTTTTAAAATTTATTTATTTATCCTGATTGGGGTTCTATGGGATTCTTGGATCTTTGCTTTGACATCTTCAATTATTTTTGGAAAATTCTCAACCATTGTCTCTTCAAATATTCATTTTGGTTGTTTTCCCTCTCCTCCTTATGGGACTCTAGGTGCGTTCTTTAGGCTATTTGCTGTTATCCTCCAGCTCTTGGATGTTCTGTCTTATTTTTCACTCTTTTATCTCTTTGTGTTTCAGTTTGGATAATTTCTCTTGACCTATCTTCATATTCACTGACTCTTTGCTCTGATGTGTCAAGGGTATGGATGAGCCTGTCAAAGGAATTCTTTCTCTCTGACATCTATGTTCTATTTCCAGCATTTCCATTGGACTCTTTCCTGTAGTTTCCATCTCCTTTCTGAAATTCCCCATGTGTTCATGAAGGATGTCGTCCTCTATACACCATTTAACATATTTAAAGTTACTGTCTGTCAGTTCCAACATGGGGGTCATGTTTGACTCTGCTTCTGTAGATATTGGAGTGTTTTTTACTTGCCATTTTATGCATCTTGTAATTTTTGACTCAATGCTGGACTTCCTGTGTAGAACAGTAGAGACCAAGGTGAACAGTATGAAGTGTGGAAATGGCATGCCTCTTCTTTGTCTGGCCATTAGTATGTGGGAGTTGAGTCAACCTAGACAGGAGTTGAGTATGTTTGGGTGATGTTGCTGGTGTTGCTACCTTTACTGCATGCTAGGCTTCCAATTTCTGTAATGATGGTAGGCTTCCAATTTCTGTAATGGTGGGCTGCTGTTGCTTTGTGGTTAGGATGGGATATATATATATATATATATATATATACACACACACACACACACACAGGTATACATCTATGTTTGTGCTACAAAGAGTGTCACGATACATGACCTTGTTCAACCCCCTACCGTTGTTTGGTACTCAGTGCTAGGCTAGTACAGAGGCAAGAATGGTTCTCTGTTGTCCTTGTTAAGCCCAGCCTGAGGCCAGCTCTGTACATTGATTGTTTTTTAAGTGATGAAACAACCTTGTATTCTTGAAATAAACCACATTGGTTGTGATATATCATCCCTTTTATGTATTGCTGGATTCTATTTGCTAATGTTTTTATGAGGATCTTTGCGTCACTTTTCATGAGGGACCACTGGTGTGAAGTTTTTCATTCGTGATATTGGTAATTTGTATCTTTACTTTTTTCCATGATCATCTAGTCACATGTTTACAATTTTATTGATCTTTTTACAGAAACAGTTTTTGCTTTAATTGATTGTCTCTATTGCTTATCTGTTTTCAATTCCATTGATTTAAATCTCCCTCTAAGCATGGGTTTAGCTACATACCACAATTTTGATATGTGGTTTTCATGTTCCTTCAGTTCAGAATATTCTAACTTTCTTAGTTTTTCTTTTTTGACCATGGGTTATTTAGAACCGCATTATTTAATTTCCAAATATTGGATATTTTCCAAATACATTTTTGTTATTGATTTTTAATTTAATTCTTTTCTGTTTAGAGAAAATACACTGTGTGCTTTCAATTCATTAAACTGATTGGGATTGTAAGTATCATGAACCTGGACATGGTCTGTCTTGTCAAACTCGAATGAAGTTTCCTCAAAGTTTAATATATTCAATTATTAAATAAATTTTTGAAAAAGGACGAGTAGCTAAACGTGGCTGCAACATGAAGCTCTTACAGGGAAGACCTAGGACACAAAATGTTTCCCGGCACGTGACAAACTCAAAGTATCGTGGACAGGAATCGCGAGTGGGGAGAAGTATGTGCTAAGTCCCTTATATTTTACAAGAAGAGTCAGCAGATTGTGCCTGATGTTGAGAACTGTGAGCTCAACGTGTAAATTTATCATTTAAAGGTGCAAAGATAACAACTAAAAATTAAGAATGGAGACTAAACAGTGACTCCCCCTGGGGAATGGAATGGGAGGGCTTTTATCTTTTATTTTATGTAATTCTGTGTCATTTGAAGAAAATGTTTAAAAACTGTGTGTATACTACTTCTGTGGTTAAATGAAAACAATCCAACAAAACAAAAAGAAACAAAAGATAGTGTGGACCTGGCCATGGAGGGCCTTAGTGCCAAGCAAAGGTGAGTGCACTTTCTTCTTTGGTCATTGAGCCTCCCAGCACGGGCTCACATTACCTGGCAGTGTTGTCCAGACTCAGCATTGGCTATGAAGGCTCTAGAACAGTGATTCTCTACAAGGCTGCTGGATGGGTGGGGACGGCAGACTTCAAGGTTGATTAACATCTTGTGAGGTTTTGTGTGTCCAATGAATGTGGCCCTCTAGCAGACAGTGGGCCCCTGGGAAGGAAATCACAGGGGCTGTCCAGCATCTTGATAAGCCTTCCTCAGGCACCAGTTTCCACTGCAGCTCCTGTAGTCACCCCCTGCGAAGGCAAAGAGCTAACCTCTGGCCTCTGCCGATCTCGGACAAGTTCTTCGCTTTCACCGTGGTCTGCTCACTCCCTCTGGTGAAAAGAATAGAGGAAAGCTAAGAATTTGCTTAAGAATTATCGTACTTTCAAAGCCAGTGATAGTTTTTCTGATTAGTCCACATTTTTATGGCTCCCCCTTGGGATGGGTATGTGGGGGCTCATGGCACATCCTCAGGAAGGGGCAGGAGACAGGAAGCTTCCATCTGACAGCTCTGGGGGCTCATGGCACATCCTCAGGAAGAGGCAGGAGACAGGAAGCTTCCACCTGACAGCTCTGGGTGCTGACAACCTCGACTGTGGGAGATCTGATTAGGGTAACCAGAACCTTTCTCTCTTTCTGTGTTGCTTCGTTCCCTCCAAACATTCAAATGTGTGAAATGAGATTAATAATTTATGGACAATATTTCATACAGCAGATGACCACCAATTTTTTGTGCTCACGGGGACATCAGAATATTTCTGAGCTTATGCATGCTTAGAAATATTCTCTCAGACTGGATGATCAAAATTCACATCGCGGAGTGTAGGTGAGCAGGCCAGTCCTCTAAGGAATGACCCTGCCTCATTGAAGGATCTCATAATGTGCCCTTCGTTGTTTCTGCCAACTTTTGACTCTCAGACTCTATGATGGTCTTTCCACCCCGAGGCCTCCTTCCTCTGACAGTCCTTTGCTGATTTCTCTGTGGCTGCATTTCTGGGGAAAAAAGAGTCCTGGACACTGTTTCTTTTTCCCAATGACTTCCATCCACCTATTTCTAGTTCAAGACTTTATTGACCGTTCTTCTGTGGTGTTTTTGAAATTTACCTTTTGATAGATCTGACATCCTCCCTCGCCACCCCGTCTCCTCTCCCACATACTCACCTACACTCACACACAGACACTCACATAGACACTCAAATACACACACACTCACAGAACATTTTGTTGTCTCTTGTTTTGTTGGGGAGTAGAAATGATAACTCATTTTCTTCATGTGTAGCCCAGCAGAAGGGCATGGTGCTTACCGTCAGAGATTCTGCAGATAGGCTGTCTGCAATTAAATCTGGGCTCTGAACTTAAAGCTATGTGACCCGGGCCTCAGTTAATGCTTTGTGCCTCAGTTCTTTGTCTCAAAGGAGAGGATAATGTTAGCAGCAACCTCTTAGGGTTATTGTGAGCATAAATTGAGAAAAATGTACCTAGTGCCTGGCACATATTAGGTGCTCAATCATTGTTAGCTGTTATTATTATCCCAGATGCCAGCTGTGCCCTGCCCTCTTGCTCCTGGATCTACCTACAGTCATGATTGTCATACCAACCTGGTAATAGAGCTCAATGCCTTTTCTAGTTTCCACCACTCATTTTCCAGGGTAATTGTGAGGACTGAATGATATGATGCATGTGATTCATCTGAGTAAGTGGTAACTGTTGTCATTAGTTCCCCCCAAACAAATGTACATTCCATGCTCCCCCAGAACCTGCTTCACTAGAGCAGGGTTTGGCAGACGACAGCCTGGGGGCCGAATCCAGCCCACAGTCTGTATTTTTAAATAAAGTTTTATTGAAACACAGCCACATCCATTTGTTGAGGTATTGTCTATGGCTGCTTCACTGTTGCTATAATGGCAGAGTTGAGTAATTTCAACAGAGACACTACAGCACACAAGGCCTAAAATATTTCCTGTCTGGCTGCTTACAGAAAATGTTTGTTGGTTCCTGCGCTAGAGTAAAGGATGAAGACAGATGAAATTTAGTCTGAGGTAGAAGTAGAAGTGAGGGAGGAAGGTTAGATGTTACAGATCACAGCTGGGTGAGCTAAGGTATGGATGAAGTGACTGGAGGCTGTGGTCACCCGAGAAATTAAGGTCACGGAGGCTGAGGAGACCAGACTGGGGAGCTGTCCAGTGGCTTTCTGAGTGTGAAACTTTATTTGCAATCCAGCTTGACCTTGCGGATAAAACTTAGAACCAGAAGGAACCACCCGGAAAGAAAATTACTCTCAACAACCAGAAGAGTAAGTGTATGTGTAAGGAGGGGCTGCCTTGAGTTGAGTGAAGAACAAGTGAGAGGAAATTTGACTCCTTGGAGATCAGACAAAGGGCCGGAAGGTCTAAGCTCTCTCTGCCAGCACTGAAAGTGCAGAACCATCAAATCCCTGAGTGGGAGGTGTGTGGAGGCCCTGTCATCCCAGCCCCTCCTTCTATGGATGGGGATGGTGAAGCCAGAGAGGAGAAGGGTGAACCCAAGTTTACATAAAGAGTTGGTGGATGAGGGGCCAGTATTGGATCTTAGTGCTCTTTCCACTGAGCTAACTTGGAATCCTGTTCCTACTTTGCTTTCTAGATGCTGTCCAGGGCAAGCTGAGGCTCCCTCCCAAGAATTTTGATGGAGAGAGCTTCATTTGTTCCACCATAAACAGCCAACTGCATCCCTCTATTAAGAATTATTTTTTCTAATTTGTGCTTTGGTCTGACGCCATCATTCCAGATTGAGGGCTGTTGTTAGAAGCAACCCATGAGAGGCTGTGTAATAAAGAATTTGGCTGGCCTTTGTCCCTGGTTCCTGGGAGGTAGCAACTAAACCCTCAGAACTTCCAGAATGATAGGAGTGTAGTATTTGTTATTCATGGTGGGCCTTTCAGACCACACCTGATAGTTTATGGTAATGAGGTGATTCACAGTGGGCCCTAGAAAATTTATGCTAGCAGGATACCTCAGGATGGGGGCTGGCCATGCCAAAAAGATCAACCATGTGATTAGAGGATTGGATCTTTGAGTCCTGGGGAGAGGAGGGGCCTGGAGATTGAGTTCAACCACATGGCCGATGAGTCATGCCTACATAATGTAATTCCAATAAAAATCTGGATACTGAAGCTCAAGTGAGCTTCCCTAGTTGGCAGTACTCTGCATATTGCCACACATTGGTGTGCCAGGAGGGTGACACGTTCCTGAGGATGATGGAAGCTTTATGTTTGAGACTGTCCCAGACCTTGCTCAATGTGCCTCTCCTTTTGGCTGGTTCTGATTTGTCTCCTTTTGCTATAATAAAACGTTAATCATAAGTATAGCGCTTTCCTGAGTTTTGTGAGTCATTCTAAAGAATTATTGAACCTGAGGGGTTAGTGAAACAACTAAATTTATAGCCAGCTGGTCAGAAGTGAGTTTGGCCAAGGGTCCCCTGAACTTGCCCCTGGTGTCTGAAGGGAGCGCAGTCTTGTGAGGACTGTGCCCTTCACCTATGAAACTTGGCCTAATTCTGGATAGTTGGTGTCAGAAGTCATTGCAGAGGCTCACGTTTGTGTCTTCTGTCAGGATGTCGTTGAGAATATTGAGTAATGAGGGTGTCCTGGAGGCAAAGTATACTCTGATCTTGGTACAAAGTACAATTGCCATTCTCCTGGGAAGTTGGCCTATTTATATATCATGACTGTGTGACTGATAAGGCTTTGGTCTCCATGTTGGCTGATAGAAAACTCAGGGCCCTACAGGATTTGCATGATCAGCACTTCAGCCTCATTCCTGAGTGTCTTTCCTTTATTTTTTGCCCCATGTTTAATGTATACTGACACGGATAACCCAGATGTCATCTGGGCCTTGCATTCTTATGTCGCCTCTGTCTCCAGGATCTGGTTTATAGCTGATGTCTTTTTACTCTAGTGTATCTTCCCAGAGGGAAGCCCATCTAACCTGATTTACGTACACCCATAAGCACATACACACACACAACTCCCCCCTCCCCCCACCAATCTACCCATATTATTTGTAAGCATGGTGTAGACTTGATTGAAGATTTGAGGGTCATGGAAGAGGTCATATGTTATATCACATAAACACATAATCTATATATAAACATTATACATTTCTGTTCTAAAGTATCCTTTCAGTCCTCCCCTCACTAGAGGTTTCTCACTGGCCCTCCTTAGAAGATCCTGACCTGGTACCCAGCCAGGCACCTGCCATCTTGCTATCTCCTCTTGTCTTCTTTCTTCTCTTCTTCTTACCTTCTTTCTCACGAACAAAAAGAAATTCTTCACATTTTCTCAGTTGCCTGATGTGTAGGAGTCACTCAGTTCTTTTCTGGATTTCTCTCAGAGGGAATTGATCCTCCATGGGAGGAGGGAAAGTCAGGAGCCTCCTATTCAGCCACCCTGCTCTCAGTTCTATTTCTATATTCTACAACAAACAATCAGAAAATGGAGTAAAAAATATCGTGTACAATAGCATCAGAAAACAGAAAATAATAATTTGACAAAAGGTGTGCAAGACTTAGTAAGTAAGCAGGTATAGTAAAAACTACAAAAAGCTGCTGAGAAGAATTAAGGAAGACCTAAAGAAATAGCAGAGTATACCATGTTTATGAATTCGAAGACTCTTTATTCTAAGATGTCACTTATCCCCAAATTAATTAATAGATTCAACACAATCACAGTCAAAATCCCGTCAGGATTTTTGTAGCAATTGAAAGTTTATTGTAAAATTTGTATGCAACTGCAAAAGACTTAGGTAGCCAAAATAATCCTGAAAAGGAAAAACAAAGTTAGAGGACACATACTACCTAATTTTAAGACTTATCACAAAGCCACAGTCATCAGAAGAGCGAGTGTTGGTCTAAGAATAGACCAGAGGGGCTGGCCTGGTGGTGCAGTGGTTAAGTTTACACACTCTGCTTTGGCAGCCGGGTGTTTGCAGGTTCAGATCCCAGGTGTGGACCTACATACCACTTACCAAGCCATGCTGTGGCAGGCGTCCCACATATAAAGTAGAGGAAGATGGGCATGATGTTAGCTCAGGGTCAATCTTCCTCACCAAAAAAAAAAAAAAAAAAAAAGAATAGACCAGAGATCAGCACACTTATTTTGTAAATGGCTACATAGTAAATATTTTAGTCTTTGAGGCCATACAGTCTCTATCACAACTACTCAGCCTGCTGTAGTCGCATGGAAGCAGCCACAGATAGTGCATAAATGATGGCAGTGTTCCAGTGAAACTTCATTTACAAAAACAGGCAGTGAGCTGGCTTCAACCCATCAGCTATAGTTTGATGACTCCTGAAATAGACTAATAGAACAAATCAGAATGTCCAGAAATATTCCCATACTTAGGAGGATAGTTTTTGACAGAAGGGCTAAATAATCCAATGAGGGGAAAAGAAAGTCTTTCCACATGTAGTGCTGCAACAACCCGACAAGTGTACGGGAAATAGTGAACCTTGACCCCTACCTCAAACTGCACAAAAATTCATTTGAAACGGATCATACATGTAAAGTAAAGGCAAAAATTATAATGCCATTAGAAGAAAACACTGGAGAATACCTTTGTTTCCTTGGCAGGTGGCAAAGATTTCTTAGAAAGCGTCAAGTGCTAAACATAAAAGAAAAAATTGATAAATTAGATTTCATAAAAAACAAAAATTTCTGCCCATCAAAAGATACTTTAAAAATGAATAGCAAGTCCCAGACTGGGAAAAAATATTTGCAATATGTAAACCTGACAGGGGACTTTTATTTAGAATACACAAAGAACTCCAACAAATCAATGTAAAGAGACAAACAACCCAATAAAAATGGATAGCAGACTTGCACAGATACTTCAAAAAAACATACATAAATGGTCAATAGCACATGAAAAGCTGTGTCCTGTTGTGGGGAAAAGGTTGGTATGTTTCAGGTGTATGTGACATAGGTGTATCACATTAGGGAGAAGCTTACCTTTGCTTTATTATCCTTATTTGGAATTAACCACGGTTTGAAGAGGTGGTTACAGGTGCCAAGCTGACAAGGGGTAGACTGTGATGGGTTTGAAGGTATCGACTTGGCTACGCTGAACTACATTTCCCGGAATTCCCTTCCCTGTATGTTTCCAGTTAGAGTGGGCTTGAAGAGACATTTTGCACAAGATTTGGTGGTTGGAAATGAAGCAGCATAGATATTGTTTTTATGTGTGGAAGGTGGTGCAAGGGCACCAGGATGCTCATGCACGTTGTTGCTTCTCTGTTGGCTCATCTTGGCGTGAGGCAGCAGCTGGACCTGCAGCTGATCCACCTTCCTTTGGACACTCCTTCAGCTTCTCTGACTCCTGGACCAGGTGTGCGTTATCTCCATGACGAAGGGAGCCCACTTCTCCCGCAGAACTCTCATGTCATCAAAATTGCAGGCACTGAGAGACACTGACATGAGTTCTGGTTGGTTCTCGCGGGTTTATCTCATGCTCCTGGATTCTGGTTTGCCCTGCAGATGTCAAGCTCCAGCATCAGACAGACAACAGCATTACAGAGACAATTCAACCGGTACCCACGATAGTGGTGTAGGGTCAAACAATTCACAATTATGCATAGAATCTTCTATAAGTACTACTTCTGACTGAACCCTGCTTGATCCAGAATCATCCCATGAAACTGCTTCCTGACATCATCCTGGTTTCCTGAGGAAGGCTTCCTCCACTTTTCTTCACCTCAGTCGCGTCCTCCAAAGCCTTCTGGAGAACCAACCTGAGGGCCTGCCACCGCAGCCTCTGATGACCAAAGGAACGAAAAAAAAGTAGATGCTGGGGTTGGCACTGCTGTTAACACCAGAGAGGATCACCCCAGTCCTTCTAAGACAATATGAGAACATGTTGGAATCTGTCTGAATCCAGTACAGCAGAAACCATTGGAAGCCAAAGGGCAGGCCGCAGAGGAGGAAGACCAGCACTGTGAGCAGGATGACCACATAGAGCCTGGTCAGCTGCATCTGCCAGGAGCTACAGAGGATCCTGACCAGCAGGGCCAGGCTGGATCCAGAGAGAACCACCACCAAGAAAATCAGCCACGTGGTAGTGATGAAATCAAATACTGGACATCTAACACGGTCACAATCCCTAAACAGGAAGCCACAGTAGTTTCCTTCCAGAACATTCAGCAGCAGGGACAGGGCCTAGAGCAGGGCACACACGACAGCTGACATGTGTCTGGGGTGGCAGTGGTACCAGATGGGACAGAGGATGTACAGGCAGTGCTCGGTGCTAATGGGGGTGAGAATGCTCAGGCCCACAATGTAGGCAAAGTTTGACAGAGTGGTGAAAAAGCTGGGGATGGAGATGGAGAGGGAATGGAAGGAGTTGATGAGTTCCTCCAGGGGACGTATAATCTGGCAGCTGAGGAAGACGAAGAGGATGTCAGCTCTGACCACGTTGAGGATGTAGATGGAGAAGGCATTCCTCTTCATGTGGAAGCCCAGGAGCCAGAGGACAACCGCGTTTCCTGGAAGCCCGACCAGGGCGATGATGACCACCAACAGGGCCGGGATCAGAGTCTCCATGTTGAAAGCAAGGACTTGGTCACTTCCATTTATTGGTGTGAATTTGGTCCTCCAGGCTGAGATGGTCGGATCCACGCTCAGAAACCCTCCACTGGTGCCCCTGGGAACAGAAACAAGATCTGAGCACCTGCCATATGGTCACTGATTCTCACGGCCACCCCGCTGCGTGGGAACTACTGCCCCCATGTTACAGAGGAGGGAAATGGAGGCTTGCAAAGATTAAGATACTTACCGAAGGCCTCATAGCCTTGGAGTCCTAGAACCTAGATTCAAACCTAGTTCCCTCTAACTCTAAAATCCTGGGCTCTCTCTACTGCGCGGACCCTCTACTGACGTGAGAATGTCCTGTAGTCTGATCATACCCCACAACACCACTCACTGTCCATAGGTTATGTCGTGTCCCCAGAATTTCCTGAAGAAGGATGAGAAAAGTCTGGGATAAGATCTAAGAGACCAGGAGGGCTATGGGCCCAACGTTACTTCTGTTCTGGGCCAGAAATTTCCTCTCAGGTGCAGGAATTCAGAAAGACACAGAGATGACCACAGACCACCCTCATCACTGAGAGTGGCCCGTCTACCGAGGAGAAAGAAGACCATGCTTTAGGGACGTGAGGGGAATATGCTAGGACAGGTGTGAGGATGGCTGGGCCAGGTGGGCTAGAAATGGCTCAGTGAGTCAGCTCTGTGACACAGGAGCACTTTTCATACTCCCAGTGCCTGGCTCTGTGTGCAGCACACAGGGTGTTCTCAGTAAGTATTTATTCAATGAATGAGGAGCCTAATGAAGTGGAAGATTTGAGTTAAATGTAAAAAAAATGAAAACACAATTAAAGACACTAGAACACAGACGTGTAATGAGATGAAGAAAATTTCACTCATCATAATTCTTTTTGTGGAGAGCTCTGTGTGTGTTTAGAAGAACTACTTATGCGCCCAAATAACTTATGCTGACCACTGATGTGACTTTGAAGGGAGGACTCAACATGGCTTTGCTGAGCACCTAGAATCATTTTGGTGCACAAGTTGGGGGTAGGATTGGGGCTGAGCTGATACAGGGGAGGAAGAGTACGTGAGGGTGAGGTCTGAGGGCCAGTGAAATGAGGCACTTGAAGTTTGGGAGTATCTATGGGGGACTCTTAGGTGGGATGCTGTGGTATGTGCAGTGCAAACCACTGCATTCTCCCTCCCAGGAGATCTTCAGTAGAGTTTGCTTGGCTGAGTTAAGTTTTTGTGTGAGAGGAATCTGAGGGGAAATGGAAAGAGTGCAGGGCTTGGAGTGTAAAGAGAGATGCTCATGCAGACTTCACCTAGAGAGAGGACTAGCTCACGTCTGGGGAGTAACAGCGGCCACTTGAGAGTTTATCTGCTGTTGTCTCCTTTAATCCTCTCAAGAGCCCCATGAGGGAAGAACTAGTGTTATTCCCATTTTACAGAGGATGGAATTGGAGCGCAAAAAAGATGAGTGTTTTGCTTCTGGTCACAGTGTGGATCTGAACCCAGCAGGGCTCCTTCAGGGGCTACACTTTTGACCAGTCCTGCAGCCCCACCACCACTGTAGTGTCGATTACACCTGGACAGGAGAAAAGCAGAGAAGGAATTCCCAAGTTAAATCCAAGATGGCAGTCAAAATTGTGGATTAAAAAAAAAATCTAACATAAGCAAATTCCAGAAACCCAGAGAGAGGAAGAGAAGACAACCAAACAGGGAACAAGGAGAGGTGAGTGGAAGCCATTTAGGAGCAGATAGCAGAATCTAGGAGCCCTTTCCTGCCTCACAAAGGCTCCAGAATCCAGAGGACTCACACGGGCAGGAGGCCTCCACATGGGAAGAGGACGCATCCACCTGTGGGGCACAGGGAGGAATCAAGGACAGAATCATCCATCATGTGTTCTCTTAGAGAGACAAGACCCACAGCCCTGATTGGCCAGGAAAGGGCATGGAAGGAAAACCAGAACCTCTGCTATCCCCAGTCAGAGTACTTAACTGTTTATAAATCTGTTCACTAGGGTGTGATGTATTTGTCTTCCTTATCAAACTGGAAGGTCCATAAGGACTAAGTCACACCTGTTGTTGTTTACTATTGTATCCCCAGCATCTAGCATGATCCTTAGGGACCATCTATTGTAATATCCTCATTTAACACAGAAGAAGCTGAGGCCTAAGGAGTCAGAGGAATTTTCCTGAGATGTCACCGTGAAGAGAAGGCCCAATACCATCCCTGGTCTCCTGGAGCCCTGTCCAAGGCTTTCCCACGGTTCTCTGCTGCATCATTCATTATTTCTGAGGAGCCCCGGAAAAATCTTCATGTGAGTGCAGAATGTGAGAGACAATCAGGGTGTATAGAGACTGCCCCCCAGCATCTGTTCTCCTCTTCTGTCGCATATTAATTCTGAGAGTTTTAGACCAGAGAACGAACCCCATTTCCCAACTCCCTCGATACTGGTGGCATCATGTGACTAGGCGCTGGCCAATGGGAGGCAAGCAGAGTGATGTCACCACCTCCTGGGTCGGGCTTTTCATAGAAGGAGCATGGCTTCCCCTTCCCCTCTCTTTCTCTCTTCCGCAACCTGGGCTGAATGCTCATGTGGCTGAGAGCCATGCACCACGAGGATGAGGGTGCCTCTTTAGGGGAGAGGAGGCGGCAAGTTGGAAGGAGCCCCTGTTTCTGAAGGCTTTGAAGCCTCCAGTTAAGGTCTAATTAGACTTTCTCACTGTCTAAGTCCTTATTACAATGGGTCAATTAGAGCAGCCAAACTTATCCTCTAACCAATAAGAAATATGTTTTCCCTTCTAAAATTACATTACATTTGCAAGGCATTTTTGATGGATATGAGTGGTTGCTCCATAACAGTGATGCCAGAGAAGAAGGTGCAAGCAGAGGAAAACAATAACTCTGATGGAGATGAGATGAGAGGAGAAATGATTCAAAGACGCTGAGATAGAGAAAAGCCCAGGAATTACAAAACTGTGAGGAGGATAAGGAGATATGAGGAATAGTCTCCATTTGCCATGAGGACTTCCCTTCCATCCTTCTCTATCCTGTTTGGCATCCCAAGAGGAGGACTCCTATGTACCTCATCAATGGGATTCTGTCCTTCTGGTTTCTGGTTGAATGGAGCCATTGGAAGACACCAGAAGACTGGAGGGTCGCAGGGAGAGAGATTTGGGCTTTCCATCTCTTGTCTCTCTCCCTGCTGGGCTGTGTTGGCAATGGCAGTGCTTGTCCATCTGTCTGGTGGTCCTCTCCTACTGCTACCACTATGGCTACAGCTACGCTCTCTCTGGGTAGCTGCTCCTTCCCTGGTCCCTTTAAGCCTAGGGGTGGAAACAGCGCTTCACTTCTGCTTGCCTCAGGCTGCTTCATGATGCATTGTCACTTTCCCTTCATCCTGCCCAGCTTTGCAAACAGTCCCCTCACGAAGCACTCCTCAACCATCCCAGTTTGGGCTGTTTCCTCCCAGGACTCCGCCAGACCCACAAGGGAAAAGAACTTTGAAAAGCCAGTAAACAATGAAACGTGGGTTAACAGCAGTTCAGCTCCGGGGAGCAATGTCGGCACGTTCCCTTGCTCCCTAAATTAATGTAAGAGGCAGCATTCTCTCCACGACAGCAGATTCGAATGGTTGAATGAGGGGGAGAATGTGAGGAGATGAATCAGAAGGGAGAAATGTTCCCATTGACCCCACTCGGATCTCCCAGAGTCGGAGCTGCCAGCACCAAAGATGCTGGTAGAGAGCTTCATGCCTCCTGTGTTTTCCTGAAGGACGCACATGACCCCTGCATGTAGCACCCCAAAGTAGAAACACGGGGTGGGAACTTAGAGCAAAACCCACAACTGGCTTTGGAAATAAGACAGTTCTTGGTGTATGTCCTTACCTTTCTGCCATTCTTCCAGCCAGAGGTGAAGAGTGAGAGCCTGTCTGGGATTGAGTGACACCAGAGGACACCCCTCTGTCCTCTAAATCGGGAAGTGCCTACAGGAGCTGGAGTCAAAGCTGGTGACCCAGCAAGTCTTATCAAGACACTGGACAGACCTTGTAACTTCCTGTGTGGAGTCTGTGGGCAATTGAGAGACCAGGGCTGTTTGAGACATGATCCCTCACCGAGAGATTTCTCAGCATTTGCCCCACTTCCACCCACACATCAGCCTCTCCCATCCTCCCCTATCCGGTCCACTTCTCAGTAAGTAATCACTGTTTTGGAGCCTACAGTTGACAACTGTGGGCCTGGGCAGCAATGTGAGCAATGTGAGCTTGCATTGTGAGGCTTTATAACCAAAGAAAAGTCTGTCACAGGGTGGTTGAAAGTTCACCATGGCCTGATCCCACTTTTTTTGTTTTTCTTTATCCTAACATAATGCATTCACATCTGCAATTTCTGTCCAAACGGTAGAGAAATTTATACAAAGTGACAGTCTCCGTGAATCTCATTCTCGAGAGGCCACCACTTATTGCACTTTCCATTCTTATTTCTTTTATTATTATTAGCTCAGAATAGTAAACTTATATTTTTATTTTTAATTTATCAGCATTAACTGATAAATTAAACTGATCAATTGACTTCCTTTATAAAATGTAAGGAGTTCGGCACACATAACAGATTCTTCTTCCTCCCTCCACTACATGGAATTTTTTTATCTATGTATTTCCATTATGTGTAGATATTAAAAAATTTAAGTCTTGTCTCCTATGACTTCCTTTCATATGCCTCATGCTACAGTCAAATTAAGCTACTTGTCATTTTTTTTAATGCCATTTGAATTAGCATCTGTTTCAAATATTCAGAAAAGATCTTCAGTGGATTCATTCAGAAAATATTTAATGAAGACTTTATTGAGGGCTGAAATGTGTCCCCCCAAAATTCATACGTTGAAATCCTAACTCTCAGTACCCCAGAATATGACTGTATTTTGAGATAGGGTCTTTAAAGAAGTAATTAAGTAAAAATGAGGTCATTGGGGTGGTCCCTAACCAAACATGCCTGGCATCCTTATAAGAAGAGGAGATCAGGGCACAGACACATGGAGGGAAGACAATGTGAAGATAGAGGGAGGAGAAGACTCCATCTACAGGCCAAGAAGAGAGGCCTCAGAAGACACTAACCTTTCCAATACCTTGATCTCAGCCGTCTAGTCTCCAGAATTGTGAGAAAATAAATTTCTGTTGTTTAAGCTACCCAGTCGGTGGTACTTTGTTATGGCAGCCCTAGCTAACTCATATAGACCTACTGTGTCCTAGGCATGATTTCAGACAATGGCGTTTCAATGTGAGCAAGAACCATAAACTAGACCGTGGCCTTTTGGAACTTATCCTGAAAGGGCTGGATGAGCTTCCTCAGAAAGTAAATACAGACTGAAAAAAGCAGAGGTCTGAAGGGGTCTCCCTCCATTAGAAGTCTGGAGGAGAAGATGGATCCAGAAAACCATGGTAGGGGAAACTGATCAATGGACCAAAAGTCTCAGAATTAGACACAAATGCCTGTGGGAATTTAGTGGATGATAAAAGTTGCATGTCAAAGTAAAACCTGAGAAGGAACACCTGTTGGGGAGGGATGAAAACTAAGAGAGTGTGGTGTTCCAGAATCCCAAGTGATGGAGTTGGTCAGTAGGTAGTGTTGGTAGCAGCTGAGCGGTTGAGAAATTGACCTTTTGGGTTAGCAGCCTGGAGTCCTTGCCAGTCTCATCGATGTGGCTGCAGAGGAAGAGTGGCCGGGAGGACTAGGTGGGGCGAGTATAAGAGAGAATGATGTGTGGGATGGGACACCTGCGTACCCCAGACATCAACCGAAACTCTACCACAGACGAGGAGAGAGTCAGGACAGAGGCTGAGCCACAAATTATTGTATAAACAATCAACCATGTTTTTCCATACAAAAATAAGCAGTTAGAAGAAATAATAGAATATGAACCCCAATTATGTCTTCTGAAAAAGAAAAGTACTGAGGGCAATTAAAACCTCAATAAAGCCTGAAGGAGTACAACATTGCAGTACTGATCCATCTGTAGAAAACTGATGGGGGAAGAGTCTCAGAAGGAGACACAGAGGCATATGGGGATTTAGTATATGATACAGGGTGTATGTAGAAGTAGTGGGCAAAACATGAACTAGTCAATAAACGGGATTGAGACCACTGGTGGCCATCTAAAATAAAATGAAGGTAAAAACATACCTTACATATGATTCTGGGATAAATTCAAATATGCTAAATACTTAAAAATAAATAATGAAGATATAATAGTACTTGGAGAGACCATAGGAAAATTCTTTTTATCTCAAAGTGGGAGAAGACGTTCAAAGTATAGCACAAAATTCAGAAGACGTTAAAGAAAAGATTAATAAAGACAAGAACATAAAGAAATGTATTGGCATGGCATGAACTATTATGATGAAAAGATAAATAAGTTGGGAAAATATTGGTAACATATCATCGACGAAATTAATTCCCCCTGTTTGTAAGAATTCCTGGAAAATGATGATTCAAAATCCAACAAGCCAATAAGAAAATGACTATAGGTAATGAATTCATAATGTCTAGAAAATAAAAATGGCTCCTAAACATATGGAGAGATGAGAAACCAAACTTGTAATAAAAGACATGCAAATCAAAATTATGCAGAGTTATATTTTACTCACTGAAATATAAAAGACCCAAAAGTTTGGTAGCATTCTGTGTGGGAGATGGTGTGGGATGAGACATTGTCACACATTCCTGGGGCGGGGGCAAGGTTGATAGAGCCCCCACGGAATGCAATTTGCAACATATATAAACATACATAAAGTGTCATACTTTTTCTCTTTGTAATTCCTCATCTAGGAATTTATCCTAGAGATATATTTGTACATGTGCAAGAGACATATGTACAAAGTTAATAATTGTAGGATTATTTGCAGTGAAAAAGATCGGTAACGGCCAAAATGGCCATCAATACTGTATAAATTATGGTCCATCCATACAATGGAATACTGTGTAACTGTATGAAAAGAGCCACAAATCTGATCTGGAAGGACCTTTGAGATATATTAAGTTTAAAAAAAACACAAAGGGCAGAACAATATGTATTTGTATGAGAAGGAATAAATATATATACACATACACACATACATATATATGTATAATATATAATATGTGTATTATATATATAGTCATCCTCATACAAATATATCTATATATGCTTGTTTTAGCATTAAATATCTCTGGAAAGATTTAAAACACTACTAACTATAATAACTGGATTTGTACTTGAGGAGAAGGCATAGATGCCTGAGGGCCTGGAATGGGAATGACAATTTTCTTTTTTTTTGTGAGGAGATCAGCCCTGTGCTAACATCTGCCAACCCTCCTCTTTTTTTGCTGAGGAAGACCGGCCCTGGGCTAACATTTGTGCCCGTCTTCCTCCACTTTATATGGGACGCTGCCATAGCATGGCTTGCCAAGCAGTGTGTCGGTGTGCACCTGGATCCAAACGGGCGAACCCCGGGCCACCACAGCGGAGTGCATGCACTTAACCCCTTGCGCCACCGGGCCGGCCCCGGGAATAACGATTTTCAATGTGCGCTTCAAACATATTTTTTGAAAGCTGTGAATGTATTGCTGTTTCAAAAATAAATTTTTAAAACAAGGAAAATAAATTTAATGATATAGCCAAGAGAGGGAGATAGAATTATAAATAGAGGAGAGAGAGAAAGAGGGAGGGAGAAGGGGGGGGAGGGGAGGAGATAGAGAAGAGAGAGACATAGAGAGAGAGAGAGAGAAAGAGACTGGAAGGTGAGGAAATGAAGAAAATGAGTATAGAAAACTCATTTAAGGAGATTTGCTATAGAGGAGCGGAGAGAAATCAGGCTGTGGATGGAAGAGAACGTAGACTTGGGTGGTGCTTTAAGCCGGGAGATAGGATAGCATGTTCCTACGGTGCTGGGATGATCCAACAGAAAAAGGAGCATTGAAGACGCAAGTGGGAGAGGCAATAATTGTACAAAGTGTTTGTGTGTAGGAGAGGGGTGGGGACACACAGGTGGAAAGGACGGTTTAGGACAGGAGCGTGCAGAGCCACTCCCTGGCATGAGAGGAAAGGCAGAGAAATGAGCTCAGAGGTGGATTGGTTGGTAGGTTTGGTTTGGGGAGATGGGGAAATTTTCAGCAGAGCATCATTTGAGAGTGATAAAAGAATGAGAAGGAGGTTTCAGGAGAGAAATGGCATGAAGGGTTTCCTTTGGAGAGACGGTAATCATGGAAAAGTGACATGATCACTCAGCAGAGCTAAGTGGATACTTGAGGTTTGTGGACATAAATTGAAAATGAAACCACTGGGCCTGGTTGTGTGTTGTTTTCTAGCCACACTCAGTTCCCTGGGAACGGGCATAGAGTTAGCAGAGAGTGGGATTCAATCAGGGATAAAGACTTGAACAGATGCTTCACCAAAGAAGACATTTGGATGGCAAATAAACATGTGAAAAGATGTTCCACATCCCTAGCCATTAGGGAGATACAAATTAGAACCATGATGAGATACCACTGTACACTTCTTAGAATGGCTAAAATAAAAAAATACTGATAGTTTCAAATATTGGTGAGGATTTGGAGAAACTGGATCTTTTATACATTGCTGGTGGGAAGATAAAATGGTATGGCCACGCTGGAAAACTCTTGCATTTTCTTAAAAAGTTGAACATACACTTACCACACAACCCAGCAATCCACTCCTGGTATTTACCCTAGAGAATGGAAAACTTATGTTCACATAAAAACTTGTGTACAAATGTTCACAGCAGCTTTATTTATAATAGCCAAATTGGAAACACCCAAATGTCCTTCCACTTGTGAATAGTGAAACAGAAGAAAGTGCATCCATACCATGGGATACTACACAGAAATTTTAAAAAATCAACAACAAATTACTGATACATGCAACAGCTTGGATGGATCTTAAGGGAATTATATTGAATGGAAAAAGCCAAACTCAAAAAGTTTGAGACTGTACGATTCCATTTATATACCATTCTTGAAATGACAAAATTATAGAGATGGAGAACAGATCAGTGATTGCCAGGGGCTTGGGGAGGGGGACGGGGTGGGTGTGACTATAAAGGAGCAGCCCAGGGGAGCTCGTTTGTGGTGAAGAAACAGTTTCAAATCTTGAATGTAGTGGTGGTTATAGGCATCAATACATGTGATAAAACGGCCTAGAATTATACACAATGGCATAAAAAGTGAGTGCATGCAAAAACTGGTGAGATTCGAGTCAGATCTGTGGTGTAAATAATTGTGTCGTACCAATGTCAATTTCTTGGTTTTGATAAAGCACTTTATTTATGTAAGACGTCACCGTAGGCAGAGACTGAGTGGTGGGTACACAGGAACTCGGTACTATTTTTGCAACTCCTTGTTAGTCTATAATTAATTCAGAGTGAAAAGTTAAAGACAACTGAAAGGACAGTTTCTTGGAGGACTCCCTACATGGATACTGAAGTCACAGAATGAGGATGGGGTTATGCTGGAGAGAAGTCTCTATACCAGGCACACAGGCCTGAAGATAATACAATAGGCATTCACAAACCCACCATTAAAATTAAACATATATTACAATTTTGTCCTATTTTGCTTCCAATCTCTCTTCGAAATCGAATAAATAAAATTTTACAGATACAACTAAAGGCCCAGACCCGCATCTCTTCTCTCACCGATTCTTCAGAGCTTCTGAAGTTGATATGCATTATTCTCTCACATGCGTAACAGGATTTTTTTTTTCTTTTTTTATGAGGAAGATCAGCCCCGCTAACATCCGTGCTAATCCTCCTCTTTTTGCTGAGGAAGACCGGCTCTGAGCTAACGTCCATTGCCGATCCTCCTCCTTTTTTTCCCCAAAGCCCCAGTAGATAGTTGTATGTCATAGCTGCACATCCTTCTAGTTGCTGTATGTGGGACGCGGCCTCAGCATGGCCAGAGAAGCGGTGCATCGGTGCGCGCCCGGGATCCGAACCTGGGCCGCCAGTAGTGGAGCGCGCGCACTTAACCGCTAAGCCACGGGGCCCGCCCCGTAACAGGATGTTTAAATGGAAGTTTTGATCTAAATATCAAAATACTATAGATAATACATTTTGAAAGAGGTACAAGATGACATGCAGAATTTAAATATGAGATTTTTGATAACTGGTCACCAATGCCTAAGCCATCATCCATATCAAAGCCACAAAAAATTTAGAGTTGAATTTCTATGTGAGGAATAAAACATTGACTTTAATTTAAAGATGAACCATCTCCCTTGCTCCCAATTTGGCCTTTTGCAGGCAAAAAGATTGTAGCGGAGAAGGGGGTGCATTCTGTTGCTTCTCTCTTCCCCCTCCCCCCTTCTCCTGTTCCACCTCCCTGTTGTTTCTAGCTGTGGTTTCTGACTGGGTAGCATTGGACATAATCCAGGGAGGAAGGTCAGGAGAGCAGGACTTGCCTTTTTGGCTTGTCCTGCTGGGATGACCTTGCTGGCTGTCTCTGCGCTTGACAGTATTGTAGAGTTGACTCCAACTAATTTTGCAAAACTTATGCCAACCTCTATCACTTCAAGGCCACGACAGACATTGCTTATTGTTCACGGCACTCCAGCCTTCTGATCCTTCTTAAGAGGGATCTAGCAACCAGGACCAAGTACGTGGGACGTCACAGAGAATGAAACTTACTTGCATACTGATCACCATTCTCTAAACAACCTCTGTGCTTTTACTAACAATGCCACTATGAATTGCCTCTTCTCCCATTTCCATCTGTTTAGATCCTATTTATCTTTCCTTGCCTACCTCAAAAGGTTGGTGTGGCTTGCAAAGGTGACACAGGGTACTTGCCTGGTAAATTGTAGAATCATCGGTTCAAATTCCAAGCATTTCAAGAATCTTGCCATGATCCACTGGCCACCATATACACACTTATTAATGAGATCTTCTTCTTCTCTGCTCCCCATCTCTGTGTTTGTATCCTAGAAAGATTCAGAACCAATTTACCAATATGATAGGCATGTGTAAGGAGATCTCTTCTTCCACACTGGACTGTAAGCTCCTGGAGAACAGGACCCAACTTTCATCTATTTTTATGGCCAGCATTGGTGTATTGACAATATTGGTGCCCAATACAGACTTTACCATCATACAGAAAGAGCATTAGGCAACCTCTCTGAATTCCAGGTAGCTGCCAAATATTGCTTCAGATGAGAAGAGTATATGCTCAGGATTATAGTCAGAATGCAGAGACATGAACTTCTGAAGCTGCCTGACTTGCAGCAGAAGTTACCTTCAGTCCACGTCTGTGGTAAAGCCAAACCCCATCACCTTATTCTGAAAACAGGTACCTGACCACAACTGGCATAAGGTTCAGACAGAGCAATCCCACAACCTCACTATCTGCTTGGGTTGCCTGGGATGGGCTTGTGACCCAAGTTGCTCATGGAGTCAGCATGAGAATCCAGTTTCCCTGACTCCAGGTCCAGTGCTCTTCCTGCTCTAGCACTTGTATGTCTGCATCCCTGCATATCCCAGGATTTCTGGATGCTGAAGTAGGCTTGGCTGGAGGCAGGGGCTCCTCTGCTGGAACACAGGATGGTGGGAATAGGTACCGTTTCATGCCTGTGGCCTAAGCAGCTGCAGGCACTCTCCTTGAGAAATGTTTTCACGAATTGTGTATTGGTGTGATGCCAGAGAGTAGACGGAGGTCTGTTAGAAGATTCAGCATGGTGGGTCTAATGATGTCAGCAATTGTAAAACTTTTGCTGAGGATGTTGTCCATCATGAGAGCCACCTGGATCCATACTGTCATGCTCTATCTGGACTGTTGAGCGTGACATTCCTTTTCAGGACAGAAGCGAGACAACTTAGAATTTTTAGATGACCTCTCCTCTGAGCACCATTGACCCCCTAATATACTGTTTGATAGCATGTATCGCATTGTGTGGCAGTCTGTCCTGCACTAGGCTCCTTCCTTCCACAGACTGTGAGCTCCTTGAAGATGGGTATGCTGTTTTTGAATCTCCAGTGCCTCGCACAGGGGCTGCAACACAGAAGATGCTCAGTTATTATTTACAGAAAGAACAGAAGAATGACTGGGTAACTTTGCTATGAAAAGCCCACTTAATGGTATGTTCAAGACTACAAGTGGATAGGTTAATTGCAAAGTTCTACTAAATGGCAATTATAAAAAAGGATACATTTGGGCCGGCCCGGTGGCTTAGAGGTTAAGTGCGCATGCTCCGCTACTGGCGGCCCCGGTTCGGATCCCGGGCGCGCACCGACGCACCGCTTCTCCGGCCATGCTGAGGCTGTGTCCCACATATAGCAACTAGAAGGATGTGCATCTATGACATACAACTATCTACCGGGCTTTGGGGAAGAAAAAAAGGAGGAGGATTGGCGATAAATGTTAGCTCAGAGCCGGTCCTCCTCAGCAAAAAGAGGAGGATTAGCACGGATGTTAGCTCAGGGCTGATCTCCCTCACAAAAAAATAAATAAATAAAAAATAAAAAAGGATACATTTGTAACATAAATATTTTATTTTTACCTGGAATTCATTCATCAAAAATGAAGGAGAAAAGTTGTAGGCAGGTAGTGAGCAGGAGAGGGGAGAAAAACGACAAACCACAATAGAAGCAGCCTCCTCGGAGGGCCCCGCTTCAATACACACAACGTCCTGTTTTGCAACTTGCTCATGCACAGAGCTAGCTTCCACCTGCTGCCCCCTAACCTCACCCTCATTATACTAAAATCATAATAAATTTACATTGCGGTTTTGATCCCCCTTGCAGGGGATAGAAGCAATGACAGATCCACCAAGGACCATCTAAGGGAAAAAACTCCCCCTCCCAACATGAGGGATGGGGCAACAAGCCAATTGGACAGACCCCCTTCAATCCCCTCCTATACCCCTCCAGCACCTATATAACCTAAAAATTAGGCAAGCCCGGGTGCAGTCGCTCACCTCCAGCCTGCCCGCTCCCTCTCTTGGAGTGTACTTTTGCTTTGCAAATAAACCCCTTCTTGCTTTGAACTTTACTTCGTGTGTTCGCTCACAAATTCTTTTGCGACGCTTGACAAGAACCTGGAAAGACCAACCAGCCCACCCGGTAACAGAAGGAAGGGCTTTCCTTTGAGTAGAGTCAGCAAATAGAGTTCTGCTCTATGTTTCTTGCAGAAAGCACCTCCATTAAGCATTGTCTATGGTTTGCAGTTTGGATTTATCAAAGTGGAGATCTTAATATCATATGTATAGCATTCTGCATGGGAATATTTTTCAATATTGCTAAATTTTTTCAGTCTAGTAGAGTTGTCAGGCTCATACCTAATTCAATGACAATAATTTTGAGACTAGCTTTTATTGCTCTTTTAAGTATTCATATTAATTTTCATTGAAACTATAATTCTCATTTCGTACTCATATTTCATTGATTTACATTGTATTTTCATAAATTAGGTAATTTCCTGAATAAGCCCAAGTAGCACAAGCAGGATTGGAAACAGACCCAGCTGGTTCTTGTGAAGCAGATGACTCTGCTCTAGTGTCCAGGCGTATGAGAGAATCGGTGAATGGCCCTGAGGGCTCAGCGTTTACTGGACTTCAATCAATATATTTTCTAGATGGAATGGAGAGGGTTGGTTAAACAGATAGAGTTTATTAACCAGAAATTTATTTAAAAGGTGTTTGCTTTATATAGAAATAGCACAGTGCTTGATCAAGTAGTCGTAAATAACGTTTGTTGAATTCATGCATAAATAAATAGTTGCGGATGACAGCTCCCAAAAGGTGCCATAAGGGACTTTCATATCATTTCTCTCTTCCTGGAGGAAACTCCAGGATGTCCTGCATGATCCACCCCAAGGCAAAGCTACAAGGAAAAGCTATCACTGGCTTTGGAAAGAAGGTAGCTCATGAGCAAACCCTTTCCTCCCCTCCATTCTCCCCAGAAGCAGCAAGCAGACCTGCCATGAAAGGGAAGAGCCCTCCTCAGACTGACTCACTCCAGAGGACACTCTCTGTTCTCTTGAGCCGGAGATGCCCGTGGGAGATACAGTGAGACCTGGTGACTGAGCCAGTTTTTTCAAAAAGCTGGACGACACTGTGATTTTCAGGCAGGAGCTGCTTGAGAAAAATGGTTGCTGAACATCCTCTAAATTGCAGGCCAAGTCCCATGCACTAGGAATTCACAGAGATGTTATCTGTTCTTAAGGACCTCACAGTGTGGTGGAGGAGGGAGACATACAAAGGAATCATTACAGTACAGTGTTATAAGTGCTTGTTAAAATTAATAAAGGAAACCTCAACTAAAATTGGAGTCAGGAAGGCCTGTAGAGGAAGCTCTCACACCATACCACTAGATGTCAATTACACCAGACAGGAAGCCATCAATTACAGCATCGGTTAATTACAGTGCCAGTTGCAGACTCCAACAGGAAGAGAGTATCTTACTCCCAAACAGAAAGTGCAACTACTCTACTGCTCCAGCAGGAGGAAGGAAGACTTCCTTCTTGACCAACAACAAGACCAGCCAATGGAAAATGCTGTAGCTCAGCCAATGAGAAGCCGTCATCACCTGGACTTTCCTCCAGGGAACTTTCATTTTCTCCTTGCTGATGACGTCCTTTCCTTGTCCTGCCCTCTGTACTATAAAAGCTTTCCATGTTGTGTAACCCCTTGGAGTATCTCTCCACTTGTCTGATGAGATGATGCCCATTTCATGAATCATTTAGTAAAGCCAATTAGACCTTCAAGTGTACTCCACTGAATTTTGATTTTTTTATTGATGTCATAATAGTTTATAACATTGTGAAATTTCAGTTGTAGATTATTGTTTGTCACTCACCATATAAATGCGCCCCTTCACCCCTTGTGCCCATCCCCCAACCTCCTTCCCCCTAGTAAACTACCAAACTGTTCTCTCTGTCCGTGTGTTTGTTTATCTTCCACATATGACTGAAATTATGTGGTGTTTGTCTTTCTCTGTCTGGCTTATTTTGCTCAACATAATACTCTCCAGGTCCATATATGTTGTTGCAAATTGGACGATTTTGTCTTTTTTTGGCTGAGTAGTATTCCATTGCATATATATACTACATATTCTTTATCCAATCATCTGTCAATGGACACTGGGTTGCTTCCACGTCTTGGCTATAGTGAATAAAGCTGCAATGAACAAAGGGGTACATAAGCCTCTTTAGATTGTTGATTTCAAGTTCTTTGGATAAATACCCAGCAGGGGGATAGCTTGAATTTTGATTTATTTTTTTTTTGGTGAGGAAGATTGACCCTGAGCTGACACCTGTTGCCAATCTTCCTCTTTTTGCTTGAAGAAGAGCGGCCCTGAGACAACATCTGTGCCAATCTTCCTCTATGTTGTATGTGGGATGCCTCCACAGCATGGCTTGATGAGTGGCGCATAGGTCCACGCCCGGGGTTCGAACCCCAGGCCACTAAAGTGGAGCGTGAAAACTTAACCGCTATGCCACTGGGCCGGCCCCTGAATTTTGATTTTTAACATGCTGTAATAGAGGAATGTTGGGGCCGAGTTCAGTGTGGACAGCAGTGGCTGAGCTTAAGCATCCAGGAGCTCTAAGTTTCCTTGTAGCCAATGTGAAGAGGAATGCCACTGACATCAAAATAACCAGTGGCCCAGGTGAAGCCCAATACTCTTTGGTTCAAACACTAGATGAGATTTCTCTACAGTGCTCCTCATGATGGACAGATTCAGCCAAAGCTGTACAATTGGTGAACTCACAAGACTCTCAGAGCTGACTCTCATAAGAACCCTCAGTCTAAGTTGTTGGCATGACATCAAAGTGTCCTGCCTGGTGCATAGGCTACCAGCACCCTGCAGTCCAGCTGATGAAGCCCTCACCTACAACCAAGCCCTACTACAGCATTTGGCAATCAAAGGGTGCATGTAGGATACAGAATCAGCAGAATGCTGGCCTGGGAAGAGCAGTGGATCTGGAGTAAGGGAACCTGAGTTCTGAGTACTGAGCTGCGTTACAGGAATCATAGATATAGTTGGTTGGAAAAATCAAAAACTGAACGTAGTATCGTTTTCAGAGCTACCTTGTACTGTCTCCTGAATACTCAGAGTTCATTTGTCAGCTCCCCTCCTTGAGGGTAAATCTGAGGGGCAGCCTCACTGTCTGAGAACAGATAACCCACTGTGTTGTCACACCATCTCATGGTGGCCCCTCCCTGTCTGCCTGAGTTCTGTGAGGAATGAGTAATCACTGGCAGAGAATAGTCTAGAATTCTGTACTGAACCTAAATTTTTGTCAATACAATTGACATGACTGTGGAAGGATCAGATGTTTTCAACCTTACTCCTTATGGGGACTTGCCATGAAACTGACTAAAAGTCACAGCCAGAACAATCAGTACAAAATCTTGAGGTTTACAGAGTGTTCCAAAATATAATATGTGTAAGCTAATAATAAATGGTTTCCAAGATAATTTCTATTTTGAAATCGACACTGAGGTTGCAGTAGCCAAATTGGAACTGCTAGGACATATTTCTAGACTCTACACTGGTCAAGGCAAAAACTAAATAAGCATTCATCAGTTCTCAAAGGTAAAGGCCATGGTCTTCTTTTCTAGAACCCAAGGCCAACTTATCACCATGCCGTAGACAAATGCCACCAGAGGACTTTTCATAAACCTGATTTCCTGGACTGTGATGAAGTGGGTAGAGAGTTTGTCTAGAGACATCCTTTTCCCAAAACCCAGAGAACCCAGTGAGATTAGAGGTAGCAGAACCCACTTATTTAAGCTTTCTACCTGTAGAATGCCCCCAGTCACAGGACCAAATGTAAACCTTAGGGGAACACAGCCTGAGAGAAAAATAAAGAATCTTCTTTTTTTATGCTACCAGGTAGAAAACAGTTACGAACAAGGGTTTTATGGTTTGGGACAGGTATTCTTTCCACTGCAATGAACATTACAAAGAAAAAGCTTCATTAAGGAAGATTCAGAGGAAGATAACATGAGAAATTTATTGGTAACGTCAAGAAAGATAGAGAGGTACAGCTTTCAGACTAATGCTTTGTCTGAGAAAAACTAGAAAAGCCAGACTAAAAACAATCTATTGAAAAACATTGGGGAATCACTGACGCATTTCAGAGGCACGAGGGTGAGAGAAGAGGAGATAACTCCCAAGTCTGGCAGGGCAGCGTTGACTCTCAGAGTCACTTCTGACTGACCACGGCAGAGGCTCTGCATCACTGCTTTGATTTGCTTGTGGACGTCTCCAGGGTTTCCTGAGGAAGGCTTCCTCCACCTTCATCCACCTCAGGAGTGTCCTGCAGAGCCCTCTGGAGAACCAACTTGAGGTTCCGCTTATGACGCCAATGCCTAAATGAGCCAACGAAGAAGTAAATGATGGGGTTGGCGCTGCTGTTAACCCCAGACAGGACAATTGTAACCATATAAAGATAACAGAGGAACGTATTAAAACCATTCTGAATCCGGATTGCGAGGAACCAGTGGATGGAGAAGGGCAGGCCACAGAAGAGGAAGACCAGCACTGTGAACAGGATGGTTATACCCAGCCTGGTCACCTGCACCCGCCGGGAGCTACAGACAATCTTGACCAGCAGGGCGATGCTGGATCCAGAGAAAACCACAAATAAAAAAGTCAGCCACACTGCATTGGAAAAATGCGATATCGGGCACCAACCATCCTCAAATGCACTATAGAGGAAGCCACAGTAGTACCTGTTCAGGACGCTCAGCACCAGGGACAGGGCCCAGACCAGGGCACATACGACAACTGATGTGTGTTTGGGGCGGTGGCAGCGGTACCAGATGGGACACAGAACTGATAGGCAGCGCTCGGTGCTAATGGCGGTGAGAATGCTCAGGCCTGCAAAGTAGGCAAAGTTCCACACTGTGATGAAAATGCTGGCGATGGAGAATGAGATGGAATGGAACAAGGCAATGAGTCCTTCCAGGTTAAGGACAATCTGGGAGCAGAGGAAGAGGAAGTCGGCTCCGGCCAGGTTGAGGATGTAGACAGTGAAGGCGTTCCTCCTCATGTGGAAGCCCAGGATCCACAGGACAATCCCGTTTCCTGCCAGCCCGACCAGGGCGATGATGAAGGTCAGCAAGGCCTGGACCACGGTCTTCGTGTCACATTTAGGAAGAGACTCGTGATTGTCAATTGTTGTGAGTTTGGTCCCCCAGGCTGTGATGGTTGGATCCGTGCTCAGAAAACCTCCACTGGTGCCCCTGGGAACAGAAACAAGATGTGAGCGCCTGCTGTATGATCACTGATTCTCACGGCCACCCCGCTACGTGGGAACTACTGTCCCCGTGTTACAGAGGAGGAAAATGGAGGCTCGCAGAGATTAAGATACTTACCAAAGGCCACACAGCCTTGGAGTCCTGGAACCTGGATTCAAACCCAGTCCCCTCTGACTCTAAAAGCCTGGGCTCTCTCTACTGCACTACAGACCCCTCTACTGACATGGGAATGTTCTAGGTTCCAAACGTCCCTGCTCACCGTCCTAGGCCATGTCATGTCCCCTTGAGGCAGGTGGAGATAAGTGTGGACAGGCGGTGTGGATGACAACAAGACTTTGAGTCTAGCACTCCTTTTGCCCTGGGACAATGGGCTCTTCTTGGGGGCAGGAAGTCGGAAGCCCCAGGCATGAGCTATGGCAGTCTCAGTGACTGAGAGCAGTCCATCCACCAGGAGAAAGGAGATCATGATTTGGGTCATGAAGGGAATGTGACCTCTCGCTATGACAGGTGTGAGTACGGCCAGGCCTCTTGGGCTAGAAATGGCCCAGGGTGTCAGCTTTATGACGACAGGAAGTGCTTTTCTCCTGTCCACTGCTGTGTCCCCAGGGCCTAACTCTGTGTGGGTGACACAATGGATAATCAAGAAATTTTTCAACAAATAAATGAGTGAATAAATGAATGGGGAGCCTAAGGGTAGTAGAAAATTTGGGTTCCATGTAACATAAAAAAATTTTTAATGAAATTAGTCACCAGAAAACACACATATAAAGAAATGAAGAAAATTTCATTCCTTACTGTTCCTTCTGTGGAAAGCTCTGGTGTGTTTGAAAGAATTCCTATGCCTGCACGAACAACTACTGATGGCCACTGGGATGCCGCTGACCTGAGAGGGCCAGTATATGGCTTTGTGAGCACCTAGAAGATTTAAATACATAGTTTAGGGAGAGGATTCAGAGCTCAACTGAATTTCTCTGCATTTTAGAGGAATAAGAAGCAAGGTTGGGAAAGGAGAGAGATTCAATGGATCTGAATAGCAGTAGTTGAGGCACAGAAATAGAGAAGCGGGATTATTCACTGATTTTTCTGTAAAATGTATAATATAAAACTCCCTGTTGTCCTCCCATGCGATGTTGAGTAGAGTTTTCTTTGTAGATTAAAGTGTTTGTTGAAGAAAATTCTCTGGCGAGGAATTTTCTTTAAAGAGCTTATTTCCGCTTTTTGAAGGGCTTTGGGTGAAAAGAGATACAAATACTCTTGCAGATTTCAGGTGAAAAACAAGGACTACCTCACACGTAACAGTAGCAGTTGATCGAGTGCTTACTTGGTGTTACCTCTTTTAATCCTCCGAATAGCCGTATGAGGCAAGTACCGTTATTATTTCCATCTTGCATGGAGGAAACAGAAGCACAAAGAGGCTGAGTGATATACTCTGGGTCCTACGCCAGAAAGTGGTAGAGCCTGGATTTGAACCCCAGGTCTGTGTCAGACCTTGCCCTTCACCAGCCCTGCAGCCCCCCTGCCGGATGGTGCGTCCCCTACGCATGGAGAGCAGTCAGGGGAGGAAGCAAGTCACCATCAGGGACAAACCTAAAACAGCAATTCACTTGTGGGTTTTATTAAACCAGAATAGACAAATTTTGTAAACAGCAAGGAAGTGAAGCCCAAGAATATGGAACACAGATGAGGTGGGTGGAGGACAGCTGAGAACCGACCACAACGCCCGGGAGCCTCTTCTTGCCTCTGGAAAGGCCCAGTCAGTCCAGACCGGCCGGGACTCACACAGGGCAAGGAGTATTGGAGTGGAGGAAGGCAGGGCCCTCTGGCCGCAGAGTTAGCATCAAGGACTGAATGACTGTCACCCGCTCTCTTAGTTTCTGCAGTCCAGTTGGCTTGATGAGGACGTGGAGGAAAACCACAACCTCTGTTGTTCTCTGTCAGCGCAACTTGGACTTTTTATTCACAACACTGAACATAGTTTGGGGCTCCGATTTTCAAGTGCATGTCCTTTTGTTTCTTTTGTCTCCCTTATCAAAATCAAAGATCAATAATGCCTACACCTGCCTGGGTTGTTTTGGTTGATATTGTTCACTATTGTATCCCCAGCATCTAGCACATGTCCCTGAGAGACCGTCTATTGTAACATCTTCATTTAACACAGGAGGAAGCTGAGGTTTAAAGTGTCAAAGGATTTTCCTGAGATCACATGGTGACTAGCAGGCCCAGCACCAGCCCTGGTCTCCCAGAGCCCTGCCTGAGGCTTTCCCGCTGTTCTCTGCCACGTCATTCATTACGGGAGGAGCTCTGAGAAAAGTCTTCATGCGAGATCAGGATGGGAGAGAGATTCAGGGGTGTACAAGCTGCTAGTTGCTCCAAATATTCATTTCCTTCCTCTCTCACATAATAACTCTGAGAGTTTTAGACCAGAGAAAGGATACTAATGTCAGCCTCCCTTAATGCTGGAAGGCACCATGTGACCAGGTGCCGGCCAATGGGAGGTGAGCAGAAGTGATGTGACCAGTTCCTGGGTCATGCCTTTCCTTCTCCTCTGGGTTTAATGCTGTTGTGTCCGGGAGCCATGAGGACCCCGAAGATGAAGTCACCTCTTGAGGGATGGGGAGCATCACATTGGAAGGACCTTGGTGTCTGATGCCTTGGGGTCACCAGTCCAGTCCTAAAACTTCTCTCTTGTTTAAGTCACTCTTATAATGGATTTCGTCTAGAGGAGAACATCATAAACTTAAAATACGTATAAATACCCGTGTACTTGCACATTTTTTTTTAAAAAAAAAAAGCAAACTACATTCCATTCTCAAGGCATTTATGATGATAGTGAGAGATTATTCCAAAGAAGTGACACCAGATTGAGAGGTACAGACAGTCAAACAAACTGAGGAGATACAATGAGAAATTTACCAATCACATGGAGGGAGAGAGAAAGTACTAGGTATACCGACCATGAGGAAGCTATAGGAAGAGACAGGTTTTCTCCATTTGCCATCGAATCTCATTTCCACCTTCTCTACCCTCCTCTGTGTGCAGGGGGGAGACGTCTCTGTGCCTCATCAGTGGGCTTCCCTTCCCTCGGGCTCCTGGTTGTTTTCAGTGAAAGGGAGACCCTGACAGGAGACTGGAAGACCAGAGGAGGGCGATTTGGGGTTTTGAACTTCCTGGTGCTCTCCCTGCCAGGCTGTGAGTTGGCAGTGGCGGTGTTGCTCTACCTGAGGACAGAGTCCCTGTCTGGTGACCCTTTCCTGCCACCACAACAACAGCTATAGCCACAGCCACAGCCCTCCCTGAGTTTTGGTAACTTCTCCTTCCCCTTGTTTTTCAAGCCTGGTGATGTCCAGGTTCCCTCCTATTACTTTCCTTTGGGGGTAGAGGTCACGGCTCAGTGTAACTTTTTCTAAATCTGCCTATTTTGTTAACTGTCCCTTAATTAAATTCTTTTCAACCATCCCATATTAGGCCATCTTTTCTGCTGGGATTGTGAGAGATACGGAAAGGAAAAGAACTTTCAAAAAGGGAGTGAAACAGATGACTGGGTTATTCACAGCCCTTTAGCTTTGGGAAGCACGCATGTACCCTACTTTGCCTCCTAAATTAAGGAAAGCAATGGATTTCTCACCATAACAACACATCTGAATGGTTTGGATGGAGGAGAGAATGGGAAGAGTCTAATAAGGGGGAATGGTGTTGGTTTACTAATTCAGATCTCTCAGTTGAGGCTGCCAGCACCCAAAGTTGCCAGGAAGGAGCTTATATGTTTTTTTCCCTCTCTTTTCTTGCTGGACCCCTGTGGCTCCCTGAATACTCCACTCCCAGGTGGACTAATTTAGATGTGTACTAAGAGAAAAAACCCAACAGTGGCTTTGGAAATAAATACTTGATAAACCTACCTTTCCTCCATTCTCCCCGATGGAGGTGACAAGCTGACCCGTGCTGACGGGAAGAACTTCCAGGAACTGATAGTTGCTAGAGGACACTTCTCTGCCTTTGAGAGGTGCCTGAAGAAGTAGGAGTGAAATCTGGTGCTGGAGGGAGGCTTATCAAGATGCTGGACAGCCTCGTGATTTCCTATCCAGGGACCTGTTGGCAAATGAGAGCGTGGAGTTCTCTGAGTCATGACTTCTCATGAAATGTTTCTCAACATTTGGTCCGACGCTCTCAGCCTCTGCTCATCCCCACCCCATCCGGTGCCCGTCGCTGAAAGTGATTGTGGTTAGGTACCCTGCTGCTGTCAACTGTGAGCCTGGGCAGCAATGCCAAGCAATGTAAGCCTGCACTGGGAGGCTCTGTAATAAGAAGAAAGCACACCCTCCTGACTTGCATTCGAGGATCTCCATGGTCTATCTCGCCCTCACCATGGCCTATTCTCTATCATGGTAGTAACACATGTAGGTTTGCATTTGCTTTCCAATTGACGTAGACCAGTATTAAATAAATGGTAAAGGTCTTCCTGAATCCTATCCTCCAGAAGCAACAACTTGTTTCAGTTTTTCTTCTAAATTCTTTTGTTAGTTATGATTATATATTTAAATAGTAAATGTATTTCTTTTTTGGGGGACATTCTTTTTTTTAATTTATTTTTATTTTTTATTTTATTGAGGTAATAGTTTATAACATTGTAAAATTTCAGTTGTACATTATTATTTGTCAGTCATACGTGCCCGTTTGTCCCTTGTGCCCACCCCCCAACCCCCTTCCCCTCTGGTAACCACTAATCTGTTCTCTTTGTCCATGTGTTTGTTTATCCTCCACATATGAGTGAAATCATGCAGTGTTTGCCTTTGTCTGGCTTATTTTGCTTAACATAATACCCTCAAGATCCATCCATGTTGTTGCAAACGGGACAATTTTGTCTTTTTTATGGCTGAGTAGTATTCCGTTCTGTGTGTGTGTGTGTGTGTGTGTGTGTGTGTGTGTATATATATACACCACATCTTCTTTATCCAGTCACCAGTCAATGGGCATTTGGGTTGCTTCCACTTCTTGGCTATAGTGAATAATGCTGCAACGAACATAGAGGTGCATAAGTCTCTTTGAATTGTTGATTTCAAGTTCCTTGAATAAATACCCACTAGTGGGATAGCTGGGTCATATGGTATTTCTATTTTTAATTTTTTGAGAAATCTCCATACTGTTTTCTGTAGAGGCTGCACCAGTTTGCATTCCCACCAGCAGTGTATGAGGGTTCCCTTTTCTCCACATCCTCTCCAACATTTGTTATTTTTTGCCTTTGTAATTATAGCCATTCTAATGGATATAAGGTGATATCTCACTGTAGTTTTGATTTGCATTTCCCTAACGATTAGTGACATTGAAGATCTTTTCATGTGCCTGTTGGCCATCTGTATATCTTCTTTGGAAAAATGTTCATATCCTCTGCCCATTTTTTGATCGGGTTGTTTGTTTTTTTGTTGTTCAGTTGTATGAGTTCTTTATATATTTTGGAGATTAACCCCTTGTCAGATATATGTTTTGCAAATATTTTCTCCCAGTTGGTGGATTGTCTTTTCATTTTGTTACTGGTTTCCTTTGCCTCGCAGAAGCTCTTTAGTTGACGTAGTCCCATTTGTTTATTTTTTCTTTTGTTTCTTTTGCCTGAGTAGACATGGTATTCGAAAAGATGCTAAGACTGATGTCAAAGAGTATACTGTCTACATTTTCTTCTAGGAGTTTTATGATTTCATGTCTTACCTTCAAGTCTTTAATCTATTTTGAGTTAATTTTTGTGTATTGTGAAAGATAATTTTAAAATTATCTTTAATTATCTTTAATTAAAGATAACTTTAATTCTTTTGCATGTGGCTGTCCAGTTTTCCCAATAACTTTTACTGAAGATATTTTCCTTTCTCCATTCTATGTTCTTGGCTCCTTTGTCAAAGATTAGCTGTCTGTAGATGTGTAGTTTTATTTCTGGGCTTTCAATTCTGTTCCATTGATCTGCAGGTCTGTTTTTGTACCACTACCATGATGTTTTGATTACTGTAGCTTTGTAGTATATTTTGAAGTCAGCTATTGTGATGCCTCCAGCTTTGTTCTTTTTTCTCAGGATTGCTTTAGGTATTTGGAGTATTTTTTACCCCATATGAATTTTAGGGTTCTTTGTTCTATTTCTGTGAAGAATGTCATTGGGATTCTGATTGCAGTTGCATTGAATCTGTAGATTGCTTTGGATAATATGGACATTTTAACTATGTCTATTCTTCCAATCCATGTGCATGGAATATCTTTCCATTTATTTATGTCATCATCGATTTCTTTCAATAATGTCTTACAGTTTTCAGTGTATAGGTCTCTCACCTCTTTGGTTAAATTTAGTCCTAGATATTTTATTCTGTTTGTTGCAGTTGTAAATGGGATTGTATTCTTGAGTTCTCTTTCTGTTAGTTCGTTATTAGAGTATAGGAATGCAACTGATTTTTGTAAGTTGATTTTGTACCCTGCAACTTTGCTGTAGTTGTTGATTATTTCTAATAGTTTTCCAATGGATTCTTTAGGGTTTTCTAAATATAGAATCACGTCATCTGCAAACAGCAAGTTTCGCTTCTTCCTTGTGAATTTGCACACCTTTTATTTCCCTTTCTTGCCTAATTGCTCTGGCTAAAACCTCCAGTACTGTGTTGAGTAAGAGTGGCGAGAGTGGGCACACTTGTCTTGTTCCTGTTCTCAGAGGGATGGCTTTCAGTTTTTTCCCATTGAGTATGATGTTGGCTGTGGGTTTGTCATATATGGCCTTTATTACACTGAGGTACTTTTCTTCTATAGCTACTTTATTGAGAGTTTTTACCATAAATGGATGTTGGATCTTGTCAAACGCTTTCTCTGCGTCTATTGAGCTGATCATGTGGTTTTTATTCCTCATTTTGTTGCTGTGGCGTATCACATTGATTGATTTGCAGATGTTGAACCATTCCTGAGTCCCTGGTATAAATCCCACTTGGTCATGGTGTATGATCTTTTTAATGTATTGCTGTATTCGGTTTGCCAATATTTTGTTGAGGATCATATTTCTATTTTTTAATTTGTCAGTATTAACAACAGAATCAATTGCCTGCCCAAACAAGATGTAAAGAATTTAGGATATGGCCAAGAATTTGAAATTATCAGATTGGGTATTTAAAATAACTGTGACTAATATGCTAAGGATTCTGATGGGAAAAGTGGACAATATGGAAGAGCAGATGGACAATATAAGCAGAGAGATGGAAGCTCCAAGAAAGGAAATGCTAGAAATAAAAACATTGTAACAGAAATGAAGACTACCTTTGCTGGGCTCATCAGAGGACCAGATACAGCCTTTGAAAGAATCAGTGAACCTCAAGATATGTTAATAGAAACCTCCCAAACTGAAGCAAAGAGAAAAAAGACTGAGGAAAACAGAATAGAATGCTCTAGAGCTGTGGGATGATTACAAAAGGTGTTACATACATGTAGTGGGAATATCAGAAGGAGAAGAAAGAGAGGAAGAAACGGAAGAAATATTTGAAATACTGATGGCCAAGAATATTCCACATTCTTGGCAGGCACCAAACACAGATACAGGTAGCTCAGAGAACACCAAGCAGGATAAATACAAAAAAAAAGAAAATCTATACCTACATATACAATTCATTTTGGGGATAGAGAATCTATTCTGTACGATACTGTAATGGTAGATGCATGATATTCTGCGTTTGTCAAGCCCATTAAACTATAAAACACAAGTGAAACAATGTAAACTATGACTTCAGTTTATAACAGTGTATCCATATTTGTGTGTCAGTTTTAATAAATGCGCCACGTTAATGGAAGGCGTTAGTAATAGGAGAAACTGTGGGGAAGAGTGGGGATGGGGAGAGGGAGGATATGGGAACCCTCTGTACTTTCCGTGCAATTTTTCTATGAATCTAAAAGTGCTCGAAAATATAAAATCTATTAAAAATGAATAGGCAAACCACCAACTGGATAAATACTTATAATATACATAACTAACAAAGGACTCATTCAGCACATGTAAAAACTCCTACGAATAAATAATTAAAAGGGGAAACACCTAGCAAAAATGGGCAAAACTTAGACACTTCAAAAAAAATACTAGAGCCAATAAGCACATGAAGAGATGCACAATTTCATAAGTCATTTGGGAAATGCAAATGAAAACACATGGAGATACCACTTCACACTCAGTAGAATGACTCAAATTCAAAAGACTGGCAATACCACGCTTGTTGGGGAGCATGTGGAGAAACAGGAAGTTTCATACGCTGCTGATGGGGATGCGAAACAGCACAAACACTTTAGAAAAGAATTTGGCAATTTCTCAGTGAGTTAAGTGTACATCTTCCTTCCTATGACCCAGCAATTTCACTTTAGGTTATTTATCCAAGAGAAATGAAAACATATGTCCAGAAAAAGACTTGAATAAGAATGCTTACAGCAGCTTTATTCACAATAGCCAAAAATGGAATATTACATATGCATCTATCAATATGAAAATACACTGTGGTACATTCAAACAATGAAATAGTACTCGGCTTTCTAAAAGACACAAGCTGGAGCCAAAGAGAAGCACAAATAACGCACCGAAGTGGGTAAATCCCCGAACGTCACGCTGAGTGGAAGAGGGGAGCGAACAGAATAGTACGTTGTGTGATCTGAAATCTATGAAGCCAAAGGTCAGGCAAACTAATCTTTGGTAACAGAAGTAGGAAAAATAGTTGCCTCTGGGGCAGGAGGCATGAGTGGGAGGGATATGAGGGAACTTTCTGAGGTGATGAAAATGTGTTATTTCGTGACTGGAGTTGGAGTCACGTGGTGTATTTATTCCCCAAACTGATCAAACTGTACACTTAGAAGCCGTGCAGTCACTCTCTCTTAATTATACCTCCACCAAAAAAACATTACAAAATGGAATATGTAAACCTAATACATTATTTTTACAGAACATGTAACTTAAAAATATTTTTGTGTGATTAGATGAATAAAATCAGTGTTGTGAGTTCTTTGGAGAAAAAGGGGAATCTGACGTAGATCTGTCCTCAGAGCACGTGGAGGCTAGTTAAGAGCCATTGGAAAGCTGCCGTGAAGGATGAGCCCCCAGAGAGGGAGATCCAGGGCAAAGGCAAAGTGGAGGGAATGAGGAGGGGTGCACGTGGATTCTACTGGAGGACAAGTGAAAGGAAAGCATGGGAAGATCACCTACCTCAAACCTTAACTATGCTTTGACGTTGACTTATCTGGTCATAAAACTTTACCTCGTGCTTGCAAAAGTTGAAAATGATGAAAGCAATAAACTTAAAGACAGCAACTCAAATCTGGTAAATGGAGATTTAGCACATGTTTGACTTCAAAGTTCATCATTGATTCATTCATCAAGCCCTTTATTCCATAAACATTTATTAAGCTGGGGAGACACTCTAAGGCCTGCCAAAATCAAAGAAGACTGCTCTTTGAGATTAGATGAAACTTTAATTGTTTTAATCTTACCGAGACAGATGGTAGGAAAGTGACCACAAAAACTTGTCAAAAATGGAATGTTCTTTTAGTCCTTACCAAGTGCAGTGACCAGAGAAATTTAGACTTTTCCTGCACTGCTTTCAGCCTCTGCTGAAGGTGGGGTTTTTCAAAAGTGAGAGCAGTCCTGGCCCCCAGAGTTCGCGACGCTCCCATGGGGATGGGGTGAAGGTCCTGGGTGGGGCAGTCCTGGAGAGGCTGCGCCATCTCACTGAATCCTCACGAGGAGGATTGTTATCCTCACTGTTTTCAGATCAGGAGCCCAGAGACTGAGAGAAGTCAAGAAAACCTCCCAAACTGATAGGAACAAAGCGGGCCCTCACAGCCACAGTGGTCTGACCGAAGCAGAGACTGAATCAGGACACCACACTGCTTCCGGACATCTCCAGGGGTTCCTGAGGAAGGCTGCCTCCACTTTCGGCCACCTCGGGGGTGTCCTGCAGAGCCCTCTGGAGAACCAACTTGAGGGTCTGCCGCCGCTGCCGCTGCCGCTGCCGCCGTCTAAAGGAGCCAACGAAGAAGTAAATGACGGGGTTGGTGCTGCTGTTGACACAGGACAGGAACATTGTAACCAGATAAAGATGTAAGGAGAACATATCAAAACCACCCTGAATCCAGAATACGAGAAACCAGTGGATGCCCAACGGCAGGCCACAGAAGAGGAAGACAAGTGCTGTGAGCACGATGGTCAGATACAGCCTGGTCAGCTGCACCTGCTGGGAGCCCCACAGCAGTCTGGTCGGCAGGGCCAGGCTGCTCCCGGAGAGAAGCACAAATAAGAAAATGAGCCACGCGGCAGAGATGAAATCAATTACCCGACACCAACCCACGTCACCATCGCTAAATAGAAAGCCACAGTACTCCCCTCTCAGGACACTCAGCAGCAGGGACAGGGCCCAGAGCAGGGCACACATGACAGCTGACGTGTGTCTGGGGCGGCGGCAGCGGTACCAGATGGGACACAGGACGGACAGGCAGCGCTCGGTGCTAATGGCACTGAGAACGCTCAGGCCCACAATGTAGACAAAAGTAAACACAGGGGTCAAAAACTTGGGGATGGAGATGGAGCTGGAACGGAAGAAGTTGCTGAGTAACACCAGGGAACGTATAATCAGCAAGGAGAGGCAGAGGAAGTCGGCTCCGGCCAGGTTGAGGATGTAGACAGTGAAGGCGTTCCTCCGCATGTGGAAGCCCAGGATCCACAGGACAATCCCGTTTCCTGCCAGCCCGACCAGGGCGATGATGAAGGTCAGCGAGGCCTGGACCACGGTCTCCATGCTGCAAGTTTGAGGTAGAGCCTGGCCACTTCCATTCACTGCTGTGTATTCGGTCCCCCAGGCTGTGACAGTTGGATCCATGCTCAGAAACCCTCCACTGGTGCCCCTGGGAACAGAAACAAGATGTGAGCACCTGCTGTATGATCACTAATTCTCACGGCCACCCCGCTACGTGGGAACTACTGTCCTCGTGTTACAAGGAGGGAAATGGAGGCTCGCAGAGATTAAGATACTTACCAAAGGCCACACAGTCTTGGAACCTGGATTCAAACCCAGTTCCCTCTGACACTAAAAGCCTGGGCTCTCTCTACTGCACCACAGACCCTCTGCTGACATGGGAATGTTCTAGGGTCCAAACACCTCTAGTCAACCTCCCAGACCATGTCATGTCTGTAGGAGGCAGGAGGAGAAAAGTCCGTACAGGTTATATGGGGTGACAACAGGACTCTGGGCCTACCTTCTGTCCTGGGACAATGGACTCTTCTCGGAGGCAGGAAGTCGGAAGCCCCAAGCATGAGCCATGGGCAGTTTCAGTGACTGAGAGCAGTCCATCCACCAGGGAGAAAGGAGATCATGATTTGGGTCATGAAGAGAATGTGACCTCTCGCTATGACAGGTGTGAGTACAGCCAGGCCTCTTGGGCTAGAGATGGCCCAGGGTGTCAGCTTCATGAGGACAGGAAGTGCTTTTCTCCTGTCCACTGCTGTGTCCCCAGGGCCTAGCTCTGTGTGGGGGACACAGTCACTCTTACAATGGATTTCTTTCTAGAGCAGCCAAAATCATAAACTTAAAATACCTATAAATACCTGTGTACCCCTACCTTAAAAAAAAAAAAAAGCTACATTCCATTCTCACAGCATTTACGACGATAGTGAGAGATTATTCCAAAGAAGTGACACCAGATTGAGACGTGCAAGCAATCAGACAAACAGACAAACCGAGGAGACACAATGAGAAACTGACCAATCACTCTGAGAGAGAGAGAGTCCCAGGAATACCGACTGTCAGGAGGCTATAGGAAGAGATGGATTTCTCCATTTGCCATCAAATCTCATTTCCACCTTCTCTGCCCTCCTCTGCGCCCTGGGGGCGGGGTGGGGGAGACGTCTCTGTGCCTCCTGAGTGGGCTCCCTTCCCTCTGGCTCCTGGTTGCTTTCAGTGAAAGAGAGACCCTGACAAGAGACTGGAGGGCAGGAGGAGGAAGATTTGGGGTTTTGAACTTCCTGGCGCTCTCCCTGCCAGGCTGTGAGTTGGCAGTGGTGGTGTTGCTCTACCTGAGGGCAGAGTCCTCGTCTGGTGGCCATTTCCTACTGCCACAGCGACAGCCACAGCCACAGCCCTCCCCGAGCTCTGGTGACTTTTCCTTCCCTTTCTCCTTCAGGCCAGCCATGGTAACAGCTCCCTATTATGACGTGTCTTTGGGGGCTTCAGCATCCTTTATAGATTCCCCTCAGTCCTGTCCACACCTTTGTACACAGTCCCTTTATTAAACTCTCTTCAAATATCCCATTAGATTGTGCCCTGTGTTTTCCACAGGCACAATGCCAGATAAGGGATACAAAGGGGAAAAAAAACCTTTGAATAGCAAGCAAATCTGTGAATCCTGACGTTATTAACAACAATTAAGCTTTGGAAAGCAATGCCTGCGTGCCATCTTGCTCCCTAAATTAAAATTAGCAAAATATTTCTCTCCTTAGTTGCAGACTTGGATGTTTGGAGAGAAAGGGAGATAGAACAGACGTGGAAAGAACTGGCTGACCCCGTTTGGCTCTCCCACAGCCTAAGCTCCAGCACCCAGAGCATCAGTCAGGGAGCTTCATGTCTCCCGACTCCTGCCGCTGGTGCCCATGGCTCCCGCACGCCCCACCCCAAGGTGAATTCGGGGGCGCGCGGACTAAGAGGGAGGCAACCAAACTGTCTCTGAAAGAAGATCGCTCTTGAGTAAGTTCTTACCCTAGCACCATTCTTCCTCTCGGAGGTGGAGAGGAGAAAAGGAAGAGCTTCCCCGGGGTGACAAACAGCGAGGAGGCTTTTCTAACCTCTGGATGGGGAGGCGCCTGCAGGAGCAGAGTGAAATCTGGTGACCGAGTAGAGGTTTATCAAGATGCTGGACCGGCCCTGTGATTTCCTGCAAGAGGGCATTGCCAAATAAGATTCTGGAGATGCGTGAGACAAGCGACCTCACGAGATGGTTCTCGTTTGCTGTGACTCCAGTACTTATCTCGGCCTCTCCCCGTCCTACCGCCTCCGGGCCCCCTCCCTGTGAGGAACGGCTGTTCTGGAGCCTTCCGCTGCCCACTGTGAGCCTGTGCGGGAAGCCCACCCACCAAGCAATGTGAGCTTCCATAGCTAGAGAACAGTTTGCTTGGCGTTCAGGGCCCTGCATGGCCTGGCTCACCTGATCCTTTTAAACTTAATCACAGAAGTAATATATGCACATTAGTTTTATTTCCAATGACACCAAAGTGTATAAAATGAAATGTAAAGTCTCTCCTAATCTCCTTCCTCAATAGCAACCAATGTTTGCAGTTTCCATTCTTAATTCTTTTACAAGTTATCTTATAGCCTTGCATGATAAGACTACATTTCTGTTTTTGATTTATCAATACAATGACAGAGTGTATTAAGTTCCCTTATAAAAGATAAGGAATTTAGCACAGCATACACACTGTCACCTTTCTTCCTCTACAAAAGGGCTGGATTATTTTCAGATCATCTAGAGCCAACCAATATTTTCAGCATTAGCTCCTCTGATTTCCTTTCATGTGCCTACGCTGCAGCCAAATTGAGTTTCTTGTTATTTCCTTTAAAAACTTATCCATGAAGCATTTAAAACTATCAGGAAAATTTATTCACTCATTTATTCATTTACCCAACACTATTGTGTGCATATGCTGTGCCAGGCACTGTTCCAGGCAGTGAAGATACAGTAATGAATAACACTCAAGACTATGCCCCTTACATTCCAGAGGAGCTGGGTGAGCTCACCCTGGGAGTGAGTGTCGGTGGAGAAGAGTTCGAGACTCAGCATTAGGGCCTCCAACCTCCAGAGACCTGGAGGAAGAGGAGGATCCAGTGAGCACAGAAGTAGGAGGCAGCTACTGAAGAATGGGTAAACTAGAACAGCGTAGTATCCTAGAAACTGAACTGAAAAACTGATTCTAGAAGGTGGGAGTGGGCAATAGCGTCAATCCCACTTGAGAGGTGAGTAAGATGAAGAGTAAGAACTGACCTTAGGAAATGCAATATGGAGTCATCGCCCATCTTGACAGGCGTGGTTCCAGTGGATGGTGAAGCTGGAAGGTTGAAGGAGCGGGTTTAGGAGAGAATGGCAGGGGGTGTGACACTATACCTGGAAAACTCCAGAGAACCAACTGAGAAACTACCACAAAGGAAGAAAGCTCAGAGAGGTGGCTGGGTACAGAATTACTCTACAGAAAACAATAGCTTTCCTATATATGAAAAAAAAAGGTAGAAGATATAATAAAAAGAAACCTCAACTAATTCCGGAGAAAAAAAGAAAGCAATGAGGACTGACAAGCCCTACCAGATATTAGAACATATTTTAAAGCCTCGGTGACTACAACCACGTGGTGCTAACGTAAAAACAGGCAGAGAGGTCGATGGAGCAGGGTAGAAAGTCCCAGGAATCAAACATAAATGCATACAGAATTCAGTGTGTGATAAAGGGGCTATTTCAAATGGGAGGAGGTGGAGACGGGCTATTTCATAAATGTTATTGGGCAACTGGGAAGCCATCTGGAGTAAAGTAGAGTAGGGATCTCACACCATGTTCAATTTCAAATGGATTGTATACTTAAATATAAATAAGGAAAGCTTAAAGAATCAGAAGAAAACATGGGAAAATTCCTTTATAACCCTGGATTGGGGAAGGTCTTCCTAACCATGACACAAAACTCAGAAGCCATAAATAAAAATGTTGATTAAAAACTATTAAAAATTAAAAATAATTTTTCTGTATGGAAAAAACCACCATAAGCCAATCAAACAACACACTACAAAAAATATTTATAACGCATGTCTCAGCCAAAAACCTAAATATATATCTATATATGAAGAGCTCCTAGATGTCACTAAGAAAGAACCCTAACAACCTACTAAGAAAATGACCAACTCAGTTCCTAGAAAATCCATGTTTCTTAAACATGAGAAAAAATGCTAAAACATACTCATGACGAGAAATGGCAATTGAAACTCCACTGAGATATTTTCACCTTCAGATTTTCAGATATCCTAAAGCCCGATACCCCGTGTTGGAGAGAGCGTGAGCAAAGAGGCTCTCGTGCTCTGCGCTCCCAGGCAAAACTCGGGTGAAAAGGGAAGCTGCTCACGTCAAGACTTTACACAGACCCACACCAGAAAGAGAGACTGCGGCAACCCTGACAGTTTAGTCAACGGTCATTAAAGTCATCAGCTTACCAGAAACTGGTCTCTAAATCTTCCAATTTTAAAAAGATTTCTCAAAAAATGAGAGCAGAATAGGAAGTTCTTCTGGACTGCCCAGAACGTCACTGGCTTCATGTATTTTTCTCCTTGACTTGTTTGGAAGTTTTACACTCTATACTTGTTTTCCAGGCAATTACCATAGCTGTTTAACATATTTATGTAAAGTCTAAAGGCGATCAGTATTTTTAACCTGTGAAGGCGGCCACTTCTAGCTCCTTTATGCAAGTTAGGAAAACGTGCCCTCTCTGAGCTGAGGCAGCCCTGATGTTGCCTTTGTGTGAAGGAAAATGTGTCCCTCCTTCCCAGTAGTCATAGCCCTGCACCTGGACCCGAGGGTTACCCAGCGGATTGTATTTCAGCCCCCTCTCCCCTCCTCTGCCTTGTACTTTGTTTGGTGCAGTGGACAAACTGTACAACTGCCGGCAGAAGCCTGCCTTCCTCATGAACAACACCAAGCCTTGGAAAGCTTTAACGTCTGTCCCCTTCCTCCCATTCTACTGAGCCCCAGTACTTAATTCCCCCTGAGAAATTAACCACTTGTTGTTATTTTAAATAACAGTGTTCAAAATGCATGCCCATAATCACCAGTGTGTTTGCTCACCCTCCCATTTCGCATCTCATGTTTTCCGTTCTTTGAAACACATTCTTCAGAAGTTCCTTTCGTGAGAGATTGTGGGTGGTAAGTGCTCCAGTTTTTCTGTCTGAAAATGTCCTTGTTTCACCCTCGTTTTCTAAAGATGGTTTTTCCAGGCCTAGCATTGTAGGGGGCAGTTCCCTCCCCCCAGCACACTGAAGATCCACCACCTTTGGCTCCCAATATTGCTGTCAAGATATTGGCCATCATCAAGTTGCCATTTGCTTGCAGTGATCCGCCTTTCTTCTTTCTAAGAGCTTTCCTTTTTCTCAGTGTGGTACACTTTCACCAGAATGTGGCACATGGCTTTCTTTTTAATACCATGTTTGGTGTTTGTGGAGTTTTCTGGATTTCAGGACTACCGTCATTTAATATTTCTGAACAATTTTCTGCTACTATCTCTTTAAATGTTGTAGAGTGGTTAAGAACACGAACTTTGGAGGCAGATGGCTTGGCATCTCTATGAGACCTTAGACAAATGTCATAACTCCTCTATGTTTAGTGTCCTCATCTGTAACGTGGGGACGACATCATCACCTACTTTATAGGTCGTTGTGAAGATTAATGAGTTAATTATATAACAGTTTAGAACACGGACACGTAGTAAGTACTATATATTTGTTAGCTCGGATGATGATATTGATTATTCTCTTTCTAGAAGTCTAATTCAACATATGTTAGAGTTTCTTTTTCTATTTTTCATATCTCTTAAAACTTCTCTTTCTTATTTTCCATCTCTTTGTCTCCTAGGCAGCTTTCTAGGTAATTTCTACAGATGTGTCTTCTAGGTCACTAGTCTCTTTTCCACTGTGTCTCATCTTCTGTTCGATCCATCCACTGAATTTTAAATTCAATTTTTATATTCATAATTTCTAGAAGTTCTGTTTGAGATTTGTTTTTAAATTTGCTTGATCATTTTTAGTCTCCTGATGCTGCTCACACTGTCAATTCTCTCTTGTCTTTACTCTATTAAGCACAGCAATATTGTAATTTTCTACCTGAGGATTCCAATGCTGAAGTCTCTGAACGTCTGATTTTTCTGTCTATTGCTTCTTCTATCACTTTCATATGGTGCCCTCTTTCTTTGTGTTTTTGTGATTTTTGACCATGAGCTCTCACTTTCCTTGGGACTTTATTTGGGGGAATTCTTTGAGGCCTGAATTGTAGTTGATTCTTCTAGAGAGGACTTGTGTTTTCTTTTGCTAATTGACTGGAGGAACTGCCCAGCATGGCTTTCATCTATTGGGATGTCCCCAGAAACCTCACTTGTCATTTGAAGTTTTAGGGAGACCACAGGTTGTGTGAATTTGGACCACAGTGTGATACTGACTTGTGGCTACAAGTTGTCAACAGAGAGAGTTTTACTTCACTCAGAGCCAAGCTTGTTCAAGCAATTTCTTGGTGGTTTAGTTCTCATTAATGAGAAATACACTAAGGTTTTAGTCTTTTGAGGTCCCAACTTTTCATGGGGCCCTCCTGTTAGACTTCCTGCCTTTGGGTTGTCCTAAAACTCCATCTTCTGTCCCTCTAGATCATGCAGGGCGTGTAGCCATAACAGGAAAAAGGAATCTCCTTCTGAGAGCAAGGAGATCCATTTAAGGAATTTAAGCAAGGAAGTAACTTGATCAGCTTTGTGCTTCTGAAATGTCCCTCAGGCCGCTGAGAGGAGAAGATATAGAATACAGATGAAAATATAAATCTCTAATCATCCTTCTATGTAGAAACAACTGCAAGAATACTTTGGTGTATGCCCACAAAGATCCAACTATTTATGCTGTTTCGTAATATCTAGTATATTTCCAATTGATAATTATTGATTGTGGAACCTGTTTGGTCTCAGTTCCTCATCTGTAAAATGAGATGCTTTCCAACATCTAAGATGAATCTAAGACTAAGAAATCCCTGGTAGCTGTGGAGGCTTCTCTTCCTCGTGTTCCCTCCCCTCCCCTTGGATCTGTTTTGTACCAAAGACAGTGGAGACCTCAACAGGGCTCTCCCTGAAGCCAGACTTGATCTCAGGATGACTCTCATCTACCAGGTCCTTATTGGTCCTAGAGGCTCCTGTTTTCATCACAGTGATATACTCGTCAATCTCAATCTAGGCATCTCTTCATGGCCCAAAATTTGTGTTACGAACTCTTTCCATTAGAGTTGAGAATGCAGGGCAGTATCATTTATAAAGTCTCTGTAAAGAATAGTTTTGTTTGTGGAGTGTGTGTGTGTATAGCTGATTTTACTACATGAGCTTGCACAGATACATTTTGGGAGGCTCATCCCTGGGTTTGGGCCTCTTCTCATTCTACTCCATGAGGCTATCACCAGCAGCTGAAAGCCAAGCAGATGCATGAAACCAAGAGAGGGGGAGCATCTGATGAAGCCATTTGAACTCTGGATCCTGTGTGCCTGGAGCCAGGTTCTCTTGCAGGCTCCCTGTTATTTGAACCAATAATGTGCTGTTTTTGCTAAAAAGGATTTAATTTGTGTATCTGTCCCTTGCTTACACAGCCACAAACATGTCAGTATCAAAGCATTTATCACACTGTACTTTAAGCATCTGAGGACATGTTTCTCTGCTTTTGCTCTGTGAGCTCCTTGAGAATAATGAACCTGTCTTTGAGTCCCAGTGCCTAGAACAGTGCCTGATTCAATGCTCAGCAATTTTTTTTTTTAAGTGCATGCATCTGTGTCTGCAAGCATGAATGAGATAATGATTGAATAGATGACTTGGAGATGTGAGGGTTGGGAAGTCATTCTGGGCAGAAAACTTCTAAAGCTTAACTGCGAGAAACATCTGTCAACTGATGAGCAAAACAAAATGAAGGTAAAGAATATTTGACATGATAAAGTCCATTTTAAAATTTAATCAACATTTAAGAAGCACTGCCCTAGTGGGAAACAGAACTCATCTGTAGGTGAATTAGATTAGTTTCTCAATTCCCGTACAATGTGGGAAGCTGTGGTTTGAGGGGACAGAGGAGCAAGCCTCTGTGACATAGGGAATCACAGAGGAGCCCATGAAAGTGGAAGCAGAATATGATAGGGTTGGGCTTGGGGATGGAAAAGTCACTGGGTTACAGGATCCTTGCTATAAAAACCCCTTGGAGAGTGGTCTTCACCAATCTCTAGTCTCTTCTTGATCATGGTTGGAAGACTATGGCTGTGTGATAAGAATGACAGTTGACTTTCACGGCCCAGCTATGGAGGGCTGGAGGAGATGGATCAAGATTGGCCTGAATTGGCTGGATGGAGGGAAGAACAGTCACAAGGCTTCAGAGAGGGAAAGAGGAGTTGAGTTGGAGAGAGCTGAGGAGGGTGGGAGGTAAGAATCTCCCTTGTGCGAGCACTGTGCCCCTTCTCACTGAATTACAGTTGTCTGCAGGCCTTGCACAGGAAATCACACTGCTTCTCCGACTCTTGATAACACCAGATAAGCCGGCAGACTCCCCACGGCTCTCCCCAGCCAGAGGACCAGAAGTTCATCTCAGAGTCAGGGGCTCCAGGAAGGACCTCCTGCTTCCAGGCAGCTCTGAGCTGACTTTCTACTGAAGTAGAGGACAAGGAAGGTAAAGGCTTATCGAATTCTTTTCTTCCCATTCCTTTGTCTTTTAGGTCAAACTGCTCCTGCTCAGACAAGATCTAGGTTCCTTAGATGGTCAGGGGATCACAGAGACAGGAGTCCTAGGGCTCCTAGCAGCTGTGTGATCAGGGAAGCCTGTAGGCAGTTCATGTGACTGGGGAGAGCCAGCTCCTTTCTCTGTGTCCTCCATCTGTCAGCCATTCAGATCTGCTGTCAGGGAACATGAGATGTGGGCCTGGGGAGATTCTGGGAATGAAAGAGTTGGGAAAACCAATGCTCTATTCTTCCTAGTTGAAATTCCTTTTTCCTCCAAGGATCACATAAGTTCATTCAACAAACATATTGAACATCTACTTTGTGGCAGGCACTGTTGTAGGCACTGGGGATAAGAAGTGAGCATCACAGGCAAAAATCCCACTGCCTGTTAAAATTACCTTCTGGAGATCCGTGTATGCATAGGCAATAGGCCTGGATTGATTGAATGAGACTCTGGTTGATATTTCCTGTTTGATAGGATCGTATTCAATTCAGTGGCAGCCAGCTCTCTCCCGTGGAAGGCATGCGTCCACTCTGCCTTGGTGTTCCTGCCTTTCCTGAAGCTCTCAGCATTGTGCTGACCCCTGTTTGTTTCTTTCACTCCACCAGTTTCTCTCCAAAGCTCACAGATGCCCGGATTTCAAAGGCGGAGGCAATCTTAGTGACCACCTTACAGATGGGAAAACAGAGTGAGGGAGGGCACATGCCAGGTCAAGGTCACGTGCCCAGCAGACACAGAGCAGGGAGCAGAGCTCTAGGATCCTCCTGGTGCTGGCCTCTGCCTCCCCACCCACTGCAAATCCCTTCCCTTTGAGTCCTCCACCATGGGCTAATTTTGCTGGGGTGGGGCCTGATAATTTCACTTTCTTCAGAAAAGGAAATGTGTTTTCGAGGGAATGCTGGGCACGGTCTGAGGTCGACCACTGGAGGCATTGGGACCAGCCCCTGGGTGGGTCAACTCTGAAAGACAGTAGCAGCGACACTGCTGCTTTGACTGACCCTAGTGGACATGTGACCAAGAAGCCTTTTGCTGTCACTATAAAGGTGATGGCTCTCTGCCATCAACCCATTCCTCACCAGATGGGGTTCTCTCTGTGCTTCTGTCTGTCTCTCTCTGTATCCGCCTCCCTCTGTGTTTTTCACTGTATTGTCCCCTCTCTATCTCTGCCTGGCTCTATTTCTGCTTTTCTTCTTTCTGTCCTTGGTTCTGTATGTCACTCCTATCTCTCTGTGCCCCACTCCCAGGCCCTCAAACCACCTTCAACAGTTTGAGGGGATTATCTCTGCCAGTCCTTTTCCTAAGAGCTCAGTCTAGGGGCTCAGAGGTGTGTGAGGACCATGGGAGAAACGGGAGGGGCAGGGCTCTGAGGGTCTCTGGAGAGTTTCCGCTGGACCGGAGCTGGAGTCCTAGTGTCAGGCACTTCCCTGAAACTGCTGTCAGCTCCAGGGTGTGCATCCAGGCCCATTTGAGTTAACACACTTTCCAGAGTGCCTACTATGTGCCAGGCCCCGTGAGGGAAACAGCACATAGGAGTGTAGGCATCCGGTCTTTGGTAGCAAGAGTGTGGGGGGAGAGGAAAAGGAAGTGGAAGGGGAAAGAGTTGGGGAGAACAGGTCCCAGTAGCCCCACTGACTCTGGAGGAAACTTCCTTGAGGTTGGGCCAGGGATACCTGTTGGGACCAGCGGTTTATGAGCAAAGTATGTTAGTAAGTCTGATGTTTATAAATACCTCTATATACTTAGTGAAGATGGTCACAAGAAGATTCTGGTGCATTTCCACAGCTTTTGTGTTCTAAGGGATGTCCAGGAATAGCTAGAAGGTCCTGACCATGGACCCAGCCACTCTGGCGGGCCTGACCACTCTGACCCTATAATGAGGCCTCTTCTGATGGCCATCCTGGGGTCCTGAGCCCGGATTTTGCTGACTCAGCTCATTGCCTCCTGTGGTCGGGTGGCAAATGGAATAGGCTTCTCCATCTCCATCCTCTGCTGATGACTCCTCCCTCCCTGTGTGATTAATTTCTCCACTTAACCATGAACTCTTGGATGGAAGTGCTCTCATCGTGCCTCACGTTGTCGTCCAGGCCACCTTCTTCTCCTAGACCCTGGACCTGAGCATCCCGCTGGCTGTCAGCAACAAGTGCTGCCTCTCTGTCGTCTTCCTGCCCTGGCAACTCTGTCACTCACCCCAGAGCTCACTGGCTGCCGTGTGTCCTGCTCAGTGTCTGTCCCTGTTGGAGGCTCTCTTCAGAGGGGGCAGCTGTAATCTGCACACTCCCTTGCTTCTGAGCCCCCAGAGCTGGAGCTCACTGAGTGTGTGTTTATGACGTGTGTGTGTGTGTGTCCAGCCTCAGCCTGACCTCTGGGGTGCAGCACAGCTCCCAGTGGTAGCCTCCAGGCAAGTTCTCTATGGTCATCTTGATCTTGATCTTGACTCCTCTGTGGCCCACCCCTCAGCACGGTTAGGTTCTTCCTGTGGTGGATGGATATTTATTCTAGTCAGAGCTGGATCTGTTCCATCTTGGGGTCTTCTGTCCTGTGTGAACAGCAGTGCCCCCACTCCCGCATACTTCTTTATTGGCTCTTTTAGGCCATGAATGCAATCTACTGAGATCCAACTATATGCTATTTATGAGCTAGTAATTTAAAACACAGGGATACAAAACGATTAAAAGTCAAAGAATGGAAAAAGATTTACCAGGCAAACACTAACCAAAAGAGAAAAAATGTAGTTATATTAATATTATATGCTTATAAGATGGATACGGAAGTTATTTTTATTATGACAAAAATATTAATTAAATTTTCTATATTAATAGAAAAATATTAAAAACATAATTTTAGAAGAAAATGACTTGTAATATCAAAAACGTAATTAGGGAGCTAACCCTGATGGCCTAGCATCAGTTTGGTGTGCTCCACTCTGGTGGCCCAGGTTCGGTTCCCGGGCGTGGACCGACACCACTCGTCTGTCAATAGCCATGCTATGGTGGCGGCTCACACAGAAAAACCAGAAGAACTTACAACTACACAGAACTGTGTACTGGGGCTTTTATTGGGGGGGGGGAGGAAGAAAAAAGGAGGAAAATTGGCAACAGATGTTAGTTTAGGGTGAATCTTCTAATTAGGAATAAATCTAAATATATACATATATATACCTGTATATGTAAGAAACAAAAAAATTTTTTCAACAACATTAAAGAATCCCTAAATAAATGAAGAGATACACATGTTCATGAATAGGAAAATTTAATGTTGTAAGGATATGAATTCTCTCCAATTTCTCTACTGTATATTCAATCCAACTCCAGTAAAAATCTTAATAGGATTATGTGAAACTTTGATAAGCTGATTTTTAACTTTTAAAAGAAACATCAAGAATAGATAATATGCTTCTGGAAAATAAGCATCAGGAGAAAGGACCTGCACTCCATCGTGAAGCTGTGGTATTTGAGACTGTATGGCACAGACCTAGGGACAGACAAACTGACAGTAGTTTAGAAAAGAGCCCAGAGACAGAGTCAGTCAAATACAGAACTTTGACATACGGCAGAGCTAGCCTGGGAGATAAATGGGTAAGGGAGGAGCTTTTCATTAAATAAAGCCAAGAAAAAAATTGTTATTGTGGCAGAGATGGTTGGCTGTCCACCAGAAACAAATAATAACATGTCCCCCTTGAGGTCACGCTTTCAGTGAATGATGCTCAGGATTCCAACCCTTCACTTCTATGCAATCCTCATTGTGTGACCTTCAAGAAGCTGTTTACCTCCCCTGGGTCTCCATTTCACCATTCATAAAATAGGAGTTACATCTACCTGTAGTTCTTCGGGATGCTAAACCAAAGAGAGGCAAAGAGCAAGCTTTTCACATTTTGGCTTCCGGTTGTTGAAGAATCTCATCAGATGAAGGGATAGAAAAGAAATGTGGCATTCCACATGGCGCCACTAGGTGGCAGTCAATGATTTTTGTGGGGATGCTGTAACCCTTGACTGGCCGGCAGGGGGCCCACGTCAATGAAGCTTGGGGTGAGGTCCAACTTCGAGTGGGATAGTGAAGGGAACCCGTGTTGTTTCTGGATGATTATTCACGGATGGCAGTGAGGACAGCTGTTCCTGCCAGTGCAGGGCAGTGTCTATGAAATCAACGTCTGGAATGGTGCTTCCGGTCTCAAATCCCGGATCTAACAGGATTCCTAACTAACCTAACCTTGCCTACAGTTAAGTTGCTTACCCTCACGCTCCCCGCTTCCTGATTTGTGAAGCGGTGATGTCCGCCTCTGGGCTGTTGTGAGATGCCCAGAGACGCAGTGCGCGCTCAGCCCGTGCTACAAGCCCTGTCTGTCAAGAGCACGCTCATCTTCGTCATCATCTGTATCAGCCCATTCCTTTCCCGGACGTCCGCAAGGCCTCTGCAGCTTGCTCCTGAAGTCCAGGGCCCCAAGGCCAGCAGGGGCTTAAGCTACTCAGCGCGTCAGCCACCTGCGTCGTGGGACAGGGCGGCGGACGGGACCCGGCTCTTCCCTCTGCCGCCGGGCCACTGAGGGGAAGCCCCACTTTCCACCGCGGTGGCTGCGTCTCTGTAGAGCAGACGCCCCGTGTGAACGTGGGCTGGACACTGTAAAGCCCTATAAGGATGCAGGGGATCATTACAGCTGCTATAGTCCTCTCAACTCGCACAGGGACGTCGGCTGAGCACAACAGCGAGACGCACTGCCCTCAGGCCCCGGCAGAGGGCAGCTCCTCTCCACGTCCTTCTGGCTTCAGGGACCCCAGTGACCTCCATGTCACCCTCTTCTCCCGGATTCCTTAAGGCCTGGCTGCCAAGTGGTGAGGCCCGCCAGTCTGGTTTCCTCCAGCTTCCCTGGCCAGCGTTTGGCCAGGGCGGGGCGGGGAGCGGTAGCGGGATTTGGCCAGGGCCGGCGGGAAGGGGAATGGTGTGTGCCAACACCGCGGTGCGGCGGGCTGGGCAGCGGAGGAGGGCAGAGGTCGGGGCCCAGACCTGGGTCAGCTTAGGCCTCAGCTCCCTGAGGGCTGGGTTGGTCCCAGGCCTTGTTGCAGGATGGAGGAGACCGGTGGGGCCTGGGAGCCAACAGGGCTCTGTACTAAAGCAGCTTTAGAAAATCAGGGCTGGGCGGATGGGCTCATGCCCAATTCACAGATACCGGCACAGTTTAGAGTTCTGCTTTGGGAGGACGGAGGGGAAGTGCTTGAAGAAGGGAAGGGGGCAGAATATATTCCAGAATATAAGGATCCTTAAGTGTCAATCTTCTCATATGCCTTTCGAATGCGAAACTGTCCCTGCCTCCCAGCCTCTGAGCACGCAGGGCGGGCCTCGTGCTCTCTGCTCTTCGCTCTCCTCTGCCTCCTGAATCCCCTTTCTCCCTAGGCCCAGTCACCTTCCCCTTTTGGAATACATCCCGGGTCACAGGGGTGCTATCCTCGGCTGAAGCCCGTAGCCCCTGGGCTCTGCCTCATAGTTGACACAGCACCTGCTGCCCTAGACTGAGATTATGCGTCTGTCCTCCAGGTTGGAGACTCCCTGAGAGCAGGACCACGTTCTCCATTCACTGGCTCATTCATCCATCTGTTCAACAAGTATTTATCGAGCACCCATTGCCTGGCAGGCCCTGTTTTGGGTGCTGGAATTTGTGCAGGGAACCAGGTCTGGAATCCAGCTCCTGACTCCCGGCCAGTGCTCTTTCCAGCAGAGCGCTACTCACTGCCCAGCTCACCCAGAGCCCAGCCCCTGGCTGTAGGGCAGAGAAGCAGTGCTGAGGGCCCGCCTCCTCTCAGAGCCCGACAGCTCATCCCCTGCGGCCTTTGTGGGCTGGTACGGGGGCTGGGGGCACCTCTCTGCCGCCTCTCTCTTCCTCCTGGACGCTGCCTACCAGGTGACAGTAGGGACGCGCCCTTCCCCTTCCCCCCTCTGCAGCCTCACGTAGTGGCCACACGGACCAGGCTGGAGCTCACGGGGCCTGGCTGGAGCCCTGGCGGGCCACTCCTGGCCACGTGACCTCGGGCAAGTCCTGCCACCTCGCTCAGCCTTGGTTTCCTCGTCTCTGAAAGGAGACAGCGGAGTATCTTCTCCCTGAGGGGTGGTGAGAATTCTCTGAGATTCTGTGCCTTCAATAATGGTGGTTCCTGTCCTCCCTGCCCGACCCCCACCCACAGGCCCGAGGGCTGAAGTCAACTCCCGTCCACGCAACTCAGGCTCCCACCAAGCAGACTTGGTGCAGGGTCTCCCTCCTCTAGTACCCATCCCTAGAGAAATAATAATTTAAATAATAATGATAATAATAGCAAGGTCTATCTTTTTGATAGTACTTACTATGTATCAGGCACTGCTATCAGCATTTTACATTTATTGACTCAGATAGTCTTCATTATGACCATATGAAGGAGGTACCATTATCGTCCCACTTTTCCAGATGATGAAACCGAGACAGAGAGGTGTAGCAACTTGCCCAAGATCACACAGCTAATATGCAGCCATCAGAAACAAGAGTTCCGTGCAGCTGTTGCACAGCCGGTTGCCATACCGATGGCCCAAGTAAAGAGGTGGGCCCAGGACACGTGAAATGTAAAAGACGTCGGCACACCTAGGAAGCTTCCAGAGAGCCCAGACGCCCTATGAGCCAGGCCTCTGCTGACTCCTCCTCCATTGGGCCCACCGGGCTACGCTGCCTGGCGTCAGACGAGGGTGCGTCACTGTTCTCGAGGAGGAAGAGGGTGGAGGTGGGGGTGGTCCCTGCTGCCTCCTCAGGACACACAGGCCTTCCAGGGACTCTCCCAGATGTGCCCGAGCCCGCGTGGCACAATCACTCGCTGTGCTTTGAAGTGAAAACCACAGAGCTCACACACGCCCCAGGAGTAAGTTGTCAGGTTCCCAAACACATTTTCTCATGAAATTTTTCTCCAGTACATTGGACTCTAACCACTTCCTAAATTGCTTATGACGATTCAGAACGCCATGCCAGGGCCGGCCCGGTGGCGCAGCAGTTAAGTGCACCCGCTCTGCTTCGGTGGCCCGGGGTTCCCAGGTTCGGGTCCCGGGCGCGCACCAATGCACTGCTTGTCAAGCCATGCTGTGGCGGCGTCCCATATAAAGTGGCGGAAGATGGGCACGGATGTTAGCCCAGGGCCAGTCTCCCTCAGCAAAAAAAGAGGAGGATTGGCAGATGTTAGCTCAGGGCGGATCTTCCTCACACACACACACAAAAAAAACTGATAAAAAAAGAAAAGAAAAGAATGCCATGTCCCATTCCGCCTCTGCTCTAAGGATCAGAGCACGGCAGCCCAAGGAACAGGGGACTGAGGGGCAGTTCATGACAACTCAACACCCATGGCATCCTCAGCTCGGTCAGCGCCCTCAGCGGCCTGGAGACAGAACCAGGACCTCTAAGGTTCTGCGTAAGATTCCATTAGGAAAGAGGTTCTCTGCTGAAAACAGAATACGAAAGCTCCTGGGCTAGATCATCCCTAAGATCCAGGCTGGCTCCCACCTCCTGGGGCTCGTTCATTCATTCCACAAAGATCACTCGAATGCCAGGAGCTGGGCCAGGCACTGAGGATCCAGCGGTGAATAAGAGTTATGGTCTCTGCCCTCGAGGATGTCAGAACCCAACATGAAAAAGACAAAAGCAAGAAGACAACGAATAAATAAAACAATTACACGCTGTGCTGGGTACCATGGAGGGAATCAACATGGCCATGGGATCTGGAGGAAACCGGGGGCTTCTCGGAGAAGTTTAAGCTGAGCCCTGAGGGATGAAAAGGAACCAGACTTGTCAAGAACCAGGGGAAGAGCATTCCAGGCCTAATGGAACAGTAAGTGCAAAGGCCCTGAGGCAGGAAAGAGGTTGACTTCTACTGTGCCTGTGGCAGAGGGAGGGAGGGAGCAGCAGGCCTAAGAGCTGGCTTTATTCTAACTGCAAAGTCATTGAGGAGTTCTAGGCAAGGAGGAGACACTATCCGTTTACATTAAAAAGTTCCCTTTTGGGGCCTGCCCCATGGCTTAGTGGTTAAGTGCACACATTCCACTCCTGGCAGCACAGGTTGGGATCTGGGCGCACACCAACGCACTGCTTGCCAGCCATGCTGAGGCGGCATCCCACATAGGGCAACTAGAAGGATGTGCAACTGTGACATACAACTATCTGCCGGGGCTTTGGGGAGAAAAAGGGGGAAAAAAAAGGAGGAGGATTGGCAATAGATGTTAGCTCAGGGCCGGTCTTCCTCAGCAAAAAGAGGAGGATTGGCATGGATGTTAGCTCAGGGCTGATCTTCCTCACACACAGACAAAAAAAGTTCCCTTTTCTGCTGCGAGGAGAGTGGCTTGCAGGGGGCGAGGGGATCAGTTGGCGAGTTGCTGCAGGAGGGGAGGGTAACTGGGGCTGCGGTGGCTGGGGAGGGGGAGGCCCACGGTGTGAGTCGGCGCCCCCTGGGTGTGCTGCAGGACTGCGTGTGGGGCGGGGTGAGACAGACGTCCTCAACGTGTACGACAGACCCCGTTTATGCACCCGGATGGGTGCCCGCCCCTCCGCCCTCAGCCCCTGGAGGCCTGCTCTTTGCTCTGTGCCGCCCGCTACACTGGCTTCCCTGTGCTCAGACGCTGAGCTCGCTCCTGTCCGGGAACCTTCGCCAGGCCTGGGACGCTGGGCCCTGACCCCCACGTGGTTGGTAACTTCTCCTTCAGAGCTCAGCTTCGCCGTCCCCTACCCTAGCCAGCCAGGCTTGAACATACAACTTGTCCCCTACCCGGCTGCCCCCCCAGGCACTCTCTGTCACATCCCCCTCTTTATGTTCTTTCCTTTCCTCATCTGCGAGGATCTCGTCCATCTATCTGCTTCTTCTCCCGTCTGCCTCCACAGGAGTGTCACTCCGCGAGGGCGGCAGCGCCTTGTCTGTGTCCCTCGGCTCCTCCCAGGCGCAGGGCTGGGTGGGGGTGGCCCTGCAGTGCTACATCTGCCCACAAGAGGGCGCCCATAAATTTCCTTTTCAGGGTCTGGCTGGAAAATCCCCTCCGGCGTAATACAAATAGAACCCCGACTGAAATTTCACGGGTTTACCTAGTATGTGTAGGATTTGCACATGCTGTCATGTTTCCTGGTCTTTTATGTTTCTGAGAGTTAAAAAGTGTTTTTCTGTGGGACTTCGAGAGGTTACCTTGGGACGGGGGAGGGGAGGCTCACGGGGACCCTGTCTCCCTCCCACACCTCTTCCCCCTCTGCCGTGCTTACGCTGACTTCTGCTGGAGAGCACCTGTACTCATGTCCCCACTGACTGTGGCCCGAGAAGGATGATCTTCAGACATATGGGACATAAACGAACATTTCCTTGATCATAAGTCTGCGTTTGTCAATGACCCACAGATTTCCCAACCAACTAAGACTAAGAAGATGTCAATTCAGTTTGATGAAGGCTGGGAAGGGTTTAACACAACACAGGAGCAGAACGTGCTGGTTGGTTGTTGATCATTGTTCTAACTGGAGGAGAAGACCGAGCCCTGGGCCACCTCGGAGGCGTGGGTGCGAGTCCTGTTTAGAATCTCGGTTTTGTCGATTTCTAGCTGAATGACCATGACTCCGAGCCTGTGTCCTCCGTGAGGATGCCAGTGCTCCAGTGGACAGGAAAGGTGCTCTGTAAACAGGGGCGCGGGTGGTGGGGGTAGAATGGGGCGTGGTTATAACCGCGGCCAGCACGGTCGTGTTTGAGACCCCTCCCACTCGGACTGCGGTGCCACCGTGAGAGAGGGACTCGTGTGGAGTTGAGAGGGGGCCCAGGGAATGCCAGGAGGTGTCACCTAAATAAGGAGGAGGATCAGAAGTAGGCGCTAGGAACTGGGGAAGGAAGCCAGGGAATCCCAGAGCTAGGAGAAGTAGCACGAGAAGCGATGGGCCAGGCAGAGGGATGATTCTGGAAACATATTTGCGATAATGTTCCCTGCTGCTGACACAGGGCGGGTACGGGCCGGTTGCATCTAATGGCCGGGGATGGGGTGGACGAGTTCCACATTTTTTTCTAGTAGAAGGTGTGTTGGCTTTAATATGGGAAGCTGGGGCTGCATATTCATCATTAGTGGGCACTTGGATTATTTTTTCAAATCTGCCTGGTCGTTTTTACAGTCTCTTGCTTTTTACTCACTGTTTTGTTTCTCTCTTTGTTTCTTTGAACATATTAAACAATTGTTTTATAGTCTAAATCCCAATATCCGAAGTCTTTGTGGTCCTGATCCTACGGTTTGCTGTTTCTGCTCCTCTCGCTCATGGAGGTCTGTTTCCCTTATGTGTTGTGATTTTGACTGTAAGCATCTATTTGGGGGAATCCTATGATAATGCTACATGGCCTGGTGTGAGGCTCATTCCTGGCAGGGGGATCTGTGATTGCTTCAGCCAGGCACCAGAACATACTGATAACAGACCAGGTCCACCCTAAATTCTCATGATCACCCTGGGGTTTTAAGAGCACACTTCTAGTGTCATTTCAGACTCCCACCTCATGCAGAGGTCAGCCAGTAGCTCTCAAATCTCAGGGGACTTTTTGGTTCCCAATTACCTCAAATCAAGGCTGACACAGACACTTTCCCTTGTTTTTTTTTGTTTGTTTTGTTTTTATTGATCACCCTTTTTCTCAGGGTAGAGCCTGTCCTGAGCTCTGGCTTTATGTGGAGGGGTCTCAGTTTGCCTCCCCACCCTGCATGGGTACAAGAATTAGTGCAGAGTGTCACCCTGCTGTTCCTAGCAAAGTTCTGTGCATAACAGTTCTAGGCCGCAGGACTGTGGAGAATCCTCCAGAATATGTGACCGTTTCTTCTCACGTATCCACTTGCACTGGGGTCTGGCTTCACTCTTGGCCTTAGGTTCCCCTTCCTTGAAGTCTCTGCCATTGATTGAATAGCATGTTTTTAAAGATTTTGTTTCTAAAATTTTGATATGTTTCCTAGGCAGAGAGTGTCACGGCAGCCTCAGCATCACCTGGAAACTCGTCAGAGATGCAGAATTTCGGGCTCCACCCAGATCCACAGAATCAGAATTGGCATTTTTAGAAGACCCCATGTGACTTACATAGATTGAGACGCATGCTTTCCTTTACCACGTTACCTGAAATGAAAGTAGGAGAGGCGCTTTGGGTTTTTTTGGGGGTTTTTTTCACTCTCTTTTTTTATTGACGTGTAATTGACATATAACATTGTATTAGTTTCAGGTGTACAACATAATGATTTGATATTTGTATATATTGAGAATTGATCACCACAGTAAGTCTAGTTAACATCCATCACTGTACATAGTTACAACATTTTTTTTCTTGTAATGAGGACTTTTAAGACCTACTCTCTTAGCAACTTGCACTATGCACTATAGTATTATTTTTATTTTTTTAAAAAGATTTTATTTATTTATTTATTTTCCCCCCAAAGCCCCAGTTGATAGTTGATATGTCATAGCTGCACATCCTTCTAGTTACTGTATGTGGGACGCGGCCTCAGCATGGCTGGAGACGCGGTGTGTCGGTGCGCGCCCAGGATCCGAACCCCAGCCGCCAGCAGCGGAGCGTGCACACTTAACCGCTAAGCCACGGGGCCGGCCCTGCACTATAGTATTATTAACAATAGTCACCATGCTGTATATAACTAGGATAGCACTTTACCTGGATACTGTAGCATAGGGACAAAACGAAACTGTTCCTTTCCCCTCCCCTTGCTTCTCCCTGGGTCCAGTGGCTCAAATGGAGAGAAAGACCAGGATTAGTAGTAACATCTCTGTCAGCTACTGCCTTTCCCAGCCCCACAGAGACCCTGAACTGACAGACTCAGAAATGACCCCCAGGGGGTGGGCTCAGGTCTCAGTGCTGTCCGAGCCTGAGTTTAGTTCTCCCACCCGCTCCCTTCCCTTCCCTTGTGCTGTCCCCGTCCACTTGACTGACCTTCTGCATTAGTTTCCCTGCTCTGATCAGAAGCTGTAGCTGGCCCTGAGCCCCAGCCCTGACCCCGTCTACTCTCAGGGAGGGCTAGAACTTGTCACCATACTTCTCACTGCAGCTGGGAGCCTTCTCTCTGGAAACCCTCAGCTATCAGCCACTCATACCTTAATGTGATTAAAGAAACTTCCCAAGAGTCAGAGATGTGATTAGACTCTTCTTTGACCCGGAACATGCCTGTCTGATTACTGGAACCGTTTTCTTCCTCACGTAGAAGATTCCCATGGGTGTCCACAGCACAATACAGATAAAGGACTTTGTGCCTCTGTAGTCAAGGGTCTATTTTCCTGGGAAAGTAAGTGGACAAAGGAATCAGTCCAGAGTCCAGGGTTAGGAACCATAAAATTAAGTAAGATTACCTTAAATTCCATGTAATAAAATGTCCATGGTCTTGCTTCCACTGCATTGTACTCAATATCCCAGGCTCTTTCCATATGGCGGCCCCCTGTTGCACGCTCATGCTGGGCCAGGCGCTGAGCTCGGTGCCTGATGGGCATCTTCTCATTTAATCCCCACGACGTCCCTGTGCAGGCGTGAGATGATGAGGTTCGGGGATGCCCGTGCAGAGTTGAGGCGACAAGGCTTCGGTCAGTCCATTGTCCGTGGTCACGGGGCTGGAAAATGGGAGAGTTTGGATTAGAACCCAGGTCTGTGACGCAAAGCCCATTCTCTTTCTGCTCCCCTGTGTGCAGCACCCAGCAAAGTGCCTGGCACAAAGTATGCCCTCCATAAACGTTTTAAAAACGAAGGAACGTTGCCATATAAAGACTACTGCTCATTGAATGCCTACCATGTGCAAACACTTTCTATATGTTAGTTCATATCCTAACAACAATCCAAAAGGTATTGATAGTTATCATCTGTTTTAAGGATAAGCACACTAAGGTTCAGAGAGGTTAAGTAAATTTCCCAAAGTCACGCAGCCAATGAGTTGTTGAGCTGGGATTTGAATTCAAGCCTTTCTTGCTGATGCCTAAAGCCATGCACTTGTTTCTGTTCCACCACATGCCTCTAACACTTAGAGGAATTTTGTCTTGGGAAGGGGTGTCTCAGGGTTGACACATTACCAGTGGTGTTGGAGAGGGACATATCTGTCCCTGTGGCTCCAAGGGACAGACCCTGGAGTAGTGAGTGAGAATTACATGGAGGCAGATGGTGGCTGGAGATATGGAGCAACTTTTAGCAAGTGTCTGACAAAGTGAGGCAGTGAGTGTCCCGTCACAGGGGTGTTAGATGACTGTCTCTCGAGAAGGCCAAAGGCTGGCAGAGGGGGACTTCTGAGTTCCCTTTGGCTCTGATAGTCTGAGGCGCCGTCATTCTCTAGGTCAGCCCTGGAAGTCTCTGGAGAGGATGACTCGGAGCCATCCACTCTGAGCAGGGAAGTTCAGAAGAATATAGTCCTGGCTGTTCTAGTTTTGGGAGGTATTTGGAAAAGTCTCGATGGATGAGGAAATCATCGGGGAGTGATTGACAACTCTCAGATCAGCTTCTTTCCTCCTCTGCTGGCCTCACCCAGTGACCTTTCACAGGGGCCTGGTTTCTCCTACACAAGCAGAAGTAGAGAATGTGACCCAGCAGGTTCCCATCTTAGGACTCAGCTGGAAAAACATTGAAACCTCAAATAAATGGAACCCATTATGATTTGCAATTGAATCTCAAAGGGCTGGTCCCCTAAAATGCCCTCTTCCAACCCAATAATCTGAGCTCGGAGCTATGAATGCCCTGAACTGTGCTTTGAGGATAAGTACTAAGGCGTCTTGTGCCCTGCCTGCCAAGTGTGCCCAGCCAGTTTTCCTGAAGCCCCCGGCGGGACCTCTAGCCCTGTCCTTTATCACACTGAAATTCTTCTAAACTATGGATAGTAACAGGAACGATTTACATTTGTACAGAAGGTTGCAACTGACACAGCACTTCCGTGTTCGTCGCCATCTGAGCCTCCGAAGACCCCACGTGAGGGGTAGAGTGGGAAGTGTCATCCCGTTGTACAGACCAGGGACACGAAGACTCCGAAGATGGAGCGGTTAAGGGGCTTGATCAAAGGCACGTGGTTTCAAGGGAGCAGAGCCGGGACCTGAATCTAAATTTCTTGGTTCCAAATTCAGCTACTGACTGTCCTTCCTGGGGCAGATCATTTGACTTCTTGCATCGGTGCAGCCTCTCAGAATGAATAATCTTATACAAGGAGAAGAGTGTGATTTTCCTAACCTTGAAAGCAAAAATGCTTCACTGGCTCATCTCAGGCTGCAGCTGTTCCCCGACACCCTCCATCCCCCTCCAGTATCACAGCAGAAAACCCTGTGGCGGCCCCATTGTGGTTGCAACAATGTTCATGCCTCTTTTCACGAGAAAAAGCAGCATAGTGGCCGAGAGCATGGGTTCAACTGCCTCCTCTTCAGCTATGTGGCCTTGGACAAGTTAACTAGCCTCGCTGAACCTCAGTTTCACGCAGCCAACCTCCGGGGATGTGGTGATGATTAAATGAGATAAACTACTGGAGAGCTTAGCACAGTGTTCAGCTCATAATAGATGCTCGCGAAACACAGACTGAACACAGGTGTATAAAGCAAGGGCTGTAGATCAGTGAGCACTGCCAAGACGCGTTCTTGCAGCGCATGCCAGGTGCTTCCGTGATCATCGCTCCTTGGGCCCTCACAGCAACCCTACAAGGCAGGTGTTATTATTCCCACTTTACACCTGAGGAAACTGAGGCTCACTTGCCAGTTACTGTCTTTCATACGTGTCAGAGCTAGGATTTGAACTCAGCACTGTCTGACTCTTCTTCTGATGCTCTACTGTGCAATAGAAGGTCACCAGTATGCAGAGAGTGGGTAGGGTGCATTATTGATTAAGTGTGGTGGCAGGGGCTCCCAAATTGGGGCATCCAGGGACTGGTCGTCCAGAGCTATGGCTCTGTCACACTTGCTGTGCAACTTTGAGCCAGTCACATCATCTCTCTGGGCCTCACTGGCTTCATCTGCAAACCAGGGAGGTTGGGCAGATCATCTCAAAGATCCTTTCCAGCTCTGGCCTGCTGCGAAGCTCCTCAGATTCCAGAAAAGACTCCAGTATACAATCCTGGAATGGAAGGGGCATGACAGTGGCCCCTGCATCTCAAATCAGTTTTGCCTTTGAACCTTTCTGCATGAATTCAGAATCTGCCAGAGGAAAACTCTCTAATTATCCTACAGGGACTAGCCCAGCCAGTAATTACTCTTATTATTATTATTTTTTTTTTATAATTTATTTATTTATTTTTATTTTTTCCCCCAAAGCCCCAGTAGATAGTTGTACGTCATAGTTGCACATCCTTCTAGTTGCTGTATGTGGGACGCGGCCTCAGCATGGCCGAAGAAGTGGTGCGTTGGTGCATGCCCGCGATCCGAACCTGGGCCGCCAGTAGCAGAGCACGCGCACTTAACCGCTAAGCCACCGGGCCGGCCCTACTCTTATTATTTTTAATTGTATTTTATAAGATGCCTTTCATCCAAGGTCTCAAAGGGCTCCTCAAACATTCATTAGCAGAGCCATGCCACCTCCTGTGTGGATATGAAAGGCAGAGACTGATTTTAATGTCAGAAAAAAGAGGTGGAGGGAGAGAGAAGGGGACTGAGATCCCGGGAGTAATTTCACCTCTGAGTTCAAAGGAGAAAAGAGCAGAAATATGCCAGGGAAATGCTCACCTTCAGAAGGAGTGCAAGGGCTATTCAATGGAGAGCAGATGGATGAGGAAATATTCCTCCTTTTAAAAAGGAGCCTAGGGGAGGCACTCTCCTTCAGTTGGGCTCATTTCAGTTTGGCTTGCTTCATTCCACTTTAGACTTATCCATCAGTTGTCTTTTGAGCCGGTCTCCAGCACACAGGCCTGTGCTAGCTGATGTAAGTGGAGCAAGGGTTTCAGAGGGCACCCATCGCAGGTGTGGGCACACTGGTGTAAGCAGGAAGGCACAGGAATCTCCTAGGAGAGCCCTGATGGCTGCCTTAAACAGACGGCTAAAGCCAAAGCTAAGATGCCCCAGCATGTGGCCAGTGGCTGCCCCAACAGCTCCCTGGCGGTAGGTAGAGGGAGAGTGGGTCTGGGTCCACATGCTCAGCCAGGGACCTGACTGACAGATGACATAGAAGGACCATTTTGAGTAGCTCGTCATGAGGACCACTCTTCTCCTTCCCTCTCCACTGCCCTGCACCATAACCAAGCCACCTTGGGTACTGGTACCAAATTCCTTTCCTCCCCCTTCCAATGAATGGATAGAAGGGATCACTGTGTGGCATGAGAAGCTTCACTCTCCCAGGATTGGGTGAGGGGCCAACAGTCTTTCCTGCTGGTCTCTGAGCTCCTGGAGAACAGAAACCGGCCTGCCTGTTCACCACCTTCCCCGGTGCTTGTTCTGGGCTCAGAACGTATGTGTTGACTAATGGAGCAGATCAGGAAGCTGCCACTCTGTTTCTGGCCTTGCAAGATGGTCTGATACAGGCCAGAGAAGGATCTTTTCCCTCCTCAGCTCGGAGAGGGCTAGATCCAAAGGACAACCAGGGCCACACAGCTCCAGTGACTTCAGAAGCCAATGACGGAAGTCACTGTTAAGCTAGGGGTGAGGGTGCCAACAACGTGGTGACCGAGGGCCCCAAGGCATGTGGTGTGAGGTAGCAAAGAGGAGGACTGTTCCAGCTGTTGGGAGCATAGGGTCCTTTAGCAAGAAGGTTGGGACATATGGGGTAAGTCTCCCAACCATTTCACTGATGGGGGCTCCAAGGGCCCATGACTGATGCTCTGGAGGGATGCGACTAATAGGACAAAATGATGAAGTGTGGCCTTGCCCACAAGGAGCCGGTAGTTTTGTTGTGGAGATTAGACATACAGAGCGATTAGAGAACACTGCAAGAAGATTTGTCACCGAGTAGATTGGGAGTTCCTGTGTGGAGAGAGAGGGTCTTACTCAGTGCAGCATTTATTGGGCCTGACAAAGGTCCAGGCACCCCCTTTGCTCCAGGTACACTTGATGATCCGTTGTCACATTGGATGGTGTGAAAAGTTAATGGCCCAGGTCAGAAATGGGAGGAATCTGGAGGCCAAGATGTGGGGGAAGTCTTTAAGAGGGAGGAGGGGCCATGATGGTTGCTAAGAAGTGACATGTGAAAAGCATAACCCACCTGTCAAAGGGCTTTCACATCACAGGAAGCTGTGTGGTGAGGACGATTAGGGGAGGAGACTGAGAGGTTCCAAGCCATCCAATGAATGGCTAAGTGGCAAAGGGATTGCCTATAGTTACCCAGTGAGAGGACATCTGAGGTTTTTGCCTGCCCTGCATCCATTCCCTTCTCTTCCAGGAATGCCGCCCTGTCCCTACTTTTAGTCCGTGGGTTTCACCAGGGCTGACATCACCTCTAGACTCTGTGGGTGGGCCCAGGACTCAGGCCCAGCCAATCAGAGTGGTGCGCCCACTGGCCACAGGATTTGTCCAGGGATGATCACATGACCCAAGTTGGGCCAGTGAGAACCCTCTTGAGGACTTTTTCTAGAACTCCTGGGGAAAGGCACTCTTTCCTTTGGGGTTGTAAAGCTGGAAGAACGTAAGCCTGGAGTCACCGGTTGTGAACCTGGCTACTGGGTTGGGGGAAAGACTGTGGGAGAAAGACGAAGCTAACAAGGAAGAAATCAGAGCTGCAAGATAAAAGAAGGACTTTTGTAAACTCTTGATAATTTTTCAGGTATATAAGTCAATACGTTTCTTTTTTTTATTCCCTCTTAAGCCATTTAGATGAATGTTTCTGTCACTTGTAACTGAAAAAATTCTAGTTCATATGCCCAGCTGGTGAGTGATATTGTGAACCAGATTCTGGGTTTCCTCATCCATCATCCATCCATCCATCATCCATCCGTCCATCATCCTTCCATTCATCCATCCATCCATCCATCCATCCATTCATCCACCCATCCATCCAAATTACATACATTTAATGAATAAAGCAGTTGCTCAATACACATTTTTGAATGAATTAATGAATGGCTAATTTGTCAAGATATATTTGATGACAAAGATCATCCACCTCCCTTTAATCCTAGTGGAGATTGGTCAACAAAGGGCAAACCAAGTTTTGAACTCAGTACTTGGAACACAATCAGGAACTCAGTCCCCCAAGGCAGTACTGAGTTTCATCAGTATCATCAACACACAGCCAGACATGACCCTTCCTTTGTCAAATGTGATTCAATTATGCTGGTGCCACAGCCCAAAACGGAGACTCCAGAATGTCATTGACAAGCATGTGGGTTTTCCTGTTGGAGCTGATGCCAATACTGTGAGCTCTGCGGTGACATGAGTAGGAATTGCCAAGGAGGACTTATTTGCTCTACCCTCTTTTTTGCCCCTTGTACCACAGTGGCCACGTTAAGTGCAGAACTGCCCAAGAACCACAGAGACAAGGGCCACCTCTTTCAGGATGACTCTGTAACACTCAAGAGTCAGAGCACACAGAAGTAAACCAGTCACCTATCTCAAACTCTTGTTTTTCCAATGAAAAGTACGACTCACGGAGCAGAAGGGATGTACCCGACGGCACATAGAGAATTACAAGAAGAGACGAGATCCAGCTTCTGGACTCCCAGTCTGGTGCTTTTCCTACTATGCCACTCTCCCTCCTTGGGCCACATTCCAAAACAGGTGGAGTTTGTCTCAAAGGACTCATTTCCTCTTTGGTCACTTACTAGTGTTGGTAAGTCAAGAATACTGCAGGCACCGGCCTGTGTTTCGGACTTTCTTCACATTGTCTGCTACCATCTGCTTGTGGGCCACGTGGCACAATAAGGATGGGTGGACACGGTGGTCACAGAATTGGTGGGAAGGGATCTTGAGAGTCACCTTGCCCAACCCCCTTCTGATGTTTGGATTCCCTCTACAGCACCTGGTGACACAATTGTCAGACTTGCAGGTGGCAGAGAGGCGGGAGAAAGAGCTGAGCTATAGGTCCCTTCTCTCTCCTGACTCCTCCAGGACATAAATCCATCGGTTGCCTCCTCTCTTGCTCTCTGAAATCTTCAGTCTCCTCCTTCTTCACTCCTTCCTCTGGGTTAACAAATATTTGGGTCTCCTTCTCTTCAAGCAAACAAACAATGTTTCTTCTTTCGATTTTTCCACATGCCTAGCAACCTTCTTATCTTTCTCTTTTCTTCCACCAAATTTCTGGACTCATTTAAGCCTGCCGTCCACACTTCTTCATGATCCAGACATTCCTCAACTTTTAGCAGCTTGACTTCCCTCAGAAGTCACCAATGGCCTCCTAATTATGAAAGCTGGTGTCTTTGTTTTTTAGCCTTAAATTTTCTTGTTTCCTTTGTATTATTTGAGATGTTGGTCTCCCAGCACTCAGTCTCCCTTGATATGATGTTGCCCTGATTCTCTTTCTTCCTAGTGGGCCTCACTTCTGATTATATCTCTGTTTTTACTCCCTTGGCTCACTTGTTTTAAGTCTCTCCCCCAGAGACCTTGTCCATCCATTGATGGCTCTGTCCATTCAACGCTTAACTGACTGCAAGGGGCTGTGCCGGGAGCTGGAGATCCAGAGATAGAGCACAATCATTCTCGACCTCAGTGAGATTATTTTATATTAACAGAGCTGGATAAGTTCATCCCAACATCATATGATGACAAATGATGGACCAGCTACTTCACAGATTCCAGGAAATGAAGAACTGAGAGCAGAAAAGGACCTTGGAGATCACTTTGTCCAATTCTCACATTTTACAGAAGAGGAAACTGAGGCATACGAGGGTGAAGCCAGTTGCCTGTAGTGCTACAGAGAGTTGGCAGAATAGCTAAGAGTAGACCTGAAGTCTCTTCACATTCATCCTTGTCAGAGAATGGCCAAAGATGACTTTTCTAGTAAAGCAGGAAAGTATTGGGCTGCAAAAGAGTATTTGGAGTTTACTCAGATACAAATGCATTTCGCTGAGTTCTTTCTACAACCAAAGACCCATCATTTGAACCTGCATTTTCCTTCAAATACTCTAGCAAGAAGCCATATAGTAGAATCCCTAGAATTGAAAGGAAGAGAAACAATACTTACTGAACACTTAATATGAGCCATAAAACCAAAGTCCAGAAGTTAAGTGACTCATGTCAATTTTGAAGCAAAACTAGGATTGGAACTCAGATTTCCTGTCCCTAGTCTATTGTTCTTTTCCTGAGGCCAAGAGCCATAGCTGCCTGAGCTGGAACGCTGGGCTAGCACCTACCCAGTGCAGAGAGGGAAACGACTGACTGTGAGCATTCTGAGCATGGGAGCCCCCTGAAAACCCACTGTGTGCGTTTGGATAAGAACCTGCCCTCATCTTTACCCCTAGACAGAGCCAGCATCATGCGCATGCAACCTGTGAAGCCGCACGGGACTCTTTGCTTAGAAGGGCCCCATGCTTGGTGCTTGGTTTAGTGCTGCCATCTTGAAATTCTTAATAATCTGTGAACGAGGCACCTACAAATTATGTAGTCAGTTCTACTCCCAGATGAGAGCTTTTGTTCTTGCTACTCAAAGCACTTCCCAGGTCACTCATTTGAATAGTTCGCTGTTCTCCCTGTCCTTATCCTCCTAGGAAGGGCTATTAGAAAGATCATCTCAAGGTGAGCTAGAACTAGGCCACCAGGTGCCTCTCTGGGTTCCCTGGACTACTTCCTGGAATGGTTATATCTTTCCTAGACATCATGGAGCTCCATTCTCCTGGGTCGCTGTAGAGTGTAGGATTCATCACCTAGCTTCACCAGACCCAGAAACCAAACCAGCCGCCACTTTAATCATCTCCTCCTCTGGTTCAGGAGCCCTTGGCGGCTCCCTGCTTAGAGGAGAGTCCAGCCTCTATTGCTGGCATCCCAGTATGGTTCCAACTCCCCTTTACAGCATTTTCTCTCAATGTCCACATGTACAGAGTCTCTGCTCTGGCCACAGTGTCTTCTTTTCCTTCCCTGGGTCCACCTTAGATACTCTGACCTCTGCATCCTTCCTTTTGCATCCTAGTGCACTGCCTGACTCTTCCGGCCAGCTGATGTTCCCTCTGTCCTTTGAGGCGTAGCTGTGGTCCTACCTCCTTTGCAAAGCACCTTCTCTGACGACCCAATCTATATTCTCTCTCCCAACAAGGCTACATGGTTCCTGAAAACAGAGCCAGTGTCCACCTCTGTTTTCCTCTGCGTAACCCTCACACCCCACAGGGTCAGTGAGCAGTTGCTGGTGCCTTGATTCTCACCAGAGGAGAAAAGGCAGGAAATCCATTTCCTGGTGAAACCAGGTCACGTTTCCAGACCCAGGTTGCCTACTGTTGGAAGTGAGTCAGTGAGAGCCTCGTCAAACGTGTTTCCCCAGCGGAGGCTCCAGGCCCAGGCCTGTCCCCAGTGCCCAGGGTGACCACAGATCTCACTGCAGGATGAGGCTCAAATGTTCAGGGAAGGGAGGCAGCTTCCTGACAAGGGCAGAAGTGCGTGGGGATGCTGGGGGTAGAACGTCAGGCTCCAGAAGGGGATGCTTACCATTTTCTGGCTGATGAGACTCTATCCAGAGTTCGGGCACCACATGATTAAATTAAAAGAGTGAGGTGGAAGGACTGCTGGGAAGAGGAAGGGGACGCCAAATGGGAAGTGGCTGTAGGAACTAGGGGTGAGTAAGTTGAAATGAAAGCTTGAGAGAACGTGACCCTTGTCTTGAAAATGGTCAAAGGGCTGCTGTCGACTAGCAAAGAGAGACTCATCTGCCTGGTTCCTCAGGGCTGAAGTTGGACCAAGGCAAGGCAGTTACAGGGAGGCAGAGTTCTGCCCAAGCAGGACCGTCAAACAAGGAAGGGTCACCTGGGGAAGGAATAATAAGCTGGCTCTTCCTCATTAGGAAGGTCCATGCAAAGCTTCCAACCTCAACTGATCCCTCAACTCAGCTGCTCACTTCTGTTTCTCTGCATAGCTCTTTCTCCCCATTTCTCAAAGTAATCTTTAAAACCTCATCTTCGCTCCTTAAGCCTCAGATCCTACTCTGATGTAAATGCATCAACCATTCTCCACTGCCCCCATTCTGGTCCCATCATCTCTTGCAACAGTCTCCTAACCAATCCCCATCCAGCTGCCTAGATTCCCACCATCTACCTCCATGTTGCCAGAGTGAGATTTCTAAAATACACTGCTACACTCCCGTTCAGAGCCCTCCAGCAGATTCCTGGTGTCCTCATGAAATGGCTGAATTCCTTACCGCGACTTTCAAGGCCCTGCATGGTCTGACCTGGGCAGCCTCATCCCTTGCCCTTTGTTTTTGCACTTACATACCTGCAATACTGGATGCTTTAGATCCACGCCCCACCACACTCACTCCCACCTCTGAGCCTTTGCACACGCTATTCCCCTCACCTGGAAGACTCTTCTTTCTTACTACCACCCCCACCCCACCCATTCCACTCCACCTGGCTCTCTGCTATTCACCTATTAGATCTCAGGTGCAGCATTGCTTCTTCCAGGAAGCATTGTTGGCTCCCCAGGTATGGGTTAGATGTTCCTGCCATATGTTCCCTCTGCCTCCTATCACTAGCTTTTGGCATTCAGTATTGTGTGTGTGTGTACATATAATCACCAACACTTCACCCCCCTCCCTCTACCAGAGGGCAGGGACCATGTCTGTTCTGTTCACTCTGCATCTTTATTGCCTAGTTCCTAACACATAGGAGCTGCTCAATAGATATTTGTTGAGTGAAAGATTGTCCTTCTTTGCAAGAAGCTATAGAAGGGATTCTTGCTGCGGGCACTTTCCACCTCTGGGACCATGTTTCTACAGGACACACCCTTTCCTACCCTTACACAGGATATGTTATGTGCAACAGAAATTTCCAATGCTTACTTCCTGCTTCAAACAGAAATTCACTCTAGGCTCTGATGCAAGGGGCAGCAGGAGTCTCCTCAGGGACCAATACGAATGGTATTTGGTTGCACAATATGATTACAGAAGAAAGACTCACTGGTGAAATGTTTAGTTTCCACAGCATCAAGCTCATTCTAGATACACATGAGAGGGTGGGGAGGATTAATTTCCTGCAAGGGACTGTTCAGACATCCCGCCTTCCTGGGTGTTATCTTACTTGTGTGACTCCTGTAGCACCTGGAGCTGTTATCTCACTTGGCAGAAGCAAATAGAACATCAATAGCCAAAAAAATGAAGCTCGTTCTACATCTCACACCTTATACAAAAATAAACTCAAAATGGATCATAGGTCTAAATGTAAAGTGTAAAACCCTAAAACTTTTAGAAGAGAACATAGGAGAAAAATCCTCATGATCTAAAGTTAGGAGAAGAGTTCTTAGATATGGCACCAAAAGTGCAATCCATAAAAGAAAAGAATAAACTAATGCACTTCATTAAAATTAAAAACTTTTGTTCCGTGAAAGACTCTGTTAAGAGATGAAATGGTAAGTACTAACCGGGAGAAAATATTTGAAAATTACATATCTGAGAATATTTGCAAATTACATATCTGAAATTACATTTCAGAATAAAGAGCTCTCTAAACCCAACAGTAGGAAAACAAACAATCCAATTAGAAAATGAGGGAAAGACTTGAACATTTCACTACAGAAGAGATACAGATGGCAAATAAACACGTGAAAAGATGTTCAACATCACTACTTATTAGGGAAATGCAAATTAAAACCACAGCGAGAAACCATTACACACCTAACAGAATGGCTAAAATAAAAAATACTGATAAAACAAATGCTGGCAAGGATGTGGAGAAACTGGATCCTGAAAAGTTCTTGGTGGGCATGTAAAATGGCACGGACACTCTGGAAATCCGCCTGGCAATTTCTTAAAAAGTTAAACAGATACTTGCTCTGTGCCCTATGAATCTCAATCCTGGGCATTTAAGTCAGATAAATGAAAACTTATGTTCACATAAAAAGCTCATAGCACAGTTCACACAAAATGTCCTACACACAAATGTTCATGGCAGCTTTATCTGTAGCAGCCCCAAACTGGTAACAACCCAAGTGTCCTTCAGTGGGTGGAGGTTAGACAAACTGTGTTCCATCCCTACCATGGAACACCACCCAGAAATAAAGAGGAATGAATTATTGATACATGCAACAACTTGGATGTATCTTAAGGGTGTTATGCTGAGTGAAAAAAGCCAATCTTGAAAGGTTAAATACCATATAATTTCATTTATAAAACATTCTCTGATTGACAAAAGTATAGAGATGGAGAAGAGATAAGTGGTGCCAGGGACTTGGGAAGGGGATGAGGGGTGTGACTCTAAAGGGGCAGCACGTGACAGCTGCTTTGTGGTGATGGGCGGTTCTGTGTCTTGCTGGTGGCGGTGGTTCTTCAAATTATACAAATGCAAAGACGTACCAAAGTGAGTGCACGCGGGAACTGATGTGTGCCGATCAACTGGTAATGCATTGCAGGCATGTCAAGTCCCACCATTGCAGGTAGCTGAGTGAGGGTACATGAGAACTATCTACTCTATTTTTGCAACTTCTTGTGAGATGGTAATCATTTCAAAATAAGAAGTTGAAAAACGGACTGGGAAAGAGGAGGTGAAGGAACCTCGTACTTATGAAACATCTAGCTTGTGCTAAGTGCCTTTAGTTTGTTCATTTACTAAATGCCTTCTGCATACGAAGCACTGTGCCTGAGAATACAAAAATAAACAAATGGTCACTGCCTTTTTGGTATTTACAGTCTGGCCCAGTAAGGTTAAGTAATTTGCCCAAGATTACACACTGGTAAGTGACAGAATTGGATTCAAACATATGGCCCCTGACCTCAAAGCCAATGCTGCCTCTAGAATTTTTAAAGTACCATGTGGCCAATCATATGTTTAAGCTATTGATTGTCACTTACCAAAAATACTATCTGCAAAGCAATTGTGTTGGGAGGTGATTATTAATCAAATCTCTAGTGGGTGTTTTTACTCTATTAGTGGATTTGCTACAGGGTTTCTTTGTAAAAAAGATATGGCGTTATTGAGAAATTAATTGATGTCATCCTTTTTGTTGTTATGGACTCAGTAACAAACAGAAAGAGGAAGAAAGGAAGTGCAAAAAAAGAAAGGAAAGGTAAATTTTCTCTGTCTCCTCCCGGGAAGTTCCTTCCTTGTTCAGTTATCAATTCTGGGCTCCCCTGACCTGGATGGTTGTGTGGGGGTGACGGCTTTTCTGCTTCAGCTCCAGGATGGGGGAGTAAGGTAGATGGGTCCATAAGAGAGGGGTTAGAGGCTTCAAGGGTGCAAAAGTAAGAGGAGTTGGGATGGCAGGACTGGGATAACAGAGGACTGAGGAGCCCGGGCACTCACCTCTTCCCACTGCTTTGGAGGTGGCAGAGTTTCTGAAGGAGGAGGAGGCTATCGGGCTGCCTGGGGACTAAGCACAAAGCACCATGCCCTTGGAGCCCTGTGAAGGTTCAGTGGCCCCAAATGGCATGGATGCCATCAGTGGAGCCACTACCCTGTAATGCATCACACACACACTTGGCCATCAGCATCTGTATGGCTATCTGAGGATCTAGGTCCTTCATCAGAATTCCTGGACTGTGCAAGGTCCATATTCCTGTATAATCCTGAGTGACAGGGAGCAGCCCTCAAAATGACCAAGATTGTATCTCCTGACTCTCCCAACCAGGCAGGTGGGGGCTGAGGAAGATTTGAGTTGATTTAGAAAAATTTACAAAGTGGTGTTTCTTCTATTTGAGTCTTGTGGGTTACATTGATTTAGTGTATGTGAATGTGAGAGAGAGAACGTGCCCCTCATGCATTTAACCCAGCGCTTGCTTTGCATGCCACCTTGCAGGGACACATCAGTCGTGTAAGATGAGGCACACATTGACCCTGAATTTTAGCACAAGTGTCCCCCAACATGCCCTCTATTTTGAATTGGTTTAAAAATCTACATGTGGTAGAGCCAGGATGTGAATCCAGGTCTGGCTGACGCCAAAGTCCGTCACTTGGCTTTGGAGTGAAATTAATTCACCAAATAGTGCTGCAATGGGATCACAATCAGGGCTCTAACCCCAACTGAGACATGTCCCCCACTGCTCCTGATGGCACACGGGAAGGGAGGGCAGAATCCAGCCTCACCTCTGCATGCCCCCACGCTCCAGCCTCCCCGAGGACATTGCTCCTTAAGGCCAGTGTCACTGTGCCAGTCACAGCTGGACTGTGTGCAGTGATGACTGCCATTTGCTTTCACCCTGCCTTGACTATTTGTTCCAAGAAGAGTGTCAAGTCTTTTCTCTTTGAGCTGCCACTAAATTCCATCCCCCCAGACTGTCCTTGCACAATTAATAATCCTATTTCCAAGGGCAGAAACAACGACCCTGGCGGGTAGTTGTTTTTTCTGTCTGATTGTCCCAGTCTTTCCAGCACTGAAGCAGAGTGTATTGTGGAAAAGTGTTGGAATAAGAAGAGATTTTTGTTTCCTTTTTTTTAACCCAAGACTTTAAACAACTTTTTTATCATTTTAGAATTAGTTATTACAGTCAGAAGTTGGTTTTCAACAAATATTTCTATAAGTCAAGAATGAATAATTATTTAAAAGTTTCTGTGGAAAGAAAATCACACCTATAAAAAAAATAAAGATGGTGGTTTTGTTTATAGAAGGAAGTTGAGCCCGTCTTCTTGCAAGGCGACCTCTGCTAGCGGTGACCTTTAGCAACTTGCTGCAACCTCTGTGAACAGAGTAACCTGAGGTGCTCAGAACTGCTCCCCTCCGTTTTGTGTCCTGATTCTGGTTTGGCTCACTCAGGGCCCCTCGGCTTGCATCACCTGGGAATGCCGTCTCTCCTCCCCAGGCCTGCTCTGCCCAAGGCCGGTACCACTTCCCACGGTAATTAAGTGTGTTGAGATATCTAAGAGCTGACGTCACCGGACCCTCAGGATGGGGTGCAACCAAGGAGCCCAATTTATTATCCTATTAGGATTTATGACAAAATAATCCAAACAGTTCCAGTCATCGAGGAAGACAGACAGGGTCTCCCCAGGGCACCCTGCAAACGTCAGCATGGCGTTCCCTTGATCCTGAAGGTTCCCTTTCTGTATTCCTTTCCCAAAATGGTGATGGCTTTGTGGTGTTTTCTGATTATATAAGTAATAGACACTCTTATTTTTAAAAGTGTAGAAAGGTACAAAGAAGAGAGTAAAAATCAACCAAAATCTCACTATATCCTTCCAGATATACCACTATATCCTTCCTTTTTCTAGACTTATGTAGCAGAAGCCTTTTTATCAGATAGCGTTGGGACTGGTTTTTAGTAGGTTAAGCAAAAAAATTAGTTGAAATAAGGAATAATAATAATAAATACATATATACTTTAAATTTTTTATTTTAACTTAAAATATGTCAGTGTTTTACTACAGCCTTTCGTGTGACTACCAGTCTGCTGAAGGGAGTCCATCTTTGTCTTTTTTCTTTTTTTATTTTGTGAGGAAGATCAGCCCTGAACTAACATCCATGCCAACCCTCTTTTTTTTTTTTTTTTTTTTTGCTGAGGAAGACTGGCCCTGGGCTAACATCTGGGCCCATCTTCCTCCACTTTATATGGGACGCTGCCACAGCATGGCCTGACAAGCGGTCCGTCGGTGCGTCCGAGATCCGAACCCAGGTCGCCAGCAGTGGAGCTCGCGCACTTAACCGCTGCGCCACAGGGCTGGCCTCTCTCTTTCTTAAATAGACACTACAACATTTTGTCTCCAAATTCTTGGTTTGGCTTCTTTGAAGAAGAAAGAAAACTTAGAGACATTTGTGAAGCATTCTGAGAGCAGAATCTTGAATTTTTATGAACCCCCCAATCCATTATAGCTACCTCACCTATCCCTAACACGATAGCAGTTGAATTCTTCAAAGCATTTGACTTAGTTTTGTTAAATAGTTTTTTTTGATGTTTTTTTCAATTTATATAACATTTAACAATGAAATTACAGTAACATGTAAATTGGAATAAAAAGGTTAGACAACTAGGTAACTGACACCTGCTAAGCACATGAGCTGTCTGGTGGGAGCAGGAAAGGGTAGGTACAAAGGCACACAGCCTTCCTTCCAGAACCTTCAGTGGGCCTGAACATCAGCTCTGCAGGTTTTCCAGGTGGAAGGGAGGGGTTAACTCAACCGGTGAGTCAGCTAAGTGGTTGGATGTCGATTAGGAGAGTTCACACTGAATACAAATACACGTATACACACACTTACAAAAGATGAGATCATTCTATACATACAGCCTATTTTTTGGTGTATCATGCTGTTTATTTATGTAACAATAAATATAATCTGACACCATCACTTTGAATGATGCAGAGCATTGCATTGCATGGATATAGCATCTTTACCTAATCCCTTACTAAGAACGTTCAGACTTTGTTTTGTTTTATTTTGTTTTGTTTTTCACTTGTTTGTATTTTTATATACTTATTTGATTATTTCCTCAGGGTAAATTTCTAATAGTGGAATTGCTGCATCAAAGCATATCTATATTATTAAGACTTTTGATACACATTGCTACCAACTCGCCAGAAAATGTGTACCAATTTATATACCTCCAGTAACGTAACCCCCCAATTTTCCTTTGGCCCCATAGCTGCTCTCCTCCTCACCCAGCCTCCTGGTGAGCAATAGGGACTCTCAGGAGGAAAAGGTTTGAAAGGTGAGGTGAGGCTTCCCATAGAGATGCCAAATGGGCTGAACAGTGGTGCCGAAGTGGTAAATCTATTAGGGACTGACAATGCCCGGGGGAGGGGAGGACGTGGAGTGGGACTACCTCTTCCTTTCCTGGAATCTCAGGGCAGCACGGTGTGGAAGAGAGAGCCGAAGATGAGACCCCAAAAGACCTGGATATGATAGATAGCTCTGTTACAGGTTGTGTGACCTCTAGGCAAGTCATTTAAGCTCTCTGAGCCTCAGTTTCTTCCTCTATAAAATAGCAGTATCCTCTGTTAGAGCATTTATCTCAGTCTGCCTTGCATTACCCACAGCTGAACGGGTTGCAGCCTGACTCTCACCAGGGAATGGCTGCCTTGGTGCAGGGAGGAGGCTGACCTTGGACTTCCATGCTGATAACCTGGGTCCTGGGTAGCTTCTAAGAACAAGTCCTTGCTTGGTACCACAGTTAGGGTCTTCGCCTTGTACTTAATAACCACATTGTCTGTATTCTTGATTCCTATCACAATGGGTCCAGAAACAGCTGGAGACTAGAGTGGAGGGTGAGGGAACGGGAAGAGAGTTGCAAATGCCTAGGATAATTCCATCGTGGCTGCCAATTATGATAGTTAGGATTATTTCAACATAGCCTGCCTGATCTTGAATTTCAGGCTACAAGACCCCCCCTTCCTAGACAGGCCTGCTCCTGGGCTCCCTGTCTGGTCCCAGGCGCCTCTGTCCTGCCTAGCTGAACCTTCAGTTTGACAATATCACGTCTTTCAACTAAAGCAGTTCCTTTAAAATAACTCTTGCTAACGTGTACTGAGCATTTATCAGAAGTCAGGTACTGTGCTAAGCATTATATACGTATTACCCCTACAAACAATCCGAGAAGGTAGGCATTCCCATTTTACAGATGGAAAAAACTGGCTCAGTGAGGTTTAGCAACTTTCCCAAGCCCACATAGCTAGAATGAGAAGGAGGTGGGATTTGAGCCAGTCTGTATGCAACAAAGCCTGTGTTCTTAGTCATTGCTAACAACCCTGAGAGGCAGGGAGGGCAGGTGTTCCACTCCCTTCTCATTTTACAGAGGAGCAAGCTGAGTCCCAGAGCATGTCCGGATGACACAGCTGGTCCGTAACACAACCAAGCCTAGAACCGGATCGCAGTGAACGCATCCCAGCAGGAGCTGTCACCCAAAAGGGCTCCTGAAGTGTTCGGGGGCGGTCTTCCGACTCCAAAGGTGGGAAGGAAAAGAGGAGACACTTTGAAGTCTTGGAAGGAGATTTAGGGTATTCACCTAAAGGCTTTTTGGCAAGAGCCCCTGAAACATCTGTGGAGGCAGGGGTGTGTTGTCCCTGTCCTGTCTAAGGGAACCTTGATATGCATATGCAAAGTGACAAAAATGCACATGGAGTTGGGAAAGAGCACTTCCTGCCATATCAGGGAAGACTTCCTAGAGGGGTATTATCAACAGTCCCAGAAGGGCTGATATAATCTGAACAGACAGAGTGGGTGGTGCCTGGATGTCTGGCCAGTGTATAGTCCTGATTTTAGCCCCATACATACCAGATGGCTACTGTGAGCCAAGCAAAGACTAGGGCAGGATTTACACGCTTAGTGATGTTAGTTTTAAGCTATCCTTACTGAATGCACGAGGGGTGTTTGCTTATGTTGTTTTATTGGATGAATAAAGAGAAGAATGGTCATCTATGTTTCAGACCTACACTCACTACCCTGAAGCTGACCTTCACAATCTCCTTGCACTGAGAGCCCTCTACCTTTCTAGGCGTGGGTCTCCTTGAGCTTTTCCCCATGAGTTCCTGTTGGGGAGATATCTTCTTTAGTCATCTGCTCTAAGCGTTCATGAAGTGCTTTCCCATCCATATGTCATTTCATCCTTACACTGTCCTTGCGAGGCAGATGTGCAGGGAGTGTTCCCACTTTACACATGAGGAAACTGAGGGTTCAAGACAGGGATGGCAAATAGGTTTCAATTCACGTTGACTTCCTGGAACTCCGTACTGAGGGTTCTGAGGTCAAGTCCAGGCGTTCAGCAAAAACTAGCACTGTGATCAATTAGCAATGTCTGCCCTGGGCAGAGAAAAGGAGGGTGATGGCACCTGTGCTGCTGAGTTAAAGGACTCTGGTTTCCTGATTCCCAGCCTAGGGTTTCTTCCCACCATGCGTTCCTCATAGAGGGCCTGTGGCAGAAGGTGCAGGTACACAGATGAAGGTAGGAAACGGTACACAGTAAACGCTCAGTGTGGTAAATTGAAAATGACACTCTAAAAGATATCCATGTCCTAATCCTTGGAATCCATGAATGTTACCTTATGTGGCAAAAAAAAAGGGGTGGTGGTGGTGATTGCAGATGTGATTAAGTTAAGGATCTTGAGGTGGGGAGATCATTCTGGATTATCCAAGTGGGTCCTAAATGCAATCATGTGTATACTTACGAGAGGGAGGCAGAGAGTGATTTCACACACAGAGGAGAAGGTGAAGTGAAGATAGAGCAGAGAGAGACTTGGAGATGTGTCCACAAGATGAGGAATGCTGACAGCCACCAGAAGTCGGAAGCGACAAGGAATGGATTCTTCCCAGGGCCTTGGAGTTTGTGCAGCCCTGCCAACACCTTGATTTCAGCCCAGTGATACTGATTTCGAATTTTTGGCCTGCAGAACTGTGAGCGAGTACATGTCTGTTGTTTTAAGCCAGCAAGTTTGTGATAATTTGTTACAGCAGCCACAGGACAGTCATACACTCAGTAAGTATTAATTTTCTTTCTCTCCACAATCTTTCTGAGCTCTGGAAAATACACATGCACATGTACTATGTAACAAATAATATGTATTTTCATATATATTCTGTTGCCAATAGGAAAGATCTCTATTATGAGTAGATATGTTTCAGCCAGAATCTAATGCCTATTAAGACTTAGATATTTACTATACAAGGATATTTCCTTTACATGGATACTGATTAAGAACAATCAGGGGGCCGGCCCCGTGGCTTAGTGGTTAAGTGTGCGTGCTCCGCTACTGGCGGCCCGGGGTTCCAATCCCAGGTGCGTATCGACGCACCGTTCGTCTGGCCACACTGGGGCGGCGTCCCACATACAGCAACTAGAAGCATATGCAACTATGACATACACCTATCTACTGGGGCTTTGGGGAAAAAAAAACGAGGCGGACTGGCAATAGATGTTAGCTCAGGGCTGGCCTTCCTCAGCAAAAAGAGGAGGATTAGCATGGATGTTAGCTCAGGGCTGATCTTCCTCACGAAAAAAAAAAAAGAACTAATCAGTCTGCTCCATTTCCTACCAGAACAGTTATTTGTCTTACATTTTCTTCAGTCCATCTTCAATAGGCCATGGATGGGATAATAGCATTTTGAACAAATGTGAGCCTTTCGTTTTAAGGGAAAGGTTTGCCTCTACATTCGGGGGGCATTTTTTGTTTGCTTGTTTTGCAGGTGTTAAGGCTGTAGATTTTCCTCCTTTGGAAGAAGCCAGTAAAGGAGCAGAAGGTCAGCATGCCATAAACTTAGGGCACAGGCAGAGCCGGCCACGGCCAGCAAACTGGAAGCAATACATCATGTCATCTCAGCACGTTGCCATAGACCCTAAATTAGAAACAAAATCCATTATGGGAAATGAAATTCTTCTTAATGAAATCTTATTCATGGATGAATGTGTGTTGGGGAGGTTATGAAATGTGACTCGGGAGAGGTTTGGAATGTTAATATCTAAGGGTTCAGAAGACAGTGTCATAGATAATCACCATGCAAATATTAAATCATGAGTAACTGTGCCACTTTTTTTTTTTTAATATTCTACACATGCCACACTCAGGAGAAAACATCGGCTGTAAGAAGATGCAGAAGATATGTAGCTTTCAGAAAAATCATCGTCAAAAGAGCCTCAGTGGAGATTTTCACCAGGCTGACATCCCTGGTGGCCAGTAGTTCTGGGTCCTCTGCTTGGACTGAAGGTGTTTAATCCAGCCCCTCCCCACCTGAGGAGCCTGAGGCTTAGAGAACCTAAGTTCAGTGGTCTATACTGAGTTAACGTGCAGCAGAAACCTCACCTCCTAGGCTTCCGCACTTCCTAGTGACCATACTGCCTCCCAGGACACACACTCTGCTTGCCCGTCAAAGCCAGTGTGGGCCTCATCTCCAGTCTTCCTGATGCACTTGCTGAATCAAGTTAATCCATAACAGGCATTTACTGAGTGAGATTAAGAACCTGGCTGCTGGGGCCGGCCCAGTGGCGCAAGCGGTTAAGTGCGCGTGCTCCGCTGCGGTGGCCCAGGTTCGCCGGTTTGGATCCTGGGCGTGCACCGATGCACTGCTTGTCAAGCCATGCTGTGGCAGCGTCCCATATAAAGTAGAGGAAGATGGGCACGGATGTTAGCCCAGAGCCAGACTTCCTCAGCAAAAAAAAAGAGGAGGATTGGCAGATGTTACCTCAGGGCCAATCTTCCTCACACACACACACAAAAGAACCTGGCTGCTTTATACTTGGCTGGGTAAGAAAAAAGTACCGTTTAGAGTGTGTTGATGTGGTTTATTAGGCCCTACCCATTACCCTTGGGAAACAAGGTTAAAGTTGTGTTGGGGCACCAGAACACTGGGAATGAGCAGGACTTCAGCAGCCCTGGAGTTAAGCCGAATCTTCTCTGGCCTAACACAACCTCAAATTACTGCTGTCTTTATATGCAGAAACCCTAAAGGAATCCCACTTGAGCTGATGCATCATATGCCTTCATTACCATCCAATAACACTGAACTCCTCCATCCTAAGCAAATGCAATACTTTATTCAGAAAATGGGTGGGTATCCTGTTTTTGAGACAGCAATTTATTTTTGTAGCTGCAAAGTCCTAAAAAAAGATGACTACTTGCTCAATGTGACTCTGACAATCCCTGGGGACATATAGCTGATGACATCCATGCCAGCTGGGTACAGAGGAACTGCTTGGGAAGGTTCTCATGTGGTCAAATCAGCAGCCGAGAGGTATCTCAGTCAGTGATCCACACACCCTTGTCTGTTATCCTCTCCGCACTTTGGGCCTGGTGATGATGGTTATCTATAGTGGACAGTCTCTACCCTGCAACGGCTCCAGACTCCCCAACACAAGATCAAATGGTAGATGAAGAATGAGCAGCATTAGCAATATTTGCCTGTTGATTCAATCATTCGACCAATCCTTTTGGAAATTCTCCTTTCCCCCAGCTTTGTGTTTTCACATGGAGGGAGTTGGAGTAACACTTCTGGCTTCTCTCTACTCCCCTCTTCTGATTTCCCTCCCCCATCCTAAAGACAGGAGGAGTGACTTATCTAACAGGCTGAGTTTGGGAGCCAAGCTTTGCATACTCAGCTCAGCCTCTTGTTCTTCTCTCTGGGATGCGCCTGCCTGCAGGGAACACCCCTTCTGTTCCACTCCATGTGCCCAGACACTCAGACGCTTGTGATGGTCCAGGACCACCAGGAGTTCTGACTGGGTAAGTCTCTAATTAAGGGGGTGAAGTATTAGAAGCCCGTTGGCTAGCAGACCTAAACCCCTTTCTCTAATATCAGTTTTCATCATTAATAAAACTGGCATTTTTATCTCTATGTGTCTGACTTTTGTGTGTGTCTCTCTTAATGGGTTCTGAACACGGGTGGAGGAAAAAAGGTCCCTTGTTGACCCTCACAACTCCCAAAACAATTAAGCACCTGCTCTGTGTGAGAACTGTACAGAAACAAACACCAGATTGAGTAGGACAGGATCCCACATCTCCAGGGATTCATTGTTGGTGAGGGACAAAGAAAAGTGGGGTGACAACTAGCCTCAGTTTTAGCACTGAAAGTCCTGTGTCCCTGGAAATCTCTTAGTCCCAGGAAAACTGGGATGATTGGTCACCTAGAACGGAAGGAGCTCATTATGGGTTCATAATGTAATAATGGGGCATGCAGGATCCTAAGAGGGAACAGAGAAGGAAGTGCATAACTTCCTGGAGAGATCAGAGAAGCTTCTGGAAGTGCCATTTACCTGGTAGTGGCAAAGGGCAGGGATGTGGGGCTGTAAGTGGGGGAACTGGGTTGAATAGAACTTTTTACTGTCCTGGCTAGCTCTCCGGTATACTCAGGAGATAAAGTTCCAAGAAGGCAAGCACTTTTTTTCAAGGTCAAACAGTGAGTTAGCCAAGCTGGAACCTGAAACCAGACCTCCTAGGTCCTTAAGCCAAGCCTCACATCCCTCAAGACGCACAGATAGTTTTCTAATTTAAAAAATCCCTTCTCATTTGTCAATGGATGATGCAGGAATTGTACATTATTCTTCAGAGACAAGGAGTCTCTGTTACCCTCTGGAATTAAAATACCATGACCTTAACAAATAGAGAGAAAAAGAAATTCCCAATAGTTGAAGTATGTGTATAACTCATACCCACAACCTTCTCGGGAGGATTGCCTGGGGACTGACTGATGCAGACGTGCAAACCCAGCTCCTTTGCCTCAAGGCAGAGCAAGCTCCGTGGTGTAATTTGCACTCCAGAGCCCCCCACGGCATGGTCGGATTTAGACCAGACTTTGCCGAAATCACGTTCTTGCTCTGCTTCTTCCCCTCTGTATTAGTCAGGGTTCTCCAGAGAAACAAACCAATGGGATACATCAATATATAGAGAGACAGAGCAATTTGAAGGAATTGGCTCATGTGATGATTGGAGCTGGCAAGTCCGACATCCGTAGGGTAAGTTGGCAGGTGGAGATTCAGGTAAGAGCTGATGTTTCAGTCTTGTGTCTGAAGGTTGGAGTTTCCACGTTGCAGTCTGGAGGCAGAATTCTTTTTTCTTTGGGAAATCTCAATCTTGGCTCTTAAGCCCTTCAACTGACTGGATGAAGCCTACGAACACTGTGTAGAGTAACCTGCTTTACTTGAAGTCAGCTGATTGTAAATGTTAATCACATCTAAAAAATGCCTCTATGGCAACATCTAGACTACTTTCTGCCCACCGCATTTCCTGAAGTTAGAATCCTTGCAATCTTTGACCAAGATTCCAGGTCAACTCCAGATGGTAAATTGATTGGAAAAAAAAAAAAAAAAGGTAAGTCAAAATGACATATTGGTTGTAAAAAAAAACCCCACAAAAACATGTATTGATAATGTGGGTACACTATGGGATGTTATGCAAACTTTCATGCATCTGTAAGCATTTTAATCTGCCTCAGACTTGTGCAGTCTTTAGTTTCACATCTATCATCCAATGAAGACGACTCTGCTTATTTGAAAATATGTTTACTGATTTTAACATTCTGCCTCAGACTCTAAGTGAATTGCCTGAGGAAAAGGCCCTGGATGGGGCATGTGATGAGGGGCTGACAAGAAGGCAGAGTGGGAGGCGTCTAGTCCGTGTCTTGTCTGGGGGCATCTTGTCAGCACTTCCTTCTGTCTCCTGCCCGCTCATGGGTCCGTTCCCCGGGCTCTGCACCAAGTAAGGATGTGGAACTGTTTTCCCTTCCTGAGGCAGGAGTCCAGTTTGTCCTCCATGAGGAGAGTGGCCATAGATGTTTGGGGCTGAGATCAAACTAACTTGAACTTGGAGCTCAGGACTCCCTTCTCTCTCATCTGTGGCATATGAGGAACCATATGGATGATATTTCCACGGCACGTATTTCTAAGTGCTACTCAGTGTGCTGTGGCCACAGTTCCACTTGCAGGTGGGGAAAGTCAGTCCTACAGAGCTTCGCTGTCCCGCCAGAGCCCACGCAGCTAGTCATTGGCTGTGTGAAGACTTGAAAGCCGGACCTGCCCACTCCTGGCCCAGCTCCTCTCACGGCCCCGCACATTTCCTTCACAGGCTGCTGAGTGGTATCTGGTGACAGAGGAGCAAGCTGAGCCAGGAAAAGGCGGGGCTCCTGCCTCAGGGTGGGTCTGTGACCCAGCTCTGATCACAGCGGGAGGCCTGGCCTCTGGTGCCCTGGATTCAGATCACCTGTCTTGATTCTCCTTTCTGATCAGTCCCACCCTAGGGATGTCCCAGCCCTGAGAGCTCTTCCTGTTCGGGTTATATGCAGCCTCCACGGCTTCAGGACATTTGAGTTCCTGTTACAGCTGGTGGCGGTACCTGCGAGGTGGGCTCCACATCACTGCCCCCAGCAAAGGGCCCTGCGGGCTGCTCTCCTCCTGAACCAGTCCTAAGGGAGGCAGGACACGTGTGGGATTTGAAAATGAGTTGCGTGACTAACTGAAACTAGGAACCCTTGTGCCCTGGGTTAACCTTCAACATAAAGCCCTTTCTCCTCTGCCCCTCCCCAACCATGTTGGCCCAGGCCTTAGGACCGGGCTCCTGACAGTCTTGGCTCCCTCACCCTCTTATAATCGCCAAGCATTTATTGCGTGCCTACTACGTGCGAGCTGTGCTGGCTGCCAGGATGCAATGGTGCACAGAAAGGATACAGCCCCTTGACTCAGAGCCACAGACCAGAGGCAGAGGTGGACAGATGAACAAGCGGTTACAACACAGTAAAACAGCGTAGGGGGAGGACGGCAGTCCCCCAGCCCCGGGATCATGGGGGGCTCTGCACAGCACACCCAATCTCTCTCCTCGTCTTCTTCTTCCTCCTCCCCCAGCCTCCTCTGCCTTCTTCCCCTCTTTCTCCTTCTCATTAAAATCCCCCGAGTACCTATTATTTACCAGACACCCTCCTAGGTGTTAGGGGGAGTTGGCTCTGGATTCCTGTGACCCCTGCTTCATGGGTCCTGGATCAAGTTTTGAAATAAGTAAAGTCTATCTTCTCCCATTTCCTGATACTTTCATTTCCCAACCGCCCAGGAACTCAGGCCCCTTCACTGCCTCCTGGGTGTCCAGAGGCCCTCATTATGCTCCCCACCCTGGCCTCTCCCTCCAGGAAGTGTCCCAGTCTCAGAATTACCCCTAGCTCATGTTGGCCTACTCCCAAATCGAAACTGCTGTTTCCTCAGGACCTCACAGAGAGATGCACTGGGATTAAACTAATTCTCCTTACTTCCCTCACCGTCTGTTGTGGGTTGAATTCTGTCCCCCAAAAAGATACGTTCAAGTCCTAACCCCTGGCACCTGTGAATGTGATCTTATTTGGAAACAGGGTCTTTGCAGATGTAATCAAGTTAAGACAAGCTCATACAGGATCAGGGTGGGCCCTAATCCAATGACTGCCTTTATAAGAAGAGGGAGATCTGGACACAGACACACAGGGAGAAGGCCACGAAGGAGGCAGAATTGCAGTGATGTGCCCACAAGCCGAGGAACACAAGGATTGCCAGCAACCACCAGAAACTGGGGGCAGGCAAGGGAGGATCCTCCCCGATAGCCTTTAGAGAGAGCGTGGCCCTGCCAATACCTTGATTTAGGACTTCTGGCCTCCAGAACTGTGAGAGAACACATTTCAGTTCTTTTAAGTCACCCAGTTTGGTGTTTTGTTATGGCAGCCATAGGACACTAATACATCCTGCTGACTGTGCGGACTTGTCAGGGCAAGTGAACCTCTGAATCGTGGAATTTCAGGTAATATGGGTTCCCTTCTCTGCAAATTGTCCCCACCTACAGTCCTTGCTAAATCCCTTGATGATCATGGCAAAAACAAGCTGCTCTAGCCCAGCTGACTGGTCAGGGTAGATAAGTGACTGAGGGCCATCTGAGCCATTGCATATTAACAGCCAAGTGGATTCTCTCTCAGCAGTCTGAATGAAGAGGCACAGTGACAAGCAGTGACAAGCAGATGGGGGGCTGGGCCTGTAAAATCTTGCAGAGGCAGGGCTGGAGTCAATGTCACGTGCCAGCAGAAGCTGTGGGGAAGCAGGAACCGTGAGTAAGCAGAAGGCTCCACTCCATAGAGAGAACAGGACAGATGTCGATAGGCACAGAGATGCGAGAGAGAAGGAGAGAAAAGAGTGATTGTGGCTTGGTTCTTGAGGGTGTCTCAGTGCTCAACTCCAGTCCCACAAAGGACTTTGCAGCAGGAAATACGGAGTCCCAGAAGGGTCAAGGGAGTGGCAGAATTTCACTCTATCGTTTTATTCGGTGATCTGCCTCTCCTGCTATCTCAGCTACTGCCCTTGCTGACAATCCATACCTTCAGCGGTCAGATTCATCAGGAACTCAGTGACCGCGGGAATTACCTCAGTGCCTTCAGCTTGGGAGATCCAGATTTTGTCTGGATTCACCATCTATCAAGAGCACAGTACAGAATTCTTTCATTTAGAAACTGAGATGACAATTAACCAATTAGGCCTCCAATGGTCCCTACTGTGTTCTTGAACAACTTGTACCACAGTGAGCCAGCTTGGCCGGTTACCATGGACACCACTTTGTCGCTATAATTGGAGCCTGACAGGCAGCAGCTAAGAGCAGATTTAACCAGTGTCTTGTGCTCTAGTGAAGGCAGAGCTAAGGGGAATGCAGCTTTTCTCATCAACACCAATATTTTATTGTATAGGGTATAGTGGTGGTGGAAAGAGAGAACAATTACTCCTATCAAACCAATGTCCTTGTTGAAACAAGGAATAAATTTTGGCCAGTGGAAACTTGGTCATTATATTTCCTATAAAGTCGTAAATATTTCAGAGTTGCATCATGATCAATGTTAAGGCTGAGTTTTCCCTAAGATCTCAGTTTTTCTCAGCTGCCTCTGTACCTAGTCAGGGCCAAAATTCACAGAGCACTATTGTATGCACATTACATACATTCTTTCATTTAATCCTTACAACTACTCTATGAAGTGGGTTCTATTACTATTGCCATTTATAGGTGAGAGCATGGAGGCTCAAAGTGGTAAGATCTCTTGCTAGGAGCACACAGAAAGCGAGCCTCTAAAATTCATGTCCTGCCTTGATTCCCCCAAGTAGGTGGGCATTTGAAAATACCTTTGAGAAAATACCTGTATGAAGTTTTGAACCTGTGGCCTTGAACCTGTAGCTAGTTCCCAGGCCCTGAACTTAGTTCTTGTCAGTGACTGTATTGGCAAGGCCACAGTCTAGACACACAGGCGACAGCCCTGCCCTTGTCATCAGATGTTGTGGGCCTGGGCTCTTTCAAGTCTCTAGTCTGATACTCTGGGACAATTGCTTAAGCTCCCTTAGCCACAGTCTATAAAGTAGGATGCTAATTCTACTCTGCTTTCTTCACAGCAGTGTTATGAGTTTCAATCTAAATGAAAGCAAAAGTGTTTTGCAAACTGTATAGAGCCATAGATAGGATTCTTTAACTCAAGTCAACATTTTTTAAGTACGTAGCCTGGGTTGGGAAATGTGCTAGGGGCCAGGTGTATAAGTAAAAACAAATAATATAGGGTTGTTTGTTCATTCAACAACTGAATATCGAGTCACTCCCATGGGCCAGGTACTGTGCTATGCATTGGGAATGCATCTGTGTCTGAGAAGGGGCCATAGTATGCAGAGAAGATAGATGCTCAAAAAGTGAATTCAATAATGTTCTGTGTGTGCTGTGAGAAGAATTACAGGTGCTATGGGGGCGCTTAACAGGGGGTCCTAACTTGGTCAAGGAGTCCAGGAAGGCCTTTCCGAGGGAGTGGTATGTAAGTGTCTTCTAGGAGCACAGAGACTAAGGAGATGGGTATGTGTAAGAATGGAGTCTTGCCACACCTATACTAGAGTCAAGGTAGATTTATTATCCAATCTTGAGTGTCGCGGTCACAATTTGGACACATCCAGAAAATTTTCCTAAGACTAGTTATTTAAATGTGTGATTGCAAGCAGGTGACTAAGACTCAAAATAGTAACCAGCAAAAAATAATAGGGCTACTTTCTGCTTTACCGTCTCTCCCTTTCTCCCTCTCTCCTTCCTTCTCTCTTTCTTTCTCTCTCTCTCTCTCTCACACCGCCCCCCCCCCCACACACAGCCATATGAATCTGGTTAATCTAGCAAGTAAAATATAAGATGTACACCATGGTCTCCTAACCCAGCTTATATTAACTGTTGTTCTTAGAGTATCTCATTAACAGATCTTCATGATTTGTATATAAAATAAAGGGAAAGAGACACTTTCACTTTTTAACTCTGAAGCTTTCACAGATAGAATACAAGAGATTGAGCAAGACTTCTAAGCAATCCCTGCCCCGTCCCACAACCCCCCGGCCCTGCGAATCAATGAGGCTGGTTATGGTTAGAAAGCTGAGGCAGCTTGAGGGCCGGTGAGATGGCCATAGAGGAGGTCAGAAGAGCGGCCCTAATCCTATCTTCACCACTAACTTGCAGGGTGATCTTGGACAAGTCACTTCCCTCCCCGAGCCTCACTTTCCCCATCTATAAGTAGAGAAAGTTGGAAAAGTCCTTTTGAGCTAGTTTTATGAATTTATGAAAAGGACCCCCTACCCTACCGGATCCCCCCAGGCTGAAGTGCGTCCCTGTTTTATATTCTTGGCACTTTTCCTGGTTAGCACTTATCATCATCTCTACTTCTTTTTATCTATTTATCTATCTCTATCAGTATTCACCCTCCTCAAATGACTTGACCTTCAGAAGAGCAGAGACTGGGTTGTCCACCACCATGCCCGTATGATGTAGCCTGTACCTGACACACACTAGGAGTTCAATAAACCTTTGTTGCCCGAAGTGCTTCTGCAAGCTCTCACCGCCCCCCCCCAGCCCTTCTGGCTGGGCACTAGAGAGCGCTGGGGTTTCCCAACCTGTGTCTGGGAGAAGCTCTGTGCTGACAGATGTGTGGGGTTGACATTGCAAAGGGTCATTTTGGTGCCAACGTTGAAATAATTACAACCACAAGAACCTGTTTCAAAAAAACACTCCCGAGCTTTCCGTGGAGGAAACGCAGCCAGAATCAAAAGTTCAGTCAGAAGTCAGTTGCTGCCCATGGTGTGAGAGTGGGGATTAGCAAACCCTAATGAGGAAGTTTTTTTCAAAGCCAAGAATTGTTAAACATCGTGAAGTCAGCACTTCTCAGAGTGGTTTAGGGGATTGAACAGCCTTTGGTTTCCTTTTGTCAACCATCACCTTAGCTGTATTCATTCATTTGTTCCTTTGTTTGGACAGCAATTCTTATTAGGCTTCACCACATGCCAGACCTTGTGCAAAGCATGGTGAGGGACATAAAGATGGACGTGTGCCGGGAGCCCATGGCCACGTAGAGGAAAGAGGATCTACCCAAGGGCTGCAAGGCGGACTCTAAGAGGTCAGTAGTTGTGAGCCGGTTTGATCACGTCTGTCTCCTGCTGCTGGACAGGACGCCCAGGAAGCCAGGGAATGGATCTTCTGTCTCGCTCAATATTGAATCCCCAGTGCTGAATGGTGCTTGGAACATAATAGGAACTCAACGTATATTTGCAGAATGAGGGAAACAGTGACATCTAAAAGAGACCAAAAAAGCGCTATGGGGACTGCAGAGGTAGAACTTAGTCTCCGCGGAGGAGATTACATGATCAAAGCCTCAGGGACCAGTGAGGTTAGTGCTTTCCGCCACCGTGCTCAGCCGCATTTTAAAGATGATGAGACTGTCACAGAGATGGAAAGTAGATTTGTCCAGGGTCACACAGAATTATGGGCTGAATTTTGTCCCCCCCAAATTCATATGTTGAAGTCTAACACCTAGTAACTCAGAATGTGACTGTATTTGAAAGTAGGGTCTTTAAAAGAGGTAAATAAATTAAAATGAGGTCATGTTAATTCATGATGACTAGTGTCCTTATAAGAAGAGGAGATTAGGACACAGACACGTGCATGGAGGGAAGACCAGGTAAAGACACAGGGAGAAGACGGCCATCTACAAGTCAAGGAGAGAGGCCTCAGGAGAAATCAACTCTGCCGATATCGTGATCTTGGACTTCTAGCCTCTGGAATTGTGAGAAAATAAATTTCTGTTGTTTAAGCCACCCAGACTGTGGTATTTTGTTATGGCAGCCCTGGCAAACTAATACACACAGTAAGTGATGGCAAGTGATGGCTTCAGCAGAAGCCGGGTCTGCTGAATCTCTGTCCTAAGCCCTTTACATGAGGCCTCCCAGCTGGTCCGCTCAGTGCTCTCCCCAACGCCCACTCCTGACGAGGACGATGACGCTGATGATGACAGCTAACCCATGTAGGTGCCTATCATGTGCCAGGCACTCTCGTGGTACTTCACATGCACTAGCTCATTTAATTCTCTTCACTGCCCTGTGAAGTAAGTCCTATTATTGTCCATTTTTACAGATGAGGAAACTGAAGCACAGAGATTGAGCAACTCGCCCAAGAGCATACAGCTTCTCAGTGCTGGAGCTGGGATTCAGGCCCAGGCAGTCTGCTTCAGGAGCGTGCTCCTACCTATCATGCTCATCACGCTGTGCTATGTCTACAGGCCGAAGGCATTTCCAAAGATGAGAGGTGATGATGGCACTTCGAGGCCTCACTGGGTTTCTTTTCATGTAGCCATTAGCTATGGATATTCTTATCCCAATCTGAAGTAGCTCAGTGGAGGCATAAAACAAATGAGCAGAGGGGAGCAGGAGCCTTGCTAAAGATAGAGTGTTAGGATTTATTTGTTCCAGAATCTTCGGACGTGTTACGACATCAATGCAGAAGCATTGAAATAGCAGATTTCAAGCCTCCCTCAAGTTCAAAAACATCTTCTAATTCAGTCCTTGAAAGTGAAACAACCAAACCACTTCAGCCAAAGCACTTTGCAGTAAGAGACCTGGGTTTGAATTCTCTCTCAACCACTTACCAGCTGAGTGACTTGGGGTTTATGAAACCAGTCTGAACCTCAGTTTTTTCTTCTGGAAGACAGGGAAAATAACACCCATCTGATGGATTAGACACAATACATGCAAAAACACTGTCACAGATACCAATACACAGTAAGTGATCAATAAAAAGATCTTATTAGTTAAGCAAAATGACCATACACAAGGGCTCTGTCCTCTGTGAAGCCTTGCCCAATGTCTCATCCTAGCCCATTCAGATTCATAGCTCGCTCCTCTGGCTCTTGCAGGAAGTTGCTCACACTTCGATTTGTCACTCAATTTGTCCTTCCTTGTATCATAGAAGTTGATGACACATCTATCTATCCACCCATCCACTCAATAAAATTGTACTGAGCATTTTCCCCATCCCAGTGCTGTGCCGGGCACTGGGAGTTCAAAGACGGGTACAACATGGTCCCACCCTCAGAGGGGTTGGGCTTTGGGGGCGACACAGGGCTGGTGTGCCTAACAGGCAGGGGCATTATTATCATAATAACAATAATAAAAATTAAAAATTTTTACAATTACATTGTATTATAGTATTCATCATGGAAAAACCCAGCACTTTGTTGGATTTCTAGACAGTTATTTTATGATTTAGAATTATTTTTATAGAATAAGGGAGTCATAATGCTTTCAGTTCTCCAGTTTAACATCTAAAGGTCTGAACCTGGTTCAGCTTGGCAACAGATACATTAAGGAATAATTACAAAGACTGTATTAAGCGCTGCACTAGAGAAGCTTCAGGGTTTTCTGGGGGCTGAGGGAGGAGAGCCCCATGGCCCCCCGGAGCTCCCCAAGGGCAGAGTCAAGCCTCACTCTTCATAGCTATCCTTCAAGCTGAATCCAGCTAAGATGCCAGCCCCTTGTGCGGGCCACAAGAGAGCGCGGGGAGCGCAGGTGGGGCCTCTTACCCAACCATCCTCTGCCTGAGCGGCGGAACTCATCCATTTTCTGTTGTGTGTGAGGAAACAGAGGCCAGATGGTGGAAGTGACTTGCCCAAGACCGCAGAGGTGGAGTGGCAAATGTTTTTAATAGTTAACATTTGTTGATTCCTTATTATATGTAAAACGTTGGCTGAGGGGCTTTGCGTGCTTTTTCTCATTTAATCATCCTGACAATTCTGTGAAGCAGGTACCCTTATTTCCCCCATTTTCACAGATGAGGAAACTGAGGTAAAGTAAGAGACTTTTGCAAAGTCATCTAGCTATTAATAGCCAAGTCCGGATTTGCTCTCAGTAGATGGTGATTGACGCTGGAATAACAGCCTGAACCTAGACCTGTACGGGGGCAGTCTGACATGAAGGACAGGGTCACGCCCACCTGGGCGAGCAGCGCACATCCTTGACCAGGGGCTGGAAGAGTCCGGCGGGGGCGGGCCGGGGGCGGGGCCTCCGGCTCGCGGTTCCCCACTAGCCATCCTGGAGCGAGAAAGCCCCGCCCCCAGCCGAGGGGAGGGCAGGGATTGGCTCTCCTGAGGCCGATTGACGGCGCAGGGCGCGAGGGGGGCCGCGGCGGAGGCGGGGCCGCAGGCAGGAAGTGGGCGCGGAGCTGCTCCAGGCGGGCTGGCGAGAGGGCTGCGGCAGCCACTTTGCAGCGTCGCCGCCGCCGCGGGGGAGATGGAGGGGCCGGGGCTGGACTCGCAGGTGAGTGCGGCCGGGCGCTGGCCGTCCTGGGGGCCCGGAGCTGCGGGGAGAGGCAGGGCGTGGGTGTCAGGCGGCTCTCGGGGGGGCCTCCGCGGGCGGAGGGGCCTGGGAGGGGAACACTGGAAACATCGAGAATGGTGCTGGGGTTCTCTCCGAGGCGACCAGGAAGGAAGGCGAGGACAGCCCTGCCGGCCCTCCACCTCCATCCACGGGCAGGGCGCCCCCCGTGGCCGGCACCCCGGTGCTCGGCAGGGACGCGTCGGGCGCGGGAGAGGAGGGCGGCCGTTCTCGGGAGAGGTGTCAGGTGACACACCTGAGTTGGACCAACCCATCTTGACCTTGGCCTGGAATCTGGGAGGTTCTGTTGATTTCTGTCTGGGCGCCTGGGCACCCGCCTCCCCCCCACTCAGCCCTGTTTTAGTCTTGTTCCACATCCTTGCTTACTCCTTGAAAGGATTGAGGCTGTTTAGGCTGGAGAAAGCGGGTGGAAAGGGAGGTACGTGATAGCCATCTGCAGAATCCCGAAGGACTCTATTGTTTGGAGGAGGTGTTTCCAGGAGCCAGATGTAGTTCCAGACCAGAACGAGCCAGTGCGGGGAGTTACAGGGGGTACACGTTAGCTCCAAGAGAACAGGAATTTTGTCCGTTTGCTTATGGCCCTTTCCCAGTGCCTAGAGTAGACTGGCATAGTGTCGCTGTTCGCCTTATATTTGTTGAATAAATGAAGACTATCCAGATTCAGCCAACATTTAGTGAGTGCTTAGCGTATGCCAGATGCTTTTGTATATGCATTGCTTTTATTCCAGAATTGAAGCATCCTTAAGAAGGTGATATTATCCGCATTTACAGAGGAGAAAACAAGCTGTCTCCAGTCTGAGGGGAGTTAGGTAGATTTTCTGTTCCTAGTGAGATTCAGGCAGTAGGAGATGATTGGATTAGTTGGCCTCTATAAAAAAGCCTTTCCAATCTTGGGAGTGTTTCTCATGCCCCCCCTTTCCCTCCCTTCTTTCAGCTCTCAGACATGTGGGGAAGTTATCAGGTGTTATTAGGTGTTCCTGCATTTTGACAGAAAAAAATGGTTTGCAGGCAGACTGGATTTTATAAAAGGGTGTAGAATCTTCACATGGAAACTGTGTCTTGGTTTTTTTCTCAGAGTCTCAAGGAAAAAATGGTAGGAGTAATTATCTTATCTTAATTACTGCCACTCATTTACAAAGACCTTCAAGTGCTTAAAGTTCACTTCCTCCTGCTGTAGGGAAGATGGCTCTGCCCCAGTTCCATGACAGATAGAGGGAGAGTGATTCAGCGATTGAAATTAATAGGGCAAAGTAGAGAGATCACTGTTGTTGTTAGTAATAATTGCTGTTAAGTTTTCCAATAATAATGTAAAGATCTTCCCTATATATGGTGCTAGACAGTTTGCAAAATACTTCCCCATTCTTGATCATCACTGTGACCTCGTAAGGTGGGGAGGGATTATTATTCCAGTTTAGAGATTAGAGCTGAGGCTCAAAAAATTGGAGTCGTTTGTTAAAAGTCAAATAGTTGCTAAGAGACAGAGCCGGGACTTCATTCCTTATTGTCATAGGTGCTGGAGACAAATCAGTGACCAGAGCAGACAAAAACCTTCCTGCTCTGGGTGAATTTAGTTCTCCTGATTCCAACTTGAGCGCTGATGGGTTCTTGCCGGAATTTGCTCATACCATCTGGCCCCCAATTGCCTCTCTGACCGCATTTTTTACTACTTTCTTGCTCAATCAACACCAGCCATGCTGGCCTCAAGGCCTGTGTACTTACTATTCGCTCTGTCTGGAATGCTCTTTCCTCATACACCCACATGGCTTATTCCCCCACCTCTTTAAGGTCTTGACAAATGTCACCTCAGTGTGGCAAACCCTCCCCATCATCACCACTACCAGCAACATTCCCTAGCCTCCTTCCCTGCTTTATATTTCTCCTTGGCATTTAATACCATTTAACAAACTTCTTTGTCCTGTTGGTTGTCTCCTTCCCTCTGCTGGATGTGAGTTCTGCTAGGATGGTGATTTTTATCTGTGATGTTCACTGCTGTCTGCCTAGTATCTAGAACAGTGCCTAGCACTGGTGGGTACTCTGTAAATAATCATCCAGTGAATGAACTTGGAAACTTAACTCTGATACTTCCGTTAATGTTGTGAGAAATTTTAATGGCTATCTGTCAGATCTCTCTGTTTCTTTTTGTTTTATTTGATAGCCTGGCAGGATAGTGATCCTCATCAGAGTTTGAGTATGATTTTCTAGATCGTGGTTTTCTCTTAAATTAATATCCACTGTAACTTCAACAGTACTTATTCAGTATTTAGAAAAATAATTTGATTCATGATATCTCTATGTGAGAGATATGATCCCTTATATCTTAAATATGTTCCAGTTATCTATTGCTGTGTAACAAACCACCCCACAACATAGTGATGTAAACCAACCATTGTCATGCTCTTGGACTGTGTGTCAGGAATTTGGATAGGACATAGCAAGATGGTTTGTTTCTGCTCCACCATGTCTGGAGCCTCTTCTAGAAAGACTTGTAAGCTGGGATGACTCGATAGCTGGGACTGGTGTCATCTGGTGGTGTCTTCATGCACATGTCTGGCAGTTGATGCTGACTTTCAGCAGGAGTACCTCCATGTGGCCTGGGCCTCTGCACAGCATGGTGGTTGGGTTCCAAGAGTGAGCATCTCAAGAGACAGAAAGAGGAAGCTGCCAGTTTCTAAGGCCTGGGCCTGCAAACTGGTGGCCTCACTTCTGCGGTATTATCTTAGTGAAGCAGTCAGAGAGCTCAGATTTGAGAGGGAGGGACATAGACTCACTCCTCTTGATGAACAAGTATCAAAGAATTTGGGGGTTTTGTTGTAAAAATTACCACAGTTGCATTCATATCTCTCTTACATAATTTTCATGATATCTTGTTCTACTTTTTTCCCCTGTGGAGGAGAGTATTCAGCTAGATACATATCTAGCTGATGTTTCTTTCTTGTTATCCCCCTTTCCTCCCTTTTTGGGATCTTGTCTGTTGTGTTCATTGCCATATGCCTGTGTCTAGGCATTCAGTAAATATCTAATGAATGAATGAATGGATTGTAGCAGGAATCGTGTCTTATTCATCTTTTATCCCTAATTACCTGGTACAGTGATTGGTACGTAGTAGGTGTTCTTTACATTTCCATGAATGAATGATTAATGAAAACTCTTACGAGTTTGCTGGTGTCATGAGAATTTGCTTAGTCTATTCTGTTACCTTAACGTTGTAGGCAGCTATGTAGCAGTTAAGCTTCCGTTGCCATAAAGGATGTTTGTTTATGCTATGAAGTCTCTACCAGTGGCAATAATGAGCATTGTAATAGCTCCTCTTAGAACCATACAACGTAGAATTGGAAGGAACTTGATAGCTATATTGACCTGCTCCTTTCATTTTACAAATGAACTGGAACTGAAGCCAAAGATAGTGTATGTAGATGATTAGCCACTATCATACAGCCAGCATGAAATGTGTAACTTTGGCCTTGTTCTCAAGGAGTTTATATTCTAGCATGGTAAAAATGAAACAACTAGAGAATACTTAAAATTTTTTTGATAGCTAGAGAGTAATTTCTAAGAAGGAGTTAGTATCATGACATAAAGTTGGCTTTAGTCTTTGTGATGGGAATGGGTTGTTTTCCTTAAACATCTTTATGTGACTGTCTCCAGTCAAAGTTACCTCCTCCAAAGCAGGTCATCTCCTTTCTCACCTTATGTAGCTCTTCTGGTAAAATTTTGGAAGGGGGCGATGTCTAGAGTAAAGGAGATCACTTAGAGCTGTGGTCTCTGAGCTTTTCTGATCATGCATTCCTCTCAGTAAAACAATTTTGAGCTTGCACCTCTAGAGTAAAACCCCACCGTAATGTGAAAAGTAGGATCCAAAATTTTCATTTTTGTAAAATGTCTTGTATTGGGAGATTAATGGAATGGTGGATGGAGCCTGCGCTGCAAGCAGCCTGGGAGCTCAGGGCTCCAGCCGCACAGTCAGCATCGTCCAGGGCCTGCCTGCAGTTTGCTGTCACTTGTTGGCAATTGATCATTCTAACTTACGCATTGATGGGGATGATTCTGTGTCATGTGGTTGGCTAGGACGCCAGAAGTTCAACTCCCCTCTGATTGATGTACATGAGGGGTGGGGACAGGAGCCACTCACCAAATTCATATTGTCATGGGGCATGTTATTGTAAGAATTGACAGTATATTTCTAAATCACATTCATTAATCAATAGGTCAGTATGTACGCGTGGTAAGACTTTGAATTAAAGATAGTAGATATCAATTTGCTTCAAATCAGCCCTTTTGATAATTCTGAATTTTTTTGGAGGGAGGCTGGCTTTTTTTTCGGTTGGGTTAGATTGTCTTTGTTTTTTACCTCATGTGACTAATGAAGAGCACCTGCTGTGAATGGCAGTGTCAGCTCTGCCCTTTTCTTGTTTGCTTGTACTATGCTCTTATTATTCTCAGTTCAGGCTTCTTTGTAGGAATCAGTTTAACCCACTTGCTCACTTTGGGAGGGGTAAGTTAGTTAAAATTAGATACTGTAACTTGAAAATTATGTAACCTGATGTATACTGTAATATGCTGAAGGTCCCTCCTTCAGCCCTTCTGGGTTGTGGAACTTTTACTCTGCCCCGAGGTTACCTTGTAAACAGGCTGTAAGGAGTGACCTGCTTGACATACAGATCAAGTGGGGCTGCCAGTGCTGAAAATTAGTAATGCTTAAAGAAGCCAAATTTGTAAATTTTTGTGATTTCCCCCCTTTTTTTAAAAAAAAGATAAAAGTCATTATAATAGAAGTTTTAACATTTTCTCCTGTTACCTAATGGGTCACTGCATATGTGGCCTTGAGTGCACTTGCCTCGCTTTGGAGACTGTTGACTTTGAAAACAGGCTTTGAGTTTATATAATCATATTTAGGTTTTACTCTGATCTGGAATTAGGCAAAAAACGAGGGCATGAACAGAAGGTACCTCATGTTCTCTAGTCTTTACTGCCCATTTTGCCATTTAATCACACACTGCTTTCCATTGTCGCTTTAGTCTGTCTCTGACTTATCTGCCCTAATAGACTTCACCTCCTGGAGGATAGACACCCGTGTCTTCTGTGCCTCTAACATAATGCTTGGTGCATCATAAATACATAGTATTGCTGAATAAATGAATGCTCTTAATTGTGGATATTCTTTACATTGAAACGTGAGATCCTCCTCAACTTTGTATGTGAAAAATAAGGCTGATGTCCTTAAGGCATTATGAGAGGCAACAAATTTGTGTCTGTAGAATGAGTCAATTTTCTGTGATGTAAAATCTCTATATAAATAGTTAGTCTTCCGAACATACAAATGGAGACAGATACACAATCCACTAGAAAAATAGTAGACTACGAAAAGGAACTCCATAAAAGAGAAAATATGGAGAGCCAATAAGCATGAAACAAAAAAACCCCTCAGATTCATTACAACTAGGGGCATGAAAATGAAAAACAAGATGCCATTTTTTAGCCATCAGATTGGCAAGAGTGTAAAAAGATTGGTAATATTCAGTTCTGGGGAGGTTTGTAGGGAAAAAGAACACTCACTTGCTGTTGGGGGTGTGCATTGGGAAAGGTAATTGGTCAGTATCTATGTTTAAAATGCATGTTTTTTTGACCCAGCCGTCCTACTTTGGGGAATCAATGCTATAGAACGTACAGAATGTTAATTATAGGGTTGTTTTTATAGAAGTGAAGGCTGAAATCAACCTGCATCTCTAAGGATAGGGAAGTGGGTTGAATACATTATGCTAGGTCTGTACACTGGAATAATATCCCAGTATTACTGACCTGCAGGGCTGTACATGATGTATTGTTAGGTGAGATGAGCAAGTTGACAAATAATTATAGAACTTGATCCTGTTGTTTTGTTAAAGAAGAAGACAAGGATAAAAACTTATATGTATGTATACTGTGTGATGTTATATACGTGAAAGTATGTATACATAATGAGGTAGGATACACCAAACTGTTAATAGTATCTCTGGTAGTGCTGGATTGGAGAGGAAAGAGTCCCGATTGTTCACCCTTTATTCACTTCTGTATTGCTAGATCTTTAAAATGAATATGAATCGTTTTATAATTTTAAAATTCCGGTAAAAAATTGTTTAATTAAAAGTAGACTAATTTCTTTCAATCTTAGCTGTACTTTTTGTTACATCTGCTACTTTTTGACACCCAGAAATTCTGAGTATAATTCAGCTCTTTTTCCTTACCTCTTCTCTTCTTCCAATTGGATATGATTCTAATTACTGTGACATGATGAAAAGAATCCTAAAGTAATGTTCTTATTTATGTTTTAATCTACCTATCTTTACTTTTAGCTGTATGTGAGTGTTAAGTGTATGTAAAATAAGAGTGTCAGGTAGTGAGGTTGATTTACCAGATAAATCAGAACTTACCTGTTCACAAGAGCATTTGTGGTTCTGGTTCTGGGTAAGATGGAGTAGGCACGTTCCACCCTGTGTGTTCCACTGACTAAACTAGGCAGAATGCAAGTAGCAGCTATTTAAGGATTCTGAAAAGTAGGTGGTAGCAGGTAGATTTGGGAGGAAGACCAGAATGCAAAAAACCCCTGAACCAGGAGCTAATTTACCTTTAATCCGTCTGGGTTGCTCCCTGTGCTCCCTCCCAAGCCTGGAGGGGAGCATCGCTGTAGACAAGAACACTCCAGGAGTGCTAGGTCAGGCTCAAGGAGCAGGAAAGAGGTCTCCTGGCAGCACAGGCACCTGAAACTCTGAGGGAGGAGAACTTCCTCATTGAACAGAGGAACTGTGGTCCCAAGAGAGTAGTTCTTAGAAGTGACACCAAAAGGGCGATCCGTAAAAGAAAAAAACTAATAAATTGGACTTCAGCAAAATTAAAAACTTTTGCTTTGTGAAAGAGACTTTTAAGAAATGGGAAGAAGAAATGGATAAATTCTTAGACTCATACAACCTCCTAAAACTTTTTGAACCAAGAAGAAATGGAGAATCTGAATAGACCAATCAGAAGTAAAGAAATTGAAACAGTAATCAAAAACCTCCCAAAAAATAAAAGTCCAGGACCAGGTGGCTTCTCCAGTGAATTTTACCAAACATTCAAAGAAGATTTAATACCCATCCTTCTCAAACTATTCCAAAAAATAGAGGAAGGTGGAACACTTCCTAAATTATTCTACGAGGCCAACATCACCTTGATACCAAAGCCAGACAAAGACAATACAAAGAAGGAAAATTACAGACGAATATCGCTGATGAATGTAGATGCAAAAATCCTCAACAAAATATTGGCAAACCAAATACAGCAATACGTTAAGATGATCATACACCATGATCAAGTGGGATTTATACCAGGGACGCCGGGATGGTTCAACATCCGCAAATCAATCAACGTGATACGTCACATCAACAAAACAAAGAATAAAAACCACATGGTCATGTCAATAGACGCAGAGAAGGTATTTGACAAGATACAACATCCATTTATGATAAAAACTCTCAACAAAATGGGAATAGAAGGAAAGTACCTCAACATAATAAAGGCTATTTATGACAAACCCACAGCCAACATCATACTCAGTGGGGAAAGACTGAAAGCCATTCCTCTGAGAACAGGAACGAGGCAGGGCTGCCCACTCTCACCACTCCTGTTCAACATAGTACTGGAGGTTTTGGCCAGAGCAATTAGGCAAGAAAAAGGAATAAAAGGAATCCAAATAGGTAACGAAGAAGTGAAACTCTCACTATTTGCAGATGCCATGATTTTATATATAGAAACCCCTAAAGAATCCGTTGGAAAACTATTAGAAATAATCAACAACTACAGCAAAGTTGCAGGGTACAAAATCAATCTACAAAAATCAGTTGCATTTCTGTATGATAATAATGAACTAACAGAGAGCTCAAAAGGATAATACCATTTACAATTGCATCAAAAGGAATAAAATACCTAGGAATAAATCTTACCAAGGAGGTGAAAGACCTATACAATGAGAACAACAAGACATTATTGAAAGAAATCTATGATGACGTAAAGAAATGGAAAGATATCCCATGCACGTGGATTGGAAGAATAAACATAGTTAAAATGTCTATATTACCTAAAGCAATCTACAGATTCGATGCAATCCCAATCAGAATCCCAATGACATTCTTCACGGAAATAGAAAAAAGAATACTACAGTTCATATGGGGCAACAAAAGATCCTGCATAGCTAAAGCAATCCTAAGAAAAAAGAACAAAGCAGGAGGCATCACAATCCCTGACTTCAAAACATACTACAAAGCAGTAGTAATCAAAACAGCATGGTACTGGTACAAAAACAGACACACAGATCAGTGGAACAGAATTGAAAGCCCAGAAATAAAACCACACATATACGGACAGCTAATTTTCGACTAAGGAGCTAAGAACATACAATGGAGAAAGGAAAGTCTCTTCAATAAATGGTGTTGGGAAAACTGGACAGCCACGTGCAAAAGAATGAAAGTGGACCATCTGCTATTGCAATTCACAAAAATTAACTCAAAATGGATCAAAGACCTGAAGGTGAGACCTGAAACTATAAAACTCGTAGAAGAAAATATAGGCAACACACTATTTGACATTGGTCATAAAGGAATCTTTTCGGATTCCTACCCAGATTAGGGAAACTAAAGAAAAAATAAACAAGTGGGACTTTATCAGATTAAAGAGCTTCTACAAGACAAACGAAACCAGAATCAAGATGAACAGACAACCCACCAGCTGGGAGAGAATATTTGCAAAACATACATCTGACAAGGGGTTGATCTCCATAATATATAAAGAACTCACACAACTGAACAACAAAAAAACAACCCGATCAAAAAATGGGCAGAGGAAATGAACAGACCCTTCTCCAAAGAAGATATACAGATGGCCAATAGGCACATGAAAAGATGTTCAACATCACTAATCATCAGGGAAATGCAAATCAAAACAACACTAAGGGCCGGCTCCGTGGCTTAGCGGTTAAGTGTGCGCGCTCTGATGCTGGCGGCCCGGGTTCGGATCCCGGGCAAGCCCCAAGGCGCCACTTCTCTGTCCAACGCGAGGCCGAGTCCCACGTGCAGCAACTAGAAGGATGTGAACCTATGACATACAGCTATCTACTGGGGCTTTGGGGGGAAAAAATGAATAAATAAAATCTTTAAAAAAAAAAAAAAAAAAAAAACACTAAGATATCACCTCATGCCTGTTAGAATGGCTATAATCACCAAGACAAAAAACAACAAATGTTGGAGAGGATGTGGAGAAACAGGAACCCTTTATACACAGCTGGTGGGAATGCAAACTGGTGCAGCCTCTATGGAAAACAGTATGGAGATTCCTCAAAGAATTAAAAATAAGAGATGCCCTATGATCCAGCCATCCCACTACTGGCAGTCTATCCAACGAACCTGAAATCAACAATCCAAAGAGGCTTATGCACCCCTATGTTCATTGCAGTATTATTCACCATAGCCAAGAAGTGGAAGCAACCCAAGTGTCCCTCGACTGACGATTGGATCAAGAAAATGTGGTATATATATACAATAGAATACTACTCAGCCATAAAAAAAAGACAAAATTGTCCCATTTGCAACAACATGGATGGGCCTGGAGGGTATTATGTTAAGTGAAGTAAGCCAGAAAGAGAAAGACAAACACTGTATGGCCTCACTCATATGTGGAATATAAACCAACACATGGACAGAGAAAACTGTATTGTGGTTACCAGGGGCTATGGGAGTGGGGGGTGGGCACAAGGGGTGAAGGGAGACATATATATGGTGATGGACAAACAAAAATGTACAACCCAAAATTTAACAATGTTAAAAACTATTAAAACATCAATTAAAAAAAAATGGGAAGGTAAACTACAGATTGGAAGAAAATATTTGCAAACTACATATCTGACAGAGGACTTGTATCTAGAATATATAATATAAAGAACTCTCAATACCTAACAGTAAGAAAACAAACAGCCCAATTAATAAATGGGTAAAAGACGTGAGCAGACACCGAAGAAGATACACAGATGGCAAATAAGCACATGAGAAGACGCTCGATCTCTTTAGCCTTTAGGGGTATGCAAATTAAGCTGTGATGAGATCCTGCTACGCATCTACTATACTGACAGTACCAAGAGCTGGGGAGGATGCAGAGCAGTTGGAACTCTCATAAGTTGCTTGTGGCAATGCAAAGTGGTGCAGCCACTCGGGAAAATCATTTGGCAGTTTCTTATAAATTGAACATATACTTACCTAATGGTCAAGTAACAATTCTGATTCTGATTACCATGTGGGGAGGAGTTTTTCCACACCACCAAGCAATTCTTCAACACCAGCTGGGTGTCCTACAACTCAACTTGATTCTGACACTGTCTACCCAGAGATAGCATCAGATCCCACAGGTTAAGGGCTCAGTGTCACAAGACTGCCCTCCACTTCGGGTGCCAGTCTCAAGTCCAAGTTGTCACTTGTGCTTCTGAGCTTTCTGTAGTTAGTGCTGTCGAGTCGATTCCGACTCCTAGTGATCGTATGTACAGCAGAGCAGAACCCTGCCGAGTCTTTTTGCGCCATACTCTTACCTTCCAGTGCTGTATCAGACAATGTTCTGCTGCTCTTCATAGGGCTTTCATGGGCAGTGTTTTTGGAAGAGGGTGGCCAGGTCCTTCTTCCTAATCTTTCTTGGTCTGGAAGCTCTGCTGAAAGCTGTCCACCATGGGTGACCCTGCTAGTATTTGAAATACCAGTGGCATAGCTTTCAGCATCACAGCAACACGCAGCCACCACAGTATGACAACCAATAGACGGATGGTGTGGTTCTTTGACTGGGAAATGAACCTGGGCTGTGGGCGCTGAATCTTAACCACTAGACCACCATGCGTCTGACCTACTGGCTATAAATCAGAGGTTCCCACGACCCCCTCCTTGGGTTCCATTAATTTACTAGAGCATCTCACAGAACTCAGGAAACCAGTTTACTCACTAGATTACCAGTTTATTATAAAAGGATATAACTCAGGAACAGCCAGATGAAGAGATGCATAGGGCAAGGTATGGGGAAAGGGCGCAGAGCCTCCATGCTCTCTCCGAGCGTGCCATGCTCCCAAATCTCTGCGTCTTCACCAACCTGGAAGCTCTTCGAACCCTGTCCTTTTGGGTTTTTGTGGAGGCTCCATTACATGGGCATGATTGATTAAATCATTGGCCATTGATTGATTCGACTTCCGGCCCCTCTCAGCTCCCCGGAGGTCAGGGGAGTGGGACTGAAAGTTCCAGCCCTTTAATCGAGTAGTTGGTTCTCTTGGCAAGCAGCCCTCATCTTTCTGTGCTTTCCAAAAGTCGTGTCATTAACATAACAAGACATCTTTATAGCTCTCATCACTTAGGAAATTCCAAGAGTTTTAGGAGCTCTGTGCCTGAAACAGAGTTGAAGACTAAATATGTATTTCTTATTATAAATCACAATGGCACATCAAGCAGTCTCACTCTGAAGGAAGCGAGAACACATGTTCACACAAAAGCTTGTACGTGAATGTTTATAGCTGCTCTATTTATAATTGTCAAAAGCTGGAAACAACCCACATGGGTTGTTTAAATGGATAAACTGATACATTCATATAATGGAATACTATACAGCAAGGAAGGAACTATTAATAACATGCAACAACTTGGATGAATCTCAAAAGCATTATACTGAGTGAAAGAAACCAGTCTTAGAAGGTTATATGCTGTATAATTCCATTTTATGACATTCTGGGAAAGATAAAACTAGTGACAAAGAACATATCAATGGTGCCAGGAGATGGGGTAGAGGTGGGGTATAACTACAAAGGATATCCCAAGGAAGTGTTTTGAGGTTTTGGAACTGTTCTGTATCCTGATTGTGGTGGTGATTATGTGACTCTATACATATGTTAAAATTCATAGAACTCTATACCAAAAAAATCAGTGTTACTGTAAGTTAACATTTATTTATTTTTAAAATTTTTTTAGTGAGGAGATTGGCCCTTAGCTAACATCTGTGCCAGTCTTCCTCTATTTTGTATGTGGTATGTTGCCACAGCATGGCTTATTGAGCGGTGTGTAAGTCCACACGTGGGATCCCAACCTATGAACCCCAGGCTGCCGAAGCGGAGCACGCAAACTTAACCACTATACCACTGGACAGGCCCCAAGTTAACTTTTTTAAAGAAGGCATTTGCCTCTTCAGAGTAACCCATTCAGGGGTTATGGACTTATTTCAGTAAAACTGTAATTTCTTAAACCTTTTTTGGATCTCCTGGAGAATTGACTTAGGCACATTGTTTCAAATATCTTCAATTTTCTATTAATGTGTTTTCATTCTTTGAGAATGATTTTTTTTCCAACAGTGAAAAGTTGTTGTGTGACAGGTCTGGTGAAGAAGGTTGGTGAAAGCTGGGTAACAACTTTATGGTAAAGAACAAAATGGGATTATAAAGTAATAAGCTGGTTTTGATTTCTAAGAGTCGTTTGCTAGGTATTTGATGTGAACTTCCCATTTGAATGCAACTAAAAACACTGGATGCAGCATAAAAACATTTTGAGTGTTTTTGATGCTATTATAGATTTTTTAAAAGACTCCTTAGGATTTTCTTTGTAAATGATCATGTTCCCTGCAAATAATGATGAATTTGCTTCTTCCCTGATCTGTATACATTTTATTTCTTTTTCTTACGCTGTTACTCTGTCTAGGACTTCAGTACATTGTTGATTATAAGTGGGGATAGTGGGCATCCTTGCTTTGTTTTCAGTCTTGAGAGTTAAAGCATTCAGTCTTTTACCATTAAGTGTGTGGTGGCTGTAGATTTCTTATAAATGCTCTTTATCAGATTGAGCAACTCCCCATGTTTCCCTAGTGTGCCAAGAGTTTTATCATGCATGGGTGTTGAATTTTGTCAAATGCTTTATTCTACTGAAATGAGTATATATATATATATTTTTTTTCCTTTTTTCTGTTAATATTGTGAATTGTATTGATTTATTTTGAAATGTTTAAACCTGGTCATAATGTATACTGTCCTTTTTGTGTATTACTGAATGCAATTTGCTTATATTTTATTTAGGATCTTTGCATCTATGTTCATGAAGGATACTGGGTCTATAGTTTTCTTTACTTGTAATGTCTGTTGGTTTTTAGTATCGGGATAATGCTGCTTCCTAAAGGGAGCTGGGAAGCATTCCCTCTATTTTCTGAAGGAATTGGTATCATTTCTTCCTTAAGTATTTTGATACAGTTCACCAGTTAAGTTATAAGTTATGTGGGCCTGGAGTAGTTTTGGTATGTTTATTTAATGGGAATGTTTTTAATTATGAATTCAATTTCTTTAATAAAGTGCTACTTGTTTCTTTTTAAATTCATTTTGATAACTTGTGTCTTTAGAGGTATTTGTGCATTTCCTCTAGGTTGTTGAATTGGGACATAAAGATGTTCACAATATTCTCTTATTATGCTTTTAATGTTTGTAGAATCTTGTAGTGATGTCCCTCTTTTAAAATCTATTTGTCATTGACATCCTTTTTCTTATCAGTCTGACTAGAGGTTTATCGATTTTATTGATTTATTCTTTCCAAATAACCAGGTTTTGGTTTCAGTGATGTTCTGGGTTTAGTTTTCTTACTCTAGATTCTTAAGGTGAAAGCTTAGATCATTTGTTTTAAACTCTTCTTTTTTCCCATTGTAAACACTTAAAGCTAAAAATCGACTCTAAACACTGCTTAGGTGGCATCCTACACATTTTGATACATTACGTTTTCATTTTCATTCAATTCGAAGTATTTCCTAGTTTTTCTTTGTTTTCTTCTGTGGCCTGTGGGTTATTTAGAAATGTGTTGTTTGGTGTCCAAATATTTGAGAATTTTCCACATATCCTTTGGTTACTGATTTCTAATTTAATTCCATTCTGGTCGGAGAACATGCTCTGTATGAATTCAATCCATTTAAGTTTGTTGAGACTTATTTAATGGCCCAATATATCGTCTATTTTGATGAGTATTCCGTATGCACGTGAAAAGAATATTCTGTTCTCGTTGGGTAAAGTTTTATGAAAATGTCAATTGGATTGAGTTGGTGGATAGTGTTCTTTAAGTCTTCTCTGCCCCTTTCTGATTCCTATCCTTTTCTCTATCCAGTGTGGTTTTCTGTTTACTCGTTCTATCAGTTACTGAAAGAAATGTTGAAATATCCAACTATAATTGTGAATCTTTCTATTTATCTTTTCAGTTCCATCAGTTTTTGCTTCATGAATTTTCAAGTTCCTTTTGGGTGCATACACATTTAAGGTTGTTATGTCTGCTTGATGAATTGGCCTCTTTAATATTATGAAATGTCCCTCTTCATTTCTGGTAGGATTTCTTGTGCTGATGTCTACTTTATCTTATGTTAACATAGCCACTACATTCCTTATGCTTACTGTTTTTGCACAGCATACCTTTTTCTGTCCTTTTACTTTTAACCTATGTATGTTTTTATATTTAAAATGGTTTTCTTGTAGACAGCATATAGTTGTAGTTTTTTAAAATCCAATCTAACAATGTCTTTCATTGTTTTTTTTTTAAATATTTGCATTTAGCATAATTATCAATTTGGTTCAGTGTAAATATATCATCTTGTATGTTTTCCTTTCTCTTCTCTGTTCTTTGTTCATTTTTTTTCCTACTTTTCCTGAATTTTTAAAAAATTTTAATTGAGTATCTTTTAAGTATTTTATTGTATCTCTGCTATTGGCTTGTCACTTATACCTCTTTGCTTTATTTAGAAGTTGCTCTTAGGCTAACACTATACACTTTATCACTGTCTACCTGCAAATACTGTTATAGCATCTCTTACAGCAGTATACTTCCATTTCTCTACTATCACCAAGAAATTAATAAATGAGAAGAAGTCTGTTATGTTTACCCATGCATTTTTGGCACTCTTTATTCGTTTGTATTGACTCGGATTTCCATCTGGTATTATTTTCCTTTAGCCTGAAGAACTTCCTTTATCGTTTCTTGTAGTATAAGTCTGCTGGGAGTTTTCTTAGCTTTTGTTTCTCTGAAACAGTTTCTATTTCGCCCCCATTTTTGAAGAATGTTTTGCTGGTGTTTCCAGGTTTACAGTTTTTACTTTCAGCTCCTTAAAACTGTTGTGCTTTTGTCTTCTGGCTTGCGCTCACTGATGAGAAGTCTGAGTTCATTCTTATCTGTGTTGTTTTGAATAATGTTTCTTTTTCCTTATGCTGCTCTTAAGGTTATCCCTTTATCGTTGGTTTTTAGTGATTTGATTATGATATACCTTGGCGCAAGATTTTGAGGTTTATCCTGCTTGGGCTTGTTGAGCTTCTACGAGCTGTGGGCTTATAATTTTCACCAAATTTGGAAGATTTTTGGCTATTGTTTATTCAGATATTAAAAAAATATTTTCCCCTTCTGTCCTGGGACTCCAGTTATACACATTTAAGAACTTGATTCATTAGAGGGTATCCTCAGAGTGTGTCTGCCACAACCCCCCAAAGCAGAGGCCTGGTGACCTTCCTACTCTGTCAGTAGCCATCACCGTCCACCTACTACAAGTAACGAGGTCCATTGGTGCCTTTGCAGATGACCTTTGTTTTGTGACAAAATATGTCATTTAGAATTTTCTAGTATTAAGCATCTAATTCTAGTGAACAGAATTAAGATGAAAATCTTTCCTAGAATACACCTCAAAGACAAAAAAAAATTCTAATTAATAACATAGATATTGTTGATAGTAGCAAATGCTTTGTTATGTAATTGAGCGTGACGTTAATTCTCTTGCTATGCTTTCTCAAATTGCTCTTACTCTGCAGTGCAGGAATCACAGCCATGGCCCCCACCCGCCAGGATTTGGTCGACATGGAGTCTGTGCACATGGAAACAAAGAACTTGCCAAGGCGAGAGAAGCTCTGCCTCTTGTAGAGGACTCTAGTAACTGTGACATTGTCAAAGCTACTCAGTAAGTCTTCCCGTGCACTGTTTACATTGTCAAAGCTACTCAGTAAGTCTTCCCGTGCACTGCTTTCTCCTTGCGTTCTGCTGAATTGTAATCCTGCGTGTGCAGTTCATGGCCCTCCAGTGGATCCCGTCCTTACTTCCTGCTGCGGCACTAGGGTATTTGCCGTATGGGCGTCAGAGCACTTAGTGCAGTGCACCTCGGCTGTTTATCACCAGGCTCTCCCACTAGATTGTGAGAAGCTCCTTTGCAAAAGCATGACTTTTTCATCTTTGTATCCCCAGTTCTTTTGCACAGTTCCTGTCTTGAATTAGGTGCCCAATAAATGTCGAGTGAATGAATGATTTAAAATGACACTAAAACTAGACTTTGAAACACAAATCTGAGTCTTTTAAAAAGTACTACAACCTAAATATGTAGATGGGATGGAAAAATATCACCTCACACATTTATGGATCTTTTAAAGATTTGTTGATTGATTACTTTCTATGTATCTGTTATACTAGGTGCACCAGAAAAAAGGCAGTGAAGTAGAAATAGATTTTCTGGCCACTCGAAACATATGGTAGTTGGTTTTCCTTGCACTGAAAATGGAAGTTTTGTTTTGAAAGTTTCCTCTTGAAATCTCCATATTTGCGTTAAATCATTTCCAACATTTTCATCCTCGTGGATCTTACTGATTATCAACATCCACCCCACCTCTTGCCATTGAATATATTTTAAAATATATTGCCTATCAGACTACATTAATTAGTAATGCATTTCTTAGTAAACGAATATAAATCTGCCCATCAGAGTTTCTAATCAGCGTGAAAAGAACTAATGTTACCACACTAACTTGATGTAATTTCTGTCAAAAGCAAAGATATTTAGCGATTAATTGGCCTGTTTGGCTTAATGTAGACTAATGTATTATTATGTTAGTTAAAAAATAATTGACAATTATTTGAGCATTCTAATTCCTAATTTATGTGAACTTCAGAGGCCTTAGGAACCACTACTTTAGGTGAATATTATTTGATGTTGTTTATATTATTATGTGAAGATGAGAGTGTTCTTAAGGTAAATATTTGCTTTGATTAGAATGGAAACATTTAAATGTTTCTCTGCTACCAGTAAAGCTCTGTTATGATAAATGTGAGAAATTAGGCTACATTTACAGGGAATCTCAGTAAAAACTCACATTTCATTTTTTATTTTATTTTTTCTATTTTTATTTTTTGCGAGGAAGATTAGCCCTGAGCTAACATCTGATGCCAATCCTCCTCTTTTTTTTGAGGAAGATTTACCCTGGGCTAACATCCGTGCCCATCTTCCTCTACTTTATATGGGACGCCGGCACAGCATGGCTTGACAAGCGGTGCTTCAGTGCGCTCCCGGGATCTGAACCTGCGAACCTGGGGCCACCAAAGCAGAGCACGTGCACTTAACCACTACGACACTGGGCCGGCCCAGAACTCACATTTTATATCTTTCCTAAAATTTCCTTTAGGTCTTGGACCTACTCGAGTGGTTGTGGGAGGATCTTTAGGTAGTATTTGGGAAGGGCAAAAGAGAGCTAGGATGTGTGTGGGTGTGTGTGCATTTTCTAAACCACTAAAAATTCTAGTTAGTGTGTACTCTTATATTTCTCAAATAAAGGGAATATTTCTTTTCCAGTAAAATGTTGAAGTTGACGTTTAAAAGATGGAGGATATAAATATATGTATCATTATCAACAATTCCTTCTTATTAATATTTTCACTTAGCATTGTCAAACAGGTATCTCTATCTTGTAAAAAATGCCATAAAGATGGACAGACAGATAGGCAAAGGCACACATTTTGGTGAGGCAGAAATTATTTAATTTAACAGTGTGGGAAACAGAGACAATTCTGCCATTTGATTTGATTTTGACCCTTGAGGGCCTGTTGAAACTTATGGGTCCCTCTAAATAGAAATGTTTCAAAGAAAATGCTGAATGGTTTGCTGGGACTTAAGAGTTTCTGTTGAAAGGAAATATTGCTAATAAATGATTTAAAAAATTATTATAGCATTAAAAAGAGGTATTTCTCTCCTGTTTCACTCTGATAGTCAGTAAATAGCTCGTAAATAACTCTCAAGTCCATCCTTCCTTTTCCATTCCTGTTGCCCCTCTTACTTGGGATTTATCTGTGTTTATTGCAAGAGGCTCTAAACCGTTCTCTCAGTCTCTGCCTCACCCTCCTCTAATCAGCTTCCATACTGCCACTACTGTGATCATCCTTAAGACTCAAAGTCTTGAGTATTTTCTTCTTTAAAATCTCTAGTGGTTTCCCTTTGAACCATAGATAAAGTCTAAACTTCATAGCATAGCATGGAAGGCCCATGCAATCTTTGCCTGCCTTTTCTAGCCTCATCTCTTGCCGTTCCCTCGTTTATGCTTTATGCTTCTGCAGTGCTGAATTGCTTATCTGTCTCTGAACATCCATGCCGTTTCACATCTCTGATTTTTATACATGCTATTCCCTCTGCCTGAGATGCCCTCTCTTATTCTGTAAAATATAGCTCATTTATTATATTTCATCTCCTTTAGAAAGGACTAATCATTCGTCTGCTCTCACTATACCATGTCCATATTTTATTGTTGAGTTTATCCCATTCCAGGTTTGCTTTCCGTTATCGTGAGGTCGTTGCATGGGCTTAGTTTGATTCAGGAATTGGCACCATGTATTCCTGGCATATAGTGAAAGATCAATTGAAATTTATCGAAGGAGGGCAAATGTGAATGTTAAAGTTTATTTAAGAAAATCACATTCACCATCAAATGGGTTAATCTATCAATTTAGTAAACCAGGTTTACTTTTGTTTTTGGCTTTACAATGTGTCCTCTTTGTGTATATCTTTGTTAATTACCATGTTCCTGTGTTGGCTGAAAGACAGATTGGATAAAGACAGGGTAAAAGCAAGAAATTTTGCTATTTGAAATTATTTTAATGGTGTCATTTATGCCTCTCTTTTTTTTCTCATTTGAGATATGGGATTTTTGAACGATGTAAAGAGTTGGTGGAAGCAGGATATGATGTCAGGCAACCAGACAAAGAAAATGTGTCGCTTCTTCATTGGGCTGCTATTAACAACAGGCTGGATCTTGTAAAGTAAGATGGCATATATGTGTGTTAATTAAGTGTGTATTTATAATTCTAGACCTCACCTTCATTTGTCTTTTTCTTCAAGTGCAAGTATGGATGTTGAACCATCTGTAATCCTTTATTGTAAATGAATATCTGGAACTTTGTGTCACACCCATCGGTTATGATAGCATGGAAGAGGACCTCAGAGACTCGCACTGGCCCAAAAAGGAAAATTTAAGATAAAGCCATGGGGGCCCATCATAAAGAATAAAGTTCAGGAAACGAACCTGAAAATGAAAGTGCACATTTTTGGAAAAGAAAAAGCATAACAGACTTCCTCAGGATAGAACAGAAAGTTTCATCTGTTTTAGAAAGAAACATTGAAATGCTTTCTGTTGTGATAATGCCAGGAGGAATAGACAGTTTTTTTTAACTAAGTATGGAATACATTTCTAAGTAGGCATGTATTGGATTGTATAAAATATTTCTCCTTCCTGAAGCACTACTGCCTACCCATTTTTTTTTTGTTTCTTTCTTTGTTTTATACCTTAGCATGTAAAATATACATGTGTATATGTTTTGTATTATACATGTTTAAAATCCTTGAGGTTTAAGAAAATAAAAATATACTAAAGTTTAAAATATTCTAACACATATTATACTCACAGGTAAAACTCCTTTTCTGTGGAAATAAACTGGTGTATTGTTTAGAGAATATGATACGTGAGGCACAACTTTGAAATAATGAGACGAATTCCTGTAAACCACAGAAGAAAATAAGTCTCTTTACCTTATAGGTTCACTGTGTACAGTGCGTCAGTCTGTGCTCCCAAAATAGAAAGCAAAACACTCAAAATGTCTAACTTTCCTGAAGGGATTTTGAATTAATTTTTTACTACTTACTTTTACAATTCATTCCCATATAATAATTCTAATTTTAAACTGTTAAAAGTGACATAATTTGACCTTTCTTCTTGCAAGTCAAGTAGAATATCTGTGTGATCCTAAACCTTTTGAACACAAACCATTTCGAGAACATCGTAGTTAGAATATGCAGGGAGTAGTTATCACGTGTGTGGTATGTGAGTTATGGAATGCTCATGACAGCAGGAGTAATTACTTACATGCCAAGAATTATTTCACCAGGGGTCTGTTTGATGCTGTTGTGTGAATCTTTCTGCAGATTTGAAGATTATTATCATAATTTCTGTTTTTCAACTCATTTGTTACTAAGAAAAATTAATGTTTTCTTTCTCATTATGAATTTCAAGTTTTAAATCTTATTTTCACTTATGTCTGCTTTTAACAGGTTTTATATTTCAAAAGGTGCTGTGGTAGATCAGTTGGGTGGAGATTTAAATTCAACTCCTCTTCACTGGGCTGTCAGGTAAAGGTTTCTATAAACACTGAAATTGCTGTTCAAAATCAAGTGACTTGAGTTCATTTTCTGAACATTATAGATCAGCACTTTCCAACAGAATCTTCTGTAATTACGGAAACGTTCCCTTCTGTGCTGTCCGTTATAGTAGCCGCTAGCCAATGTGGCTAGTGAAGTATGAAATGTGAATTGTGAAATGTGGCTAGTGCAACTAAGGAATTGAATTTTTAATTTTACTTCATTTTAGCTAATTTAAATTTAAATAGCCATGTGGGGCTAGTGGCCACCACATTGGAAATTGCAGTTACAGACAATTTGAAAGGCTTTCTTTTTCTTTTCTCCCTTCATTCAAAAAAGATTACAGTTTAGAGTTTGCAGAGATGACATTTTTTTTTTTTAATTTTTATTTATTTATTTTTTTTCCCCAAAGCCCCAGTAGACAGTTGTATGTCGTAGTTGCACAGTCTTCTAGTTGCTGTATGTGGGACGCGGCCTCAGCATGGCCGGAGAAGTGGTGTGTCGGTGCGTGCCTGGGATCCGAACCCTGGCCGCCAGCAGCGGAGCACACGCACTTAACCGCTAAGCCATGGGGCCGGCCCATGAGACGATATTTTTTGTGTTTAATTTAGGGCTCCACTATGCTGCTCAAACTGAAATATGTGTATTATACTTTCTTTTTTATAATCCAATAAATATCTTTTCTATTTGGTCACATGGATAAAAGTGACAGTTCAGTGAACTGTAAACTCAATCAGTTCTTTCTCCGTTGTGTGTTGACCGTCTGAAGCTGAAGTTAATATGTACTTTTTCATCTTTCATTTTAACTCTACTCTGTGTGGTTGGTGGGGTTGGCGTGAACCTGAAACTAAAGTGAATCATTGTTCATTTAAGGCAAGGAGTTGAGTCTTTTCTCCATAGCCAAGAGTTTTGACGAATCTAGGGCTAGTTCATCCCCTTTAAGCTACTGAAGTAACAGTGCTTTACATGGAAAATGAACCATATTCAAGTATAAAAATGTGTAGTTTCTAAGAATAATATTCTCACAGTGTGCCTGCAGTCTATAAATGTTATACTTCCACATATCTGGCTCATGATTATTTTTTTTTAAATTAGCAGCAGTGAAGTGTGAGTGGTTTTGAAGTTTTCAGTTTTAGCATTAGTCATGCTCTGGTAGCAACGTAAGGTTTAAGGTGGATTGGGAGGTTACGTTTATCACCTGCACTCAAGAAGGGCTGTCCAGATGGTTCTGAGTTTGGAGCATCTAAGTAAAAGATGTTTAGACAATCTCCAGTGTTTAAAAATCTTACTGTTAGGAAATACTGTTTATATCTAATCAAAATCCCTCATATCTTAGGGATATCAGTTTCTCCCTGGACTTTTTTCTTTTTCTGCATGCTACAGGATACAGTATGATTTTTATCCTCTATTTACAGACAAGGGCATTTACCTATGGTCATATTATTACTGCAGTGTGGTGCAGACCCCAGTCTCCTCGACGGGGAGGGATTCAGCAGCATCCACCTGGCAGTGTTATTTCAGCACATGCCTGTTATAGCGTATCTCATCGCAAAGGGACAGGTATGTTTTGAAATGTATCTTACGCTCCAGCTATTGTAGATCTGAGAGGTTGGGAAGATGGTTAGTAGTAGTCTGTCCTCTTTTTTTTGTGTGTGAGGAGATCAGCCCTGTGCTAACATTTGTCAATCCTCCTCTTTTTTTGCCGAGGATGACTGGCCCTGGGCTAACATCCGTGCCCATCTTCCTCTACTTTATATGGGACGCTGCCACAGCATGGCTTGCCAAGCGGTGCTTCAGTGCGCGCCCGGGATCCAAACCGGCAAACCCTGGGCCGCCGCAACGGAGCGCGCGCACTTAACCGCTTGCGCCACCGGGCCGGCCCGTGTCCTCATTTTTTAAAGTAGAAGTTATAGATATCCACGTATTCAGATATTAGCCTCAGTAAGTCTAGCTGTTGAATACTGCTTTTCCAGCTTCCTTGGTGCAAAAAGGACAGGTCATTTAGCTCAGTAATGTATGACAGATGTTTCTGAAACTTGTAAGCCTTTAATAGTTTTCCTTATGAGCCTAGTAATTTGCAGAGTTTTTTAAAAATGGGACTTCAAAGCCTGTATTTTTCTTCTGGTTGAAGGTAGAAATGGTAGTCACATCTCTAAATTAACCCGTTATTTGCTTTCATTATTTGAGTCCAAATGGGAGACCAAGTTGAATGTATGCTTCTTATTGTTCTCTAAAGTAATTCTATGAAAAATGACTTGCCTTAAGAGGCATCCATTTATGGCACAGGTTAAATTATAGGTTATTGGCAATGGGAGTTTCACTGCCTGGGGTATGCTTTCTGATAGCCGTTTATGTATCAGCAGACTCGCCTGTAACATGTGGAAACATGTTTGCACAAGTGCTGTTGGAATGATTGTACTCTCTTTAAATAAGCACCTTCTCTCAGACTTAGCCAATTGAAATAGAATAATTATAACCTCCTGGGTCTCATTTTGGAAAGAGGTATGAGGAGGAGTCCTTACTGCTTCTCTTTGGGCTCCTTCCCAGGCTGTATTCCTCCAAGGCCCGTGAGACTCTTTAGTAACTGAAGCTTGCTCTTTGGCTCTGTTGGAACCCTTATTGTACACCTCAAACCTGGACCCCTTTTATTAAAGGGGCATATCCTCGTGGTGATGTGATTTCCTTTTTTTTCTGTATTCTAGAAAATAGAATTTTTCATATTTTACTATTTGGAACATAATATGTTAAGTCCAAAAATACAACGAGTTGTCTCAAAAGATAAAGAGTTTACCAATACTGGAAGTGTTTAAGTAGAGCCTGGATGACTTTGTGTAGGATGATAGTATGCATTAATGTGTTACTTAAGGTCTGAGCTAGATGATTTCTATGGTCGCTGCAGTCTGTTTTATTTGATGGTGATTATCAACGTTTTTCTCTTTCCCTTAGCTCTCTTCCATTCACATCATACAATACTTTAAGTCATATATTTAGATTTTCCCTTTAAAAATATTTTGTAGAGGGCCAGCCCTGTGGCCTAGTGGTTAAGTTCAGTGCACTCTGTTTCAGCAGCCCAGGTTCGGTTCTCGAGCTCAGACCTACACCGCTCTGTTAGCGGCTGTGCTGTGCTGGTGGCCCACATACTAAAAAAATAGAGGAAGACTGGCACGGACGATAGCTCAAGGTGAATCTTCCTCAGGAAAAACAAAAACATTTTTGTAGAAATTAGTGGATTTTTACCATAGGGATGTGAAGCAGAACTTTTTTTTATTCAAATGATATTTGAACCCTTCTTGTGGTCACAATGGTTGTGTTGAGTGTATTAAAGAGATACTCCTGTTAAGAGAAGAAAGAGAACTTTGTGTTTAGTTATGCTGATTTACTCTTCTTTTTGACCAGAGTGTGAATATGACAGATGTAAATGGGCAGACACCTCTCATGTTAGCAGCTCACAAAGTACTTGGGTGAGTTTAATTCAGTTGTCTCATTTTGATTCTTGTTTCCAACAGTTTCTTTTCCATATACATAATTTTAAGTATCTCAGTCTATGAGAGATGACGCTGCATTCTGAGGAAGAAAATAAGATTTTCCACCCTGTGACTGTGATATGCTCTTTTAATGTAGTTGTAGTTAGAAAAGCACCATTGAAGTAAATTTTCTCTTTTCTGGTAGCTTTGGGGGAAAGTTTGAAAGCTACTAATAAGAAAAAAATTTCCTTATTGAACAGATGGAGATTCCATAGCATATACTTGTTAACATGACTTAGATTTCTTAGTTTGTGTTAAGAAAAAATGGCATGTTTAAATGTCCTCATAATTTGAGATCTAGATGATAAATCTGGTTTCTGGAAAACAGTAAATATTAAGGTTCTCTGACATTGTTGACTGTTCTGAAAATATTAATGTAGCTGATCCGTAAAAAGAGTCTGTTTATATGTTCATATCAGGTACTTACCTGTTTAAGTTTTTCTGTGTATTTATTTTATAAACATGTGTGATTAATGACCACCATATAATCCAGCATGTAGTGTTCTTCTTCTTCAAATACATGCTACAGTTTTCCCTTTACAGTTTGTTTCCATTGTTGTACTTAATGTCTGTTTCTGGTTTTACTTAGGACTTCTCTCCAAGGAACTGAGTTAATTCTAATGCCGTTTCTTTTTTGTTAGCGGAGTGGTGGGGCTGGGGTAGAATTTTGTTAAACATTTTGTCGTCTTCGCTGATAACTCTGAAGTCGGGTATAGTGTTTAAAGATCTTGATAGAATAAGTAACGTAGGATGTTGTTTTATTAAAAGAATCTCTTGAGTGGTCATGAAGGTAGGGAAGGTATTGATGGTAAAGTAAAAATATTGAATTCTGTTCTTCCAGTCTATAATTTTCTAAGATACACAAATATTTTAGGACATTATTTATACCTGACTTATTTAATAATTAGTTGGAAGGAGAACGTGAAGTTGGTTTTTGGTTTATCTCCTTACCTACAATGTTGTACATTTAGTCTTTAAACGTATCATTTAACGTATCATTTAATATTGGCCAGAGGTAAATTTACGATTTAAAAAAGATGTTAACCAATAGAACAAGATGAAAGTAAAAGTTTGAAAAACAAAAGCAGCTATTTCACTGTATTGATGTTAAAATAATTATATTATCTATATAGCAGACTGTCACTTTTTCTTTTTTTGGATCTCTCCTATTAGCACCTAGAACTCTGCACAAAGAAGTTTCTCAGTTGTTTGGAATACTTACTGATTGGTTAATTGGTACATTAGCTTAAAAGTTTCATTATTTGCATTTACCCTTCAAATCATCATTTCTTTTAATACCCCTTGGTATTTTATTGTTTTGAGACAGGCCAGAACCAACTGGATTTCTTTTAAAGTTTAATCCTGCTCTCAATGTGGTTGATAAAATACACCAGAACACTCCGCTTCACTGGGCAGTTGCAGCAGGAAATATTAATGCCGTCGATAAACTTTTGGAAGCTGGTTCTAGCCTGGATGTCCGAAATGTTAAGGTATGACCAGGTGTTGCTCTCCTTTATTATATCTTCAGTTAGAAGATTGGTAGATTAACATAAAGATAAGCGATATACGTTTTCAGTTACCACAAGGTAGATATAAACAATGATAGGTGGCTACCCTCGCAATAAATGTGTTGAGGCTATGATTCTGGTGAGTTTTTATAAAATGTTTAGCATTCATAATATAGTGAAAATATAACTGAACTTTTTCTTTCATTCTTTTTTAAAGGGAGACACACCTCTCGATATGGCTCTACAAAACAAAAATCGGCTCATTATTCACTTGCTAAAAATGGAAGCCAAAATGAGAGCCAACGAAAAGTTCAGACTTTGGAGGTGGCTGCGGAACTGCGAGGTATTTTCATATGTGGGCGCTAAGAATATTTTGTTTATTTATTTTGTTTTTTAAGGCATCAGGGGAAACCAGGGAGTAGGCTTAGTGCTGCATTATATCTGCCGATTGTATCTTTCCCGTGCATCCCACACCTCAACAGCAGAGATTTCGCTCTTTGATTGGCAGTTTATCGTTGGTCCTCAGCTAGATGGCTCTAAAACTGCATGTTACTTTTTTAATATCATGGCATATTTCCACGTGTATTTAGTGAGTGAATTGAAACAAAAAATGGTTTAGATTCTTAGAGAAGTGAAAAGAAAAATACTTTGTTGCAAGGAATTTTATAGAAGCTTTTCTTAAAGAGCTGGTTCCTTATTAAAATTTTTTTCAATAGAAAAATTCATTCAGAGTGTTTTGTTAGAATCATGAGGAGTTAGACTTGAAAGGTGACAATGTTGCAAACTTCAAGGATGTGATGTCATTTCATAAAATAAAAAACATCTGGGATTTTGAGAGGTGAAACCCAAATTTTGTTCATTTTTTAACTTAGCAGTCTTCTGAGTGGTGTTCTTCTGTCCTTAAAAGTGAACTGAGCACTAGAAAAAGTTAGGAAGTTCCGTTTGTTCTTATGAACGGCTAACAAAAATCTAAGTCATAATAGTGAATTTAATTCAAATTGTTAAAATGGGGTATTGAATTGATTCCACTATTTTTAGTGTTTTCAAATATGATAGATTGTATCATCTTATCTAAAAATAATTAGTGCTTACACTTTCAGAATGATTCTAGATTAACAGACACTAGATTTCTATGCAGAGGGTCGTCGTGGGTACTACACCTATTTTACATTTAGGTGTGTGGAGGGAGAGAGAAGGAAGTAACGGTTACTCCTCAGTCTCCTTTGCCACCCCTCTGCTTCTCCCCAACCGCTTATTGGCAGAGGCCCCCAGGATTTTGTCCTTGGACCCCTTTTCTGTCTGTTCATTCCCTTGGTGATGTCACGCACTTCCATGGCTTTAAAAGCCATCTATATGTTGACAGCTCCCACATTTATCTCTAATTGAGACCTTTCCAGACTCATATATCCAGTTACCTACTTGACTTATCTGGTTCAGTGTCTGACAGGCATCTCCGACGTAACACATCCACACCTGAACTCCTCATCTTCTCCCCACCCTCCCAACTATTCCATCCACAGCCTTCTCCGTCTCAGCAGGTGGCAACTCCAGCTTTCCAGCCGTCTTTGCCTTTTCTTTGTCATTGCCATGGATCCAGTCCATCAGAAAAACATACTGCCTAGTTCTGCCCTCAGTTTATATCAGAATCTGACTCCTGCTCCCCACTCCGCCAGTGGCATTTTGGTCCATCCACAATATCTTTCATGTGGATTGCTGCAGTTGTCTGACTTCTCTCTGCCCCCCCATCACCTCCAGTCTATTCTCAACACTGCAGCTACATGAATCTTTAAAATGTAGGTCAGATCCTGTCATTCATCTGCGCAGAATCCTGCACTGTCTCCCCCGTCTCTCAGAATAAAAGCCAAAGTCCTTACAGTGGCTTACAAGGCCCTGTGTGATCCAGCTTTTTATACACTGTAAAATTCACTAGTACGTTTGTCTGTATGTCTTCCCCTGCTAGAATTTAAGCTCCGTGAGAGAAGACCTTAAATTCGTTGATGTGTTCCAAGTGCCTGTAACAGCACCTAGCATACAACATGCACTGGAATATTTGTTGAATGAGTAAATAGTGTGACTCATCTCTGAGTGTTATATCTGGGATTAAAATCTTAAGATCCATATTTAATTCTTATTTCTGTTCTGAGATTATGTTGCTTGTAGATTCTAAATTTACTTTTTAAAAAAAATCTAAACTTGCTTATTTGTGTTATCATGCATATTAAAATTGGAAACGTTTTAAAGACTTGATATCATTTGAAATTATCCACCCTCGGAGTATGGCTTAGAGAAGTAGAAATTGAAGAAGATAGGGCAGAGTGTATTTCCTCCCTTTGCTATTGCAAAAGCCGGCTTGCTCCCCAGGTCGTGTAGACTGCAGTTAGTGCATTGCACAGACGTCATGCCTGGCCGATGGTCACACTTTTGGTTCATAGACGTTTCATTCTTTTAACTTTTCCAGAAAAACCTGAATTATTAGCGTCCTGTGGACGTGTTTCAGTCTTTGGCCTCCGTGTGACATTTGGCACCAAGAAACTACTCCCTTCTTGAGACTCTCTTGCCTGGTTTCACTGGAACCTTTCTCCTGGTTCTCATCTGCCTTTCTGGTCACACTGGTCACTCTTTCTTAGTTACCTTTGGGGACTTAGCTTTTTTGCCTGTCAGTGTTTGTGTTGGCCGAGATTCTTCCCCTTTCTGCCTGCACACAGTCCCGGGACGTTGTTCACCTGTGGTGTTGCCACCTGCTATTGATGAACACCGAGTTTTCTCCTGGGTCGTAGCCCTGGTTTTATGACTGCGTCCTGAATTTCTCCTAGATGTCCATAGGCATCTAAAGTTCCATATGCCCTAAACTAAACTCATCTTTTCTGCAGACCTGTTCCTTCTGACTTTCTTTATTAGAGGATGGCACCGTCTGGTGCCCAGGTTGGAACTCTTGTACTGTCCTCATTAAGTCTTGGGTGTGTTGATTTTTCTGTGGTCCCTTTGTCTTGCTTTATGCTTTCTGACATGTAATACTTTTTGAAAGAAATTATTTTTTAAAATGTGAGCTATCATTAGCACTTTTCTAAAAGACCGCTGTTTCTTGGAAGGGGGGGAAAGCAAAACAAATATGTTTAAGCAACGTTTTTAAAATGTAAGCCTTTTAAAAGATTGTTTCTAAGATTTGTAATTTCTCAAACTTCAAATTTATCAATCAGCAATTTTGAAGAAAATTGTGTTCTGCCGTTGTATTGTTTTTATATATTTAGGAGGTGGTTCTTCTATTACACTAATTATTATTAGATACGTAGGAGGTAAAATCCATAAAGTTCTGAAATTCTGCATCTCTTGATAGCTTTTCCTGCTGCTGATGCTTTGTGTGATTACCATGTGGGCTGTTGGATACATCCTGGACTTCAATTCAGATTCTTGGCTTTTAAAAGGATGTCTTCTAGTAACATTGTTTTTTCTGACATCTTTGTTTCCAAGGTGTGTATACTAGTCTTTGCAAGGCTGGTTATTGAATTTCCAATTTGATTGCTTATTTTTATTGTCAGTTAGCTGGAATCACAGATTTTTATTGAGCTATGAATGTTACTTATTACCATGTGGAAATATCCTCAGGGTGGTGGGAGAGAAGGGCTTTGGTAGCAGATGATTTGTCTGAAAGCAAATTGGTCAACCCCGTAATTTGATTGAATTGGCAATTGGTGGAAAATAAATATCCTAGCTCACTTTTTGAATTGTTAATTTTGGTGAATAATGGGAAGATTTTTGTAACTATTTTGCATCCTGAAGCATTTTTGCCCGTTTTTCAGAAATTTTGTTTTTTCCTTTTCTAAATCTAAATTTATTTTAAGCTAGTTATTTTTTGCTCTTAATGTTTTTTAGTTGAAACAAGCTAATTAAGTCATAGGAGATAAAATAGTAACTATGGTATAGTTCTCTTTTTAGGAAAATATTTATGCATGATTATGTATAGTCAGTGGGTAAGAGTTAGATTGCCTGGGTTCAGGTCAAGCTTTACCACATTACAGTGTGACCTTGAATAAGTTGCTTTACATAAACTCTGTGTGCCTCAATGTCTTCATCTGTAAATGAGGATAATTGTGACAATGCCTGCCTCATGGTCAATACATATACAATGGTTAGAACCATGGCTGACACACAGCACTCAATAGTCATGTCACACCCCAATCTCTTCTTCTCGCTTCCCTTTCTTAGTAAGACGGCATCTGTTTCCTCATGTGAATAATGAGTATCGTCCTTGGATTACTGTCGTCCTCACTTCTTCCCTTCTCTTCACTTCCCACATCTAGCCCATTGCTAAGTCCTTCCTGCTCTCCCTCCAATTGGTCTGCTCTCTCCATCGCCTCACCTGGCACCCTAGACCCTAGACCCAGCCTCCTAACTGGCGTCCTGACTTCAGCACTTACCCCTATAGTTCATCCCCACTTATATCGGGGTGGTCTTTTAAAAGGCATGTCCATTTCTGTCATTTCTCCCTGCTTAAAGCCCTCCTTCAGTGGCTTTTCCTTATACTCAGAAACCCAACTCCCTGCTTATGAGGTGTTATGTAATTCATTCCCTCCGCTCTGACTTCATCTTTTTCCTCTCTTCCCTTCACTGCTCTCCAGGCTCCTTTCTGTTTCTAGAACACATCACACTCATTCCCACCAGGGCCTTGGCTGATACCACATCCTTGCTTATCTGGAGACCGCGTTCAGGCCTCAGTTTCAGTGCCGTCTCCTTAGTAAGGCCATTCCTGACGAACTCTGCTGCATCACACTGATTTACTTTCTTCATAGCGTGTCATCACTGTTTCCTGGAATATATGACCCAGACAAGCAGGAAACCTATCTCTCCTGTTGAACATTTTTTTTTTTTTTGTGAGGAAGGTCAGCCCTGAGCTAACATCCATGCCTATCCTCCTCTTTTTTTGCTGAGGAAGACTGGCCCTGGGCTAACATCCGTGCCCATCTTCCTCCACTTTATATGGGACGCTGCCACAGCATGGCCTGACAAGCGGTGCGTCGGTGCGCGCCCGGGATCCGAACCCGGGTCGCCAGCAGCAGAGAGCGTGCACTTAGCCACTACGCCATGTTGAACATTCTCATTCACTTAATGAAAGAAAAATGTGGTGATGATGGTCCCTAGAAAAGGATCTGGAAGGAGGTACGCTGTTGCTCTCCTCCGGGTGTGATCATGCGTATTCCTGTGCTCTTCTTTCGCTTGCCAGCATTTTCTGGAATAAGCATGCGCCTTTTGTCATAAGAAAAAACAAAGTATTAGAGGAATCTTGCCACTTGGTCACTTAAGAGCGGGACAGTTGGCTGGAAATGAATTAGAATTTAAAAGTAAAGTAAAAGCTCAAATTTCTGAAAAATAGCAAAATGCCTAAAATTATCTACTATTCAGAAAACTTGTAACTTGGAGATATTCATTCATTTTCCACTAATTGGATTGACTTAGTCTCCAAATAAATTTCAAGCCAAATCACCAGGAATCATAATCATCACTTTTTTTGGTTTTTGGTTTTTTTTCAGAGAGAAAGCAAAGGCTTAGCAATATCTACTTACCTAGGATAGTGGCATTTGAGATTTTTTTGATTTCGTAGAAACCCACATTGTAAAAAATTTATATGAAAACGTTTATTTTTGATGACAGTGAGTTGAGGGCTTCCTTAGCTAGGCTTGGCGTGTGGCCACATTCAAATAGGAGACAAATGCACATGGCAACTTTATCTATGCTGCTTTCCTTTCTCCCCCACTCCTCTAGAGTCCCAATTTCATGGAGGTAAGCAGCTGCAAAATTCTACAGTTATTAGGCTGCAGGGGTGGTTGCTTGTGGACGCAGCCTGCCATGTGAGCCTGTCAGAAGGACACAGGTCATGGTAGCAGGCTCTTACAAGTTAGGTAGTCCTCTGCACTCCTTAATCCGGTCACACGCGTCTTTGCTGCAGCGTCTCAGACAGGTCACGCCCTGGGCTTGCCTGTGCTCCGTCTGGCCTGTTCTGGCAGCATACTGGGTGCCTGAGGTTTGGGATCTTTAGTTCTTCTCAGATATTACTTTATCATAGTTATGCTTATGATCTTGATGGCTTTTTTAAACCCTTTTCATACCCATCATCAACCATTGTTTTTTCCTGGTATAAATTTTAAAATAGATCCAAATAAACTATATTCATGCATAGATTTACTATATTATTCAATGTAAAAGAGAGATTTTTTCTTTTGAAATTACAGTATAAGCATTTGAATAGGTTATATGTGGACTTCCAAGTTGCTTGTTACCCAAGTAAGGTGGTTAGTGTTCTGATGACTAGTGCCACTTGTAGCCTTATGTATCTTTTTTTCTCTTTGTGAGGAAGACCAGCCCTGAGCTAACATCTGTTGCCAATGCTCCTCTTTTTGGTGAGGAAGATTGGCCCTGGGCTAACATCTGTGCCCATCTTCCTCTACTTTATATGGGATGCCGCCACAGCATGGCTTGACAAGCGGTGTGTTGGTGTGCGCCCGGGATGGGAACCTGTGAATCCTGGGCCGCCGAAATGGATCGCGCACACTTAACCGCTGCACCACCGGGCCGGCCCTACCTTTATGTATCTTTTTATGTAATAGAGTGTCTCCTTCTCAAGCTGGTTGTGAGATGAAAGTGCATCTGTATGTTTCAGAAATACACTGCTAGCCTCTAGAAGAGAGCTTGTTAAATGTGAAGGTGAATCTCTAAGGATTTAAATCTCTGCATTTTGGAGTTTTGAAAATATGATATGCCAAAAAAAGAAATACAAATAGGATATATCAACAGAAATAAAAAAGGTTCATTGAAAATATAAAGTAATATAAAGGAATGAAATGATGTATAAGTTATAAGAACTAGAATATTCACTTCTTGAGAGTCTTTGTGCTTCAGTTTTCTCGTTTGTAAAATGGGGTGATGATGGTACATAACTCTATTGCCACATGGAAAGTGGCACATGGTGAGCACGCAGTAAGTGTAGGGTGTTGTAGTTATTTAAGGGAATCATCATCATTATTATTATTATTATTATTAGTTAAGGGAATTTAGAACTAAAGTTAATATGAATCATATTTGTTTTCACTAACAGCTTATGTTTATCCTTTTTTCTTTTAGGTTCTTGTTTGGGTATAAGAGCCTTGTGTACTTACCGACGGTCTTTCTGCTAAGTTCCATTTTTTGGATATTTGTGACTTGGTTCATCTTATTCTTTCCTGATATCCTTCAAGCTTAAATGTAAATGCATATCATATCTCATTTTGCCTTTAAAAAATAGTAATGCCATTGTTATAAATTTGGATATGAGAAGAGATCCAGGCAATGCAACTCACTTTTGTATTCGTTTAATGATTCTGGCTGAAGATGTTTAATGTTGAAAATCTACTCAATTCTGGAAATAATCTCAGAGCACACTGTGGAAACAGTAGGTGTCTAGTATTTATTACTCATAGGAAGGAAATAGTGGGATGAATTATTGTCCTACTTGGACTTAGAAAAATTTGTTGTATTGCCTTGAGATTCCCTTCAAGGTCAGATAGTCCGTTTGACTTGGTCAGCAGTTATAGTTGATAAATAAATCTTCTGGGTACCAGATGGCCTGTATGGGAGGGCTATTGGGGGAAATGTGTCCCCTCAGCAATGGTTAGTGCAGTGTTATTAGCCATGGCGGTGATTCTCAATCCACAGTAAAAATAAACTTACATCGCCACCCAAAACATATGTAAAAAAAGTTAATACTCTTAATATGTGCTTTACTCTGATATTTTGTTATTTTACCCTATTCTATTACCTTGTTGAAAAATGCTGGTCACAGCTCATTTAATTCTTTCATGGCCTACTAATGGATGCAGCCCATGGTTTTTTGTTTTTTTTTTTTTTTTTCAAAAAGCTCATGTAAGGCATAGGTTTATCACTCAAGGAGCAGGGCCCAGGCCAAGCCCAGCTTAGGGGTGTGTTGTGCTCTTAGGGTTGGTCAAATCCAGTCACCCAGAAGTGGAGAGTGGCAGTATGTCTTGTTTTATAGCTTTTTATAGATCCTGTTAGGAGGGAGGCATTTTCTCCAATTTTCCATCTTCCCACCTCTTCGCAGTCTCCCTTCTCCCCTTCCAAGGTCCCTGGGAAGCCGTGCTAGCCTTGCTTTCATTACTGGGTAGGAAAAGAAGGAATGTGGTGGAGGGAAATGTACCTTTAAGCATATTGCTTTAAGTTCTGTGTTATTTCTCTTTCTTGTAATGGCGTTTTTGAAAAGAAAGAACAGTGCTTATGGGAGAGATGCATACACTCAGTTCAAGAATATTTTTTCATCGGAATAAACGTAAAGTGAGGGAGGCCTGTGAGTTCTCAGAGTGCACACATGTACCTTCATTATAGCATGTTTTTACTTTAATGATGCTTTTTAATTCTGAGCATTATCTCTAATATTTTTCTGATTCCTTTATCTAAATGAGGTCATTTGACTTTTTTTAAAAGATTTTATTACATCTAACCTTTGTCTCATAATTACTGATTTAGGGGCAGATTTTTAAGCACTAGTCTTATTACCACCACTTAGTAAGACTTGGAGTATCATTATGTGATATAAAAATACTTTATAAGTAACCGTGAGTGTATAAAATAACAGCACAGGACTCATCAAAATCACTTGTAGAAGTTCCTGGTGAATTCTAGGGTAATTGACATGATACTCAGAAGGTCTGGCTGATATTTTTGTTTACCGACCCATGTGGCAGTGGGTAGACGCAGTTTTTAAATTGCGTTTCTTGATGAATTTTTAAAAATTTGAGCCACCCACATTATTTCATATTTTGCACAAAATGTGAGATAGATTTTATTTTAAATTATTTCAAATGTGCATAATCAATATTAACAAAAATGTAACTCTGCTGTAGTTTGAAAACCTCAATTAAAGAACTTAGTATTCAGTTGAGTTTAACTATAAACTGTTCAATATTTCTGAAGATGCCATTGCATTAGAAGAGCTGATTTCCATAGCTAGACAGAGTCTCAAGATGCTGGAGTTGACAGGATGAGTATTTAACTCTCATAAAGCTGTTTGATGGAGGCACCCATATGAGCCTGCTGCTGGTGAGGGCGTGTCAGTCAGGAGGGGGCGCACTTTGCCATCAGATCAGTGTTTTTCAAGCCGGATGTTAGATGCTGTTGGAACTGCCCTGGGTATGCACTGAGGTGCTGCCCTGCACAGACCCATCCCGAGTGTCTGAGGGTGCCAAGTCCGGATTGCGTGGGGCTCTACAGCCACCTTGTCCCTTACGGGAAGAGGAGCTGGGGCCCTGTGGAAGGAGTATGGTCTTTGGAATTAGAATGAGTTGGCGTTTTGGCTCTTTTTCATACTAGTTCTGTCCCATTGGGAGTTACTGAATTTCACCGAGTCTCAGTTTTCCTGTCAATTGGGGATAATGGTCCTGAGCTTGTGGGCGGCTTCGAGGATGACTGCTGCGATGTCTGTGAAGTGCTGACCGAGTTCTCACTGCGTGATTGGCGTTCTGTAGATAATCCGTGTTATTTTGTTATTATTAATTACTCTTAGGAACAAAATCTGAGTAGAAGGCCCCATGTTGAAATTCATTTTAAGAACAGCTCTAGTTTAGCTTCTCAGACAATCACGTTCTTTTGGTGCATTTTATATATTCAGTAAGTAACGTATTTGGCCTTTATGAGGCAGGATTGAGTGAAAGAGACAGGACCTTACTGAGGGTTTTGGAGGTAAGATGAAGACTCAGGGAAGAAATGGTGAACCACTGAGCGTTCATTTGTGATTCTGGCCGTGGCTAACCGAGTTAAGTGTAAGAGGGATGAGTACGTGGGAAGTGCTGTTTCAGAGAATCCGTGTGTACCAGTACCTGTTGTGGTGACGATGATGTAGCTTCAGGTCCAGTGGGAAGGAACAGGAGCATTGACTAAAGGCACGGTCTGGGTAGTGACGCAGCTGTCAAGGAAGCCAGTGTGTTCTCCAGTAGCAGTGTGAGGATTTGAGTGTCCAAGCAGAGGACAACAGCAATCTCGCTGTCCTCTGCACTGGCAGCACACACCTGAAGTGTGTTTGCTCTGTTTTCATTGCTGTTCTTTTAAAAGAGACAAGGTCAGACGGGAGCACGGACGGAGGAACGTGACCAGAAGACTGTTGTGTAAGGAACAGTGTTGTCACTTATCCTGGAGGTGTGAGCACTGCCTTTTAGTTTCAGGTGTTTGGATGGCTATCATCTGGAAGCCAGTGCATTGTATAGAATGGGCGCTCGATGGAAGTGTAGTGCACAAATGAGGACTGAGCTTCTGTCAGGTGGTTGTAAAGGACAGCTCTAGTGTAGATCCAAAGTGTGGAGCTGAAGGGTCTGCAGAACGAAAACCAGTCAGTCAGGTTCCAGAAAGGCCAATTTTAGCTCCCTACTGAGAGACTTTCTAACTGCAGAAGGGTCACGAGCTCCCTGACATGTCTATAACAACTATCGTCTCAGCTCTAAGTGCCATTGAATAAGCGTTCTTAGGTTCAGGGAAGGGAAGAGAATCCTCTGTAGGGGATCAGGAAAGACCTGGCAGGGGAGGGAGAATCTAAGTGAGGTCTGGAAGGCGGGTAGGACTTGGACTTCCTGAAAGTGTGGTTTTAGAAGTAGATGGGGAAGTGGGAGCGTTTGGGGTCAATGAACCACACGAACAAAGGGCATGGAAGCAAGGGGTGTTTGCTTTTATGTGAGGGGATATAGTGCAATTCACTTCACTTGGAGAGAGAATCCAGTTATTCTCCTCGGACTGGTTTTGAAAGTTATTCAGAACAGGAGCCCAACAGTCAGCTCAACATGCAGGATCATCATATGATTCAACCGAATGTGGCTTTGAGAGTGTGTCATGTGTGTTGATCACAATTTTTTGTGTGTGTGTGAGGAAGATCAGCCCTGAGCTAACGTCTGTCACCAGTGTTCCTCTTTTTGCTGAGGAAGACTGGCCCTGGGCTAACATCGGTGACCATCTTCCTCCACTTTTTATATGGGACTCCGCCACGGCATGGCTTGACAAGCGGTACGTTGGTGCGCGCCCAAGATCCGAACCCCGGGCCGCTGCAGCAGAGTGCGCACACTTAACCATTCCGCCGCCGGGCCGGCCCTGTGTGTTGATCACAATTTTATGGGGATGTGATCCTTTAGCAAAAGGTCTTGATCTATGTACTTTTTTTTTTTTTTTTTGGTGAGGAAGATTGGCCCTGAGCTAACATCTGTGACAGTCTTCCTCTATTTTGTATGTGGGTCACTACCACAGCATGTCTTGATGAGTGGTGTAGGTCTGTGCCCAGGATCCAAACCCATGAACCCGAGACGCCAAAGCGGAGCATGTGGAACTTTAACCCCTGTGCCACTGGGCCAGCTCCTTCACCTGTGTACTCTTTAATAGTGTTCTTCCTGATTCATTCTAAGTAAGCTTTATTCATTAAAACTCAGTTTCATACCACTTTTCTGGACCCTATCTCTTTCACAAAGCCAGGCCCATCTGCAGGTAAACTGATTAACTAAACCAACAAGATTTGTTCTTGTCTACTTGAACCAGATGGGGTTTGCTGCGTTTTGTGGGTTAGAGCAGTGCTCCTGAAACTGTAATGTGTGTGTGGATCCCCTGGGGGTCTTGTTAAATTCCAGAGTCTGGTTCTGTGGGGCTGGAGTGAGGTCTGAGTTCTGCCTTTCTAACAAGCTCCCAGGGAGAGCCGCTGATGTGGGTCCCTGGACCACACTTGGGATAGCAAGGGTTTAGGGTCTACTTTATGGCCATCTTTTCCACTCTGAGTTTTGGCAGAAGACCACTTGGCAACACTTTGGAAGTTACTGTGTCAGTAATGATTTGAATCGGGCCGGGAGAATTGGTTTACTCCTGGTGTATTAGTTTGTTACTGCACGTTCTTTTTTCTTTCCCTGGAGGGGATTTTTACTTTTCATACAAAGAATTTGTACCACTTCAAAAACATTTCAAAGCAGGTAATGTTTATCCTGGAAACACTTTTTATCTTAATTTATCCATAGTATCTGCTTTCCCAAATAGTGTTTGATTTATAATCACTTTGCAGGGAGAACAGTTTCTTTGGTGTGTTTCTCAATTGACTCTTGCTAATACACTTACAAGGATTAGGTAGTAAACTTTCCAGTAGAAAATTTTTGAAAGTATTTATCTAATATATAGGGAAATAGTTTTAGTTGGAATCTCTGAACCAAGTGGCTTGTTTCTTGGAATGATTTTGTTAAAATGACCAGAAAATATTTTTTTTAGCTGGTCACAGGAGAGCCGCAGTTACACCATTAGAGATTAATCTATTTGGATCTTAAATGTTTTTCAGTCTTCAGGATGTTCTTCATATATTGCAACTATTCCTGTCAGTACTTCCTGTGCGTTTCAACTAATGAGGAGGGATTAATTATTAGCCAACAGTGAGCAAGTTCCAGTAGGATCAGAACATGGGATGGGGCCCCCAAACATAACATTTAGGGGCAGGGATGTGTGTACGTAAGGGAAGGTGAGGATAGAATGCAGAGAAGGGAGATTCTTAGGCCCCAGTTATGAAACTTGCTTACGTCATAATTATGCTCTTCTTAATGGAAGTCTGATACGTTCCTTAACTTGGCTTTAACATGTAGCAGGCACCCCTTTCTATTTTGCTTTCCTTCTCAGCATAGCAGGCTTCCTCTACTTTTTCTACAAGACTTGGGCAACCGATCCAGGCTTCACTAAGACTTCTGAAGAAGAAAGGAAAACGGTGAGCCTTCTTTGTGATGCTACTGATTTTTTCCTTGGGAGGGTATGTGAACTTCAGAGGGTCATAGCCATGTTGGTTTCTGTCCTGGCTGCGTCTCTAGTGCCTGGCACCTAATAGGTGCAGCGTAAACGTGGAATGCTTAAATCAGCAAAGGAGAGTTCTCCCCTGTCATGCTGTTTCATTTATTTTATGAAAGTTTTAAGAAATATTTTTGTTTTCTGTTAAAGTAGAACCCCACCAAGACTTTGTCAGATGTGATTTCTGCTAGCAGATAGGAGCTCCTCCTTGTTTATGGTAACACTTAGATAATGATCATTTAGCTTCAATTTAACACAGGGAGGGTAACTAGGCAGGAGTCCCCCCGACTGACTGAGAAGGTGCCCCTTCTGTTCCTCAGATGTGAGTTGTCAGGTGACTTGGCGTGTCTGCGTTGCTCATGAATATTTAGCAGTTGGGGAGAGAGTCGTCATCTTTGTTACCTAACACCAGTGTTCCTGAAAGACTGAGCCCTGGGTGCTTATAAGCACCAGTTTTGATGTATACTGATGGCTTTTGTTTCTTTTTGATGAGTGTATATGTATGTATTTATTTTTCTCCAGCAGATTATAACTGGGAGATGATTGCTGTTCATGGAGAGAAGGAGGGGTGTAATTTTTGTGCATTCTAGTTTATTGGCTATGGTTGAAAATGCAGCCTTGAAAAGTCACATTATTTTAAGCACAGAATGATTTAGTGGCAAGTCTTCCAAATTGCTTTTCTAGCTACCTCAGTTCAGAGAGAGGGCTGTGCGAATTGTATATAACTGTGCGTTATACGTTCCCCAATGAAACGTAAACGTGAGGTCAAACTTCCTGTCTTTCAGAACATCATCACCCTTGCAGAGACAGGCTGTCTGGACTTCAGGACATTTTGTACATCATGTCTTGTGAGTGAGTCTTTTCTTTATGATTTTTTTCCCATAGTAAAAGCAAATTCTTGGTTACGTTGCTCATGTAAGCGCTTGTCAAATCTTCATGGTATGTTTATACACCTTTGTTTTCACCAGGTTCTCATTTTGCATTGCTGCCAGAACAGTTTTCTGCCTTGACCATATGGGAGCGTGATGTTTGTAATCTCTTGCAGTTGCCTGTGGTTAAATCTCTCTCTGTGTTTGTTGGCTTTTTCCTGCCATGAGGCGTACATTAGAGCTCACTGGGAGTCAGAGGCTCATGATCACCCTGGAAGCCACTCAGTGAAACCTCTCATTTTGCAATCAAGGAATCATGGCCTAAAGGAACCTTCCCCAGATTATTGGCAGAGCAGAAATGTGACTCGGGTTTCCTCTCTCTTATTCCAGTGCTCATTCTGCTGGGTGGTAGTGCCTCATTTCCCCTTAGTCAGTGTCAGTAGGCTCTGGAATTCAGACCCCCTTTAGTGATGGCCTAATCAAAATAGATGTGTGGAAGTAAGTATTGCTAAGGCATTCCAGAGCCTCCATGTGAATTGGTGATCTATTTAGGATTATTTGTGCCAGTGTCTTTATGATTTAGGAATAAAATTTTGCTTGTGATTTGTTACCACTTTGAAACCCTGAATTTTGCTTAGGCCTCTCTTAATTGCCCATTTAGATAAGGAAGCCATTAAGGTCACTCCACTGCCATGTGTGCAACTCCTGTGTGGCTCGATACGATCAACACTGCCTGTGGACTGGACGGTGCATCGGTGAGAAAGTGAATTTCTCAGTTTCCACTGCGAAGTTAAGCTTATGTTTAGTTACGTGTGGGACTTATAAGAAAAGTGGAGAGGTATCCAAGGGGTCCATTTTGTAGCTCTTCCTTGTCAGAGAATCATCTCTATGGTATAATACTTTTGGAAAACTGATTGTCGATGTTGATAATAATAATGTCATTTGTAAAGTATTTTGTATAGGACAGTATATTGTATAGTATTTTCAGACACTTTCATATATAGTATCCTATTTGATCATCAGAGCACATCTATGATGTTGGTATTATTATCTCCATTTTAGAGTTAAAAAAAATGTAAAAGGTAAAATTATTTGCTTGCGGTCACATTAGTAGTATCAGTGTCCTGCTCTGAATACCATGATCTTACCATGTTTTGTGGCTGTGTCTCTTACTCTTCTTCTCTACTTGCCTCCTTCCAAGCTCAGGTAGGAGCTAGAACCAGAGACAGCAGAGATCTGGGCATTGCCTTCCACCCAGGGAATGTTCCTTGTCCTCATTCCTCTGAGCTGTCACAGTAAAAGCCAGGGGTTTATTATGAGGAACTTGGGAGGAACTATGGTCGTTGGAGAGGATGTGCTTTTATAATCTTGATGAACAGAAGGCTGCCTCGGCTCAGATAGGTTTTGTCGGTGTATTTTGATGTTCTCCACTGGTCCTGAAGAACAGACGGAGACATAATTGCTGGGATCCCAAGCTTTATGGACCCCATCCCACAATAAAGATGAGATGATTGGCATTATAACAGGCAGCTTTGAATGGCAGTGGAAAAACAATAGTAGTGAGCCCATATGTTTTTATCACACTGCATTTAACGTAGTGTTTCCACATACATCAGCCTGTTTGGTTGCCACAGGCCTGTGAAGTAGACAGAAGAGATATGATCCCCATATGACAAGTAAGAACACTGGATCAGAGAAGTTAAACAGCGTACGTCTACTCACACAGATAGTCATTTGTAGACCTAGGTCTCCTGACTCCACAGGGTGCTGCTGCTTCTGCGGGGCTTTGCTGCCTCCAGAGAAGGTGGGAACGTCATGCTATCTGAGGAGCTTTTGTGCCATTAACGTCAAAATGCTCCCATCGCCAGCATCAAGAGGGCAGCACGTACAGCAGTGGGCTTGGTTGCTGGGCACCCTCACCCCTGCCTCACTGCTGTAGGCCTTTCTCAGGCTGCACTGTGCCCCGCTTTTGCTGTGTCCAGTCTCCTGCAACGTGTCTGTGTAGTGCTGCTGCGCAGATTTGTTTTCTCTGCTCCCATGCTCAGGTCAATCCTTGATGTCCAGCAGTTGTACTTATATAAACTTATTACATGAAGGAAGGAAGAGACACGCTGTGATTCACCCAAAATCCTGCCCTCTCCCCTTCCTCCGACACGACAAAGGCCATCCTAGAGCTATATGGGCTTAGTAAAGCCTTTGTTCTATTCGAAAACCGTGTCTTCTTTCAGATAAGTCATGAATTAAAGTTAGTTCAGTTAACATGGACAGTTGACCAGGACATATCAGAGCTGTTTGGTTTTGGTTTAGTGGTATCTAAAAGCAAAGCAACAGCTTCTCTCTTTTTTACTTTAGTGAAGGCTTTTGACAGGAAGGTGGTTAATAAGGTCTTGATCTGGAAGATCATTGTAACAAAGTATTAAATATGTTGTTTTTCTTTTTGGTTAGGTTTTGGCAACCATCACTATTACATATTCTTCTTATTTTTCCTTTCCATCGTGTGTGACTGGATTATATATGAATCTTTCATCTGTAAGTATAAATTTTTCTCACAACAAGCTCACGCACCCACACCTACGTACACTTTTCCCTGTAAACTCTCGTATGTCACATTCTGGCCGGGTGGTTATAAACTATACCCCTAATAAAAATGAAACGGATGCCTCTAAGACTCAGCCGTGGGGTGCTGCAGGAAATGCTGGAGGAGGGTAGTCGTCAGTACTTTGGAAGAGATTGTGCTCTAAAGTGGCCTTGATGGATTTGAGAAGTGATCAGAAAGACAAGTTCATCTAAGGCAAGTGCAGATTTATCCCCCAGTGAAGTGAGGAAAAATCAGCTGCTCAAGTACAAAGCAAGGGAATTGATAAGCAAATAAAACAGGAAAAAAAGAATGGTTGGGTGGAGAGGTTGGGGGCGGGGGAAGGTTGTCACAGTAATTAAGGAACAGAACTCTGAAAGCACATGCCGTTTGATAAATATCCAGTCACAACATAGAACTCATGGGAAAACTGTAACAGTCATTGAAAAGATGGAAATAATAACTTGGAAGAAGACATTAGATCGCTTATTCTGCGTCGCCGAGAGGGGAAGGTGACTTTTCAGTAGCAGCATCAAAGGGCGTCTGGAGGTCTCACGTGGGAGTGACATCCAGCGGTTCCAAGGGGGTTGGCTAAGAGGAACAGGGTTTACATGGAAGCAAGAAGGATTTTGGTAGCTGTTGAGAATTGCGTGACTATGCTTTTCAAACCTTGGAATAGGCTACTTAACTAGAAAAACTTAGAATTCTTGTTGTTTATCTATTTTGACTTTATTTGTTTAACTTTTTATTATTTACGTATTTTGAAGGCTTGTGGAGAATTGACTCTGGAGGCAGAGGCTTCACTACTAACCTGTTTCCATCCACCCTCCTGTTATAGTCATGCTCAAGTCTTGGATTTTGCCAGTAGAATACTAAATACTAGTTTGTTACTTGAGCTAAAATCTGGAATGGTTCAAGAAGACGTTGGAAAGTTTTTTTCCTACATTTTTTTCTTTTTCACTTAGCATCCCAAGCCCCACCTCTCCCTACCCCCCCACCCGCTGGCTTTCTTTACTTTAAATTTTCTTTAGTTTTTGAAAGATACTTCCGCCTAAGCCTCTCAGTTTCCCTTCCCAGAAACATCCAGTATTATAAGTTGGTTTTTGTTTGGGCTTTCATTTTTAGAGGTTGTTAATTAATCTCTATGTGAAATGGTCTGTTTTTGTCCTGCCATAGGTGTGGAGAGGGCTTCAGTTACCTTGTCAGGCCTTTCCCACCTGACGCCTTGCTTGTCTGATCACTAGGGAATGCTTTTGTAGCTCAGTGTAACTGTCACCTTCTCGAATGGATCTCGTAGTCAGAAGGTTGTGATCCGTGATCCCAGTTCTTGTTAAAGGCCGTCAGTACTCCTGAGCATCGGAACTTTAAAACCTCTTAGATTATGTCCTGTGGTGTAAGAAATAAAAGAGTTTCTGACAGTGCTTCTTTCTGTTGAAAAGAGCTGCCCTTTTAAGGCTGACAATAAAACATATTCCTGGAAAACCTTTTTAAGCTGGCCCATGGACCAACTTGTCCCTTGGACTGGATCCTGAGGGAAAGGAGCCAGATTCTACACCACTCTTGTCTCTCCCTCCACTAAAAATAGTCACCTTTGTTTGGTGTCTATGTCCAGCATAAGACTGTACTGATAAGGACAGAAGTAATTTTCCATCATGTTCAGTCTTTCCAAGTTGCTGTCTCAGTACATGCGTTGGTTCTTCCCTCCTCTTTGTCTTTATTCTCTGGCTCTGAACCAATTTTTATATTATGTTTTGTTTCTTAGGAACAGTCCCACCTTACGTTCACTTACAACTGTGTAGGCTAGCTACACGTATTTTGTTACTTTTATCCCATTTATATTCTGACAATATTTCTTTACATTGAATGAAGATGTCGTGTCATTTATCATTTCACAGACAGGAGAAATGAACTTGTGCTTCATTTTTCTAATGAGGCCTCACTCATCCCACCTTCTTTGTTACTATTAATGCTCCCATTACTATAGTCCTGCTCTGTACCCTCCCCACCGTGTGATCCAGTTGTAGCTACTTCTGGCTCTGCACAGCCTCCGTGCATTTCATCTTTTTTGGGGTCTGTTTTCAGGGTGGACAGTAAGTAACTGAGAAAGTGTCAGCATCCTACAAGTTACAGGGAGAAAGATTTTAGATCACTGTCAGGAGGAACTCCGTAACTGTCAGAGCTATCTAAAGATGAAAACGATTGACTCGGAACAGTACGAGGTCTATCATTAGCCAATGACCACTTGATAAGAATGTATTATTAGTACATAATTGAAGTATTATATTGCATAAGATAATGTACATGCCCATTTGCAGCCATATTTTGATATTAAATCTGAAATCCGTCCTATGAAAACTTCAGTTTGAGGTCATGCTGTGTTATCAAAAACGTTACCAGAAGAGAGCAGTAGAAATCCATAAGCGGAAAGAAAGCAGATCTTCTTCCCACTCAGCAACTGTTTTCTTTGCCTGCTGGTGGAAATTATTCTTTTTTGTCATATCAGGTACAGGGGATGCATCTATCTTTGCTGTCCTAATGAGAAGCTCTAAAGGGAGTGTAATTTGCCTTAACTGGTTACCTTGATTGTTACTCTGTGATGATTGCTTTTCAAATGCTTCTGGCATATATTCATGAAAGATGGTTGGGAATCAAATGACACTCAGAGGAAAGAAAAGAACAGATTTTAGGACTGAAATGGACAGCCAGTTGGTAGTAAAGTCATGGACTCATTTCCTTTCTCAGGAGCTCTGAAGTCCTGCTTTGGGAAAATGTCTAAAGCTCTTACTGTCAGAGGCGTTTATGAAACCTCAAGGTGCACATCTACAGAATTCTCATTTCAAAAACAATTTGCCCTCTATGAATGGTCGTGATGCCTGTAGAAGTCGTTGGCTTTACATAACCTTGAAGATCTGCTCCCTTGTTTCTGCTGCTTCTTACCTGTCTTCTTACTGCTGCTCTTAGCTGCATGGGGGAGGGGTCAGTATCATGAAGCCTGTAATGAAGTCCTCTCTTTTACTTGGCCTGTAAATAGATGTTCTGGGGAGAAACGGAGCTGCGACCATATGAATCTTGCTCCCTCGTCATTTCTTGGAGGTGTCTGTCGTGGATTCTTTCGCCTGAGCTCTCTCCCTTTGCAGGATAACGTATGGTGCAAGTGCAGAAGTACACCCAGTAACTGCATGCTGTGAGGTTCCAGTGGTATCTGGGTGCTTATCGGGTTTCCTGTGCCTGCAGCAGTGGCCTGTTGATCTGAACCTTTAATAAGAGTTTATATTCAGTTCTATAACCGATCTATATCTTGCTATAACATGAATAAGATAGAGAATTTCCTAAGACAAATATTTATTAAATATAATCGTTCTCAGTTGTCAAGTCTTTGAACAGTTCTGGGCAGAGCATTTTATGCTGAGTATGCTGATTTTAGTGATGATTTTATGGACCTTTTTTGCTTTTATGCCATCACTGCCAACTGCCGATGCAGTGTTATCATAGCCTTGACTAACAGTCAGGGACCATTTTTTCATCTTTGTTAGTTGTGCCGGCATTTGGAAGATCAAATCTTAAAGTGGAGTTCTGATCTGTGCCATTATGTCTTGCTTTCTCTTTTCCCTAAATAGAACTGCAGTGATTGTATCTTCTTGAAAAATGATCACTAGTTTGTTGCCTTTTTAAATAATGGCTTCATTTTTTGTGAATTCACAGATTGGTCGAATCATTGTGCCACAACCTTCAGAGAAGATGGACTGTGGACCTACCTTAATCAGATTGTGGCCTGTTCTCCTTGGGTTTTATATATCTTCATGCTGGCAACTTTCCATTTCTCATGGTCAACAATTTTATTATTAAATCAACTCTTTCAGGTATTTTTTCTCTTATAATGCCTTTGAATAAAATTTCCAGTAGCCTGTAGTAAGGTAGAAAGACTTGAATTTTAATTCAGAAGACTTAGATTCTAGTTCCACCTCTATCACTTAGTCTTTGGGTCTAGGCATGTCATTTGACTCTTGAATTTCAGTTTCCTTGTCTGTAAAATGGGGATAATAATCCCTGTATACTCTCACAGGATGGTTTAAGGGTTAGAATAATAAATTGTTAGTGTTGGACCTAGGAATTACCTAATCTGACCTCTTTATTTTACAGAGGTACAGAGAGGTGAATTGAATTGCTCAAGGTCACCCAGTGAGAAGCAAAATCAGAACTGGAAACTTAGGTCTTCTGCCAGTCCAATTCAAGTGCTTTTTCTGTCATACAATTAAATTATATGGTGTGTGAAAGCATGGCTTAAACTGTAAAGCATTGTGCAGATGTGAGGTGATGATTTTCCCTCACTTTTTCCAACCATGTTTGTCCTTGTTATGCAGTGCTTAAGTGGATGGAAGTGAGGGAAAATGAACGATATATCACTAACAAACGGAAATGGTAATTACACTTCCAGAGAAGGTCATGGCCATTAGAAAGTTCAAGCTCCAGGGGAGTAGCCACCTTTAGCTTTCTGTGAAGCTTCTGTCCATTCCCTGCTGCCTGCCTTCCCCTATGAGCAGAACCTAATTCTCATTGTTGGCTGTGGCCTGCCCTCATGGAATGGACAGCCATGATCAGTCTAAGCCAATTACTGCAAGACCTCAGATAATTAGAGCATTATTCAACAAAAGCAAGATGTATTCCACTTTTATGGGAACGTAACCAATTCTACAATAATAATAATAAAGAAAGAAAAAAAAATACAAAGGGAATTAAGCTAATAGTACTGACTGAACTGAGGTTTCTAAACATTCATCCTAATTTTCTGTCCCTCTGGTATCTACAGACTCAGGCAGTAAGAATGGATATTAGCACCAGTGATTATTGATATTAATTGCTATCATGTATAGTACTTAATATTTATATATGCTTTATATATTCCAAAGCACTTTCCCGTCTATTTCCTCACAAACATTTGAGGTGTAGACTGTGCCAAAGTAGTGTCTGCATTTTATGGATGAGAAAACTAAGCCTAAGAGACATTGAGTGTCTTGCTTATGGCCATAGGGCTAGTAAGAGGAGGAGTTAGATGTAGAATCTAAGGTTTGAGACACCAATTCTAATGCTCTTTCTTGTTTTCTGGACTCTTAGAATAAGTACAAGTATATGAGACTATAATATCCTTAATTTTTAAAAGAAAGGTTAATATATTTGTCTGTATTTTCTAAGGCAGGAAAATGGACTCAAAGTTTTAGATAGTTTTCAAATACTGGAGTTCAGAGCAAAGTTGTTTTCTTAATAAACAAAACAACCTAGTTATTTGAAGCCTTTCTGAGTGCTCTGGTGAGTTATGGTTTGACTGTAGCAAGTCTGCCTGAGTGCATAGATTGCTGGTCAGGACCATGGGCTTTGTTCTCACACCCACCGAGGTGTGATCCCAGTTCTGCTGCTTTCTAAGTTGTGTGGCCTTGGACCAGTTACTTCTCCTCTGTAAGCCTCGGCACTTGGTACCTTAAATGTGTTATCTCAGATCCTTAAACAATCTGGTGAAGATGTGATAATCTGTTTTACAGATAAGGAACTTGAGGTTTGAGTTGTTTTGAGGATTAAATGAGATAACTCAGTGAATAGTAATGGTTTCAATATTTGGGGAGTTTTTAAGTTACCTTAATTCCTAACCTTCCCCAAATTTATGGATTTAAATGTTCTTCACTTCAGATTAACTTTTTCATCAAAGAGATACTAAGAAGCACACACAAGTTGAGATAATAGCACCGATACTGATCTTACATTGTTTTATTCATCTGAAAGTTGCATGCTGAATGTGTTGAGAATCTAAACGTGGCCATAAGCCATGGTTTGAATTACTAAAGCAATGATTTCATGGCTCTAAGTCAGTGCACTGTGCTGTTGAAGGTTAATAAAAATCAGACAATCAAAAAAAAAAAAAAAATAGCCCACCTACTAGATTGACATAGGAGAGTGTAGGTTAGAGCTGCTGAATCTTTGTCCTCACCGGTGATCATTGGTTGGAAGGCTAGGTGGTATAGTCTTGGGGGAGTACTGGGTGTTTGCCTGCGTCCTGAGATGCACTACTGAGAGTGGTGGAGCCTCGGTGTAGTGGTATTTTCACGTACCTTCCAACCTTTTCCAGATTGCTTTTCTGGGCCTGACCTCGCACGAGAGAACCAGCCTGCTGAAGCAGAGCAGGCAGATGAGGCAGACGTTGTCCCTCAGGAGGACCCCGTACAAGTAAGTGAGATCCGTTCTGGCCGCTGAGTCCTGTGGAAGACGCTAGGCTAGCCATTGGTTTCCCTACCTAGTTCCACTGCCCATGGCCGTTCTGCTCTCCTCTAACTTGTTATCTGGTGAAGCTGAACTTCTTTCTTAGAAGCCTCAGTGACAGGAGGTAAGTGGTAAGGTCATGAGCCCCAAGGTGGTAAGAATTTAAGATTTAGTCTACTGGACTCGGCACAAATAATAAGTGACTTTGAAGTTTTGCCAAGGTGGGGACTCTCTCCAGTCGAGCCATGTGGTCACAAGGTTGCATGTGCTGGCGTGAAGCCAGTGTGAGATAATTAAGCACGTGGCTGAGAAAGGCAGCCACAAGGCGCTCGGTAGAAAGTTAGAGTGTGAGCTTTGCCAAGATTTTCAGCATTCTTTGAGCCCTATGTTTAATGTGCCCACCTGTGTCAGGGAGAAGCTAGTGTTTCAGGTTTGGGATCTGTTTTCCCCTGAGCATTGGTTATGTTAAACCTGTCCCCAGTTAAAAATTGAGAGTGTGTGTAGGAAGGCCATCATCTTTTGATGTGAGTGATCAGGCTTTGAAGCTTATCTGCCTGTCGCATGTCTCGGGGTCTTGGAGGCTGGGAGTGCTGCGGAGGTGACCCAGGGCCCTCCCGGGATCTGAGCGCTCGCTGCCTATCTCAGGAGCAGTCTATTTTAAAGCACACTCGTGGTACAAGATGAAACTGTTAGGCTGGTAGACAGGGAAACCCGAGCCTGGGTTATGACTACCATGTGTGTTTAGAGAGGAGAGAAATGACTTAATTGGAAGAGATGGCTAAAGTGATGGGGAGTGGAGAGTAGTGTTAAGCTTGTGATGATTGTTTCAGACGGGTGATAATCAAGTCCCTTTGTCAGTGGTTTAACCAGAGGAATAAATATCCACTCCACTGAAGCATGGGAGCCTTTGTGATAGAGGTGGAATTTTAAGCTGAGCCGTGAAGGTTGTGGTGGGGCATGGTGGAGGTGGAAGGAAGGGCGTTCCAGGCCCCGGAGAAGGGTCTGAATAAAGAGGCAGAGGTGAGAGAGCTGGGCGTGTTGGGGATTGCTGAGTAGTTGCAACATAAGCTGGAGGAACTAATGGTGATGCCTTAGAGCCACTTTGAATCTAGCTCCCAAAATCCTGCCCAAACCAAAGATGTGCCTTGTTTGTCCTCCCCTCAGGGACTTGTACTCACTAGCTGGCTCTGGAGCTGGGCCCCATGCATCCCCAGCATGTCTCCACACTTCTCCCTGTCCATTCCGAGTAGGAATGGATCCTCTTCCTAGGAAGCTGCCTCCTGAGTAGCGATGGTGCTTTCCTGACCACTCTCATTGGACAGCAGCAGCGGCACAAGCATCTTCATGTGCACATGTTTTGATGTGTGTAGAGGTTGGGTTAGGCACTTGAAAGATGGGGCATGTGTGTAAAAGTAAACCTTCCTCATGACTGGACTCGATAGTAGTATTCAGGAATTTAATGGAGAAAAAATGATGCTGAAGACTCTTTTGTCAGGAAGGCTCCAAAGGGGAAGTAGACCTTGACCTGGGCCTTACAACCAGTAGGCCTTAAAAGAATAAGGGGGTTACCTGAGGTTAATGTGGGTTCCAGGGAAGAAGAATGGGGCACACAGTTATGACCACAGGAAAAATAAAGCCAGAGTAGCTATAGCAGAAAGTTGATCAAGATGAGTTTGGAGAGTCAACCCCCAAGGAGTCTTAGGGCGTTATTGTGTAGGGCCTTTAATACAACGATGAGGAATTTGGATTTGAGCCTCTGGGCGGAGGAGTGTCTTTAAGGGGTTTTGATTGGGAGGTGAGGGGCTATGAACATATCAGGGCTTTTGGAGGACCAGTCTCCAAAATGTAAGTCGAAGTAGAGGAATTAAGACAGGGACATAATTTAGAGAGCTGCTTAGCTGGTTTAGAAAAACCCCATCTTGTTGATTTTTTTCTGGCCTCTCTGGCCTTTGAGATAATCAAAGTTAGAATTAGGGCAGTGGGAATGGAAAGAATGAAACTTATTGGTGGCAGTGACCACTCCAGTGAGTGAGGGACCCAAAATGAGCTTAGTAAGTTAGTGGGCAGAAGCCAGGGAATCTCAAAATAGGGATGCAGGTCCAGAATGGGACTCAGCTTCAGTTTTAAGGTGCCATAAACCCAAGGAACCATCTGTTTGACCTCTGGATTCCTGCAGGATCTTCAGATGATGTTCTATATTCTAAGTTCTCGGTGAATGTTTGTGGTTTGAATGAATGAATGTGAGGAGCTAACAGGAAATGTAGTAAGACATGTTCTCTTCCTTTCTCGGCAGCCTCGGTTTCACCCAGAACCTCGCAGATTTCTTCCAGTGTGGCTGCTTTGGCCTGGTCAAGCCCGGTGCGGTAGATTGGACCTCACAGTACACCATGGTCTTCCACCCAGCTAAGGAGAAAGTTCTTCGCTCGGTATGAAGAAAAGCAACCCAAACTCTCACTCCAATTTGTTTGTGTTTATGTTGATGCACTGAGGTCTGCAAGCAAAATGAAGACTTAGAGTTCCCTGAGCCCACAGGGAATCACGGGTGGTTTGTAAAGCCATTGGTGAAAACAGAAGTTCTCAATAAAGGCATTACACTTCTTTAGATTTAGCAAGATGGACTGTTCCTGAACAATCTTCAGACATCTAAAAAACTTTTATATTTTTCACAAGAAAATGCAAGGTACTTTTTTTTTGCAGATAATATTCACTAATTATGGATAAAATGTGATATTTTCAAATACTTTATTGGCTGTTTCAAAATAGTGCTGTTCTTTAAACTTGTAATTTTTGATAAATTATTTGTCTTTGTTTTATCTATAAATATGTAAAAAAATATTTAAATACATGTGCCTGTTTTGCTTTCACCTTAATAAAAATTTTTTTTTGTAGTTGAGGCTTAGTTTCTGACACTTAACACTTCTAGAATCTTAAATTGAGAAAAGGTGTGTATAGGACATAAACTGATTCACGACTCCAGGAATGAGTTGAGATCACTGTTAACACCAATAAGCAAGATTTAATTTAGTTTTCTATCTTACTTAGAAAATGGAATATGGGAAATTCTAAAGATTAATTACTATTTTTACTCAGTACCTTTGAAACATTAGACTGGTGTGATTATAATTGCTAATTTCCCTTGTTCTGGAGGAAAGGCTGAATCAACTTGAGCTCCTGGTATTGTGTGTATGCGCCCCTGGGCACAACACCTTCCTGCTGAAAACCCTTCCTTCGGTTCTGCTGCTCTTGGGGTAAAAGCTAAAGTTCTCATCAGGACCTACAAGGCCCTGAAGGATACAACCTTGTTCTGTTGACCAGTCTTACTCAGGACCACGCTTTGTACTCCTCCCACATGGACCTCTCAGTTCCTCGAGGATCCGTTCTCCTTTCTTCTGCAGAGTCTTTGCAGATAAGGAAACTAAAGCCTAAAGAAGTTTGCATCTTCCTCAAGGTCACGTGAATGCTAAGTGGGGTAGCCACTCTAAAGTCCCAGTCTCCTAGAATACTGCCTGACACGTGTGTTCAATAAATATTTCAATTAATTTGTTGAATGAGTGAAGGGTTTTTAAGAATGACATGATGTGATTAGAATTGTGTTTGAAGACTGATTTTCTTTTGGGGAACAGAAGGACATTTTCAAGCTGTATCCACTCTCCTTTCCTTTCTCACCAACCCCTACCAAGTCAATATCCTCAAATTGTGATTCATAGACTATTTACATCAGAATGGCAGGGACAGGGCAGGGCCTGGGGCTCCCTTGTTTAAAATTCAAATTCCCCGCCTCATACCCTCAGAACCACTGTATTCCAGCACTTCTGATTGATATGTGACATGGAAAGCACATTTCATTCATTTTTAAATTATTCCACAAATATTTATTGAGCACCATACTAGGTCTTGCAGGCCATAAGACATTTCCTTGGGATACTAATCATGGAGCTTGCAGTCTAGAGGGGGAGCTAAGATAAATGAAACTAGTATAATGTGGAAGATATTAAAAGCCATAAGAGGGGTACAAATAAAATACTGTTAGTTTAGAGGTTGGGGAGAGCCTCAGTGGATGTGATCAAAGAAGAGTTTATGGATGATGGGGCATTAGAGAGGGTCTTTCAGTGATAACTCAGTTTGGAAATACGGAGTTGGAAATGAAAGGCATTCTCGGGGAGAGAACTTGATGAGAAAAGACCATGGGACAGTAAAGTATCGTCAGAACGGTGACCGCCTGGGTCTGTGGGATGTTTGAAGTGGGGAGCTTGGTTAGTAAGTTGTGGAGGTGGATTGGGGCTAGATCGCCAGGGCCCTGAATGTAAGCTAAGGAGCTGTGAGATTCGAGTGAGCAATAAGGGGCTACTTCTTCAGTCTCCTGTCAGTAGAAATCCTTGGAAAGGTTGTGTGCAGTCAGTATCTCAGGTCCTCCCTTCCCTTCCTCCTTTGACTCACAGCTGTGAGGCTCTCACCCCTGTGCCGAATGGACGCTGCCTTTGGCAAGCGCACCGGTGTCTTCCATGTTGCTGAATTCAGCGGTCAGCTCCGAGTCCTCGTCTTACAGAACCTACCGGCAGCATTTGAGAATTAGTCACTCTCTCTTCCTCGATACACTTTCCTCACATGGCCTCCAGGAAAGAGCACTCCAGGTTCCCTCCTCATCTGCTTAGTTGCTCCTGAGAGCCCCCAGTCTCCTGTGCTGTTTTTCCTCCCCTACCATTTAGTGTTGGAATGTCCCTAGTCCTTGGTCTTGCTCTTTATCTCAACTCACTTCCTTCCTTGGTGATCTCATCCAATTGCATGATGGCATATACCATCTCTCGGCCAAAACACCCCGGGTTTTTAACCCCAGTTCAGACTTCTCAAACTCCAGACTGGGTACTTGACGTACCCACTCAGACATCTAGTAGACATCGTAAACTTAACATGTCCAAAACTGAAACTGAACTTCTGATTTTCACCCTACCCCTGCCCACACAGGTAAAAAATAGATTTAAAATATAGACAAAAAATAAAACAAATTTTAAAATAAAAAGTAAACAACCCTGTTTCCTACCCTCAGTCTTCCCTGTATCAGTTGATCATAAACTACATCCTTTCAATTATTCAGGCCAAAACCTTAGAATCTTTTCCTGATAACCCTCTTTTTCTCATAGTACCCCAGATTCATTTCTTTGAGAAATCCTATTGGCTCTATCTTCAAAATATGTTCAGAATTGAACCCTGGCCACCATTGCTGCTCTAGTCCCGAGTTAACCATCTCCTCTGGCTGGGTTACTACAGCCTTATTTGGTCCCCTTGCCTCCCCCCTCGCCCGGCTGTAAGCAGCCAGGGTGATCCTGAATGCTCCCATGGCTCCTCCTGTCACCAGAGGAAGGGCCAAAGCCCTGACCGTGGCCTGCAGGGCCCTGCGGGATCTGACGCTTTGCCTGCTTGCCCGGCACTGACCCCACACTGACCCCACACGCCTGCCTGGCATGCTTCTGCCTCAGGCCTTTCCCTGCCTGTTCTCTCTGCCTCGAGTGCGCTAACCCCAGAAACCCACAGAGTCAAGCGCCTTTCCTCCAAGCCTTCTGTCAGATGCCAGCTTCTCAGTGAAGCCTACCCCTCAACATTGTGCCAGTTGTAACATCCTGTTCTTGCGCTCAGCTTCCTATTCACCCTGCTCGGCACTTTTTCCTGTAGCCTTACCACCTTCTTACCTACCATGTAATTTATTTACGATGGCTGCCGCGCACTGTCTTCCTCTCCACCCCATTAGAGTATAAAGTCCACAAGGGATCTTTGTTTTGTTCATTGATGTATCCCAAGCACCTAGAATGTTGCTTAGCACAGAGTATATGTTCAATAAATATTTGAATTAATCAGCTAAGAAGTCTGTTGAATGAGTGAAGGGTTTTCAAGCGGGACTGATGGGATCAGAGTTGTGTTTGAAGACTGATTCTCAACTGGGGACAGATGGACTCTTTCAAACTATGTCCCCGCTCCCCCTCTCACCGACACCCACCCAGTAAGTATTCTCAAACTGAGGTCCTCAACCATTTACATCAGAATCAGGCTGGGGTGGTGTCCATGGGTCACTTGTTTAAAATTCAGATTCCTCATTTTAGACCTTCCAAATCAGTCTCTGAGGAGTGGGTCCTGGAGTCTGAACTTTCGTCCGGTTCCCCAGATGGTTCTTACATGCACATGCTACAGTTTGAGAATTGTTTACTTAAAGAACCTTACCCCACCTTGCTAGTGTGGCTTTTCCTTCAGGTGCACGTAGGTGTGAAAGCTAAAAAGAAGTTTGGGAATCTGTGTTATAGGTAGGCACCCTGGGTTTGAATCTTGCATCTACCAGTTATAAGCTACTTTTATCTCTTTGAGCAAATGACTTAGCTTCCTAGTGCCTCAGTGTCCTTATGTGTATGATGTAGATAATAATTGTATGCACCTTCAAGTGTTGTTATGAGGATTGGATATGTTAATACATATAAAGTGCTTAGAATTGTAATTGCATAGTCAGTGCTCAATAAATGCTGGCTGTTAATTCAGAGATCTTTGGGAAGTTGCCTACAGAGAGAGAGAAGCTGGTGGTAGGGAAATGTGCCAGATCTGCCCTTCTATCTGCGTGTGTGTTCTGGGGCTAGGATTCTGAAACTACCATCTCCTTGCCAGCTGACTTCCCGTCAATTCTGCCAGTAGGCTGGAAGGAGGAGGGGAGAAGGGACCCAGTCCATCCTACTTGCCAGCTGTTCCTCTCAGTGGTGTTCAGACAATGGCCCTTCACCCTGACAATGACAATGGAATCAGTGTCTAGCTTTTTCACCAAGGCAGCTCCATTGTGTCCCCTTAGAAGCACCAGCAGTAACCAGGCAGGGCTCTCTTCTCCGAGGTCTGACTCCTGGTCCCTGGGCGACCTCTCCTCGAGGCGTCTACATTAGGATACCCCCGTCTCTTCTCTCTGCTTCCCCAGTCCCAGGGGTGGTAGCTGTCTCCTGCAGTTATTATCTCTGCATTAAGTCTGTGTGTTCCTCTTTACTTTTTCAAAAATATTAGCACCTGTCTTATATTCAAGTCTTTAATCCATTTTGAGTTAATTTTGTGTATGGTGTAAGATAATGGTCTACTTTCATTCTTTTGTGCGTGGCTGTCCAGTTTTCCCAACACTATTGAAGAGACTTTCATTTCTCCATCATATGTTCTTGGCTCCTTTGTCAAAGATTTGCTGTCCATAGATGTGTGGTTTTATTTCTGGGCTCTCGATTCTGTTCCATTGATCTGTGTGTCTGTTTTTCTGCCAGTACCATGCTGTTTTGATTACTATATTTTTGTAGTATATTTTGTTTTGTTTTGTTTTCCCCAAAGCCCCAGTAGATAGTTGTACATCACAGTTGCACATCCTTCTAGTTGCTGTACGTGGGACGCGGCCTCAGCATGGCCGGAGAAGCAGTGCGTCGGTGCACGCCCGGGATCCGAACCCAGGCCACCAGTAGTGGAGCGTGCACACTTAACCACTAAGCCACGGGGTCAGCCCGTTATAGTATATTTTGAATTCAGGGAGTGTGATATCTCCAACTTTGTTCTTTATTCTCAGGATTGTTTTGGCTATTTGGGGTCTTTTGTTGTTCTTGAATGTAAGACCTGAAACCATGAAACTCTGAGAAGAAAATATAGGCAGTTCACTCTTTGACATCAGTCTTAGCAGCATTTTTCAAATACCTTTGAAATTTCCTTGTCTACTCAGGCAAGGGAAACAAAAGAAAAAATAAACAAATGGGACTATATCAGACTAAAAAACTTCTGCATGGCAAAGAAAACCATCAACAAAATGAAAAGACAACCCACCAACTGGGAGAAAATATTTGCAAATCATATATCTGGCAAGGGGTTAATTTCCAAAATATATAAAGAACTCATACAACTCAACAACAACAAAATGAACAACTCTACCAAAAAGTGGGCAGAGGATATGAACAGACATTTTTCCAAAGAAGATATACAGAAGGCCAACAGGCACATGAAAAGATGTTCAACATCACTAATTATTAGGGAAATGCAAATCGAAACTACAATGAGATATCACCTTACACCTGTCAGAAGGGCTGTAACTAACCAGACAAGAAATAACAAGTATTGGAGAGGATGTGGAGAAAAGGGAACCCTCATACACTGCTGGTAGAAATGCAAACTGGTACAGCCACTATGGAAAACAGTATGGAGATTTCTCAAAAAATTAAAAACAGAAACACCATATAATCCAGCTATTCCACTACTGGGTATTTATCCAAATAACATGAAATCAATAATTCAAAAATATATATGCGCCCCTCTCTTCATTGCAGCATTATTCACTATAGGCAAGACGTGGAAGCAATCCAAGTGCCCATCAACAGATGAATGGATAGGGCCGGCCCCGTGGCTTAGCGGTTAAGTGTGCGCGCTCCGCTGCTGGTGGCCTGGGTTCAGATCCTGGGCGCGCACCGACTCACCGCTTCTCTGGCCATGCTGAGGCCGCGTCCCATGTACAGCAACTAGAAGAATGTGCAGCTATGACATACAGCTATCTACTGGGGCTTTGGGGGGAAAAATAAATAAATAAATAAAATTATAAAAAAAAAAACAGATGAATGGATAAAGAAGATGTGGTATATATACACAATGGAATACTACTGAGCCATAAAAAAAGACAAAATCGTGGGCCGGCCCCGTGGCTTAGTGGTTAAGTGCGTGCGCTCCGCTGCCGGCGGCCCGGGTTCGGATCCCGGGTGTGCACCGAGGCACCACTCCTCCAGCCATGCTGAGGCCGCGTCCCACATACAGCAACTAGAAGGATGTGCAGCTATGACAGACAACTATGTACTGGGGCTTTGGGGGAAAAATAAATAAATAAAATCTTTAAAAAAAAAAAAAAAAGACAAAATCGTGCCATTTGCGACAACATGGATGGACCTTGAAGGTATTACACTAAGCAAAATAAGTCAGAGAAAGACAAATAGCATGTGATTTCACTCATATGTGGAAGACAAACAAACGAATAGATAAGGAGAACAGATTAGTGGTTAAAGAGGAGAAGGGGGTGGGGGGAGAGTGAAAGGGGTAAAGGGGCACATAAGTACGGTGACAGATAAAAACTGGATTGTTGATGGTGAACACAATCCAGTCTATACAGAAACTGAAATATGGTGATGTACACCTGAAATTTACACAATGTTGTAGCCAATATGACCTCAAAAAAATAACTTAAAAAAAATAAAGATACTTTGCATCCAAAAAATATATATATATTAGCACCTGTTTCATCAATTGCCTCTATTATTTTCTCTCTGTTAAAAAAAAACTAATGTGGTTTCTGTTTTTCTGACTGGACCCTGACAGATACAGAGTATTAGAGATAAGCCTTTAATAGCGGTCTAGACAAGAAGTAATGAAGGCACAGGGAGACCCAGCAGGCCCAGGTTACTGACTGAATGGAGGAGGAGGAGGAGGGAAAGTCAAAGATAACTTTGAAGTGTTGAACCCAATGAATGAGAGGGTGGCGATGCTCTCTGAGAAGTAAGGAAAACAGTGTGGAGTGACAAGCTGATGAGTTTGGTGGTTAGGGCCTACTGTTTGAGGTACTTGCAGGCTATCCAGTGGAAAAGTCTAGAAGACAGCAGGAAAGAGGCCAGGGCATGAATGAGACTCATCTGCACAGATGGATGAGATTGTCACAGGAGAGAGGTGGAAAAATGAGATGAAAGTGAAAATGGGAGTTGCCTTCCTGAAATGGGAAGATCATTTCTAAAAAGAGACCAAATGACAACCAATGCAAACAAAAAAAGCATGAGAGAAGAGAAGGGTGGGAACACAACCCTACGGAATATGGCTTTAGGGAGCTGGAGAAGGAGGAGGGGGCTGGGAGGAGGTCGGGTTGAAGGATACTCAAGAGAGTACAGTGTCATGGAATTCAAGAAAAAGGATTAATCTCAAAGAGGAAGCAGTCAGTGGTCAGGAGCTAAGGAGAGGCTGAGAGGAACAACTGAGGAAAGGGTTGATGATTAGGAGATGAGGTAGGGTGGGGTGGGGTGGGATGGGGGCAAGGAGGGGATTTGGAGCCAGAGGCTGAGACACTAAGGACTAAATGGAACCCAGTCTTACAGTTTGGCTCCCAAAGGAGAGGGGAGAAGGCAGTAGCTTGGGGTGAATAGCAAGGTTTTATTCGTGTTTCATTTTAAAGCCAAGGCAAACACCATCACGTTTATCCGGGCCAGCAAGATCTGACTGTTATGCCATCTTGCCATAACTTCATTCCTTTTCCCAAATATCTGTATAGTCACATCAAAGACGACACATTTGAATCACTTTCACAAATATTGGGCAAAATCTTGATGATGCTCCCTACGACTTAAATGGACTGGATGGACACTGGATGGACACTGAGCAGTGAATATCTCGGATGTAGCACATCCAATACTTCAGGTGTGTAGTAGTGAAGGGAGTGAATGCGATAATAAACATCCCCAAAATCTAGCGGCTTAGCATAACATAAAGGTTATTTCTCCCTCTTATCACAGTCCATTTAGATGTTAGCAGGTGTTCTTCTGTGCAGGGACACCAACTCCTTCCTAACTAGTGGCTCCACCATTTCCTAGGGCCTCAGTGTCTGCTGCACCTTCTGCATCTGCGGATGTGGACAGAGAGAATGGAGACCCTCCTTGAGATCTTGGAGACCAGGCCTCCGTTGGCCAACTCGGTCACGTGTCCCAGTCACTGGTAGGGGAGCGTGGGACGTGCAGGACAGTGTGTCTAGGAAGCAGAGGAGAAACACGGAGGCTGCTGAACCACAGTAAGGTTCTTTGTTTGTTTTGTTTTGTTTTGTCATTTCCAAGCTCCTTCACTCCAGTGTATAGTAATCTCTTCTTTTAAATTCTAGCAAAACTGGCATGTAGTCTGGCCTACACTCTCCCCTTCCCTCACTCAATAAATGTTTTTAAGTGCCTACTATTTGCTGAGCGCTGTGAATACAAGTGTGTCACGTTCTACCCAGGAGGCAGATGGGAATTCACAGTTTCATTGCGATGAGACAAGCGCTATGTTAGTCATACAGTGGCTATGGGAACACAGGGGTGGATTAATTCTGCTCAGGTAATCCAGGAAAAGATTAATGCAGAGGAGATGGTGTTTGACCTGTGACTTGATTAGCAGGGATTCACCAGGCTAAGGAGTTGGGTTAGGGGGTGTAGACGGAGGGGGTTCCATCATCCAGACATTCCAGGCAAAAAGAATAACATTAGAAAAGTATGATTAGGGGAGGGCACTTGGCAGATTTGGAAAGCTTCCAACCTTTGCCTGTAGCTGGAGCTGGTATGGAAGAGATTGTCTAAAGCTAAGTTGAATGGGTAAGTCCAAGGCCCATTCCTGAAAGTGCTTATATGACATACTGTTATAGGCTGAATTATGTCCCCCCTCCCCAAACACATTTGTCCAAGTCCTAACCCCCAGTACCTCGGAACGTGACTGTGTTTGGAGGTAGGGTCTTTACAGAGGTAATTAAATTAAAATGAGGTCATTCAGGTGTCCCTAATCCGACATGACTGGTAAGAAGAGGAGATGAGGACACAGACACACACAGAGGAAAGAGCCAGGGAGAAGGCGGCCGTCTACAAGCCAAGGAGAGAGGCCTCAGGAGAAATCAACTCTGATGACACCTTGATCTCAGACTTCTAGTCTCTGGAACTTAGAAAACATGATTTCAGTGGTCTAAGCCACCCGTTCGATGGTTCTTTGTTATGGAAGCCCTAGCCGACTGACGCACGTTCCAAAAAGTGGGAATGGACAAGGTGTATTCCAGGGACATTTTGGAGTCAGAGTCAGGGAGGCTTGAGCAGTGAGACAAGGTGGCGTGAGGGAGAGGGCAAAGCTAAGGACACGCAGGTTTTTAGCTTCAGTCTCCTGGGCAGATGGATGGCGGGGCTAGTAACTGGGAGAGGGGTAGAGGAGAAGAAGTTGCAGTGTCCAGTAGTCATGTCACGTGTGTGTCTTACCCTCGGCAAGCCTGGAAAGCCCTAGTGGAGGCAACTTCCCAGTGAAGGATCAAGGTGGTATATTGCTTTTAAAGTCAGCGCAGTTAAGGGGTCTTGCTTCAGTTAGTTCAGTTGATTACAGGTAGTGTTAATTGCTCGATTGACGATGTAGCTCTAGTGAAAAGTTGACAAATTAAACATACGTTGTCCTATGCTTGCTTCCCCAGAGAATGTAGAATGTACAGTGTTTCCACCCTCAGGCTGTGGTGGTGGAACTCGGCAGCTGAATCACCCCAGTGACTGACTCTGGACAAGTAAACGAACTCCTACACTCTCTCCTTGAAAGTGCAGTGGGACACAACCTCAGCCGGCTATTTTCTGTTTTCTGGACCATTCTATTAACACCAATCAAACAGAGAAAATGATCAGATGTAATTGCATTTTGAGCATCAAAAAGTTAATAAATAGATGGGGCCAGCCCAGTGGGGAAGCGGTTAAGTTTGTGTGCTCCACTTCGGCGGCCCAGGGTTCACAGGTTCGGATCCTGGGTGTGGACCTACGCACCGCTCATCAAGCCATGCTGTGGTGGCATCCCACATATAAAGTCGAGGAAGATGGGCACGGATGTTAGCTCAGGGCCTATCTTCCTCAGCAAAAAGAGGAGGTTTGGCAACAGATGTTAGCTCAGGGCTGATCTTCCTCACCAAAAAAAAAAAAAAAGTTAATAAATAGATAAGTAATAAAGTCAGTACAGGGCCTTGTCCAAAGATGCAATGAGCAGCCCTGAATAAATGCTCATTTTAAAGAAAGCTTTCTTGGGACGTGGAGCATAGAAAAACCCATGGTTTCATCTAGGGTTTCATAATTTTTATCAATAGATTTTCATTTGCTTCCATACTCCAAATAATTCAGAATTGCACGGTGGTGGGAGAAATGCTGTGGTTGTTAGAAGCGGAGTCCCGAGACGACACACGTGCTCGAGCCACTGGGAGCTGCTGAGGAGGCAGACGAGGACATTTTTAATTGGCTGCATTTCGTTTGCGAGGCTGGCAATTTGATGGAGGAGAAGTTTTAAGAAAATTGCTAAACCCTAGGGAATTGTCCCAGAATAAAAGAAAATCATCCTCATGCCGTTTATATCAAGAAGCAAATGCTACATTTTGTTGCCATTTCTGAGTTTTCACGAAATGTGTGATATTGCAAAGCCCATGATTGATAGGACAAAAAGATCGGCTCTTCAGCAGTTTTATTAGTTCTGATTTTCCTTTTAGGATTTGTGATCACGTTGTCTGCCTCTCTGGACCTCTGTTTTCTTTGCCATTAGCAGTAATAACCAGAAAGAGGCACGGCTGACAGATTCTGGAAAACTGCTTTTCTTGTCTCGTTTCCCCCTCCTCACTCTTTCCCCAGTTGACACCAAAATTCTTACCACCTTTGCAGCTAGTTTTTCAAACTACGTCTCAATTTGTTGAAAATTTCCCTCTGTTTGCAATAAAAGATCCAGAGACACACGAGGTATGGCTAGAACATTTATTGATTGCCTCTCCCACACCAGGGATCGTAAACAATAAAGCATTTGTTACAGATTTGACTTCTAATCATTTTCTTCCAAAGGTCTCTTCTAACTTTGGGTAAAGACTGATCACTTCTGAAGAGAAATGCCGTCCACCTAGGAGAGGGTGTTTGGGGAAGGGTCTCCATCGGGCAGGATTCCTGGTGAATGCTTTAGGCTGACGCGAGATCTGAGAAATGCTGCCCTGTTCACTCTTTCTTCTCTACCTGGTGTGTAAGGCCTCCAAACCCAATCCCTGTAGGGCCAAAGTTTTTGGCGTAGCAAACTGTGAACGAGAAGGGGATGGAGGGGAGACAGAATGGGTTGGTTAGCACCATTATTTCAGTTCCTTCTGTCTGGGCACCGTCCTCCCCTGCTGGAGGCAGCTTTCTGATAAACATACTCATAAGTTAACTTTTAAGTAAATTGAACTAGATTTGTTTTAGATCTGCTAGTAAAAAGTCTTGATATTTCCTTGCACTGCGCTAAGTGTGTTCAGAAGCATTTTCTCTTTTGAGTTGGCATGATCTGGCCCCTGATTGCCTGCCGGCCTCGGCCTTGTCCTCTCCTGCCTCTGCCTCGCCCCTCACTCCAGGCACACAGAGCAACTTGCACTTCCCCGAATGAACCAGGATGCCCGGCATTGGTGCCTTTGCACTCACTGCTCCCTGTTCCTGGAATGCCACCTCCCAAACCCACATTCCCCTTCAAGACCCAGAGGACGCTTGTCTTCTGAGGAGCCTTCCCTCACACCCCAAGCTGATCACTTGCTTCTCTGTATGCTACTGCGCCGTGCATGGTCCCCTACTAGAGCTTTTTTCACTTGGAAATGCAATTATTTATCTATGTGTTGATCTCCCTGCTGGCTGCAGCAACATTTTAGGGTTTTATGGCCTATGAATGCTGGGGGCCCTCTACTGCCAGGAGGAGGCAACCCCTGTCAGATTGTGTGTCAGTTCCCATCCTGTCTCATTATGGAGAAAGCTTGGCAACCTACAGTCTGATCAGTGATGTCCTCTCTCTTGCTACTCTCCCATTGTCCCTCTCACCCCACTCCAACACATACCCCTGGAGATGTTGAGACATCCCACTGAGAACAGAATAGGCCTAGTCAAGAGAATGGGCCTATTGCCATGACCCTAATGCATCCCTTCCTTTTTGTAGCATCAGGAAGGAGATAAGCCTCTACTAGGTCTCTACGAGACAAAGGGATCCTGGAGGCAGCTACAGGCAGAGCTGTGAGAACTGGAAGGAAAACCCATTTGTTAGTTCTGTTCCTGTGATCACTAAGTGATGTGCAACATCAGAAACAGAAATGTCAGGAAGGTGGGAGGGAGGGACGGAGGGAAGGAAGGAAGACAGTCTTGATAAACTCAAGAGAGGCCAACTGAGTTCCTCCTCCCCCAGTCACCCCTATCTGCCACTCAGGTGGACAAAAGGTGTTTGGGTTTTTGGAAGAGAATGCCATGCTGTTTGTCCAGGCCTGAGGCCTTTTCCAGGTTGGAGTCAGGATACTGCTTCCTCCTCGTCCTCTCTCTCCCCACCAGGCACTCAGCTGCCCCAAACCACTGAGCATCCGCAAGCATCCAGTCCCCCCAGATGCTCTGATGGACAGGACCAGAGCTGGGTCAGGCAGGAGATTTCTTTCCCTTGGGTGGTTTTGTGCCCCATCCTGAGAGCCCAAAACCCGCTCAGGCTGAGCAGCCATGCCTAACCCTAACCCTAACCCTAATCCTAACCCTAACCCTCCGGGTATGGACACAACTTCCCCTCCCAAGGACCCTCCTCAGGAAAACCTCTCAGGAGAGTCTCCAGAACCACTTACCTTTGCAATAAAGTTCCCCATCTTTGTCAGTGACGTTGGTGGACTCTAGACTCTTCCCACAAATGGCGCAGCGAAAACAGGTCTTGTGCCAGGGCTGAGGGGCACAGGAGGGCAGGACAGTTACATATTTAATGGGGTGGGCAGTATATTCTGTTTCTGTGTTAAGTCCCCTGACTAGCAGCATGTAAGGGAGTGCCACCGGCCTAACCATTTGCGTATCTAATCGGCCCTCACATTAGGTTTGGAGAAAATGAGATGCTGTGGACTTGGCCAGCAATTCTCAGAACCCCTAAAAATAAATTTATCCAGGTGACTTCTACATCTACTCCTTCAAAACAGACTAAATAGGAAAGGACTTCCTCTTTCTAGAAGATGGAGGAACAAAGTGGAGAGAGGGGAACTTGCACTGGAGTAGTGGGTAAAATTTATGTTGAATATAAAGTGAAAGAAGAAAACAGCGAGGAAAAGGGCAGCATCCAGGCGACTCAGCCTCCTTTGAGCTCCGTGTGTTTCCCATGGGAGACGGCTGCACTGCTCGGACCATCGGAAGACCACCTGCCTTCCGCACACCTGCGAGGCCACCAGGCGCAGGCCGGGGCTTCTCAGAATCAGCCTTCCGACAGCCCGTCTGGGGTGGAGATGCCCTCATAGCTGAAGTCAGACGCTCTCCGCGGCCTTCCTCCCTCATTTAGGATAAACAGATTTTTTTCTTTTGTAAGGCCCAAGTCCTTTGGGGAATGCCCTGGCTTCAGGCTGAAACCAGGGCTCGCAGAGCGAGTGCGCATTACTGTCTCAGACACTCAATGCCTTTGCTGAAGCCAGGACCTTTGGGAGCAAGGATGCTTTCTGCTGCTGTGAGATGTCTGCTCTGCCCATCACGGTGGTGCTAGCAGTGGCCTGAGTTATGCGGTGGTGACGTGCTCCAGGGCTGACCCCTTTCTGGAAGGATTGTGGACGCTGAGGGCGGGGTCTTGTGTACCTTTGTATCTCCAGAGCCTCTGGCTGGGTACCTTCCTCCTAGTGGGCTAATGCTTGTTGCATTGAATTGCACCAGTTTTAGTTTCCAAAGGTGCTGCAGGGTGACAGTCACAGCCCGGGAATGTGGGTGAGGAACCTAGAGTGGTTCCTGGGAGCTAAGGAGAATGAAGGGTCTTCCCGACCCGCCTGCAGTTCCTACTTTCTTCTGTCCTTCCTCCCAACTGATCTGGTGGAGATGAGCAAATCCATTCTGGCTCATAGAGAAGTCCTTACCTTGCCACCGCCCATCACCTTCTCAGCAGCGTAGACTGACTTTCCACACCGAGGGCACTTCTCTGACTCTCCGAACTTTGCAGTGAACTTGGAAGGGTTGCTGGTGGTGGCTGAGCGTGCCGTTTTGGGGGACCTGATGGAGAAAGAGAAATGAATGAAACCTATAGACCTCCCTTGGCAAACACTACTAGGTGTGTGACCTTGAGTGAGTTACTTAACTTCTCTGTGCCTCAGACTCCCCACCTGGAAAATGGGGATAATCATGGTGCCTTCCTCACAGAGTTGTTGAGAGGGTTCAGTGAGGTGACATGAGTAAAGCACTTAGTACAGTGCCTGCCTGGCATGTAGCAAGGACAAATAAACGTTAGCTGTAATTGATTTAAGTCTTTCCTTTCTGATGCAAGGCACTGGGCAAGTGTTCCATGTATGTTAGCCTGTATTATTGTCATTGTAGATGTTGTGTTGTTATTATCGCTGTGATTGTTTAGGTTTCTCTGTACCATCTTAAAGCCCACTGGTCTGCTTTCCAAAGTGAGTGGTGAAAATATTACAGGGCAAGATGGGATCTTGACAGTTGATAGTAAACAAACTATCATCCAATGAGCTGATGCATTCCTTGTCACAGTTCAAGATGTCATCCTGCATCCAAAGGTCACCTGTCCCCATGTGAGCAATGTCCGAGAGAAAGGCACAGTAATAACCCCAGTGTTCCCATATCTTTTGGTGTTTCCTTGTACGTTTATTGCTCGGTCTCACCATAACCTCTAAAGCAGGCAGAGCTGGTTGGAGAAGAGTGAGGACCAGAGGAGTAGCTGCCTAAGGTCAGGAAGCTCAGAACTGGGGAGCTGGGATGAAACCCAGGTCTCCAGACGTGTTCCTCTTTGTGCAGCATCACAGGAAAGCCCTCATGGAGAGGAGTGAGCTTTGAGTGACGAGAAGCAGAGAATACAGTAGGTGGCATCTTTCTTATTGAAACAGAGTGTCCAGTTGGGATTGAGTAATGAGAAAAATTAAAATGAGTAATCACACATCCCTGCACTTTTCCAGGCTCTACCGTGGGCTACTCTCTTTGGAAGGGACCAGATGACTCTTTGGATGCTCTAACTGCTCTCTAGGGAAGCCATCCATGGGACACTGCCTCAGGGTGGGCTGCGCCTCTCTACCCAGTCCTGCCGCAGAGCTGAGCCCGGTTGCCAGCTGGCCAGACAGCGGCTGTAGGTGAGTGGCTGTCAGTCTATGCTCAGTTCTGGGCTAGAGGTCAGCGTGATGGTCAAGACTGGTAGAACAGACTGGTAGATGGAGGTGGCACAGCATGATATCCGAGCTTCTCTAGGATAGTGTTAGGGGGAAGCTCAGCACTGTATTGGCAACAAGCAGCCAGGGAGACCCAGAGAACAGTCACAAATAATTGTTTGCTCCTGAGGCACAGCCCATCCCCACAGACCCACTCCCTCTGCCATGCGGACATTAGTCATCTTAAAACCCAGAGGAAGAAATCTTTTAGTGAGGAGCACACAGAGAATGGCCATTGCCTCCCTGCCATATTTATGTGATTTACACAGAAACACTCAAAGGGGAAGAGAAGAGACTCCATGCGGTTTTGTAAAGGTCAAACAATGGAACATCTGTACTTTCTGGGTTTTCTCTTGACATGCTAAGCAAGAGCCATGCTGTAAAAGTAATTGCCCTTTAGAAAGGCAGACAATTTAAAGAGAGTCTTTGGAGAGATGACACATTGTTAAAACTTGGTCAGGCTGAGTATTCCTATTGTTGGCAAGTCAACAATAGAGTCCATTCTCCCACTTCCAGAAAGCGTTGCTATGGGAACAGAATGAACTGTCCTGCTAACCGGCTGGGAGAGCAGGGCAGTAACTCACTGTTGGAACTGGAGGCCCAGGTGTTCACCCGTATCCGTGCTGAGGCAGCCAGCGCCTTGTCCGTACCCGATCCCCTTGGGGCCGTACCTGCGCCCATAGCAGACCTTACAGTAGATCTCTGACTCGTGGGCTGCCACCGTGGTGCTGTCGAGAGCCTTCCTGCAGGCCACTGCCGAGGAAAGGAGGGTCAGGAGGGTGGGGTTGAGATTCCTCCCCCCACCCCTCTACCCCCATGCCATGCTGGGGCCAAGAGACCCAGCATGAGGGGCCCTCCTCCAAACACAGCTTTGATTCCCGACCAGAGCATGTGTCCTGAGTCCCAGATTCCAAAGCAGTCCTGATTTCCCAGACAAGGACATTAAAGCACAGAGGAGGGAAGTAATGTGTCCAACGGCACCCAGCTAGAAAGAGGTGAAGGCTAGCCTGGGTACTGGGTATGTGGCTCAGACCAGCTAAGAATATTGTCCCTGAATCGGAACAACCTGAATTCCTGAGTGTCTCACCCCAAATGGCATGGAGGAAGTGTGTCCATATGCGTGTGAGAGGAACTTATTTCCTTAATCATATCAGAATCAGGATTGAGCAATTTCTCTATTGGCCATGGCGTTTGAAGAGCACAGTGATTTCGAAGAGACAATTACCACTCAGGCTAATTTTGATCCAGTTCTGGAAGAAGGGGATGTGGTGAAGTGGGTAGACCTGCCTCATAGACTCTTAGCTTATACTGGCTTGAGCCCCCTGGTGACTGTGTATTACCTAAGTGTCCCCCATAATGTAAAGTATAGAAGGCAAGCCCCTATTTTTCCAAAGAGAAGATTTATAGAAAGGTTTTTATTTTTGCCAATTTGAAAAAATAAACTTTTAAGGATGTAAATGAAAGTGTCAAATACCTACTTAGACTATTTAATTTAAGAATATAAATCAATAATATATTGATTTGGAGAAGTTACTTTTTTCTAATCTCACACAAATTCAGGAAACAATTGTTTCCAAATTCCTTCTCTTCATCTTCAGCGTCAGCATCTCCCTCATCTGAGGCAGCTGCCCCCACTCTCCAGGGAAGCTCATCTCACTTCTGTCTGCCTCACTGGAAAGGGAGCCTATACCTGAGCAGAAGGCTGTCCCCTGGAAATTGTATCTCAACAAGTTCCCAGTGGCATAACATTAGGGCGGCTTTAAAAAATACGTAGGATTTCCACGACTTAACAACTTGCTGTATTGCTTTGTAACAATGATCTCAAAGGTTGTTTATGGTGATATCCAGTGCTTATAAAAGTGAGGTCATATCCCCAGGAATAATAAAACATGTGCATTCAATTTATTAGCCTCCTTTTCTTTTTTGACTAGTTCCATCAAGTGACCTCTCTAGGCAATCCAGCAGTGAATGAGGTTGTTTCAGGCTAATATGCCTTCCTCAAATGGTATTTTGTTGTTAAAAAATGAAGTAATTGAGTAGGGAAGTGGGAGAAGAAGATAAAGTTGTAGATGAGGTAGGACTGGCTAGGGGTTGGTGGTTGGTGGTTGGGTAGCTGGGGAGATGGGCACACAGGAGTTTATTAAACTATGTATTATGTCAACATCGTGTCTGTTAAAAATTCTCTGTTAAAAAAAATGTAAATAAATAAATAAACTGAGAGAATGTCCTATAGAGACTTTATAAGGCTTTGAACACAAGGCAAACCCTTTTTATGTGGAATAATTTTGGGGGAAAATGCTTATATTTGGGCATATAAGGTATGTATCTGTCTCTGCCCTTCTTGTTGCCATCAGCTACCAATCTCCAGAACAACTTCTCGAATATTCGTTGATGTTCTGGACTCTGAGTTCCTTGAGGGCAAAACTGTTTTATCTTAATATCCCCAGAACATAGCACAGGCCCTGGCCCAGTTAGTCCTCTGTAAACGCTTGTTGAATGAAGGAATGAGTGAATGAATGCAGACATGTGTGTGTGCATGAAGATCAGTGAGTTGTCCAGGATTGTACGACGGTAAGTTGCAGAGCCGTGACTGGCCTCGGATCCTTTGATTCCTCCTCCAGTGCTCATTCCCATCACTCCAGGACTGCCTATGTCCTATGCTGTCCTGGCTAATTCTACAGCCACTCCCTGGCTTCTGACCAGCTTTCACGCTCGGGCACAGAGCTGTGCTGTCCAATACCGCAGCCCCTTGCCCTCCATGGGATGCGCTCTCAGTGCAAAACGCACACCAGATTTCAAACACAGCACACACAAAAAAACGAATGTAAAACATCCCATTAATGATTCGTGTATTGATTACACTTTGAAATGATAATTTTTGGATATATTGGGTTAAATCAAATGTCTTAAAATTAATGTAACCCATTTCTTTGTACCTTTTTAAAAATATGGTTACTAGAAAATTTATTACATATGTGGCTGGCATTATATTTCTTTTGGACAGTGCTGATAGGAAAGGTTAAGATTTGTCTAGAAGTCAGGAGAACACTGGCCAGGAGACAAGCTAAGGTAACTCTGCCTCTCTGAACCCTATTTCCAGCACAGGGTGGCCTGTGGACAGGCAAGTCTTGTGATGATAATCTAGAAAATCATGTTCCTCTTCAACAACCGCTCTAGAAACTTACTGCTCAGAGTCCCATCCCGCTTGTGAGTTCTAAGGAAAATATCAAAGGCTTAAAAGAGATGAACCACCAAATGCTTAAATCCCTTCTACCAAGGCTCCATTACACAGAGCATCTTCCCACTACCTGGGAAGACAAGACACCTCTCACCACGGAAAGCTGCCCTCCCGTTTCCTGTTCATGCTCAGGTATCAAAGTTGATCAAAGGGAAATAGAGGCCTAGAAGGCTGGATTCCAGATCAAGAGCCCCAGTTTTCTTCTTCTAATGACCTTTGCGGTAGGTACAACTATCTCTATTTTATAGATGGGGAAATTGAGGCTTGATGGCAAAATGACTTGCCCAAGGTCATGCAGTTAGTACAGGGCAGAGCCCAGACTCAAACCCCAGTCAATTTTACTCCAATTCCACTGTACTTTCCAATACCCCTCACCCCCACTCTTTTTTAAAGAACAATGGCTGTTTTTGGACAAAAGTCAGAAGGTTGTGGAATGAACTCTCTTGAGCAATGGCTTCTGGATAATTGTAATAATAATGATGAATATTATTATTACAATTATTATTCCATCTGATGGATGTGTACGATGACTTAAAAATAATTATCCATCATTAAAACTCACAGCATTAGTAAATCCACCAACCCAATCACTCAGGGCAGTGTTTCCCCAGTTCTTGGATGAGAATTATGTTTGCTGTGGGAGGTAAGGGATAATGGAAACTCCCGTAGCGGATAAAACGTTACTATTTCTGGCAGCTTAAGGATGGAGTGTCTTTCTGCTCTAACAGATGGAGCCCAACCCTTGAAGTCATGTTTGAAACAGATTGGGGTAATGTGACACCTTGCAGCCACTGGGCTGAGGCACAGGGGTAGGGTGTGGGGAAGGGTGTCTGCCAAATGCCCGGTAAAGCTAGCCCTTAAGCCAGACCTCCTGGAGGGAAGGAAAGAAGGTAGGTTAGGCCCCCAAAACAGGACTCGCTACTAGGAAAATGCAGTTGTGTTGAAGAGACTGGACCGAGAGGCTGAAGGTGCATGTTCTACTCCTGGCTCTGCGGCAGATGCTTGTGACCCAGGCTGAGAGATGGGAAATGACTTGTCCAAGGTCACATGAGTCAGGCAAAGCCAGACTCCCAGGTGGACCACAGGGTCTTAAAGTTCCCCCAGTTTTAACATTTGTGAATCTACGTCCGGCAGGTGATGGTAAAGATTCCCTTTGTCAACCTACTGGTGCCCAGGCCCCTAAACTCTTACCTTTCTAACTATTACAAAATTGGCACGAGTTGCCCCCTGCCTGACACAGGTTCTTTCTTAGGAAAGACCAGTCGCAGCTGGCTTCAGTGACAGCTGGCCAGTGGGAGCAACACATAAAGCCAAATCCATCCTGGCTCCAGATAAGTGATGGCTTCCTTTCCCTGCCAAGTCACACTTTGTAAATGTCGCCACCAGGTCAAGGTTTTCAGCACTGAGAGCAGTGGCAGGCCAGCTTGTTCTGACTTTGAGCTGCGGGGAAATGGCCTCTGAGCTGGGCAAGTGTTTGGAGAGTGGGTGCTCAGGAGAGTGCCATCCCTTCCTTAGGTGGGGCCCCAAAGTGCTATTTCTAACAGGTCCCCAGGGGATGCTGATACTGCTGGTCCCTTGATTGTGCTCTGAGAACCAATGATGCACCTATCTGTGGCTAAATCCGCACTTTGAAATGCCCTCAGGATGCTGAGGGGCCCTCCTCCCCCAACTCACTGCAATGGAAACAGGTCTTGTGGAAACTCCTCCCATTGCACTGGATTTCCTCCGCGTGGTAGACGGTCTTCTCGCACGCTCCGCATTTTGCTCCGCCGCCCCAGTTTGGCATCTTGAAGACTCTCTGACAGAGGTCAAGTCTAAAAGGGTGTAAAGCAAATACCCTAAATTTAGGCTGCGTCAGGAGTGAACCAATCCCTAATAGTGCAGTGGTCTGAAGACCAGGATCCAGCCCTGGTGTGTTTGGTGGGTCATTCATTCCTTCAGCAAATAGTTACTGTGTGCATGTCATTGAATCAGCTCAGACACTCAGACGGCTCTGAGCAAGTCACTTTCCTACTTTGGGACTCAGTTTCCTCTTCTGTTAAATTTCAATAGCACCTGCCCCTATGTACCTCACAGGGTTCCTGGAAGGAATGGATGAGCTAATTTTGTGTATATAAAATTATATACAAATATTAAGTATTGTTATTTTTTCCATCTAGGGTTTTAAAAATTATTCCATCAGAAGTGGGAATAACCTATGAAAATGGTATTATCTTTGTATCTAGCTCAGTGCTTCTCGAATCACCTCGGATCTTACTAATATACAGATGCTGGTTTGGTAGACGTGGGGAGAGGACAGACTCCAGGCAGTGCCGATGCTGCTCGTAGAGGACCACCCTTTGGGTAGCAAAGCCCTGGCTAATCTTGCTGTTAAAAATACATAGTATGTAAAATCTCCTATTCAGCTTTATTCCTCCTGTCCATGAGGCCAAGGCAATAAGCCACATTGGCACCACACTAGATCAGTGGTCTAGAAACCTACCTTCTGCGTGCAAGGCTACCTACAACTTGCTGTGTGCATTGAGAGGAGCTGTGAAGCTTCTCTTTACATCTGTTTTCCCACCTGTACTATGAAGAAAGTCATTCTTTTCCTCGCTGCTTCACAGTGTTGTTTAGAGAACCAAAGGACACAATGTGCAGGAAGGTACGTGACAGAGCTCACAGTGTCAGGTGTGACCACAGGAGCCAGGTGTCCTCCCACAGCTTCCAGCACATTCTGCTGCAAGGAGCTGCTGATAGCCACAGCCCTGGGCCGTCATGATCTCCTCACTAGAGAATCGTGTTTTCTATTTAAGAAATACTAGACAAGGAGGGGGATACGAAAAATACTTTTCTCTTTTATTCTGTTTCTGTGTGTAAGTATGAATCTAGGTTTTAGTTTCCCCAGAGCAGAACTGAAATAAGCCATCAATACTCAGTGAAATTTCTGAAATCCTGCCAGCCCCAGGGGGACTGAATTTTCTTCGGGATCCTTCGGTTTCTAAGGAGCCTGGTGTGTCATCTTGTAATTGACACCAAGCACTGTTGGGCCACTCCAAGTGTCTGCTTCTGACCTTCTCTTTCCCTTCTGGGAAGACAGTCACCTTCTTATAATAGTTGGCGATTAACACTAAGCCCTCCTGGGTCAACTGGTCCGGATTGTGTCTCCCAGCCTAGTAACAAAGACAGATTTTGCTAAGAAACAGAAGATAAATAGCAAACAGACCATGGAATCTGATACCAGGACCAAAGGGAACATCTCCATCTAAACGTCCCTGCAAAGAGCTTTTCCCCCTTCCAGAAATAGTGTGAGTTTAGCCAGGAACATCATATCCTAGGAACATCATATCCTTCCTCTCATAGATGCAGGCTATTCTTTTTATTCAATAAAATTTTAGAAAAGAAACTTGTAACTTTTTTTAAAAAAGGAAACATTTAGTGCTTGTATTTCTATAGTTTAGGTTGTTTATTCTAGAGGAAAGAGGAATGGATTTTGAATGGAAAACCTTGGAATCAAGTCTTCATTCATTCATTCATTCACCATGCATTCACTACCTACCTATCGTGTGTCAAGCACTGCACTAGGTACTTGGTGAACGATCAAAGGGAGGAAAACTTATAAAAATAAGTAATTTGTGTCCCCTAGATTTGAGAAGCCCACATTCTAGTGAGGAAGATAAGCAGGAACCAGAATACTCAGTCCCAGAGAAGAGTCTTGTGACAAGTGCCATGCAAACTCAAAGGAGGGAATGGCTATCCATGCTTGGATTGGAGATGAAAGCAGTGAGTCGTTGGAGGATCACAGAAGATGTCATATCCAAATGGGGTTTTGAAGGGTGAATAAGAGTTCACCAGATAGAGAAAAGGGGGAAGGACATTTCAGGCAGAGAAAAGAGCACACAGAAAGGCATGGAGGCCTTACTATCCCCTAAAAGAGCCCAAATTGTTTATTTTTTACTCTATTTACATTTTAAGGACTTTTAGAGTTGGAACAGATTTTCAAGATTGACCAACTCACTCATTTACAAACAAGATGAGGCATAGAAGGTAAACATTTGGGTGTATTTTCTCAGCCGACTTCTTTTTCTAAGATCCATCCTTCTCTGATTAAAGATGATCCATTCTCTGGAAAAGAGTGGAATCACATAATTTCGCTCATGTTCATTTTGATCCTGAGGTTCAACATAATATAAAATAGAGGAGAAATGTAATATATATCCAGGAACGTGACAGTGACACTTCTGAAGTTAATGATGTACAAATTTTCAATGAAAACAACCTTAGGTCAAATTTCTCATTTCAAATTTTCAATGGAGATTTCGTTGGCATGTCCTGCAAATTAATGGGAGAGAGACATGCCTCTTAGGGAGGTGTGTGTGTGTGTGTGTGTGTGTGTGTGTGTGTATGTGTATTCGTAATTGCCTACACATGATACTTTTCAAAGTGAGGATAAAATTACAGATAATACTTTCTCCACGAAGTGATGGATCCCAGCACAGCTTGTTTTCAAGTGATTGTAAATATCTGATATACGTATATGAGGACTTGAAACCCAAAATAGAAATCCGTAGGCATTCTATTACACAGGTGCTCAGTTCCATTTCTAAAGATGGAAATGTAGCCATGGAGGCTAAACACAGAAGACGTCTCCGATTTCTTCTTCCAATGCTCAAAGGCCAAATGGCAGAGGGTGTTGTAAAGCATCCTGAATTGAAGACACAGTTTCTAATCTTGACCTTGTGACCTTGAACTTGGGTGACAATGGCAATAATATTATCTCCTGCACCTTCCTCACAGGACCATTGTGAAGGTCATGGAAATATGGTGGGATTTAAAGCAGCATTGAGAAGCTATTCAAAGTCAAGGCATTGTTACCTACTTTGTTTCAGGTTATCTGAATTGCACCAATGTGCTAGTTAAGTCGCTATGATCTGAAAGCACACTGAAGCCCTGGCTTACATACCTAACCTTTTCAGCCTCCCGCTTTGCTTTGGAATTCCTGTGTCTCAACACTCCCCTGGCCAGGCCCAGAATGTGAGTTTACGCTGGCAAGATACCAAGGGATGGGCCAGTTGTTTATCAGCGTCGCCTGGCACAGGCAAGGGTCACCGAAGGTGGGACACCAAATATAGGCTTGCCCGTCACTCAGCCCCATTTGTCACCTGGGTCACAATCTCCATCACACCACCTGGCACTACTCCCCGGGCCAGTCCCAGAGATGGCTGTGTTGTCACAGATGAAGTCGTGGGTCAGGTTGGAAGTGGGGGACAGTCTGGGATCTGTGAGGATGAGATGAAATGCAGGGGCCTGCTACGTCAGCTAGGGAGAGCGTGGACTCCATCCAGATTTTTGGAGCCAGTGATCCCAGATCCCAGTGAGAGACTACCCATGTAGATTTCTTAACGAATAATGCTGGAAGAGCATGGAAATTTTCCATGGAAGAGATCCTACTGTGAATGCGCTATAGTAGGGGCTGGGAAAAGCACTGGCTCAGATGCAGGAGGCTGGAGTTCTAGTTCCATCTTGCCTCTTCAAAGCTGTGTGATCTGGGGCAAGCACTCAAGCTCTCCGGACTTCAGTATCCTCTTTCTAAAGTGGGCATAATAGTCCCGTCTGTTTCACTCTTGCTGGAAGGACTCTAGCAGATCAAGTACGTCAAATCACTCTGTAAACTGTGGGGTATTATACAATGTCAGAGCTAATCAGTTTTGCAATAACTCTAAGTTGACACGTATCAATCTGAATTTTTAAAAGATTAACCATATGTGTATTTTGGGCATATTCTTCTTCATCCAACACCCTTTCTTTCTTTCTTTTTTATTAAACTACCAGCTAGGGAGCTGAAGGTGATATTTTAGGGAAAGAGGGGGTGGGGTAGATAAAATGGGTGCTCCGTGACTCAGTTGCTTCCTCGTAGGGGTCCATTAAAGAACCTGGGCGGGGACCCTAGGCCATGACTTCGAGCAGAGACCTCAAGTGACAATGCTCTTTTCAGCTCAGTATTGGTTCATTTGGCTGTCCTATTAGATGCCTGATTCCATGTAATGAGTTAGATTGTCAACACTGGCTGAGGCAAAGATTTTGGATCATAGGAACACGTATCTGAAATCTAAGTGATAATCATAATCATTACTAATGTCATAATGCATTATTGAAGCTAAAGTGTCTGGAGCCCCGCTCTTGGGCCAGCACCGTGGCATAGCATTTAATCTTCACAACCACCCTTCAGATAGGTTACAAAATTTACTTGAGAGATGGGGAAAGGAGTCTTAGGGAAATTATATCACCCAAGGTCACGTGGCTAGTATATGCCACATGGCTAGATTGAAACTTAGGTCCCTCTGACTCCAAAGCTGTGTTCTTATATTAACGTTAACCACTATTGATTGTTTACTATGCATCAGTTGCTTTATATATACCATCCATAATACTCACAACAGCCCTGCAGAGTAAATCTTGTTACCCCCATTTTGCAGATGAGAAAACTGAGACTCAGAGAGCTTAAGCAACTTGTCTGAGGTTACATGGCTAGTAAGTGGCAGAGCTGCAATTCAAACCCCAATTAAGCTGGTTCTATATCCCATGTCCCAGCTTACAACACACTGGAGAGGGGACAGGGTCAGCACCTCCACTAACCACACTTCCCAGTCGATGGGAATTGGAACACGTTGATCCATTGTCTCTCCATGGAACAGAGAGTACTCACGGGTGGGAGTGACAGGGAGACTGAACTCCATTCAGTAAAATAAAGGACTTGCTAAGAGTCAGTGCTAGTCAAACACGGAAAGGGCTCCTTTGGGGCTGGAGAGTTCTCTCTCACTATTGATTTTAGCTCGGCCAGGGAGGGATGTTCAAGTGGCTGCAATGTAGTGAAGCCCCTTCAAGGGTTCTTCAGGCTCCGAGACAGATTCAGGGATCTGAACGGTGACGGGAGCCTCGCCTTGCAGAAATGCTGCCCAGTGGTGCCCCTTCTCAAACACACCTCTGCTCTGTTCTCTTAAGCCAGGTAAAAGGGAGGACAGACCATAGGTGAAAAGCACAGGCTTTGGAAAGAACCAGGACAGGGTTCAGAAAATGCTATCTGTTGGACCTTAGGCGAATTGCTCCGAATCTCTGAGCCCAGTGTCCTCGCGCATGCAAAGGCAGGACGAGAAGGCTTGTCTCAGGTTGTTTTCTGGTTAAATGAGATAATAATAATAGCTAAGAAACTACATATAAATGCTTAATACATAGCAGGTGTTTAATGATTTTAGTTGCTTTCATTATTACTTTTATTGCTATTATTATTTTATCTCCAGTTTTTAAATCCATTTTCCTAAAACAAGCAAATCTCTCCTTGCTTCTTCTCTGTGGCCCTTCTTGTTCAGACTGTGAAGCAACTCTGTTTCTCAGCCTCCAGAGTGTGCTGCACCCAGAACAGACAAAGCCAGGCCCGCGAGAGTCAGTCCTCTTGGGGATCAGGGTGCCCGGTGGCAGGGACGGCATGTCACGCAATGTCTTAAGCCTGTGCCCTGGGACAGCCGCTTCCTTGCTTTGGCAGCTCTGGTGCCTAACACCAGCTGACCCCACTGGTGATCTGGGCTTAGAGGGAAGCAGGGAGCCCAAACTGGGTCCCTGCAGCCCAGGGAGACCATGCCCTTCAGCTCCCCGTGTAGGACCCTCAAGGTCGGTGGCTTCCTCCTACGATTCTGAACAGCTATATGAAGCCCCCATGCAGAATTCCTTCCACGAAGCCTGGGAAGCATTGGGTGCTTATTCCCAGCACAGAAATAAGCCCGAGTACTGGCTCTCATCCCTTTAAAATTTAGACACGGTCGACACACCCGCCTGCTAAGCGAAGGCTGTAACACATGGGTCATAGTACGTCTTTTCTGAAATCATCTCTGAAGTGTGGCTGACTTTTACTCCCAGAAGCTCACCGTGTTCTGTTTTGATCTTCATAATGTGTTTGTAAAGGCCATGTTGTTCCCTGGTTTACCTCCAGGCTCTGCCACTGTCTAGCCCTGTGACCCTGAGTGATTACTTTGCTTCCTTCATTTCTTCCTCTGAGAAGGACTTCTTGCAGGATTTTCTGCGACACTTAAATAAGCTAATATTGTTCTGTGACTGCACAGGGCAGTAAACAACCAACAAATCGTGATCAATCCTTTCCCGCAATGAGGTCCACGTGGAGGCCATCCTCCACGGCCCTGGAGACAGCTGTCGTCTCCCTTCCTGCTTTTCTTCACTGTGATGAATAACTGCAAGTTTTCACATCTGAAGTCATCACATGTCTCTTTGGTGGTGACGCCCAACCCTGGATACAGTATTTCCAGACATCTGAGCAGCACGCTTATAACTGGACGTCTGCCTGCCTCGGGGGTTGGATTTCCGTGTATTATATTCCTAGTCTGTGTCCTTCCTCCTGTAAAACAAATTCATCACCTAACTCCTGGCCAGCTTGTTATCCTCTCTGACCTCCGGACTCCTATCATCACCCTCATGCTGAGCAGGAAAGCCTCCTGCTGCTCGTCGGGTTGGGCCCCGAGCCTTTGCTCAAAGGCCTCGCATATTTGTGCAGGTTCATTAAGCTTTACAAAGTGCTTTACTATGCTTTATCTCGTTTGATTCTAACAAATCACTTTGGGATAAGTGGCCTTACCTTAATTTTACTGTTCATAAAATGGAAACTCAGAGAAGTTGAGGGATGTTGAAGCTGGAATTTGAACCGCCTCTGTGACAGAGGCTCTTTGCTTTCTTCTATTTCCCCCTCAGGATCCCAGGATCTCTGAATTTGTATTCTGCCCAGATTCTAGCTCCACTTCTTCCAAGAGGGCCGTGACTGTTTGCCTGTTGAATGATCCTGCTCACTCTTCCCTTCCCACCCCACCTGACTCCCCTGTCTCTAATGGATGGCTTGTGCATGTGGGCTGCAGAGCATCTGTCTGCCCGGGTGGGTGGAGAGGGCACCGAGACCTGGGGGTCAGCTGCACTACCTGCTGACAGCCAGGGCTCATGTTAATGACTGAGTTGTTTAGAATGGAGCCAAAGCCACGCCAGAAGAATGTTACGTTTTCTGTGTCATAAAGCGGTTTTACACACATTGGGATGAATTGGATGTACCCAGCATTGAGATTCAGTCCCAAAGTAAACTGAGGACACAGGCCCTCCCTAATTCCCTCCCTTCTTGCTGTTCATACCCACCTTCTCCTGCGCTAGTGCCGCCTCTACCTTCCCTGCCCCGACATAGGAGACGGCCAATACGGGCTCATTAAATTCCGCTGAATTGTGCTGCAGAGAGACAAGGTTCCTCAGACCTGTCCCCTCCTTCTTGGAGTCACCGCTCCAGCTCAGGGATGGGAACAGAAATTAGAGGCGGTGGCCTTGATGTTCAGACAGCATCTCTACTCAGACCATTGCTTAAAACCACTTCTCATTCTCAGTCCCACTGTTCCCTGTCATTCACTGGGATGTTAAAAAAAAAAAAAAAAAATCCTTGCCTGAAATGGAGAGGACACACCGGGAATCACCCCTCACCCCGGCCGCGAATTATCCTCCCACTAAAAAGAGCCTTCAGTGGATTTTCAGTGTAGCAAGGTCTTTTTTGGGTCCTGTTTTGATTAATTTTAAATTATTAAAAGCAAGCCTGTTGCCGAATATCCTTAGGATATAAAATCTATTTTAAACCAACAAACTTCATTGAGTATTTCCTCTGTGCAAGACGGGCTATGGTGAGTTATAGAAAGCTCAAGTCATTCACCCATGCGTTTTGAATAGCACAACTCCTTGCATTTTGAGCACTGGAAAGCTGGCTTCTGCTGTATTGTATCTATTACAACCACTTTAAACTGTGCAGTTTAGAAAAATGTCGCCACATCCATACTGGTCTTCGCAGAGGAGACTGAGACCCCGAGGGCAGGAACTTTGTCAAAGTCACACATCCCTTCATTATGTGGCTCTGGGACTAGAATGACGGTCTTTTAACTAAGACCATAGGAAATATGATTCCATCATGAAAAGAATTTTAGACCAAAAATAATCCCTTACTCATTTCTCTGTCTGTGAAGTTCCCTTGAGCCCCCAAAGGCTAATCAATCTTTTAGGAATTTTCTAAACAACTGCTAGGTCCATACCAGAATCAAGCATAATTTGAGCCTCCTCACCCGGAACCAGAGTGGATGCTGGTGCTTGGGACGCGAAACACACCCATACTCTCCGGCACCCTTCCTAGTCCCCACCAGGCACCCAGCCAGCCCCTCCCTCCCGCCCCCAGCCAAATGCCTGCTTCACTCCGCTTACCTGCCTGTGTGGTCTCTGTCGGCTCAACTGAGTAAGAGGGGCTCTTGTCCTCTCTAAATATATGGAGGCCGTCACCAGCCTTGGCCTAGAGGGATGGGCGGGAGGGAGGCCGAGGGGAGAGGGTGAATGAGACATGAGTAACACTACTGCTATCAGAGGCTGAAAATAGCCGGTGACCAAAGCCCTGAGTTTTGTTCCCCCCACACCAGCTGTGAGGCTGTTGGAGAACAATATTGCTCGGGTTCTGTTTTAATTGCTGATCGCCTATGGCACTTAGGGATCAATTGGTGGACTGTAAATCTCTGGTCAAGTGGTTGGAACAGAAACGAGAGCAAAGAAGGATTTTATATCTAAAATCGTTTTTCCAGGCTTCCACTCCCCTGACCTGCCTGGAAGTCAATGCAAGGTACCCGTAAATGAATCATGAGCCATATCCGGGAGCCCTCTGGAACTCTGAGACACAGGTCACCACACTCATGGAGAGAACTCAGAGCTAAAAATAAGAGCGATGGGTGTCTGAAATGATACTTACATAATCTCTTCAAGGAAGCTTGGGAAAAAAAGGTCAGCTAATCATCAAGGTCCTGTCACTTCATGGCCCGCCACCCCATGAAGAAAAGCTTTCTCTCAAGAGTGTTGAGTTACTTTGTTCGTCATCTTTTCCTACTTAAGTATTTGACATGGCGGTGCATCATATTTATGACAAGCCTTGATAAGTCTCTGTGGACCCACATTTTCTTAGGAGGTCTAATTTCTCTTTGCCTGGTATGCACATATTTTGGCTTTGATCAAGCATCAGGATTCATCTGAATTATAGAATTTGACAGCTGACAAGAAGTTCAGAGATTTAATAAATTAGTTCTGTATGTTATGGCTAAGGAAACTGAGGCACCTAACTTGCTTCAGGCCAAAGAATGAGTCATTGGCAGGTTCCAGATTGAAATTCAGGTCATCTGTCTCTCAGACGAAGGCACTTTCCACAGTGTTGAACTGGATGTTGAGGTGTAGGTAGTACCCAAGCAAGAGGTATATGAAATCCAGCCCTTCAAATCAGCGACATTAGCCCTTTAGTTATACGCTGCAAAGCAAGTGGCTGAGTGGTGGAATACTTCACAGTAAAGAAGTTCGTGGTAATTTCACAAATATGGACACAACACAACCTCATATGAGATATTCTTGGTCTATGTTTTCATGCCAAAGAGTGTTCATCATAGAAATGGGGAAATGGTGAGTACTCTAGAATGTTAGAGTTAGAAGGGACTTTAGAAGTCTTCTAGGAGAGTAGCTTTTAAACATGTGTGTTTTTTTTCAGAATGATAATCATTTTTTCTGTAGATAATCTTAAATGGAACATGAATATATAAAGCAGATAAAAGAGGAACTTCACCGCTTGAGATAAATAGGTGGTCTAATAGTCTCACTTACATAGCCTTTCTCTGAACCCCCAAAGTGGCTTCTAAAATAATTCTTTGGGGTGAAATTTAAAAGTCACAAATGTAGCCCACATTTTCATTTTATTGATGCAGATAGCAAGATCCAAAGAAGGGATTTGACTTGCTCAAGGAGAAATGCAATGTATAGAGTAGAATTATTTCGAGTTAGAAAATCTGGGTTTGACACTAATGTTTCTGACCCTTAAAAAAACGTTTTCTAGGGCCTGGCCCGGTGGTGTAGTGATTAAGTGCTCGCGCTCCACTGTGGCGGCCCGGGCTTCACAGGCCCGGATCCCAGGTGTGCACCAACGCACCACTTGCTAAGCTATGCTGTGGCGGCGTGGCATATAAAGTAGAGGAAGATGGCCACGGATATTAGCCCAGGGCCAGTCTTCCTCAGCAAAAAGAGGAGGATTGGCAAATGTTAGCTCAGGGCTAATCTTCCTCACAAAAAAACAAAAAAAATGTTTTCTAACTACACAAGTAATACAGGAGTGCATTTTTATTGTGAAAGACTAAACAATAAGGATGTCCTGCTGTCCTTCCCAGAGTTAATAACTGACAATATTTTGCATTTTACCTAACTTGAGTCACCTTTTAAAAGGGGATTTTAGCCCATTCACATTTATGGTGATTTTGGATATATATAGATTTATTTCTTTCATCTTATGTTTTATTTTTATAATGTTTCTTTCTTCTTTTCTGAGCTTTTATTGGATTTAATAGTTTTCTTTGTGCCATGTTTTTTCCTTATGACTTAGAAATGATTCTCTTCCTCTAATTTAAAAACTAGTGACACAATAAATATACCTTTTTATTGACGTCTAGATTTAATTGGTAGCCATATTCTGTTTCTCTCATGAGACAAGAAACTTATGAGACCCTCAGCACACTTGCACCGTCACCATCCCGCTCCCCTTTCAGCTTGACCCGGCATCACACACCTGCCCACCACCTCTCATGGGTAGATCTTTTGGGATCTTACTTCCAGGTTGTCATTAATTTTGTTCATTATGCATCGGTAGTTATTTAAAAGTAATTATAAATTTTACTGCTTTCTTTATTTAACTACTGTTTCTTGTATATTTTTTGTATCTCACATTTTTAATTCTATGTGTGTGTGTGTGTGTGTGTGTGATAGAATGTATTCTTGATGAATTTATTGAGAGAGTCTATTGTAAATGAACTAAATTCTCACATAATTGAAAAGGTCTTTGTATTAGTTTGCTAGAACTACCATAACAAATACCATGTACTAGGTAGCTTAAACAACAGACATTTATTTTCTCACAATTCTGGAGGCTAGAAGTCCAAGATCAAGGTGTCGGCAGGGTTGGTTTCTCCTGAGGCCTCTCTCCTTGGCTTGTAGATGGCTGTCTTCTCCACATATTTTCATATGATCTTCCCCCATGTGTGTCTGTGTCCTAATCTCCTCTTTTTATGAGGACACCAGTCATGTTGGCTTACGGCCCATTCATATGACCTCATTTTACTTTTAAAGGCTGTGTCTTCAAATACAGTCACATTCTGAGGTCCTGGGGGTTAGGACTTCAACATATGAATTAGGGAGAGACACAATTCAGCCCATAACAGTCTTAATTTTGCCTTACACTTGAATGCTAGTTTGGCAATCTCTAAAGTTGTATCTTCCAATACAGTAGCCAATAGTCACATGTAGCTATTTAAATTGAAATTATTTAAAACTAAATAAAATGAAAATTTCAGTTCCTCAGTCACAGTAGCCATATTCCCAGTGCTTAATACTCACATGTGGCTAGTGCCTACACACTGAATAGCATAGATAAGGCACGTTTCCATCATTGCAGAGGTTCTCTTGGACAGCACTGCTCTAGAGCTTCTCCATCTGGAAAATGAAGCAAATCTCTTTTGGATTCTATGAAGAAGAGATAACATTAAGCACGTGCTGGACACATCGCAGGGTGCTCTATCAATACGCTGAGCGTTGACTCAGCAGTAAGTGAACAGTAATATTAGGACTGGAACCCACTGTTCCTGCCCTGTTCCCACTGTTCCCCCTGAGTAGCCATAAGTGAGTAAGCCATTGTGAAACATCGGACATGAAGAAGACCAGGCAAGAGAGTGAGGTGGGACAATGAAGTCGATCTTAAACACATGCCTTAAAACTCTACCTTTATACCGAAAATCAGGATAAACAAGGTTCTATTTGGTCCTTTCAATAACTTTGTAAAGAAGGTACTTTACCCATTGTCTGAATGAGGAATGAAATAAATGCAGCTCCCGAAAACTAAGCCACTCCCCCAGGACCACACAGTTGAGTCAGCAGTGTGTCGATGGCAATGTGCTGGACTCCGCTGTTTCCTCCTCTCCATCCGCCCTGGATAACTGAAAACTGGGAAGTCACTGGGAAACACAGACACCCAAGGTGACAAGGAAATTCCAACCCAGATCGAACTTGGAAACCCTCTACAACAGTGGTTCCCAAATTTCTTTCACCACGGTCCCCTCAGTAAAAGCACACACACATGTATATGTACATATGTGTATGTATGTATATATGTATATTATAAACTATAAACATACTGTTGTAATATTATATACATTATGAAATGTACTCAAAAATACGCACTAAAAAAGATAAAAATAAATATGATAAAAGTTCTAATTCTTTTTCTCATTCTCCAGTATTGTTTCACATGCTGCCTAGGGTGCCACCCCCTTCCACTTTGGACACCATGGCTCTAAACCGTGCCATACAAGCAGAGAATGTGCTGTAGAAGAACTTACAGACCTGGGAATCTCAGCTTCCCTCTGCTCAACCCAACCACTCTGAAAAGAAACATAACTGCACGATAATGTATTCCACGTCAGCCACGATCTTGGAGGAACTAGGGCTTGTCACTATTTCTATGCACCAGTGGTCTGACATTTGTCATTGGCTCTTATTTCAAAGAGAGAATTAATTTAAAACTACCATTCAGAGGTTGCTCCTGGCCATGTGTTCCATCCATGAAAGGCAGAGAAATGGGCAAAGCAACACTTAAACGCGTCAATATGGTTCTTTTTTCCCAAGAGATAAAAACGAACATTGTCATCTTCACTGAAATGAAGTGATTCGGCGAAACAAAGAGTTGATTTACTTGCAACATCCAGATTTTTTTATTGGTCTCCTTGTTTTTATGGCCATTCATCACTTGCTGATTACAGTGATAACAGTGTTCATTACAACATGCTTTTCAGCTTAAAAGCACTACCATGTGTTTGAGCCTCTCTGGAGCGTGATCTCTCTCCATCCCTTTATCTCTCTCTCTCTCTCAAGCACTGGGAGGATATAGGTGTTTTGTCCACTTTTCACAGGTGAAGAACCTGGCTTGGAAGGTTAGGTCACACAGCTGGTAAACAGTAAAGTCAAGACTTGAACTAGATTCTCTGCTACAGCGCCAACGCTCTGAGGGAAATTTTATCTGATCTGGTCGGCATTATGTAGTTGGGAGAGAAGACAGGTCTGAGTGCCTCCACAGCCAAAGTACCACCTCAACATCATCTTGCACTGAGAGATCAGCTGGGCTTTACATCCGTGGTCCCTCGGGTTCCACAGAAGCTGTTCCTGCACTTGCTAGTCAGCCCATACAAAGTCTCCAGGAGAAGCCCGAAGAAGTACTAGTGCCTGAAGTGGGAATCACGGGGCCAGCAAATTGACAAACGCAAACCAACTCACAGAGGGTCAGAAATGGATCAATGGGGTCATCTTCTTAGGAGTTATTTCCGTGGGTTGAGTAGCGTCCATGACTGTTTACCTGTGTCAACAACAGATTCTGAAACAATTCTTCTGAATCCAGCCCTTCTAGTTAGCCCTGCTTGTCTTATGGCCCTGGTTCAGATGTCTTGCCTAGACGTTTTCAGAAGCCTCCCCCTCGGTGTTCCCCACCTCTCTTCCATCTCTGACACTGAGACCAGAGTCATCTTTCCAAACATGGATCTGATGACGGCACCCTTTAGCTTGAAGACTGCTGTTAGCACCCCATTACTATGAGATCATGTAAAAATTTTTGACACGGCATTCAAGTTTCTTCATATTGCCCCAAATTAACTTTCTGACTTTTTTCCCGCTGCCCCACTTTCCTTTACCCTATCTTTCAGCCTCTCCAGGCTAATCACTGGTCTCCAAAAATAGCCAGCAATCTCATGCCTCTGTGCTTTGCTCATGCTCCATCCTCTGCCTGGAATGTCCTCCGCCTCCTTAACCTGCCCCCTCTGGTGGAATCTTCTTCATCCTTCCATTAGCATGTTAACTGCTGCCTCTTCAGTGCAGGCCTCCACACTCACTCCTTTCCAGGTAGGATGTGCCACTCTCTGCAGCAGGCCCCCAAAACACCCCCTCCACACTTCTCAGCACAAGGAACTTTGGCTGGTCGTTCACATGTCATTTTGGCTCATTCAGTGGTGAACTCCTTAGGGGAACAGAGAGCCTCTTATTCATCTTGGTGTCCTCAGTGTTGGCATCTAGTAGGCATTTGAAAATTTTGGGTTAAATTTATTCATACAACTGAGTGGTTCTGAGAGGTCTTGAAAGGGCTAAATTGCTACCAGGTCTGAGATAAGCAGGAAGAGAGAAAGCACAAAATCAGCAAGAATAAATTATTTATTTAAGCATATAGCCACTCTATCTAAAATGTTAAAATAAGGATTGGATGCATTTTTAAAATAGTTGGAAGACTTTTTTTGGCTTTTCCAAAAAGTTCATGCAGTGCCTGAAGTGGAAATAGCACTGGGTTGGAATGGACAGATATGGGTTTCTAGTCTTAGCCCTGGTATGAACTTAGCTGTGAGCCCTTTGACAAATCAGTTCCCCTCTCTGATTTCTTACAAAATGTTCATGCTGGACAAAATGACTTTTAAGGGGTCTTCTAATTCTATAATTTGCTGATTCTTATTTTCTAGTTAGGAAAACTAAGTATTTCCCTTTGAGTGTGATAGCCCTTTAGTCACAGGAGAAGACATTTTAGGGGCTGGCCCGGTGGCGTAGTGGTTAAGTTTACGCACTCCACTTTGGCAGCCCGGGGTTCGCAGGTTCGGATCCGGGGGCCAGATCTGTGTACTGCTCATCAAGCCATGCTGTGACGGCATCCCATATACCAATTAGAGGAAGATGGGCAGAGATATTAGCTCAGGGCCAATCTTCCTCTGCAAAAAGAGGAAGATTTGCAACAGATGTGAGCTCAGGGCCAATCTTCCTCACCATAAAAAAAACAAAGGCAGGGCCAGCTGGGTGGCGCAAGCGGTTGAGTGTGCACGCTCCGCTGCGGCAGCCCGGGGTTCGCCAGTTTGGATCCTGGGCACGCACCGACACAGTGGTTGGCAAGCAATGCTGTGGCGGCATCCCATATAGGGTGGAGGGAGATGGGCGCGGATGTTGGCCCGGGGCCAGTCTTCCTCAGCAAAAAGTGAGGAGGATTGGCAGATGTTGGCACAGGGCTGATCTCCTCACAAAAAACAAACAAAAACTAAAAAAAAAAAAAGAAGAAGGCATTTTATATTGTCGTAAAAACACCTTTGTCCTACTGTGGCCCCATTACACAAAATTTGGGTATGAGAAAGGCTATAAGATAGTTTACAAAGTAAGAGTTCCTCATATAGGGAAAAAACAAAAGCAAAAACAACTAACAAAAAATTCCTTACTGCCAAAACATCAGAGCTCTGCCCCTTTAAAGTTGAAAGGCCACACATGAAGCCAAGAAAGAGACCTCAGGAAGATGAGTCGATCTGCTGGGTTCCTAAAGATGGGAGAGAGAATTAGCGTCAGTTCACCCCTGAAGGTGGTTTGCAGAGGAAGGAGAAGATGCTTGTACGTTGAGTTGAAAATTCAGGTCTGTAGGGAAAGCATTCTACAAAACAACACAGGGACAAAGAGATTGGAAATCCTCAGGGTGGTGTGCGCAGCTATGGCTCCTACTAAATACCATGGCAATTTCCCTTTGCAGGAGAAGAAACCTGAAAGCCCCTCAGTATTCTGAAATGCTGTTCTACCTATTTTTTAAAAATAGGCTTTATTTTTTAGAGCCATGTTAGGTTCACAGCAAAATTAAACAGAAGGTACAAAGTTCCCATATACCCCCTACAAGGTCCCCTTGGACCCCCAACAGCCTCCTCCAGTATCAACATCCTGCAGCAGAGTGGTACATTTGTTACCATGAATGAACCTACACTGACGCATCATTATCACCCAAAGTCCATAGGATTCTCTCTGGTGTTTTACATTCTATAGGTTTTGACAAATATATAATGACATGTATCCACCATTATAGTATCATACAGAATACTTTCACTTCCCTAAAAATCCCCTGTGCTCCCCTTATTCATCCCTCCCTCTTCCTAACCTCTGGAAACCACTGATCTTTTTAGGGTCTCCATATTTTTACCTTTTCCAGAATATCATATAGTTGGAATCATACAGTATGTAGCCTTTTCAGATTGGCTTTTTTCACTTAGTAATATACACTTAAGGTTCCTCCATGTCTTTTCATGTTGATAGCTCATTTCTTTTTAGTGCTGCATAATATTCCATTGTCTGGATGTACCACAGTTTATTTAGCCATTCACCTACTGAAGGACATCTTGGTTTCTTCCAGGTTTTGGCAATTACGAATAATTCTATAAATATCTGTGTGCAGGTCTTTGTGTTGACATAACTTTTCAACTCCTTTGGGTAGATACCAAGGGGTGTGATTACCGGATTGTATGGTAAGAATATGATTAGTTTTTTAAGAAACTGCCAAACTGTCTTTGAATGGCTGTACCATTTTGTATTCACACCAGCAATGAATGAGAGTTCCTGTTGCTCCACAGCCTTGTCAGCATTTGGTGTTGTCAGTGGTCTGGACTTTGGCCATTTTAATAGGTGTGATATCTCTTTTAAATTTGCAGTTCCTAATGACATATGATGTTGAGCATCTTTTCATATGCTTATTTGCCATCTGTATATCTTCTTTGGTGAGGTGTCTGTTCAGGTCTTTTGCCCATTTTTTAGTCAGGTTGTTCATTTTCTTTTTGTTGAGTTTTAAGAGTTCTTTGTATATTTTATATAACAGTCTTTTTTCAGATATATTGTTTGCAAATATTTTCTCCCAGTCTATGGCTTGTCTTCTCACTGTCTTTTGCAGAGCTGTTCTCACTTTTTTTTTTTCCTTGAGGAAGATCAGCCCTGAGCTAACATCCATGCCAATCCTCCTCTTTTTGCTGAGGAAGACCAGCCCTGAACTGACATCTATTGCCAATCCTCCTCCTTTTTGTTCCCCTTTTTCTCCCCAAAGCCCCAGTAGATAGTTGTATGTCATAGTTACACATCCTTCTAGTTGCTGTATGTGGGATGCCACCTCAGCATGGCCGGACCAGTGGTGTGTCAGTGCGTACCTGGAATCCGAACCCGTGCTGCCAGTAGCGGAACGCACACACTTAACCGATAAGCCATGGGACAGGCCCCAGTTATCATTTTTAATAGAACTATTCAAGCAAAATTCTGCTTTTAAATTGCTTTAGCAGAAATCCTACTTATCCAGAAATTTCTTTCTAACCTATAGAAATAAGTGTTGTTTTGTGTTTCCTCCACTTATGAATTAATAGAAATAGAAGTTAGAAAAATCATCTGTGGTCAAATTTAAGTTATAACTTTCAATGTGTGTTTCAAATATCCATTGAGGGATGTGTTGGGGTTGGCAGACTTCAAGCCAATTTCTTAAACCTGCTTGTACTACATCTGAAGTCATAGACCAAGGGATTTCAACTCAAGTTCCATAAACCCACAGGAGATAAAATTTATTTCTTCTTGAGTATACACACTGCTATGGCAATGTCTGTCCACTGGAATGTGACCTAAGCAGATGATGAGATGCTTTGTGAGGGAGGAACAGTTTCCGGAGAAGATTAGCTGGAACCTAAGAAAGGTTTCCTGTTTCCTGGAAGATGAGAGGACTTTCCCTCATGAGTATTCGAAAAAAAGTGGTCAGGGCAATAAGGAGCTCTAGTCACAGAATGACAGTGGCTGGAGGGGGGCCAAGTATATGGTGTGACAACTGTGGATCTTTTTATAGATGCGGATCCTTTTATAGATGCTGAGAGATGGTGCTGGTGATTGTGTTATAGTTATTGTTGACTTGTTTGGTGATGATTCAAGTCTATGAATTCCTTCTAGTGAGTTGTCCTCAAATGCTAGAGTTTGAAAGTGCTCCAAGAACTCTTAGAGGCTATAGAGCCAGCACAATTAGAGCATGAAACTTGATGATCATGAGACCCTGTAATATTTTCAGTTTGCAAAGAGATTGTGTCACACGTTCTCTGCTGGATGTGTGAAGGCAGAAATCATGGGACCAATTTCAATAAAAAATTTTTTCCCTTATAGATCTGATGCTAATTAAAACTTAAATATCATGTTCTATTCTGGAGATTGGGAAGAAATGTTGACAATGAAGATCATGTTTTGGGGAGTGATGAATCTTAAAAACATGTCATGTGAGGAACAGCCCAAGGAATCAGACACATTTACTCAGAGAAGAATTGGTAGTGACGGGAATATAAAAACTTACAGCAAATCTCCAAATATCTGATGAACTGTCATATATATAATGAGGGAGAAAATTTGTTCAAAGCAAGGGAAAAACTAGGACCAATGAGGGTAGACAGCGCAGATAGGCTGATATTGTTTCAGTGTAAAAGACAATCTTTGAGCTATCTAATAACATAGTGCATCCTTCTTCACTTTGTGGCAATGAAAGAAAATGAAAGAATTTTTACAGCCCACTATGGAAAAGTGTAGTTCAATGACTCCTATCTGCCTGAGGGCTGAGATGTTTAATATCCTGGCAACATGTAACCCATTCACAGCGGAGTGATTGGGAAGCTGTGCAATAATAGGATCAGTGGTCTCTGAAAAGAGCAAATTCCCCATCACAGGAAACCTTCAAGTAGAGCCTGGAAACAACCTGGGTGGAGGTGTTGTCATGGCAATTTTTTTAAAATTACTTTTAAATTTGTGTACTTTTTATTGCACAGGTTTTTGAGTTCTAACAAACGCATAGACTCGCATAACTACCACAACCAAGATACAGACCAATTCCACCACCCTCCAAAAATTCTTTTCTACTGCCCCTTTGTAGTCAAACCCACTCCCATCCCTTACCTCTGGCAACCACTGATCTGTTCTCTGTCCACATGGTTTTGTCTTTTCCAGAATGTCGTGTAAATGGAATAACACAGTATACAGCCTTTGAATCAGGTTTCTTTCACTTAGCATAGTGAATTTGTGATTCATCCCTGTTGTTGACTCATCCACGGTTTGTTTCTTTTTATTGCTGAGTAGGAGGTATTCCACTGTATGGATCTACCACAGTGTCCCATCCATTCACCAGTTGAAGAATATTTGGGGGACTTCCAGTTTGCAGTCCAGTATATAAGGAGCTTGGAAGTTGTCACTCCATCCTAACGACAAGTAAAAAGCTGAATTAACTGAAAATCAACAACTCTTGTTAGATCTGTCAGAGAACCAAGATCACAGGACAACCTGCTGCCCCCTAAAATTAGAGAGAAAGACAGGTGGGTACAGAGAATCACAATTTATGGGAGCAGAAACCCACGAGTAGAAACCTCCATGGGAATCGATACCAGGGTTCTTTTACTCAGTACATCATGTCTGGCTTTCAACAAAAAATTATAAGGCATACTAATAGGCAAAAAAACGGAGTTTGAGGAGACAGAGCAAGTGTCAGAACCAAACTTAGATATGGCAAAGATGTTGGAATTATCAGTCCAAGAATTTAAAACAACTATAATTAATATGCTAAGAGCTTTAAAGGAAAAAGTAGACATTATGAAGGAACAGATGGGTAATGTAAGCAGAGAGATGGAAACTCTAAGAAAGAATCCAGAAGAAATGCTAGAAATCAAAGATACTGTAATAGAAATGAAGAATGCCTTTGATGGGCTCATTAGTAGACTGGACACAGCAGAAGGAAGAATCAGTGAGCTTGAGGATATGTCAATAGAAATTTCCAAAACTGAAAAGCAGAGTGAAAAAAGACTGAAAAAAAAAAAAAAAAAGGAACAGAATATCCAAGAACTGTGGGTCAACTACAAAAGGTGTCACATATGTGTAACAGGAATACCAGAAGGAAAAGAGAGAAAGGAGTAGAAGAAATATTTAAAGCAATAATGACAGAGAATTTTCCACAATTAATGTTGGACACCAAATCACAGATCCGGGAAGCTCAGAGGACACCAAGCAGGATAAAAGCCAGGAATATTTGGGTTATTTCCATTTTGGGGTGATTATGAATGAATATGGTACAAACATTACGGTACAGGTTTTTGTGTGAATATCACTCTTCATTTTTTGAGGGTAAATACCTCAGAGTGGAATTTCTGGGTCAGATGGTAAGTTCATGTTTAACTTTATAAGAAACTGTCACATTGTTTTCCAAAGTGTTGGTACCATTTTGCATTCTTGTCAGCAATGAATGAAATTTCCAGTTGCTCTGCATCCTCACCAGCACTTGGTGTGGTCAATTTTTGGTTTTAAAAATTTTAGTCATTCTAATAGGTGTATAGTGGTATTCTAGTGTGCTTTAAATTTGCATTTCCTTAATTAATAATGATGTTGAGAATCTTTTCATGTGTCATCACGTATCTTCTTTAGTTAACTGTTCAAATATTTTGCCCATTTAAAAAATTGAATTTTTTTTATTGTTGAGTTTTGAGAGTTTTTTATATATTCTGAATTTAAAGTGCTTCATCAGATATGTGATTTGCAAATATTTTTGCCCAGTCTATGACTGGTCTTTTCATTCAGCTTCAGGGGCCCCTTTTCCTGACCCTCTGGCTAGAAAAAGGGGTGTTTCTCTCACATTTTTTGCTGTCTATGCCTGTAGCACAGTTCCAAGGCTCAGTCCACCCTTGGATCAAAGCCAAGAGATAAAGAAGGAAAGAAAAACCCAGTAACTTTACTGCCATACCAGTTGTTCTTGTTCTCACTTCCCTTCCCAATCTATTTACAATCGTTTACTTTTCAGAGTCCTCAGGTATTTGCTTTTGTATTCTGCCCAGAGGTTTTAGTTATAATCGATTGGAGAGATAGGCTATCTTGATTAGCACCAGAAGTTCTGTAATGACAATTTAAACACTGGATGACCATTCTCCCAGATCGTGATTCTTCAAACCTAGCAACAAATCTGAATTACCTGGGAAACTTTAAAAAATATAGATTCCGGAGCCCTACCCTAGATCCATCTCTGAGGATGGGGACCCAAGAATCTGTAGAAGATGCTTCTGGGTTTCTGACATAGCCAACTGGCACTGGTTTGGGGGCCCAAAATTGGATTCCAAGCTGGAGGTTTGGCAACCCCTGGATGAGATGATCTCCAAGGTCCTTTCCAACCTGGAAACCCTCAGGCTCTATAGTGCCCAGAATATCCCATTCGTAAAGCTGTTTTTTTAGTGAGATGCCTGTCTAGTCACTTCCCTCACATTTTTAACCGAAGCTCTAGATCACATATGTCGTCTCAAATAATGTCACAGAGCAGGCAAAAATATAGAACTGATAGGCAAAGTCATAGTATTAAAATCGACAGGAGAAGGAACAGACCCCCAACCTGTAGGATTTGTTTCTTGGAAATTACAACTTCTTGCAATAGTAGCGGCAGTAAATTCTAAATCTGCTTTATGTGGCGTTAGCCAGGAGGAATACCGTGTACGCTCTAGTCTGAGGATTAGTGGTTTCATTAAGAGCCTCCTTTCCTCACTAGGATCAGCCTTGTCCCATATATTTGACAAAATTCTTTTTGGTTGAGTACAGTTTCTGTTTATGTGCTAGGTAGGAAACACTAGTGAGTTTAAATTTGCTTTTCATAAAAATTTATTTCTAAGGGACAGCAGAAATCATTTCCTTGAGCTCACTTCTATAATGAAAGAAGAGGAAACCAGCCCTGAGAGGTTAAGTGCCTTTTTTAGGGGGTCAGAGATGGGACCAGAAGCCATACTTTGGCTCCTTGGCCAAGCATTTTCTATCTGACTGAGCTGTGTCAGGTGAGATCTTGGATGCCAAGTCTCCTGGCATCGAAACCTAGCTGGGTCAGATAGCTGCAGTGGGCAGTGGCTGAGTTCCATGCAATGCATTTGTAAAGGGCACTTTGGCCTAAAATGTTTCAGCTGCTGGATTTGTAGCTATGACAATAGTGGCAACCAAAATGACCAACAACTTGTAAAGTGTCAACTTGCTGGCACGTCCTATTCTCTGGGCACTGGGAAGTAGACAGCCCCTGGCCACCTCTAGAATTTTCTCCCACCCCATTTCCTCTTAAAAGTGTCACAGGGTATTGTATAGTCAGGGTTTAACCAGGGAAACAGAAGCATGATGAGTATGAAGTAAGGGATTTAGACCCTGCACGGTTGTGGGAGGAGCTGGGGAAGGGAGGGTCTGTGAGGTTGAGTGGGAGGGTCAGGGCAGCCACTCACCAGTCACTCTGAGGAGACAGGTATTCCTCTTTCGGCAACTCAAACGCACACCCATAACATGAAGGGGTTTTGTGAAACGTTCAGGCTTAAGCAACGTGATGCAGCACAAATCACTACAGGTAGAGAGCCTGAGACAGAAAGAGCTGTCACGCCTTGGGAATAATGCTCCTGAAGCTCTGTTCTCATTTGTCAGGAACAATCTGGAATCAGCCCGTTTCCTCACAGTCCGAGAACGTGTGACAGCTTTAGCGTGATGGAGCTCTGGGGTGTGGTGGTCTGGAATCAGTGCAGGCTTTATCGCTGGGCAGATGGGCGTGTACATGCTGGCTTTGCACACTTACTGTGTGATGGGACGTGCTCCTTATGCTCTCTGAAATTAGCTTCCTCATTTGTAAAATGGGGCCAGTAGTCACCACCTCAGAATATTGTTTGGAAGTAGGTATAATAGTAGATACTCAATAAAAATTATTCCTTTTATTTTTCGAGTCCCACCCTTTTCCCCAGTACATCTAGGACATGTCCTGTTTCTCAGAATATCTCCATGTAGAAATGCCCTTATTGTCTCAGTGTTGGATTTTGATAATGAATATAAGTATATAACTTATATTCAGCGTTCCCAGCATTCCATCACGGTCCCAGATTCCCAGTATCAACAAGTTTGGATTCGTGTGGACCGTGAGAAAGAGCAGTGATTGGCGAGGGCAACACCTGAGACGACGCTCATGGGCTTTACCCACAGGAGAGAACGAGCACTCCTTCAGGAGTTAGACATCTACTGACTTGGGATGGTTTATAAAAGGAGTGTGGTGACATCTGTTCCCCTGGAACCCTTCAGTTTTCCTTTTAGAAGAGAGATTAATCCTGAGGGTAGAAGGAAGAGGCAAGTCAAAGCTGATACCAAAATTGGAGACAGAGAACCATAAAAACAGAACTTGAAAAGCATAATACACTGGAACCATTCATTTTAGAAAGATATAGACCTACACATTCAATAGCCCCAGAGGGTATTAGTGTATCATAGGTGGCCTAAATCGTTTGCTTGTTGAATTTGAATTTAACAAAACAGTAGTGCTCATGAGTTTCTGAAACATGAAGAAAAAGTTAAATTATATTCAAAGTACTCTATTTAGGAATCTAGGGAGTGATATTATCACTTTAGAAATATTTTAATCAATAGTAACTAAAATAAAATTGTTTTCATTAGGGATAAACTTCTAGAAGAGTCACACACAGAGGATCTTTTCTTATCCAAAGCAGGATAACATGCATTGTTTTAAATAATACAATGCTAAGCATATGGTAAAAACTGAATAAATATTTTTAAAATAGAATTCAATATACACATGGCAAATGAGACTCTGAACCTAACTCACGGAATATGGAAGATTTTCTTGCAGCCTTTCAAAAGTGCAGTTGATCACTTGACTGTTGAGGACACTGATAATATATTCCCTACCTATATTTTTCTACAAAATGTTGACAATCATGATAAGTCCTCATTTAGTTAGTGATTTGATTGAGCAAGTAATTGACCTGAATGCACTCAAGTAGGACATTGAGATGTAAAACCACTTCTTTAAAAGTTGATTAAAAGATTGATACCTTTTTTCCAATCTAAAATAATAAGACTTTTCCTTCCAGCTTATCTCTTATTTCAGGCCCTCAAGGTTTGAAAACTACCAGTCAGTGATTGATAAATACTGTAAAGAATCTGCAGTCAACCCACGCTCTTCTATGTAATTAAGAGGGTTGCTCAGACAGCTTATCTGCTTAAGTTCTGAAAATCTCTTTATCCTTTATCTGCAGGAACACTAATCTCTTGAAAAGGACAAGGCTGAGGGAACTTGTTTTAAAGCCAGGTTTAAAAAATGTTTTTGCATCAAATTCTATTGCTCTATTCCTGGGTTCCTTGCATCTCTTCCTTCCGCTATTTCCCTTTCAGGTCTTTTGACTGGCACTTCGCATTCACTGGAATGTAGGCGAGTTGCTTGCATTTTTTGGTGAGATAAGCATTTCTTCAGGCCTTTTCTATTCCCTCTTTGGCTGGCTTTCACCAGGCCCAGGGAACAGAGAACTAACTGGTCTGGGAATTTGGAAGCCTGGGCTCTGGGTTTCCCTCCGTGATTTGGTAAGAGTCCTTTCATTACCAGGCACAGAAATGATTGGCAACTTTAAGCAAAGGGAACTTACTGGAAGAGAGCAAAGGCCCATAAAATCAGTGGACGGCTGAAAATCAGGCTTGAACACGGGTGGATGCCATGGCCTTTCCAGAGGCTGGGAAGCAGGAACCCCAGCAACAGTCTTGCAGCGGGAACAGAATGGTGAGAAGGCCACTGCTAGGATGAAATGGAACACCGCATTCCGGGGAGGTTGGCCTAGTCTGGAGGACCAGCCCACTCTTGCTAGGTATGGGGGGTGGGGGTGGGGCTCCCAGTTACAGTCCACTGGGCTCCATCCAGTAATTCCTTAGGAAATCAAGAGGCAGTTTGGGAAAAGGAATTGCATGCTGGGCAGATAATCTCGTCTACTACTGTGCTACTACTTGTGTCTTTAAAGTTGTTTCCAGATTTAAAACTACATGGATAGTGCTTCTCATGAAGGCTTTTGGGGTTACCATGTCCCTGTGATGTTTGCTTCTGTGAATGCCTATAAAACTAATGAACAATGAGACAAACTGGAAGAAGATGTTTATGAGCACAAATGGGTTATCAGTTGTCCCCCTAGTGATAACTTTATCACTGTATGATAGTGGTCATATTTGTTATCTATTGCTGTATAACAGTATTTCCACAAACTTAGCATCTTATAATAGCACAAATTTATTATCTCACAGTTGCTATGGGTCAGGAGTCCAGAAATGGCCTAGCTGGGTTCTCTGGTTAGGGTCTCATAAGGCTGCAATTAGGGTGTCAGCTAGGGTTGTGGTCTCATCTGAGGCCTGACTGGGGAAAACTCCACTTGCAAGTTCCCTCAGGTTGTTGGCAGAATCTAGTTCCTTGTGACTATAGGTAGGACTGAGGATTTTAGTGTCTTGCTGGTTGTTGGCTGCAGTTCCCCTTCAGCTCCAAGACGCTGCCACAGTTCCTTGCTGTGTTGTTTTTCAATATAGCCACTTGGATTCCTCAATGCCAGCAAGGGAGAGAGACTCCAGTAAGATGGGCACTATCATTTTATGTAATGTAAGCACATAATCATACCCCCATCACTTTACTGTATCCTATTGGTTAGAAGGGAGTCGTAGGTCCCACCCATGCTCACCGGGAGGGGATCACACAGAGCATGAACACCAGGAGGTGGGGTTATGGGGCAACCTTGTGAATCTGTGAGAGTGGCAGAACTGAGTGGGACAAACCTCAGAGCTGTCTCAAAGTCTAACATACTTCATTGTTTCTGTGCATCATCTCATTTCCCCAAACCTCAGTGCTGGGGAGGGGCTTCTTCATGTGGAGAACTGACAAAGGGGCCAGAACAAACCCTTGGCCTCCAGTCTCTCTAGCTCAGCTGTAGGGGCGGGGAGGGGATGTAAAGAGCTGTCTCCTCAGAGCTACTGTGAGTCTGTCTGGGTTGGTGTTTCTCTCATGGTCATCTGTGTACAATTCAATCTAGTAGTTTCCACTGATCTGTATCTTTTGTCTATATTTACCATTTGGCAATTTACCTTCTCTTTATTGCATGGAAATGCTTTCTTCTTTTATTCATGTGTACATATTGTCTTCCTCAACTATATTGTAAGCTCTTTAAAGGTAGGAGCCATTTCTTATATCAGGAACCATTCACATGTGCTCCAAGTGGGATAACAGCAAAGGCAGAGGTACTTTGGAAGAAATAGCTGATACTGTTTCTCCAGTGGTGTGGAGATAGAGGGGGTCTCGAGGACAATGTGAGAATCTGCCCTCTCTTAGCTGTACTTGGTTGCGCAAACAAAACACAAAAGGGGTGACCTCACAAATGTTCAGATTACCCTGAAACAATGTGCTTGGTGCCTACTGATGCTACTAGGCCTGCACCTGGAGGCAGATGGGTAATGGATAAAGAGGGCCAGTAGACATGGTTTGAGTCCTTGCATACACGAGCAGTGTGACTCCGGGCTTACTGCTTTAATCTCTGTGAGCCTCAGGGACCTTCTAGTCCTAGCTCATAGAGATAATGCCTTTAATGTGTACAGCACAGTGCCTGGCATATAGCAAACACGTAGGAAATAGACCCTGACCAGCGAGGGCACATGTCAATTCTCAAGCACCTTGCAGTTCCTCCCACAAGGGGGTCCAGGAGATGCACACTTAACACATTGTAGCTTGTTCCTACTCTTGGAGCTCAGGGGGTCGGTGTGGTAGTTCCTTGAGGGTGGAGGAAATTAGAGTCCTCACTGCTGCTGTCCCATCCCTGGAGCTGGGCCATCCGCACAGTGTGGACTGTGGCTGCAGCCCCTCCTCTGTGGACAGCAGGAGGCCTGGGGTGGATGCTAGTGGTGCCAGGGCAGGAGAGGGAGCCCCCAGCTCCTGCCTTCCGTGTCTAATCACCCAGGGAGAGGGGGAAAGCCCACGAGCCTTAGTTGGGTGTCCTCGGCCAAGCAGCAGCCTCTCCAAAGCCGTTTCACTTCTGTGCAAGTGGAGCCGTACAGAGGATCAGAAGGGAGAAGGATGTAGGCACATTTTATAAACTCCGCTTATCTAAGCGAACCCAGGACTTCTTCTCCTTACCAAGAATTTGCCTCTGAGGTCAGATAAATGTTCATTTTCTCCCAACAGTGCCTTGACTGGCCAAAAGAAAATGTTAAATATACTTTAGAAAAGTTTTAATTTGAACAACTTATGATTAAAAATACATTTTATAAATAATTTTTCCATAGACTTGATTGATTGTTGCGAACTTTACAAAAAGACATATTGCAACAATAACAGATGAAAGAAATTACAAAAAATATATCTATTGCCCTCCTTTTTAAAAATATAACATTATACATCACAGCATTGTCTTTGTGCAAAGTTTAAGAGATTGCTGTGTTAGGCATGTCACATATCTGCTCAAAGGGAAGTAAACTTTAATACAGGTACTTTGCATAATGGTACAGGCACAGCTGAAATAATGAATCCTCTCCTCCTAGAAGTTAATATACCTTAGTTCAACATTTTCCTTTTATTTTGTAGGACTGATGGCTGAACTTAGCTTAACACAAATATATATATATGTGTGTGTATATATATATATCAGTAGGAAAACAAGTGTCCGCTTTCCAATTAAGTAAACCCCCAACGTATTTACAGTATTTTCAGAGAATGTGGTCTCCAAATCAGTCTGAGTACATTTTCTCTATTAAACAACACATTAGAAATTTAAATGAAGCCAAATCTGTCAATTAATGGACATCCTCCGTTGAGACTTCCAGTTTTCGCTGTGGGACAAAGAGAGTTCCAACAGAAGTTTTATTAGCACCATCGAAATCCACACAGGGTGAGCCCATCGGCTTTGTTGGTCCACCTGGGGTGCGGAAGAAACTTTCGGCCACTAATTGTGACCCTTTCGGTGTCACAGGAACAGGCTGATTGGAAAGAAAGCAATGGAAAAAAGAAGTCAAGCCCACACAGATAGGTATGCCCTGGCAGCCTTGGAAGACTGGACGAGGACATGTCACACAGCGGAAGCCTCGCACACCTTGAAATCAGCTAGGTAAGCCTGGGGGAGTTTTACATTCTCAATTATTTTTAAGGCGAGAAAAAAGCTCATGATAACCCAATAATGAGGACTCCTTGGGTGCTCTTCCTGGGTTTGGAAGGATGGCAGGCCTTCAACCTCTTCACTCTCCCATCATCTCCCTCTCCAAAGAAGAAAAGCAAAAGCCAGTCTCCCAGGAGACTGAAATTTGGGACTTAATAACCTAAGGAAAACAATATATTAAACAGAAACACTCTCACCTGTTGTGCCCCTGTCACAGCAACTGATTGTCCATTCGGCTGGTTCTGGCCTGGGACAGGTGAGTCATACCTGCTGGCCCTTCCTTGCTGAGTGCCTGCACTTTCTGGGGCAACACTAACAGCCTCTATTCTTGGAGACACGGGAACGGTCCCGGGCCCGGGGCTGGCGGGCACCTGCACACTGGGGGAGATGAGTCCCAAGTGCTGCAGGGTGAAGTTGACAATGGCTGAGCTTGGGTTCTGGACAGGAACGGGGTGGCTCGAAGTGAGAGCCGGGCTGCTCCCGACAGGTACAGCTGCCACGGAAGTTGGCGAGACCATTAGCTTCAAAGGTGTTACATGAAAAGAGGGAAAATTAACAGCAGTGAGTTCGGATGATGTCACTGGAATAACACCTGGAAAGAAAAGGGGAAAAATATCTTAAAAAAGTACAGGCATTTGTCCAAGAAGCTCACAAGCTGAAGTGAACTTGGGAGTGACCCACATTTCAATAGGGTTTTCCATGCACTCACCTGCGATTGGGGAGCTGTAGATCCTGTGGTTTGGGGAAAGTGTACCTGAGTTTTCCTTACTAGACAAAATGGACTCTGCCCCCAGGGATGAGCACTGGGTGAGAGGGATTAGGTATCCTGATGGGAACAAGGTCTAGAAAACAAGGAGGAAGGGTTTATTTTACACACAAATGCAGCAAGAAAAACGGTCATGTGCCTCTTCCGGGAATAATACCTCTCGGTGGTGGTTTGTTCCATTAGACCAAAGCTTCCAGTGGGATGGGCTACAGGCAGGCCAGCTACATGGCTCTGTGAAGACAATACCCCCTCCCATTCCAACACTTGTCCTGATAATACCAACCATGTGTTTCTTAAACGCCATCTGTGGTCTGAGGAAGTGTCCTACAGCCAGCACTGAGCCTGCGTAGGGCAAGAACTCACCCAGCACACTCCCTCACACTGCCATCCTAAGTCCTGCTCGCAGACTTCCTGCTGTGATGTGGTGCTGTCAGAACCAAGTTTAATGTAGTTGGACACCATAGTGGCACTGCCGTGTTGTCACCCGATTGTTCTTGAATTATGTAGGATGATATTTCCTAAAAAGTGTCCCGAGGGACCCTAGTTCCATGATGCAAGCAGGCTCTACTTGATTCGTGGTCAAATGTGTTTGGGAAATGCAGAATTAAACAAAGGAAAATGGTGTCTTTATTGGAGAATTTCTGAGGGACTTCAATGACGGCATGCATTGTAAATCTCAAAGGAGGCATCAGCATGTCGCATTTCCCAGGGTATTTGGTAACTAAATTTTTAGTAGTATTGGTGTTCAAGGAAAACGTTTTAAGAGATGTTGATTTAGCGAAGGGAGTTGCCAGACCATAGGCCAAAATCCAGCCTCCTGGCTGTTTTTGTAAATAAAATTGTATTGAAACACAGCTATGCCCATTCATTTACGTATTGCCTGTGGCTGCTTTTTTCCTTTTGTACAATGGCAGAGCTGAATAGGTGCAACAGAGACCATATGGCCCACAAAGTCAAAAATAATCTGGGTCTTTACAGAAAATGTTTGCTGACCCCTGATTTAGAACAAAGAAATTCTACAACTATAGATTTTTTCCTAGTACTTTAGGTTCTAATGATACGAAATTAACACTCTTATAATATACAAACTAAAGGGCAGGGCACCAGAGTTCAAAAACTGCAGATAAAAAAGAGAATTGATTAATTCGTATCAGAGAGCCAACTGTCACAGAGCAAAGCTTTAGGCAATAAAGTTATATTCCACATGGAAACGGCCAGAGTGCTGGCTAGTGTGTATCCCCCCACGCCTGCTGTATCACTCTACTTTACCAGAGAAAGCCCGCATGGGGCGCTGAGCTGCCTGGAAAGTCTGCTTCAGCTGTACCATGGGCAGGACTGAAAAAAGCTAAAAGCAGCTCTTGTAGACTGGGGGCCCTCCTTTTATCTTCCTCCAGATCCTTCTCCTTGTCCCTGTCAAAACAACAGTCTACACTTTTATCTAGCTGTTAATAGGTCCCATCTTTTCCTTGGGAACCAGTGAATTCAGAATCCACAATGTACTACAAACTTCTAATTTTGTTTCTTAGATGCTTGGTACCATTCAATATCTTTACTAGTAGGTTCCTTGAAAGCTGCAGGAATAGAGAATTTTTAAGGGGTGAATTCAGGCGTTTTACAACTAGCTGCTCTTTGCTGTCTTGAATCATACTCTTGTGGTACAAGTTTTTCTGGTTGCTAGTTTAACTCTTTAAAATCTTCAGCAAAACCTTCAGTAATAATAATTACTTTTCAGTTTCCTACAACCTACATTCATCACAAAATCTTTTAACCTATAATGCCAATTCTTTAAAAAAAAAAATTAGAACTATTAAATGAGCAGGATGAAAGAATTGGACATGTTTTAACTCACATGTCATCTCATCTAGCCTGCATTAGCCCTCTTCCTCCCATCACAGACCCTGTGTCATTTTCACTATAGTTCTTATCATTGACTACCTGATGTGTTTGTGTTTGTCTACCGTATTCTCTCCACCCCCAGAAGTGTAGACTCTTAGTAAATGTTTGTTGAATGAATTAACACGTGAATCTCTCATTTTCTTTGTTCTGCTCAGTCCGTGCTGAAAAGAAATCGTCAAAATGAAGTCATAGAGATGAAAACAGAAGCTGGGGGACATGGAAAACCTATCAACTGAAAACCCTAATGCTGGATAACTAAGTGAGCAACAGGGGACCATTATTAAATCATACCCATTCACCCAAACAGATGAAGGACCTCCCAGAAAACTGAATCAAGCTCAACCCTTGTGATTTTCCCCCAGCACGAATATTAAATGCAAAACAATGCCATGCTAAGATAATAGACGTTTTGAACGGTTACCATGAGGCCATCCTCAGGGAAGATTTGACAAACTCTAAAGCCTCCTTACTAACAGTTACAGATAACACCCTTCAGCTTATACGGTGCCTTAAAAGGATCACAAACCCCTTTATGTATATCATCATCTAATAGATTGACTTAACCTCACAAAAACTGTAATATGGCCCTGGGGCAAGTCCTCAAAAGCTACCGTCACCAAAGGCAGGCGCTGGGTTTGATTTGATCCAGAGCACAGTGCTTTATACCCAGTAGATGATCAGGAAAAACTGTGGAACAAATTCTTTACAGATGTGGAAAAGCAAGATGTAGAGAAGTAAAATAACTTAACAGCAGGGACAAAATGAGAGATTAACCTCTGCTTCCCCGTTTCATGGTGTTTGCTTGGTAATAATGTCTTTCATATATAATTGTCCTAAGGGAGGAAAATGAGATAATGTATGTAAAAGTGCCCAATGCTTCTGACGTCTGGTATGTGGGTGGGCACTCAGTAAATGTTAATTCCTTCCTGAACTAAACTCCACCTAGGACAAAAATGATCTAGAACATCAAAATCCCTAGAAACCAATGCATCAACTACACCTATAATTTGCCAAGGTAAGTTTGATTTTTCTTTAGAAACTGAAATTTTGCTTTAAATTTTAGGTAGAAAGTAAAAATAGGGGAAGCAATTTATCTTCGAGGCAACAGATGCCAGTTACATGACAGCAAACAACCATTAGGTAATGACTCAGAAAGCAGGAGTTACAGGAACCCTATGCATCCATCCATTCATTTGGGGTTACGTCTGCTTGTAAATTATTTAAGACTGTCGTGACAGGTGTTTGCATTCCAGCATGCGACAGAGAAACGGACTTAAGGACAACCACCCACTGTGCTTTTAGAAGAGAGCAAATAATCCCTTCCTCCAAAGGCTAAAAATGTCCCTGCCGTCATCCCAGCCAGGAGATTAGTTGTCTGGGGCCTTGTTTGGATTGTGGGATCTTAAGGAACTGTTCCTCGTCTCCCGAGAGACTGCTCTTTGCTCTGGTAAATTTCACAAGCCACCAAATTCTCCTCTAATCAACTGGGGGGTTTCTGAAGCTTTGCCCAGTTCAAGGCTGTACTTACTGCGGAGACGTTTTCAAGTCCTTTTAGGTCCTCTTTAAATTTCTTTTTGGAACCGCTGTCCTCAAGCGCGCTTGCCCTCTTCGAGCCTCTTTCTCCAGCAGGCTCCCTGTCTCGGGTCTTTGCACCGTGTCTCTCTGGCACTGGCAGCAAGCTTCCAGGCCTGGTGCAGGTGCTGGGCTTGGCGGCATCCTTGGCTGCCTTCTCGGTGATAGCATCTGCGGAGTCTTTTGATCTCATAGCTTTAGAGGAGGCAGCGGGGCAGACTGTTGGGCTTAGACTTTGGGGTGGCGTCATGGTTCGGGCTTGGGCAGGCTGCAAGTAGATGGCATAGGGTGGGCCTGAAGGGGCCTGAGGTAGGATCACAGGCACTGCCGATGACAGTGGGCTGGGGAGCAGGGGGACCACCCCCAGGGGCTGGATGAGGGACGGTGCCGTCAGTTCCAGCTCAGCACTCGCTGGGGTGTCCAGAGGGGCCACTGGTTTGCAATGCCCAGATCTTGCCAGCTGTACTTTCACTTTCTTTCTGGGTTCACTAAAAAACAAGATTTAAAACGTGACACCCTGGTAACACATTTTCTCTAAACTGTTCTATCACTTTAGATTGCCCCAGATTGAAGCCACGCTTCTACGAAACTAGGCAGTAGTTTCTGTAATGACTGCGTATGAGTTATAGAAAAGATTATCTCACCCGTTTCCAAGGCTAGTGCCTGTTCTGACAGAAAGTCAGCAAGCCTAATGAGGCAAGGTCAAAGGAAAGCATCTTGCTACTAAGGAGCACTGCAACCCACCTTGATTGCTCTTCTAACTGCATTTTGCAAATAGCTGCGAGCTGAGCCATTTTACTTGGGAAGGGTGCAGAATTCTGAGAACTCTCAGCTGGTAAAAAAGAAGAGAGGGTTGGTTAAAGCAAAAGAATAAATGATACAGATGAAACATCACTAAGTCAAAGGAACAGAAACCACGTACCTCCCCGCAAAATCACACAGCAATGAAACGACAAACCCTACAAATTACTTTCTATCCTTTAATTCATACATGTTAGGCTTCAAGAAGGTTTGGGTATATGGATATTGAAACAATTCTCTAACACGTCTTGTAGAGATCAAGTAAGCTAAAAAATCAGATAAAAAGGAATTCTTTTGAGCAGAGCCCTGACATGATTGAAAACATACCTTTGTTGGTCTTGATAGGGCTACTGGGAGCAGAATTTATCTTTCTCCGATCACTTTCTATGGTCTTTACCAGTTTGATAAGAGATGGGTGTCGGGTAAAGTTTGGTTTCCCGCGTGTGGAAAAGAGGTTTTTGGCACAGTTCTCTTTTGAAGACCGCCTCACTTCCAGATCAGAGGGGGTGAAAGGAATGACCGGGCTGCACCCTGAAATAGAAAAGGGCAGTGTGTTAAAAATGGGTGATTCCGCTTCCTTTTGGGATATGAAGTCAAAGTGTAGTTCTCAGAAGATTTCAGGAATTGAAGTAGCAACAATTACTGTGCCTGACACTGTTTCAAGGGCTTTATATACAAAACCTTGTTTATCTTATTAAATGAATTCTGAGATAATATTTCACACCTTAACATCTCTGAAACCCACTCTATCTGATAACCCGTGGAGTGCTATAATGTAACTGTTAGTGGTTTTCTTTCTTATCGATATATAGAAAATTGTGCATCTTAAAATCAGGAGTCTTAATCTGATGAAATATGGTGACCCTCACTGCTATGGACTGAATGTTTGTGTCCCCCCAAAATTCATATGTTGAAACAAAATGCCTAAAGTGACGGTCTTAGGAGGTGGGGCCTTAGGGAAGTGTTTAGGTCATAAGGGCAGAGCCCTTATGAATGGGATTAGTGTTCTCATAAAGAAGACCCCACAGAACTCCCTAGTCCCCTTCCACCATGTGAGGTTACAACGAAAAGATGGCTGTCTAGAAAATGGGCCCTCACCAGGCACTGAATCTGCCAGCACCTTGATCTTGGACTTCCCAGCCTCCAGAACTGTGAGAAATTGATTTCTGATGTTTATAAGCCACTACTCAGTCTACAGTATTCTGTTATAGCAGCTTGAATGGACTAAGACACTCTCAAGTCCACCAGGTAGGTACTTAAGAAATGCATCCCCATTTCAGAAACATTAACCAACTGAGTCAAGGTCTCTCAGCTAGTAGAATGTGGGCCTGGGACATGAACCCAGTCTGTCTGGCCCTAGAGTCTGCACTCTGAATCCCTGAACCAAAGGACCTTCCTCTGAGGTCGTATCCAAAATCACAACAAGCTCGCAAAAGCACCATGGTTCTTCCCATTTTGCAGATGAGGAAACTGAGCCTTGGAGAAGTAACTTGCCCAAGGCCACACAGCTAAGTGGCAGAGCTGAGACTGGAACCTAAGTCTCTCTCTGCCTTCATGGCCATGCTCTTGACACTTTCTAACACTTCTGTGTGGGACTTTTTGGTGGAATGCAAAATGTCAGAATCCCAGAATTGAGATGGAGACTAGAATATTGATACCAGAATGAATTCGTTTCATATTCTCAATGTGCACAGGCTCTGTTGTGGTCACTGAGCAGCATAATAATGACAGCAATAGTATCTTATGTTTTGTGATGCTTTCAACTTTTTCAAATCATTTCACATACAGATTCTGTCTCCCGGGTGCAGAGTGAGAGGTGGTTATGAACCTTAGGTTGCTGATAGAGCCAGCGGCCAAGCTTTCCATACTGGCCCTCATCTTTAATTGTCTTTTCAACCACTTACATATGTTTTCAGGTAGGAGTGCGGGCAGGAAAAGGAAGGGAGAATAATGCCAAATGTGCATTAATTCAAAATAATGAAGCAAAGAATGAAAGGAAACAAATACATACCACTGGGATTGGGACTGATGTCTGGGCCTGTCCATTTAAAAGCTGGTTTTCGGCCTCTTTCCTCTGTCACATGAACTTTCTTGATAAGCTCCAGACTACTCAGAACATTAGCTATATCATACAACCTCCTAATTTTTGCTGGGAAAAAAGAAAGCATATACACCACTTAATGGAATGACGAAAGATCAAAGGGCTTTGCTTCATAAGGACTTCATGTATATTCAAAGAGCTTTCCTAATCATCAATGTCAGACAGAGAAATAAATGTGACTCTTTTTAAGTTACTCTAGTGATATTGCTTTAATTAAAACAAAAAAATAGTTTTAAATATTGAAAAGACTCAGTTACTACTGGTACTGAATTTTGAAATGACAAAAGCACATGCTGAAAAGAGAAAATTGACATAATGAGATCACCCTATTGAGAATTATGTTACAGATTTTTGAATAAAAAGCCACCATTGCTGGGCATCTTCTAAGATGAATTGTATGAACAAAGGAAATAAAGCATCAATGATAAATGTATTGCTTTCCTGCTTGTGATAGTTTATAACAATAAGGTTTATTTACTATCACAAGCATGGAAAATTCCAGAGCCCATCAAAGTTTGTAAATTTTTATATTGTCCTCTTGTAATATGCAAAGCATCAATTTGTTGATTCTATAAATCTTACATATATTAAAAAGTTTTGTTACAAAAAGTCTGCCTTTACTTCCAGCTTGATAGTACAAAATTACCAATCAAGCGCCTTCTTCATAGCCACGGCTGAAGGTTCTGAATTCCCCGGGGATTCAGCAAATTACGCATCAGCAGTTCCTGGAATAGTTTCTAAGGCTGTGACTAGCCAGTGAAACGGAGAGCTGAACGGTGGAGACTTAGAAAAAGCAGACATTCCACCAGCAGGATTATGACATGTTTTCTGAAATTGCAGCTCTCCTAAGCCAATTGCCAGCATCATTGCCTCTACTCTCTCCTTCATTTTGTCTTTACAGGAGACACTGTCGACCTGGGGATGTCTGAACCTACTTTCATGGGACTCGTACAGCTTCACGGGGATGGGAAGGAGTCAGGGTGACAGTTCCCAGGCACTCCCCACAGCCGCTGCTGTTTCTTGGGGTGGCCCTTCCTCCCCATACAGCCGGGTCCCTCACGTGACCCGTGTTTGGGCCAGCCTCCTGCCCTCTGGAGGTTTGCTAAGGCCCCGGGGAGAGATGGGCGTGCAGCAGGCCCCTCTCCATCTGCTGAGCCCTTCCTTCCACACCCTGTCTCTGCTCCTCTTTGTGGGGGTTCCTGCAGTCTGTTATGGAGGCAAGGGCAGAGCTCTGCGTTAGGAACCCAGTCGACGGTCCCTTTCCAGCTTAGAGCAGAGAGCCTGGCTGAAACCATTCTTTCAAAATGGCCAAGCAAGTATGCTGCAGGTCACCTCTGGGGACAGTTTAGAAGTTATTCACACCCTCACATCTGAGACTCAGTGGACAGAGCGGAGACCTGGGCTCCAGTCCCGCTTTACAGTTACTGCTCATTTAGACCTCAGGCACCAGAGTCTAGGCGCGTGAAATGGGGACAATGTTACAGTATCAAATGAAGTAACTTTTAAGGAACTGTATCTAAGCCAAAGTATCAAACAGATAGGAGTCGTTATGTACATGTCTTTGAATCCTACAAGTCAGCTACAGCAGTACTATCATGGCTTTTGGGGAGAAGTGAAGATAAAAGAGCATAATTAGAGATGATCTGTTTATATTGCAAGTGTATTTGGAAATCAGTTTGTAACTGAGATTTTATTATTTACGAATAGGTCCAAAAGTCCACGGCGGTTGTGACACTTACTTTTAAACTTGCTTTTATCCAAATCTTCCACGTGGTCCTCCCCAATTAAAATCTTGGCAGCAATTTCTAGGCTTACTATCTGAGGCGTTGACACCAAGAACAGCATCACAAATTTCTGGCTCATCACTCTTAAAGACTTGTCTTTGCGGCTGTTTACAGAAGCTTTGGAGAAGGATGAGGATTACAGAATTAAAATTCATCAAGGGACAAGTGACTTCTCAAGTAACAAGGCTAAAAATACCACAATGTGATCACACAGTTGACAACTGCAGCGTTTTAATGTGAAAGGCAGCGGTAGCTTTAGAGCAGTGTTCCCTGAGGACTCTTTTCTTTAGACCCAGGAGAAGTGCCACCTGGCCCACGCCTTTCAATACCGTCTCTTACCTGCCCGAAATTCCACTCCAGGGAGTTCGACAAAACACATGTCTGTGTGTCCGTTTTGGCCAGCGTTTGCTTTGATGATATGATCCTCTATACTGTAACTCTTACTAAAGTCAAACTCTTGTTCGTATTCTTTCTTTTTGATCATCATAATCTGTTCGGCGTACTTGTTCTCCTCCCCGACACTCTTCAAAGCCCCAAGGGTTTTGTTGAGATTATGCCGCCCATGCCAGGTGTACCTGTTTTTGGCGAGGCGGCTCACCATGTGTAAACTCTCTAGGACGTTCACGATGTCATAAATGCGTCGACGCTCAACATCTACAAAGAATGAGCAATTGTACGTTACTAGAGGATCAGACTTTGTCATGTGTGTACAGTGGAATAACTTTTTCTTCCATGGTTTATTAGTCAGTAGCTGCTGGACGATATACCTTTATTTATGCTCAACAAAGAGTGTGAAGATGAGAAGGACAAGTCCCTGCTCTCAAAGGGGACAAATAACGTTAATATGAATCAGAAAGGGGACATTTATCCAGGGCCTACTAAGTGTCACACAGCTTTTGGAAATTTTTACCCTAAACTTGTGAAGTAGGTATTATTATCCACATTTTAATGATGAGGAAATAGAGGCTCAGGCTGGCTAAGTCGCTCGTCCTAAGACACAGAACCAGTAAGTGGCAAGACCAAGTCTTTAATACTCTAAATCCCACACTTTACAACTGTTTCTTGTATTACTCTCCAACACACACTCACTCACTCACTCAACTGTCATATGATAGGTACAAGGTGCTGAGATTTCTTGCTGTTCCTGGAAACTGCCAGATCCGCCCTTGTCCGAAGGCTTTGTCCTGGCCTGTCGCTTCTGCCTGGAACCCCTCTCCCATGTCCTCCTAGCCCTCCACCTTGATTCTTTCAAGTCCTCGCTCAGATGTCGCCTTCTCAACAGGACCTGACCCCTTAATTTAAAATTGCATAGCATGCCCCCAGCACTCCTGATCCCCCTGTACCCTAGTCTACAGTTTCTTTTTTCCACAGCATGTATTACCTTCTAACATACCTTATAATGACTTACTTATGATGTCCTCTGCATATTATCTATTGGCCCCACTAGAATGTAGGTTCCACGAGAGCAGGGACTGTGTTCTTTTTGTTTATGATGTTATCCCAAGCTGCTACAACATTTCCTGGCACACAGTAGGTGATGAATAGATACCTGCTGAATTAAAGGGTACATCCTGCATAGCTACAATGAAGTGTATGGGAATAGACGAATCTAAATGGCATTCTTAGAATGAGAAATGAAGTTGATGTTTATAAACATGTATTAGAAGGGCAAAACTTTCTTCATGGGATGGTAGCTATATATTAAAATATCCTGCATATCCCTTCACAGTTTCAGATTATGATATTTTCATGACTCAAAGGTACCCCAAATTTGCCACAGATCCCTTTTTTAGCTATAACTAGATTTGAGTCTATGAAGAGAAGAGTAAAAGGGGGCAAGGGGACACAGTAACTTTTGCCAAACACAAAACACTCAGGAAGCGCACCGGTCCTCAGAATAGTGCTGGGTGGCAGGGAGCGCCCAAGCCCTGCTCCCAGGCACAGAAGCTGATCTTCACCACAAACTGTGAAGAAACCCTTCTGCAGCCTGGCTCTTCAAAGAGAAATAAGACAAAAGTTCAGAGTTGTAGTTGTTTATGAAACAAGTCACAAAACAATGTTGCCAGGGGGGCCGGGATGGTGGCGCAAGCGGTTAAGTGCATGTGCTCCGCTTCGACAGCCTGGGGTTCGTGGGTTCGGGTCCCAGGCGAGCACTGGTGCACTGCTTGTCGCGCCATGCTGTGGCGGCGTCCCATATAAAGTAGAGGAAGATGGGCATGGATGTTAGCTCAGGGCCAATCTTCTTTGGTGAAAAAACAAAGAGGACCAATCTTCCTTGGCAAAATAAAAGAGGACGACCGGCATCCATGTTAGCTCAGGGCTGATCTTCCTCACACACAAAAAAAACAGTGTTGCCTCCCTTTAAAGCTTCAGAGCTTTTGAAATGCAGTCAGAAGCAATCTCCGTTGAGAGTTTTTGCTTCTGTTTTAAGACTCACTAGAATTGGAAACTACATGCCTTTATTCTTAAATTAATAGGGCTTTAGAGATTTATAATTTCCGTGTGGCTTTGCTTGCGTCAATACAAACACTGGCTAGATGAGCGTGGGTCTGAAGGAGGAAGTCTATATCGTCACTTTCATTGGTAACGGCTTCAGTGAGCTCTTGGCATACTTACTAAGTTCCTCGGCTACTTCGTCAAGACAGATGTCATTATTCACAGCAGGGTTGGGATACTTAGGATAGCGTGCTAAGAACTTATGACATAACAATCCTAAACTTTTCTCCTTTCGACTTGGTTGGGATTTCTCATATTCGTCTCCAGATAAGTGTTCCTACAAAGGAAGCAGTAAATAATGTCTTATTCTGAAATAAAGTTTGACAGATTTATTAGGGGCATCTGCAGTGGATGACTAACACGTACACACGTGCTTTGCTCCAATATTTCAAAATTTGGGGGGAAGAAAAGGTGGGGGTCAGTATAAACTGCTTGGCAGATCTGAAAGGGAAGCCTGAACTGAAAACAAGTCAAAGGTTCATAGTTCCCAGGGCCGCATTTGATGGGGTCCAAACCTTTCTGGTGCTCTGAAGGAGGCTAGTAACAGTCTGCGGGTGGCGATGCTTTCTATTGCTAGCACTTCCGCAATGGCTGTAACCGCCCCACACACAAATTCCCCCATCTCTGCCCAGTCCTCTGCAAACCTACGTGCAAACAATCTTTGGCCTCAGGCAATCCATTTGCGTTGTCAAACAACCCCCTTTTCTGATCTCTGCTGCGGATCTCGGGGCTCACGGCACTGATGAGCATTTTCAGGTTGGCTGTTGGCGTCCACGGTTCTCCCTGGGAGATGTCCTTGGGCTTGGTGGGTGTGGTTAAAGGGCCGAAGTCAGGCTGGATCTCAGCCAACACTATATTTGCTGCAGTGGACTCTTTCAGAGGTGTTTTCATCAGGCCCCTTTTATGGGGCTCAAAAAAGAAATTTTCCTGGTTTAAAACAAGTAAATAATTAAATCCATTGTAAAACAGGATTTATCAGATAGCTTTTGACTCTAGAAATTGGACAATAAATAGAATATTGCTAAGGAAAAAATGCCTAATGAGATTGTAGAGTTGTTTAAATTAGTAACAGTATTCCCATGATCATTTGACACATTGTCCATTCTAACAGCTAAATTTCCCGTCTTTAATTTTGTAGCAAAGCACAGACTTAAATTTTTTCATCTTCTGTTCCAAGAATTAAAAAAAACCTTTAAGACATAATTTTTTAACATTTTATTTTGAAATAAATTTAGATCAGAGAAGAGTTGCAAAGATTGTGTAGAGAGTTCCCATATACCTTTCACTCAGCTTCCTCTAACAGGACTGACAATTTTAAGTAATCCCGAACCCCTAGGAGTGACTTTTACTCATGACACTCTAGTAAGTAAAGTCTCCATGGCAGAAACCGTGTCCCACTCATCTGTGTATCCACCTAGCACAATGGCTGCATGCAGTGGGTGCTCAATAAAACACCACTGACATGGGAGAGCCAAGGAGAACAAGGGTGAGAGCTAGCACAAGTTCAGACTTGTTGGCAAAGTCCAGTAAGGAGCAAAATCCAGAGAGCCTAAGAGCAGGAGTTCTGACCAGAAAAGTCTGCTCCTTGAATATCTAACCCCTTCACTTTACAGATGGAGAAAATGGAGCCCAGAGAAGTAAAATTAGTTACCCAAGATGACAAAGCTAGTTCCTGGCAGAGGCAGGACTGCCACTGAGACTTGAGGGCAAATTAACAGCAGTTCATAAATAAGACTAATGGAGACTATGTTTCTTCTACTTTTGGACACTGGGGACTTCACACATTCTTGGACACTGGGAACTTCACACATTCTTCCTATCTACATCTATTTTAAAGAAAATCCTTGGAATGGCAATAAGTGAAAGAATAGAGAGACTAATTGCTCAATGACTTTAGGAACAAAGATTAATGGGACTGTTTTATATATCTGTGACTCCCTAGGATTTACCAAGTGCTTTTCCGTTTGTATTTTCACCAAATCCTGTAGCCCTATCTGCAGAAGAGGACACCCAGGCTGAGACGAGGTCTCACAGGACTCCAACTCGTATCTCCTCAATCCAACTATGGTGCTCAAACATGGAAGTCAGCGTGATGGATCCAATGGGGGACCCTCTCCAGCATGTGCACCTGAGAGGTGCTGACCCAAGAAGAGGATTTTTCTAAAGGCTGCTGTCCTTTGCCTCAGACTAGTAGAAGCAACGGCAATTCTCTTATTTGACTAATACCTAAAACTTTTAGGAAATTTGCATATATCATTTTTTTAACCTATGAGTAGTTGGACACCAATCAAGACACTCCCACTGACAATTCTTTGTAATTTCACAAAATATTTATCGCACAAACAGTGTTTGTGGCCCCCATAGTTAAAGAAGCTAGTGATTTGGTAGAAATTTATCTTAAAAAGAAATCCAATCTCAAATCATGTCAAACGCCTTTTCTGAATTCCTGATGTTTAATAATTCTCGTAAATATTCTAATGCAACTAACAAATTTTATTATTCTTAAAAATACCTTTTCTCTCTGCTTATCTCTTTGAGACTTCCGCCAAACCATCAAAAACTAGAAAGATTACTTTAACTCTGGGCAACTCTTCCCCTCTTCAAAAATTAAATTTCCCTTCCTTCTAGGTTTTTACAGAGGTTACCTAAAAACGGATGTGGCATTAATAAGATATTGGATATTGGAAAACTATGGCGTTAAATCAGGATGATAGTGCATTTAAAACTGCAAGGATGAATACTGACGTTATAAAGGTACCTTTTCGTTCTCCATTCTGCAAATCTCTCATACATTTAGAGTTTCTTTAAAAAATCAAAAATCTGGAGTTCCTCCCAATATTCTGAGGGTTCAAGTAGTCCAATCAATTCTATTAAAAAGTTTAATATCCTTAAAGAAAAAAGGAAATAGAAAAAATTAAAAAAAAAAAAAAAAGCAGGAGAGCTATTGAAAATTCCTTCATGGACAAAACAGGCTACTGAAACAAAGACTAACAAAAACTGACAAACTAAGTTTACATTTTATTCCCCGACCAGAGATAGCCCCACTGGGCAGAAAACTCCATTAAATGCCAGTAAACTCCTCCAGGAAACCGATCCGCTGTCATGAGACTTCAAGCAACCCACAGAATTTCCAGTGACAGCCTTCTCCCACCCTGAGAGAAGGCAGGCCATTCTCCGGACCCCACCGGACCCCACCGAATGGACTGGAGTAAGGCACGAGCACCCACCTGTTCACAGATCAGCGCTCGGGACTGAGCGCCCGAGCCCGGGTGCCGGCGGGGCAGACACGACCCCAAGTATCTGGATAAAAGTCTGCATCTAGATGCCTGAATTTCTCCCCAGACGCACACGTGCATAGGCTCAGCAGTAAAGTTTTCGGAAATATCTTGATAGGAAACGTCCAAATTCAGTCCTTAAGCTCCAAACGTACTCTGGGCATTTAAAGAGCGCCTTATGATTAAGACTTTTCTTTTTTTAAGACTTCCTTAAAGATGCAAAGCGCTATGCATTGACTATTCAGGTGGCCAGTTCACGCCACGATGTGGGACCCCACCAGGAAGGCTGCATTTCCTTAGTAAGGCAAACAGGTACCGCCGCCCTGCCGCCACCAGCTCGGCGCCGGGCGCTCTTCCCCCTCCGCCCGGCCAACTGCCCCTCCCCCCGGGCCCAGTCCGCGCCGCCAGCCCCGCAGTTCCGGACAGCATCCTCGCGGTTTCCAGGGCAACGATTCCCGACCAATCAGAGAGCCGGCCGCGGGCCTACGATTGGTTGGCGGCGCCAGGGGCGGGTCCGGACCTTCCGCCTTCGATTTAAAAATTTGGCGCGGAAAGCCGGACCGTGGCCGGCGCCGCCCCTTGGCTGCGCGGGGCTTGAGCGCGGGCAAACCCGCGCCCGGAACCACGGCATCCCCGCCCCTCCCCCTCGCTCCCCCTCCCTTCTGCGCGGGAGCTCAGCTCCTCCCTCCACGGCCCCCGGCGGAGCGAGAGGCGGGAAACGGCCGCCACTGCCGCCGCCCTCCGGAGCCCTCTCCCGGTGCCGAGGCGGCCGGGCGCCGCGTCCCCTTGCGTCCCGCTGACCTGTCAGTTCAGCTCACGGTTGGAGCCGGCGGGGGCTGAGCGGGGACTCCTCGGCGCCCCTTCCCCGCTCAGGCCCGGGAGCCCGCGTGTCGGGCCGTCAGTCGGTCCTCACGCCGCGCCGAGGTGGGTGCCGGAGGGAAACACCTGGACCGGGACTGGCGGGCCGGCGGGCGGGCAGAGGGAGCGTGGCCGTCCAGGAGCAGTCAAGCCCCCGATTTGAAATTAACCCGCTCCCGGCGCGAGCCGATCCGGCGGGCGGGGAGGGCCGCTCCCCTCCCCCACGCCCGCTCTTCCCGGCCCCGGAGCCCGCGCGCCAATCCGAGCCTCCAGACGGGGGCTGCCGGCGAATGAGGCTTCAGGCGCCGCCCTCCGGTCCCGCCCCCACGGCAGAGTTGGGGGAAAAGTTCAGCAATTTTTTTCCCTTTTTTTTTTTTTGCAAACACCCCCTCCCCTTGCTCAAAGTTGGGGAATGAAGTTTGGCCCGCCTGGGACACGCGGGCGGGACGCGGGCGCCCTGCGATCCCCAACGTGGGGCCGTCCTTTCCCCTGGCCGGCCCCAGATCCCCTCACCTGCCCTCCGGACCCCAGCCGGGACCATTCCCCCTTCCATCCCCGGCCTGCATCATCGTGCGGCCCACCATCTGCCCCAGGGCGTCTAGAAATTGGTGTGTGGAGGGAGAATCTTGGCCCACTGGTGCCCAAACTCGATGGGCGCGGGGTCTTGGCCGAGACGTGAGAACTCAGGTGTGGGAGGAGGAGGAGTAAGGTTGAAAACCCGCCAGGCCTGCTCCGGGCGTCCTCCGTCTTCTCTCTCCTGCTCTCCCACCCGCTCCTCCCTGTCCCCTCCCTTCGTCTTCCCTCGCTTTCCCCTATTTTTCCGGTTTCCGAGCCTCAGCGGCTTCAGCATGGAATATCCTAGAGTTCTAATTTAATAGTAGGATCGGGAGGCGCTCTAGTCCAATGCCCTCGTTTTGCAGACGGGGAAACCGAGGCCGGGGCGGATTGTTGGCCTGCCCGGCGGTTCTCTGCCTTAAAGCGTTTCCCCTTTTCTGAGGACCTGTGCTGGAGCTGCGAACCGCATTATTGCCCAACCGCGCCCAAATCCGGGCGCCCATCTATCGACTGTTGGGTTTGAGCTGTTCCTCCTCTTTTGTAATCTCGCGTCTCTAAAGCTGCAGCAAGGCCCGGGGCCGCGACCCCCCAGTCCCATCACACACTTATGTGTCAATGAAAGTCATCAGCGCGGGACGTTCTTACACTCCCGGACGCGGTGGAAGGGCGGGGATGCCGTGATACTGAAGTTGGGGTCGCCGTGCTGCAGCGACAGGCCGTAGGGCCGGGGTCTGGGCGTCCGGGTGGCGAGCAGTAGCTCTTCCCCCCGCGGAACGCGACCTCAGGGAGCGCATGGTGGTGGCCCCAAACGGTTAGCGCCGTGGTGTCCCCGTGTTCCCCTCGCTGCCAGCCGGGACGCGGGCCCGACCCCGCTTCAGGCGAGTGTTGCTCAAGATCGCGCTTAGACCTGAAAGCCGGCCTCCGCCGCGCGTGGTGCTGTGCGGACGCGAGCCGCCGCTAGCTCTCAGATTTAAAATAAAGCGAGGGGCACTGGGGAGGCCCCACCCCCTGCAGACTGAGCAGCTGGTTCTTCCTGAGCCCTGGGACACCTTTTCTGGAGCAGGTGTGGTTATAATGCATCAACAGAAGGTGGGCAGTTGGTGCCCCTGCTGTAGCCACTATCTGTTTCACCGATTGTTGGTCCCCCACCATTCCCCACCCCTACCCTCCGCCCCCGCCCCCCCTCCGGGGTTTATAGCAGTGCTGCCTAGTCAGCTCTGCCCCACCTACCTTAAGTTTTTACAGCCTGGGAGTCCTCTTTAAAGGGACTCGTTCCAGAAGCAGCAGGTCTGATGCCACCGTGTTCAGAGGCGGTGGCTAATGCGTTCACATCCCTGATCTACAGGGTCATCCCTGCCCCAGGTGTCTGAGTGCCAGGTACCTGTAAGGAAGTAACGTAAGGAGCAGCCACCTCTGTGACCCTGCACAGATGGCATCTCATTTAATACTCAGCGCAGGTGTTGACCACGGGTTATGACCCTGAAAGTGAAGTAGAGCATTTTAAAGTAATAAACCAAGGTCTCAGGGTAAGCGGCCAGGCTGGCATTTGAAGCTGAGTCTGTTTCCCCCTGAGGGCTTTCGGTTGAAAGGCGTGTTCTCCACTGTGCTAGGGCTGGTTCTTACTCCCTTCACAGGATAGTTGTGCCCCATTTTACAGGGAAGGAAACTGAGGCACAAAAAGGTTTAAGTGGTGGCCAAGTTAGCTATAGAGTCAGGATTATAATCTAGGTCTACCTGGTCCCAGTTCCTATATCCCATCTCACAGCCTCTGAAAGTTCCTATGGAAGCAATCTTAGTGACACCCTAGACCAGCCCTTAACTGTCTAACCCCGCCCCCAACAGAACAAAATATAGAAAAAGTTGGATGTGTAATTCTTATCTTAACGACAGTTGTCATGTCTTATTGAAGCATGTGAAATTATAATCCGACTCACTGACTATGATGAAAAGTGGCGCTATTAAGAGTAAAACGATATAGTTTTGAAGTCTTAACAACCCTTTCACGTAAAGGTAATGAAAAAAGAAAGCAAGCTGAAATGATCCTACTCAACACGGCGTAGTGTTGATTTGAAATTCAGCATGAGTGTAAAGGAAAGATATAAGACTATTGAAAACTTATGTTAACTGCACAACCAAAAAGGATGGATGAGGGGACGTGTTTGAAATCTTTTCTCTATTTTCCCATCAAACGAATTTTCTAGTTATTAGTTATATAATCCATGGGAATATTCGTGAATTCATTTCTGGTCTTTTGTTCACCGTGTTGTGTAACCTGTGTCTCTGAAGTTAGACCAGTCTTTCGGCTCTATGCTGCCACCCTTATGGCTTACACAATGTGGAGGGCACGATGTTGTGTAACAGGTTCAGCTCTAAACGATGAAAAAAAGCTATCAGAGGTAGGGGGGAAGATGGGCGTCATCTGAGGTCTAGCTTCAAAGGTAACATTCAGGATTTCAGAATCCCGTCCTTTTCATCCTCCCCAGAGCCTCACACAGCGGGTGTGAAAAGAGCAGGCCCTTCCCCCACTGACCTGGGCAGGCCCAGGGCCTGAGGAAGGGGTTGCTCTGGCTGGTGGGCTCCTAGTCATTTTCCTCTTACTCTCGAACCCCCGCCTCCCAAGTGTGTCTCTCACCAGCTCTGCTTCCTGACACAGTGGGGCAATGCGGGGTTGCTTTCTCTGCAGCACGTGTAGGCACAGCCACCACAAAACAGCTGTCTAGAGCTTTAAATGGCACCAATCCCCCCGTGCTCGGTTGGAGTGCAGCTGCTCAAAACCAGATCTCACCCACCCTGGTCCTTTTAACTGTTGGCTACTCTGCCCACAAATGAATCATGCTGGGTCCAATCTGGGTAGGGTTTAAAGACGGTGGATACGACAAGGGACGCAGGAGAGGGGAGAGCCTGGAGCTGGCTTGTGCTGGCTATGGAGATGGACGTGGTGAGAGCCTGAGACAGCAGCAGCTGGGCTGTGTGAAGTCCCCAACGACTCTCCTGTGACCTCCTGTGTGAAACGCCACTCGACTGATGAGCCTGGATGGATATTTGCAGCCCTGGACTCAGCTGCAGCGGCAACAGTTGCTGTCATTTATGGAGCCATTACTGCATCTAAATTTTTAAAATGCTTTGGAAATAATAGAACACAAAATACTGAGGACTCTTTATAGAGTTGGAGTCTGAGTTCCGTCCTCATTGTATTACTGTATCATCTGATCTTAAAATTGTCATAGAGTTGAGGATCGGGTGGTCTTAGCACTTATCCGTGGATTGGAAGAATTTTTCCAGGTTCCAGAACATTAGAAAAGTATATATACAGATTCCTGAGAGTGGGGGCAGGAATTTATCACATGAAAAAGTCCCAGTCAATGCAGGAATCCCAAAACCTCCCTGATCAGCGATTGCTCCCCTTTGCTTGAAGTCTGGCAGTGAGCGGTAACTGTGCTGACCCCTTTCAGGCAGTATCCTCATGCCAATCCTGGTCATCAGCCTCTATATGCGTCTCTGTTACAGACACCCACCCCCACCACTGTGAGCTCCTGGAGGGCAGGGAGAGGGACTGCCTTCTCTCTCTCCCCCCAGTGCCCAGCTGGGTGCCTGGCCCAGGGGTGGGTGGTGCTTGATAAAGGTTGGTGCATTGAAGGTCCTAGTTTTGAGTGCCATCTCATCAAGCCCAGAAGATATCCTGTCTTTTAATCTCTTTATCTTCAGGGCCACGTTCAGTGCCTGGCACATACTTGGTGCTCAATAATGTTAGAAAAAATGAGCTCATAATTACCATCCCTTTAAAAATTTTTTACTGTAGCTAAGTACTATTTCCACCCTCTCCCCTGCCCGTGACTTCTGTTGCACGTATTCATACACTATAACATGGTATCCTGATGCCTGCTCTGCCCCTGAGCCCTGAATTAGTGCTCAGTGTCTACAGGTGAGTGAAAGAGGCCAAGACCTCGCCCTTTTGGAATTCAGTCGAGCAGTGGACAGTTTCTGGCACTAAGTGGTAACTGCTGTGATTATTACTATTATCGTATTTTTTTCCTGTAAATGTGAGACTTCTCTGCCACTCCTCGATTTAGCAAACATGTCATTTTTCTATGTCCTAATTCTATAGTACTTTTTTTTTCAGTTTTCTGTAGGTATTTTTCTTCCCTGGAACCCAAGTTATGTTCTTTCCTTCTTTCAGCCTACACGTGTGTGTCGCTTGCCCGGAGCCTGGGGACTGTGCTGGGCACCAGCTACAGGACACAGTGGCTGCCCTCGGATCACAGTGACAAAGCCAACCTTTCACTCAGCACACTTCTTTCTCTCTCTTTCTTTTCCAGGGACGTGGACTTCATTTGGACAAGTCTGCTTTTCTGAGTCTCTCAAACTGCTGCTGCAGAGTCACACCACGTTTCTCCTGGAATGATCACTGAAGTTAGCTTAAGTGGGTTAGGTAAACCTCGGCTGGCTCTCAGATGTCTTGGAGCCAGGAGCCAGGAAGACAGAACAGGTTCTTGACCGGCCAAGTAGGGGTTACCCCCTACTTGTAACCCCCGTGGGGTTACAGGCGGGCAGCCACCGGGCACTCTAACAGCCCACTTCTTCCCCTAACAGGTTTCTTGGAACTCCTTGGCACTTGCGAATTCCCCTTAAAGCCATGGATTTGACTGAAGATAGCCCAAGATACCCAGATATATTATGGTAGAGTTTAACCACTTCATCATACAGTACAGGGATGAATAGGACGTACATAATTAATTTTGTTGACAAAATACTTAGAATCGTCCAAAAGAAGTAGATAGTTCTCCTCTCAGCTTTAATTGCAAATATTCAATAAAAGCTCATAGTATTTTTCAGGATGGAAATTGGTTGGAGTAATTGCATTCAAATTTGCCCACAAAACAGATAGTTCTATGTGTGCTTTTTAAATAGTGCTCAGCTTTGTCACAAATTCAATCTTTAAAATAAAAATCTATAATTGTTTTAAAGTTAGTTTAAATAATATGAAATGACATTACTTTTTTATTACAAAAGGGAAAGTTAAAATTTTGTTAACCAAAATTTTAGATGCTGGTTATCTTGGCATCATTGTGATGGTAATGTCATATCAGTGTCATATCATAGACGGCTGCTTCCTAGAGAAACTCAAGGTCTGGAGAATGGAGAAGCAGCTTCTAGTCTTCCTTGAGAGAGGATGGAATGTAGATAAAAGTTAGGACTTTGGAGTGAAATAGACCTTGGTTCAAATCCCACCTCATCATTAGAGCTGTGTGACCTTAGGCAAATTACTTAACCTCTCTGAGCCTCACGTTCCCTTCCTCACTAAAATGGGGATCAAATACCCACCTTGAAATGTTGTTCTGAGGATAAGATGAAAAAATGGACGTTAAGTGCTTAGCACAACCTTAAGCCTATTTCGGTAAGTACTCAGTCATAGTTGTTACTATTATGTATTATTATAATCCAAACAAATGCAGACAAATCAGTATTCATTTTTGCTTTTATTTTTTCTGGTTTTAATCACTCTGGGGAGAGAGAGCCCCAGTAACGAGATTGTTTGGCCAGGAAACTGTTTCTCCTGACTACCTGGGTCTGCGTCCTCTGCCCCCTTCTCCTACCTTCCGCTGCCTCCTGTGCAGGTGCAGCTGTGCCCCATGCTCAGCTGCGGGGGGAAATGTCCCGTGTCTTTGGAAGCCTTACAGCTAGAGGCCTGCTTTATCTTTTTTTTTAAGGACTTAGTTTATAGAAATGCTTGACAAAGGTACATTAAGAGGAAAAATACTCTAAGATAACATGCTCTTATCTCTTGGTAGAATTAGTAAGGGCACCATAATTTAAGGTTTCTCATCTGGTTTATTGGCTCTATTAGTACATTTCGCTTTTTCCTGCTCTTTGCTCTCCTGTCTCTCTGCTCCCCGCACACAAACATCTTAATTGCTCTAAGCACAGCCCTGGGCATAGAATTGGATTCGGTTGATACTTGCCAACTGGCTTGGAATACAAGGACTCTGGCTCTAGCCCTGGCTGTGGCACCTGTTAGCTCTGTGACCTAGGGTAAGCCACTAACCTCTCTGAGCCTCAATTTCCTCCTCTGTGAAAGGAGCTGGCAGCATCTGTGGCATAAACACTTCATTGATGGTGTGGGACTGACGGAGGCACCATATGTAAAAAATAACGTTGGAAAACATTCATTGCTATTGGATTATAAAGAAATATGATCAGATCTCTTGCTAGCTTACTGGTTTCCACAGTAGGAGCTGTCACGCGCTTTGTGATCTTAGACAAGTCACTCAACTCCTTTGAGCTGCAGTTGTTTCCTCTGTGATATGGGGAGAGCAGACTTGATTACTTAAATCTCCGCACATTGATTCTTTGCTGATACAGAGCTTCCCTTGGAAACTGGCAAAAGCACAGGCTTTGCAGTCTGACAGACGGGGGTCAAGCCCCTCCTTCAAAGCTTGCTGTCTTTTTGTCTTTCTGGATCCTTAAAGGATTGTCTCAGAGGGTTCCGAGTATTTTTGAAAACTAGCAGCAGTTTGGCTGAAGGGCAGTTTTGCCTGCAATAAGACGTCAGCTGTGAGCAGAGCTCTGCAGTGACAGAAGATGGATCAGGCCAGGATTTGGGTCTAGAATTTTCAAACTCCAGTGGCCCATTTGGTAGAACCAGTTTGCTTTTGCATGTTGAATTTTTGTTGACTAAATAACAGTGCTCTGAGAGCTGGGATGGCTTGTTGGTCCCCTTGCTGTGGGTTCTGCGCTCCCAAGGTGTGGCTCAAGCATTTCAGACAGGCCTGCCCCCCAGCGCCTGGCCCCGGTGTGTGCCACTGTGTCAACAGGCCTGTGAAGCCCCCACACACCAGCTGACTGGTCAGCAGCCCCTGGGATCGTCTCCACGACATTTGTCACAGGAAATCAGCAAAGGCGCGTGGAAGCTGGCTTTGCCTGAGGCAGGAGAAGGGAAGTGAGGGGGTCTTTGATGGAAACGGGAGAAGTTTGCCCAAATTCCATTCTGACTCAGCAGGGTCTGGGATTGTTGCTCACTGTTCGCCATCCTCGTGGCTCAAAATCCATACAGTGAGCTGGTTTACCCTTCATCTGACCCGAACATGTGCCGACCAGGGTTTCAGTGGGTTTTCAGCCTAATGAGAGTATGCTGGTTATGCCAGGGGCTCTGCAAGGTCCCGAAAGAGCTTCTGAATTGGCAAAACATGAATAAGCCGTGTTCGGGAGGATTTTAGCGCTGAGTATTGTTTATTTTTTTGTATTCTCTGTGTGGGGCATTGGTTTTCTTTTTTCAGCATTCCTGAGAGCTCTCAGGTGCTTTACACGGTCATCACGTTGTCTCGTGTCATCTTCAGCACATCCCTGAGGAGGATGTTCTTTTATCCCTATTTTGCACGTGAGGCAAGCTCTGGGAGGTTAAAACCGGCTGCGGGCACACAGCTGGCAGGCGGCGTAGCGGGGACCCCTAGCTGTTCGGCCCTCGAGCTCACATTCAGAACTCCTACTGGTACAGCTTTGTTTGGATGATGTGCTGGGTAAGCGGGAATCAGAATCCTTGGTGGGCTAGCAAACCTCCTTTCCTGTGCATGCTCCCCAAGCTCAAAACCTTACAGTCGTCGCCTCCTCTTTATCCTTGCTCCGCACATCCTCTCGGTCACAGAGTCCTGTCAATGTGTCCTTCCCAATGTCCTTGCAATTCTTTTCATTCTTTCCCTCATGACTGCACACTTGGACCATTGCAGTAGCCTCCCAGCTCATATTTCACCAGTCTTTTCCTTTTCCATCCTTTCTGCTCACTCTGCCAGATTCATCTTCCTTGAACACTGCTTTGTCCTAAAATGTTGCATTTAAAACATCAGCGGCTCTCTGTGGCTCACAGGATCAAGTCAGTACTCAGGGCCTGGCATCAAGACCCTCCCCCTGCAGCCGTGGTTGACCTCAAAGCTGTCTAGAATGTGACACTTCTTTCCACCCAGCCTCCCCTCTGTTGGCCTCTCATCCTGGCCTGGCGGAAGCGGCCTGTCTTCAGCGAAGCTTCCTCCCGCTGCCTTGCAGGAATGATGCCCTCCGAGCATTTTGGAACAAACAGCAGAGTGCACACATTGCTTCACTGCACTTATGGATGTGCCAGTGTTTCCTATCTAATCCCAGTGTGAGGATGGAACCTGTGGGTGTGTGTTCCTTGCTATGGTCACGGTCATTAGTATGGTGCCTCGCACATGGGGCCCTTGCTTGGTTGAATGAATGAATGAACAGGGAAAACCAGATAGTAAGAAATTGGTCACTTATTTTTACTATGTGCCAGACAGTGTCTTAGTGCTTTTACAGGTAATAATTCCTTTAATCCTGGCAACTACCCCAAGAGGTAGGAGATATTATTGTCCCCATGACAGAGAGGAGGAAACCAGGGCACAGCCAGGTGAACTAACTCGTCAGAGAATTAGTGGTGGACCCGGATTCCAATCCAAGCAGTCTGCCTCCAGAACCAGGCTCTCACTGTGGCTGCCTCTCCATGGAAGTTCCCACAGGCTGACAGGCGCGCTCTCACGAGAGCTACTGCATGGGCTTCGAGATTCATCACTTGTGGCAGGTGCAGGAGAGTCTGGGGACGGTCAGGATCCAGCATTTCTTCTCCGAGCCAGTGCATGCAGCCTTGCCCACCTCAGCAATGTGCATTGGGCTAATCGGTGAGCCAAGATCACCAGCCCCAAGTGCCGGGGTTCCCGGGTGACGGGGGCTACGTAGAAATGAAGCACGTTTTCTGTGTCTTATGAAACGGGGTAACTTCATTACCCAGTCGTCAGGCTCTGGGCTTGGCACTCCTAAACACTCCACTTTTGGTGTGAGACGATTACTCAGGTAATAATCCTGATTGGACTTCTGCACATACCTTATGTTTATCACTCCCATCTCATAATTAATTATTTTTATTTTCCTTAACTTTGCCACTTGATCTGTGCACCAGAGTGACTGCAAACCCATGTTTATCTAATTTAGCAAACAGTTGCATGTGCTGCAATTAGACTCTCGTGTCGTGTGATCAACGTCCTTTGCTAATTGCATATTGCTTTAGCATTTCATTGTCAGACGGCATCCTTCATTTTCTTATGTCTACGTATTTTGCCGCTGGTGGTGAGCTGCATGTGGAATCTCAGGCGGAGGCACCCGCAATCACAGAACCAAAGGCATTCTGGAGCTGGGAGGAACGGCCCCCCTTGTTTACAGAGAAGAAACGGAGGCCCAAGAAAGTGGAGGGACTCGCCCATCCAAACAGCTCATTATTAAGAGTTCCTGCAGACGTGAAAGGATGAATACATGTGCAAAGAATATCTCCCAGACCATCCTGGTGTAGAAATTCCATGAATAATTCAAGCCAGCTTGACAATTAGCAGGGAGCTTGAGTCTGGACAAGATTAGGCTGGGCCTAGGGAAATCAGGTTACAGGCAAGCAAGACTCTTAGGACATTCTGAAGTTAGAACCCTTAGCAATTGTTTTCCAGCTTTGGGCTGCTTATTGCCAGCAGACGTTTCATGATAAGGAAGGCTCGTGAAACTCCTTTCCCTTCTTTCTGCCTTTCTGTAAAATTTTTTATTCCTCTGTAAAGCTAGATTAGAAGACAGTGGAAGGTTCATCCAGGAATTGGGGATTAGCATCAGAAGAATCAGACTATTAGAGGGGAGTGGGGACTCAAAGTTCTTCTGGTCTGTCAGGTGATTTTACAGTGAGGCCCCCGGGGCTGTATTTAAAGTCTCAGAGTTGGTTGGTCGCAGATCTGGGACTCGAGTCTGTGTCTCTTTGCTCGCAGTCCAGATCTCTCACTACAGTGCTGTGCTGATGAGGAGACCGAGAGAAAAGGTGTGCCCTGACCCCTCACACTCTTCCTCCCTTGGCAGCGTTATTTAGTACCTGGAGAACTAAGCTGGGGGTGGGGGGATGCAGAGGCTCAGACCTTGATCTTGGCTGGGATGAAAGGGCTAGGGAAAGGGATCCACCACACGGAGAAGGCTCTTGCTCCCCATTGTGGAGATTTTGAACTCAGAGAGGATTTAAGAGAAGGCATTGGAGCCCGACACAGTACTGACCCACAGCAGGAACGCTATGACATTTGCCGAATGAACGTGTGCACTGGGTGACTGTGTACAAGTGGATGGGGGTGAGGTGATGAGGTCAGAAAGGTAAGAGCAGGCTAGCTATTGCCACCTGCAGTTTCTCTGCTGGGAAGGCAGAGGCAGTCATGAGAGGCCTGTCACAATGGCCTTCATTTCTTCGTCTGCCTAGGAAGAAAGACTTGGTCATTAATGTGGAAGCACCAAGACTCGTCAGAGCTGGAAAATATAGTCCAGTGGTGTGCTCAGAAGGAGGAGGAGAATGGCTGTTGGCCTCTGCCACATCTCATGACTTGGAAACCTTCCCACTGCTGCTGACAGCAATAGGATGCCTGCTCTCCGAGCCCATAGCAGCCAGCATACCTCTCCTACGGCACTTGCCACCTTCTCTCAGGAATACCCTCTGTCTCCTGGCTCCTAACAGTGTCTAGGGAATAGCAGGTGCTCAGTAAATGCATAGTGAATGAATGGATGCATGGATTGTACACTGTTGAAATATGTGGCTGTCACCTAGTCAGCAGGGAGAGAATGTGTGCAATAACCAAAGTAGGGTTAGAAACATTTTAATAGCATATAAAGATGGGCCAGAGCAATGAGATTGGATTTACCTAGTGCAAAGTAACACAAAATCTACGTTTAGTTTCGAAAAACCGATTTCCCAAACAAAGAGTGGATGACACTTGAAGGGGTACAGTCCATATTCAAAAAAGCCAGTAGGGGGTAGGTCTTAGCTGTCCGTAAGCTCAATGTGAACTAATGTGATGGAGCTGCTAAATGGGATTGGATTCCGTGAGCGGAAGCCGGGTCCGGATCAATGCAGGTGACACTCCCCGTGGTTTTTGAGCTCACTCAGGTCACATCTGGGGCATGGTGTTCATTTGGGGTTTATTAATAGCCACACTTTAACCTGGGTCTATGCCTTCTGTTTACAAAGTGTTTTCCCAGGCACCACCTTGTTACACTGTCCTAACGAGATGGTTTATATACTGGCAAGGGCAAGCTGACTCACTCAAGGTCACCTGGCCAGTGAATGACAGAGCCCAGCCTTCTGCCCTCTTGTCTGTACTCTTTCCGCTGCATCGTATGCAGACCAGAGCTCCTACTGTGCAGCGTCTAAAAGCAAGACCGGCACACTTGTCAAGCGCTGTCAACCGTGGACACGCTCAGACGGGCACCTCGCCATCAGGCAGCCCGACAGCGGTGTCTCAGAAACCACTTTTCCTAATGCGGGAGAGCTGTGATGGGCCGGCTCACGCCCGCAGCACAGTGACCCTGGCCTGTTTCAAAACTGACAATGAACATCGAACATCACCTCCCCTCTGAGTGCGGCCAGGAAGGGGCAAATCTCCATTCTCAGCTCAGATCCTGTGGAGAGGATTTGTGAGTGGGGCTGTAAAGGAGGAAGAGGAAAGGGGAAAGAGCTAACATGTCAGGTGCCTGTTAGGTGTCTGGCTCCAGACAACTCACAGTACTTGAGTCTCCTGTTTGTAGGGCAGTCGCTGTCTCTGCAGCCTCTCTGCTGGTCTGGTCACCATTTGACTTCACCCCCGGCACTGGGTTGTCGTAATAATCCCTCACATCCATCTGGCCTCCCTCAATGGTTATCTTATTCACTCTCCCAAAAAAGCCTGTGAGGAAAAGAAAAACCACATCATCTCACTCATGTGTGGACTCTGAAAAAGATGAATACAGAGAAGCAGAGAGCAGAGTGGTGGTTACCAGGGGCAGGGAGCTGGGGAAATGGGGAGATGCTGGTGAAAGGGCACAGAGTTGCGGTTTGCGGGACAAATAAGTCTAGATATCTAGTGTACAGCACAATGGCTATAGTTAAGAACACTGTATTGACTACTGGAAATATGCTAAGAGTAGAATTCAAGTGCTCTCATCACAAAAAGATAACTATGTGAGGAGACAATATGTTAATTAGCTTGACTAGTAATCATTTCACTATGTGTATATCAAATCATCATTTTTATTAAAAGCAAGAGAAAACAAAACAAAGAAGTGCAAAAAAGGCTGTGAGATGGGAGGGGCAGAGATTATTCCCTCATCTCACAATGACGCACAAGAATGCCCTTCTGTCCTTTTGTCCATCCGTCCATCCATCCATCCATCCTTTCATTCATTCATTCAACAAATATTTATTAAACTACTCCTGTGTGCTAGGAGCTGTGTGATGCACTAGGGAAGGAAAGATGTCTGGGAAGCTCTTGGGAGAGACATAAACTCATACAAGAAAAGGAGGGCTCATATTCTGGGTTTGTAAGTCACAAGGCCATGCCTTTAGATGATGGAGTGGCGGCTGTCATTGCAGACCATGGCCAGAAGGTGGCACTCTGGGTCCCACGAAGCCCCAGAGCCCTTTCAGCCTTCCAGGCCAAGCTTTCATTTCATATTCATTACTGTACTTAAAATCAAATTCTAAGTCATATCATTGAAAGGCTGTATTCAATTTGATTTTAATTCCATTTATTTGCCGTTAATTGTTCTATGCTCTTCTAAAAATGGTCAAATTAAATCTGGTTGTATTGGGGCTTTCTACGGGTAAGTGAAAGACCCGTCCAGGAAACTCAGACTCGTGGATAAATTAGCACCTCCAGTGGTTGGTACTGGTCCCGGGTTCCCTTCTTAGGAAATGCTGGTGAAAAGGTAATGCTGTTGGGAAAAGATCTGGAAGGACATTCTCTAAGATGTTAGTTGTGATATCTCCTAGTGGTGGGAATGCAGATGGGTTATTTTTTTATACTGTCTGTACTTTATTCATTTTTTATAATGAACATGTATTAATTTTCTTGTTTGCTTTCATTTTTTCATTGAATATGACCTACAAATGGAAAAGGATGCAAATCTTAAACAAACAGCTTGGAGTTATATATTTATACACATGTGTAACCTTCACTCAGATCAAGATGTACGTTACCAAGACCCTAAAAACTGCCCTCGAGTCCCTTCCCAGTAACCCCTCCTCCCCCACCGCAGGAACCACTATTCTATCACCATGGATTAGTTTTGCCTATTTTTGAACTTCATATATATGGAATCATACAGGATGTCCTCTTTTGTGTCTGGACTCTTGTTCAGTAATATTTATTTAAGTTGGTGTGTATAAATACCAAAAAACTCAGCAGTCTGTTCTGTTGCTGTGTGTAGCAGAAGTCTGTTCTTTTTCATTGGTGTGTAGTATTCGACTGTGTGAATATATTGCAGGCACGCATTTATATAAGCAGAAAAAAATTTACTAAAAATGATTAAATATAGACGTGGAAACTGCTTCCTTGCTGGAGGCCAAGGAGACATTTCAACTGTGAGATAATCCTTAGAGTACATGGATGTAGACAGCCATGCTGGAATTGGCTTGGGCACAGACACACAGGGTTTGAGAGAAGATGAGGGGTTAGCTAGTTGTTGGACAGCAGGTAAGGCTAGTTCTGGCTCTCCAACGGGTTGTGTGCCCTTGGGGCAAGTCGCTTACGTCACTTGTTCTCAGTGAGGCTCAATTTCCTCATCTGTAAGATGTGTAGCAGTACCAGATTGAAGAAAAAAAGAAGAGAGAAAAAACCAGAACATCCAGTTAAATTTGAACTTCAGACAACAATGAATGCTTTCGTAGTAGAAGTATATCTTGAGCATTACACGGGACATCCTTATCCTAAAGAATTGCTCATTGCTCATTAGCAGTTCAAATGTGGCTGTACTTTATCTGGCTGCCCTAAAAGCAGGCATAGCAATAATCCCTGCTTACGAGATAACACAATTGTTTGTGAGGAAGTGTTCCTAGGCAGAAAAGTGTGTACAGATGGAAGAATCTGGAGAGGACCAGAAAGGCAGAGAGGACCACTGGGTTTGGAATTGAGCCCTGTGAGCCCCGGCGGGAGGGGGACTTGCCTCCTCGGCCACCGCCATGAGCCCAGTGCCCAGCCCGATGGCTGACTCTGAGAAGGAGACATGTAAATATTGTCCGTTGAAGACTGAATGGATCTGATTCCCAGCTCCTGCACTTACTCGATTTTGACCTTAGGTACGCTATTTAACTAATCTGGGTCTCTGTTTTCTTACTGCGTTCACTCAACAAATCCTTCCCGGAGCCTAACTCGGTGCCCGGTGCTGGGGACAGACGGATGACTTGAGGAGGTTTCTGCCCTCCTGGAGTTTGTCTTATAAAGAGGGAAGAAAGTAAACACGTAAACAGATAAGAGGACAATTTCTGACAGCAACGAGGGCTGTGATGGAAAGAAGTAGGGTGTGGTTCCAGGGAGGGTCAGAGGCGCTACTTGGATGGGGGTTGGGGAGGCCACTTTAAGGAGGTGATGTGGAGCAGAGACCCCAAGACTGACAAGGGGTCGACCCAGTGAGGAGCCCAGGGGAGGGGCATTCTGGGCAGAGGGAAAATCTAGTTTACTTACCCAAAAACTGGGGGTGAGAACACCCACCCCTCACCTCCCAGAACCGTAAGGGGTCAAATGAGGGAAGTTGATTTGCAACATTTTCCAGTTCCCTACAGGCAGAGGAGGTTACGTGCTTTTCTCCTGGAGCCTCGGCCCCAGGCCCCAGACCACCTGGAAACTCAGGAATGTTCCATTCTTTTGGTGAGGTCAGGGCTCCTCGGGGTGCAGTCTGGACTGGACTGTTTACCACCCTGTGGTGAGATGAGGACAAACACTGAAAGTGTTTAAAAGCTTTGATATTGCCGTGACATCCAAGCACGTACGGCATTTTATAATTTTTTTTTTCCATTTCACTTTTCTATCATCAGTCTGTGATAGACCAAGAAAAAACAAAACCAAACCAGCCAGTCCTTCACCAAGGACAGTTTGAGAAGCATGGGTTTAGTAGCTGTGGGGTCAGAAAAGCTGGGATTTAGGGCAGCGCAGTCTCTTACTAGCTGGCTGACCTTAATTACATTGTGTCGCTTCCCTGTGCCCTGGTGCCCTCACCTATGAAATGGCATAACAGTGCCCACCCGTGAAGGCTTTGAGACGTCAGGGAGGGAACGTGTGTAAAGCACCCAGGGCAGTGAGTGGGACAAAAGTGTTAATTCCCATTATTACTACTAGTGGTACTTGACATGATTCATTCATTCAATCAACAAATATTTACTGAGTGCCTAGTATGTGCTAGGTCTTCTTCTAGGAAAAGGGGATAAAAAAAGAAAAATCCCCTCCTCCTAGCTTTTGTGGGGAGAGATAATGATGAACAAACAAGTAAAACAAATGGTAAGTCAGATGGAGATGATTGCTGTGGAGATAGATAAAACAAGGAAGAGGGAGGGGAGAGATGGGTAGGGGCAGGCAGAGAAGGCCTCACTGAGCCTAGAGCAAAGAAGTGAGGGAGAAAGTGTTCTAAGTGGGTCAGACAGCAAGTGCAAAGGCCCTGAGGTGGGATCATACCCTGCCTAGTGTGTTCGAGGGTACAGCAAGGAGGCCAGTGTGACAGAGACAAGTGAGAGGGGAGAGGGGTAGGAGATAAGTCAGAGCAGGAGAGGGGGCTTTGACCTCCCAGCCATCCCCAGAGCCGTGGGTTCAGCACCCGCGGAGAAGGGCTTGGTCCTTGGTGGGAACTTTCTCCCTGAGGACAGAGCCTTGAGTCTCTAAGGGGCAGGGGCGCCTGTGCCCGGCTTTGAGATGCTCCCCATCCCCAAATCCAGTGGGGGGCCTTTAACTCTCCTTGCTGTAGTTCCCAGCCTGAAATGCACCGTGGTTCTTTCCACTCAGGCCCCCACTCAGACGGATCTTTTTCACCTGACAGGACCAGGTTCAAAAGGCACTTGTGAAATCAGGTCTAGATTTGTGTCACCTGTCCCTTTCAACGTGCGTGAACTTTTTAGGGTCTTCATAGATCCTGTTGGTGCTCATTTTTCGTGGATTCTGTATTTGCAGATACAGCTACTCGCTGAAACTCGTTCGTGAACTCCAAACCAACACTGGCTGGGCTTCCACGGTCGTTCGCGGGCGTGCAGAGTGGGAACCCGAGCTGCCCATCGCGCTCGACCCCAGCTGAAGTGGAGCGAGGCTAGCGCTGCCTTCCTGTTTCACTTGGTCTGTGAACAAGTGTCCTCTTCACAGTGGACTTAGGGCCGTGCTTTTTTGCACTTTTGTACTTTTTGTTGGTGATTTTGCTGCTTCAAATGTCCCCTAAGCATTGTGCTGAAGTGCTGTCTCGTGTTTCTAAGCGCAAGGAGGCTGTGATGTCCCTTACAGAGGAAATACGTGTGATTGATAAGCTTCATGCAGGCCTGGATTATAGTGCTGTTGACTCTGAGTTCAGTGTTAACAAATCAACAATATGCAGTATATGAAATAAAGTGTCTTTAAACAGAAATGCACATAAAACGAGGTATGTATTGATTAGTTGACCAAAATGCTGTGAGCAGAGGCGCCCGGTAACCTAACCCTACTTCTCCCCGGAGCACTGGTTCAGTATTCACTAATGCAGTGTTCCTGGTGACTTGATAAAACCTAACTACCGTGAATAACAAGAATCGACTGTCTGTGGCCAAACTGTTTTCAGAGAAGTACAATCAGTGTGCGCTGTTACTAGCAGGGTGTGAGAATGTCTGTTTTACTCCACATCTGCCAACATTAGATATTATCATTTAAAAAAATCTTTTCTAATTTGATAGATGAAGAGAGTATCTAGTTCTAATTTGTGTTTTTTGACTCCTGGCAAGGTTGAAGGTTTCTCCTAGTTTGTTAATGTCCCTTTGTGACTGTCCGTCACATCTCAGGACAAATTTCCTTGAATCCTTTGTGAGAGGAAGAAAGGATGGCAATGTTTCCGGGTTACCTCGATTGCAGGAAGCCAGCACCAGGCTGCACGTGGCAAATTATTTGATCACAGCATTTTCTTCAGGTCCAGGGAGACCACAATCGACTGAGTCCCTGGCATGTACGAGCACTGTGCTTCCCTGGGTGACACGGCCAGCTGTGTCTGACGTCAGTGCTTCTGCTCGTAGTGAAAGAGCAGAGCCTCGGTCAGTAAAGAAACATCACAGGCCTACTGGCTGGGAGATCGTGGGTCAGCTTCTTAACCCGTGCCTCAGTTTCCTCATCTGTAATGATGGAGACAATAATAATAGTACTTTACCTCGTAGAAATGATACGAGGATAAAATGAGTCATTGCAGGAAAATCACTTAGAACAAAGTCCAACACACTGTAATAGCTCCACATATGTGTCTGTCGTTATTGAGTACCAGGAACCATGGAGAGCACGTAATCCTTGTCCCAGAGAAACTTGCTGAGGAGACGAGATGTTCCCATATGGAATAATATTGGTGGGCGTGGTTTAGTAGAAAGAGCACTGGATGAGGAGGCAGGATTCTAGTGCTGCTCTCCATTGGCTGATTTCTTGGTCTTAAATCACTTCACCTCTCGGAACCTCAGTGCCTTCACCTGTTAAAAATACAGACAAATGCCAACTTTTTCTTTTTTTTTGTGAGGAAGATCGGCCCTGAGCTAACATCCATGCCAATCCTCCTCTTTTTTTTTTTTTTTTTTTGCTGATGAAGACTGGCCCTGGGCTAACATCTGTGCCCATCTTCCTCCACTTTATATGGGACGCTGCCACAGCATGGCCTCATAAGCGGTGCACTGGTGAACGCCCGGGATCTGAACCCAGGCCGCCAGCAGCGGAGCGCACACAGTTAACCACTACACCACGGGGCTGGCCCCAACAAATGCCAACTTTTCCAGTGCATTCTCATGGCTCTTATTTAATCTTCACAGCAGTCATGTGACTTCAGTCTTAATTTTCCCATTTTACCCGTGAGGACTTTGTAGCTAAGAGGCCGAGGTGACTTGTAGCTAGGGAGAGAAAGAACTTTTGACTCCCAGCCCGGTGCTCTTCCGACCACATCACCATTGTCTCTGGTGTAAGATGAAGTATTTGGTTTGGAGGGCTGGCAGGGGCCAGTGACCATTTAAGAGGAAGAGTTGTGGGCTATGGGACCTAATTTACTTAGTAGGCGCATCTTCATGGTTAGTGAAATCTACAAATCCATCGATGCTTTCCCTCTTCGCAATGTCACCTCTCTCTCAGTTTCCACTGAATGAGTGACTTTCGGCCTCTCTCTCGGCATCGGCTTGTTTTCTGGCTGGAGGCTCTTTTGCCTGCCTTTGTGAGCAGAACCATCACCTGCCGTCCTCTTCCCTCCTTTTTGCTCCTCTCCTGCGTCTTTCCTGAAGCTGCAGTAAATGAGCCTTCCTCAGGAGTTGTTCTGCGCTTTGAACAGTTAGGCAAGTCCCATCATTTTATTTGCAGCCATCTGGGTGACCGAATTCTGAGCATGCTGCCTCCACCAACCTCTCCCTCCTTCACCTCCTCCTCTGATGCTGTGCAAATCTAGCCCACAGTTGCTCACACATTCCCATGGCATAATCTGTACCCTTTGGCAAGGTCAAACATTACTTTGCTATTTGACTTTTGCAGACCAAATGCCCTGATTCCCTGTCTGGCTCAGTAATAGGTGGTACGCGTGCTATTAAGGTTTAGTCTTGCTTTCCCTCCAAGTCACGGCTGTTCGCTTGTCGCAGGCTCCCGCCCTAAGCCCAGAGAGTCTGAAATGAACTTTATTTGCTCATGTCACTACCATTCCAAGTGGCAGCTCTATACGAATGGCTTTCTCAGCTCTGTAGCTGTCACCTTAGCCCGTCCCAGGGCCTTGGCTTGTCAGGGGAGGATTATGTGCGGTGTCAACAGTCGTTTTTTTGCTCCATTTTTCTCACTGATTAATGCTGTTGCCCCATAGCTGGTGGCAGCCTTCTCTGCTGCCAATGTCCAGGCAAATTTAGTGCAAAAATTGAGTATGTGTGGGAGTGGGGTGGGGTGGGGTACCTGAACCCTTCTAAAAAATGCAGCCGCTTTGAAAGCCTCAGCTACATCCCCCTGTTGCTTGTCAAGAACTTCCTCCTTTGCAAACCCTCTGTCCACTGCCCGCTCCTGAGCCAGCCCGCAGTGGAAGCTGTCTTCTCCACCCTTTTTGACTTGGTTCCCTTTAATGACCACTTTGAACGTGCCGCGGCTCTTTGACTGGAACACCTCCTTCCCGTCATTCGTTTAACAAATACGTGCCCTTCATTGTTCTAGGTCCTGGGGATGAAGCCATGAACCACACCAAGTCCCGGCCTCACGGTGCTGGTGTTCTAGTGGCCTGTGTGTGTGTGTGCACGCTTGTGCAGAAATAAACAGTCTGCCAGTAAATTAACAAGAATCAGAATGCAGTAAGCGTCATTAGCTGATGAACTTCCACTTAGTTTTGAGGTCCAGACCAGGGGCCACCTCCTCCATGAAGACTTCCCTGGCCTGCACTGCTGCTTCAAGTCTTTGTTCTTGTCCCCTTCCAGGTATGGGCCTTGACCATAGCTCTTGACACGCTACATTGTAATATATTTCTCTACAGGCTTGTTTCTCACCTGACTATGAGCTTCTCGATATCAGAGACTAACTCTTATCTTCGTTTTCCCAGCATTAGGGAGAGGGCCTGGCACAGCAGGAGTTTAATGAATGTTTGCTGAATGAATGAATGAGTGAATGAATGAAGCAGTGGGTGGATGCTCCCTCTGTGTGTCTGGGTAAGCTGTTCTGCCAGCATATTCTCTCAGTGATTATAGCCAAATCTGAATGTCATCTATCAAATGGATACCGACTTGCAACCATGCTGGAAAAGCACAGAATGATGAACGTCACTTGCTTAGCCAAACCCCGTTACAGAAGGCCAGGGAACCCCAAAGGTAAGAGACTCTAAGCCTGAACTACGGCCAACAATCCTCCTGCTCGGAACCTAAACTTAACCCAAGTGTCTAACATCTATGGGAATTTCCAACCGAATTAAAGTTGTTTCTGTGCCTCCCCCCAACCCCACCCCCCCAGCCAAATTTCACTTGGTAAACCAATTACAATGGGAATCAAACCTGTATTTCATTCCAGAACAAAATGAAGAGTTGAAAATATTTTCAACCCTGCTTAAGCCAAGGCTTCATTTCATTGGGATCCTGTCCTCCTGAGAGTCTGGTTATCTTATGGGTCAAATGGTGCCTCAGGTGACAAACTATTACAGCCACAGAGCTGGGCAGAACCATGCCCTCGTTTTCGGAGGGCAAACATAAAACCAGCCACCCCTGCCCCGATACCAGGTTTGCCGTCACCAGGTGACGCTGGTTAACTCCTCATCATCTCAGGCTCCCACATCCACAGCGAGCTTCGTTGCTTCCAGGACACATTCAGAGCCACCATCTCATTCAGTCCCAACCATGGCCCCTTGAGCTGGGCAGGCGCAGGATATTATCCCCATTTTAGAGATGCAGAAATGGAGGCCAAAGAGGATAAGTGACTTGCCCAAGTTCACACATGCGCGCGCGCGCGCGCGCACACACACACACACACACACACACACACACTTATGCAAGTGGTAGAGACAGGAGGCAAACTTTATTTTGGGGGGGTCCCAAGTCTATTTCTTGGGAAATTACCTCTGTGACTCAGCTACCCACTCTGAGTGATGGCCAGCTGGGCACCACAAGCAGCCTGCCCATCAATGCCATTCACAGAATTTGGTTCCCCAAACAATTACATCTTCCCCAAGTGAATATGTACTCCAAGTTAAAGAAAACTGTTTAGTGGGGGACCATTTTGTCCTGTGCCATCAGTTCCCTGCTTTTCATCTCTTCCACTGTCAACACAAGAAAACGCCTGTTTTTGTTTTTGTTTTGTTTTGTTTTTGGTGTGGAAGATTTGCCCTGAGCTAACCTCTGTGCCAATCTTCCTCTATTTTGTATGAGGGTCACTGCCACAGCACAGCTGCTGACAAGTGGTGTAGGTCCATGCCTGGGAACCGAACCCGGGCCGCTGAAGCAGAGTGTGCTGAGCTTAACCACTAGGCCATGCGGCCAGCCCCAGAAAACCCCTGGTTTTATAATACAGAGCCTGGCACAGGGGCAGGGGACAAGGGGTAGGAGAAACAGTCTGTGAAATGCTGCAGCTGCAGAGGTGTGGTTAACGCCTGTCATCCTGGAATTCCTCTCTGGCAGGGGCCCAGGCAGCGATGCCAGCACCCACCCTCCCACCCCTGCACCTGCAGTTGCTGCTGGCGTTCCCTGAAGGGCCCCGTGGACCGGGGACAGTGGAGAATTGTCCACTACCCCAGCAGGAGGTAGGACACACCTCCAGGAGGTTGTCTTTTGAGAAAGCGGAGAGCAAAGCGAGCCTCAAGCTGGGGTGTCCCCAGCCCCTGAGTGGGTGCATCACCCACGGGGAGGAGGCAGGGCAGTCATGGAAACCCTAGGCTGGTGGCAGCCGAATCCCCTGGAAGCCCTCCAGTGAGTGTGGCTGAGGGGCTTTCTCGTGGGCTGGAGAGGAGGGCCAGGGAGGGGGAAAGGCTGTCTGCCCCCAGACTCCTCCCCAGGAAGCCTGCAGGTGCCAGGAAGTGACAGAAAGTCACAGTGTAATGGGGCTGGAAAGGCCATTAGGGCATCCCCTCTAGATGTCTCTGAGTGTTCCCTGGTGGTCTGAGAGATGATCCTGAGAGTCACATGGAGAAATATTGAGTTTTAAATTTATGCATTTTAGGGGCCGGCCCTGTGGCTTAGTGGTTAAGTGCGTGCGCTCTGCTACCGGCGGCCCGGGTTCGGATCCCGGGCGCGCACCGACGCACCGCTTGTCCGGCCATGGTGAGGCGGTGTCCCACATACAGCAACTAGAAGGATGTGCAACTGTGACATACAACTATCTACTGGAGCTTTGGGGAGAAAAAGGGGGGAAAAAAAAGGAGGAGGATTGGCAATAGATGTTAGCTCAGGGCCGGTCTTCTTCAGCAAAAATAGAGGAGGATTGGCATGGATGTTAGCTCAGGGCTGATCATCATCACACACACACACAAAAATAGATAAAAAAATAAAAAATAAATTTATGCATTTTATTGTGTGTCTATTTATGGCAAGTCATATAGGTTTTCAATTGATGGCCATGATATAAAGTTTTTTTAAAAAGAAGTTGACACAAAAAGGTGAATTGGATTCAAGAAAAATATTGAGAGTGCTGAGAAACTGACACAGCTGTAAGCAATACCATTTGAGTAAGCTCCCTATAGGCCAGGGCCAGGCCTCTCTCACTCACTGATAGAGCCTTGGGGCCTAACACAGAGCCTGGCCCAGAGAAGCCTCTAAATGAATGTTTGATGACTGACTGACTGACTGAATGAATGGATGAATAAACAAATGATCCTCCATCATCCCCCCTGCATGGCCCAGCTGATCATCTGAGCAGAGGATAAGGGTGTGATCAAGAACCCTTTCGACTGTGTGTGTGTCTGTCAGTCTTTCTGTGGGTGCAGCTGTTGGGGCAGGTGTCTGGAGGAGGTCCTAGCACAGCGCTGGGGTGTCAGACACTAAGCCGTGGCCTACACATGTCACACATGTTCCCTGTGACCTTTGGGATCTCAAATGTCGGCATTTCCTAGAACACTGAGAAACAGTGAGGTCTTGGGAGTTTGAAGGAGGGAATGGAGGTGAGACAGCTCCAGGACCCAGGACTCAGGGAAGTCAGGAAGGATGGTGTTTATGGAAGCACTTAGCTGCAGGGGCCAGAGCCTACAGTCAGGCTCAGGGTTTACTGATTATAATCAGCTTGGCACGAGCAGCTGACAGGGTACAGTACTCTACAGTTTACTTGAAGCACGGTCACACTGGATCCTCACCGCCACATGATGTTAGCAGAGCAGTTATTACAGTTGCCATTTAAAGACAAAGGCAGCCCAGAGAGGTTAAGTAACTTGTGCAAGGTCACACAGCTATTAAATGGCAGACCTCTGATCCCGTCTGGTACTGTCTCTACCAAACCAGGCTGCCTTCTAGTTGTCTTCATCTGGGTAACCAACCCCGGACATGGCATGGTGTTCAGCACACGATGGCAGTCCCCCCGGCTTCAGGATTGTTTGCTGATGAGTCAGTAACCAAATGAGTGTGGAAATGAGAGATAACAAGAGACTGTGGGGGTGGGGGTAGGAAGGGTGTCAGGTAGGGTCAGGAAAAGGCTGGAAGGAATTCTCTGAAGACAGGCTGCCTCTTTCATGACTATGCAGTTAGCCAGGCCAGGCCTCAGCTAGAGCCTCCTCTTGCTTTTGATTTATCAGAAAATTTCTTACTAGTTCTCTAAACACTCAGAACAAATTGAGTCCTCACAATCGTCTTCTGTGCCACATGAACTGGCTGCCCATTATCCTCTTTCCTGCCACTCTGCAGCCCCTCCAGGGCTTAGTACATTGGCCTTTTTGGCCATTTCTAAAACATTCCAGCATGCGTGGGCCTCAGGGCCTTTGCACTTGCTGTTACTCTGCCTGAAATGCCTTTCCTCCAGGCGTTGTGCAGTCTGCCTCAAATGTCACCTCCTCAGAGAGGCCCTCTCTGCCGCCTTACCCCCTTGTCCTGCTTTATTTTTCTTGATAACACTGGTCACTCCCTGGCATTATATCCTAGATGTATTTGTGTCTGTCTACTAGAAATTAAGCATCCCAGGGCAGGGGTTTTTGCCCGTTTGTTCATTACTGTCTGCTTAGTGCTTTGCACAATGACTGGTGTGTATTAGGCACAAATGAAATTTGTTTATTGAATGAATTAACGCATTTTGAAGCTTTTACCTGTCTGTGCCACGTTCTCAGGAACAGTGATCCTGGCCTGGCTCACTGGTGCCCACAGGCACAGGACTTGTACTTTATCAGGTTCACGGGGTCCCTGGAGAGAGGAGGCATGTTTGGCAAGAGGCAGCCCTGCCCTAGAAGCCTCTGCCCAAACCATCGTGTCCCAGTCTGGGCAGCAGATTCCAGTGGGCGGGGCGGTGGGGGAAGCACCCCGAGGCTGGACGGTAGGCCCAGAGGCCAGGGCAGGTGAGGGCGGGCAGGGCTGGGAGAGGCCGGGACTGAGAAGGGCTGGGGTCTGGATCGGGACAGCAGGGGTCCGGGAGCAGGTCTGGGGTTTGGGGCTGGCCGGGTGGGGAAGTAGGCTGTGAGGAGCCAACAGGGAGGTGTCCTTGGTGTGCGTTTAGGGGAGCTGGGTAGCCAGCATGTCTGGAATGAAAATGGGGTGCCAGTGCACGTGGCTCCTGGTTGATACTTTAGGGCTTCCCAGCTGGCCCTGGCTGTGCTCGAAAGGTCCATTTCCTGCAGGAACAACGACAATAACAATATTGAAATTTGTAAAGAAACTTCACATCTATTATCTCATAACAACCATGTGCAGTACATTCATTCATTCAGTCAACAAACACTTATTGATCCCCTACTAAGAACCAGACATTGCCTTAGTCATGTATAGGAAATGTCTACATCTATAGGGGTAACTCTCCTGAACTAAATCCGTTAATTGTTTACTAGAATACATCAAGTATTTTATCATCAATGTGAAGAATAGAGCTCACATAGTAAATACCCAATATTTTTGAATTGCTGGATTAATATATGGGTTAATCAACCTATTAAATAACCTATGTTATTTCATAAACAAGCAAATAGCCCAGAAAGGTCAGATTTGGAAGTCTGGCCCCAGGGTGGTCATACTCGTGAGGCCAAACGGCTCTGGTCAAAAGCAGAGGTTCTAATACTTTGGGGTTTCACAGACTGGTACATTTCTTAACTAAAAATGCCAAAAAATATTAAAGGGAAGAGATCAAAAGTTTCCAGCTTTTTGTTTTTCCAAGTGAGGAGATGGAGAAAGATGTTACAACGATCCTCATTTCACAAAAGGACATTTTCAACACTCCAACTGGGTGAAGATGATCCCAGAATTTTTTAAAAATTGGGGTACATTTTGACTCTGTGGAAAAGCCACTGCATTGTTCTTATTTTTCTCATTTCACTGAGGATTGGTGAAAACCCCACTGATCAACACTGAAGGGACTGCTCGGGGCTCAGATGGGCATTTGGGAGCTCCAGCCTGGAAGGACCAGCCACTCAAGTTCTTGCCTCTCTCTCGCTCTCTCGCTCTCTCGCTCTCACTTTGTCTCTCTCTCTGTCTCGCTCTCTCGCTCTCACTCTCTCTCTGTCTCTCTCTCTCTCTAGTTCTTTTTCGACTTCCTCTTTTCTTCCCTCATTCCTACAGATCCGCAGAGGCACATTTCAAAGCTCCGAAGAGAAGCATGCGTATACCAGTATTGGACCTCAGACGGAGAAGAAAGGCAATCTCTCCTATTCCAAGTGCCAAATCTCTAACTCTGCGAGGAAGAGGGGGCGGGCGTGTGGGTTGGGGAGCATCTTCCCGCCTCTCCACCGACCTTCTTTATTACACTCTCAGTATCCGTTTATGATTCTTATTAATCACGTGTAATAGCCCTCCCAATTATTAAATGATAGAGACATGCATTCCCTCAGCCAACAGAATAATTATTTACTAAAATGAATTAACATATAGAAAAGCCGCAGTTCTATGGAGGCTGAAACGTGGCATAATGAGTTTATCAGGCTTAAGAGAAGCCCAGACAGGCTTTTTCTTGGTGAAATAAATACACTGATTACGGCGAAGCTCATCCATGCTGGCATTGTGCCATTTGCTATTTCTCTAATAAACACAGCTCGAGCTGTTTATCTGTTTTCAGTACAATTTATGGAGGCTCCTCTTCACAACTAACAGTCGTGGTGGGGGTGGAGGTGGGGAGAACATGTTCTTACCAGCCTCTTCCAGCAGGTCCCCAAAGTTGCTCATTTGGGGCCTTCTTTGTGATTTAATAGGTCTGCCAATCGCGAGCCTGGCTCATGGATCTGATCTGCATTGACGATATACTTGTCACCCAGAAAGGCGACTCCAGGACCTCAGCCTTAGCAGGGAGGGGAACCAGTCCAGGGGAAACAATTATGCAAATTTAAGCTCTCTGGAGCCCCTGCCATGAGCTGGCAAGAGAATAAAGGTCTGCCTTCCATCCCTTTCTCCAGGGGCAATAGGCCCTCCTGCCACAGCTCTGCCAGAGGGATCCCCAAGTTATTTAAGCATCTTCAAAATGGCCTCATGGACACAGGGTTGGGAAACAGGATTTATGGATAATTAGGCCTGGGAACTCTTAATTTTTCACGGCACCCACTAAGCCACTCAATCTCCTAAATTTATTTTTAATAGTGATAGTGTCAGATGTTCACTAAGGGACATTCGATCATTGGTCATCCATTCATTTAACAAGCATGTGTTCTCCAGTGCAGCACTGGGAGCTCATGGAGCTTACGGTTCACCTCATTCATTCATCTGAAAGTATAGACTGAACGACCACCAGGTGTGGGGCCCCGGGGTGGGGAGGTGAACAAGGCAGACAAGGTTCCTGCCGTCCTAGAGCCTGCCTTTGGGATGGTGGGTGAAGGCGTGTGGCAGCCGTGACTCCTGTAGCCACAGCCTAATGTAATTCCCAACACTCGAGTGTGGGCTGGACCTAGTGACTCACTTCTAATGAATATAGCCAAATTCTAATAGAATACAGCCAAAGGGATGGGATGTCACTTCTCATTAGTTTACCAAAGAGTGTGCCTTCCATCTTGCTAGCTCTCTCTTTTGCCCTTTTACTCACTCTGATGAAGCACACTGCCATACTGTGAGATGCTCTGTGGAGGGACCTACGCAACAGGGGAGCGAGGGCGGCCTCTGACTCACAGCTCCTGAGAAACCGAGGCCTCAGTCCCACGCCCATAGGAACCGAATCATGTCAACAAACGCGTGAGCGAGCCAGGAAGCCCATCCTTCCAGTTGGGCCTTGAGGGGACTGCAGCCCCAGCCGACACCTTGACCGCAGCCTGTGAGACTCAAAGCCAGAGGACCCAGCTAGCTGCCCCTGGATTCCTGACCACAGAAACTGTGAGATAGTAAATGCTTTTAACCCGCTAAGTGTTGGGACAATCTGTTATGCGCTAATAGGTAATAATTTGGGGAGGAGGTTATAAACTGATAAATGAGGAAGGAAATATCAGCTGGCGATAAGGCAGGGCTGAGCATTCACAAAGGGTGACCTACTGAAGAGTGGCAGGGTGGCTGGTGAGAGCTAGTGTCTCAGGGTGGGACAGATCCTAAAGGTCCATGACCCCAGGTGAGGCTTCTGTGTGCTCTGCATGTCCCTTCCAAGGGGCATCCAGCCTTGGGTCAAATCCCCCCAGTGAGGGGAAATTCACATCTTCTCAGTCACTCTGTCCCATTGTTGGGTGTGAGAAATATTTGCTGCTGGGCTGAAATCTGTGTCCCCGGTGCTGGTTCTTCCCTTTGAAGCCACATGCGTGCTCTCTCGTGGATGATTGTCCAGCCCTTCCCTGGGGGCCCTCTGGTTCCCTGAGCTGGCTCTCCTGTCCTTCCTGGACTCCTGGCTTCGTCTGTTCTGATATTGCTTTAGCCTTTATGATTTGATTGCCTTTCAGACCTTCCTTCCTCTACTCCTGGATCTCTCTTCACAGTCTCTGCCTGCTCCTGTGGTCTTGGGGTCCCTGTGGCTTTAGTTAGAAATCCTGCAATCCTGGGGTTGGTCGACTGCCCCGGTGCATCATGGCAGACCTCTCATCTCACTCGCACAGCAAGCCCTTCCGTTAGCAGAAAGTGGCTCATCTCCTGGCTGAACATGCCCAGCTCCTTGGCACTCCCGCCTCCCCAGTGACTGCCTTCCCCCCTCCCTCCTCCAGCAGCCTCAATTATCACCCCTGCAGATGACTCCCTAGAGGACGGCTCCTGTCTAGCCAGCTACCTGCTGGACATTTCCCTGTGACAATCCTTCCAGTCTCTCGAGCTCAGCAGGCCTTCCTTCCGGTGCTACAACCATCCACTGAGCACTCACACGCGGTCGGGGCCCCTGCCAGCTGGCATCCCCTCTCCTCTGCTACCTGATGGGCCAGAGCCTCCTGCATCTTCTGTCCCCGGCTCTAAACTCAGGGACAGCCTGGACTCTTTCTCTTTCCTCCTCCTTCCATACCAACTCTATCATCTAGTCTGCCAACTTTTTCTTCCCAGGGCCTCTTTCATCTGCCCCTTCTTTCTGCCACCCCTGAGGCCCAGGCCTCATCAGCTCACCCCTGGACCGTGATAGTCCCTGTCCCCCAGAGAATGTATCACACGGGACAGTGCTGGGCATTGGGAGGGCAGTGCTGGGCAAAGCAGACCTGGCATCGGTCCTCGTGGAACTTACAGTTTAGCGTGTTCCACCACCATCCATTCAAATATTTGCTGAGCACCTCTCATGCTGACCTTTCTAGTTGACCCCGAGTCCTGACAGTTGGGGGTAACCTGCTTTAGCTTAGTTGTACTGAGGGGAGCAGCTTCCCATAAACAGCTGGACAATTGCGTTGATAATTGGTAGCAATAACAGAGAAGGACTATCAGGAAGTCAGGCACACTTTCATTCTCCACCCCAAAAACCATGGTTCTGAGGGTTTGGGGGCTGGAGCCTTATCTTAGCCTGACTGACTACCAGAAGCCCCTGGGTGACACCCCAGCAACAGCCAGGACTGGGGAAGCCGCCCCCGGGGCCTGCCTCCACGTTCTTCAGATAGTGTGGTTCTCTTATCCCAGCCCATCTTTTTCCCATCACCTGAAGCTGATCCACCTGCATCATCCCAAGTAGCCTGGCTGCTGGGGATGGGGGTGTCCTGGCTGCTGAGTGGGAGCTGAGATGAGCAGGCAGTGTCAGAGAGGTCTGTGTCTAGACAGTGACTTGCGGGGCCTAAGGGAAGGACTCCAGGCCAGAAGGAGGGAGGGAGGCAGTGAGGAATGACCTGGTGCAGCTGCAGGCTGTGGGGCGGGTGTGTGCCTGCCATGTAGGCCAAGTGAGGTAACGTGGTATCAGGGTTAAGAATAGGCAGCTTTAGGGGTCCCAGAGCCTTTACCACTACTTGTTGGCGGTAATCACTTGGGCTAGGGATTAATTTCTCTGAGTGGCATGTATTTCCTCATCTTAATTAATTAATTTATCTTTTTACCCCCAAAGCACCAGTAGATAGTTGTATGTCATAGCTGCACATATTTCTAGTTGCTGCACGTGGGACGTGGCCTCAGCATGGCCGGAGAAGCGGTGTGTCTGTGCGCGCCCGGGATCTGAACCTGGGCCGCCAGCAGCAGTGAGCACGCACTTAACCGCCAAGCCACGGGGCCGGCCCTATTTCCTCATCTTAAACAGGACCAGTGGTACCTACCTCAGAAGACTGTTGGGTTTACATGAGATAACGTGAGGAAGTGCCCGGCACAGAGGATGGATACACAGTAGCCACTCTTTATTATCATGGTTAGGCTGGTGTTGAGGTTGAGCTTGGGCAGAAAGAACCAGAAGACGGGAAGGAGCCAGAGTCCTCAGAGAGTGTTTAAGGTCAAGCTGAGGAATCCAAGGTCCTTCTACAAATGCAAAGAGCAGGACACGGCAATGAAAACGGGACAAGGCTCAGGTCAGGAGCGAATGGGAAGTCAGAGTTGGGGGGAGGCCCTCGGCAATTGCCAGGAATTTTTCTAGATTCTCAACAGCTGCCTTTATTAGTGTCTACTGGGGAGGTCAGACAGAGGGGAGAGAAAGTGGGGCATCTAAATTGGGGCATCCGGGCCGGCTCTGTGGCTTGGCGGTTAAGTGCTCGCGCTCTGATGCTGGCGACCCGGGTTCGGATCCCGGGAGTGCCCCGAGGCACCACTTCTCCCTCCAACACAAGGCCGGGTCCCACGTACAGCAACTAGAAGGATGTGAACATGCTACAGCAACTAGAAGGATGTGAACCTATGACATACAACTGTCTACTGGGGCTTTGGGGGGAAAAAACTGAATAAATAAAGTCTTTAAAAAAAAAAAAAAAAAAAAAAAAAAAAAATAAATTGGGGCATCTAAATGGCTCATCCCCTGGCTCGCGCCAGAATTGTTTCCAGAGCAAAGCAGAAGCTCCAGATGACTGTCAAAGAGTCCCTGGATCAAGGACTGCAGGGCCCTGGGGGCAGGGAGCCGGGCAGCCCCCTCCAGAACGGGCCCTCAGAGGGGGTGCCTCCAGAGAGATCACCTCTGGGCCCACCACCCCCTCTCCTCCTGTCCAGACTGTTCAACGCCATGCTCATCTCACCTCTTTCGAGGATGCTTCCCTGACAGCTCCAGCCCTAAGGATGACTTCTCTGCCCAGACTGCTCAGCGCTTTCTCTCTGTTCCCACAGTCTGGGGCTGGCTGCTTTGTATGCACTGTAGCATTTATTCCTCAAAGCATCCATGTGAGCTGGATGTTATCCCCATTTTACAGAGAAGAGAAGTGAGGCTCAGACAGAATAAGTAACTTGGCCAGCATCCCTCAACTAGGAAATGGCAGGACTGGGATTTAAAAAATCTAGCTAGGTCTGCCTGGCTCTAAAAACCCAAGCTCTGTTCACGAGACTACGATATTCCAGTTACTATAACTGAGTAACAAATTTCTCCACAATATAGTGGCATAAGACAACCATTTATTGGGCTCACATATAAATTCAGAGAAGACAGCAGGGAGGGCGTCTCCACTCCACGGGGTCTAGAGCCTCAGCTGGAAGACTCGTAGGCTGGAGGCCACTCTCCCGGAAGGCTCCTTCACTCCCGCGTCTGCTGACTGAGGCTGACTCGGGGTTGGGGCCTCAGCTCCTCTCCACGTGGGCCTCTCTGTGAACTCTCTCTGCATGGACGAGTTTGGGCTTCCTCACAGTGTGGTGGCACCGCCTCCTCCAACCCATGAGTGACGGTCCGGAAAAGAGAGAGAACCAGGTGCAAGTCATTTCTATGGGCTTTTATGACCTAGCCTGGGAAGATGGGCAGCATCAGCTCTGTTGTGTCCTGCTTGTCAGGGCCGTCACAAAGGCCCGTCAGGACCCTACGGGAAGGGAAACAGACTCCACACTTTGATGGAGGAGTAGCAAGGTTTTGAAAGGAAACTATGACCAGGAATATTACTGTGGCTGGCTACTTTTGTAAAATACAATCTGTGCCATGAAGGAACCTGGAGGAACACATCCATGAGAGGGTGAGCTCACGAGGCCGACTTTGTCCTAATCTCTGTGACCCTCGGAGACCCAGCACACGGAGACACACTCAGTCAGTGTTTGTTGAATTAAATGAATGACTACAGAAAATCCAAGTCCAGCCATTTCGAGAGTTTTATTATTACTCTTGCAATTTCCGTTCACTGCCTTTTCTTTTACCTCTGCAGCCTAAGTGCGCCATTTCATGGTTGTCTTGCTTCCAGGTTTGTTTCTTCCGTCAGAGATTCAACAGGATGCATTTCCTTATGGGCACCTGCTTCATGCCTCGCAGGAGTGTCTGGGGGGGATGCGTTTGAAAGCCCCCAAGGCGTGTGCTCAAACTTCCATCAGATCCTTCTGCTCTTAGGACAACATCACCCTTCTGCTTTGCCCCGCCTGTGCCTCAAGGCTGGTTTGTTTTTTTTCCCCTTGGGCTTTCCATGGACTGTGCATGGAGGCGACAGGGGACTCTGAAACTAGTCTTGAAGCTTGTCATGGCACTAGTTTAAGGCTTGAATCATATGGGGAGAGCAGGGGTGAGACCTGGGTGGTGATCTTTTGCCCATATGTGTGTTTTTTGCTGGCTTGCCTCTCTCCCTCTCTCCCTCTCTTCCTCTCTCCCTCCCTCTCTCCCTCTCTTCCTCTCTCCCTCCCTCTCTCCCTCCTTCCTTTCCTCTTTCCCTCCTTCCTTCATGCCTTCCTTCCCTCCTTCCTTTGCCACAATCAATTCTGGTTTTGTTTGTTGCTCAGTACTCCCCGAAGTGATCCCAAATCCTGTGAGAAATCACAGCTCTGTTTTCCTCTTTTTGTACAGTGCGCTGCTGGTGAGACTTGCTGCAGGAGGAACCCTGATCCAGCAGCCTAGCTGGAGGGAAGGGCCTGGCTTCGAGCATCAGCAGACCTGGGTAAGACCTGCTCTTCCCCCCAGCCCCGCTTCACTTTCCTCATCTGTAAAATGGGGAGATAGCACCCTCTTCCTCCCCACCGAGGGCTGTTGTGAGGATGGAAGGAGACCCTGGGTAGGAGAGGGTTTTGCAGATTACAAAGGGCTGTATAAATCTCCGTGGTTACTTGCTGGAGTCAGAGCTTCTAGCTGCACCTTGAAGTGGAGGATGGAGATAATTCACGCCCCAAACCTTAACCTTGCTACGGTGTTCTCATTGACCACTGGGCCTTTCAGAATTAGGATAATTACGTGGGTGGATGTGCGAGAGAGAGAGCTCCCTCAATCCACCAGGTAACGCTCTTTGCTGGTGCGGACACTAGCATCAGGACCAGAAGCCAGCATAGGTAGAGAAGGCAGTTACGTATAGGATGTTTGGGGAATTCTGCAGGCTCCCTCCTGACCAAGCATCTTCACTGGCATGCAGCATTCTGAAGACAGAGGTTGAAAACGCAAATACTTCAGAGGCCAGACAGGAACCTACATGCTTGGTAGGGACTGAGGAACTCAAATGCCTGCCCCTTTCCAAAGTATGCAGACCTCTCTCAGCAACGGCCATATGTTGCCATAGAGGAAGGCACTGGGTTTTTTCCCAAAAGAAGCCAGATATGAAATTTTATTTTAAATTCAAAATCTCTTGATATTTATATCTTGACAACAAATCCAGATTTGCAAAAAACAGTGCAAGGGCCAAACAAAATACTTTTGCAGCTGAACTCAGCCCATGGGCCACCAGTTTACAATCTCTGAGCCAAAAGGCTATGGAAGTCCCATGGGCTGGTGAACAGTAGCCCTGTGACTCTTCAATGGTTACACCTGAGGCTGCAATAGTGGCTATAAATGATTGACATCAGATCTGTCTTTCCCCCACAAGGGAATGGGTGTTTTGGGGAGAGGACAGGAAAAGGCATGGCTGGTTCCTGAGCAGAGCATAGGGCCCTGGCTGAGGACGACTGGAGGGAAGAAGAGGGCTGCAGCCTCCAGCAGCATTGGGTTTGTGTCCGCTGGTGGCAGCTGAGGGCTGGGGAAAGGGGAGCGGGCAGGCTGACAGCCCAGTCCCATCTTAGAACTCGCAGGGAGCTGACAGCTTCTCCAGAGGTAAGGCAAAGCGCAGCCATATGGGGTCCCCTGCTCCTCCCCAAAGAGGACAAAAGCCAGTGGGTACAGCTCGGCTAACAAACCCACGTCCCACCGCTGGTGACCCCAGTTAACATTAGTGTGGAATGATTTCTTTCACGGGAGCTATTGCCTATTAACCGGGGAGGCACAACCCTGGTGGCTTTGTAGAAATCGTCGAGGAACCAGGCTGACAACTGGGGCCCAGATCGCTGTGCATCTTCTGTGTTTACAGAGCCTCCAGGCTGGCTTTAAATCATTCAGGGGTCACATCCAGAGAGCTGTGCAGTTGAGCAGAGTTAGGAAATCTATGGTTCTCTTTGTGAAAAGTAAAGTAAAATTTTGAAATCATCACAAAGAGTATGCTCATTTTAAAGAAATTTAAAAATACAGATGGTCGAAAGAAGAAAACAAATTTAAAAAACCCACAAACCAATCTTGGTCATACTTCCAGAAATTTTTCTCTGTGCATATATATACACACAGATACCAAATATTTTGAAGAAAATAAATATATTTTATGTGTTACAAACCTGGTAACTGGCTTCCTACACCTTCCCACCCCCACCCCCATATTTCCATCAATAAACATCCCCCTTTGACATTCACTGTGATGAGTGATTATTCGTTTTACGGGTGTACCATGGTTTATTTGACCATTTCCTGTTTTAGGACATTTAGATTTTCGTTTTTCTATTAGAATCAACAGCATGACGAACACTTCCATGGCTAAACGTCTTCATCCATCTCTTATCGTTTCTTTTGTATATATTCCCAAGAATACATTTAGTCGAAAATATTTAAAAATAGCTTCTGAAAAAACTGTCTCCCAAAAGTTTATACAGTCGTGTGTCCCTTAATGAGGGGGTACATTCTGAGAACTGCGTTGTTGGGTGATTTCGCCGTTGTGCGAACATCACAGAGTGTGCTTACACAAACCTGGATTGTGTAGCCTACTATACACCCAGTTTATATAGTACTAATCTTATGGGACCACCGTCGTATATAGGATCCGTTGTTCACTGAAGCGTTGTTATGCTTAATGTAACTTGAATGTAATGTATATAATCGCAGCAGTGCTTGAGGATGCTAATAAATCATCGTCAATGCTTAGCGTTTTCAATGTGACGAACGCTATAAAGGTTTTACAGATATCATCTCAATTAATCTCTCCACTGACCTTATGAGAGCGTATTATTATCCCCATTTTACAGATGGCAAAAACGAGGACCAAAGGGACAACGTAACTTGCTCAAGGTTATGCAGCCAGGAAACGGCAGAGCTGGGATTCAAGCCCAACTGACTGACTCCAAGCCTGTGCTCCTCTCCTTAAGCTGCCCCGCCTCCCACTCGCCCATTCATAAGAACTGCTCTCTTCAGAAGCACCTGAGTTTTCTCTGACAACCAAGCTCAGTGTTCCTGCTCCCTTTGGCTGCTGTTTTCATGGGCTGAAGAGGCTCTGAATGACTAAAACCAGTTTTTGATTAATTAGATTTTTGTTGCCAAGGAATTAATTTGGTCCCCCCACCCCGTCCCTTCCTTCTTGCTCAAAAAGCACATAAGAAGATGATTTTAGCAGCGGGGATAATTACAGAAAGTATGGTGTTAACTCGAATGGAATGTAAATAATTTAGATTTTGTATCGTTCTCCAGGACCGCCAGAGTGGAAAGAAAAGAGCGAAGTAACCTCGGCCAACATGAGGAGAGAGCAGACCTCAAGCTGGGAACCTCACAGTTCCCCTGTGTGTGCCCCTCTGACAATCTGGAAGAGAAGCGAGCTCGAGATTTGAGCCTGGATTATAGCGGGAGGGCTGGAGCCAATTGGAATCACTGGGCAGATTCTTCAGATGAGAAAGGCCCAGCAAAGGCACAGGTGAAGCCACGGCCCTCTTTTTTCTAGCACTTTCCTTGCCTGGTTGCAGTAATTGCTCTCTGACACGCACACATGTACCTCAGCCCCATCGCAGGTTTACACCTGTGGCTTTAAACTTGGAAGGCTGCAGGAGAGGCTTGCAAAAGGGCTGGGAAGAGAGTGGCTCTGCAGGGGGCCGCTCTCACCCCAGTGGTCCAGGCTGGAATGGAGAGGCTGGAGGACTCCATTGCTAATGGCCCTTGACTGGGCTTGGCTTACGCTTTCTTGATTTACTCCTTTATTTTGCTTGAATACCTCCTAGTTGCTTCCTAGGAAAGGATTCAACAAGATAAATTGTTTCCATTTTTGATGTCTCAACCTTCCATTATTCTGCTCTCATCACAATTGCTAGTTGGGTATAGAATTCTGGGCTGCAAACTATAATCTTGAAGGCATTTTTTTCTACCACATTGCTACTCAAAGTGTGGTACGTGGACCAGTGCCAGTCTGCAAACTATTTGTCACTGCAAACTATTTGTCATCTGTGATGAGATTTCTGTACTTAACAGAAATTGAGAGAAAGCCTTTCAAAACTTCTACACTAATTTGACCGTGGCGTTTTGTCTATTGATATTGATAATGAAATTTGAGGGGCTTTTAATTTGTATATCTTTTTTAAATTTTATTTTTCCGAGTAATTCTTTTCTACTCTATCTTGTGTAAGTAGCAGTCAGTGACAGATTGGAAACAAAGTAAAATCCTTCACCACATATTTTGAGAAGCACTGTTCTAGTATGTGATGTTATCCTTGAGAAGCCCTTTGTCAGTCTGATCTTGGTATTTTGTAAGTAGACCTTTTTTCTTTTTGAGGCTTTTGGGTTTTCTCTTTATCCCTAGGGTTCAGAATTTCACTATAAGTCTTAGTGAGGGCCTTTGGTCATTTATTGTGCTGGGCCCACGATGGAGCCTTCAACCTGGAGACTCATTCATTCATATTCATTTCTTCTCTCTCTTTTTTCTCTGTTCTCTTTTTCTGAAATCCTCATTAGTTGGATTAGGGCCTCCTGCTTCATATGTTGAATCTTTTATTTTGTTCCTGTATTTTCCATCTCTTTTTCTTTTTCTTTTACTTCTCATGAGATTCTTCAACTTTGTCTTCCAACTCTTCATTTATGTATGCTATCATTTATTATTTATGTGTGCTATCATATTTTTAATTTCAAAAGCTCTTATTGTTTGATTACTTCTTTTTTACTTTTTATTTTATTCTACGTTATTTTATTTTATTTTATTTTTGTGTGAGGAAGATCAACCCTGAGCTAACATCCATGGCAATCCTCCTCTTTTTGCTGAGGAAGACTGGCCCTGGGCTAACATCCATGCCCATCTTCCTCCACTTTATATGGGACGCCGCCACAGCATGGCTTGACAAGCGGTGCGTCGGGGCGCGCCCGGGATCCGAACCTGCGAACCCCGGGCCGCCACAGGGGACCGCGCTCACTTAACCCCTATGCCACGGGGCCAGCCCCTCTTCTTGGTTTTTTTTAATGCGACATTATCAGTTTTTTTGAAGAAACTAACTAGATGTAGGTACTTTTTTTTTCTGTCTTTGCTGCGTTATCTCTCTTTCTCTCAGCTTCCTTTTTTCTATTGATTGAGTTTAGCCTCTCTTCACGTTGATGACTCTTGTCAAAGATCTTGGTTGTCCATTCCTATCTAATAATAAGGCAATAACAAGCTGATGGATAGCTCTGTGTGTGAGGATGGTTATGGGAGTTTGTCAATTGGCAGACTTCACTCTTGGGTGACTGGGGGGAGGCTGGAACTGGGGGAAACCCAGATTATCAGTATGTGAAAGTCTGTCCTTTGGGTCTGTTCAGCTTCTCCAGAGAGGAATTTCCTGAACTTCCTGGGAAGGGTGGTGAAAGGGGTGGGTGGTGTGCATATTTAGATGCTGGGATTCTGCACATATTCCGGGAAAGAAGGCCTAGGGGTTCCAATGTTCAGATACAGATGGTCTGCAGCTCTGCCTGCCCCTGACCTTCTCCAGGGCAGTTTCAGTCAAGTCTTGAGCTTCTCCAAGGTTCTGTGGGGCGGACTGGAAATCTTTTCCTCTTGGCCTCCTCTGCAAACGTTTTATTTATTTATTTATTTATTTATTTTTTATAAAGATTTTATTTATTTATTTTTCCCCCAAAGCCCCAGTACATAGTTGTCTGTCATAGCTGCACATCCTTCTAGTTGCTGTATGTGGGACGCGGCCTCAGCATGGCTGGAGGAGTGGTGCCTCGGTGCGCACCCGGGATCCGAACCCGGGCCGCCAGCAGCGGAGCGCATGCACTTAACCGCTAAGCCACGGGGCCGGCCCTGCAAACGTTTTAATTTGTGCCTTTCTCTGCCCTGCTACATCATTCCTCGCTCTTCTAATAACTTTTCATCTTCCAAAAATTTATTGAAATTTCTCCTCCGCTGATGTCCCCTTTCCCATTCTTTTTGCCTGAGAGAGAAAGGAGATAAATGTATGTGATCAATTGACTATTTTTAACTAGAAGTCTATATCCTGTACTTTTCGAGTTAGCTTGTGCAAGATTCAATAAGTATTCTCATTCAATTTCTTTTCATTGGCTTCAACCCATTTTGGACTCCATCGTGTGATACATAGGTTGATAGTCATGCCTTCCATGTCTTCATCCAACTGGTTGATAAGAATGTTGAACAAGATAGGATCAAGGAGAGAGCCCAGTGGCATATTCCTAAAGACTGCCACTGATGCAGATAGCCACTCTGTCTGTCTTGTTCACTGCTATAGCCCCTATAGGTGCAAGAACTTAGTTGTCGTATGATAAACATTTGTGGAATGTAACCATCATATCAAAGAAAGAAATGAGGGTGATCTTGTGAGATTTGTTCCTAGCAACCCATACTGGTTGTAGTCCTCACCACTTCCCTTTTGCTCATGAAATGTTATTATTTAATTATCCCTTATAGGAGTTTTGTAGGGACTGATATTCAATTCGTGGGTTGTGCTTTTGGAATATGCCTCTTTGCCCCTTCTGAAAAGAAGAACATTGCCTTTTCTGGCTCCTCTCCTGGTCTCATAGTTCCCAGTACATTATAACACTGGTGCTGGAGGTGCCTCCCTAGCCTGGGTTCACCGTGTAGGCCTGGCCCATCCATCTCATTTGAAATAGCTTAAGACTCTTACTAGTTCTCTTTACCCCATGTTTCAATGTCTTCCTAAACATGCATAGTCTATGTTTTCTAGTTTGAAGATTATCGTTCTTGATGGAGCTAAAGGGGTTAAGAAGTTTTTGCTTTCTTTCTTTCTTTTTTTTTCCTTTGTGAACACGGCCTTGAAGCACCCAGCCAGTCGCTTCCTTATTCTTCTTGGTCTGAACATTGATTTTAAGAAAGGAGGATGCTAAGAAGCCACTTCATCAGGTTGCTAAAATCTTACTACTACATGAATTTATTTTATGTGAATCTGTCTTCTATTGGCTCCAGTGAAGATAGGTGTGCTTTCCTTGGTAACATTTTTAGAACACCACCTCTGGGACTGGCCGCACCTGATGGATGCAGGGCAATGGAGGAGGGTACAGAGCCTGGGAGTGTCCAGGTGAGGTCACAGTGAGAGCCAGGATGGCTGGATGGTGGCAAGATGAGGTCAAGGCGAGGCCTTACGGCTCAGAAGGCCCTGCCTGCCTCGACCCTTGCCCACCTCATCAGCCGCATCTCAAACTATACTCTCCTTTTTTTATTATGTTCTAGCCAGACAGGCCTTTCTGTTCCTTAAACTCACTAATGCTCTTCCTGGGCTCTTTGCGTTTGCTTCCTCGCTACCGGAGAGCCTGCTCTTTGCCCGGGTCTTTGCATTTGAGCTCCTTCTCTTCACTCTGATATGAGCTCAAAGGCGTCTTCCTCAGGAGGTCTTCCCTGACCCCTCGAGCTAAACTGGGCTCTCCCATCTCCCACTAGGTAAACCATTACCTGTATTTATTGTCTTTATATCACTCATCATTACTAAAAATTTTCTTGTTTGTTTATTTGTTTACTTGCCTAGTATGTCCTCCTCTGTCAAATGTAAACTCTAGGGACTTAATTTGCTTTTCTACTTTGATTTGCAATGCTTTAGCCGGAGCCTGGCTCACTAAAGGAATGTAATACCCGTTTATTGAATAAATGAATGAAAACAACTTTGCCAACTTTGTAGTTCTCCCGAGGATAATCCTCGACCATTACAGACACACTTTGAGGATCTTTAATCTATACTCTAGAGCAAGGGTCTGCTAACCATGGCACACGGGTCAAATCTGGCCCACCACCTGTTTTTATAAATAAAGTTTTATTGGAACAGGGCCATGCTCATTTCTTTCCATATTATCTACGGCTGCTTTCACCTTATAACAGCAGAGTTGAGTAGTTGAGACAAAGACTGTGTGGTCTGCAAAGCTGAGCATTTTTACTGTCTGATTCTTTACAGAAAAGTTTGTCGACTGCTGCTCTAAAGGGAAGATTCCACGGATTATGTCAGACCTTTCTTTTATGTGAGTTGGTGTCATGATGGCAAGAGGCTTTGTTGCTTCCTGGCTCGGAGGCCTCTTTCATGCCAGTGTCTTTAGATGTGGGACTAAATCTTCCTATTCATGAAACTGTTGGCCTCGGCAATCTGCTTAATTCAGGTGGAAAACTGCTTTGACCTGAATTACTCAGAGAACAGAGATCAGTGTGTTTTGTCTGATTGTTAATTATCGGGATGACACGCGGCATGAGCCACTCTGCCCGTCTGTCTTTTTATCTAGAGGAAGGGATTAGCACGTGCCTTGGTGGCAGGAAAGATAGACTTTGACTGTAAGATTTTATTATTTTTATTATTTCCCTTTGCTTAGATCTCTATAAGAATCATGATGTTTCCAAGGCAACACATGGCTTGGGGAAATTGGAGAGAATACTCTCGATACAAAAGGATAACATCACAGCCACCACCACAACGCTCTCCAGCGCACAAATGTTGGAGGTTCAGAGGGACCAAGTCATCTTGATTAGAATCTAGCTGGCTTGAGTCTCAAAGTGGAATACTCGTGCTCAGGCTCAGTAAATTTGCAAACCCTCCTTATGGTGCAGTGGAGAAGGGAACACGCTTAAAACAGTGCATGGGACTCAGCTCTTGGGCTTAGCGGGGTGTGGGGATGATTGTCAGGGAGTGTTTTATTACCTTGCCAGGATGAAGTGGGTGCTGTTGAATCTCTTTTCTATTGTACATGTCTATTTGGAACATAAGTTTCTTTTTCCTTTACACCCAAAATTTTAGGAAGCTTTTCAAATTGCCAGATCATTTTCCCTGAAATGACACTCATTTCTTAAAAAAAAAAACTTAAAGTATTTATTACAAAAAAGAACATGTGTATTATAGAAAAACTAGAACATACAGTTATTTAAAAATAAGAAAGCAAAAAATCAAACTACCACTCTGAAATAAGCGTTATTAATATTTTATTATAAACCCTTCCAGACATTCCCCTATGGACTAAAATTAAAAAATACATATATATTTTATATATATATAAAACAGACATGGCAAAATACCGTACACACTAGTCTGTAGCCTGCTTTCTTTTTAACTGAATAGTATGCCATGAAAATTTTTACACTCTGCCGGAGTCAGAATAATGTGGCGTCAACATCGTGTGCTCTGAAGCCTGAGTCCCTTGTTTCAAATACTGACTCCATCAATGACTAACTATCTGACCTTGGGCAAGTTGTATAACCTCTCTGGTGCCTCAATTTCCTCATCTGTAAAATGACATGATAATGATGGGATCTAGTTCATCGGGTTGTTGGTAGGATTAAATATGTTAATACAGAGAGCCCATAATACAGTGCCTAGCACATGGGGACCTCTCACTAAATGTTAGCTGTTATTATCTTTCCATGTCAATACATGTATTTCTACATCATAATTTTGTCTGCATATTATACTATTGTACTGACACGTGAGCACTCTCTTCTGCTTTTCCTTTGGTTTTGTGGTTGGGGACGTGTGCCTCAGTGCTGTGCATGCTGTGTTTTTCTGTACCGTGGAGCTGGAGTTGTACCGTGCATCTGAGCCGAGAGCACTGAGGAACCTGTGAGCCCTTTTGCTGGCAGAGGTCCTGACTAGGTTAGTGGAAGGGAAAGGAGAAGGTGGGAGACTTTGTAGTTAAGGTGCCCAGCAGATAAGAGGCGACGCAGGACTACACATAGGCTTTGTGGCGTGTGGTCTTGGATCTACTGCTTTCTGAGCATCATAAGCGAGCTACTTATCCTCTCTAAACCTTAACTTCCACATCTGTAAAATTAAAATTCTTTTGGTATCTACCTCCTTGGGTTCTTGTGAGCGCTGGATTAGATCATTGACGTGAAGAGTTTAGCACTTGCCTCGTACCTGGAAACCTCTTAGTAAGTATTAGATACTATTGTTAGAAACGGAGAGCCGCCATCAAGCATGATGTCCTCATATTCAGAGATACTGATTATGTCCATATCCTTACACGTACCTGTACGTTCACACAGTTTATCAATGGGATAGTCATTCGAGAAATTATAAATTTATATCTGTTCTTCCTGCTATTCTCTTCTTGCTATTGTGTCTCAAATTCACACCTGCTTTTTATACTTGGCTTTGTGATGCTGAGGTTGGGGCTCTGCAAACCCTTATCTCCTTTGCCGGCTGGATCCATTTCAGGCTCTGCCTGTAGGGGTGCTAGCTGGAGGCTGGGAGGCAGGAGGAGGGAAAACAGAGGTGCTTCTTCCTGTTTGCTTCCAGTTCTGGCCAGCATCACTCGACTTCCCCTGGCAATGACAGTTGATTTCACTACAGCAGTTGACTCTGGTTTTCATTTTTTCCTCACACTCTCAAAACCAGTCTCATTATCCCTCCTCCGAGATCATAGCCCCGGCCAGGTGGCACGCCTTCCTCAGAGGTCTGGGTTCCGTCTCTGTGGGGGCCTTCTTCATGCTTCTAGGTCCTCTGGGCACCGTCCTCCAGCCACGGTGGCTTCCTGCAGTCCTTGCGGTGCAACATCAGTCTTCTCGCTCTCTCAGTTCTCTGATTCCTGGTGAACAATTCTCCCCCCCTCCCAGTTTTATTGAGATATAATGGACATATCACGTTGCATGAGTCTAAGGTGGACGACGTAATGATTTGATCTATGTATGCGTTGCAGAATGGTTACCATAATAGGTGTGAACAATTCTACATACTACAATTTTCTGTTAAAATTACTTGTGTGGTTTCTGCTTCCTGCCTGGACCCTGTCCGATTCCACACGCAAACTTCACTTTCCCTAAATGAGTCAGTTGAGAAGGACACATGAGATTTTCCGAGCAAATGCGTCGATGTTGCTCTGAATGAAGGATGCTGGGAGTCCGGCCTTTCTCCTGATGCCCTGTGCAGACCCTGCAGGAGCATCTGGGCGAGCAGACCACCTGGCCCGAGGTGCTCTGGGCCTTGGCAGGCTTGACTGTGCTTGGTGGGCCATGGCTGCCCCCAGGGGGCGGGTGAGTAGGGGGCAGGCGGGGCTAAGGCTTCAATGTGAGGGGCCACATTCGGCAAGCAGAATAATCCTTTAAGGCAGGCTGAGAAGAGAATGAAGAGGAGAGGAGGAAAGTCTGGTGGAGAAAGGAAAGCTGTGGTGACTACTGGAGTCGAAAAGAAAGTGTCCGTGGAGGAGGTGTCGACGGCAGAAGGCAGGTGGGAAAGTGGTCACCGGGACTGACGGGGGCTTTGGGGGGGAGAGGCCGGGAACCACAAGACTACTAGTCCAGTGGAGGACAGTGTCAGGCTTTCACTTATTTACATGTAATAGAAAAGGCCTGCACAATAGGTCGGTCAACACCACTTTCCTGCTTCATTGGTTTCCAAAAGGACTCGTGGCTCCCTACTGAGAGATTATTTCCAGGAGCCTGTTTCAGGTCAGTCGCCATAACCTCCTCCCCAGCGCTCAGTACAGTCTGTCTTCCTGTCTGTCTGTCTGTCTGTCTCTGTCTGTCTCTGTCTCTCTCTCCTTCTCTCTCTCTCACACACACACACGCACGCACGCACACACACGCACACTTCTTTGTTCATGGCCAGCACTGGAAATCCCCTGGCCTCAGATGGGACCCTCCTCCCCGCTCCCCCGTCCCCAGCAGTGGTCCTGCCCAGAGCAGATCCGACCAGTGGGGCTTCAAGAGAGCAGCAGACAAGGCCGCCATTGCCCTCTGACCCTTGGCTGTCCGGATCCGCACGTGACCGGGCTGCCTTTACTGAGTTCACACTGCTGGTGGTGCTGCTGACAGGGAAAAGCCTGAGGGGCTCTGGTGGGGGGTTAGACAACGCGCACCGCCTGGCTGCCCTGTGTAGGGTTTTATGAGTCAAAGCAGAGAAGCTCCTGCCCTTGGCTTGGAAATTAATTCTTGGCAAAAAAATAAAACATAATCCTCACTTCTTGGGAGAAGATTCAACAGGAAAAACAAAACCATTGAGTTTCTCCAGGAAGATTTTTTTAAATAGACTTTTTATTTTGGAATAATTTCAGTTTTACAGAAAAGTTGCAAAGACAGTACCAGGAGTTGTCCTCTCCCCTCTACTGGTTTTCCTGTTGGGAACGCCGCACATCCCCATGTACATTCACCAGAACTAAGGCACTGACACGGGCACATTACTATTATCAACTAACAGCAGTCTCTATTCAGAGATCATTAGTTTTTCCACTCACGTCCTTTCTCTGTTCCAGAATCTCAGCCAGGATACCACATTGTATTTAGTCATTGTGTCTCTTTAGTCTCCTCTGGTCGGTGACAATTCTCAGTCTTTCCTTGTGTTTGATGACCTTGACAGTTTTGAGGAGGACTGGTATTTAAAAGAATGTCCCTCAATTTGGGCTTGTCTGGTGTTTTTCTCATGCTGAGCCTGAGGTTATGGGTTTGGAGGAGGAAGACCACCAAGGTGAAGAGTCCCTCTCATCACCTATACGAACCCTTCCTCCTCCAAATTCCCTCATGCTCTTTTGTTGTCAGTTCTTTCCCCCATCTCCAGTCATTGGCTGCTATTGATCTGCCTTTTCCAGAATGTCATATAAATTGAATCATACGGTATGTAGCCTTTATTTTTTCAGTTTTAAAAGCAGCGCTAGTGAGGTATAATTGACATATACTGTGCATTCTTACAGTATACAATTTGATAAATTTTGACATGTATACATTTGTGATATCATCACCACAATCAAGATAGAGCACACAGCCATCACCCTAAAAGTGTCCTCATGCTCCCTCGTGATCCTTCCCTGCTGTCACCTGGCCTCAACCTCCTGCCCCAGCCTCCTCTCTCACTGCTCTGGGCACACCCTCAGGTCTCCCCAATTGTACACGGTGCTCGTTCCCACTCTTGAGTTCTCCTCCCCCAAAGCTACCCCGAAAGCTTTGGTCTATCCAAATCCTGCCCCACTTTCAAGTCTCTCCTTTAACCCTCCAAATGGTTAATGGCACCTTTAAAGTTATCCTTTGAGAATAATCCAGCCCACACTTGCCGCTTCCTTCTCTGATCCTAATGTACTTACATACAGCCTCTCGATGTCTTCTTTATTCACTTGTACAACAATGTTTGTATCTTTCTGTCCTAAGGTGGGGTGGCCCAGTGGTTAGCAGCATGGCCTCTGGGAGTGGATACTTGGGTTCATATATTTAGCCTTAGGCTCCTATTTAACCTCTCTATGCCTCATATTCCTTATCTGTAAGATTGGGAAGATACGACAGTACCTACCACAAAGGGTTGTTGTGAGGAATAATTGGGTTTATCCACATAAAGCACTTGGAAAAGAATCCTGTCATACAGTAAGCACTCAATAAGTGTCAGCTCTCATCATCAGCATCGTTATTACTGAAAGCCCTTTAAGGGCAAAAACTACAGCTCTTACTGCCCTTACATGACCACGGTGCCCAGCACAGGGGTGGGCATGTGCAAGGAGCTCGGATAATTGCTGGATTTTTGACCCAGGGACCACTTCGGTGAGTCAAAAGTTCCTGTGACCACTTAACATACTGCATGCCTGCTTGCGTTCTGCTGTTGAATAAAACAAAACAAAACAAACCGGACTCCCAAACCAAAGAGCTGTGACACTTTTGTCTGGGTAGATATAGCCATGATATGTCTATTTCCACGGTTTAGAATATCACCAGCAGAAATCTACAGTGGAAAACTGAGTACAACACTTTCATCACAGGACTCGTTTTGCTCGTGTTGGGATATGCCACTGGCATAGGAGCCAGCAGCTGAACCCCACACAGTGAGGAGCCTGCGGTTTGCACAGAAGGCAGGAAAGGATTCAGAGATTTAGTGAGCATCTACTTCAGCAGTGTGCTCGAGCTAGTTTGATTGTTCAGTTTTCAGAAATTTCACAAGCTAGTTATTAAATGTAGCCATTATAAAAACTTAAATTATATAGACTAACAGCTAAATAAATTATATTAAAAACAATGGTAATAAATACTCAATTATACTCACATTGAGTAAGAATACTCAACTAATTATTTTACTGCAATCTATGCTCTTGAGGGTATTTACATTTATTGCTCCTGTGTGGTGAAAATACTATATAAGGGTGTGCTATTTTCCATCTCTTTCCATCTGTGTTCTGTGACGTCATGCTGGTAGCTTGAAATTGGCTGTGGTAGGAGTGTTTACACCACAGATATTGGCAAGCACTTCAAATTGGGGCTTTTCATTCCCAGAGAGCTGGTTGTTAAACATTTACCAGCGCATCACTGATCCTGCATACCAGGATGACAATTGAACATTTGTGGTTGCAAGAAGCAGAGGCTCACTCAAGTTAGTTCAATTGAAGTGAAGAGGGGTTTATGCTAAGGATATTTATTTCGAGAAAAGGGAGATAGAATATCACGGAGATTCAAGGACAGGCCCTACCCCAGGGCCTGTACAGAGCTGGGGGCTGGAGGGTGGTTCTGGATCCAAGGCCACTCTAGTGACCTCAGAACATGGCCTTGTGCTCTATGCTCTGGTTCCCTGCTCTTCTCATGGTACCTGCCTCTTTTTTTCCTAGTCTCTGCTGGTTTCCTCTCCCTCTGCCCTATATTGTCTCTGTTGTAGCTTCTGCATTCTCCCTTGCTTATATCTTTGGCTTGAACTGATTAATCTTAGCCGTTCTAGCTTTTTGTTATTTTCTCCTGTTGAAGACTGTATTATTGTCTTTGTTTTGTGGCTTTAATTTCAGAGCAAGGGGAGCTATTTGGTTCAGCTCGTTTTTTTCATGTAAGGCAGTATCAGTTAGTAGCAGGCCTATGGTTTACCTGGCTTTTGGCCAAATGCTGGTATCTGGCCGCTATTGGCCAGGAGGGAAGGTGGGGTCACAGAGCACAAATTTTGGCCTAGCACATGAGGGATATAGAGATGATTTAGCTAAAGTGAAATAAGCCAGACAGAAATACAAATACTGCATGGTATCACTTATATGTGGAATCTAAAAAAAAAAAAGTCCAACTCATAGAAACAGGGTGTAGAAAAGTGGGTGCCAGGGGGCAGGGGGTGGGGGAAATAGGGAGAGGTTGGTAAGGGTACAAGCTTTCAGTTAGAAGATGAATAAGGTCTGAGGATCTAACGTAAAACATATGTAGTTGATAACACTGTATTGTGTAACTGAAATGTGTTAAGAGATTAGAACTTAAATGTTGTCATCAAAAAAAACAACGATAAGTGAGGTGATGGATGTGTCAATTAACTAGATGGTGGGAATCCTTTCACAATGTGTACGAATATCAAATCACCATGATATACACTTTAAATATCTTACCATTTTATATGTTAATTTTACCTCGATAAAGCAGAAGAAAAAAGGTGAGGATTTGGCGAGTTGCTCCAAATTTCACACATTACTGGATAAATAAGGATTCGTACAGTTACTTAGAAACTATTGAGCTGGTCGTATACGCGCCCCGTGGTCCAGAAGCTCTACTCCTGTAAGTACCCAGCAGAAATGAGGGCTTTCTTCCACGGCAGGACCTGTACAAGAACCTCCCCAGCAGCGCTAGTGGTCGTAGTTCCATGGAAACTCCCTGGAGTCCATCCCCAATAAAATGGATACAGAAGTGTGGTAACTTCATACACAGAAGAGAATGTACATGCTACACACAGTAGCATGGGTGCATCTCAAAACATGCTGTGCGAGAGGCTGTAGTCAATGGAGTATACACTATAGGATTTCACTTTTATGATATTCAAGAACAGGCAGAATAGTAGCTGCTCTTATAGGAAGGGACATAGGAGAGCCTCCTGAGGTGCTGGAAATGCTTTATTTCTTGATCTGGGTGGTGGCTACCCAGACATAAACATTTGTAAACTTTCTTAGAACTATACGCTTAGGATATGGGCACTTTACTGCGGGTAAGTTAAACCTCAAAAGTGAATAAAAAGAAAAAAAAAAGAAGAATGAAGTATGATCATTGCCCCCAAGAAGTTCAGAGCCCACCAGCAGTGGATAGGGAGTGACTGACATTGAAAGCACAGAAGGATAGTTGAGAAAGGTAGGTGCTAATTAAAATATGTATAAAGTGCCACGGGACCTCAAAGGAAGGGGCAACTGATTCTGCTGGGAGAAAAGAAAGAAAGGAATTCACGTATAGTGTCTAGCATGTGCCAGGTGCTTTAAATGTTACCTCATTTAATCCTGCATCCTCTTCCCATCCTATAATTTATGAGAGGAAAGTTTTAAATGAGCTTTTGAGTGATACGTGGGTATTCAACACAAAGTAATGAAAATAATCATATCAGGATTGTGGAACCATTTATGATAAAACCATTTGTAATGGCATATTAGTTTCCAGAGGCTGTTGTAACAAATTAACACAAACTTGGTAGCTTAATGCAACAGAAATTTATTCTCTGTTAGTTTTGGAGGCCAGAAGTCTGAAATCCGGCAGGTTCTTGAGGAGAATCTGTTCCTGGCATCTTCCAAGTCCGGTAGCTGGCCGGGCTTTCCTGGGCTTGTGGCCTCATCATTCCAGTCTCCGCCTCTGTTGTCACACTGTCTTCTCCTCTGTGTATCTCTTTTATAAGCACACTTGTGATGGCATTTAGGGCCCACCCAGATAATCTAGGACCGTCTCCTCATCTCAAGATCCTTGATTTAATCACATCTGCAAAGACCCTTTTTCCAAGTGAGGCAACATTCACAGTTTCCAGGGATTTGATTAGATATTGGCCTACCACAAATGGTTTAACTGAATTAATAATATATACCAGTTTATTAAAAGTGAATAAGTAGGTGTTTGCCAGGCACAGGGGGGAGGGAAGGCAGTGTATATAGGAGAGTCCTGGAATGTGTTCCACGAGGATTATAACGTATTTCACTGTATACTTGCCCCTGACCCCAAATCCATTGGTTGGAGGAACATGTGCACTCACGGACACGTACACACATGCACACACAGACAACTTTTGTTTCAGCTGCACTTTGGCCTAGCCTGGATCTTCTGGAGATCTGGAGCCCCCTATAGCCCATCATTCACAGACCACAATGTGCTTCTCCCAAAGGAAAACATTTTGAACTATCGTATGTATCCTGAGGCTTTTTCAGCTGCAATCCCTTTCTTCAAACAAAAGCACATTGTGTGTAACTGATGAAGAGCTAAAGCCTGGAGCCCCACTTCTCCTTGACGTCCTTGGTCCCTTCTCCAAAGGGCCCATTTGAAAATTATTATTGCCTCAGATCAGGATTGGCGAACTTGTCCGGTAATGAGCCAGATAGTAAATATTTAGGGCTTTCAGGTTCATGTGGTCTCTCTTGCAACTACTCAGCTCTGCCATTATAACAGCAAAGCAGCTGTAAACAATACAAAACCAAATGGCATGGCTGAGTGCCAATCAAACTTGATTGACATTGAACTTCGAATTTCATGTAATACATCATGACATTATTATTATTTTGATTTCTTCCAACTATTTAAAGATATAAAAACTATTCTTAGCTCCCAGGCTGTGCAAAAACAGGCAATGGGCTGGATTTAGCCTGCAGGCTGTGGTTTGCCAACTCCTATCTTGGGTAATAGCATATGACCTGTGGAAGTTTTCTGAAGATTTAAAATCCCAGAACGCCAGCATTGGAAAGGACTGCAGAGGCTCTTAGTCCTTAATTCCCACCATAATATCCAATTGCCATCCACTGCCTCCCTGAGTCGTCATCCAATGTCTTCTCGAACTCCTGCAGCTGCAGGGAACACCACCTCCTGGGCCAGCTCATTCTGCCCCCCAGACAGCGCTGATTGCTAGAGCTCTTCCCTGTGCAGAGAGGCACCTGTCTCCAGTGAGAGCATCTACAGGATATAGTTGGGTCTGTGAAGCACAATATTAACACATCACGTTAATTTCATGCTCTACTTGTCTTGGGCTGATATTAACGAAAATTAAATTTTGTGCTAATCAGCCTTAGCGTTCAGCATGCACGCCACAAATTTGTGATTTCTGGCAAGGGTGGTTAAATCATATTTATGCTATTTGTGTGGCGCCTGAATAACAGGGAAATACTATTACCAACAATTAAACTCTTAGGTTGACAGATGTCACCGTGAGAAGACATAGCTGAATGAAAGTGGAGATTCTTCTTAGCAAGTTGCAGGCGGAAAGAAAACAGACCAGGGAGCCGCAGTTAATTTTCAATTTCCTCCTTCCCTTTGGATGGCTAGTTTTGAACACTTGACCAATGCAAATGATTTTACTCCGTGCTCTGCTCTATCCCCCTCCTCCCTTTTTGGCAAAGTAAATTTTGAAAAATAAATTTTTAGAGACAAGCAAGAAGGAATAATTTCTTCTTTCCTGGATGCCACAGGAAGGGGTCTTTTGATCACCGGAAAAGCATGCTTGTTAGTTGCAGCCGGCTTATTGGGTGAGAGCCACTGGGAACTTAAGGGGGTAAACTGGTATCGACCCGCAGAGCTGGAGAAAGGAGGAGAGGATGAGTGAAACTAGTCTGCCTCCAGAGTGCTTTTCCTCTGTAGGGGAGAGAGGCTTGCCCGAGCCCACAGCCAGGGTGTCTGGGTTTTACCTGTGCTTTCTCTGTGATGAGTCGGTCACTAGCAGAGGTGCTGTGTGGACGCTGTCCCGTAGGTCTTATTTCCTGGAGAAGGTAAGAGCCACTAAGCACACTGGCTCCAGATGGATCTCTCTCCACAGTCCCTGTACTTCATCTTCATCCGCAAAGAAGCATCAGGAGAATTGAAAGTCCTTAGGATCTTGAGTAAACGGTTCATGGAAGAACCACAGAGCATGCTCAGAGTCAGGCTCTTCAGGAGTATCCGGCACAACTTTCCTTCTAAAGAGGAGGGTATGCTCCTGGTTACTAAGCTGCAGGATCAGCTCTGGGCCAGTCTGGGGGGGGCGGGGTGAGGGGTGCAGGTAAGGCTTACATCTCTCCTGTCGGTAGGGTGACCAGGGCTATAGCCAGGGCTTTAGCAACAGCATGTCACAAATACTGGAAAGTGCTGATATTCCAAAGTAGACCTAACAGAGCAATCCCGGAGGCTGCCTCTGTGCCAGGCATGATCCCTTCAGATGCTGGATGGTGAAGGGGACCTGGAGGTCCTGGGGTGACATGGCTGGTGGCCAAGGCAGTAGGTGGGGGAGGAGAGGGGGAGACCTCCAGGGCCTCAGGACACTGGATCTTTAACCAACCAGTATTAAATATAATTCATTCTTTTCACGGCCAGGATGGCCTTTCCAGTGTGAGCTGGCTGGCTCCCTGCCCTGGCTCTGGGCCTGCCCACAGGAAAAGGTAGTGAGGACCACCCCCCCACCCACAGTGGTAAAGCAAAGCCTGGTTTCCCCTTTATGTCAAAGCCTCAGATCCCAGGGGCACCTGAGCCGTTAGCACCCCAAAGCAGCCAAGCATGGCACAGCAGGACTGGCTTTGGGACTTGTGTCCAAATATCTCCAGATTTTTTTGTTTGTTAATTTTGTTTTGTTTTTTACCTGCTTGGAGTTGCCTTTTTATCATCATCCTCTCCACAGAAGGTGTAATTCTGTGGGCAAAGTGGGCAACTGGCTCTTCAGGCCCTGAACCAACAGGGGGCAGCAGAGAGCAGAGAAGAGTCAGTTTGGCTTGGACAGCCCTAGACCCAGAAAAACTCTTCCCATCTTCTGCTCCCTGGAAAGCGAATCCTTGCGGACTCATAGGGTTGAGACTGCCACCCACACAGTGGTGTGGTCCAAGGGCGCAGCAAGAAAGGCCAGAGAGAGGAGACTTTGGGGTTCAGGCGAAGAGAAGCCTTTGTTGGATGCCAAGCTACTCTGAGGATAGGAAGGAGAAGGAAGAATAAGAAGGAATAAAAGCAACAGTCACCATTTCCGCAGCCCCTCTAACGTGCCAGGCCCCCTGTGAATGCTCCTTCTTTTCATTCTCTCAAAGACTCCTCGAGGTAGGTGAACCTCTAGTTTACAGATGAGAAAACAGGGGCCTAGAGTGGTTAAGTAAGTTGTCCAAGATCACGTGACTAAGGAGGGGCTGAGCTAAAATTGGGACTCTTCTCTGCCCAGGCCTCCGTGTTATGATGCCCTTCCAGGAAGGAGGCAGGAAGATGTACGCAGCGTTAGGATGTCCTGGGGGAGTTCTGTGGGCCCAAGAGAGGGCAAATAGGCCTCCTGGTACAGTTTCTTCCCTCCTGATGGCCCTGGATGCTCCACCATATTTAGCCAACTCATTGGCTCTTGGCTTCGTGGACCACCCCAGGCAGGACCAGGGTCCCAGCTGGACCACTTTGAGAGTGCTGCTGAGTGATGGTGATGGATGTGAAATCTCTCAGTGAGGTGGTGTTCTCATGGAGTCCAGTGGGTGGGCGCATCTACCCAAGGAAGCCCTCCAGCTAGGTGAATGAGGGCGCAGAGTGCCAGCTCGTAGGCAGGCCCAAGGAAGCACTTGACCTAGGCCAGCCATCTCTTAGAACCCCGCTTTATACCTCTGCCCCATTTGAGGTTCTTATTTGCCCTCTTGTGCCCCTCATCCTGGGCATCCAATATTCTGTACTCAGTGGCCTAAATAATTCATCTGCTAGGTGTAGACCAGAGCCATGGCAAAAGACAGCCCCAGAAGAGGACACGAAGGAAGATTGTGGAAACTTGTATGGCACTTTCAAGTGCTCATCATGGAAGTCATTGATTTAACCACCACCCTGGGAGATAGTTACATCACACTGGATGCCAGAGGCAGAGCAGGGGTTAGGATCCCCCTTACCCTCCCTGCAGGCTCAGCTCTACCCTGGACTCAGAGATCAAGCCTGGCCTCACTTAGGGGAGCATATTCAAGCACATTTGAAACTTTTAGGAGTAGTTGGGGGCGTTGGCACCAGGAGCATCTTGCTGTCGGTACTGCCCCCAGCTCTAAGGACTCTGCTGATGTCGCATTCTTGAATCTAAGCTTGGCTCTAGGAACTGGCCTGCTGCCTCAGCAACTGCCCTGTCCCCTGGGTCACCACAGAACATCTGTCTCCCCCACCCAGCTGTAGGATATCTGCCCCCCAGTCTGCCAACAGAGCCACGTGGCTGAATCCCAGCTGAGGACAAGTGGTGAGCCAACTTCAGTTGTTAATTCAATCACTCTTTTGGCATTTCTTTTTTTTTAAGTATTTTTCTCTGATCATAAATATAATATTTATTTGTTAGAAAATACATTAAAGCATAAAGGAGAAAAAATCCTCCCTGTCTTTCCTCCTTTCTTAATTCATTTTTCTTGACTGCACTTACTACTGTCTGACACCTTGTGTCTTTTTCTTATTTATGTGATTATTGTCTGTCTCTCCCTCCAGAAGAGGAGCTCAACAAGAGGAGGGACTTTCATGTTTTGTTCACTCCTTGTTGTTTAGTGCCTGGAACAGCACCTGGCACATTTGTAGAATGAGTGAATTAATTTATAATGCCATGAACTCAGATCTAATTTTATTTAACACTATAGAGGGGCATTTTTCAATGTCAATAAATAGTCTTTAAAAGCATCTTTTTTTTTTTTTTTTTTTTTTGGTGAGGAAGATTGACCCTGAGCTAATGTCTGTTGCCAATCTTCCTCTTTTTGCTGAGGAACATTGGCCCCGAGCTAACATCCGTGCCCATCCTCCTCTATTTTGTATGTGGGACACTGCCACAGCATGGCTTGATGAGCAGTGTGTAGGTCCATGCCTGGGATCCGAACCCGCAAACTCCGGGCCGCTGAGGTGGAGCATGCAAACTTAACCACTATGTCACCAGGCCGGCCCCGTAAAAGCATTGTTTAAATGACTGGATAATAATCTCTGGTCTGGACATCTAAGCACGTGCTGACTGTTCCTGTGATTTTGGATGCTGAAGGATTCCACGGATTCATGTGATTCTCCATTTATCAAGCTGTGACGGGGCCAGGCTCTGCTCTGTTGTGTGGCTTCTTGGTTCCTTGTTCCCAGTTGATGAACAGATGTGACTGTCTGGTGGCCCCTGGAGGATCCCTGTCACTGCCCTCTTTAGCCTGGGCAGAGCACCAGGAGACCTCTCGCCACATTTCTGGGCACGCAGCCGGCTGGGCTCTGCATCCTAAGGGGAAGGTACACCGGGGTAAGCAGAATGGAGCCTGGGCCCTGTTCTCATGGTGCCCACCTGTGTGGCCTTCGGCAGGGGAATTTCCCGTTTCCATGTCCTCCTCTATAAGACGCCAGGTACAGTTCTCTTGTCCTCCTTCCATGGCTTTCCTGGGAGGAAATGAAAAAGCTGTATGTGAAAACGCTTTAAAAATTACTCAGAAATCTCTCACCCCTTCCTCTTTCACCTCCGGTCCCTATTCCAGAACAGTCCTTTACAATGACACAGAATTCAGTGCTGAAGTTGGAAACATTTAGGTCAGCCTTAAAGAATGCAGGAACTGTGGGGAGAGGTTCCATATAAAAGGCATTTCTGAGTTTATTTGGTGAGACATGTCCTGACAAGAGCACAGGGACTCGATTCCCAGCAGGCTCTCCCACCTTTGCATCTTTGCTCAAGCTGTTCCCTCAGTCGGGTGTGCCCTTCCCCTCCATATCTGCCTGTAGGAGACTAGCTGCCTTCAGGATCCAGCTTCCAAGAAGCTTTTCTGGAGCCCTCCTCAAGTGAGAATTAGACTTTTTCTTGGGCACTGCACACTGCTTGTGCCATTCACCACTGACGGTTTTGTATCAGGGCTCTGGTGGTCTTAGAGCCATGTACCTGGTTTGTTCAATGTTTGGATTGCGTAGGACAGTGGTTCTCAGCCCTGGCTGCACAAGAGACTCACTTGGCTGGGTGGAAACCAACATCAGTATAGTTTACAAGCTCCCCAGGTGATGCTAACGTGCAGCGAGCAGTGAGAGCGGTAGGCTGAGACCTCCTCCCACTCACACATGGAGGTGTGCAGTCTGTTCTCGCGGCCCACAGGCCCCCTTCCCTCACAACCCCAAAGGAAAGATGAGTCTCCACTAAGACAAGACCTTAGCTCTGACTTGACGTCTTAAGCAGGTGGTGGCAAGCCTAATTCACAGTGTCAGCAGGCCCCTCAGTTTTTATTCCAACCCTTAAGGCCAACTGGCAGCCTGGACTGGAGTGAGTGACAGATGTCTCTGAGCAGGACAGACAGGTAAGCATATGAGTCCACGAGCTGCTCAAGGCACCAAGAAGCATCTTGTGTCTAAAGGGCATGTGGCCCTCTTTCCTGTTGAGCCCTGTGAGATGGAGTTATTTAGCTATTGCTGCTGTGGGGTCAGCAAGATGCTTGTTGGGAATTCAGGGCCGTTGGGTCACTTCAGATCAACAGCAAAGAAATCTTCCAGCTTCCACAGCAAATGGGCATCCATGTGTCTGCTGCGGGTTGTAAATTAAGCTTGCTTGGTCCTGGGTAATAACCAAGATATGGCGTGCTCGAAGTACCCACCAATCCAAGTTCTGTGTCTTCGCTAAGGACCCAGGAACTCCTGCTACTTGAGCCTAAACCCTGCTTGAGCCTGGCACTCAAGGCCTCCTACCAATAGAACCTCAACTTATCTTGTCTAGATCTATAATAATCATTAGAGGTCTCCTAGCCCCACGGTTGTTACTTGGGGTCCTATGAGGTAGGGCAGATGGTGCTGGAAACATCCCTGATATTTCATGCCAAGTACATGTGCATTTTTTTTCTGAGAAACAAATCCATAACCTTCAGGTTACCAGAGGGGTCCATACCCCCCAGTGGTTAAAGAACTGTTGGTATTGTCTAATTCCTTCGTCTTATGAAGGAAGATACTAAAGCCCAGAGAGGTGGCAATTTGCCAAGGGTCACATAGAGCTGGTCAACAAGTCAGCAGCTCCAGGCCTCCAGGAGCCCAGGGGCCTCCACCTGGCACTAATGGACCTGCGCCTGAAGTTCTCAGCTCCCTCTGTGATGTCCCCAAGCTGATTGGAGCAGTGTGCCTTTCTTAGCAGATCTCAGCACTTCTGGGCCGGGGCTGGCAGAAGCCTCCACAGGCCTCTGGCCCCTGTGGCCTAGGCTGGCTGACGCCAGTTGTTCCAGTGTTTGCTCTCACTTCATCCTCCTCTGGCCTCTGAGCATCTGTTCATGCAGTGGTCCACCTAGGTGGTAGGGTTTTCCTCCTGTGAGGGCCTTCTCATCCAACTGTGAAGGGGTCTCATGCATGCATTTTCTTACTAACATACTGCTTACCTTCTCTGTCCCTTGGCCTCTAATTCACCCTAATTTAGAAGGTTAAATAGGGCTTTCAGGTGTTTTTTAATTTTAATTTTTTAGTGTTTTGGCCTTTACTAGATTGTAGTCTCTTGGTTACTAGGGCACTTAGCAACTTGATGCTTCCTCAATTTGCAGCTCTAATATCAGTTGCACAGGTATTATAGTCCCGTCACAGACAGGAACACTGAGGCATTACGTCCCTTTGCCATATCATCCTGATGATTAAATCATAGAATGTGTGCTAACGTGTGATAAATGGGCACTAACTGAATGGTAACAATTTTTATCGTTGTTGCGGTTTTTATTCTTGAAAAGACTTTGCACATTCCTTGAGGGCAGGAATTACGTCTAAACTCTCATCACCTCAACTGCAAACAGCACAACTCGGGGCATTTTGGAGCTGTTCCAGAAGTCACTCGGTGCTGGTCTGAAATGTGCTTTACACCAGGCAGAGATGGAGGGAGGAGATGCTGGGAGAAAATGGTCATGCGGAAGCTGCCAGCTGGTCAGACTGGGCACTGTCTCTGCTCCAAGAAGAGTGTGAAAGAGTAACTTCCTGGTGAGTGGCCTTCCTTTGTGAGGAGCATAACTCATTTTTTCTCAGTCCCAGGGCACAAGCAGACTTGGCGAGAGGCCGCGTTGTGACTGTGTGTGGTCCCAGGAGAGGAGGAGCCAACAGCCCAGCCAGGGCCCTCCACTCGCAGTACCCCGCTGTGGTCACCAGGCTGGAGCCTTTGAACAGACCCTGGGGTATGTGGCATCTTCTCTGGCCAGGCTGGAAGCTTGGACGTATGCTGACTGATAACCTTGAGCCCAAGGCCTGGGAGGCCCCCCCTCCAGAGAGCACTGAGGTGAGACCTGTGGCCAGTGGCACTGGCTACTCCCCTGCACCCAGGACCAGACTTCCTGGCTGTGCATTCAAGACTCCAAAACATGGCTCTCTTAGGTCCTATCTCCCCTGCCCTGGGAAGACCCCACAGGTACCCACTCCCCTGCGAACTCTGTGCCTCTGCGGGGGATGTACCTCTCGCTCCTCTCTGAGCCAAATCCAACCCCCTCCAGTTCTTCCATCAACTCTCTCTCAGGAGTGGCAGCTGTGAAGCCCGTCTGTAGGGAAATGTCTATAGGGCGAGGGTGAATCTGGGGCCAAACTTCCTGGTCAGGATCGTGGACCTTGGCGACAGACACGCCTGGGGTCAATATCCAGTGCATCCACTCACTGGCCCAGTGACCTGGGCGGGAATTCCTCTTTTCCAGCCCTAGTTTTTTCTGTAAAATGGGGTAATAGATGTCTCATAAGACTGTGGAGAGAATTAAGAGATGCCAAATGTAAATAAAGTCTCGGGCCCATAGCCAGCCATTAGTAAGTGGAAGGCATTTTAATGCCAAGTCATTGGCTCACTGATACTTCTAAGTGTCTGTGTGCCTGGGCCCCCATCTGCTCAGGATTCCTCAGGATGCAGGGATGTCATTGGCACCATGGCTTTCCTGCACCACCCCGTGGAAGTACGTGGGGATTGTGGTGTGATGCTCAGCCTGGAGGCTGCCCTCTGCACCCCTGTTTCAGGGAGGCTGGGAAGGGAGGCAGTGTGGGTTTAGAATTCAGGCCTGGCTTCACAGGCTGCACCAGTGTCTAACTTCAGTCCCCTGTAAATGTTGGTTGGATGTTGTGTGAGCCTCTGTCCCCTGATCTATAAAATGGGGGAGTAGGACTGATCAGGGCTGGTGTAGACACTAAATGAGAGAGCCGATAGAGCACCTGGTGACTAGGAGTCCAGCCGGATTCTAGAACCAGGCTGCCTGGGTTCAGATCCCACCTCTGCCACTTTCTAGCTCTGCAGTTTTGAACAAGTTACATCATTTCTTGGTTTGAGTTACTCTAATAGAAAGTGGGGATAATAATATCTATCTCATAATGCTGCCAAATATGTTCCATATGTAAAATACTCACAACGTTGTTTGGCAGTGCACACTAGGTTAACACTAATGTGGTTAACACATGAGGTTAACACTCAATAAGTCCTGGCGCCTCTCCTGCGATGATGAAGCACCTCGTACAGTGCCCGGCATGTATTAGGTTCCTCAACAATGAAATTATGGTGCCTGAGATTCCACCCTCAGGAATTTTTTGTCTCCCAGAGTCTGACAATAATATGGAAATGCCCTAATTTGGAGATAATAATACCCTGTGTGTTGTTCAATTCAGTTACACACTAGTTGGCTGTTACGTGCCGAGTGCCCTGGTTGAGCATTCTCACCAGTGATGTGAACTTAAATGAGGTGTGATCCCTGCCTTGGGCTCACGGTTTAGTAGGGATTCATTTATTTGTGTGTTTGTTCACTTACACATTAGTCTAGAGCCAATCACAAGCCAGAGATAATTAAGCTATGGAGGCACAGGGGACGGGGCAGAGATGTTTTCCTTTAAGGTGATATTGGAGCTGAGCCTTGAAGTCTGGACAAACGATGGTCTAGCCTGGCATGGGAGTGAGTCACGGTGGGCATGGGAAAGACCTACCAAACAGCATCAAAACTGGAACAAAAGGCTGCAGGCATGGAAGTGCGTGCCTTTCATTCGATTGTCATTTACCAAGCCATCACCACGTGCCAGCGCCGTGCTGGGTACTAGACATAGAAGGGGCATAGGACCCCATCTCTGCTCTCCAGAGGCTCACAGTCTGGTGGAGGGCCACCCAGCTGTCCAGGCTAGAAGGCCGTGCATCTCTCTGCAATCATCCTGCTCCCTCCCAAGCCTATCAATCTCCAAATGAGTCAGATGTTGTTCAGTGTTGACTGGCCCACAATCACCAAGGGCGGATGTGGGGGTGCCTATGAAATTCGGGGTAAGCATTAAGTGTGGGGGGTGGGGAACAAGGGTGTCACTGTGCAGAAGGAGGGAGGGATCAAATCGAAGGATTTGGGGTTTGTGCCAGCCTCACACAGAGAAGCTGACCACAGCCTTCATCTCCAGGCTGCACAAGGTGTGAACACTATTGTTGGAGTGGGGGTTGGGGGAGGGTTGCTGATGCCAGTCACAGTCCTGAAGGAAGTCATCTAACTACCAGCTTGCACTCAGCCTGTGGACCCAAAGAGAGGCCCACCTCAAAACCCGTCCCTTCTAACAACACTCCTGGCATTGGAGAGGAACTCAAGTAGTGATCTCTATGGTAGCTGACAAAATCCACATCAGCCACCAGTCCAACCATCCTAGGTCTGCATTTAGAGTGACAAAAAGACAGAGCACGTCAGAACTGCAAGGAGGGTCAGCAGCTCAAAGGAGGGGGATCAGGCTGCGAATTTCGAGTAAATATTTCTGACTGAAACAGAATGAATGTAGGAAATAGAAAAAAAAATTTTAAATATCTAGTTAATATTAATTAATTAATTTAATGTCTAATTAATATTCTCAGAGGTATTTTAGAAGATACTGAATCAATGAAGTAAGAGAAGGCTGGCCAAAAAATGGAGGAAATCAGACAACAGAAAAGAGTTCTAAGGAAAAAATAAAAGAAAAAAAGAAGTCAATGATGACTAGTAGAAGGGGCTATAGCTGGAAATAGGATTAGCGAATTAGACAAGTTGGAGAAATTTTCCAAAATGCAAAGCACGAAGACAGAGATGGAAATTATGAGGATAAATGATAAGAAACATAGTAAATAGAGCTAGCAGGTCCAAGATCTGGAAAATGGGAATCTTGAAGAAGAGAACAGAGTGAATAAAGAAGCAGCAATTATCAAGGAAACAGAAAAAAAGTTCTCCTGATAGAAGAAATACATGAATCCAGATTAAAAAGATCAATTTCATTAAGGCATAAACCTATATACATCTGAAATTTTGGAATACTAACCAAGAGAAAATCGTACAATCTTTTAAATGGAAAAGTAAAGTAGCCACAAAGGAGGGAGGGCCACACCAGTATTGGATTCTCACCTGCAGCTCTCAGTGCTAGAACATGAGTTAGAGGGGAAGAGATAGAGACCCTCTCTATAACCACTCCAGTGATTATCTTCATGTGAAGGCATAAGAAAGAAATGTACAAGACCGACTCAGAAAGCACATGACCCACCTAACATTTAAAAAAACAACTCCTTAAAGGAGCTCTTCGGCCAACTGGAAAAAGAATTAGCACAAGACACTGGACAAAGAGGAGGGCAAGTGTACATGAGACAGTGGTGAGCGACGACGCCCGCAAGGCATAGCTGTGGTCTAATGCAGTGGTTGAGACCCACTCTGGAGGGAGACAGGCCTGGGTTCAAATCCTGGCTCTTGTCCTGTTGTAGTTGGAGATGTTTGGTCCTTTGATGATTGGAGAGTCAGACAGCGGCGGGGCCCTGACCTCTTCTTACGCAAATGGGGACATGTGTGCTACGCAAAAACAGGAATGAGAATCAAAGCGTCACTGTACTAATATTTGTGCAAGTGCTCGGCACAGACATGCAGAAAGGGCCTTCTGGCAAAAGCTGAAGTGTGTGTGTGTGTATACATATGTGTGTGTGTGTGTGTGTGTGTATATAGAGAGAGAGAGGGAGAGAGATCTGCAGGATAGACTTGATCCTAATTGTTTTGCAAGTGCAGAAATGATAGAGAAAAGAAAGCGATTGTCAGATTTTCCTGAGGTCAGGAAGCCCCAGTTGGAGGTGAGAAACAGAAGAGAGAGCTCTGTAAATGGCTATTGACCTTTAAAGAAAAGTAACCGTATCAAAAAATTGCCCACTGAAGATTCTGGGCTCTGCCCCATCAGGTCACCCATTCAGTCCGTCTAATGGTAATGAAGTAGATGAGGGGGTGGGCAGAGCTTGGATTCACTGACACAGGGGGCCGAAGAGTCCTCTTGCTCTGTATTCCCCTCCTTTCGTTCTGTCTTAATCCACTGGTCTTAGCAGTCAAGCCCAGGGTCAGCCAGGGCTGTCCTCACCAGGAGGACCCTGGTCTCACCTTTGTGAGGCTGCTCACCTGAAATCTACTCCTGCTCCTTTCTGTCCTCCTGGGGCCAGGTGGGCAGTGCAGCCTCTAAAATGGGTCATACCTGAGGCTTCCTTAGCTTGGGGTCCCTCTTTCTTAGGAAACTTTCAGGTAATTGTATATCATCCAAAAATTTGCTCTTGTATTCTGTTTTTCATCTCAAATTATGCCCAGCTATGTCATCTACTCTAGTGCAAAAGAATATATACAATGAACTAAATTAATATAATATGAAATGTTCCAAATTTGAACATGAACACTCTTCCATTATTAAGATCCCATTGAGAAATTAAATTTCAAGATGAAATTCTTTTTCCCTGTAAAATCCCAAAGGAAAAATATCCACAATTTCCTCCTCTGAGATTTCTTTTTCTGCCCATTCTCAGCCAGAGAGGTCCCACTCAGATACTTGCATACCATCCAGGTTTCTTTTTTTATCACTTTAGCCTCTATTATCTTTTATTGAAATGATTGAACACCTTTTCAGCACCTCCAAAATTAAATCCACTAAGCCTCAAGTTTCTCACATGTTCCAGTTTTCTTTGCCAGTCCCAGAGGTTCAGCAGGACAGGGTAACCCCTCTAAGGTGAGAGAGTATACTGGGTTGGCAGAGGGCTCAACCACCAGTCTCAGATATGCCTACAAATTCTGTTACTTTCTGCCATGCATCTTTTTAATAAACCACCAAATTCATGAGGATCCATAATTTTCCATATCATGTTTTTTTAACATTCAAGAGAACTGGCCCCAAATGGCTACATATGATTATGAATGTAGATGCAAACAATTCTACATAGAATGTCAACAAATCAAATCCAGAAAACTATTAAAAGTACAACATACCATGACAGTGTAAGGTTTTGCTCCAGGAAAGGCAGTGCGGCTCAACATTAGGAAATCTGCTAATGAATTCATTTTACTAATAGGTTAAAGGAGAAAAACCATATGACTTTCTGTGTGAGCGCTGAAATACATTTCAGAAAATGCAACATCTTTTCCTAATTAAAGCTTCAGTAAGTTCTGCAGAGGAGGAAACTTTCTAAACAGTGTATAAGAAGCAAGCAGCAAATGCTACATGTAATGGTACACCAATAGAAGCCTCTCCAGTAAAGACAAGGACAATATAAGGATCCTGCTATCCCCGGGATCAGCCAAGATGGTACTGGAGTCCTAGCCAAAGCAATGGGATAAGAGAAAGAAATGAAAGGTAGAAATATTGGAGGAAAACAGACAAAATTATAATTATTTGAACATGATAAGATTGTATGGCTAAGCTATCTAAGAAGATCGACTAAGGCGTTTTTAGTCAAGGTGCTTGATACAAGAGAAATATACAAAATATCAGTAATCTTCATATATAGTAGTAGTATCTAGTTAGGCAACACGATGGGGAAAATGATCTCATTTATAACAACATCTTTAAAATACATAGGAATGATTGTGGCTGGAAAATTTCAAGACCAGTGTGAACAAAATCATAAATTTTATGTATGCAAGGGAAGACTTGAATAAATGGCAAAACACACCATGTTTCTGCATGAGAAGGCTGAACATTGTAAAAATAACAACTCTTCTCAAATTAGTGTGTAAGTTTAACCTAATATAAAGAACCCAATGGGATATTTTTGGTGAAATCAGATAATTTTATTCTAGAATTAATCTGGAAGAATAAATATGAAAGAGCAGATGAGATACTTTGAGAAAAAAAGCATAATGTGGGGACACTTATATTACCAAATACTAATGCAAACTGTAAAGCTCCAGTGGTTCCAACAGTACGGTGCTGGTGCAGGCAGAGCTATACCAGTGGAACAGAATAGAGAATACACAAGAATTTAGCAAATAATAATAGTGGCATTTCACATCAGTGGTGACAACAAGAGGTAATTTATACATCATTATGTTAATGAATTATTCGCTTAGAAAAAAAATTAAAAAAGAACCCGAAGGAAATATTGGAGAGTATTTTTTTATAATCTTAGTATAGAGAAAGCTTTTCTTAAAATATCTCAAAGTCCCTAATTTAATACAAAAGACTGACGGATTTGACTAGACAAAAATTTTGCATGTCTGTATATCAAAAGACACCATAAACACAGGTAAATGATGAGCGACATTTGCAACTTGTATAACAGAGAAAGGATTTCTAGTCAAGATATAGAATATCCTACCAATCAATTAGAAAAGTGCTAACAACCTGATAGAAAGTGGCCAAAAGGTGTTGGATCAGTTCAGGACGTGCTTGCTGGTGTAACAGACAACCCCTCAAATCTGACGCAAAATCCAATACGATTGTTCTCAGTTGCCTGGGAGCTCTCCTCCAAGCCGTGACTCAGGGACCTGGGGAGTTACACACGGTGCTCTCGAGGTCCACAGTCTCCACTGGTGATGAGCCAAGGTCTTTGCTCTAATTGGTGCTTTTATTTCAGTAGGAGGGGATAGATTAAAGAAAAAACAAGTAAATAAATTTAAGAAGCAAGATAATTTTGAGGAGTGGCAAGAGCTAAAGGTGGAGAACCCCAAGGTGACCCGTGAAGGCCTCTCTGAGGACGTGACATTGCGTCGTGACATGAATGAAGACTAGGAGAATCTGGGGAAAAGCACTTCAGGCAGAGGAACTGCAAGCAAAAAGGCTCTGAGGTGGGAAGGGGCCCGGCTTACGTGAGCTGCACAAAGGTCGGTTTGGAGACGTGAGTGAGAAGAAAGTGGTATTATCACGAGTAGGATGGCCAAGTCGCGTAGGGCCTCACAGACAAAGTAAAGGAGCTGGGTTCTTATCCCACACGCGATGAGAAACCAGGATGTCCTGGTTTCCGTGGTATCTGCACGATGACACCACTGGTCTCATTCTATAGAAACATAAAGAAAAAACAAGAAGCAGTGTAGACAGATTTTGAAAACGCTCTCCGAAGACCTTTTTGACCCAATCCGTGTTGGGTCTCCACTTCTTTAGGCTGAGCTTTGCTGACTAAAGTCATTTTACAAGATGTCAGCGGAGTGGAGTGTGTAAATGTTATGCAGAAGGAATTACGGGTCTGTAGACGTTCATTTCAATAGAAATAGATTCTATTAGTGAAGTTCACTTTATGGAGCAGCCAAAAATGATTTATCCTATGGTAGCTTCTTAAGAAACGTTTGGAATACTGTGAACTGGAAGGGCTGTTGAAATGGTTAGGAGACATCCATTTTGGTGACTAGGAAGTCTAGTTGTGGTTTTGGAATGTGCCTTTGATTTGTCATTAAAATGTAAACCAGAGGGGTTGTCCCTGTGAAGTAGTGGTTAAATTCTCGTGCTCTGCTTCAGCGGCCCAGGGTTCGCAGGTTCGGATCCAGGGTGCGGACCTATGCATCACTTATTAAGCCATGCTGTGGCAGGCGTCCCACACATAAAGTAGAGGAAGATGGGCACGGATGTTAGCCCAGGGCCAATCTTCCTCAGCAAAAAGAGGAGGATTGGCAACAGACGTTAGCTCACGGCTGGTCTTCACCAAAAAAAAAAAAAAAAAAAATGTAAACCAGACTCTTCAATAGAGCACCCAACACAGCGTCTAGCCCACAGCCCATGCTCAGTGCTGGTGAAGGAATGCCAGCGTCAGTTATCAGAGAGTTCTCTCCTCGCATGGTTTGGACATGCTCCGGGAGGATGGGGCTGTATCCCTGACACCTACAGTAATGCTTGGCCTGTGGTAGGCACTCAGTCAAGGTCTCTGAATCACTGAGTGGATGAATGATGAGATTTTCTGGACTGTAACCACGTTTTCACACAATGGACTGTCCATCCACGTGGGATCCTTGGTTTGACCACATTTCTTTGGGAAAGTGGACCAAGGATAAGGACTCGACAAGGCACACAGGCACCTGATCTGCACTGCCCGCACCTCCAACCTCATCTCCAGCCTCTAGCTGCACCCTCCTCCACTCCCCACCCCAGGGCTGGGGCCACTGGTGGCTTCTGCTGGGCCGCCTCCTCAAGGCTTTCCAAGTGCTGCTCCTCTGCGTGTACCCATTCTTGCCTCACTGACTGGCCTTATTAACTCCTTCTTATCCTTTAGGCCTCAGCTCAGATGTCACTTCTTCCAGGAAGTTACCCTGACTGTCCCTTTTTCCCCTCACTACTACATCAGTTTGCCTTGTCGTGCATTCTTGTGTATTGCTTTTCACAGTGATTATCAAAGTTTATGATATAATTTTGTAATTATTTTAAGCTAGTATTGTGTCATGATTAAGAGCAGGGATGAATCCCTGCTGGGCTCAAATATTAGCTCTGCCATCTACCAGCTGTATGAACCGGGGCAAGGTACTCCACCTTTCTGTTCCGCTTCCTCAGCTGCAGAAAGAGGATGATAAGAGTACCCACTTCCAGGGTAGTTGTGGGAATTAACTCAATGAATGTCAGTGCCACTTAAAGTCAGCTGTAACTATTCGATGAAGGTGCTTCTCTTCCAGCACACCTTAAGCTCCATGAGGATAGGGATAGAGTCTGTATTTTACTCGCCATCGTGTCCCCGATGCTTAGTGGTGCCTGGTCTCTGGGAGGCTCTCAATAAGGAGGCCTGCTATGAAGGGCACAGGAAGGCCCACTCTACTAGAATGCCTCCACCTTGGTCTGCCGAAGTGCCTGTCCTTGCTAACGTCGATAAGCCATGAGACTGTCTGGAGACCGCTGGGAAAGGAGACTTTCTTTTTTTTTTTTTTAATTTTTTGTTTATTGCAGTAACATTGGTTTATAACATTGTAAAAATTTCAGGTGTACATCATTATACTTCTATTTCTGCATAGATTACATCATGTTCACCACCAAAATACTAATTACAACCCATCACCACACACGTACCGAATTATCCCTTTCACCCTCCTCCCTCCCCCCTTCCCCTCTGGTAACCACCAATCCAAACTCTGTCTCTATGTGTTTGTTTATTGTTGTTATTATCTACTACTTAATGAAGGAAAGGAGACTGTCAAAGTCAACAGGGCATCTACTGTGGGACAAGCTCTGAACAACATCCAGTCCTGGCCCGGCAGGTCATCACAGCCAAGTAATTTTCTCAAAGACGTACAAATGGCTCTAATAAAATGTGTTAAGCAAGGGCAGTGGTTTTCAAACTCTGGTATGCTTCAGACTGAGCTGCAGGCTTTGCTGGAACACAGATTGCTGGCCCCACCCCCCGTTTCTGATTCAGTAGCGTTTCTAGAAGTGGCATTTCTAGCAAGTCCTAGGTACAGCTGACCCTGCTGGTCTTGGGACTACAGTTTGAGAACAACTGAAATAGAGGGATGCTCTCTACATGGCCGGGAGGCAGGGTGATTGAATCAGGCTCTGGGAGAGTGGTCACACTGGCGGTGACGTTTGAACTGGGCCTTGAAGGACGAGCAGGGTTTTGCAGGGTGGGGCAATGGGTTCCATGAGCAAGGGTATGGAGAGATGAGAGTGTGTTCTTGGCAGAGGATCTACAGGGAAAGTGCTGGAGGGCACGGGGGCTCCTGCCCATTCCTCCCTTGTTCTGGGTCAGCACGCAGAGAGGCGGCCTGGGTGAAGATGGACCAGGGAGAGGACAGGACAGGCAGGAAGAGCTTGAGCTCTCCTGCTTTGCAGTTAGACAGACCTGGACTTGAATCTTGGCCTCACCACTTACCACCTGCAGGACTTTCAACAGGTAATTTACAGACGTTCTCAGCCTCGGTCTCCTCATCTGGTAATAGTAACTGCTTCATAGAGCTCTTGTGGGTGAAATGAGCAGATGGATGTGAAGTGCTTGGCTTCACGTTGGGCCCTGGTGGCTGTGCAGGAATGGGAGCTCTCGGTATGTCAGTCCAATGCAGAAGAGGCAGGTCTGGAGGCCACACTGCAGCTGTCTATGCATCTGCCTCCCTCACCATGCTGTCTCTCTGGGCACAGCCTGTGACTCTTCGTCTAGGTCCTCACACCCCTAGCGGAGCCAGATCCTGGCTGGAGCCCAGATGCAGCCCAGATGCTCAGGAAGTGTGCCTTGGGCAGGGATCTCATGCAGGGCACTGGTGGTCTGGGGGCCAGCAGACACGTGGAGGGGGAGCAGGAGGGGAGAGGCGGATAAGCCGGAGGTGGCCTCTGCCCGTGGCACAGCACAACCTCACGCAGATGGCCCAGCCCCAGGTGGCTGGAGGCCCAAGCCCAGCTTTGGGCTGCAAGGACCCCTGTCTCACTGGACACTGAAGGGAAGAGGGCTTGCCTTGGTGCCCTCATCAGAGTCTCTCTAGACCGACAGTGCCATGATCTGGGTGCTTATGAGCCATGGTCCTAAGAGAGCAGGTGTCACAGGTTTGTATCCTAGTCTCTCCTTCCGCCACTCCCTGTGACCTTGGTTGTGTGACCTTGGGCAGGTTGCTTGACTTTTCTGGGCCTCTGGCCTCATATGTTAGATAAAGATGATAATGTCTTCTCTCTTTGAAGGTAGAGAGCTGGGTCACTTGTTCTCTTTAGGTGGGAGGACCAACCCCGGGGAAGGGGGCTTAGGAAGAAAGGAGACCCATTTTCCATCTTTCCTCCCATCCTTCCTCCCTTCCTCCCTCCTGCTGCCACTATTTATTGTGCCAGCGACTGTGCTTGGTGCAGAGGACACAGCGGTGAGCAGCTCAGACAGTGTCCTGCACTCACAGGGCTTAACCTAGGTGGGATTAGAAGTTGGGAGAGCTGAACCAGGTGAGAAATCAGGTCGATATTCAAGGAGACCATGGGTAATTATACCAGGACTTTCCAGAGGAAAAGCTCTGGTCCTTCAGCATGACTCGTGAGCCTACAGGATTAAGGGCAGCCTCGGCCCAGGCACACCGCAGCCTCGGGATACAGTGTTTCCTCGAAGATGCGAGTAAAGACTCCCTCGCTCATTCGTTTATTCCACAGCTGTTTACTGAACACCTGCCGTGTACCAGGCACGGTCCTGGGTGCTGGGGATTCAGGATGTCCCAGTAAAACAAAGCAAAGCACTGCCCTCCCGAAGTTTGCATTCAGTGTGGGAAGACAGCAAACAAATACTGATTTAATTTGTCAGGGGGTGATAAGAGCTATGAAGAAAATCCAGTGGGTGGGGGAATGGGACCGCATCTTCCTTTCCTCCTGTCCCTCCCCTGGGGGCAGCACCCGGCCTTGTGGAACACTCCTCCAGGGAGGAGGCGCTGGTTCACTCTTGGTGATTTGGGGATGAAGAACGGGCATGTGAGGCCCTGCTCTTCGTCCCTTCACTTCTGCTGGGTGTGGGCCTGCTATCAGCAAGCACCAGCCCGCTCTGCTCCTCCCGCCTGTCCTCTTAGGTGCCCCCCTGCCTGGCCAGCAGATCCGGGCCGGGAGGGTCTGTCTGCCTGGTCTGCAGGTCGGTACCTGGAAACCCACTTGCCCACAGGTATAAGTCTCATTTTTGAATGTTAGTTCTATTGGAAATAAAGGTGACATTTTGTTCTCCCATCTGTGTCGCCTTTGTTTCTTATTTCACTGTTGGATCAGAACTAATGTGGGGTGAAGTGTGCTATTTAGTGACCCCTCAAATTCCCCAGCAAAGAGAGTTAAAGAGTGATAGGAGGTGTTATTTTAGATAAGAGGGGTGAGGAAGACCTCTCTGATGAAGCGACATATTTATAGGAAGATCTGAATGAAGAGAGAAAGCCATGTGGGAGAAGAGCATTCCAGGGAGAGGGAACGGCTTGTGCAAAGGCCCTGAGGCAGGCATTTGCTTGGAGTGTGCCTGTAGAACAGCAAGGAAGCCAGTGTGGCTGGAGCATAGTGAAAGTAGAAGAGACATTTCTTAAGGTTTCCTGGCTTTCTGCCTCAGACAAGTATTTGTCTGGATTGGATAAAACCTAGCAGCTGAAGGACCTAGTACAGTTCAAATAACAAACAAATACTTCATCTTGGAAACCCCCAGGCTCTTGTTCCAAGCAACCTGCAAGCCTCTTCCATCCCTGCTCAGTGCCAGGACGCCCCTCTGAGAGCCAAGAGCTGGAGAGATGTGCCAGAGACCAGCCTGGACGATGCATGCAGTCTCTTGGGAGAGATGGCTGGAAGGCAAGATTCACAAGACAGAAAGCAGAGGTGACCCTCAAGCTGAAAGGCTTGAACCTAGCTGGGTGATGGATTACCAGGAGACTGCCCCGATTTTGTTCTCTAATTACTGTGTTTATTTGGTGCATCATATTGGGCCTGAAACCCTTGATACCAGCCGGTGCTGTTCATTGTTACAATGTCCTAATTAAGCTTTGATTTATATGCTAATTTTATTCCAAGTGTATTCAAAAGGGGGAAAGTTATTAGACTTTATTTTGAGATTACATTTTAATCCTGGAGTCTGCCAGGCGAGCACCGTGTTTATTCTGTTGGCTTTTGTTTCCAGGATGTTGGTGGCAATTGTGATTATTTCCTTGGAGGGGAAAGATGATGAAGTGGTAAGGAGCTGTTTAGAGTCAGTGCGGCTTCTGCTAATTGGAATTATGTAACCTCTTGCCTTCACCGTGACAGCTTTGCAATGAGTCTTGCTTGGACTGCCTAGCTGGTTAGGAGGGACAAGGGTTAGGGCTGTGCCGTGGGGATGTCACAGGATGGCAAACATTTGGAGGGAAGTCCATTACATAAGAGACTGATTGGATTTTGGAATGTGAGTGGAAATTGGGCTTTACCACATGAGTCCCTGAGATTTGTAAGGGTCATGCAAAAACCCTGGTAAGGGGAGCAGCTGGTCTTAGCTACAGAAAGAGAGCGTTGTGTGTGTGTTTACGTTATCATTTATCCTAAGTAAATGTTATTTGAATTTTTCTATTCAAGGATTAAAATGTCTTGCCACGAAGTATAGGTCTATTTCTCGCTAGACCTTAGGAGATTCAGGGGGCTTCATAAATACCCTGAAATAATGTGTAACAGAGTATATGTTATCTGCATGTGTGCATTTTTCTGGGGAAGAGTCCAGAGTTTTCATTGGATTTTCAGAAGGAGTACTGATACTCCAAAACGTTAAGAATCACAGGATTGGGAAACATTAGGCTTGGATCTGGAATTTAATTTCCTAAGAATGGCTGTGTGGCCTGAAAAAAACAATTACCCAGTGGCCCCTTCTCCCTGCCCATCCAAATCCTCTCTGCCCGGGTCCAGGATGGGGCCCCGGATGAGAGAGCCACAGCGGCACGGTGAGTTGGAAGGGGTGCTTACCTGGCTTGTCCCACGCTGAGTGGCTTGGGCAGGGACCCAGATTCTTTGCTCTGAGTGACCTGAAAGTCTTTTTGTCTCAAGCCCTGAGGAAAGAGTTGCTTATGAGATAGATGAGGACCTCTGAGTGAACACTCAGAGATGTCTGTTATTCAAAACCCTTTGTAACCTGGAGCTTGTGTGCTTCCCATGTCACTTCAGTAAATGGTCCTCCAGTGGGTCTTCCGTTTTTCTGATTGGGTTTTACGGTTTTTTCATCCCCCTTCTCCACCCCCCACCCTTCCAGCCAAGAGTGAGTGTAAGAAAGGTTTAACAGGAGCGTGTTCATATCACATTCTTCCATTGTGACTGGCACAGCATCTTCAGCTCAATATTTATTGCATTTGACATCTTTGGTTTATTCTAAAAAGTTTAACTTAGGGATTCTTTATTTTATTTTATTTTTTATTTTTTTCCCCCCAAAGCCCCAGTAGATAGTTGTATGTCATAGCTGCACAGCCTTCTAGTTGCTGTATGTGGGACGCGGCCTCAGCATGGCCAGAGAAGCAGTGCGTCGGTGCGCGCCCGGGATCCGAACCCGGGCCACCAGCAGTGGAGCGCGCGCACTTAACCGCTAAGCCACGGGGCTGGCCCTAACTTAGGGATTCTGATTTCAAAATAATTATAACAGCTAACATTGATTGAACACTTACGTGCTAAGCATTTTACAAGCCTTATCTCAATTACTACTCCTATAAATCCCCTATGGTAGGTCCTATTATCACCCCCATTATATGGATGGAGGGATTGAGGCTCAGAGAGGTTGAGGGCTGTCTTGAGGTCACATATCTAGTATATAGTTAGCTGGGATCAAACCTGGGTCTGCCAGGCTCCAGGTCCGTGGTCAGGACCGCTATGCTAAACTGTCTCCTATTGGGCTGTATTACTTCTTAATTTTCTGGAGAGACCATTCATCCATCCCTCTGGATGTGAGGACATGGACTATAGATCAGTCTCTCTAGCCCAGGATTATATCTTTCAAGGAGGTTCCAAGGACTCGTTTGTGGGAGAGCAGGGTGATGTTTCTAATCTCAGCAGGGAGATGACCCCCAAATTGGACAAACTGCCCTCATTTTCTCTGGATACCTTGGCCCTGCACTCCTTCTCAGCCTTGTGAAATCCAAGCCTTCCGTCTGGCCTAGTTTAATTACGATATGGCTTCAGGAGAGTTCTAACACTTGCTTCTGATGCTTGTATCTTAGCACCTCTGCTATTCTTTGACGCTTGCCTATATTTTGCACTTTACACCTCGGGTTCTGTCAGCTTTTCCATGAAGCTCAAATGCCCCTGTTCACTTGGTGCTGCTCCAGAGGAAGAATATTTACCATTTTCCAAAGATGTTGACCCTGGGATGGACGACATGTCTGCTTTATTAAGGCTCCCAGGTGACCCTTAAGAGTTTTCTTTGAAAACTTATCCTTTTAAAACGGATAACATGGATTTTTAAAAAATCACGCATCATCATCTCCCCACCTCATCATAAGGAATTCGTTTTTCCTATTCCTTCCCTTTCCTTTGTTGACATGCATGTACGTTTTACCTAGTCACAGGGTTTATACTTAGTGTAGTGAGTAGGAATTTCACAAGCTACGTGTTCAAGTGTGAAAAGATAGCCATTTTATTTACTCTATAACTTAATCTCTAATTTGAACTCCATTTACACCTGATGGCAAAAACAAAGAAACAAACAAACAAAATTCCACCTAATTTAATAACTTCCACAGAAACTTAATCATCCAAAGGTTTCCTCGGTCTCTTTTGGGTAAATTCAGTTGATGTAGGATGTTCTACCTCCCTCCTTCCCTGTGGAATTGTGATGAATTCCCAGGGGTCACACTTGGCATCAAGGCCTCAGTTGGGGGTCAGGGAGGCTTCTGATCCTGATTAGTCACAGTCCGTTAGGAAGCAGAAACCAACGTAATACAGGAAATTGGATACATTGATTTTGGAAGGGCTGAGAAGCCAAACAGGGGACAGGGGTTGGCTACAGGGAAGCCACTGTCGCCATTAGGGTTGGCGATGTTACAGAACCCAGAAGCCAGTACCTTCTGGCTAGAACCATGGCAGAGGCTGCCTGGCTGGAGCTACAGGACTGATAGCAGGAGCCACTTGACAGGAGCTGGAATCAAAGGAGACAGCATCCAGAGGAGTTGGAGCGTCACCAGAGGCAGGCAGACAGAGAGGGAGAAATACCCTGGCTTCTTTCCTGCTCCTGAACCTCAGCCTTCCCTCCTACTGCCTCTCATTGGCCAAACCAGTTGGCAAAGGAGCCTGGGAAATGTAGTTCTCTGTGATAGAGAGCAGAGATGGGGTACTCTGAGAGTGGGGAATGGATCTGAGAACAAACAATGCTGGTCTTTGTCTCACGCTCTCTTTGGTTCTTGCCCTCTGCTTGCACCACTCTTGCCATCCTGGGTTATCCTCAGGGGGAGGGAGGACATAAGAGGCAGGTTTTAATTCCTAAAGCCCATGTTCCAACCCCAAGCTACAAAGGATATCTCCAAAGTTTATTTTTAAAATTATGTTTAATTTTAAATTCATTTTAAAAGAAATATCTGATCAGTTTAGAAGACATGGAAAATGCAGGAAAACAAGTGGAAAAAAATTAGTTACCCCAAACTCTGCCACTCAGAGATAGCCGCCACAAATTCTGTAAGGGAAAGGACTTGGCTGACCTTGTTCCTTTCTGCAATCCCAGGGCCCAGGCACATAGTAAGTTCTCAGTAAATATTGCTAAATTGAGTGCTAACCTTTCCCTTAATTTTTTCCACCCATTTAGTACAAATGGAATCATACTCCACCTACTGTTTTGTAACCTACTTTTCTGGTGTAGCAATATATCATTAACATTTTCCTAAATCAGTAAATATTCTTCTACATTATTTTAATATAGTATGATACTTAGTTGTAAAAACGGATGGTAATTAATTAACTAGTTCCTTAATGTTGTATATTTGGGGATTTTTTTTTCTACATTTTTTACTCTCCCAAACAGCTTTACAGTCTTGTACGTATATGGTTGCACGATTGTCCACCCAAAGAGCATGTGGACACATTTTTAAGGCTTTTGATGCATTCTGCCTTCTAGGAGATGTGCAAATTTCCAGCACAATGAATGACACTAAAATGTACATTCCATGAAGCACGGATTTTGTCCATTTATGTACTATCCCACGGTGACTCTAGCCTAGAGCAATGCCCAGCATGGGGTAGGTTTTTTTTTTTTTTTTTGTGAGGAACATCAGCCCTGAGCTAACATCCATGCCGATCCTCTTCTTTTTGCTGAGGAAGACTGGCCCTGGGCTAACATCTGTGCCCACCTTCCTCCACTTTACATGGGACGCTGCCACAGCATGGCCTGACAAGCGGTGCCTGGGTGCACGCCCGGGATCCAAACCCAGGCCGTCAGCAGCGGAGTGCGTGCACTTAACCACTATGCCACTGGGCCGGCCTAGGAGTAGGTTTTTAATAAATATTTGTTGAATTTGTTTCCCTATGACCTCACTAATAGAGTTTACTATTACTTTAAAAAATTTTTTACAGTCTGATGGGGAAAAAAAAACCAGTTCCCACATGTAAAAATCATAAACTCATCCCACTTTCTATTCCCAAATGCTGTGTAAGCTGCTGGAGTAGGACCTAATATTTGAAAACTATTCTCAGACCTAAAGCTAATCAGAAACAAGGTCTTATAGAGCTGGACTCTCTGGATTCAGAGATTCTCCAGCGCTCAGGGTGCCATTACATAAACCTGCCTACATGTCACATAGGGCCAAGCATCCCATCTCCTGGGAGACTTCTGCCAGTGAAAGGAGGCAATGAGATTCACGGCAGCAGCACTCATACTGATCTATTTTTCCATGAAGGATGCATCTTTGGTTTTTAACACAAAGCTAACCTACTGACCCAGAGAGAAGAGAGTTTTTTATTTTCTTTGAGGGTTTGGAATATGCAGGCTTCCATCAGGCCACCCCAGGGGAGAAGACAAAGGCATAGAGTGGTGGTGACATCACTAGACTTCAAAGATGCCTTTGAAGGAAAGGAGGACTGGTATGGGGGTGGGCCCTGGGGGCTCAGTGGGTACAGTACTGTGTGCGTGTGTGTGCATGTGTGCGTGTGAGCGCTAGTCAGGAGGCAGGCAGGAACCCATCCAAAAGAACCCAAGTGGGGCTTTTCTTCTGTGTGTCCTTGCTTGGCCTGCTGGGCCTTGAGTAGTTAGACCACTGGACACATTGTGAGATGAAAGGAATTTGCATTGGTTTCCAGGCCACTTTCATCTCATGCCACAGGACACACACACACACACACAAAACCTAATGGGGCCCCCTTTCAATGCAGAAACAAGACTCTGGAAATGCAAATACTCTCAATGTGCTATGCAAAGTAGCCAAGCCAGGGGTCCCACACCTGCCTTCCCAGGAAAGGTCGTGATCCACACACAGGAAGCTAGGGTGGGCGGGCCTCATCATCAAAGCAAAACGCCTTCCCTCTGAAGAATTTAGAGAACAAAATGTCAATGGAGAGTCACACACTCAAGAACCAAACACTATTCAGATATGGAGTAAGTAGGAAATTTTCAGTCAAAATACAGGAGAACACACCCAATCTCTTTCAGACAGTAGAGCTGACCTAGACTTGAACGTAGTGGGATCCTGGACTCCCCACATTCTCTAGGTGACATGCCTAGATATTTCTGCCATTGCCTGAGTCCGTATCCTCACCCTCTTTTGCTTGTGTTGCTGCAACCGCCTGTCTGCCCGTCTGCAGTCTTCCCTGCTCTAGTCCATTCTTCACACTGGTTGTCAGAAATATCTTCCTTATCAGCTCATGGAACCACATGAGTCCTCCTTCTGCTTAGAATCCTTCAGCGGCACCCTATGGTCTTTCGCGTGGCACTTGAGACTGCCCATTTCACACACTGGCTGGTCCCTCATCTTACGTCTCCAGGCCTTTGGATGTGGAATTTTCCATAACAGACCCCCTAGATCTCTTCTTCCTCTAATTGGTTCTTGCTCTTTGCTCCCAAAGAATCTCATTCTTAATTTATCAGCACACCCTTCCCACGGCTTCATAATGATTGTTTTACAAACAATGCCTATGAAACGACTAGGATAGATGTTAGTAACTGTGTTTTAGATGAGAAACTTGAGGCTCAAAGAAGTTGTAGGTCTTTGCCCAGATCTCAGAAATAGTACATGGAAGATCTGGAGCTTAAACCAGGCAGCGCAGTGTTTCCTCTTGGCTTCGCTGGATAAAATATTGTCATCGGCGGCGGCAGCTTCAACAATCTCTCCTACTTTTTTCAACATCCATGTTTGAGATCCCGTCTCAGTAATGTGTGATCTAGAGCTTAGAAAATATTTCAACAGTGGTTAAGATCAGGGTTTCTATGGCCAGATTACTTGAGTTTGAATCCCAACTCCACTCCTTACCAGCTGTGTGACCTTGGAAAAGTCACTTAACCTTTTTGTGCTTATTTTCTTTTCTGCAAAATGTGGATAATAATAGTACCTATTATTTTATGGGACAGTTGTGAGGATTAAATGAGTTATTATACAGAACTTAGAACAGTGCCTGGAGCAATAAGCAATATGGAGGTGCTAGCTAAGATCGCCACTGGGCTGCAATTGTTGCCTGCAGTACACAGCACCTTCCGAGAGAGACTGACCCACCACAGCCCCCGGGGCTTCGGTGGCCTTGCCTTGATTAAATGCGCCCATGCTCCCCGACCTGGCCCAGAGGTTAGCGCTTGACCGAGAGAGAGGAGATAACCCACAGGTTGGCCTGCATGAGGACACGAGCCCGGCCACTCAGATCCTCCTTCTGGCACCCGAACTAGGCCCTCCCTGTTAGCAGTGGAAACTGAGGCTGGTGGGAGCCCCGGGTCTGGGCGAGACAGCAGGCGCGCTGAGGTCCTAGGGAACTCCCTGTGTATATAGAGGAATCTCACCGGGAGAGGGGAGGGTAGAGCAGATGTTCCAAGAGAAGCTTACATCATGGGAGAGATGCAGAGATAGGGGGTGGCTCCTACAGCCGCTGAGCTCCTGTTGGCTTTCCCGGCCCCTGGATGCCTCCTTTCCAAAATATATTCTGAATCCCTCCTCCCATCTCCATCTCCACTCTAAGCCACCATCATGTCTTGCCTGGTGACTTCAGTGGCCTTCTAACTGGTCCTCCTGCTTCCTCTCTTACCCTCTTGAATCCGGTCTCGACCACGCACTCAAGGCAAACTTCTAAAAACTTACTCTCTTAAAACCCTCCAGGACTTCCCACTGCATTTAGAACAAAATTCTCTGGCCTAATCTCACAACATTCTCCTCATCATTTGCCACTCTCTAGCCATACTGGATCGTTGAATGCATCAAACTCATTGTGGTCTCAGGGCTTTTGCACTTGCTGTTTGCTCTGTCTGTCAGATTCTTCCCCCAGACCTTCACTTGGCTGGTTCCTTCAGCTCTAATTTGAATTGTCACCTCCTCAGAGAGGCCTTCCCTGGCCACCCTATGAAATGCTGCTCTCTCCAGCCTCAGTCACTGTTTATCACATCATCCTGTTTTACTTCCTTTGTGGCAGTCAACTCCATCTAAAATTATCCAGATTATTTATTTGTTTCTCTGTTTAATGACCGGCTCCACTGCTAGCACGTAAATTCCTTGAGGGAAGGAAAGCTATCTGTCATGTTCACTGTGTTATTTCCGGTAACAAGGACAGCGCATGCCTGGAACGTAAGAGGCACTCAATGAATAGTCATTGGATTTGTTTTAAAATTTTAGTATGCCCCTCTTTCTTAAGATCTCTTGAAAACCAAAAGAGCCTGCCAAAATAAACTTACAGTTTGTATCTTGTTCCACTCCTAGCCCCTCTCTGCATTTGCCTCCTCCACGGCCCAAGTGACGTGTTTGTGCCACCCGTGGGTGTTTCCCCGTAGCCTGTTTTTAGAGCATCCTCCCATGCTTGCAGGAGTGCCAGCCACTCGGGGCTGCGTAACCAGAGCCAGTCCACCCCCAGCTTCCCCCCACCTGCTCCAGCTGACAATAAACTCCCTCCCAGGCACCGTCTATTTCAGACAATGTGGCATTGTCTCAACCATTATCAGTCGGGTAAACAGGCTCCTTACATCTACTCCAGCTACTGAACCGTGGTGGTGCTGAGTGAAGGATGATGAGGGAAAAGTTTGAGGAGAACCTGCCAAGGGCAGGAGGGAGAGAGAACCAGAATGTCACAGCCCGTCCATCTCTCCCCTCCCCCCCACCCCCACCCCCACCACTCTGCAGATGAGGACACTGAAGTGACTTCCATTAAGTCACTCTTCAGTAAAGGGGCAGAAGGGGGGGCAGCACAAAGTGAGGACTGCATGCTGCCCAGAAATGGGAACAGTATGGGTGGGGGCGATGACTTTTCTTCACATGCAAACCTCTAACTTTACTGTTATCTGGCACTTATTTTTTTCAAGAGTGAAACTTCAGCTGCTTCCAAAAGATCCAGAATGAGAGTCACATTTAAGAGGATCACAGCAAACGGATTTTTTTCAAAACTATGGAATAGATTCATTAGTTCTTCATGCTGTGTCACCCTGAGGACAGAGTCTGTGTCTGGCTTGCTGTCCAGCGTATCTCCAGATGCTGGCACAATTCCTGGGACAAATTTCTTGGATGAATGAACCCTGAGCCCCTACTCTGAGAACTTACTATATGCCCAGATCTATGCTAAGTGTTAAGAGGAATAAAAAAAAAAGAAGAAATAGATATTGTCTGTTCTCTCCTCATCTTTTGATTTGGTTGCAAAAGATCTGTACTAATCAGCTTTACAACCGACGGCAAGTTACTCAAGCCCTTTGGGCCTGTTTCCTCCTCTTTCCCACTTCAGAAAACAAGGATAATAACGGTACCTACTTCACAGAGTTATTGTGGGGCCTGAACGAAGTCAAGTATTTAAAGCAACTGGCACATCTTAGAGTTGCTCAATAAATTGTAATTAATAGTTCTATCTGTATAAAATATTGGCTGTGCAGAATTTGAGTCATTCTTGACAATTGAACTTTCTTAGTAGCCCTGGATTTGTCCATTAAATTCCATTTAGCCAATTTGTATGAAAAGCTTTCTAGCAGACTAAAATCTTCCCTGCCTTCTAAGATCTTTGTTGTTCAGAGTCAGCATTATGAGGGATCCACGTAGTTTAATGAATGGATGCGATGTGTAAGATTGATTGCCCATTCACTAAATGGTCCCAGATTGCCCAGACCTTTTGCTTCGTTTTTCACAGGTTTATTGGTCTCCTCTTTGGCTGACAGATTGTCCTCTCTTACTTCTTACACTTGTCAGTTTGCCAGCTGTAGGGATCAATGCCTTCCTCTGATTGGCCAAGGGGTTAGAAATGAGCTAACCAGCCCCATTAAAAGTGTGGGTAAACCAAGAGCATATGGGCTTTGGATGAGGACTGGAGAGATGGCATCCTTTATCACAAACCCTCGTGTTATCCCTTTGACTTCTCAGAGATCTCCTGATTCTTCATGTGTTCTCATCAAGGAGATCACACTGCACAGGCATGAAAGCTCTTGGCACCTGTAGGCACTCAATAAAATTTATTAACTGAGTGAAGGAGCAGAAAACATCATCATGTGGATATAACACACCATAACCTTAAGGGGTCTGTGTGGAGGGGAAGGGTGAGATGAAGGAGTATAGAGTGAGGTTGGTCCAGCACGTTGGAAGAGACCACTGAGCTAAGTCTTAGAAGAAAGGCAATATGGTGGGTGAGGGTAAGCTGGCATCATGCAGGGGCACAGAAAAGAGCAGCAGTGACACTCCCCTGTCTCTGCTGTCTCCAGAGGCTTCTTTCCCCAGACAGATGTGAGTGCTTTGCTTCATTTCCACTGGCCTTCTGTTTGCTCCACGAGCACGCCAAGCTCGTGGTTTCGCTGTCTGCATCATGGCCTTTGCACTAGCAGGAATGTTCTTCTGCTTGACCCTTGCATGGACGTATGCTTCTTATCACTCAGATCTCAATTTACATTCCTTCTTCTCAGAGAAGTCACCTACAGCTCCCCAGTTGAGGGTAGCCACCTAGTCATTCTCCATCACACCATCTTAATTTTATTCCCTGCCAAGCCCACTTATTCTCTCAAATTACCTTGATGAAATATTTGTTTATTTTCCATCTTCCTCCACTGTCACCACGAGAGCAGGGACCTTTCCTACCTTGTTCATTGCTGTATCTCAGATCATTATTGGCAATAAAATTTGTTGCGGGATTGAGTGAGTGATCTGGGAATGAATGACTAGACTAGTCAGGACAGGAGATAAACATGAGAAGAGATGATTATGGGATGATGTGGCAAATGCTATAAGAGAGAGGAGTACAAAATTCTTTAGATTCTAGAGAAGGGAACAACCAATTCTGACAGGGACTTTGGGGGAAAATTCTTAGAGTTGGGTTCCCAGAGATAATGAAATTTCACCAATCCAAAAACATAAGGTGGAAAAGGGCATTTTCCATCTTCTTTCCTGCTCTGCTGGCCAATTGGCTCTGTGTTCAATTCAGAGACAGCTAAAGACAGGAGAGAAGAACATTTTTGTGCTTAAGACGCCACCCCTCCGATGTCCAGCACACGCAAGACAGAGTCTGAGCTGAATCCACCAGGCCTGGCCTGCTGACCAGAGACTTTTTCTTCAAGTTTTCTTGAGGTTGGATGAAAGATTTTCCTTAATTTATAGGAAAAAGAACACGCTTCAATTTCCTAAAGTGCTTCACAGTACACGTCCTTCAGGGATTCTGTGGCTCTGAAGGAGGGCAACGTGGGCACTTTTGGTTTGAAGACAAGAAAACTGAGGAGCAGGGCTCAGTCTTAGGAGGCAGAAGCTAAACTAGGGAAGTGCCTTTGCATGTCTCCCTTTCCCCGTGTGCTACAAGTGTCTGACGTTGCCATTCAAAGGTCCCTTCCTATTTGCCACTGCTGACTGACCACCGACCTGACCCAAAAGGCGATGACCAATCAGATTCTTTCATGAGAATTTGAACTAAGTTCCAGAGGCTGCTGCCAAGCTGTATTGGGTATTTGCGCTGAGAGCCCCTGATACAGACACTTGGACTGGCAGCTAGCTTAGGCCAGGTGGACGTTGAGTAAGCAGAGACAGGAGAAGGTGCGTTCCCTTCCAGAAGCCATGGAGGGAGCAGCTACAGTCCCTAGGCTTGCAGTTCTAGTGCCTGGGAGACCTGGTTATACTCTCGTTCCTGGTTTTCCAGGTGAGTGAAATGGAAACAACCCTTTCTTCAGGCGATAGGACAGATTTAGGGTTAGGACCCTAAAGGGGTGATTGGATATGATTTTTTAAAATTTGTGCACCCTTAATTGAGGCAAAAATGGTCTTGCATATGGCAGTAGGTGTTAAGGTCTTTGCCACTGCAACTCTCATTTGGGATCCTTGTGTGTGCGTGTGTGTGTGTGTGTGCGCGCGCATGTGTGTGAGAGAGAGAGAGAAAGAGAGAGAGTCAGGTAGCAGAATCTCCACAGAACAGACTCTGTCCTCTTGGATCCTAGTGTACAGGTGGGCACTGGGGCGGGGGGCACAGTGGTGGGAGAGAAAGGGAGCTATTTTAGAGAAATGTTCTCCAGGATGCCCACCTCTAGCAGGTGAAAGGTTGTTGTAGAGAGTGGTGGATGGAAACCATCTGTGAAAATAAGCCAACACCCACTTGGGTGAGACTTGCGGAAACACACACACATACACCAACAACTTGTAGGCTCATGATCAGGCTACAAATCCGGCCACCTGGTTGTTTCCTCTCTTTGGATTTGCCTGGCAAAGCCTCATCATTCTGGGAAGGGGCTGTCTTAGTCAGGGTTCTCCAGAGAAACAGAACAAATAGGATACGTATCTATGTAATTATACATCTCTATCTATCTGTCTGTCTGTCTGTCTATCTATCTATCTATCATCTATCTACATAGAGAGAGTGAGAGGAGAGTTTTATTTGAAGGAATTGGCTCATGTGATTGTGTGGGCTGGCAAGTCCAAAATCTGCAGGGCAGGCCGGGAGGCTGGAGACCCAGGGAAGAGTTGATGTTGCAGTCTCAGGTCCAAAGGTAGTCTGGAGGCTGAATTCTTTCTTCCTTGGGGGACCTCAGTCTTGTCTCTTAAGGCCTTTGACTAACTGGATTAGGCCCACCTACATTATGCAGGATAATCTGCTTTACTCAAAGTATACTGATTTAAATGTTAATCACATCTAAAAAAAATACTTTCACAGCAACATCTAGACTGGTATTCAACCAAAAACTGGGTAGCATAGCCTAGCCAAGTTGACACACAAAATTAACCATCACAAGGGCAAATTGGGTCATTGTAAAAGCCCTTCTCCTCTGCAAGGTACGTGATTGCTTACAAAGCCTGTGCTCATCCATGATCACATCTGATCCTCAGAACAGCTCTGTCAGGAGGACTGTTCGCTTCCCTCCTTCATAGATGAGGAAGCATGGGTTCAGAGATAAGATCATAAAGCTGATAAATGGCAGAGAGGGGATTATAGCCCCAGCTGCCTGACTCCACTCTGCGTTCTTATAACTGTATCACACCCTCTACCATCCCTCTGTTCTTCCTCATTGCATGACCTGAGAGACTTGCAGGAACTGGCTAAGAAAGTGGCGTGGTTTTCATTTTTCATTTCTGTCTCGTGACCAGTCTCAGTGGGCCCCTCTGGGGCAGGTCCCAGGAGTGTAACATACGTGTGTGTGTTTGAGTGACACAAGCACAGGTGACCTTCCACCCCAGCTGCAGTTCCCTCACCACTGCCATCTTGCAGCTGAGCCCTGTGCTCTCAAAAAGAGGAGGTTCCAGCCCCCTTCCTACTGCCAGACCTGGGGAGTGGTGGTTGGGGCTGGCACAGATCCGGCTGGGTACTGTGTATGCCTCATCCATCCCTTCTGCTCTGATGGCACCCCATCAGATGAGTGCACCCCCCTTCCTGAGCCTGAATCTCCTCCCACCCCTCATCCAGGGGTCCAGCAGCAGGACTTCTACTTTGGCCTGTGTCCTGAGCTCCTGTTCTAATGAGCTGCTGGGCCCACATGGTCCTCACCAGGCAGTGGTGTGGCAAGACCTGCCTGTGGCTGTGGACAGACCCTGCAGCCTGGTGGCATCTGTAGGCTTTGGAAAGGCCAGGTCACTCTCCTGCCAGGGCCAATAGGATTCCTTGCCTCTCACCTTGGACCCTTTGTGATGGATCAAGTTTTGATTGGAAGATGAAATAGGAGCGAAATAAGAGGTCTTCAGATCCAGAGGTCTCCACCCCACTGCCTCTCCAGACACGTCTGTCCCCTGTTTTACTCCACGTTTCGGGACTGACTTCAGCTCAGGAGATGAGAGGATTTTTGTTTTCACCAGTTCAGGTCTTATTTGCAAATAGTGCTGGGATACTGAGATTCGTCTACCTGGGCTCTTATGCTAGACAGCCACATGAAAGGGGTAGAGCCACACAGCTGAGCACAAGCCTCTCCGATTTCAAAATGGCCCTGGGGGAAGAGGGAAGATGAATGAAGAACTTTCCAAAGAAGAGTCACGTGGTGGATAGGATATGATGCCTTCCCGTTTCTGAAGGCCTGACTGTTAGGTGGCCGAGGGAGCCTTGTTCTGCGTATCCAAGAGAGCAGAAAGGGATCTTGGCCTGGAGGCAGGTTCGGTTCTGTGTTGGGAGCTTGCTCCCAATCAGAGCTCTACAAGAGGGAAGGCACTAAGTACTGCCTTGGGAGACTGCGAGCGCTCCGCTGAGAGAGGTGTTCCCAGGCTGGACAGCTCCCTGATGGGAAACTGTCCAAAGGATTTCTGGCTTTAGTGGAAGGCTCAGCTAGGTGCTCTAAGTAGTCTTCCGACTCAGGTTCTCCAGCGATGTGGGTCTTACAAGTGTCAGATACGTCTGTCCTGCAAAAGAAGGGCGCCAACAGCAGGGACCAGATGACTCTCTCTGCCCCACCCCCTGGGGCCCACCTTCGAGTAGTGGCGGCTCCGGAGACACCCCTACCCCCTCTCCAGTCCTCTAGCATGGGAAAGGGCTCGGGACCCGGGAAGGGGACCTGGATGGCGAGGTAGCCCATTGGCTGCGAGGCGCCATGTGAACGGTGCTGGTTGGTTGGCGGGAGGGAGGAGGAGGCGGTTTCCCGGGTAACGGGAGGGCAAGGAGCGGCTGCAGCGGCGGCGGCGGCTGAGGAGCGCGGGCCGGAGCGCGGTGCGAGACCGGCTGGAGGCGGCGGCTCCGCGAAGCCGCGTGGGCGCAGGTAGGAGCCCTACGCGCCGCCGCCCCGGGGCCGGGCTGGGCCGGGCTGCTCGGCGCCGGGACTGGCCGGTGGAAAGTTTGCCGCACGATGGGACCGGCAGGGAGGAGAGGACTTGGGGATGCTCTGTGCCGGGCTCGGGGGCCGGGCAGGGCGGAGACTGCCGGCGGGGAGAGGGCTGGTCCCGCACGGAGCGGCGCGGGGCCACACCTCCGCTCCGGGACCCTGGCGGAGGGCCGGGGCCTCCTTAGCCCTGGGGCCGCGGCACAGAGACCCAGCGGGCGGACGCACGGCGACCGGCGCACGCCGACGGTCGGCGGGCCCTTGTTCAGAGATGCTCTGGGAAAGTCTTCCCCGGCAGATGCGGGCTGGGGCGCGCTGCGCGGTTCTCCGAGGCGGTTCTGCGAGCTCTGGGGCGCACTTTCCCCGGCTCCGGCTCCGGCTACGCTGCACATGCCCCCATCCAGAGTGGGTGTGCGTGCCTGAGGCTGGGTGTATCTCCTTGTGCGTGTTCTCGTGTTTCTGGATGTCTTCTGTTTGTGTGTGTCTGTGCATCCCCCTCTGCGTGATTGTGTCTCCGGGTGTATCCTCACGTCCGGGTTCCTCTGTGTTGGCTGTTGGCGTGGGTGGCTGTGAACGCCCTCTCCGGGTGCTGGTGTTTGAGTATTGTGTTTGTGGATCCTTCTGTTGGCGTCTCTATGTATTTTGGGGTTTTGTGGGTGTCTCTCCTCTCTGTGTGCTTGTCTGTGTATCTATGAGTGTGTGTGTGTGTGTGTGTGTGTGCGCGCGCGCGCGCGTTTTGTCTGTGCCGGTGTTTTCTAGCCACCTCTGTCTCTGAATGTAGGTTTGGTACCTGTCTGCGTGTGTCCCTCTCTGGGTGGATGTGCATCCTCGTGTGGGATCTGAGCTTCTGTGGGTATCTGTGTGTGTGTGTGTGTGTCTGTCTGTCTAGGTCTCTACTACGTAGTGTCTACTACGCCTGTGTCAGTCTGTGTCTGAGTCTCTTCACTGTGTCTGTCCCTATCCGTGTGTGTGTGTGTGTGTGTGTGTGTGTGTGTAGGTGGATCCGAGCCGGGGCCACTAGGCCGGGCCTCCCGTTTCCCTGGCGTTCTCTCTCCCGTGCTCCGGGTAGCCGCGGGCGGAGGGGCGAGGGCAGCGGGCGGGGAGGGGGCGCCCGAGCTCCGGGGGTCGCGGCGCTTCCAGGGTGTGCGCTCCGCTGAGCCGGCTCCTTTCTTGCCAGCAAAGGGACCCCAGCGGCGGCAGCGGCAGCCCGCGCCGCCCAGCTGGGGCCCTAGTGACTTATTTTTGTGTGTGATCCTTTCTTTTCTTCAGAGAAGAGGCGGGAGCACGCTCCGCTCGCTCGCCGTGCGCAAATAAAGGCGCCGGGGTTGGCGGCTGGGTCAGCTCTCCCCTGGCGGCTAAGCAGAAGTGGCCGGCTGGGCGGGCACGAGCAAAAAAAACCCCCAAATAAAAACCCAGCCCAGAAGTCACCATGCCTCTTTGGTTGTCTTTCTTACATCTTATGTAACTTATTTATTGATTGATTAATGAAAGGCTAGGTTTCCGAGAAGCCCTTCCGTTTCCCCTATAGGCACCTAAGACTAATTAAAACTGCTGTGTTGGCGATGAGTGTTAATGAGTCCATTCAAAAGACGATTGCACCCTTGTATCAGAAGCTTGACTCTGGTTATAAGATGAAACAGGTCGGGCTCCCTTCCCCCCACCCCCAATCTAGTTTAAAACCAGTTTCCCCAGTCTTGGAGCCACCTGGGGGCAGGAGCAGCTAGAGAGAGGGAGAGAAGTGAGGAGAAGGCCAAAGGGACTTTTCCCAATTTTGGACTTTGGAGAATTTAAGAAGAATGTTTCTCCAAAACATATGAAGTGGGCTCACAATTCCAACACCCAGGCAGAAGGAAGGAGTACATTCCACCTGGGAGGGCCTGGCCTGTGACTTGTCTGGCACCTGGAATCCCAAATTGGCATTTAGCTGGCAATGGAGTTTTACTGCAGGAAGGGACCTCCGTGGGCCTCTCAGAAGGGTGCCCCTATGTCTGAGACTAGACCCTTTCCTGGATCCCCATGTGCTGGGGTGTACCTCTGAATCGGTCTTTAAAATTGTTTCCCCTGGGAATTGCCAAGAAGGCAGGAAGGATTTGGGCAGATGTGGAGCGAGACGTGAAGCCTTTTGGAGACGGTGTTTGGACCAGGCAGGAGGAAGCCCTGGCAGCGGGTTTGGGCTGTCTTTAATACATCTGGACCTGTCTTCTGGACTTTAAGGAGAAGCCAGGGCTTGCCCACAGTCCCTGCCCCCACCCCCAATCTTATGGTGCAGTCTGGCCCAGCCCTTTCCTCACTCCCCCTTCCCTCCAAGCTGCTCCTGACCGACTTATGGCACAGAGAGGAAAGCTGCTGACATGTTGCTGCATTTAGGGATCAATCCAGCAAACGTGTTGACTTCTCAACAATCTAGTTAAATGTTCTCTTAGTCCTGCCTTTCAGCTCTTTTTTATTCAGTGTGTTTAAACTTCCTGAGATTTCTCTGGGCAGTAAGAAATCAGAGCTTTTACGTCAGGGCTTGCTCTCCGAAGTCCGCCCTCCCCAGTCAGGAAGCGGATTGGACATGGCAGCTAGTTGGTAGCAGCATCCTCGTTTCTCCCCTTCCTCGGGTACCCCTCCCCACCCTGGCTGTAGCAGGAGGACAGCGACAGCCCCAAAACTGGTGGAGACTGACTCCCAGAAAAAACAAAAGGCTCGCAGGAGGTGTTGAACATCCTCCCACTCCCCGCTGCTGGGGAGGTGTTTCTGGGGTGAGAACGTCTGTCCCCATGTGCACTTGGGGCGTGTGCACCGGCTGGCGTGATGGGATGTGACAGGGTCTCACCCGGGAGGAAGCGAGGGCCTGGTGCAGAGTGCAGAGCTGTTCTCAGATACAGAGAGATCCCAGAGCTGCGAATGAAGCGGCCCCTCTGGAGATGGCCCTTCCCAGTAGGAGATCCTTTTGGCACCTGGCTTTTTCCTTTTATTATTATTCATGAGGAGAGCCAGGAGCTGTAAAAAGTGTAGACTCTGGACTCAGGCTGCTTGTGAAAAGCCAAATGACAGGGATCCTGCCAGAGAGGCACGGTTATGAGCAAGGGCCTTGAAGTCAGACCTGGGTTCCAGTTCCAGCCCTACAACTGCCAAGCTGTGTGACTTTAGGCAAGTTACTCGACCTTCTCAATCTTCAGTTGTCTCATGTCTAACTAAGAACCCCTAATTGAAGCAAGATAACTGGCACATAGCAAGCCCTTGATTGCGATTTGTTGAAAGAATGAATATGTAAAGCAGTAGACAGCGCCTGGCATATAGTGAGCATTCAGTGCATGCTAGCGGTTGTTATCTTTAGGTTACCTGCTCTGCGTCAATAGATGATCTTGATCTTTCCACTCTTACGTGCTATCCTTATTCCCACTGTATATATGAGAACACGGAGGCTCAGAGAGGTTAAGTTACTGGCTCAAGGTCTACAGTGAGTTTAGTTGCAGAGTTGAGGTTCAAACCTAGCTCTGTCTGATCCTCTAGTTTGAGGTCTCAGTTTAGATTCAGAAAAGGGTAGTTCTTGGAGGCAGTTTGCCACAGTTTATTTGCATTGTGATCTGGAGCTAAAAAGAATGGATCTGAGAGGTTTCTCCTTTGCCAGGGATCCCTTGAAGGGGCTGTGGAGATGGTGATGGGGGCAACCAGAGGGCTTCTGCTATTTCCTGGGCCAGCAGAGGGCTTCGCTGATGCTGCCTCTTGTGTCAGCCACCCTGGGGTGTACGAGATGCCCCTCTTCTGCTCTCATCAATTCTTGCCAAATTCAGAACATTTGTGACTTGGGAATTCATTTGCAGAAATCTGCTCTGGCCGGGTGTTGTGTGTGGTGTAGGACCTTCAGTCTTTCTGCAGCTTCTCTCCCAAGAGAAGCATTTCTCTTCTTCCTCCTACCAGCCCTTTGTGGCTGAATCTCTCCCTGCCTTTTAACCTGCTTTGGCATTGAGCTGTGCGGAAGCCTTTTGTGATAGAGGATGGCTTCGGCCTCATTCCAGAGTAGCCACTGGTCAGGACAGCTGCAAGGGAGGGTCTGAGGGCTTCTGTCTACTGCCCGCTGCGGCCGGATCTGGCCACAGCTTTCCCGGAGGCTGGCGCGGCCTGAATAGTAGAATGGCTAGTGCGTTGATTAGAAACGCTGGCAAGAAACTAGTGCCTTTTACTAAAGGGCTTTTTTCCCTTTTTCCTTTCTTTCCTGGTAGTGCTGGTGCTATGTATGGGAAGAGGCATTCATAATTATGTATTGGGGCATCTTCATGGGGCTTCTCATATATGTTCCCACTTCTCAGATGCGTTCATGGAAGGGTGCACCCGTGGGAAACATTTTCCTTGGTACTGAGGTCCCTCTTCTCTCCTCCCTGTCTGTCCCTCCAAGCTTCTGTGACGTCAGCCAGGAGGTGACTGGGTGCCTGCTCTGCCTGCAGGTTCTGAGGCAGGGAATGCGGCTCCGTAGCACAGTTGCCTCTTCACTCTCAGACAATCGAGGCTGCTCTTTTTCACCTCCCCAGCGGACCCTGGTGTCTCGCCTGCCGCACACTGCCTCCGCACCTGTAATTGGGGGGAAAATGTTGATGCCTTTTTGCTTCACAGACCGTTGCTTCCCTGTCTCCTCATACCTGAGTGCCTTAGTCCTACGATGATGATGACGATGCACTCCACATAGGTGTGAAAGAGAACTCATTTCCGGCTCTGGCATGCTTATTTCAAGAACGGGGTCCTCCGTGTGTCTTGAGGAGTGGGGAACCCATGAGGTCCCCCGGTTGCTTGCCTATGGATGCACTCGGAGTACTGAGGGGCTCGGAGGAAGATTGCTGGCTGCTGTTTGGTTTGGGCTCCAGATGGTGGTCAAGACAGCTCAAACCTGTACTTCTCCACAAAAGACAAATCTGACTGTTGAACCTTTTCTCCGCAGGTATGGGTCTTACTCTGTGAAGGAAGATGACAGCCCGGGAGGGGAGCAACCTCTGTGATGAACACTTGCAAGAACTGTGAGGGGCGGCTTTGCGAGCAGCATTTATGGTGATTTATGGGAGTCAGGGGCTGGCGGAGAGGGATGTGGATGCTATCAGCTCTGTGGATTAAATGCCCATTTACATTGTTATTGACGTATAAATTATCTGTGCCAAGGAGACAGTGAGGGAAAGGATTTCTGGGGCAGTAATGTGGCACGTGCCCCAGGATATGGACTCGTCTTTGCCCAAATCTGTCCTCTGGGCTCTCAGGAAGCCAGCCTTGGAACTGAAGTAAACCCCCAAGTCCCAGCTCTCACGATGCCAGCAGCAGCCGCCCTCATTGCTAAGGCAGCGATGGCGAGTGAGGTTCCCGAGTGGATTCTAAGAAGTCTGGAAGACCTTTGAGGAGGTAGCGTGGATTTCTTCGGCTGGCGGGAGCTTTGTCTGGCGGCGTGTATGCATCACTTTTGCCTGGGTTGTTTTCTTCCTCTGTGGATTTGGAAGCATCGCTGAAGGAGAGAGGGGATTTTATTCCTGGGAAATGGAATCGGTTTCTGAGTCCAGCCAACAGCAGAAGAGAAAGCTGGTTACCCATGGACTGGAAGATCAAAAGAGGGTAAGTGGCAGAACTTTGTCGCTTGGCTTATGGTGCTGGAATTGCTAAGCATGATTCAGAGAGCCCAGGTGGTCCTCAGAATGTTGTTGTCGTCGATTGTGCTTGTTTGTCTTTCCTCTGGTTAAGGAGCCAGGGTGGTGGCTTGTGATTTGCCAGGTCCTACTGCTGCTTGAATCCTTGACTTGTTGATAGGGTGGGAGAGAGAGAAAGAAGGGAAAAAAAATTCAATCCTGGAGCCAGAAAGGCAAAGATTTATAAGCTTTAGCTCAGGGAGTTGACAAAAAGTGTTGGTGTTCTCTGAGTCAAATACGAGCTTATTTGTTCTGAAGGCCCATTTGGGATTCACACACTCTTAGCACCTTTTGGAAATGGTGCTCCTGACAGCGGTGTTTTTGTCTGAGTTATTCTCCGTGTGGTCTGCTGGCTCTTGTGTTTATGGATCAAAAACATATCCTACTTCACTCTTTTGCCCCATCTGTGAGAATGTCACAGCTGTTTAAAAAGGCCCGTTGAGTGAAGGTCGTTTGCTGTCATCGGTCTGAAAGCCACCATCACCCAGGATCTGTATCTACCAGTTAAAGTTCAGCTTGTCTTTAAAAGCCAGACACATTGGGGAGTAGCACCGAGTGGCTGCTTGTCTGGGAAGAAGGTTGAAACAATGTCTCCTCACTCCCTCTTGGGGGAATTGCTGAGACCAGGGTGTGGTAAGGGTTAAATACAGCTCACGCAGAGCCAGAGTCTATGTGAATCTGAAAATGATTTCTGATATTTCCTTTGAAATGTTGTAGATGGTAGAAAAACTTCTGGTGTTCTCTCAGTGTGGGGTGGAGTGTCCCCTCTCCTCGTGAGTCTCGAAGATCATCTCTTCCCCGTGTGAACTACACATGGAGGTGAAAACTAGCCTTATAACTCGTCCCTATAATTTTAGCTGTTTATGTGTGTGTGTGTGAAAGAAGGATTTTGTATGGGGTTTTGCTCTTTCAAAGGATAAAAATAGATTGAAACAAACTACTTTTTAAAAACATAGATACTGACTCCATTCTTAAAAAAAAAATTCCACTCCTGTGACTGCACTCCCGGTAATGCAGGAAGAATACCACTATCTTAGGCGCCTGGGTAAGTGAAATTTGTCTTGCGATGTTTGATTTTGTTCAGTGTATAACCTGTACACAGGAGACCTGTCTGCTCCTATTTGTACAGGAGCTCTCTGAGAGATCGGAGGAAAATTGATAATTGTTGTGAACAGAACCTGGGATTGACTGCATTTTAGTAAGTGTTAGCCACGTTTGGTATCCAGACACTTAGTGGAGGAACATTTGGGACCTCTGACACTGTAGAAAATTTTAATTGGGCTGGTACACCGAGATAATATGCAATTATGACGGCCTCTCCTTGGCTAGGTGTAGATGTCTGCATTTCCCATCTGTTCTTGGCTCTGGCTGTGTTGGGTCCACATGTACTTCGGAGCCTCTGGAAGTAGAATGTAACCCCTAGTGAGGCTCTGCGGCAGCTGGGGTAACATCAATTGGTTATGCTCAGCTGACATTCATTTTAACTTGAACTCTAGCCGTCATGGCGATTATTAAATTTATAATGATATATGTAAGATCCATTTTAATGACTCTCTGTGCTTGAGTGAGCTCTCGCTTGTGCGGGCAAAGTAAGGCTTAATAGAGTATTACATTTCGTCTCCTACCGAATGTTCCGGGCAGTGGTTGAAACTTGGCTTGGGAGGAATTAGATTGTTTTTCCTGATAGGCGTCGTGATCAAGTTCCACATTGCTCGAGTACAGTCTCTGGGCTTCTAGAAATACCACGACTGCAGCGGCTTCTCTTGGCGGCGGCAGCCTCTGTTGGTGTGTGCGTGTGTGTGTTTGTGGGTAAACACACACCCCATTTGCGTCAAGTGTGAAGCTAAACAAGCCTCCCAGCACGCAGCCTGTAGTGTCTTGTCCACGGAGCTGAAAGGCGACTCGGCAGTGTTTTGGCTCAGATATCGCGGGTGAGCTGAAAACTCCTCTTCAGGGGGGATTGGCTGAAAATCCAACAAAGGCACAGTCGAGGCATCTGCTGGGTTGCTGGGAAGGCTCTGCCAGCACGCTTACGTTACCAAGCGTTCACTGGCAGCAGATCCTGTGGCACTGCTGTCAGTGTGTGTGTGTGAGATTCAATTGACAGTTGTGGGATAAGCTGGGGAGACAAGGCAGGGGGAGAGTGGCTACCTTCAATTTTGCTCTATTTCCTACTGTCCTGAGCAGCAAAAGCCACTTTCTCGAGGGTTTGGTAGGTTTCATGTGCCTCGTTGTAGCTTGGCCCTTGTGTGGGGTTTCATGCAGATGAAGGGTCTAGTCCAGGGCTCCTCTGGGATCTGGGTCTTGGGAGGTATCTGCCTGTGCTTTCTGCGGTGAAGAGTGCTGTGAGCTATGGGGTGAGAAAGCTGAGTTCAAATGCTGTGTGTGTGATAGTTGTGCAACCCTGGGAAAGCTGCTTAACCTCCCTGATCTTTAGAGTCTACATTTTTAACAGAGGACAGTAACATTTAATTACAGGGCTGTTGTTAAGATTAAATGAAATAAAGCTGGTAAGGAATTTGGCACTTGGTAATTATTTAAGAAATGTTCTCTATATGCTTGGGGCAGTTTCAATGTGGGATTGCTTTTTTTTCTTTTGTTCTTAGAGGGCTGCATGTGATTTTGTTTTAAATCATTAGAAAAAGTACTCAAGTAATACCTACTTATTACACATTCAAACCATTTAGAAGAATGCAGAGAGTGTAAATTCCTCTTTTCTCTAATTCTCTCCAGCAGTGACTACTGATAACAGTTTGGTGTATAGCATTCCTGATTATTTTTGGTTTGCATTTCTTAATAAAATAGAATCATACTCTATATATTTTTAAGCAACTTGCTTTTTCATTTAATATAGTATGGATATCTGTCTGAATCATTGCATACGTACCTACCTAATGCCTTTTAATGACTGAATAGAGTTTCACTATAGAATGGGCCAAAATTTTTAAACTAATTCCTTATAGGTGTACATTTAGGATGTTTCCAGGTTTTTGGTTTTGCTTTGTGATTTTTTTTTGGTATTACAAAATTCTTTTATTCATCTACTTAACAAGTATTTATGAAGTGTCTTCCATGTGCCAAGCACCATTCTAGGATCTAGGTATCAACTAGACGGACAAGGTCTCTTCTTTTCCGAGGCTTACATTTTGGACCAGCATTGTCCAACAAAACTCCCTGCTGTGACGGAAATGTCCTATTCGTGTACTGTACACATCAGTAGCCACTAGCTGTATACAGCCACGGAGCACTTGAAATGTGGCTAGTGTGATGGAGGACTTTAATTTTAAATCTTATTTAGTTTTAATTAAGTTAAACTTAAATAGACACATGTGACTAGTGGCTACCGGATTAGACAGTGCCTCTCTGAACAGCAAACAACAGGAATTAACGACATCATCTATTTGCAGACAATGGCCTATCCTCTAAAGAAGATAGAGCATAGTGGTGTAATGGGCGAGGGAGGGGTGTGTTTCATATTTATAATTGTTTTTAATTTCCTTTTTAATCGAGGTATAACAAGTCAAGTAAAGTGCATGCTTCTTAAATTCACAGCTTGACGATTTTTTATACCTCTTATACAGCTGTGCAGCCACCACGCAGATCAAGGTATAGACCCCTTCTTGCCCCCAAGAGGGTGAGTTTTAGCTGGGTGAAGGGGACAGCTCCCGGAGGGAGTGTCCTTTCTGCGGAAACCTCAGTGATGAGAAGCGGCCGGCCATGGGAGAGTCAGACGGCCGGCTTCAGCCGTGGACGTGCCCACTCTCCCTGCAGCAGGGATGGGTACCATTCAGAACTGCCCCTTTGGTGACTTATCTTGGCGCCACTTATGCACGGCAGCTCCCTATGCATGCCTGGCACTTGTCAACTTCAAATTCTGTGCTGAAGTCAGGAAAAATCCAGAGAGGCAGGGGGCTGCAAATTGCCACGGAGAGAAACTCAGTGAGGTAAGTACTGCTCAGTGCTGTATGAACCTACTTAGCTAGCATAGATGGGAGAAGTAAAATTTCCCTGACAGACGCCTATTGATCAGTCAAGGGAATGACTTTTTGATTGATTTTTCTCTACTCCTCCTTAGAAGTTTGTCCTTCACAGACAGGGCTTTCCCACAGAGGATGAACACTGTAAAATAAGAATTGTTCAGGGTTTTTTAAGATACGTGGTGACTGAGTGGTGACAAAGATGGTTTAGTTTGAATATTCTCCTGGCTGTCAGCTTCTCAGCATGAAAGGCTCCTGGAGACAGTTTTTTTAAAATGACTTTGGCAAGGGTGAACACGGGCTTCGTGTAATTAAAATTTCCAGGGTTGGCTGGACTGCTCTGGATTGCCAAATCCTGCCCTGCAAAGGGGACTGTTTTATCATACTTGCCACATCAGCCTCTCCTCTTCATTTCTGTTAACAGTATCCCCAACTTCCCTATCACCTGTGGTTGCAGCTGAGAATCACTTGACCTTCCCCTCCCTCCCCTCAAGTCCACTAGCTCTTCATCCAGTTGTCAGCCACACCTGCTCCTGTACCACAGCGTATCCTATCTGGCAGCTGTCTCTTCTTTCTAATCTCACTGCCACTACCCTAGTTTCAGGTCCAGGAACTCTTCGTGCCTGGCTGATGGCACAGCCTCCTGGCTGGCTCTCTTGTTTCCATTTCTCCTCTGGTCCATCCTCCACTCCTGGCCAAATTACTCTTCCCGGAGTCCAGCTGTCATCATCCTATTCAGTGATTTCCCACTGTGTTCTCAGAAGAAGACACCCTCCCCAGCCCCGGCACTTGACGCTGTGCCCGACTTCTAGGGTGTAATAGGTAAGAGCTCGAATCTCACTGGAGTCTTGTAGACCTCAGCTTCAAACATGGGAAAGTTCTGTTACCCCCTGAGCTGTTCCCCAGGGGTATTTACTCATAGGTCGTCAGGTGCTTAGCACTGTCCCTGGCACATAGGAAATACTCAATAAGTGGGAATTGCTGTGACTGTTAGAGCCTCCCATTCTCTTACCCAAATCTTCTCTTCTTGCCAAACTCTGATCGCTGTTCCATGAACAGCCCTCAGATTTCCCCCACTTCTGAGTCTTTGCTTATGCATCGTGTCCACCTGGAAGGCCCTCCCTCGAGCCCTCTCCTCCATCCTCCGTGAAGAATGGATCCTCCTCATGTTTCTGACCTTGGTCAAATGCAGCTGGGGTAGCAGTTCACCACACTCTCCTGTGGCCCAGGTGTTTCCCCACCTCACACCCCTGAGCCAGATTGGTGGCTCACTGAAGAAGGTACAGGTCTTGTCCATCGCTTCACCCCCTGGCACACAGTAGGCCCCAATAAGTGTTGGCTGAATGCGTGAATGTTACTTGTTGCTTTGAGATTCCTCTTTCCCTGTGCTCCTGAAGCTATCTTCCAAAATGAGTGGTTTAATATGTTATTCACTCTTGTAGAAAGAAGAGGGAGAAATAAGATTCAAGGAGATGGTTAGGAGCTCTCTGCAGGGATGGAAACATTTGATTAAGGGAGGCTGGAGTGGGGCTGGTGAGTGGAATAGAAAAAAGGGGTGTAGAGAAGCAAGGTTTTGAAGGAAGAGGCAGGAGGGTTCGGGTTAGTGAACAGACCCAGCTGACGGAGAGGGTGACGCTGAGGTGCTGCCAAGCTTCAGCGCAGTGGTGGCTGGAGGGGATTTGCAGCCTTTTGGATGGAGTGACGAGCAGCAGTGACACTTTCTAATGCTTCTCCTGGCGGAATCCCCTCTCACTGGTTTGCACCAGTGGAAGCAGGGCAGTTATCATTTCTTTTCAGGCAAAGAAGAAAAACAAGGCACATATATTTTAAGGTAGTTTTTCTAAACACACATGGCTAGGTTTAGTGAATTTTTCAGAAAGGATTAAGACAATAGATTAATGGACCAAAGACAGGAAAAGTAACTAACGTATTGAACAGCCACTGTGTGCCAGAGTGCGCTAGGTGCCCCTTTGGTTTCATCTCATTTAGATCTTCCCCGAGCCCTTGATGTGGGTATTATTAACCCATTTTACAGGTGCGAAAGCTGTGGTTAAGGGACTTCTCCAAGGTTCACCACTTGCTTTGTCTGCTAGACTCCAGCACCTCACTGTTTTTCACTTCGCTGTGGGGATTATCTCTCTAAGTTTTTAAAACTGGATTTTATTGCTAAAATTGCTTTTTCCAACTTCCTTGCGTTTGTGTACGTGTGTGTCCTTGGACACACACACACGTACATGCTCTGTAGCGGGATTGGCCTTTATGACATCTTACAGGTGTTGTTCATCCGGGAACTATGGCCACATCATTCCTCAAGTCAGAGCTACAGGCCACCACCCTCCCCAAGGCCAGTCACAGGCCGTGGTGAGGCTGAGCTGCTGTAGAGGCATTCCTCCGCCCTGGTGAAGGAGCTCCGAGGAGCTGCCACTGTGGGTCGGGGTCTGGAGGGATGGATACTCACAGGACAGGTGAGGCTGCAGCTCCAGCCCCAGCTCCCCGAGCTCTTTCCAGATGAGCTGAAGCGCTCACTCTTCGGCATGGGCCGTGCTGCCGCTGCTGCCCCTTTGGATCCAGAGGTAGTAGCAGTTACAAGTTGATCTGCCTCCTGACAGCTCCCTGCCTGGATGGCCAGCCTGTCTTCCTGGCGTGAATGGAGGGGTTGTTAACCAAACGCTCGGGGGATGTACACTGAGGACCTACCACAGCACATTTCACATGTCATTGAAGGAGGATGGAAAGAGACTGTAGCTAGATGCAACTCAATTCAGTAAGTTTAGAGCCTCTGCTCAGGTATAGGGGGAGAGAGGAGAGCAAGGAGTCTGGCCAATGCCCTGCCTTCGTTTCAATGCAGACTGTGAGACAGGACAAGATCAGTCTCATTCATTCATTCATCCCACATTCATTTATTGAGCACCTACTGTATGCCAGCCAGCCACAGCATGAGGCACTGGGGTCACAATGATGAACTTAGATACTGTCCCTCATCTCTTGGCACTTTCAGTGTCTTGGAGGAGTCAGTGACAGTGACATTAGATAAGTGTCTGTCTGGTTTGGCGAGGTCAGAGGTGGAGGGGTTTCCCTGGAAGAGAAGGAACTTGAGCTCTGCCTGTGAGGGACCGAGTGAGAAGCACCCTGGAGGGAGGACTAAATAAGCAGCTCACAGGTGGACTGAACTGTGTCCCCCTGCCCCAAATTCATCTGTGAAGCTCTAACACCCAGTGTGACTGTGTCTGGGGATAGGGCCTTCGAGGAGGTGATGAAGGTTAAATGAGGTCCTAAGGGTGGGGCCCTATCCAATATGACTGGTGTCCTTGTAAGAAGAGGAAGAGACACCAGGGATGTGTGTGCACAGAGGAAAGGCCATGTGAGGACAGAGTGAGTAGGTGGCCGTCTGGAAGCCAAGGGCAGAACCCTCAGGAGAAACCGGACCTGCTGACACCTTGATCTTGGACCTCCAGCCTCCAGTACCGTGAGAAAATAAATTTCTGTTGTTTAAGCCACCCCGTCCATGGTGTTTTGTTATGGCAGCCCTAGCAGACTATTACAGTGGCAGATAGTGAGAGAGAGTGGGCGTAAGGCATTCTGCCTACAACAACCCAGACTGTAAACTCCCTGAGAGCAGATGCTAGGTCAGTTCCCCAGCATCCAACACACCACCTGAGGCTGGTAAGTGTTTGTAAATATTTGTTGAGTGAGCAAATGCATGAAGGGAAAGGATGAAGAGAGAAAATGGAGAGCCTGGACAACCTATGTGAACAGTAGGGATTTTATCCGGTGGGCACTGAGAAACCACTGCAGGCTTTGGAATTAGGGGATGCCCTGAAAGTGGAGCTTGGGAAGACTTTAGAATAATCGGGGGTGGCTAGGGAGGGGTGAGGGTAGCAGTGTGGGTGACAGATCCTGGAATCAGAGAGACCAGTTAGGAGGCCACAGCAGTGATGTGGGCATTCGGCGAGAAGCTTCTACTCCAGGGCTAAGACAAAGGGAAGGGAAAAATGAGCAGAGATACAAAGGAATAGAATTTGGCCAGCAACTGGATATGGTTGACTCGGGTCCCAGGTGGCTTGAATCCCAGGAGTCTCCACGGTTCAGAGCCCCCCGTGTGTTTGGTAGAATGGTGTCCGATAGCCCAGTGGCACTTTGGAACATGACTGTCTTATGCACCTTGGATGCACCGTGATCTCCTGCACAGTCATAACAGAGCAGTCAATGCTCTCTTCATTTGGTGGGTGAGGTCTGTGAAGCATGGACAGGTGAAGTGACCTGCCCAAGGTCATACAACTTGTTAATAACCAGATGGGATGAAGAGCTCTAGCCCTTTTCTCCTCCAGTTTAGGGTCACTTTCCAGAAAATACAACTGCCTTCCTCAGGCAGCAAAAATGAATGCTGATGTTTTGTTATTTCAGCCTAATTCTCAGTGGGAAAGAAGACTTGGCATGTTTTGGACCCGACTTTAAAGATACTGGAAAAGTTAGGTTATTTCTGGTCCTAAAGGTGCTAGCAGTTGAACAGTAATTCTGGCACCTCATAGGTTCCTCTCCCCATTTATTTGAAAGATACATATAAATTGCATGAGGATAGCTCTGAATATAAGTAAAATGCATTTCCTTTGGCCCTCCAGCTCTATCCCAAACTGGCTTCCATGAACCTTTTTGCCGAGTCCTCAGCACAGAGAAGGGCCGAGATTTAATTATAAGAAATGGTAGCAACGCCAGCTTTCCTGCTGGCATCCTATGTAGGGATCCGGGGTTGGCATATTTGTTAAAGCCCTTTTACTTACCTGATCTCTTTAGACCTCACTTTTTCCTGTTGGTCGGTACTCTGTCATCATTCACTCCTTTCTTAAACTCTCTAAACTAACGTCTTAAACTGCAGGGAAAAAGAGTGACAATGTCACCTGGGTTGTGTGGGATTTGCTAATAACACAACTTTGGGACTTTATTACATTGGATAATTTATTTATCCTTTCTAGCCTCTGCTTCTTCCTCTTCAACATCAGGCTGATAATAATAAAACCTTTAGTGAGGACTGCGAGGTAGAATGCACTGGAAGTATTTAACACGGTACTTAGCGTACAGTTAAGGATTAAATGATATCCACTATAATTCTTATCATATGTTTCCCTTTCCTCATTTGGCAAAATCCTCTAAGTGGCATATTTGGGGAATAAAATATGGGTGGGGGAGATGGATGACTACTGCCGGTTCATTTGAGTTTACTTTTCTGGTTAACTGAAGGTATGATAAAATTACTTCTAGTTTAATCTTTCGTTACTGCGCATCTTCCTAAAAGAAAGTCTGCTTTTCTGCTTTAGAAGAACAGCCACTGAAAACAACCAAATCTTTCTTCATGTAGCTATCCTGTAGGAACTACCTTGGCCTCATCATTCCGCACATCGAATTACAGTTTACAGGACTCTGGCATGTGGGGATTAGGCTAACTCTTTTGTGTGGTTCTAAAACACTCCCCTGCAAGTTGCATTTTTGCTGGAATACATTTTATGAATTTTGTTTATTACACTTTGTGGCACCCTCTAACACCTCAGCACCAGGAAAAAAAAATCTGGTTACCTAGAGGTGAGTTCCAATTAACCAAGGTTTTCCAAATCCATCCTAGGTTACTTTGCTCCTAAAGCTTAGATCAGATCCTTCCACACCTGTTGTTTGAATCAAAATAATGACATCTCTGGCTCCCATCATTAGGGCATTAATTTTTAACATTGCTTCTCTCTGGGATAATTGGACAGAGAAGGACTTGGGGGATGGGAAGAGAGATGGGAGGAGACACGGATGGCAGAGCCGGAGTGGATGATTTTACAGTGCAGCCTCTTCAGAGGAGAGGGAGCATCTGAAGCCTGGCGTCTGCATTCCTGGTTCATTTGGGAGGAAGCAGAGGCAAGGATTGGGATTGGGGCAGGTGGCCAATGGAGCCAGATCAGGGTGGTTCCTGATGTGGGAACTGGGGGTCATTTGGGGAATGAGCCAGAGCTGTGTAACTGTATGTGTTGGAGAGGAAGGCTGAGAAATACACTTGGATTACATGGGAATTTCTCCCTTGGCTAAGCTGAGTGAGTAGAGACAAGGTTACTCAAAGCCTTGTCCATTTCCATGCTCCCTCGAACCTCTGGGGTCACAGTGGGACTTGAGGGACAGGAGTCAACATCTTGATTACAACTGGCAGAATCCTATGTCTTTCATCTCTTGTACAGCCATCACAGAGGTACCAATCTGGACACCTGGGAACGTGGTGCCTTTATGTTCAGAATCCAGGTTTTTGCTAGCTTCTTAGGTAGGTGAATGCGTTTCCCTCAGCCCCGCCCCCAAAGGGTGGATTGTAGATGAAAGGCTCCCTCAAGTGTGTTATTCGAAGTTTAAGTTTAAATATTTCTCTCTTTTTTCACTGATATAATTAAAAACTGCAATAAGCAAAAATCCTTAATGACATGGGAAAATTTGCAGGAAAGCTAAAATGTAGAACAAAGAATTGTAGTTCTTACATCTTAGGCATCTCACTTGTGCAGAAGAGATGCAGAGGGCAAGGTATGTGCAAAGGCGTGTGGCGCTTGCATGCCGTGTCTGGGGGTGCCCCCCTCCCAGCACCTCAGTCTGTTCGCCAGCCCCAAAGCTCCCTGAACCCCATCACTTAGGGGTTTTATGGAGGTTCTAACACGTAGGCACGATTGATTAAATCGCTGGTCATGGTGACTAGCTTCATCTCCAGCCCCTCTCCTCTCCCTGGAGGTTGGAGGGGCGTGGGCTGAAAGTTCCAACGCTGTAATCACATGGTGGTTCCTCTGGCAACCAGCCCCCATCTTGAAGTTATCTAGGAGCCCACCGAGAGTCAGGTCATTATCATAAACTCAGGTAGAACAAAAGACGCTCCTCTGACCCCTGCACTCAGGAAATTCCAAGGGATTTGGAAGCTCTGTGCCAGGAATCAGAGTGAAGGCCAATTATATATTTCTTATTATATCACAATATCATAGAAGCCGTAGCTGCTTCTCTCATCTACTTTGCTGTCACTGCTTTCCATGAAAGGATGTCCCACTTCCTTGTTTCTCAGACATGTGGCCAGACTTCATCCTCTTGGGCCAGCTGACCCTCCTCGCCTGGTTTTCGGAAGGCATCCAGTGTCACCCTGTCTGTCCCTGTCTTCCAACTGTGATTCTGGTTATGTGTGGGTGGGTCTTCAGCTCCTCTTAGCCTGTGGTTGGGTCCCCTGCAGGGTCCACCCAGAGCCCCAGAGATCCCGCACACAGTGGAAAGTCAACACATAGTAGGATGCAGGACTACAAGGGGCACAGTGACCTGGAACAGACAGACGCCACCATAGCAGTGACAACAGCATTGGTACACGAACATCTTGTTTTCAAAGTGTCAGAGTTCGGGACCTGTTTTCCATCGTATAAAATAGTGGTTTGCTTTACAGAAGATGCCATCATGGAGTTCTTAGAGAACTTTAGAAAATTGTGATCTCTTGTTACTTTTCATAAATTTTCACTGTGCAAAGCTAGGTTTACCCACACAATATTTTCACTTTGGTTTTTCTACCTTCCATAGGAAGATATCTGGGCAAAATTTTATCATTAAGGGCACCTGAGCTTCCTTCTGAGGGCAAGAAATTCACATCTTTCTCTCTTTTGCAAGAATGAACTTGGAAGAAATAATCCCTTCTGAGATCCGTTTTCAGGTGTGTTTAGAGCCCACGTTCCATGGATGTGGATGATGGAGTGTGTGGAGACAGTAGCTTGCGTTTGGACAGGGCTGGCTCTCCTGGTGGAAACACCTGGGGTCTGTGCACCTTCAGCCCTTTCTCCAACCAGCCACACCCAGCCACTCTTCAAGATTCAGCTCACATGTCCATCCAGTTGAAACCATCCCTTCTTCTTCTCTCTTGTTCCTTCTTCTCTGACTCTTTTCAACTCTCTCTCTCTTTTTCCTACCTGATACATTATTTCATCAAATCACATGTGGGTTAGGAATGTGAGCCGTGGAGTCACACAACGAAATCCCGGCTCTGTGACCTCCAGGAGGTCGATTCACCGCCCTGTGCCTCAGCTCCCTTCTTTGTTCAGTGGGCAAACAATAGCTGCTGTGTCCTGGGCTCGTTATGAGGATCAGATGAGATAATACAAGCTCTTAGCTAGTACCCGGCAGACAGTAACTCTTCCGTAGATGCCGACCAGAGCGGTGACCGTGGCAATAAGGGTAGTTGTGTTCCCAATCAGAGTGGACGATGCTAGGGGGCAGGGATTGAGTCTCAGGTAAGTTTGTATCCTCCAGAGTCCATCGTAGTGCTAAAGTCATAGCAGTGCTCCATAAATACCCACTGGATTTAGAGGTGCCCAATTTCGTGCTTTCTCTTCTGTCTGCGTTGTTAGAATTGCACCTAAATAACTTAGTGTTTGGCTGGTACTTAGATCCATTTTGTAGAGTGCATGTGTCAGTGATTAAATAAAGGGTTTATTCATACATGTTTATCTTTCTAGAGTAAAAAGCACCCCACAAACCTTGTGCTTTTAAGACTCCTGCTCTTGGCCAGCTAATACGGAGCGTAAGCCCAAAGGGAGAGTCACCCTTGCTCTTTTAGTGTGAAGTGAAGGCAGGTCTGATTCTAGAAGCAGCCAGGGAGGGAGCATTAGGAACAGCTCTGAGAATGGGGAAGTCCTGTGGGAGATGTCAATAACCAAAATTATCTCTCATTTCAGCAGTCACTAAACAGAATCCCACCTGGCCCCTTCCCCTGGGGGGTGACCCCCCTCCCCCCCGTGTGGGGCACGATGGGCCCAGCATGGGGGACGAGGGAGCAGTCATTAGGGGTCGGGTTACCAGCGGGCATGACGTCAGGGCTGCTGCCGGCACCTAAGAGCCCGGAGATAGGCCACTCAGAGTGGCAGCAGCTGCAGCAGCGGCGCTGATGACCGTGCACTCTCCACGGAGCCCTGTGAGGTCTGAAGCTCTGAGTGGACTGAGGCAGGGCTGTTGGTAGCCTTCTCTCACTTGGAGGGGAGCCAGGGCTACTCTTCTTGCTCAGTCCTCCCCACAGGGTCTACTTTCTGCAGCTTTCCCGGGAGGCCAGTTTGCAGAGGAGGGGTGCCAGGAGCCCCTAGGTGGGCAAGAATAGGGGTGGTCGAGTTGAGGAAAGACTCAGGTCCCGGGGTGGGCCTGCCGGAGCTGCCAGTGGTGAGGAGAGGCAGAGGAATGTCCTGGCAAGAGCTGGCTCTGGAACCAAACAGGCCCAGGAGGAAATCCTGAATCCAGCCCTTACAATGGGGCCGTATGCAAACTGCTTCTCCTCTCTGAGCGTTTCCTCATCTGTCAGATGAGGACAATAACACTTTTCAGGGATTTTTTTTGTTTTGTTTTGAGAAGAGAGCCCTGAGACTGTCTGGTGCATAGTGAGAACTCAAGACCTGGCAGCTCCTGGCTACCTCCCTTTCCCCATCCTGTCACCCCCAAACATTAAACAGAGGACTAGCTAGAGTCTAGTAGCCGCGGTTTAGTAGCTGTGACACTGTTCCGACGAAGCCGTGTCAGCTCTTCACCTTTTGTTTGGGGCGCTGTCTGGAGCAGGTTCTTAGGTCTGGGTGGATTCTCTCTTTGGTATTTGGATCTTTAAGTCCAGAGTCGTCACTGTGTGGACGAAGACACTGAGGCCCAGAGGTGTCACCCAGAGTGGTAGAACCAGGCCTAGGCCCTCAATCCAGGTCTCACAGCACCATTTATAATTTCCTGACTCCTCAGGATCTTCTCACAGCCTCTGAGCATTTGCACGTGCTGTTCTCTCTGCCAAGAACAACTGCCCCATTGACCATGCTGAACTGTTTGTCCTCCTTGATGATTCAGATCCGGAGTCACCTCCTCTGAGAAGCCTTCCCTGACCACTACTTCCTGGCTGGGTTGGGGACCCCTCTTCTGTGTTTCCAGGGGCCCTGGAGCTGATCTCTGTGGTGGACTTCTCACGCTGTATTGTGGATGGCTGTTCCCCTTTCTGGCTCCCCTACTTGACAATGAGCTTTTCGTGGATTTAGGCTAAGTTTTGCTCATTTTTGTATTTCTGGTCTCATGTTGGCACATTGTAGGTACTCTAAGAACTGTTCATCCAATGAATGAATGAATGAATGAATTAATGAATGGATGGATGAACAAATAGCAGGGCTGTAAGGTGATGCTCATGGTAGTAGCTTTTCTAGAAAGGCTCCCACTGGCTCTGTTATACACGATGGTGGACCCCCAGCCCATCTATTTTTGGAGACTTTTGTGCCTCCCTCTGTGATGTCTCCCTCTCAAGTAGCCCAGAGTGCAGCCACCCACTGCCTGAGCTGTATGTCCATCCCGTGGGCTCTAAGGACTAGAAACGCTTCCAAAGTGAGCCCTGCAGATGCTGATATTTGGGGTCTTTATTTAAGGCAGCCCCTGCAGCCCCTTTCTTGTGGCTCTGTCCTTGGCTGACATACTCACAGGGACTGAGTTCCCAGAAGATGCATTATTGGAGACATCACTGTATTGCACTCCAGAACTTAATAGAAATAACCCCGGTGTGCATTCATTCATTCACTCATGCATTCATTCATTGTGTTCTTCCTTCTATTAGGGCACATAATCTCTAAGTGACTGTATATAACCTTATAACTCACACAGCTCCGGTGTCACTCAGAGCAGCCAATTAGATTTTTCCCAAAGGCCAGATTTTGGGGTCAGGAGGGCAGGCTGATGGAGCATTGACAAGTACTCTGATGTCAGCTTTAAAATATGTGGTAGAATCCTGAAGTAACATGCCCCCTCCCCCACATACACACACGCCCCCAGCGTCCAGCAGCAAGTTAGAAGATAGAACTGCTCATCTACCTTCCCCAGGGCAGGGAACAGCCAGCCAGACCCTCAGTCCCTGTGGGATTTGAAGCCCTAAGAATGGCTGCCACACTAATTTTGTTCCTGTGCAGACACAAACAAGCAAGCTTCCTCCTGATCTCCTTGTTTGTCTCTGGGTGAAGTCAGGAAAACTGGTGGGATGCTGAATGGGGCCAAGCTCCCCCCAGTTACCTCAGCAGGATTGTGAGAAACTGGACCTGGAGAGAGTCATTTCACTACTGTGAGCCTCAGTTTTCTCATCTGTGCGATGAGGCTAGTAATCCCACCTAAGGTTGTCCTGAGGATTAAATGAGGTTGTATTTGTGAAAATGAAAGGGATGCTAGCAGCTAATGTTCCTTGGGTACTTATTACCCACCAGACACTGTTATAGTTTCCATTTCATAAATAAAGAACCTGAGGCTCAGAGAAGTTACGTGCCACACAGCCGATAAGTGAGAGAGCAGGGATTTGTTGTCTGTGTGACCCCAGAGCCTAAGCTTTTAATTGCTCTAGCATATACTGTTTCAGGTTTTAGCTGTGTGACATTGGACGAGCCATTTCCCTCTCTGGTCTTTGGTGGTACCATCTGAAAGTGAGAGACTTGGCCTGGATTAATGCTTAGCTCCCCGTCAGCTCCAAATTCCCGGTTGTATTTTAACAAAGGACACATACACACACCGCCGTACAGCTCTTGCTTCCTCCAGTGCGGTCTTCTTTGAGCGTGGAAGGACTCGAGCATTTGCAGACTCTAGCTGAGAAAGTGTGCCGGAGGAGCCAGCAGATTGTAACGCACGTCTAAATAGCAGAGCCGAGCCTGCCTAAGTGGGAAATGGATGTTGTAATACAAAGGCAGTTAGCAGGCTCCTTGGAGGTTTCAGCAGGATGTAATTATGGTTCTTTAAAAAAAGGCTCGCATATGTTTTTGAGCAAACTTAACAGATGCCCGGATGTCATGTCTGTATTCTTTAGGGAGTCTAGGATGACTAATTTTCTGCAGCAAGTTCGCATAGCACATTGGAACGACCCATTGCAAATCAATTCCTAGGGTGCAACTTAATGAAAGCTTCATTGATGATTCAGATTAATAATCTAAAAACCTTTATAAAATGACCACAACTTCATTTCTGCCTGGTCTGCTCTGTGTTTGATAAATTAGATGGATGGTCCTCTTTGTAGTTGTAGCTTAATGGAATTCCTTTTAAAAAGAAATCCGCGGCCACGCCTGTTTACCGGGATTGAGGGTTTTAATGCTGTGTGGTTCGTTTCTGGTGCAACATCCTTTGCAAACTTTTGTGACTTCCTCAGAGATTTTCTTTGAGCTATGTTCCCTAGGGAGATCTTCTAGATGGTTCACTACCGTGTTATTGTAGAATTAAATGCACATTGATTCTGAAGAATCCATGCCCAGTCAAGGCAATTTGGGGGCTATTTCTGTACCCCAGCATACTGTATCCGGAGAGGTCTCCTGGAAACCCATGTCCTCCTGAGGCTGTTGCGAGTATTGAGCAGCCACATCAGGAATCGAAAGACAACAAGCCTAGTTTCTTTTGGTGGGAAACTTGACATCTCTTTTCTCGCTGGAGCTGTACGCAGTCTGATAAATTTCCGATTGAGTATTCTGCGTTGAGTGACTCTTGTTACCAAGACCTGGTTGCAGGCTTCCAGGTTCGCTTCTCTTTACTGGCTGCCTCGGAGCCAAGCAGTTTTCCTCGTGATAACAAATAGTTGAAGACAGTTGAAGATGGAAGCCTTGTACGTGTCTGGTTTGGGCAGAATGTCAGCCCGTCAGTGGCCTCCAACTATCATAACCTACCATAATTTCATAGCCATTGATCCCCCTCCTCCCCAATGCGTTCTCTCATTGGCCTGTTGCCCACATCCCGTAATTGTTCCAGTCACCTCGTGACCTTGCCTTTGCCGAACCTGATTAATACTGTGCTCGACACATTTCTCTGTTGCATCAAATACCAATTTGGCCTGAATGGGTGAAAGAATGGCTAACGAGGAAATGGTTCAGTGTTATTGGACAAGCCTTTTCATTGAGCAGGTTTTGGGAGGTGGGGGAAGAGAGGAGGCTGCACTGGAATATTTTGCTCAGCAAGTTTTCTCCAACTCCGTGGCAGAGTCTCATTCTAAGCACCCAAATGCAGCTCTTGTGCAGGAGAGAGTGTGTCATCTGATATCTGGTGACTCTGAGCAGTAGAGGCCTCATATGACACAGCTCTGTGGCGGGTGTTTGCCCACTCCTCAAATGTTTCTGCTAAACATTTTGGACCGAGAGGAGAGTAATTACAACACGGAGGAGAATGTTTATTTAGGAAGGAAGGAAGAAGGAGAATAGTCCTCTTTCCTCTGAAACTTTCTTTGTGTCCTGAAATGGCCTGGGAATGTGCTAAGTCAGAGGATGGAGCTGGGGAACCACAGAGGAGGACATGGCGCCCGTGCTCGCTGGCTCCCCACCGTGCACAGATACCTCATTTGCAGTTGCTTCAGAGGCCACGTTTGCTGACAGTTAATGTTAAGGGGACATAAGCCAGGAGATGTGGCTTCCAGGCTGTGTAACCGCAGACAGCTGTGCTCTCCGACTCTGAGTTTTGGGAGGATTCCACGACTCCCTGGGAAGAGGCATTTCCTGGAGGTGCCTGTAGCCTCACAGAGTGTCAGATGTGGAGGTTCCTTCAGAACGTCTAGTCCAAGCACCCATGTTACAGATGGGGAAACCAGGGGTCTCGGATAGCAAGTTGTCCTTTCTAATCCCCACCATCATTGGAAAGAATTGCAGAAAAGTGGAGACAACCGCCTTAAACAAGTTGTATTGAGCACTTATTATGCATTATTCTGTATTATACTGTACTTATTAAGAATTCTACATGCGTTGTTTCATTCAGTCTTCAGGAAAATCCCATCGGTAGGTACTATTTACCTCCATTTTACCAATGGGACGATGCAGTTTTGAGAGGATGTGTAACTTTCAAAGGAGTCAATATGCAAATCCTCACCCTCTGACGCTGCTCGACATCCAAATTGCCATGTTTTCCACCTGCCCACTGGGTCTAGTTTACCTCCCCTCATTTTACAGGTGAGGACACCAGTAACTCGAAAAAGGGAAGCAACTGGCCTAAGGCCACTCAAATAATTAGTGGAAAATATTGTTATTGCTACTGAAAATAGCTAACATTTATTGAGCTCTTGTTGTATACCATCGATTGTGTTGTGTGCTTTACATTCTCATATTTAGTTTTTACCACAGTCCTAAAAGAAGGTTGGTACCATTAGGTGTGGTAACCGAGGGCCAGGGAGGTTGAGTAACTTATTCAGTCATTTATAATTAGTAAGTCAGGCTTTAAGAGGAAGCTCCAAAATTCGACTGTCCTAATTCTACTTCATGAGGCCTGGTGTCCCAGCACCCCCTCTACACACCCATTTCCATATCTCCTTTAATCCTCATAGTAACCATGCAGGCAAGGAATCGGGAAACCTGGATATGATTCTAGCTCTGCTACCAAATGCATCAGATGCTCTCAGGTGAGCCACTTGCCCTCTGCGTGCCTCAGTTTCCTTGTTTGTAAAAGAGGTGTAGCATCCTTATTTATCCCCCAGGATGTTGTGAGACAGTAAATGTGCATGTACTTCCCTAGCTGAAAAGTGCTGAACAGGGGATTATTCTGATTCTTTCCATTAGGTTCCTTTATCCTTTGAGGTCTGGAAGCTTTCTCTGTTGCTCCATCTCTTCAGATCGCCACTGGAGGGTCCACATTTGTTGTGAGTTAGATGACAGCTCGGTTTGTATTTGATTCGGATGGCGCGTGGCCTGGGTATTAAATGGCTATCAGCAAGACCTCCTTTCTGGCTGGCTCAGAGGGACAGCGGGGCTGGGCTTGCGGTGCTCCTTCCAGACGTCTGGGGATGCCTGCAGAGGGGAGTGGTAGGACCTCCAGTGCTGGGTCCCCATTGCTTTGTGCTTGAAGCACAGCATATAGAAAATGTTGGCTCCAACCTGAGGCAGGCTGAGCCCTGCTTCAAAATCCTGTCCCACTTCCATGAGACGGCAGAAAGGCCAGGCCTGAGAGGTTCTGGTGATAAATAACGCTGAGAGATGCTGCGGAAGCCAGGTGTCGGGACCTCCTGGCCCCATCAGCAGTGCGTTCTAATCATTTCACAGCTTTGGCCATTTGGGCTGTTGGGGTTTCTAGGAAAAATTCGTTTTAACCTTAACCAGTCTTATTGTGTTCTTTTTTTGGGGGATGGGGAATATTGTTTCTTTCTCCAGTCTACACTCATTTCTTCCTTATAAATCCCCCAGTACTTAACTCTCTCTGAAACCTGGGGGGGGGGGGCAAGTGACATCTTTGAGAGCCGACTCTTTGTGGGACCGTATGCTAAAACTTTTAGACACGTTACCCCATGTCATTCCCGCAAAGACCGGGCATTCTCTCCTCGCGGTGTTCACACTCTCTTGCTTTTGCTTCCATATTAATGGTTTCACCTTCTCAGTCTCCTTTGCTGGTCCCTCTGAGTGTCAAGTGCCTGGGCTCAGTCCATAGTCCCCTTTTCTCTTCTCTAGGGCTTTGTGGGTGATTTTATCCAGGCCCTGGGCTCTACCGTCCATCTACCGTGCTGATAACTCCCGAGTGTATGTCTGCAGACCCCCCTGTGCACCTGTGCTCCAGACTCACGCACCGCCTCCCTCCGGAAGGCTAACAGGACATCTGGCCTCTGCTTGCCTCCCCGACCTCTCCTTCCAGTATCCCCTTTAGGCACAATGACCTTCCTGCTGTTCGTTGAACCTGTCAGCATATTCCCACCTCAGGGTCTTTGCACCCACTTTTCCCTGTGCCCAGAGAACGGTTCCCCCAGTGTTCGCAGGGCTGCCTCACTCTTCATTCAGGGCACCTCCTCTGAAAGATCTGCTCTGACCTCGTCATCTGAACCAGTCCCCTGCAGGACCACCTCCCACCTCTGTTCCCTTATCCTTCCTTTTTTTGTTCTTTGGTCATAGCACCTATTCCACTCGAGATGACATTGCACGCTTATTTATATTCTTGTCTACGGATTGTCCCTCCCCTGAGATGAAAACTCCACAAAGGCAAACGCACTGTCGTGGTCACCGCTGTAGCTCCAGCGTCTGGAACGTGGCCGCCCATGGCCGGGCCCAATGAGTGTTTGTTAGTTGTTGAATGAAAGAATAATAGCAGAGGTAGGTATCGTTTCCCCCGTTTTATAGGTGAGGAAACGGAGGCTGAAAGATGTGATACGCCCCACACCATGGGCTATTTTTCCCCTCAGAAAAGGTGTAGTGGTTTTAATCAAGATCACCTACGTGAAAACAATGCGCTGAGTTATTTTGATAATAGCATAACTTAAAACAAAGATAGATCTTTCTTGGCTGTCCAGATAGCAAAACTCAGTATGTGGATTTCATAGCAATTATGGTAATGTATTATGACCATGATTTACCACATGTGTCACGAGTCTGGGTGTTTTTCCTTCAAAAACACGTGCTTTTCTGACTTCACACATCATCCTGTTGTCTTGTTATTATTGTGTGTATGGTAACTGGGCACCTATAAGTCTTTGTCAGCTCCTGGAGGTAACTGTTTATCTAGGAATGTAAATAGCAGATGCATCCAAGGAGAATTTTTCGTAAAAGGTTTTGAAGATAATGATCTTGTTAAAACACTGCTCCTCAATGAACTCAGTGAAGGCCGACTTGCAGTGCCTGGTGTGGGCTGAGGGCGTGAGCCGCCGTCGGCTGGGGGGTCCCGGGGCACAATGGTACGTTTTCTGGTGACACAGTTGGGACACCCTTGGTCACTCGTGTGCTTTGGCAGGAGCCACTTGTTCTGAATAGTTTTGTTCAGTTATACAGTATGTTTTACACATCCCTGTCTTAATCTGCATAATAGGAAGAAACACCAGGAGAATCCAACCGGAAGCTGTTGAGCTGGATCACCTCCTTTTTTTTTTTTTTAACCTTTCTCCTTTTGATTTTCAGAAGCCTAAACTCTGGAAATACCATGAATCCAGGACAGTTCAGAATCTGGACATTCAGCGTGCATAAGACCCCCCCCCCGTGTAGTTGCCCAACTGTTTGGCCCACCTGGCAGCTTGGTGCCCATTATATCACTCAATTCCTCTGCAAGGCTTCTTCTTCTCTTTGCATTTGCCGCCTGTCCCTGTCTCTTTCTCAGGACCTTGGCCCAGCTGCCCCTGATTGGCATCCTTCAGACACACAAAGACTGACTTGGATTGTATCTGTCCCTTCTGGTTGGATGCTGCCTCCCATAAGGAGGCGTTCCCACCTGCCTTGCCCAGCCTCCCGGTCAGGACTAGGACCCTGATGTCCTCCGCTCTGGCCACATCGGAAGCTCCTTTTTGACAAGGACAGTTTCTCATCCTTCTATGTTCCTTCCAAATTTTAGCCCAAGGCTGTCTGCCTATAGCCCCTCAGTAAAGACTCATTTGTCCGACTTCTTGGTTTGTGGCAGCCGGTTGCTCTCTCCAAGATCCCGTCAGACTTGAGGAGTCACGGTTCCATACAGCCGGGTAGACTCCTTCCTCCATGAGGTCATGGCGGGAGACCTTTGCAGGAGCTCTGTTCCCCAGTGCAGTTGCTCAAAACCAGGCGTGTCTAAATTCCTGCCTGAGGAGGGCGGGACACCGACCAGGAAACGAGAGACCACTCATGGAGAAAGCAAGCTGTGGCTTGCAAAGCACCCTCACATCACCAAAGCGATGCCTTGGTGCTCCCTTCCCTTCCATTCCAGCAACATTCTTCTGGATTGTTCTTTTCCTAGTACTTGAATTTCACTGTCTACCTCCTCCCCCCAAGCTCGGCTCGTGCTCTACATCACTCTGAATTTACTGTTCTCCCAGCCTCTCCTTCCTATTAAATTAGATATTAGAAATATCCATCAGCCGGTGCTGTTCAGGGGTAGGGTTTGCAGTCTCTGTGCATGAACCGCTGGATGCTGTGGCTTGGATGGACCTGAATTTATCTACAGAATTAGACGACAGCCCTGTGCTTTCATCAGTCCCCGTGTTCAGGTCCTGTCACTCCACCTAATAAAACGCTAATCTCCCCTGGAAGGTCTCAAGGAAATAATCTCGTGTTATCATCTCTCGGCATTCCTACAGCTCTTTATGTTTTATCTTCTAATGGTGATGGTGAGGGTGTGTGTTTATGATCATTTTATTAGCCTTTCCTCACAAGATGCATTTTTATTAAAACCACAAATATCACTGTAAATATCTTGGTAGGGAGGTTGACAGGAATTTGGGGAGAGACTAGGCAAAAGGATTGAGTGTCTATATGTTTAACCTATTGCTTAAATGAGTGACTGCAATGTGTCCGTGGACTTTTTTCTTATGTCAGTTCTCTTTCAGGTAGGATGAGACAGCTAAGAGCTTGCTGGTTTAAAGCCAAACATGTCGCAGGGGAAAAGGCAAGTTTATGGAGATTATTTTAAGAAAAATCTTGTGTTTAGAAAAATCATGTTCTCTACTTTTGTAGTTATTTCCTGCTCAAAATTTTTTCTATTTGTGCATTTCTGGTTATGTGGGCAAATAATCCCCTGGTTATTTAAGCTAAGTTAAAATTGGTTTTCTTTTACTTGCTGTCTGAAGCATCTTAATTGGTAAATAGAGATAACATGTGCACAATACTTGGTAGTTTGCAAAGCACCCTCACATCAATTATCACATTTAAATCTCACGGCAACCTTGAGATACACTTAGATTCCTTTACTACAAGGAGAGAAGACTGAGGCTCTGAGGGAGTGGAGACTCATCCAAGGTCCTTCTGCTAATGAGTGGTGGAGCGGGACTTGAACCCAAGTCCCTTCATTTCTATTTCAGGCTCCTCCTACAATCTCACACTGTCTCTCAAAAGAATACGTTTGTTCCTTTATTCAGTCATCCATCCATCCATCCATCTTTCCTTCCATCCATCCGTCTGTCCGTCCGTCCGTCCGTCCAAAACTATTCATTGAGAACTTGCTATATATCAGATACTGTCTGGAACTCACAGTTTGGCAGAGAAGACAGTAAGTGAATGAATAATTATGGTAAAGGGCGACAAGTGCTCCGGTATTAGCACTGGGGCTCTGGAAAAACAAAGGAGGGATGCCTGGCTGGGGCAGTAATCAGGGAAAGCTTCCTGGAGGAAGTGATGCTAGAGCTGAGTTTCGATGTGGATATGCATTTAACAAGCACTGAGTTCCCTGGGTGGTGCCAGTTTCTGTGCACGACTGTTCTGCCCTCCCCTATAGTGCTCTTAGTTGAGCTCAGTCATCGAGAAAGTAGTGAGGTGGAGCTAGTTCAAGAAGGAAGGGCATTCCCAGTGACAAGGAGGCTTGGAGAAGGCTGTGAACAGGTGGTGTGGGGAAAGTGCCCCAGACAAGAATCAGAGGATCTGCTTCTGGCCCTGGGTAAGCTCTTTTTTCCAGGACTTGCTTTCTCATCAGTAATATGAAGGGATTGGATCTTAAAAAGCTTAAAAGTGCTGATTGCACTGTCCCAAGCAGGCAACGAGAATAGGGCACATAGTAATGATGTCAGGGAGCTTGGAAGCGTGCTGCCCATGCCTTCTCATAGCCTCATGCCTTTGCATCAGCTCTTCCTTCTGCCTGGAAAGCCTTAGCCCATCTTGTCCATCCGTTAATGTCTAACTCATTCCTTGCTGTGTTCTTCCTGTTCCCAGGCAGATGTAGGGACTCTTCTCAGCTCCCACAGAGCCCTGGGCTATAACATGTTTGTCCCACTCAACGTGTTTGGGTATTTGCCTGCTCGACTCTCCACTTGGCCATGCACTCCTCAAGGCAGAGCCTGCCACCTTTCATCTCCATGTTCCTGGCACATAGCACCATGCCTGGCATGTGCATGTGTCAAAGAATGATGGAGGACTACGGACTTGGTTTGATCATACGTCTTCAATTGAAGAGATTCCAAAAATCACTTGGGTATTCAGAATAAGGTACTTTCATGCCCATTATACAGACAAAACTCTCAAGGCCCCGGGCGGTGGGGCCTGACTTACTGGGAAGGACAAGCCAGGTTTCCTGCTTTCCAGGGCGACGGTTCTGCCATTCCACCAAGACTCCAGATTTCAGTTTCATTTCCTTCCTTTGGGAAAACAGAAGAGACATTTTCTCTGGTGTAAGCTGAAGGAGATGGGAGTCGAGGTGTAACAGCTTGAGGAGAGGAGTGACATGAGGTGTATGAAGGTTCATTTGGGTAACAGCCTTTTGAATAGATTAAGACAGTGAGGCTGGGAGGAGGCAGGTGGAAGATCAGAGGAGACAGCATTTGACAAGGCGGAGCTGTCTGGGGCCTGAACAAACAGTTCATCCCCGGGGAGAGAGGAGAAGGGCTTCGCAGAGCGTATGGATGAGACAAGCTCCATGTGCAGTGAAGTGATGCGCACCGCAAACGCATTTCTCCCCCTCCACTTGGGCTGTCACAGCCCTGGCCCCTCTGCACGTGTCGTTTATCTTTCAGCTTCCAAGTTGCAGTGGACTCTTTCAGGCCATCGGAAGATGGAGGATGGGCTTTTGGGGGTTGCCTGCTTTATTTTCATGTCCATTCTTCTTCGCCTTGGGGTATTGTTTTGGTCTTCTTTGTTCTTCCACCCCTGAGTTTATTCCTTGGCAACGTGCCTCTGGCTCGGTGGGGCCCCTGACGCATCCTGCCGTGCTGCTGCTTGTCAAAGCCGGCGAGAGGCACCTTATCAGTTCCCCGGCAGATGGGGCGCCGTGTGCACGCACTGAATCGGTGATAGAGCCGCTTGTGTAATCCGTGCGCATCTTGAATAAAGAGCCCCACCTCGCTCTTTCCTATGATAGGGCTGGTCGTGATAAAATATCTCCTTCCGATTGGCTTTTGAAATGGCAGATGGAGAGCTGGGTGGGGGTGGGGCAGGGAGTCACTCGAGGAGGGGACGCTTCCTTTTGTAAATCGACTTTGTCTCTGCCAGGGCCTCTAGGTGTCCAGCTGAGGACAGGTTTGACACCGCCTCTGATTGTATTTTTGCTCCAAAAGAATACATGATCAAACACATCCCTGGCACTGCTGGGGGGTTCTGGCTGGAAGTTGGCCAAACCAGCCTCTGAGCTCCTCAAGGGCAGGGTCTTTGTTGTATTTTTCTGGTTCCCAGCCCAGGCTCGGTGCCGGCATGTGTGCCTAGAGGCCCATGGGCCTGAGTTCCAGCCCTGCCTTCACCCCTTGTTAGCTGTGTGGTCTTGGACAAATTACTCCACCTGTCCTGGATGCCCTCCCCAGCATGTGCAGGGGTTGGAGCAGAGATGTTTTCTGGAGATGCTGCTGCCCAAGCTGAGTCTTGAAGGAGAAGTGGGCAGGGCTGTCTGGGGGCCTATTGGTGGGCATGCGAGGTCGGCTGCACAGACCCTCAGGTGAGAGGGTCTGAGAACTTTTGGTGTGGTTCAGGGTCAGGCAGGCTAGATGGAGTGGGAGCAGATAGCAAGGACACTGAAGTCCTGGTGACTGAGTGGAGAAGCCAAGGGGTTGGAGAGAGACCTATTCAGAGAGTGAAAGCAAGGCCTATTACCTGTGAGGAAGAGGGTCTAGTTGGGATGGGATGCTCTGAAGCCATGACAGTGGCAGGGAAAAGTCCAAGTGAGATTTGGGAGAAATTCATGCCCAGACCTCACACTTGATTCACTAGAAAAAGTCCACCTTCTCTGCGCTTCCCTGTTGTTCTGAAGCAGACTCTCAAGTGGCTACTATGGAGGAAAGGCAGAGATGAGAGGACAAGAGAGAGTGATGACCATCTTGGACCCTGACACCTGCTGGGCGTGGCCACCTCCACTACCCTGACTCCTCTCCCCCAGCATTGCTCTGATCCTGCCATGTCCCTGGGGAGCTGAGTGGAGCCCTGTGCATGAGGGTTTTTTCCTCTGTCTCACTTCAGGCCACCTGCTTTGCCTGGCCCTCCTCCCAGACGCCCACGTCTTTCTTCTCACTGCTGTGCCGTCTGCACGCAGAGCAGTCCCAGCGGCTCTGCTCACCTGCCCAGGGTGCTTTCCCTGGAAGCACCTCCCACGTCCACCAGCACCAGAATTTAACCAGCTCTTCCTAATCACCAACAGACCGTTTGAAAAACAGATTTAATTAATATCTTGGTTAGCTAGAGTGTCTATAATTATAGACATACATAATAAAGTTATGTAATTATCATCTTGTACCACAGTTGCAGAAGGGATCAATACTGCCATGATGGTTTTTACCTTCCAGGCTCTCCCACAAAACATCTCTTTTGTCTAATCTTCCTCACCCCCTGGTTGTTGTATTACTTGCGATTAGCCATGTAAGTGGAATCTTTTTATGCAAAGAAACAAAACTAATAAATAATAGAGTACAGCTTCTCTCCACTCTGGCACCAATCTGGTCAGCCTTTTAATGAGATTTGAACACAGCACAGTGATGTTGATATCTGTCAAGCTTGTTACAGTGGAATTCTCTCCACATTGGATGCCCTTAGGCTATGATGTTCCCTTGCATTAGATATATCATCCCTGTGGCTCTGAAAGTCTGGAAGGCACTGGCTAGAAATTGTGCTGGTCTGGGAAAATCATGGCACGCTGAAACGGTCTCTGGAATTTCCATGTCCTTTGATCTAATGGGCCACTGAGGAGTGGAGTGCTTCTGAGTAGGTCACCACGAGGTGTGCATGTGAGGAGGGAAGAGCTCCTATCCCCGGGGATCCTCTATGGCGTCCTCCTTGCCAGCGGGCCAACAGGTGGTGTCAGAGCCTTCCATTTCACGGCGAAGCATTGGTGGTCAACGCGCTCTGAGCATTATGAACGGCTGATGTGCTCGGCAATGCTCGTGGAGGAGGGTGTACCCATTGTCTGGATGGTGGAAGCACGTGGAGTGGATTTTCTGCATAATATTATAAATACGAATCCACTCGTGCCACTTGCCTGCTTATGATCCTCCATGGACTCCTTGTCACCGTTGCAAAATGTCCAAGCTCCTTAGCTTGACAAAGAGCTCCTTCACTAGGGTGACCAACCATGCCACTTTGCCCTGGACTGGGGGGGATTCCTGGGATGTGGGACTTTCAGTGCTAAAACTGGAAAGTCAGGGCAAACTGGGCTGCGTTGGCCACCCAATAACGGCAACCGAGGCCCGCCCAGCCCTCTGCAGCCCCAGCTCCTACCACTCTGTGTTGGGTAATAAGCTCTAGTGGTTCTAAATGGCTTGCAATGGTTTCTTGCTGTTTCTTGCCTCTGCCTGTACCCCTGCTCTCTCGGCTGCCTGGAAGGCCCCCTGGCTCCCCTGTCTTTGCCTGATTCTCCTCATCCTTTAAGGCTCAGCGAGGCATCACCTCACCTGGGCAGCCTTTGCTGACCCCCCAAGTTGGGGGAGTTTCTCTCCTCTGCGCTTACCCGCATTGTCACAGTCATCACTGTGTCCTTTCATTGTCTATTTCCTTGTGTCTCCTCTGCTGACTGGGAGCTTTGTGAAGGCAGGACATGACCTACTAGATTTTGCATTCCTGGCACCTAGCACAGCGAAATATTTAATTTAAAGATATATTTAGTTACTTAAATATTTAAGTTAATGAGTGAATTAAAGGTAGAAGATAAAATATAGTCCAGGTGTTGGGGAACTTTCAAAACTTGTGTGCCTGTGTTCTATTAACAAGCGTGTGGAGCAGTTCCTGAAGGACAAGGAGGCCCTGACTCTTTCTAGGGACGAGGATGGGGAGTATGATAGCTCGGGGCCACCAAACTTCCTGCCCAGGGAAAGGGGGCTGGACATGAGGAGGGGATATGGGATGAGGGTGGCGGCAGGCTGGGATTCTGAAGCAAGCTCGTGTCCTGGGAGCTGGGATGGGGAGAGGGACAGCACCACTTGGGTATAAGCGAACCAAATATAATATCAGGGCAAAGGCAGAGTCATTGGTCCTTTGGCTCTTTTGTGCCAAAGAGGTATTCTTGACTAGGATGTCTACCCAAATAGAGGTTGGGGTCCAGGGGGAGAGAGAGACGGGAAATGCAGGAAGGTGACCAGGACACAGAACTTCTGAGATTCTTTTTAGAGAGGTCCTGCCTGGGCTTCTGAGGGCAACGAGGAGCCGTGAAGGCACCAAGCGGGATCTGGTAGAAGCAGGGCTGGTGTGGGCAGTGTGTCCTGTGCCAGCCTGCTAGGTGGTGGCCAGGACTAGTGTACAGGCTGCTCAGCGAGCCCATCGCTACCCGGCCCCCTGGTGGGCACACTGCAGCAAAGAGCAGTCCCCTGGGCTTCTGAGGGGGTTGCCTTGTGCACTGGAATCTCTGTCTGCCGGATGAATATTTCAGAAAGCCAGCTGGGAAAGGCAGCGCCTTTTTAATCTAAGCTGAATAGAGCCTGAGGGGGAAGGGCATGGTGCCCTCCGGAGTGGAATAATGTGTTTGCGACACCGGGTACAATGGGACGGGAGGTGAGCGCGGGAGACGGCTTTGGTTATAGAATTCTTTTCCTCTCGACCCATACTGAATGAGAGTCTGGAATTGTCCCCAGTGACCTTCAACAGCAGCCCGGAGTGAGGCGATTGTGCCGACCTTGATGAATCGGGACACGTGGGAGAGTCTAGCCGTGCCTGCTGTTCATGGAGCGGCTCACTCTGGCCGGATGCTGGGCTGTGCTTTCTATAGATGACTTTGCTTACTCGCAGCAGCAGCCCTGTGGCAAGAAGTGATCTCTCCCACTTGACAGAGGAGGAAACTGTGCCCCAAAGAAGTCTAATACCTTCATAGCACTCAGCATAATGCCTAGCATACCGTCCCAACAGTAGTGACTACAATTTAGATAAGGCTTGCTCTGTGCCAGGCATTGTTCTAAGTGCTTATATAGGTACAACACGTTTAATCTTTACAACCACCTATGATATAGGTTCCATTATTGTCCCCATTTTACAGATGAAGAAACTGAAGCACAGAGAGGTTAAGGAGCTTGCCCAAGGTTACACAGCTAGTAAGTGATAGAGCCAGAATTTGAACCTAGGTAGTCTAACTGCAAAGTCTGAGCGCTTAACCATTTACCATGCCGCCTTATATACAGAGAGCACTCAAAACTGTAAGCTGCTGTTGCTTTTATTGCTCCCAAAGGCACACAGCCTGGGAGGGCAGAGCTGGGGTTGAGCACAAGGTGCCTGACCCTCAGATATCTGCACTGAATGTCTATATCAGGTGGGGGGAGGGGTTCGTGAATTTTTCTGGTTAACTGAGGGTTAGTAGGAAAACCCAGTTGCGTTCAACCCTTCAACAGACCCTGCTGGAGTTCTCTTCCTCCTGGGCTCATGGCCCCCCTGCATTTTTCTGCTTTCTTTGCAGTGAAGTGTGGCCACGTCAGTGAATTCTAGCCACAGAAAATGAGCACAAGGGATGTGTACCACTTCCAGCCTCACTCCCACCCCCAAAATAATCCTCCAGTGCATGATTCTAGAGGACTTCGAGGAGGCTGGCAGATGGAAGGAGCCTGGGTGCCTGAATGACCACATGGAGCAAAGCCACCCCTGCCCGCATGAACTAGGATGTGAACAAGAGGCCGTCGTCATTGGGTTAAGTCACTGAGATATCGATATTATTATGCTAGTCAGCGCCCTCCACCGCCAGTGATACAGAGCCTTTTTAAAAAGCCCTTGAGAAGTGCCTCAGTCTGCTTCTTCCCCGCAGTAAACAGAGGCCGAGAGAGTAGGGCTGGGAAACAGTACGGGCCTTGGGGTCAGTGACATCTGAGCTCCGGTCCCAGCTTACCACGTAGGAGCCTTGTGCCTCAACCTCACGGAGCTGCAGAGGCCCCTTCTGGGAAATCGAGGCAGTACCACCGTGCTGGGTCGTTTTGGGCCATTAGAGGTGACGGGGCTACAGCCCCTCGCACAGCGCCAGCTGCAAACTTGTGCAATAAGTGTTAAAGGTTTCCCTTTTAATGAGAGAGCGGTTGTCCAAATTGTGTCAAAACCTAAAGTGTTCGCATGGCTGTTAACTCAGCAATTCCACTTCCAGGAATTTATTCTAAGAAAATAATCTTGGATGCTCAAAGATTTAGCTATTAAAATGTTTATTCTAGTGTTGCATTTAAGTGAAAAATTGGAAACAAGCTAAATTTTCAGAATAGGAAATTGGTTAAATAAACCGTGGTGCATCTGTTCAATTGAGAACCATCCAGCCATTAAACATTATGTAATAGAAGGCCATGAAATGACATGAAAAAATATTCACAGTAAAATAATGGGAAAAGCAGATTATAAAACAGTATGTATTCAATGAACCTATTTTTAAAAATACAAATAAAAGCATATTTATATACAGAAGAAAAAGACTAAAAAGATATACCCTAAAATATTAAAATGTTTATCTCTGGGGAGTGGAGTTTGTGAATTTTTTCTCTTTGCTTATCTGCATTTTCTAGATTTTCCATCATAAATCGGCATTGTTTAGATAAAGAGACAAAGCTAAGTTATAAAAACTCTTTTTCGCCTGCATTAGCCGTGACATTGAACATCCCTTATCAGCTTATGTGGATGTTGACTTGGATAGTGTGAGACAGAGACAAATGTGAATTGACACAGGATATCTGTGGAAATATCTAGTATAGGGTTGCGTTGCTGTCATTTGTGGTTTAGTTGGGTGCTGGTTGTTGGATATTTCACATTACGGGTATTATTTGCACAGACACGTGTGCACGTTGACCTCTCCACTTCTCCTTTCCCCTGGAGAAGTGCTGCTGCTGATATGAATCCTGTCTTTGGCAGGACACGTGTCCCATGACCCTCTCCAGGTGCCCAGTGAATATGAGCTTCTCTGGACAGACTGAGGACCACAAGACAAAAACTGAAGGCTCCCAGCCTCAATAGAATAAGACATCTGGCAGGGAAGCATTTGGTGGTACAGCCTTCCCTGGGCTGGTGCACTCACCACAGGCTTTCTTACCCTGAGCTGGGGACCTAATGGATGTGCATGAGTTTGTTTCAAGCTTATCAAAATGTGCTTTTGCAAGAATAAGTGAACCACAGACTGGGAGAGAATGTACACAATGCACACATCTGACAAAGGACTCCTATCCAGAATATATAAAGATTTCCTATAAATTTACAATAAAAAGACAGCTCAATAAAAAATAGGCAAAAGGCCTGAAGAAACACTTCACAAAAGAAGATACGGAAATGGCTAATAAGCCAATAAAAAGGAGTTCCACATCATTAGTAATCAGGAAAATGCAATTCAAAGCCATAATGAAATACCATTTCATACCCATTAGAATGGCTAAAATGAAAAAAGTCTGATAATTCTCAAAGTTGGTAAGGATATGGTATAACTGGGATCTCAGTGCATTGCTATTATGGAATCAGTTTAAATTTCTGTTCTTGTTAAATTCTGTTCAAAATGATTTGATTTATGTGATAAAATAGTTTCTGGATAGGTATGTTTATTCATTCATGCACTTATCCAACAATTGTGTATTTAGAGTTCAAGTTCATGCCTTCAAGGAGTATGTAGACAGTTTGCAAAATGAAGCTTTGTTAAGTCAGCCACCGTGTAGCTGGTGTCATTTACTGTATTTTCTTGATTTTCAGACACGTATTATTTTACAACCAATTTCAAAGTAAATCTGACAACCAAAAAAAAATGTGTTTTTTTCCACCAAAAATAAGAGTCTCAAGGTGTCTTTGTCTGCATGTCATTTTTTCACACTTGGGCCTGGCTTCAACAGGAAAGAGATAATTTTCATCCTCTTGCCTTTTGCCTCTGCATTTCAGTTCTTTGAAAAGAAATGCATGGGAATGCACGATATTAATAATAATCTCGTTCCATTTATTGAAACCTTTTTTTCTCAATCTCTTTTGAAATATAGCTGCATTTTGATCTCTCAGTATAAGAAAATTATCTTAAATTAATACAATCTTAAGCCATAAGTTGGCATGGCTTTGTTTACTTGCCCAAAGGCATGAATGTATGGCAAAGGTTAAATCCATTCAACAAATATTTGTGGTGCCCAGCATTGAACCAGGCTCTGTGGGGTGACACAGAAGGACCAGCTCTGATGTAAGGAACTGATATCATTTTATGATGAGAAGAGCTCTGGGTTTAACGTTAGGGGACTGGGTTGGACTATGGCCCTGTGATGTCTCATTTATGTGACCTTGGGCAAGTCTCTTTGATTTTTTAGCCTCTGTTTTCTCCTGGGTGGAATGGGTATAATAATACCTATCTCATGTGGTTGATTTCATGGGTCATGTACAAAAAACTCCTGGCATATGATAGGTGCTCAGTCAATGCCTGTGGAATCTGAGTCTCTGTGGAGACATGAGGTGTGCTTGAACAGATTCTCAGAGACAACATGACCATGACAGTAGGGAGCCTGTGTTATCAAGGTCAAGATTGGGATGGCAATCTTGGATAGAATAACTTCCATCCATGGATTTTTCTGCAGTTTTCAGTGAGCCATAGTATAACATCAGGAAATGTGTCTGTAACTTTGGCCTTGGTTTGGTAGAGAGAAAATGTGACTTGGCCAAACTAAAGTGAGTGAGGTTTATAGTTTGGGGCTTGTTGGAGATATTATCTCCATGACTCAAAAGGGCAGCAGGTGAAGGGCAAAAAAAGTGATGGCAGGGGCATGATGTTTAGAAATAATTTTCTGGAAAAGAATCAGGTATGAGAAGGGCTGGGGGTAAAAAGAGAGAAAGAAAAATCGAGAAGGGAAGGTGAGTGGAGGACAGTAGGCTTTCCGCAAGGGTATGTGAAGGGTGGTGGGAGTGGGGTCACAAGGCCACACAGGTGGTTACTGCCTGATCCAGGACGAGAAACTCACACTTCATCCCCCAAGTATCCTTTTCTGTCCCATTGCAAACTTTTTCAATGATGTCCCTTTCTCAGTCTCTCATTTACTGAGCAGGCGCGTGCGTACCCGTGTACGTATGTACACACATATATGTACACACACATGTGTGTACCAGCTCTTTCTGGGGAAAAAAGGCTGGTTCATCAGTTCGTGTTTCTAATTTGAAATCTTTATTTTGTTTGATGTGTTTTAAGCATTTGTGATGCAGGTCAGCCAGGTGCGTGGGGACATCGTGGCTGAAGGGGGAGTAATGATGGGGAAGGTGCTGGCTAAGCACCCAAGAGCTTTCCTGAGCAGAGATTTAAGGCTGAGTAAGAGCCCCAGGCTGCATGAAGACGGAGGAGGTCGGGGTGGTGTGTGTGGAAAGGCCCGGGCACCGAGCAGCGTGGGATGTTAAGAAGCTGCCCGTGGCTGAGGCTGGCGTGTGGACTGGGAGGTGGATGGAGGAGAAAAGCTGCTGGGCCTCACACGTTGTTTCCTCCAGGGGCCCTTTTCACTCTCGTCCCAGTTTTGCCCACTAAGTGGAACAGAAAAGTATTTTCTGCCCCTAGTGAAGTCACAGGGAGGGATTGGCTGGTTGGTGGATGTTGAGCGAGGCTGTGAGGTGGCAGAAAGCACTGGGGCTTTGGCAGCTCAGGGAAGGCATGGACTTTAGGGGACTTGGCCCAGAGGGTCTGGGAGACTGTGACTAGAGGGCAGTTCTTTCTAATGTCAGAAGCTGGTTGAAACTGGTTCGAAGTAACAACTGTGGAGAAGTCATTTATTTTCTTTAAATCTTGCTCTTTGCTGTCATTTGGTTTAAATAGAATTCTTTAATATTCAAGCCTAATTTAAGAGTTCCATTCTTAGAAAAAAAGCTTAGTGGAGAGGAAAAATGTGCTAATGTTTGGCTCCCTTTGGTGACCCCCAGGCCTTAGGCATCCACTGGTTTCCTCACGTCTCTTCACTCCAAGTGTGTGACCAGCAGCGTGGCATCGGCTGGGAGCTTGTTAGAAATGCAGAATCCCCAGGCCCTCCCCAGGCCTGCTGAATCGGAATCTGAATTTTAACAGGATCCTCAGGTGACATGCACATGACAGACATGTGAAAAATAAATAAATGACGATGATAGAAGGCATAACCAGCTTCCTAGGAGGTGAAACCTTGAACACTCCAAGCCAGAAACTTCAGACTTTGGAATGGAAGGAAACAGGGTTAAGGGATTTAGAAATAATGCGTACATCTCAGTATGTTTCAGAATACTTTATAAAGCAGTGGGTTATGAATTGCACGTTGGAGTTTCTCAGGATAATGGGACATTTCTCCTTGCAATGCACATTGCTCATCTCTGACAGACCTCGCAAGAGCCTGGCTTTCTCCAGCTGTTCCCAATCCCAGAAACACCAGCTTTCCATCTGAAGTCCTGAGTCTGGCTTCCTCGAGGTCAAGCCTCACTAGAGATGTTGGAAGTTTGCCTGCTGATTCTCTTTCTCTTTCTGAGGATTTTAATTGCTAGGTATTAAAAACACCCATGTAATATATATTCCATCTGAGAATCTGGTTTTCTAAACTTCCTGTAATGTAATCTGCACAGAAAGATTGAACTGGAGATGAGTAGGGGGCTGTCCTGCTGGGAGGAAGGCTGAGGGGGAGTGGCTTGTGTGGGTGGATGTGGGTGGATTTGGGTGGATTTGGAGAATGGCTGCTTTCCTAGTGACTTATCGTGAAATAAACATTAGTAGTGTAGGCACACTGGACAAAATAAAATCTGTGAAATCTTATGATTCTGTCCTTGGTATCACCCCTAAAATTCACAGTCACCATAGTTTACTGACTACCTACCGTATGACACAGACTTTACGTATTATCTATAACCCCTATGACAGCCCCAGAAGGCAGATGGCATTATGCCCATTTACAGGCAAGGAAGCTGAGATTCGGAAAGATTAAGTACCTTATCTAAGGCCCCAGTGCTAGCCGGGAAGCTGGGACTCGAATCCAGGGCCTTTAACTCCAGAGCTGTGCCCTCTCTACTCTGCCCTCTTTTGTCCACTCTGAGCCAGTCTCATTTTTGGCATGACATTGTAGTTTGCTGCCACGGAACCCACCAGCCTGCTTCTTCAGTTGATGGAAGCAAATCTCGTAAACTTGTTTATCCGTGAACAAGAAGAGAGTGAGCAGCGACATGGCCTGCTGTCTGGTAGCAGTCAATCTACCAGCTAGTCAATTCCACCAATGTCAGATAAATAACTTCTATGCACACGGCAGGGCTCTTAGCCCTGCTTTAAAAGTGTTTATGGAACTCTGAGTCTTTGGTGCTTTACTGTTTTTGAAGCTTGCTCTGTCTAAGCATCTCATCCATGCTTCTGTGGTGTAGACAGGTTGGCCTAAGCCTCTTTTTATTTATTTATTTATTTTTTTGTGAGGAAGATCAGCCCTGAGCTAACATTCATGCTAATCCTCCTCTTTTTGCTGAGGAAGACTGGCCCTGAGCTAACATCTATTGCCAATCCTCCTCCTTTTTTTCCCCCAAAGCCCCAGTAGATAGTTGTGTGTCATAGCTGCACAACCTTCTAGTTGCTGTATGTGGGACACGGCCTCAGTGTGGCCGGAGAAGCGGTGCGTCGGTGTGCGCCCGGGATCCGAACCTGGGCCGCCAGTAGCGGAGCGCGTGCACTTAACCGCTAAGCCACGCGGCCGGCCCGAATTGGCCTAAACCTCTTGAACTTCGTGAAAGCCTCCTGGCCAGCCCACAGGCCTAAGGTCGGAGCAGTGAGGGACTGGCCATGCTCCTAGATCATCTCTCAACTGTGAGCTGGTCAGAGCAGGAAGACTGTGACCTAGGGTCACAGATAGAACACCATCCTCTATTCAATGGCCCAAGCTGCTCCATGACCCTGGCCACATGTAAAATTTTTATCCTTTGGCCAGAGTTTCATAATCTGCACCATTTGTACAAACATTCCAAGAAACAGTTGTTTGTACAGGCTCATAAATTTGTGGGATGGTTTACATATGGAGCCCAATTAAATGATGACCTTCTGGGGCTCAGGGCCCATTTCAGGGTCCTCCCTGTGGTCACCCTTTTCTGGGCCCGGCTGTGCGGGTGCTGGTGGCCTGAGGCAGTGATGGTCCTGCTTTGGCCCTCTTGACTTTTTCCCCAACCCCACTCTGTGGCCTTTCATGATGGATGGTCCTCAATCCACAATTTTCTGTCTCTTGAGTCTCCCCAAGCAAGAGCTCATCACCCCCTGCCTCAGCTTTTGGTCCTCGGTGAATAACTCCCAGATCTGCCCCGAATGCCTAATCCTGCTTCCTGCCTGCAAAATAATGATCAGTATGAATTCTCTCCTGAAAACATTCCCTGAGCTCCCACTATGTGCTAGCCCTGGGGATTCAGGGTGAACAAGATAGATAAAGCCCTGGACAGAAGCAATAAACAAGTAAAACAAAGAAATAAATCATAAAGTTCCAGTTAGAGGGGGAATGAATCATCAAACCCAATGGTTAGGGAGTGGAGAGATTGGGTTGATGGATTTTCTCATAACTGAGAGCTAATGAGCAACACCTCTGGTCGGCCAGCTGTGAGGAGAGTTAAGTAGGAGAAGAGGTTGGTAGGGAGGGCCGGGAAATGGTCAGGGGAGGCTCCTCTAGGGACAGGACCACTAGGCAGACCCTGTGTGCTGAGAAGGAGCTGGAAGATCTGGGCAAAAGGAAGCAAGATGCACAAGAGGCTCTGAGGTGGGAGCGAGCATGGTGAGTTTTAGGAACAGCCACTATTTATTGTGCAGTGATACATGCCAGGCACCGTGGGCCGGCCCCGTGGCTTAGCGGTTAAGTGCGTGCGCTCTGCTGCTGGCAGCCCGGGTTTGGATCCCGGGTGCACACTGACGCACCGCTTGTCCGGCCACGCTGAGGCCGCGTCCCACATACAGCAACTAGAAGGATGTGCAGCTATAACATACAACTATCTACTGGGGCTTTGGGGGAAAAATAAATAAATAAATAAAATTATAAAAAAAAATACATGCCAGGCACCGTGCGTGGTTCTTACAATGCAGCATCTTTATTGATCCTGTGAGGAGACTGATGACAGTATCTCTTCCAATTACTCAAGATCTGGGAGCAACTCTGGTCTCATTCCCCTTTTTAAGGATGAAGAAACTGAGAGGTGGAGAGGCTAAGTAATTTGTCCAGGGCATCCCGGACCAAGGAAGTGGTGGGTCCGGCACCTTGCCAGGCTCGCTGGACCCCAAGGCCTTTGTTCCATAGTGCTCATGGCACCATGCTGACTCCTTTCCACCCCACTCTGTCATTCTGATTAAACTCCACCGTTTGCCTTCACTACAGCTCGCTTCCGAGGAGGCACCCCTCCCGTACCTTAGCCATCAGAGCCCCTCCATGCCTTCTCTGGCTTGTCCCCCTGCCCTGCCCTCCGTATCTAGTCAGGTCTTTCTCAGTGTTTCACCTCTGTCCCTTCCCAGCAGCCCTTTCACCTGTTCCCAAAGCCTCAGCCTGGTTTCTACCTGTTTTGTCTGTTCACCTTTGGCAGAATCGTCCTCGTCTATGACTTCCTCACCATCCTCCAGTGTAACTGTCAGTGGCTTTTGATGCTCTGAATTTCAAAGGAGATCAGGTATTTTAAATCTTATTAGTGACATTAAGTATGACCCCTTAATTTGAGGAGGACGCTGCAGTGGGGAAGACATTCCCTGTTGATGTGTTTCCTGAAGAGAGTCCTGTGCCTTTAAGTAGCAGAAACAGTGGGGGATGATTTTGAATTTGGGTGTTGCTAATGGCATCGCAGTAAGAGAGTAATAGGGATTTTAACCTCTATCAGGGGGGTATGGGGCAGACGGGGAGGAGCAGGCACTGGCGAGGAAGGGCGGTTTTATACTGTGCGGTGGTAACAAATACTGGAGTTCAATCTCAACTAACTGTAACTTTTCTTTTTTCTCTATTCTATGTGTCTAGAATAACGAGTGACGAACACTTAGCACAGTGCTGTGCACCTCGAAGGTGCTAATACAATGTTAGTTCCCTCTCTGTGTCCCTATCCCACCCCCAGCAGCTCTACCCACACCAGGTCTCCTGGATATGTGTTTATTTTAAAGTTGCTCTCCCAGAGAAAATGATATTTAAATGAAGCTAAAAAAATAAATAATGATGACAAATTGTGGTAGAGGAGGGAATACATTAAACTTTTGACCAGAATGCCTAGGGAATGGAGAGTCTGGATTAGTGTTTTCTAAACTCTCTTTGTTTAAGCCTTTGAGCTGATGACGGAGAATCAGGCTGGGAAGGTAGTGTGGAGTGGTGGTTATGGGCATAAGCTTTGCCAGCTGGGTTCTAAGTCCTGACTGTGCCAATTGCTAGCTGTGTGGAGCAACTGACTTAATCTCTCCAAGCCTCAATTTTCTCATCTGTAAAACGGGTATAATAATAATTTGTTCCAGGAATCTATTGCTATATAACAAACTATCTCAACACAATGATTTAAAGCAATGACAATATTTATCTTGCTCATGAATCTATAATTTGGGCAGGGGTCAGCGGGGGTGGTTTTCTTTGCTCCATTTAGCATCAACTAGGGAGGCTTGAAGCTGGGATCATCTGAAGGTTCACTCACTCACTCACATATCGGGCAGTTGATGCTGGTAGTCAGTTAGCGAGGGTCTAGCTGAACTACATGTGGCCTCTCCATGTGGCCTGGGCTTCCTCATCATGCGGTGGCTGGTTCCAAAGGGGAGCATCCCGAGAGAGAGAGAGAGAAAGAGAGCCAGGTGGAAGATGTATTGCCTTGAATGACCTTGCCTCAGAATTCACTCAGGACCACTTCTGCTGCCTTCTGTTCATTAGAAGTGAGTCTATTGGAAGCAACCTAAGTGCCCATCAAGGGACGAATGGATAAAGAAGATGTGGTATATATACACAATGGAATACTACTCAGCCATAAGAAACCATGAAATCCAGCCATTTGTGACAACGGGGGTGGACATTGAGGGTATTATGCAAAGTGAAATAAGTCAGAGGGAGGTCAAATACCGTGTGATTTCCTTCATTAAGTAGTAGATAACAACAAAGATAAACAAACACATAGAGACAGAGATTGGATTGGTGGTTACCAGAGGGGAAGGGGAGAGGGAGGAGGGCGACCTGAAATTTATACAATGTTATAAACCAATGTTACTGCAATAAACAAAAAATTAAAAAAAAAAAAAGAAGTGAGTCTAGAAGGCTGGCCCATATAATGAGGAAGGAAATTAGACTCCACCTTTTGCTGAGAGGAGTGGAAAATAATTTGCAGCCCTCCTTAAAACCATCACCATATAGTTCCTACCTCCTCAGGGCTGGAGTGAGGACTGAATGTGCTCTGGCAGTAACCAGGCACTGTGCTTGGCACAAAGGCAGAACGACAGCGGCCTTATGAAGTATGTTGTGTTTCTAGTTTGCAGTTGGAGAAACTGAGGCCCTGAGAGGTTCAGTGACTTGCTCAGACTCCCAGTGAACGTCCGAGTGGGGATTTGCTCTGTTGCTTGCGGGACTCCGCGTCGCCATCCAGAGGCCAGCAATGGGCCCTGGCATCACTCTGCCTGGCTTGCACGTGGTGCCCTGGTGGAGCAGTTACAGGAGAAGGGTCTGTGAATTGGGTCATCTAACCTCAGCCGCCTGAGGTCATCCTTCCCCCTCTCCCAGAATGTCCATCCCTCTCTCCTCTTTGGAAAGGTGGTTGGGGGCTGATTAGGTGGGGACTGAGACATTTTGCTGTGCCCGGTGGCCCCTGCTGTGGGAATGACGCAGCAAGACCGTCAGTTTCATCTTTCTCAGGTCCTCGTCCAGAAGACCTTGGATAAAGGTGCCAGACAGGCCTGTATGTCCTATTCCCCCCTGGCACCCAGTCCCCCTTGTACCTTGGGAGGCATCTGAAATCTGCTGGCTTGCCCTAGAAGCTTCTGTTCTCCACATCAGCTGTTAACTAGATTGGGCTGATCTGTAGCGTTAAAACGCTTCCATCCCGCTCGGCCCGTTGTGCTCCGTTGAGTTAGAGCGGAAGTGTGGATCCCTTTGTCTGTCTACGGGGCTTATAAAATATGAGCTAGATCTGTAGCATGAAATTGCATGTGTCAATAACATAGAAGTTTCTTTGAAAAAAGAAAATCTGACAAAACGTGTTTTAATTTTGCAAGGAATCACATCAGCTGTCAAATTAAAATCTGTTCCTCCTCCTTGAAATGAAAAGTACCTTTTGTAGACAAAATCCTGAGGAGGAAGGCAATGTAATTGGACCACTACCTTCAGGCTTTTCTTCCTGAATTCTTGGATTCCTGAATCCTGGATTCTTCCTGAATCCTTTTCTTCCAGGATTTTCTTCCTTATTCTCTTTCCTATGTGTCTGGTTATTTTTCTTTCCCCATAGCAATTTGCTTGTTTAAAATTTGAAATGTACTGAATTCAGAGCCTTTTTGCTCCATATTATTATTTCTGTTTTAAAAAGAATTTATAACATAAGGGTTTTTTTTTTTAAAGTCAAGTCTCACTTATGAAGTGTGAAACTCATGTAGACCGTTCTATCAGGAACTCCTCTTTCTACTTGGACAGTGAGCCCCGAGCTTCTTCGGAGGCAGCAATGTTGAAGACCTGCTATGGGGGGATGGGGGGTAAAGGGGGTGGGCAGGAGAGTGAAGCAGGAGGTCGAAGCATACATCTTAGGTCTCTCCTGGAAGCTAAACTCCAGACCAGCCTGCACGGTTCCCTCAGGTGACCATGTCACAGCCAGGAAAGTAGTGGAGTCCCCTTAGTATTCTGGCTGCTTTGTGCAATGGCACCTCATAATTTTACTGTTTGCGGATAACTTTGGGTGCTGGGAAGGAAGCTATTTCCGTTTTCTTTCTATTTTTCTTTAAGGTGTAGATATTCTTTTTATAATGGGAAAGAAAACTTTTGATTTAAACACAAAATTGCTGTTTGGAGTGACTGTTTCCAGGGTCGTTGGTCACTCATTCGTTTATCCTTTAGCCACTATTTCCTGAGGCACCTCCTATGTTCCAGGCACACGCTGGACTCGGGAGACATAGTGGTAAACATAAATAGCTGTGGCCCCTGTCCTCAGAGCTTAGAGTCTGTGGGAGTGGCAGCAGTGGTCACAGGGGCTCAGAGAAATGGAACATCCAGACAGCATGTGGTGCCACTGGAGGAGAGGAAGGGGAGAGTCCACCTGGGGGAAAGTGAGATAAGGCTTCCCCGAGCTGAAATCTGCAGGCAGAGTAGGAGTTAGTTATGAAAGGGGAGGGAAGAGTGTCCCAGGCAGAGGGGACAGTGTGGGCAAAAGCCCAGCATCAGGAGGGAGTGGAGGCGTGAGGGCCTGGAAGAGGCTCAGGGTGGCTGGGATAGAGCCCTTGAGCGAGGGAGTAGGAGGGGCAGCAGGGACTGCTCTGCCTGGGGCTGCAGACCACGTGCGGGAAGGTTGTCTTTACCTGAGAGCAATAGTGGAGGGCCTGGTGCGACCTGCACTGCGTGTGGGTGGAGCGGTACGCAACAGAAAGGCAGGAAGCTGCTAAATCCCGCTTGTCAGAGGCAGGCCTTTCCCCGTCTGTGAAATGGGAAAATAAGCTGCTTCCATGACAGGGGGCTGTGGGCAACTGTCCTGTCTCCGAGTTCACGCAGTATCCTGATATCTTCTGGTGCTGTGCTTTGGGATCAGCGAAAAGGAGTGAGGCCGTGTTCCCGTGCACACACCCGTGAGCGTGTGCCCGTGTGTATGTCTGTGTAGACATGAGTCCACGTCTGCACCCGAGTGGGCGCATTCCTGGTTCTTGGTATGCAGACATTTCTGGGAGGGATGTGGAAGCCCCTCAGATAGGCCCACCTTCTGCTACCTTGGACAGCGCTTGCCCTGCTGTCCTTCATTCATTCAGTGTGCATTCATTCACTGAGGGCTTCCTTTGTGCCAGGCGCCTGAGATGGAGAGAGGATTCTTGCTCCTGACAAAACCACCCCAGGTGGAATCCGGTCTGTGGAGAATGTCCAGACGGAGTTCAGTCCACCACTCTGTGGGGGCGGCTGCCTCTAGCTCCCCTTTGCTCAGAGGCAGGTGCGTCTGCCCAGGACCTGCCCAAGGAGGTGCCATCTTTGCAGGGGTGGGAAGGAGCCTGTGACTTGCTGGGCAGGGGGCTCAGCTCTGTGGACAGGCCACCTGTGCTCAGACAGGAGGGAGCCCTCAGGGAGGAGAGGGCTGAGCCCCCTGCGGGTCTCGTTTGGAGGCAAACCCGGCACACCAATTGCTCTGGTTTTTATTTCAGCCTCTGTCCTGATGCTGACCCCCTTCCCACCTATCTTCTTTTTTATTCTTGTCCCTATTTCCGCCTCTTCACCCCCTGAGCACCCCTGTAACAGAACTGCATCTCATTTCCTACCCATCTCAGCCCCAGCAGACTGACCCCAGACTTGCAGTTCCCCACAGAGTTGGGAGTTGGGAGAGTTGAGTTGGCCTCAGGCAGGAATTGAGAGTATCCTCGTCTGTACAGCGGGTAAAAATACCCACCTCTTGGAGTCTTGTGAGGATTAGCTGGGATAATGCATGTCAAGTACCCAGAACCCTGCCTGGCATGTCCCTAAAAAATTCCTGATAAATGATATGGTTCTTCTGAATAACCAATCTCAGCAGCTTAGAGCGTGCAGGAGAGAGAGAGTGCTGTCCAGTCAGAAGAACAGCTGGTGTTTATTAGGCACCCTCTACTACTGCTACCTAACACTCGAGCACTTTATATGTGCTGGGCACTGGACAGAGCGGCCACTGCTATTACCCAAGATCACATCCTTGGGGAAGCGTAGAGGCAGTATTCAGACCCAAGCAGTGGCCTAGCAGTGGGGCACATGGCTCGTGTGAGACAAGGGCTCGGCCCCAATGGCGTCTGTATGAGGTTGGTGTGTAATGTATTACTACCAAGGTGCAACCTATGAGGGCGTCTACACACTGCACTTTCTGTGAAGAGATAACACATTATTCAAAACGCTCACTCAGTGTTACTCTGCTCATGTCAGGCTCACCCATGGCCACCTTGTGAGATCTATGACATCTGTAGGGTCTCCAGAAGGAAGCTGGTGCTCCTTCCTTCCTGGGGCACTCACTTGCTGGGGGGTCTCCACTGTGTGCCAACTTTCGGGCTCTGCTCTCTGCCCGCACATCCCTTTTCAGGTGTTCATCGATGAGGAGAATTTGGCTAATATTAGGTTAAGGGTGGCCCATGTGGCCTACTTTTCATGTTTGGAGTGGGATCTAAACTCTTATGTGGCGGTGAATGCTGTGTGATGCGACGCTTATGTAAACTCCAGTGGAGCTCTCCGTGAAAGCAGAATCTTCACTTTCCAAAAGAATTCAAATCGTCCAAGCAAATCATCCTTCGTTAGTGGTTGGGCTGCTGCATTTGGACTTGGGGGGGACACCAGAGTCTCTTAAAATGGGGATCACGTGTCTTCACTGGAGGCTGCTTCCTGTTCTTATGGGGAACATGGAGGGCTGAGGGAGTAAGGCATGTGTTTCTCCCCTGCAGTTCTCGGTGGCTCGGGCCCCTGGTGAAGTTTGTGAGGGGCAGGTGACTCTGACTACGTCCTTCAGATACCGCTGATAGAACCAGTGATGGTTGGCGTGGTGAGAAGAAGATTCAGATGGCTACAGGCACTATTCCAAGATACTTGAAGGCCCCCCTAAAAAAGGAAGCAAACGTGTTTGGGGTTATCCAAAGGGCTGAACTAGGGCTATGGGTGGGCAAGTTTCTGTTCAACTGAAGGAGGAACTCTCTGACCACCAGAGCTATGGAAAAGGGGACAGATGCTTCCAGAGGTGATGATCTGTCTCAGTCCTGGAGGTCCACAAGTCAGGACTGAGTGACCGCTTGGCAGGGCTGTTGTAGAAAGGACTGAATTCTCTGAGGGGTGTGTATGTGTGTGTGCATGTGCGTGTGTAGGGAGTACTGTACTTGTGTCTCCCTCCTGAAAGGGGGCTGTAAACTCCTGACCCCTCACATGCCAAACTGTCACACTGGTTGCCTCTGGTGTCTGTGTTTGTGGGTGGGTGGAGGAGTGCATCATCTCCACACTTTATTATTATTTATGCATATTTAATTTGAATTTGTTACAATAGGCAAGTATTGATTTTATAATAAAAATAAATTAAAATTGCACCTTGAATCAAAATTGCCTCTGAATTATATGTCACTGAAGAAAGATCAGTGGACTACAAGTCAAGAAATTTGGGGTCTAGCCTCCGCCAGCTGCTCCCTCTCCATATGACTGGGCAAGGTACATTTCCACTCTGCACCTCAGTTCACTCATCTGTAAAATGGGAGGACTGGACTGTATATGCTAAGCATGGGCTTGTACAGCCCTGATACTCAGGCTGGGCTCAGTGGGGGGTGGGGGAGGGAGAAAAGGAGAAAGGGCAATATCAGTGCCTTTGTGTGATGGGACAGGGCTAGTGATGGCAAATGGACGTGTGTCCTTGGACTGCATCCACGTTGTCACTACCGTTCTATTCCTGACTCCCCTTGGCACCTCCGGTCTGGGAGATGTGTAGGAGGTGCCGACTGCATCATTGGTGTCCCAGAAGCTCCGTGATGCCTAGAGGGCTGGCTTTTGGAGAAGCAAGCCTGGGAGATGGCACTGCTGCCCTCCCCTTCTGCTGGCCTGTCTCCGTCTCTTTAAACAGTGCTGGCTTTCCCATGCACCATGCTTCTGCCACCACATGATGCTGGCCTGCCTTACGCTTGGCTTGTCATTCCTCTGAGCCCCCTCTGCTCCGCTCACCCCTGCTCTCCTATCCCTGAACCTCCAACCCTGCCTCCATTCTCCAGCCTTCTGGGGGTCCTTCCCTGGCTTATTGAACCCAATTTTCCTCCTGACTCTCAGTTCTGCCCAGCTCCTTGATTCTGGCCAGACCTACAGTTTGGGATTAAGAGGCGCCCTGCTAATCTCAGAGCATGAAACTCCCCATCCTGAGCTGCAGCCTGCCTCGGCTCCCTCTGCCCGCCCCCACCGCGGAGGAGGACTTGGACCCTCTCCTTTACCCGCAGACGTGCTCATAGTTGGTGGGTGAGCAGCGCTTTTGGACACAGCCTCAGCCCCTGGCAAACACCTTTCCTGAACCCCAGGTCACCGTTGCTTAAGTCACAGCTGGATGCTGGCTTCAGAGCATGTTGATTTCTCCCAGGACCTTCATAACCGTGAGCTTCGGTTTGCCTATTGGCTCTTTTGTAATGTGTCAGCCTCATAAAATGGTCACTTTCGGTTAAAAGATCTTATTACTGCAAAAAGAGATGTTGAATCACACTTTCAAGGTCGCTGGTGAAATGTGATCTTTGAGACTTGTTGGCCCTGGTCCAGGGCATAGGGAAGTGGATATTAAGAAGATAAATTAGAAGTCAAAACACAGTTCTGTTTTCCCCTGTGTCTTAGGCTGAGTGTCTGTGATGAATTTTGCAAGAAAAAAATTCAGCACTCCCTCTCCCCGCGCCACACTGCCTGCTACCTTCAGAAGTCAGATTCCAACCTGGAGAGGCAGTCGGCAGCTCTTTATTCCAGCCCTGACATCACCAGAATGGTAATTCCTCTGGGTGGTAACACAGGCGGCTTCCTTCTCTCCTACAAGTCTCAGAGGTTGGAATTACCCCTCGGCCCAGGTATTTTTCAGTTCCATGCGGTTCAGTAAATCCTTGTTGATGGGTTTGCTCTGTGCCAGGCACAGTGTGTGTGGACCCAGACACAGAGGAATGTGACAAGGCTCCTGCCCTTGGAGCCTACAAGCCTCTGGGGGGTGGGGGATGGACAGAGCCCCCCTTCTGCTCTCAGTGTGCTGCTGGGTTAAGATGGCAGACCCTGTGCCAAGCACTTTGTGTGCGTTCTCTCATCCATCCTAAGCTGTAGGTACTATGATCAACTCCACTTACAGTGAAGAAATTGAGTCTTAGAGAGGTTAAAATGTCCAGGGCCAGTGGTGGGGCTGAGCCTGGAACAGGTCTGTCTGACACCAAAGTCGGCTAGCCCTCTTCCCCACATGTGGTACTGCCCCCGTCGGCAGCTGGAGAAGCCCCAGGCCCGTGGTCAGGATATAGAGAAGCATCTTTTTAATTTGCACAGCCAACCCCCTTGAATGCCATTTCCATTTTAATAGAACATGCTACGAATTGTTCTCAGTAGCAGGTTACTGTTCTCAAATGAGATTCCTGCCGCCAGATGTGGAAGATCAGTCTGCACTGAGGCAGCGTTCGAGGTTGGGGCAAGAAGGTGCCGTGCCTGTTATCTGTATGGTGTGTTTGGAGAATATCGGGGTGGGTGCCGGGGTGAGTCCAGTGGCAGCTGTCAATTCAGATAAAGTCAGCCTTTAGCAGGGTAGGGAGGTATCCCAAAGAGCCACCTTTCCCATATCCCTACCCTGGCCTCCTGTTTCTTTGTTTTCCTTCCCATTCATCCCTACAGTAAACACAGATGCCCGCACCCACACCTGGCAGATGATGCCCCAAGGCTGACTTGCTCTTTGTTGGACTGGTAGGTTTCCCGCAGGAGGAATGGCAGAGCAATGGGGAGAAGAGGTCTTTTCTTCCCCCATTAGCCGCCACCTAAATCTGCAGGCCTCTAGGGCTGTCTCTCATGAGGCGTAAGTGCCCAAAAAATCCACCATTGCAGCTTTTCACCACTTTGCAAGGATAACTCTATGGATGAGAGCTCTGTAATAAGACTGGAGATTCCTCAAGATAAATACCCAGCTATTTAAAGACAGCCTCCAGGGAAGGTGCCAGATCCCTCCCACTCATCACCAGAGGAAAGCACAGGATAGATGGGGCCATGAGTGTGGCCTCTTGGGCATTTCTAAAGCTCTCTGGGCTGCTTTTGACTGGGAAGTATCCTTGGTTAGTTTCCTGGGCCTCTGAGCTTTTTCCTGTCTACCATTCATTCATTCTACGTGACTTGTTGCACTTCTGTTACGTCCCAGGCACTCTCCTAGGCACTGGGGATGCACTGGTGGGCAAAAACAGACAATTCCTGTCCTGTTGAAGCTTACGCTGTAGTGAGGAGAGGGGACAATTAAAATAATGAAAATAAAATGAGTAAAACATATAACATCTCAAATGGTTATCAGCGCAGGAACAAAAATAAAGTCGGGTATGGAGATAAGAAACATGGTGATGGGGTACTGGTGGTATGTTACCCAGGCCGGTCAGGGAGGGCCTCATGGAGGTGGTAGCATTTCCGCAGAGTCGTGACATGAGGGGGTGAGGCAAGATGACTGGAGAAGAGAGGACAGCAGACACAAAGGCCTTCTATTGAGAATGCGTTTGGCCTTTTTGAGGATGAACAGGGAGCCATTGTGGCTGGAGCTGACTGTGAGCCAGGGGAGAGGAGTGGGTGCTTGGGGCCTTGTAGGCGACCATGACAACTTCGGTTTTCACACCGAGGGACGTGAAAACCCAGTAGAGGGTTTTGAGCAGATGAAAGACAACACCTGGCTTACTTTTTAAAGGATCCGCTCAGGCAGCTGTGTGGACAAGGGCTGGAAGGAGCATGAGGGCAGAAGGAGGAGAGCAGTTAGGGGTGATGTCAGGGATCTGAACTATGGCTGCAGCCGTGGAGATGGAGAGAAGTTGATCGATTCTGGATATATTTTGAATGTACAACAAACAGTGTTTGCTGATGGATTAGTTCTAGATTATGAGAGAAGGTGAAGAGTTAAGGAAGACTCTCAAGTTTTTGGCCTGAGCCAGTGGAAAAATGGAGTTGCTATTTAACGAGTCGGAGAAGGCAGTGGAGGAAGCAGCTGTGGGGAACAGAAAACATGGAGATTGGGTTTTGACCTACTGAGGGTGAGTTGCCTGTGAGGCCCCCGAGTGACGTGTTGAGTAGGCGTTGGGGAGGGGTGTGAGGTTCAGAGGAGAGTCGGTCCTGATACATACATTTGGAAGTCATCAGAGTGTAAATGGTATTTAAGACCATGACATGGGGAATAAGTATAGATGGAAAGAGATCCGAGGACTGATCTCCGGGGCACTCACTCCAGCATTAAGATGTCAGGAAGATGAAGAGCATCAGCAAAGGGGGAAGAAGGAGCAGCCAGTGAGGTAGGAAGAGGATCAAGAGATGCGTCGCAGTGTGACTGACATTAGAAAAACATAGTTCCTTGCCAGTCTCTGCGCCTTCCATCCTTTTCGGGCCTCTAACTTTGAGCTTCGCCCGCAAAGGTGGCAGCACTCTAGGGCTCCCCTTAAGACCACATCACAGCAGATGCAGAGATGCAGAGTCCTGGTCCCATCAAATGCTCCGAGGAGGTTTCTAGGGGGATCCCTTGGTCTTTGGCCAGGAGGAACCAGGACTACATTTCAGTTGGCAAGCCATCTTAGACCAGTTCAGTTGTTAAGCTGGATGGAGCTTGCTTGTGAATGGAAGGAAGGGCTGACATTTTTAAAATTTTGAATTGCAAAGCAAGAACATATGGACATCTTTCAGTTTTAAATCTGAATTGGAGGTCTGATCTTGGCATAAAGCGACAAACCTGGTGACGTTTCTGGGAAGTAATTATGGAACCACTTCTTCAGCAGCTGATGGCTACTAGAAACCAAACTGCTGTGGCTTCAACAGAAAATATCAGAAGGAAGACGCCATCATTTTGCTTTATATCAGGATGCAGCCTGGTGTCTCAGAAAGAACTAGAGACCTGATCTTGATTCAAATTCCAGATCTGCCCCTGGTTGGTTGTCTGTCTGACTGTAGGCCAGTTGCTTAAGAATTCTGGGTGTCAGTTTTTTCATCTGTAAAATGGGCATAATTTCTCCCTACCTGCAGAGACAGTGTAGGTATTTAATATGCAACAGTACCTTGTTTGTTGTAGGGCTTAGTTAGGGTTGGTTGGTTATATTTGATTGCTTCTAGTGAGGAAGAGGTGGGACTTCTTAGGAAGGTTAAACAGTGTATATTGTGGGCATATTTGTTTGCCTCCAACTCTCAGAGAATAGTCCTCTCCCATAAGGAACTTTTAATTTATTTGGAGACACAGGCTGCTTACATGAGAGTGTATTTAAGAGCCCTGTGGTGTGGACAGTCTGAGGGGAGAGGGAAGGCTTTGAGGTGATCTGTGATCTGGGCTGAGCCCAGAAGGATGGACAGAGTGTGCATGGGGGACTTGGAGATGGGTGGGGTCTCTGTGTTGAGTTCTGACTTGTCGAGAGGTGAGAAAATTGAGTGAAAATCCAGTTAACTTTGAACTCATTCATTCATTCAACAGAAAATCATCAGCAACTGTGCTAGAGAAAGAAGAGAAGTTCTTGTCTTCAAGCATTCCCAGGCCTGCGGGGGGTTTGAGCTGTAATAGACATCCACCATACGGAGTGCTGAGTTCTCTGACGGGCTGTGGGAGACTGAGAGAGGCCTCTGATAGTGGAGACAAGCTTATAAGCCAGAGTTTAATTCAGAAAGAGCTTTGGAGAATCAGATAGACTGTGAGTCATAAAGAGTCACAAGGAAGAGGAAGATAAGTTATCTTCATCAAAGGCATGGAGACCTCCTTGTTGTGTTCCAGATGGAGCCTCAGTGAGGGGCTCTGCTAGCTCCGAAGGTTCTATCTGGGTGATAATGAAGCAGTGCCCTGGCTTTCCCATCTGTTCCAGCTGATATCTTCCTTCAATCTCCTGGGGTCACACTGGTCCCTCTTACCAGCCAGCTTGCATGTTGTGAAGGATAGCAAGGGAAACAATGCAGGATTTGAAGCCAGGTGGACTGGGTTTGAATCTCAGTAATAACCCCAGCTAACTGTGTGGCTGTAGGTAAGTCAGTAACCTGCGAAGTCCATTTCCCCAAATGTAGAATGGGGATAATGGGGATAATGGGGATAATGAGTCCCTAACTCACAGGTCATTGGATGATGAGGCTGTCACTAGCTTGTAGAGTGCCTTTGTGAGAATTAGAAATAGAAAATGTACCCCTTCCTCAAGACACTTCGCTGTTATCTTCCAGCCTATGATGTGAATGGTGCCCCATAGGGTTATGTAGAATACACATTATCCATTGCATAAATGATAGCTGCCTCTGTTATAATCATTATGATCACCTTGATGGAAAATAGCTCCAACCTGACCTTTTGGTGGGTTAGTTGGGTCAGCCTGATGCCTGGTTAATCAGATTTCATCACAGAAGAACAGTTTTCCTCTGACCAGCTGATACATAATTGTGACAACAGGCAGGGTGTGCCAGGAGCCGTGTCTTCTTATTAGAGCTTCTTTAGCACTCGGTGTCGAAAGCTGAAGGTCATCAAAACATTGGCCATCTCTAAATTATTGTGCTGCCAAAATAACTCCTACCACAGAGCAGACTGTCTCCAGCCATTGGAGATCAAAATAGAGCCTAATGGATTTAGGAAGCAATCAATGCTTCTAAAGACATTTGTGGGTTGTAGCCCATAAAATATTAATTCTCTCTGTTTGTCTTTAAGAATATATTTTATATGTTAATGCATTATTGAAAGGTGCTTATAATGTTAAGTGACTTAAGACACAAACGTTGAATGACTGAATTTACTTTTCTTTGGGATATAATTTTGTGGGGGATATAAATGTAAAATATAAAGACAAAACCAAATCCGACTGACCACGCTGGCAGCCATGGGTCAACAGCCATGAAATCAAACAGTACCCCTGTACGATGAAGTTGTTTTATTCGCGTTTTGATGGGCAAATAAATAACTTATGTATGACATTTCCCACCTAATAAAATGTTTCACTGTCAGATTTACTGGACACTTTTATGAAATCACAACTGTGCAGCTCAGCTGTATTTGGCCTTAATGACGTTAGGGCCAGGGAGGGTTGTGTCTGGATCCTCAACGTACAGGATGAAGCAGTTGAAGGAGGAGTGATCAAAAATCAAAGGAAGCAAGGGCAATCCGGAGGGGGCGGGGAAAACTGGTTACGACTCAGAATTTGCCTTCTAGACAGGAAGTATTGTTTTTTTTTATAATTTTTATTTATTTATTTTTTTTCCCCAAAGCCCCAGTAGATAGTTGTATGTCATAGTTGCACATCCTTCTAGTTGCTGTATGTGGGACGCGGCCTCAGCATGGCCAGAGAAGCGGTGCGTCGGTGTGCGCCGGGGATCCGAACCCGGGCTGCCAGCAGCGGAGCGTGCGCACTTAACTGCTGAGCCACGGGGCCGGCCCAGACAGGAAGTATTGTAGACATTGGGTTCTTCTGAGAATGGGCATGGTATACTCTCTACAGAAGTACACAGGTATGTTTCCTGGTATGTTTCATGGAACATTACATTCTGGTAGGAATGACTTAGTGCACTTTTTAGGGGGCCACAGACCACTCTGAAAATTTAAACTACGGTGCCACACTTAAGAATCGTGGTCATATTCACATGCACACAAAATTCTTCACATGATTTCTGAGGGTTCTTCACCCCCTACATAAGACTGTCAGGCTCTGATCTGACTGGCCTTCTTGTTTTTCACTCCAGAGTGCAGAAGCCCAAAGAGGTGGTGGCCCACCCAGGGTCACACAGCTCCTGCTGCCTCACCCCAGTACCACCTCCCTACGTGGTAGAAGAAGGTGTTAACCTGGCATGGAGGAGTGGACTCTGGAGCAAGACTGCCTTGGTTCACATCCCAGCTTTGCTGCTCGTTAGTGGCTTGACCTTGAGCAAGCTATTTCTCTTTCCGGGCCTAAAAGTATAAAATGAAGATAACAGTAGCACCCACTGCCCAGACTTGTTGTGAATAATAAATGGACTGATATACTCAGAGCTTGGCACTTGAAACATAGTAAGCACTTGATCAGTATTGGTTTCTATCTTGTGTATCGAGATCAATGTGCTTTCATAGCTCTTTGTATGATTTCTTTTCAGTTTGCTTTTTCCCCCTTCATTATGCCTATAATGTACTGTATATAACGTTGCAATTATCTTTTTGTTTGCTTATTTATTTTTGGTCTATTTGAGTGTAGATAGATACTGCTGCCTCTCCAATACCTAGAATGGTTCCTGGCACATATTAGCTGTCAATAGACATTTATTGGATAACTGAATGAATGAATGAATGAATGAACAAATAGCCCTTACTGTAATTTGTCCATATATGCTTATATGAAGTATCTGTCGTCCTCCTCGACAGAAGCTCCACGAGAGGGTCACTGGCTATAGTTATCTCCACCCCTCGGTGCTGCACCTGGCACATTGTGTGTTCTCAATACGTATGTTGATTGAATGTATGGAGGCTTATATGGAGATGGAGAGAGAAGGAAGAACAGAGAATGGGGGTGGTGGTTAAGAGCCCAGACTCCAGAGCTGGCTTCAAACCTCACTTCAGCCACTTATATTCTGTGAATTTGGGGCAACTTATCTAATCTCTCTGTGCCTCTGTTTACCTATCTGAAATATGGGGTTGTATTAGCACCTACCCTATAGGATTGTTAAAAGGATGATCACTTAATCTCTGCGGAGTGCTTAGAACAGTGACAGACAAATGGTAAATGCTCAACAGGTGTCAGCTATAATGATCATATGTTTGCTAATTCAGCAAACATTTATGGAGCGTTTACTATCTGCCAGGCCCTTGCTGCATGCTTAAGATATATAGAAAGACACCCCTGCCGTGGAGAGCTCCGCACCTCCTAGGAGACATAGAGAAGCGCATCAACAGTTACACTCTGGTGCGGTAGAGGAGCCAGCATGGGGCATAGCACTGGGACCCTCGCCAGGCCGGGTCCAAGGCACAAGGACATGGAAGTTCCCAAAGAAGGGGGTGTAAAAAAAAGCCGGGGTTAGCCTAGTAAGAGAAATGGGAGAAGGGGCATTCCATGTAAAAGGAACAGCATGTTCAAATGTAGGGAAGTACATAGAGCATGCTATGTTTGGGGAACAGCAAACAGAACTGGTTGCCATTCATCCGTTTAATTCATTCTCTCACTATTCATTGAGCACCGACGATGTGTGTGGTAGGCACTGTTCTGGGCACTGAGGACAGTGCAGAGAACAAAATGGATGGAGTCCTGGTGTCACGAGGCTTCTATTCTAGCGTGGGAAGACAAACAGTAAACAGATGTGGATATCGTGTGTCAGGTGGCCGTCAACACTATGGGGAAAAATAAAGCAAAGTAAGGGATACAGGGTGTGTGGTTAGGGGAAGGGGAGTCATTTTAGATGGGATGGTCAGGAAAGGCCTCTCTGATAAGTGACATTTGTACAGAGCCTGAAGGAAGTGAAGGAGGGAGCCATGTGACTCTCTAAGGGAACACCGATCCAAGTAGAGAAACAGTCGTGTGCAAAGGCCCTGAGGCGGCAGCAGGCTGGACCTGTTTGAGAAAGAGCAAAGAGGCCAGTTTGGGGAGTGAGCAAGGGGAGAGTGGGAGGAGATCAGGCAAAGGGGTGGCCAGATGCTGTTGGGCCTTGCGAAGACAAAGTGGAAACCTTGAGCACCGAGTGGGAAGGAAGATGGAGAAGTTGGGGCCCGACTGCTCAGGGCCGTGGCATAAGTTCTGCCAAGTGATTGGGCTTTCTTCATGAGAGCCGGCGGAACCAGGGAAGGATTTTAATCATGAGCGATGTGATTACCTTGTGTTTGACAGCAATAATCTAGGTTGAGGGTTTATTGGAGGGGATGGGAGCCCAGTGAGAGCGCAGGGGGTCACCCAGGTGAGGGAGGAGGGAGGCCTGAACTCAGCAGGGGCAACAGAGCTGACTGCACCACATCTGTTTCCTTCACCACTGGCAGGCTTCGCTCCCCCCATGGGCCTCGCCAGCACCTTGCCTGGAATAAGCATTGCCTCTTGAATTGAACTGTGGGTGGGAAAGACCAGAGTTCAGTTTCCTAAGCCCACGAGGCCTAGAGTGAGAAAGCAACTTCCAGCTTCCTGGGGATGCTTTCGTAAATACAATTTCTGCAGCCCTAAGCCTTGGTTCAGAACAGCAAGACATTTTATATTGTGTACTGCATCGCAAATCAGATTATTTTTTAAAAAATTAATGGCATCTGTCATTTAAAAAAATTTTAAATGCATCTTCGCCTCTGCTCTTGGAAAACACTAACTCTTAATTTTTATGCTAAATTGAGTGATCACAACCTGAGAGCTCAGCGAGCTTGCACTTTAAACATTTACTCCGTGATTTCTTTCCTTCCAGTGAACTCGTGATTAAATTTTAAACCCACACTCCTATTCATCAGGGAATCACAGAACAGAGGGTAAGATGATTTATTTCTTCTTTTGTTAAGTTCTAATTTGGAAGTGCTGTCTGTCTGGTCTTCAAAACCCCACCGCTAAGCGTCTGCCTTCCCTCCTCCCTCTGCACATCCGCCCGGAGCTCCGGTTACACAAGCAGAGAGAGGACAGGCGTGGGGACCAAGGACAGAGGCAAAAGGCGGCTGACTTGTCCATCCTAGATGTTTTGTTCCTTGTCCCTGGAAGGTGGAAGTTGGTATTAACTGTCCTAGAAGAGCCCAGAATCCTGATGCCTCTGAGCGTCCGTGAATAAGAAGAGAAATGCTCATTGACATGTATGCTGAAGGCTGCTGGTTTTAGACCACCAGGTCCCCACAAACAAATAGGGAAGCAGATGTTGGGGAGGTGCCTGCAGGATATTGATAGTTTGTCACCCAAATTCTGACATTGCACTGACTCCCTCCCCTTCTTTCCCACCTGGGTCTCCGTCCCCCTCCGTGATAAATGATCCCTTCCTTTCTGAGTGGTCGCTTCTGTTCTCCAATGATTTCCACCTGCGGTCAGGGCTGCATTTACCCATATATGAAGGGGTGACGTGAAGGCTATCAAAAGGTTTGTTTGTTTGTCCTGAAAACTCCTCCCTCTGCACACCACCAGCAAACACCCCCTGACCTCCCCACATACCCACAAGTGCTTGAAAGCACTACCCTGCTGACAGACAGCTTGACACAGTGGAGGAAGCCATGTTCGAGATTCAGACAGGCCTAGATCCTCTAGGAACTAGGAGCTCTGCCACTTCCTAGCTGTGACATTGGATGAGTTATTAAATCTTTCCAGGCCTCAGTTCCCTTATCTGTAAAATGGGATTGACAGTACTTGCTTTGTAGTATCTGTGCACATGCCCAGCAGAGTAGGGGCATCGGGGAACAGCGACTGTTCTCATTTTCTCTGTTTTTATTAGGTTTTTGGGTAAAGGTATTGGGTCTCCAAAAAGAGCCCTGTAAAAATGCAAAAGGTTGGGCCAGCCCTGTTGTGTAGTGGTTAAGTTTAGTGCGCTCTGCTTCGGCAGCCTGGGGTTTGCGGGTTCAGATCCCAGGCGTGGACCTACACCACTCATCAGCCATGCTGTGGCAGTGACCCACATACAAAATAGAGGAAGACTGGCACAGATATTAGCTCAGGACAAATCTTCCTCACCAAAAAAAAAAAAAAAAAAGCAAAAGGTTATCTAAGAGGGATACCATATGACATTGTCATCACCCATAATTATGCTGGTATGAATTGCTTGTTAGATAAACAAGACAGGACTGCTGAGACAGAGTGGGAGAAGGATGGCACTGGGGGGTGGTGTGGGTATGCAAATTAGTGCTGGATACAGAGAAACAACTTCCAGGAAAGAGCCACTAGGTGCCTGGTGAGGTAGGCACAGGTGGGACACATCTTGGCACCTTCTGGCAATGGCCCAAGCTGGCTTGGCTTCTGTGATCCTGCCTCACAGCTGGGGGAAGTGTGGGCCACCTGGCCACCTGCTGGGCCTGCGGGAGTGCACAATCTGCGCTCATAGATTTGAGTCTGAGCATGGGCACCCGCTGGCTAGGTGAGCTTCCAGAGGTGACTCTATTTGTCTGATCTTCAGTTTCCTTATCTGCTAAGTGAGGGGCCTATCTACTAGGGTGTGGGAAGGTTAAATGGTATAAATGGGGAAGCGCTCTGAAGAACAGCAAGGTACTAAGCAAACCGTGGAGGGGATTGTTTTCCAGAAGAGGAAAAGAGAAGACGGAGATGCAGGTTAATGGCCTAAAGGCACAGAATGGGCAGAACCGAGGCCACGGCTGTCTCTTCTCCAGGCTGACCTGCTCAGATGGTTCCCGACACTTCTCCAGGGTCCCCCTGGAACTCTCCATTCCCTGGAGGGGCTCGTGTCACTGCGTCTTCTCCTATTTCCCCTCACCCAGCCTTCTTTTTTACAATTGGTCAAGCTTATTTTTCTCTTGGAGTCTCTATTGTTGCCACTGTCTTGAAGAGGATTTGGGCCCCTCTGCCTGATCACACTGTAGCCAAGAGGGTCTGATTTGTTTCTGGCCTTTAAAACACACCCATAAAAGCAGCAGCATGTACTCACGACTGTTTTAGGAAATTCCTTGGAATCATCTCTTTCCCCATCTGCTCCTGATTCTTCGGCACCCTCTCTTGTCTCTCTGGCCCCAAACTTCTGCTTCACACACCAAATTCCGTATCCGCCTCTGCTCCCCTATTTTGAGGTAACTTCTAAGCTCCCTCCTAGGCATTTTGTTTCTGGTGTCCTGTGTGGTTTTCCACTTTAACTCATTTGATCTCTGTTTCCCAGTGCGAGATGGAGGCTCATCTGGATGGAGGCTGGGGAGGAGAGGGGGGTCCTGACCTTACTTTGGCAGGGCTTGTGGTCCACTTAGGACTGCTGCCTCCTGCTGGTGTGAAGATTCTTCCTCTACATATTTACGCATTCATTTTGTAGACGTTTTTGAGCACCTACTCTGTGCCGGGCATGGTGCAGAGCACTGGAAACACCACAAACAAGGCAGACCCTGCCCCAGTGGAGCTCAGAGTCTAGAGACAAGTAATCAACAGTACGGCTGATCAGAGCTGTGCTGCGAGAGGCCGAGGAGGAGCACTAAATCCCAATTAATGGTGCTCATGGAAGACTTCCTGGAGGAAGCCAAGCTCAGCTGAGACGTAAAGGATGACTGGGAGTTAGCCAGATGAAAGAGTGGGGAGAAGAGTGGGGCAGAGTAGAGGACGGCACGTGCAAAGGCCTGCAGGCATCTGAATGAATGAAGTGTGGCAGGGGTGTGGAATAGGACGGGGGATTGTGGGAGAGGAGTTAAGCGGCATAAGCAGGGTCCAGGACATAAGCAGGGTCCAGGACATGGAAGGGTTTGTAAGCGTGCTAAGGAATGTGGGCTTTCTCCTGTGGACAATGGGGAGCCATGAGATGGCAGTACACATCAGATTTGCATTCTGGAGAGATCCCCGTGGCTGCTGCTTGGAGGATGGAGCCAGTGCCAAGGCTGTGGTGGTGACAGATGACTTCAGCCCTTGAAACTTGTGCTCTTCAAAGAACGCCCCACCCACCCACCGCCCCATGTGCTCCTGCTTCCAACTTGCCACTTAAAAACGAAATTGCCAGCCCTCCTTCCCTTCCGCACCGGCATTGAGTATGTCCCCAGGTTTGTCCAATCAGCACAGGCTGGCTTAGTGCCACTCCCATCCCCTGGCTGGGGCCTGATAATGCGTGTCCTCCTTTGTTTCGTTGTGCAAATATGTGTCTGCGATGTGGTTGGGACTGATAAGTAGAGAAAATTGTGTAGCTTAACAGCAGACATTTCGTGACCTCAGGAGTCCCCCAAGATGCATGCTCCCAGCAAATTGTCGGCAAGCCCATTTATCACCGCGCTGACCTGGGACTTGGTGCGCGTTTCCCTATGAAAACAGCCCAGCGCTGTCAGTTCCCATCTGCCCCAATGCCACCGTAATGAAGCGAGCTTTAACTAACCCTGGTACCCACTGAGCGGCCCCGTCACAAATGGCTTTCGGGATGCAGACACCTGCACGCGGAATGCATCTTCTTCCTAATGGTGGATTCATGTGGAAATCCAATACACCCTTGAAGCTTTATTTATTTTTGGTTTAGGTAATTGGATAGCATTAATTATTTATATTTCATGTTGCAAGCGGGCAGGGAAAGGGCAGGAAGCGGGGAGGTTGGGAGAGGGACAGCAATTGAGACCATGGCAAGCAGCTAAAATATTCTGAAACTTGATTAAGTACAGGTAATTGTGTGTAGTCACTCCAAATAATTTTTGCTAGAAATATTTTATGTGGTTTCCCAGAAACTGTTTGGTGACTCCATAAGGCCAAATGATAATTTATCGTGGTTTGGGAAGTCTCTTGGCTGTCCAGTTCCTGCTACCCCAAAACTCGTTACACTCTGTCCTTGGGACTTGAGTGATCAGAGCAAACTGCAAACCTTTATTGGGCACTTACCACGTGCCGAGCACTGTGCAAAGTTCACTACCAATGTCACACTCATTTGAACCTCACAACAACCCTGTCAATTATCTGTTTAATTATTATCCCCATTTTACAGATGAGGAAACCGAGGCTCAATGAGATTGAGTATCTTGCCCCAGGTCACAGCTAGTGAATGACAGAGCTAGGATGTGAACCTGGGCCGGGCTGACTCAGATTGTTCAGCCTTTTTTTTCTGAGGATGTGAATGCTCCAAATTGACGACAGGCACCCCCAGGACCTGTGAGTCCCACTGGGGTTTAAGTTGCCTGGAAGGATCAGGCCAGGGAAGCAGATAGAGCTCCCTCTTTGTACTTGGCTCTCTTTACCGAGTTGTGAAGCTAAAGGTTACTTTGTTAATTAAATGGGGAAGAAAGGGGCTGTTGGAGGATCAGTGGCCAAGTGACTCCAATTAAACCTTTAATGAGTATATTAAACCATGTAAATCACACGCTGTTTTTTCCCTCTTTGGGAACCTCCGCTTCCCTTGGTGAACAAATAGTCGGCCTACCCTGCGTCAGCTGGGGCCTCCGGGAAGCCAGGAAGATGGTGGGTTTGTTCGGCAAGTGCAAATAGCTGAATGATGCCCGAGGCTTTTAAAAAGAGAAAGTAAGAAACAGAGTTCCCTCTTCAGTCGCTGGTGTTTTACTTCATGTGACTTCCAGATGTGACAATGGAGACTAATGTAGGCATTGCCTTTCCTAATCTTTCATCAGCAGAACTTGGTTTTCTCTGAAACTTCGACTGGCTCCCCATCACCCCTAGGCTCTGGCCCGAGTTCTTGGGTCTTGACGCTTGGAGTCTTGACGCTCTCCTGGCTCCTCCCATCGCCTGGGTTTATATAGCCCTGGGCTGCCTAGAGGGGCCTTGGCAGGTTGAAAGGGGAAGAAGTGATGGTGCTCAGGTCTCCTCTCTAAATGAGATGGAGGCTGGGAGCCCTGTGAGTCCAAGACTCTGGTCTGTGACCATTCATTCATTCATTCATTCAGCAAATCTTCACAGAGCTCCTGTGATGCTCCAGGCTCCATGCCCCACAATTTACCTTTGCTATTTAATTCAGTTTGCTCAAAACCCCTTGGAGATGGAGGTTGTTACCGCGCCCCCTCTAAAGGTGAAGGAACAGACTCAGAGACGGTAGGTACTTACTCAAGGTCACACACGTAATCTGTTGCAGAGCTGGGATTGATGCCAAGTCTAGTTGACTCTGAAGTTTGGGATCTTATTTGATCTGGAGTTGGAGAGAAGTGACCGAATGTTCTAGGCTGGGCCAGGGCTCAGGATTCACTGGGGAGGGGTGTGAGCCCTGGGGCTGGGCTGGGGGTGGGAGCTCCTCTGGGAGGCTTTCCAGGGCCGCTGGGCACTGGAGGCTGGCCCGCAGAGAGAGCCTGGGATGTCCACAGCGCCTCTGTGCCCCAGCACGCTCCGCGGGGCTGCTTCCCTACCTCTCCATCCATCTCCTGCCCAGTCAGGGGGTGCACCTCCCTGAGTGCTGGGACTTCCCAAGAGCTACAGAACAGTCCGGGGCAGACGTGGCTACATCATATAGGGTGCAGACTTTTCGTTTCAGACAATTCCTGCACCCCTCACCTGGGCCCTTTTCTCCCTTTCATCTGCTCATTTTCAACCTCATTCTGACTCTCTGCTGGTTGCCATCTAGTCCCTGCCTGATTTATGTATTCAAGGCAAGCTTAAATAATGTTAAGGGTGCGGGGCACTATTCTAAGCACTTTACAAACACTAATTCTTTTAATCTCTGTAACAACTCTACTAAGTAGATATTATGATCCCTATTTTACGAATAAGGAAACTGAGGCATGGAGAGGCTAACTAACTTCTCCAGAGCCCCGCAGTTAGGACGTAGCTAAGCTGGGATCCGAACCCAGAGGGTCTGGCTACAGCATCTGTCCTCCTGACCTCTACCTTGTGCTGACGTTGCTGATAACTCCCTGGTGGCATATCTTCATTTCAAAGAAAATTTAAAAAAAAACAACCCACTTCCAGACATAACTAATGAAGGTTTAACGGGTGGACTGCCATGCAGTAGGGCTGATGGTTGGGGGCAGGGGCTCCGTGTGCCACTCTTCACATCACACTTCCAGCGGGGTAGGGACACCAGACCTCGCTTAGAGCCAGGCTTCTGTGACACAAGCAGGGCTCTGTCCTTTAATTAATCATAAAACAGACATTTTCTGAGCACTTAGTATGTACTAGGCACTGTGCTGGGGGGTGAGGACTTAAACGAAGAGACTCTTAGGAATGTCGTAACAGAGTGTAGGGGACGGAGACGGGACGGTGTGTGATGAGGGTCGGGGTGGAGGATCAGCAGAGCTTGTGGATAAGAGAACTGGCTTTGGCACTCTTACCTGGGTTCAGTCTGGCTCCACCAGGGAGCAGCTGAGCCTCAGTTTCCTCATCTGTAAAGTGGGAATGAGATTATATTATTATTTGGCTCTCAGTAAATGAGAGTTGACATGCTGCTGCTGCTGCTGCCAGTAGACGTGAATACTGATGGAACATTATCATTTTCCAAAGACCCAGCTGGAGGGAGTGGAAGGCCAGATTTCTAGACAGGTGTGAGTATTCTTCAGTGATGTGGCAAAGGGTGAGAAGAGGTGCCTTAGCACTGGTAAACTCCATTCAGTAGTTGTTCCAGGCAGCCAGAAATGTCCGGTTGGCTAGTCATAAACTCTGCCTACATAATTGAGGTGAAGGCCACCTGTCCAAAGAGGGCCTGGCTGTGCTCCTTGTCACCCACAATATTCAGAGCTCACTCTTTTGTTGAGAACTATTGGTCTTTTGCACCAATTTGCTCTTTGGAAATACGGGTCCTCTGTCATTTGACCAGTTGCCCTTCGTTACCAGACTGACCTTTCTTCATTCTTCCAGACCCAGATTGATGCCTCCTTTCTGGAGAAGCCCTCCCTGCCTGGCTTGAGCAGGGTGAGTCTTGCATAGCTCGTTGTCCCTACAGCTCTGTAGTTGTGCTGTGATTGTCAGAGTATACGTGTAACCCTAATAAGACCAGGGAAGCATGTGGTCCAGTTTTGGAGCATTGTTGTATCTAAAGACTAACAATCAAACTTAAAATTTAAAAGTCGTTAAATTCAGGGGCCAGCCCAGTGGTGTAGTGGTTAGGTTCACGTGCTCTGCTTTGGCAGCCCAGGGTTCACAGGTTCAGATCCTGGGCACGGACCTATGCACTGCTCATCAAGCCACGCTGTGACAGATGTCCCACATATAAAGTAGAGGAAGATGGGCACAGATATTAGCCCAGGGACAATCTTCCTCAGCAAAAAGAGGAGGATTGGCAACAGATGTTAGCTCAGGGCTACTCTTCCTCACCAAAAAAAAAAAAGTAATTCAATTCAAATGAAAAAGTAACTAAAATCCATTATTTACATATCCTGGAGACACTAAAGAGGCTCATCATGATCTACCACTGTCCTTGGCGAAAGTCCCTTTTCTCTCCTCTCCAATTTCCTTACATCCCACAGCTCCTCTCAACCCCTCTCTCTGCCCCAAATCCCAAATCTCACAGTGCATAATGTGCAAGGATTTTCTGTCTCTTTCTTCCCTCCATATTTTCTCTACTCCTTTCATATGTCTAGGGACTTAGTCCCTCTCCTAGCAGGTGAGACTCTTTTCTCTGTAAGAGAGGGAAGGGGGAAAACCAAGATGGCAGAGCAGGATTTTCCTCAGCAGGCGGAGGTAAATATCAACACTGAAACACCTAAAAGTCAACAAATTCTGGTCTCAGCACTCATAGTCTTCCCTCCTCCTGATTGTGAGACCCTCCAGACTGAGTAGGGACCGGGAGAATCATCCCTGAGCCAGTGTTTCCGGGGGCACTGGGGGAGGAAGAAGGGTGGGCGGGCATCAATATTTGTTTGCATTTGAGCCGTGTTCTCAAGGCTCTGCTTGAGTTCCAGGATCAATTGTTTTGGCAATGAAGGAAATCAGAGACTGTGCACAGAGTAACTTGGTGTCAAATCCTCCTTCAGCTAGTCTGAAATGCTGGGGAGCCCATGCTGGTGGCGCCAGAGGGAACATTCCCACACTTACCAAAGTCTCCATCCCATCTCTCGTTGTCTTTCATTTTCCTCTGGCCGATTAGCGCAGTAGGTCTCCACCTGGGTGTGTAGCAGAGTCACCTGGAGGGCTTGTTCAGGCCCCACTCCCAGAGTTTCTGATTCATTAGGGCTGAGTGAGGCCTGAGAATCTGAACTTTTACAAGTTCCCAGATGCTGCTGCTGCTGCTCTGGGATCTGCCCTTTGAAAACCACTGCATTCACAGCAAAAAGTGGACCACATTGTCAACTAATTTGCACTCCTGAAGCAATTTAAAGCCACTGGGGGGCTGGCCCCATGGCGTAGCCGTTAAGTGGACGCGCTCCGCTGCTGGCGACCTGGGTTCGGATCCCAGGCACGCACCGACGCACTGCTTGTCAGGCCATGCTGTGGCGGCGTCCCACATAAAGTAGAGGAAGATCAGCACGGATGTTAGCTCAGGGCCAGTCTTCCTCAGCAAAAAGAGGAGGAGTGGCACGGATGTTAGCTCAGGGCTGATCTTCCTCACACACACAAAAAATAAAGCCACTGGGTTATGGGACATCTAAAAGACCTTCTAGTAACCAGAGTACATTTTCTGCCACATGCTGTCAATAACACTTCCTTCCCTTTCTCACAAGTATTTAGGATTTTTCTCCCTCATTACAAGACCCCAGAGACATGGAGGATCAGGAACTATTTTGTGTCTGTGTGGTTGGGGTGATTTTCTTCTGTCTCCTGTAAATCTCTTCTGGCTTTCCTCCTTCCCATTGTGTCCTATTTATTATTTATTAAGAGGCTCTTAACTCAATCCCAAGGTGCCCTGAGAATGTCCTAAGGGATGAGGAATGAGGAGAGGGTGTGTGGAGACTGTTCCTTTTCATCTGGGTAAGAGGAGGACTGGAGATGGGACTTATTCTAGAGCACAGCTATGCTGCTGCGTCTGCCCTGCTTGGCACATCTTCATTTTGTGAAGCAGCTTCACAACTGGTATCTCATTTTTTGGTACAGCATCTATGAGGCAGGAAGGGCAGGTATTACTATCACGAATGTAAAGATGAAGAAATTGAGACTCAGAGAGGTGAAATCATCTCCTCAAGGTCACATAGCTTGTGGCTATAGACTAGAGTTCGGAGAGGAACCCAGATATCTGTTCCAAAACCTTCTCCTGACACCGAGCTCAGTGCTTGCAATCAGTCAGTCAGTCAATCAATCGATCAGTCTATCGCTCAATCGACCTCTCAATCCACCAATGTTTATGGAGAACCTCCTCCCTGGGAGCTGCATGTTAGGAGATGAGGTTTGGCGATGGAGAAAATCTATATGGTGCTTGCTTTCAGGGAGCCTACAGTCTAGGAGGGACGCTAGACACAGCAGAATTACCAACGGGATGAGCATCACCAAAGGGGAATGTGCAGGTGCTGTGAGGCTTACAGCACAGGATTACCCTTCACTTTGGGCTCAGATGAGGGTTCACTGAAAAAGTGTCGTCCAAGCTGAAGGTCTTATTCAGGGATGCATAGGAGTGATGTAGGAGATGAGGGATAGGGAAAAGGCATTCCGAGTAGAGCCCAGCTTATGTAAAGGTCTGCTGGTAGGAGAAAGTAGGAGCATATTTAGGGAACTGGAAGACCTGTGGGTCTGGAGGGAAATCAGTCAAGTGAAGAAGGGACTGAGATGAGGCTGGAAAGGGAGGCAGCAGAAAGGTCATGGAGGGTCTTGCAGACCATCCAAAGGACACAGAGCATTTTTCTAAGGACCGTTCAAAGCCAGTGGAGGGTTTGTGGCAGCAGGGTGATGTGATCAGATTCGCATCTGTTATGTGGCTGGAGGGTCAGAGCAGAGGCAGGGAGACCAGTTAGGCTGTTGTGGGAGTCCAGGCAGGAGGATGATGGTGGGCTGGCCTCAGGCAGCAGCAGTGAGGAATGAGAGCAGGGGATGGATTCCAGAGGTAGATGGTTTCTAAGCCTTGCTCTTAATGGTATTTTGGAGGTAAGGCGGGAGGAGGAGGAGGTAAGGTAACACCCAGCCACTGGGTGCACATAATAGGAACTCAGAGAGTGTCTATGGACCGGAATGCATCTGATGGCAGACACATCCTTGAATGCTGGGAGCTGAGCCCTGGAGGTGGGGGTCAGTGTACTGGGGGGCTGGCATTGTCTTGGAGTTTGGAGTAACTTCCCCCTTCCTTCATGGCCCCTGCCTACATGCTGCCACCTTCTCTGAACTATATTCTGTTCATCTTTATTGTTGAAATGCTGTCTGACAATTATTTGCTTTTTATAAAACATGTAGCTCTCCTGCTATCTTTAGAGAAAAAGCACTGCAGGTGAGCCTCATCAAAAACACTATAGAAATCTGTTATGAGCCAATTAGAAAACTCGGGAAACGTGTCTGATATGGAAGGCTCTCATAAATAAGATTCTCTGGGGAATGTGGGCAGAACTTGCTTCCCAGCTGTTTGCACCCATCAGGACAGCTGAGAAAGGAGGCTGGTGCGACAATCGCCCACTCCTTCCTGTCTGCACTTTGGTTGGTATGAGGAAGGGACTATGGCAGGCGAAGCTCCAAAACCTGGTTCTTAGACCAGCAAGAAGATATGGGGAATGATAGAAATGAACATTCCAAAATCTTTTTCAGAATTCTCAGGGATTAATAGTTCATTCATCAAGTAATTCTTAGCAATGCCTTGTACCAGGCTTAGTAGTAGATGATTTGGGAATGACAGAGGTGAGATAAGGCCCTTGCCTTCTAGTAACTGAGAGCATAGAGAGGTGTGTGTAGGATGAGACACTCGCCTAGATTGAGAGTTTCTTCAGAGCAGGGATTGTTTCTGGTTCATTTCTGTAACCCCAGAAACTAGTACGGGGATGGAGTAGGTGTTCAATAAATGCCTGTTGACTGCAAGGATGGAAGGGTGCTTGAGTGGATGGATAGATAGCTGGTGTATTGGTTCGAGGCATGGATGAATGGACGGTTGGACGCTCTTTAGTTGCAGGAAATCCTGAATAATAAAATGTGTCCGTAGAGCACATTTCGACATTTCTATTTACTCTTAGTCTTGTTGAGTCTCTGTCATTTCAAACAGCTGAATATTCACCAAGATTCCACTTCATTTGGCATTTGAGTCACCAGATGAGCTTGGCTCAGTTTCCTCTGAGGATTGAGAAGGATCTTCCACTTGTTTACACACGTAGTGAGTAGACCACTCATACATTTAGAAACAAATCAGTCCACCATATCTACACTGGGAGGAACGTTAGAGGTCATGTAGTTCAACACCTTCTTCCAAGAAATGGGCAATACGTGAATTAAGAGTCAGTATAAGCTCGGTGAAAAGGACACTGGACTGGAATCAGAAGATAGGCCTGAATTTTGTCTCTGCTACTCGCTAGTCAAGTTATGTAAGCTCTTGAGAATAATCCATCCTTGCCTGCCTTCATCAATTTGTTGTGAGGGTCAGATGAATGTGTGAGGGCTTGAGGAGGGGCTTTGTAAAGACCAGTGGCAGTTCATCCCTGATGGCATCAAATTGGTGGCTGGAGAGCAAACACTGAGCCTGGGTCTTCTGAGTCAGGGTCTAGGAGTGTCCGCCACACCACATTGCTTCTTAGGAATGACATCAACCTATGGGCTTGCTGTGCAGTTTGGACAAAACCAAAATATGGGTGATTTACAAACCTCCCCAATTGGCTGAAATTAAAAAGGTAAAATATGCCAAGTGTTGGCAAACATGTGGATCAGCTAAAACACTCACACACTGCTGGGGGGAGTGGAAATTGGTGCAACCACTTTGGAAAACTATCAGTATCACTAAACCTGAACATGTACATACACCATGACTGAGCTATTCCATTCCTATATATGTACCCAAGAGAAATGAAGGCAAAAGTCATGTGCTAGAAAGTTCATATTCATAATGGCCAAAAACTAAGTGCTGTCCAAATACCAATTAAGAGTAGAATGAATAAATTGTAGTATGTTTATATAATGGACTATCATACACCAATGAAAATGAATAAACTGAAGCTACATGCAATAATATGGATGAATCTTGCGCACATAATGTTGGACAAAAGAAGCCAGACACAAGACTGAGTAGGTATGATTCCATTTATCTAAAGTTCAAAATAAGCAAAACCAATCTCTGATGTTAGGAATTAGAGTCGTGTTCACCCTTGGGGTGAGGTAGTGGCTAGAAAGGAGCATGAGAGGGCTTCTAGGATGAGGCTGATGTTTTATTTCTTTATCTGGGTGCTGGTTACATAGGTGTGTTCAGTGATTGAAAATTCATCAAGCTGTGCACTTGTGTTTGTGTATTTTTCTGTATTATGTTGTGCTTCAAGGAAAAGCAAAGCCAACAAGCACAACAAAACAAAGTTTAAGGGTGATCTCCACAGTGTGTGGCAGGGTGCTTATGGAACCTCCCCCGACACCCCCTTCCATAGTTAGACCCCTGAGGATGCTGCTGCCCCTGAAGGCATCGCCAGCTGCTCTCCCTAGCCTCAACCGTGGGAAGCCAGGCCTTGGGTCTGATGCATGGCTGCTGGTGGAAGGGCTCATCACTCAGTGGGACCCTGCCCCTTTCCTGCTCTCCACCTCTTCATGCTCGCCAGTCTCCTGCCCCAGGCACGCCAGCCCTGTCTGGTTGCATCCCAGCTGGAAACCATGCCCTGGGTTCTCAGAGAGCAACTTCTGCCTCCTTTGCTCGCCCACTGCAGTCCAGCTTCCCATCACGCACACAGCTGCCTCCATGCCAGCCTGGCCTCCACCACGGAGGACCACACCACTCGGCTGGGAGATGACATGGATCCAAGTCACACACACATCCAGGCAGCTGGGCAGGGGCAGAGACTCCCAGAGCAAGAGCTGAATGAAAACTCAGAGGTCATTGAGTTCAGCATTTCTCCCAAACAAGGCTCACTTGCCTCTGATGGGATGCTCCTAAGTGTTGCCTCGATGAAGAGTTTATAATTTAATTACCAATTAATTTTGTTATGTATTAGGAAAGAATATAATGAGTGCATTAAATCTTTGATTTCATGTATATTATTCCTTAGGATGATGTTAAATTTTTTAAAATTCGTTGATTTAAAGACAAACATTAAGTATTAGTGTATGTGATATCAGGATAAGGTAAAAAATTGTGGAAGTGGAAGTTTGGGAAACGATAATCTGGCTCCCTCAGTTCACAATGGGTAAACTGAGGCCTGAGATGGGAGAGGAATAACATAATGATCCTGACTCCTAACACTGATACCACATTAAGTGCCTTAAGAGAGAGGTTTTCTTAAGAGAGAGATTTGCCCCAGCATGGGAGGTTGACATAATGACCATCATCCCTTACCACGAATGAGGGAGCAGAGTCTCTGACAGGGAGATGGCAAGAACGTAGCCTTCAAAGCCAGATCAACCTGGAGTCACATCCCAACTCCCCATTTTCTTGCTGTGTGACACTGTACAGATCACTTAACCTCTCTGAGCTGCAGTTTCCCTATCTGTAATGAAAAACCTTATACCCACATCACAGGATTGTTATAAAGCTTAAAAGAGATGATCAAACTCCAGGCCCACGGTTGGTGGGTCTCTTTCCCTAGAGAGAGGAAGGGACTCGCTTAAGGTAACATGTAGAGGCAAAGCCAGATCTGGAACCCAGGGCTCTTTGCTCCCAGTCCATTCTTTCTCCTCTGAGGAGTCCTCCCTCCTCAGAGGTTCTGCAAGTCCTTGCTCCAGGGCACAGTGCCAGGTAGGAGAAGAGCTGGCATGGTTTGCCCTGATCTCTCCTGGGCTGGCCTGACTTCCGATGGTGAGAGCACCAGTGGTTTTAAGAGGCCTTGGTGAGTAAGCCTGTGGAACAGTGAGCTGGACCAGCACGATGGGCTGCCAGCCAGAGAGGGAGGCCCCCACTGCCCTGGAGAGCAATTAGGGGCCACTGCAACGGGAAGCAATGCCCTCGAGATGCCAACCCCAACAGAGGGCGGCCACTTGTGCAAGGTTCTGGGATGGGCTGGCGCTGGAGAGCCCCATTCCCATCCAATAGGAAACCATCCACATGGCCCTTCTGGGGCTAAGCACACAGGAGAGGCCTGCCCTTTGGTATTTCATTCATACCCAGGAACTACAGGTTTGGAGGCCAGCCAGGTCCCCACGGCAGCAGTTATGCAGAAGATTAAATAGGAAAGCTTTGGCCTTGTAGGAATTACTCAGATAGTTACAGTGTTTGCCAACATCTTCCCTTCTCACCCCTCTCCTCTCTCTCTCTCTCTTCTTCTGCTTTTTCTTTTTCTCCTTCCCTCCCCCGCCCTGTCATTCACTGATTCATTTATTCAGGAGGCGGAGCAGCATACCAGGGGCTTCGAATCCTGGTTTTCCCTTTTAATATCAGGTTGACCCCATTTGAAATGGCCATTGCTGTAAGCCTGAAATGGTTGGAACCGTGGGCAAGTTACTTAACCCTTCTGAGCCTCAGTTTCCGCATCTGTAATTTCCCTTATTTCAAAAGGTTGTAATGTTTACATTATAATGTACACAGGGTGTTTGGCTCAGTGCCTGACACAGAGTGAATACTCATTTGTATGTTTTTAAAGGTGGAGCATAGGCAATTTCATGTGGTTTATTATTTGTGTAGCCTCAGCGAAGTCCCCATACCAAATCTCTCTGAGCTTTTGTATCCTTAACTGTAAAACAGAGGCAGTGCCTGCCTTCCAGGGCTAGGTCATATGGGTCAGATGGTCTACTGCGTGTAAAGTGCTGGTGGTCAACACACAACACCTGGGGCTGTTCTTTTCCATTCTTCCATTCGTTGTTCTACAGACGTTTCTCGGCTAACCACTGTGTGCCACGCTCTGTGCGAGGTCCCGGGAACACAGAGGTGAATGAGCTGTGGCTCTTACCTTCAAGAATTTACTGTCCGGTAGACTTGACAGGCAAGAAGCTCGGGAATATTCGATGTTGTGGGGAAACAAATAACGCTGCTGAACTGCCAGACTGAAACTCTCGGTTTTGTCTTACGTGGGGAGAGCATTTGTTCAGCATCCACACTGTGCCAGGTGCAACATGTGTGTTACCTTATCAGGCTCTTGACACAATCCTATAATGTAGGTATTACATGGGGAACTGTAGCTCAGAGGTGGAAGTTGCTTGCTAATGACTGTCTAACTCCAGTGTTCATTATCTCTCTACTTTACACGACTACCCCCAGGGAGCAGAGGTGAGGGAGCAGAAGTGACCGGGACCTGAGAGGTAGGAGTCAGCTTGACCTGACTTGCCATGGGTTCCTTCCCTCTAAGTTACTCATGAGTCTGCCGAGATATCTGGGACCATGGGAGACTTCATCTCCATCATCTCCATCCCAGGCAGGTTTCTCCATCTTGCCTGGGATGGGCCATTTGTGGTTCGGAAATAACCGGGCGCTTCCCTAGGGGTTGAAGCCTGAGCTGAGAGTCATAAAATACCATTAAGTCCATTTAGATCTACCTCCCCTCCCCAAAGATGACGCGTTAATGGAGGACCCATAAAGCCACAGAGCCCCGATATCCTGTGAAAGGGGTGATCTAAAATGGAGTTGTATGCTGCACCATGATAAACTAATGCTCTTAGAAGTTTAGCTATTCATTGTATAAGCTGCTTTAGCAGGGAAATTAGACATGCAGAATTTTGAGCTCTGGCCTTATTCAATTTTAAATTAATTTTTGTGTAATAAGCTGTAAGCACATTAATATCAATGAGATACTTTCTGCAGTGTGGCTAATATACAGCTTTAAGGAGCCATGGGTATTGTTTTCTACTTTTTGTGTGTTGAACAAAGATTACTGGTTCTCTAAGTATTATTTTCTGGTTTTTGGGAGGTGGGGCTGTAAGAGAGGAGTTAAATTTTCCCAGTAGACTGGGGCTGAAATACTGTCATGGCCATTTATTTGAGAGCGATGAGAAGAGCACTGTGTGTGACATTCATCGAAGATTTGCCTTCAGAAATTAAAGGTTCTTCTGCATTCTAAGAAGCAGTCAAATGGGGGATCCATAACTAATTAAGCATAGAATTTGGGATGGGATTATTCCAGTGTTTTTATAAGAAGATCTAAGCAAGAATTTCAAAATAAAAATATTTAAAGTATTTAGGTTAAACTGGAGTAATTTTGTTGTGTCCAGATATTACGGGATTTCATTCATTCAGTCAGTCACTCAGTCATTCTTCAGTGATTTGAGCACCTACTATGCACAAGGCATTCTGCTAGGCATTATCAGGTACACAAATATGGAATTCAGCCTTGTGTCTAGGAGACTACAATTTGGTATGGAATATTTTAAGATAAGGCAAAATGATAAGCATCATCATAGAGGCACAAATTTGTGCTGGAATAATTCAGTGAAGAGATTATTCGTAGAAGAGAGATGAAGGAGATGACTTGTGAACTGGAGCTTTAAAGATGCATAGAATTTAGACACACGCAGAAGAAAGGAAAAACTATTCTTGGAGAAAGGAACAGCCAATCCATATCCAAGAAGAGTGGGGATGGGGCCACCAGATCCAAGGAAAACAACAACATGCTTTACCACTGATGTGCCTTTAATCATGCTCTTCGCTTCTTCAAGAAGCCTTTTCCTTCTTCCAACTGGGTGGGTCCTCTGCACCCGGCTAGTCTCTCTTTCCTCCCATCCAAGGTCAGCTTGTGCAAATTCCACTGGCTTATCTTACAAGTAAGGAAGCGGAGAGCCAAAGAATTAGAAGGACTTGTAGCCAGTTGGTTACAGTCTTGACTAGAACTAGATATCCTGTGGTTTAGTCTTCTGTGCACTTTATGTGGTTCTGATCTGTTGTGTCACAGAATAATGGCCAAGAAACGTGCCTCCAGCAATGGAAAGTTTCAGTGCCACTTCATTAACTGCTAAACTTGGGGACAGGATGGTTCTGGATAATGGAGGCTTATCCAGAAAACTCTTTTGGTTTCAACCCTTGTTAGTTCTCAGTTCTTTTTCATACTCTAGTAGATAGAGTATAAGACTCATATCAAATCGTTTTTTTGATGATTGAGGCTATTCAAGGACCCCAGGCCTGTAATTCTGAACATTAGTTCTTACAGCAGCTCTTCATTGTTGACGTCAAACCCAAGATATATGCTAAAAGTTATTGTCCAAAGCCCTGAGGTGAGATTGTTTCCTTATCTTTTGTCTTTTTGTTTTAATGACAGAGGGAAAGAGGGAACCAGATAGCTTTTGAGTTACTGAGGGCTCTGATATAGCAAGATTTGATTAACTGAAGTTGTGCTATTTCAGAGAAATGCACTATTTTGACAACTCCAGCTCAGTAATTCTGAGTAATGGTGAAAGGAAACATGAGTTTGGAGAGACTCTGGGAATGTGGTTTTCTGCAAAATTTGACAGCTTCCTGCCCACCCTCTCCTTTTCTCAGTGGTTTTAATCAGTGTTTAGAGCATCCCACAAAACCAATTTGCATCACAGCTCTAGAAATAGAGTTGTTTCTTCCCCAAAGAAGGGCTCAGATGGGTCACAAGGGAGGTTTCTGGAAGGGAGAGGTGCTGCTGGCAGTCTGCAAAGGAGCTCAGCTTTCCCAGGCCATTGAATGGCTTCCTTCTCCATCACTCTTCTCTGGGATTCTTTGCCATCACAACCTGATACTCCATGAAGGACCCATGAAGAAATAAATCAGGGATGCTCCTTGGTTACAGAAAAAATATTGGCCTTTCCCTCTAATCCCTGGTTTCCAAAGATATTCCTTTGCCAAGGATAACAACGTTTACCCACAAGTGGTTCCATTAACGAGGAGGGACAGGTCAGCAAGAATCCTAGTGTCTCTCATGGTGAACTTGCCAAGAGAGGAATATGACTTGGGGAATGGGGAAAGGGAAACAAAATAGGTTATAACCAGTGGGAACGTCTTTGCAGTCTCAGCACAGTCTTATCATTTTCTGTTTTCTAATGAATTGATTGACTCCTCCCCCAACTGCTCTATTAGCAGGAAATTCCTGTCACTCTCGAGGTCCTATCTGACCCCCCACCTCCATCACATTGTCCAGGAACCTGATGATTTATGCAGTGCAAAGAGTCAGCCATGCTTATTCCTCTAATCAGAGGAAGCAATGGCCTTCGAGGGGCTCACCACTGCTGTTTCCTTTACACAGAGCAGCCACTCAGGACTGGTCTTGGCACCTCTTCACTGGAGAAGAGGATTAAAGAAAAGCACAAATGAAATCCATCGCATGGCACGTGGCTACAGTGTGACTGAGACGTGTCAGCAGCTGACCAGGACACCCATAGCTTCCGGTTTCCTTCACTCATTCAACCAAAACAACCCATATCAGAATAAGCTTCCCCTCCATGCAGACCCGCGCTGTGGCCCCTTTGTTCAGCCCCTGTGCATATCTGTCAAAGAAGGTCAAGTCACATGGCTGCTCTGAGTCTGTTTCTTCTCCTACAAAAAGAAGACAGCAATGCACTGGGGCCACTGTGGGGAAGAAATGTGATCATGCTTATGAAGCTCTACGGGGCTCCTGGTGCAGGGGGAGCTTGCAATGGTGCTAGACTTTCTCTCTCCCTCCTGCTGCTTCTCCCCTTCTCTCTCTCTTTTAGTAAGACATAGAAGAGCACTTGCAGCTAGGATACTGAGGAAACCCTTTTATTTTTAACCAGAACCTCTGCCTAATTATAGGGGAGGAGCATGTTCAAGTTAAGTGCCAAATAGGATCCAGACAAAGTTCTTGTTTCCATCTTCAGAATCCAGGTACGAAACTCCCAATGGAATCTAGTCTTTTAGACACGAGATTAAAAGTCAGATGGTTTCTGGACTGTGGCACAAAATAGTTGTTGTTGTTGTTTAATTTTCTGGAGGAGTAGTTGCAATGTCCCACAGCCCTGCCAACAGTGTATATTATCAAGGTTTGGGATATTTGCCTTTCCAACTCATGAAAATTGGCATCTGGGGGCCAGTCCGGTAGCATAGTGGTTAAGTTCGCACGCTCTGCTTTGGCGGTCCAGGGTTCACAGGTTTGGATCCCAGGCACAGACCTATGCACTGCTCATCAAGCCATGCTGTGGCAGCATCCCACATACAAAAGGTAGAGGAGGATGGGCATGGATGTTAGCTCAGGGCCAATCTTCCTCACCAAAAAAAAAAAGAAAAAGAGAGATGGCATCTCAGTGTAGTTTAACGTGCTTTTTTTTTTTAAATTATGAGTGAAGCTGAACATTTTTTCTACTTTTAAAAGCCACTTGTATTTCATTATCTGTTAACTGTCAGTTTATATCATTTGCTTATTTCTTATTGGGTTGTTGATCTTTTACTTACTGATTTCTTGAAGTCTTTATGTATTAGAGAGATTATACGTGTGTAATGAGTTGCAATTTTTACCCCAGTTTGTTCTTTGTCTTTTTGACTTTGTTTATGGTGTTTTTGACTTTTATGTAGTCAAATTTATCAATCATTTCCTTTATAACTTCTGGATCTGGGGTCCAAATTAGAAAAGCCTTCTTTATCCAGAGGTTATAAAAGAATTCTCCAATGATTTCTTCTGCTATTATAATAGTTTCCTTTTTTTATATTTAAATCTTTGAGATCTTCCAAGTTTTTAATAAAACCCAGAAGTCAGATTTTTTGTTAAATATTCCAGTTTTTAAGTTTGGCAACTAATTCAAATAACATTCACACACATTATATTGGCCGAACAAAACACACACATGGACTAGATTTGGTCTATGGGCCTCTCATTTACAATCTCCGGTTTGAGACTAGACCATCATCCTGCTTGAAAATGTCAAATAATTGGGCAACCATAAATGTGTTATTTGTACAATGCATCTTCATCCCCACAGTCTCTTTCCCATCATTTTCCAATGTGTTCTGTAGCCTTGTCCTCTGTCTACCAGTGCCTTTGGCTTAGAAGGGGTTGTCTAGTGGTCAGTCCTTCCATGCTGAGCTTAGAGCCCCTGAAAATTTTGCCAGCTGCAAATCGGGACTGATCCCATTAGCCATCACTGGGAATTATCTCCTTGACACATTCAAGCCACTGTACTGCCTTGGCTGCTTTTAATTGGTTTTATACCCAAAGAGGTAAGTGCTTATCCCTGATATTACCTACATGGACACTGAATTCAGATTTGGATTACCTGATTTAAAAAAAACACAGCTTGTGTTCTTCTCTAAGTGCTTTGAGGTCTCTGGGTGAATGGTGCTGCTCTAATGTGAAGTCTTACACCCTGCCCAGCAACTGAACCTTGAGCTCTATCCGCTTTGTTCTGTTCAGGGAAGTCCTGTGTCTTATAGTCGTCTTTCCTCTCTGCCACTCACGGTCATCTTCCTGTTGTAAAAATTTGTAAGCAGACAATCAGGGTGGAAAAGCAGGGCTGATTGGCAGGACTGTTAGATTATGAAATGAGCAGAGATGTGCAAACTAATTGTTGGCAAACTCTTCCCCAAGTGATTCTTTCTTCGTCTGCATCAAGACAGCTCTTGGCTAAGAACCTTGACTTGTGTGCAGTGTAGTAGGTACTTGGAGGCAAAGTAAGTTGAGAGAGGACTTTCTGCCAGCCTGCTTACAGAGCTGGGGAACTCGAAATTGGATGCCCCTAAGAGAGAGAGGCTGCCTGGGAGAAGGGGACAGGGGAAAATTCTGAATGGACCTCCATCCTTTTCCATCCATTGCACAAGTTCATGAACCCATCTGTGAAGCCTTTCTAGAATCCCCCAGGCACACTCAGAATCCTTAGCCTCCCTCGCGGGGTTGGGAGCTCAGTGAGTACAGAGACGGTGGTTTCCAGGTCTGGATGCAGCTCCCCTTACAGTTCCTGGCAGAGGATTGATACTTGTGAAGGTTTGCTGGGTGAATGAAAATTTGTGCCAATGCATTCATTTATCTGGCAGCTCCTGACACTGCCAAGGGGGCCAGGCCTCTGGTCACTTTTCAATCAACCAATCAACAGACCTTCACTGTTGATTGTGGGAGTGCCCCCGGGCTTGGTAGAAAAAAGGCTGGCGTGGGGGTCAGAAGCTTGGGGGTCCCAATTTTAACTCTGCCATTAGCCCACTGGGTGGCCTCAGGCAGCTGGACCCCCGCCTCTCTGAACCTCAGTTTCATCATATGTAATGTGAGGAGGCTGGACCACAGCTTTCCACAGTCTCTTCAGCTCTGCTGTTCTAGAAGTCTCTTGGTTTGGACATTCTAGGGAGGGACCCCTGCTCGGTGATGGCAGACGTTGGCTGGGCACCCCCAAGGGCCAGACACTTTATACATTGGCATATAAAGTGATTTCATTTTAATTGTTGGCATATGTGGTTTCATTTTAATCCTCAAAACACCTCTGGGAGGTGACTATTCTTGTCTCCATTTAACAGATGAGGACTCTAAGGCTGGAAAATTAAGTTCTGAGACCGCACAACCAGAGTCTCCAGCGGCCTGACCTCAGTAGGGTTCCATCAGGAAAGCCCGTTGTTTTTCTCTTGCCAGTGCCATCAATCTCACTTGCCTGTCGCTTAGCGACACTCGTAGTTTCTAGTCCCTTTCAGTCACTAAAAAGAAGCAGCAGCCTCATCTTGAGTTATTAGAACGTCTAGTCCAATCTAAGTCGAAAACTTTAATTGGACGCTCAATTTAAAACTTCATCCCTCCCATCATCAGCTCGCCCTGGTCGGGAGCTCAGGAAGCGACAGTGGGGAAGGAGGCGCACCCTCTGTCCTTGCGTTGTCCTTGCTCCGCTTCTGCCTGCCTCCCTCCCTTTCCTCCCCAGTTCCGGCTCCTCAGGGCTGGGCAGGCGAGGAAGGATGGGGCAGAGGCCTCTTCAGGCAGCAGATGCTCTTGGCACTTCTCGCCTAGCTGTCCAGTTACCTTTCTCAAAGTCGGCTCCTCCGTGGAGCAGCTGGTGTGTCCTCTGAGCTCTCTGCACTGCCCGTCCTGGCCTGTGCCCCCACGGCTGGCCTCTGTGGTGCCCGCTCCGCTCCTTCAGTTCCCTCTCCCACAGCCTTCTTCAGCTGAGTTCTTTCGAGACAATTCAAGCCCAGTGGCCTTCACCAGCGTCCCCTGTCCCGTGGGTGCAGTGCATCCTCGCCCCGCTGAGACTTGAGCGAGCGGCTAACCCCACCACTGACCCCAGCCCCTTGCCCTGCCGTCACGGCAGCTTCAGCCCGTGGGAGCAGCGTTCATTTCACATATCCTTTCAAACCCCTGGAGGCCCATCAAGTTCCCAAGAACTTCCTCACTTCTCTCTGCTCCATTAACACCAGGGAATTGTTTTTACAAATTTCCAGAACTCAGCACACATCCAGTTATGGAGGCAAGAAGCTAGTCTCCCCTCGTGCATGGATCCCCGATTTCTGCATGGTTCTTCTGGGGCACCCTCAGCTGGCCAGTGAGGAAGAGGGTGGAAAGCGCCTCCCTCTTTCTCTCTCCCATCCCAGTCCTCCACGAGCATCCTTAGAAAGGTCTGCTCTGCAGACAAGCCCCCGCCTCCTCTTACACAGCCTGAGTGGGAAGGGGGTCTCAGAACTACCTTCGCCATCTTTCAGTAAGTGCTGCTGGGATGTGTCGAGCAGATCATGGGCCACTTGTCGCCCATTATGTTTAGCTTGAGGCTTTAGCCAAGATTCGGACACAACAGAAAAAGCCCCTTCCATAGCCTGTTAAATCTTTACGGTACATATCTGCCTTATTTTCGCTTTATTAAAGGCAACATAGAAATGCAGCTTCCTGCCTGGAAGCTGGCAACAGCCAGTTTCACCCGCTGTCCCTCTGCCCCGGTGGTCTGATGGTGCCAGGGATAAAGCGCCCATCCCTTAAGCCATGCTGAACTGTGCTGCGTAAAGCCGGAAGCGGGAAACGGCACAGCGGGCTGTTGCTTCCTGGAGTAAGGAGGTCACCAGTAGTTCTCCTGGCTCTTTGCCGCATTTCCTGACTTCTGGGGCAGCAATAGGGGGCTGGAGTGCCCTTGTCGGCTCCAACGCGCCCCAGGAGGAGGCTCGGGGGTTTGTGCAAGCCGTGCATCCTGGTGTGCTGAAAAACAAGACCAACCACTGAGCATAGAAGCCCCACAGAAGTCTGCCCTCCACGGTTTTCAAATTTGATTTTTGTTTCAGGAACATTGTTCCAACAAACTCTTACCTGGAATTCAATTGTGTTACACAATTTTTCTGGCCCAAGTGGGGCTGGGGCTGGGTGCTGACTCCAACTTTCTCGTTCTGCTTCCTTTCTTTGTGGTTCCGATAGGGTTCTAAGGAACCTGAGGGATTTACAGGCCGGACCCAAAAAGCTCTGTGTCAGAGGACAGAATTCGGATCAAGAGAACTTCCGGGACTGGACCTTAAGTGGAATCTACCAGAATGAATTGTAAGAGGCAAAGATTTGCACTCATGGGTGCAGGGTGGAGAATGGCGGCTTGGTAGCAGCTGGTAAAACACAACTTTGGGATTTTTAATAACGGAGGATTCCAGTGGAATGTGGCTGTCAAAAGCGTTGATAAGCCTGGATTCGTGAATGTGGTTCAAGAAGGGGCAAGCCAAGATGGGCCCATCTTGCTAAAGACCCTTACAGAGTTTCTTCTGTAAAAATCACCACCCTCGTACCCTGTGGCCCACCCCTCTCATCCTTGTTGATGTGTCAGAGGAGGCTATTTGAACTAATCTGTAGGTGGCCAGCGCTGACAGGGCGACCTGACGCTACAACTTTGCATGACTGCGTTGGTGGTGATTAAGCAAAGATATCAAGTTCTCTCCCTGTGGAAGTTTTGAATTTAAGTCATAGAGAGTATTATGGGAAAAGACCATGAAGCACACCCTCACAGAGGAGGCCGGCAGGAGAGGCCAAGAGGCCTCGTGGACGTGAGGAGGTATTATTAGCCGGGAGTAAGCAGGTGCTAAAAGACTTGAGGGACGGGTGAGGCAGCTGGTGGGAAGCAACGGGGGCAGCAGAGGTCAGGATGGAGCTGGGCTCCTGAGGAGCAGCAGAGGTGTCCCTGCAGTGAGAACTGCCTTGGATCCTGATTACCCCAGTTTTCAGTGCAAATCCATCCCAGGGATTCCACGAGGCCCAAGTTCTTGCTTCCTTATCTTCGTTTTTATCTTCGCAGTGGGCCTTACTGGAGCTGAGGAGAACTGTTGCTCTCCTCTGAGGCAACTGTACTTCATCACAAGAGCCCAGCTCCCCCAGAACCATAATGTCCCGAACACACTGATGTTGACCCCATTCCTCTCCATGTTGCTCACACTTGTGGCCGGCTCCTGGCACTCCAGTTCTCACAGGGCATTGATGAGCTGGAGGATGTTCTAAGGAAGGGTCCTAGAAATTATGCTGTCAAGAGGAGAGAGGAGTTGGGACAGAGATAAGAAAAAGATGAGTATTCAGCCTTCACTTCTGTCTTACCGTGCCTGAAGGGTCTATATGTGGAGATGGGATTGCATTTGGAGGGGGGCCTCTCAAGGGCAGATATGGGATGGAGAATGGAAGGTTTGTGGGGGCCATCTCCGCTTTCTAATTGCAGTGTTCTTCAACACTACAGTGTATTACTTCATCAAGTGGTGAGCTCCCCATTGAAAAGGGTGAGCAAACACAGGTTGGATGCTCCATCTGGAAGGCTGTAGAGGAGATTTTTGCATTTGATAAGGTAACAACAAGGCAGAGCCCAAGAGCCCTGAGATGGGCCTGAGATGCTTGGATTCTTTATTCCTGTGCTTTTTAATAGGAAACAGAGGTCTGGCCCTGTTGACCTGCCTAAAGGGAGGGAATGAAACTTGTTGACTATTGCTTTTAAAATCTGAGTTTGGAAGCAGGCAAAACCAAATCTATTTTCAGAGCAGCAAATGCCAGCACAATTTATATCAAAACCCCCATCTGCTCTACTGAAAGGCTGTGGTATGGACCAAGCATTCTGTGAGCTGGCAATATGCTCATTTGTTGAAGGATGTTAGCTCCATAGGGACGGCCTGATTAGACTCCGAATCTAATCGGGGCCTTTATGTTAACTCCTTGCAGTTGTGACCACCGTTGGCAAATTGTGTTTTCCCCCGACTCAAAGGCAGATCACTGCTTTTCAAAAAATCTCAAATCCAATTGAAATGTTTAAGCTAGCACATGCACAAATAAAATCTGCATTAAGAAAGAGTTCTCAAAAAATAGAAATATGTTAAAGTAAGTAATGCTAGCTGCTATAACAGATAAACCTTCAAATCTCAATGGCTTACCACAGTAAAGGGATATTTCTCACTCATGCATGGTTTCCAGTGGATCAGCAGGGGGCTCTGCTCCACATAAACACTCAAGGACCCGGGCTTTTTCCGTCTCAGGGCTCTCCCATCACGTGCATCCCCCAGGGCCTGCTGGTAGCCTCCATGCCTGTAACTACCATTGACCTTATTGACCACTCTCCCCCTGGTAATCCACTAGATCTTCAGTGTCTCGCCAATAGGCAAAAGAAGAGAAAGCATGACATATTATGCAGGAGGTTTAGGTGTTGGTCACTTTGCCCACACTCCATTGGTGCCAACTAATCACATGGCCTCCCTTGGATGCAAGGCTACTAAGAAATATGCCAAAGAAGAGAGGATAACATGGATATTGGCAAACAGCAGTCTACCTCGTAAGAAACAGAAGGTACAACTTTCCATGTGTCTCAAGAGATGGATACTACAAAATTATCAGTGAAGCTGGAGCCAGGCATTTGATTTTATGCATAGTAGGTGATCAGTGGCTGTTGATGATAGGGACGTTACAGACAGTAAGGCATCTTAGTCCCTGAAGGGGGGAAGTGACATTGGGGGTCATTTCTGTGCAATTGGGTTATGGGGAAATGAAGCGTTTTTCAGAGAAGAATTAGTATGTCAGAATGGCCAATGTTTTATTATTGATAATTAGTAAAAGAAGAATTAGGAACTTGAAGAGAAAGGGGGGACGTGAGGAGTTCTGCAGTGGAGCCTTGAGAAGAAGAAAGGAGCTGAGTCCCCGTCGGAAGCATGGAATCCAGAACCGAGTGGGCAGCTGCTTCCTGGACTCTACACGAAGTCACATGGATGGATCCACAGTGGTTTATCCCCATGGTTGGAGCACATTTCTTCTTAGCTCCTTTAGAAGGCAAGCACTGTTCTAACAGGACCTGAGAAGTTTTCCTATCTCGTGCAATCAAATTATTATAGACTGGGAGCTGGGAGCCAACACCTTGGCTTTGTTATAAATGGGGCTTCAAATATCAAAAAGATGTTCATTGACCTTATACGTGGAAATATCAATCATCATTTGAATCTCATACTTTGATGGTCAAAAAAAGGCATGGGAAAGAAACAAAAGGCTTGGGAGACTTTTGCCAAGGTTCTTTTCAGAAAAGTTGAAAAGGTTCTTCATGTTCCCCAAATCTGTCTCGACTTGTCACGTTGGTCACCAGTTCTCCTAAATCTTGATGGTACCAATCTGTCGGTGAGAGTACAGAAGGGGCAGCAAGGATATCATGTGCTCTGCCACAAAGGAGACAGTGACCACTCATAAGATGAAGCTGCTACCAACGTCAACTCTTTTTTGACTGGAATGTCCAAGGTTTGTAAGTTTCTGGTTCCTTGAGGCTAACCAGAAAAATCTTTCATTTCCAAGCCTTGCAAACTTGTCAATAACCCAAAATCCACTTTTTTTTTCCAAACACATATGGTAAATACAATACAATCTTTGCTTGATGACTGAGGATTTCACAGTATATTGGGGTCATCCTTCTAAATAGTGATTCCTCGTAGGATCGGCCCTGTATGCAAATGACAATTATACAAAATTGGCTTTAGATCATCCCACATTCTGCCTCTCATCTCTCTTTCCATGCCCTTCCCTCTCTCCTCTTGTCTTTCTTTGTACTCTCATTTCCCAGCAAAATTAACTCTGGGAAATAGTGGAGACATAAATATTGGGAACATAAAGTAAAGCAGTCCTTTATACTTTAGAGTAAATCCCTTCTTTAGGCAGTTAAGCTCACAAATAGGTCGTATACCAAATGTCTGTTGGTGAGTTATTTTATTTCACCAAATCTCAAATGCCATTGGTGATAAAATTCACTATGATTTTATGTACCACTCAGAAAAAAAATTGCCGGCAATTAAGCTATGACATGATGCATTCTCATCACTGAGAATTTGTCTACTTATTGAAAGAGTTCTCTTACACTTAATTAGACATAGCTTTCTATCCTACCACTCTTGTGCAAGTGTAAAAAAGATGTAGGCAAAATAAATTGAGTAAGGTATTCCTAAAATGTCTCCAGTTAGGGCCTGAGGTTTCTGAATCACTTTTTTTTTTTTTTTTTTTTTTTTTTTTTTTTTTTTGGTGAGGGAGATCAGCCCTGAGCTAACATCTGTGCTAATCCTCCTCTTTTTGCTGAGGAAGACCGGCTATGAGCTAACATCTATTGCCAATCCTCCTCCTTTTTTTCTTCCCCAAAGCCCCAGTGGATAGTTGCATGTCATAGTTGCACATCCTTCTAGCTGCTGTATGTGGGACGCGGCCTCAGCATGGCCGGAGAAGTGGTGCGTCGGTGCGTGCCCGGGACCGAACCCGGGGCCGCCAGTAGCGAAGCGTGTGCACTTAACCGCTAAGCCACGGAGCCGGCCCTCTGAATCACTTTTTGAGTCATCCATATGTGTGTTTTCCCACATAATATCATTTCTTGTCAATGCCAACATAAGCATGATGATTTAGTGTTTCTGAAATGAATTCTTAAAAGAATGAAAAGCCATTGGTGCTCGGCCCTTCAGCCGCCTTGGCCATTATATAGAGTGAGCCTACTTTTGACTCCTGCTTCACTTGGCTTCTGAGTCACCACCACCCCATCCCTTGTCCTATGACTTAAAAGAGTACTTCACTGCGACATTGGGCCTTAACATGTACCATGTGCCCTTCATGGATTATCTCAGGGATCCTTACGAGGTGGGTACTATTATTATCCCATTTTACAGATGAGGAAACTGAGGCTCCCAAAGGTTAAGTAATGTGTCTGGACACAGTAAGTGGTGGGTCAGATTTGAACCTAGTTTGCCTGCCTGATCATACCCTCCACGCTGTGTTGGCATTGTTGATGTTATTGCCCACTCTCGCCACAGTCGTCCCCTCCATGATGTGGAGGAAGTCAGGAGCTAGGTCTTGATTCATACAGACCTGAACTCAAATCCTCTCTAGCCCTTAATCAGCTATGTGATCCTAGGAAAATTATTCCATTTTTCTGAGTTTGTTTTCCCAGCTATAAAAGTGCTGGTGATAATATTGACCTCACAGAGAGGCTGTGAGCTTCGGACGGGGTAATCTATGTAATGGGCCCAACACGGTGCCATGTGTACTTCCTGCCCCCCACATGTGCTCATTCACATATTTGGCCCTTAATCATTCACACAGTACACGATCAAGACATATATTTTTGTGAATGAACACTGTGATGGATGTAATTTCCTAGGTAACTGAGGGTTAATTAGAAATCTTCTTTTGTTCCAACCCCTCTTAAAAATCCTTAGAAAATGTCAGAATCCATTTTTCTTACATGTGGTGAGCATGATTTAATATTTGATTCATTCTGAACATCAGTCCTCATTACCCAGGCCTGCAGGTACAGCCAAGAATGATGTAGGATATTGAGAATAACATGCAAATTGGTTAAAAAAATTAATACCAAATGCGAACATTTTTAAAAAGTAATTTATCTTATTACTCAGACCTTAAGCAAAATGAAGTTCTGTAATTGAAGGCAAGCTATTAGAAGCATTCAGAGCCTACTATGTGCCAGACATAAGTGGTTGCTGTCTGCATGAAGCTACTGCCTAGTGGGGAAGACCGACAGTTGGTAGAGGAGGTCCTGGGAGCCATGGGAGGCTGTGGCAGGAATTCCTGCCTGGTCTGGGTTTGATGATGGTGAGGGTCAGGGTGGAGATGGTCAGGACAGGGAAGGCATTCTGGAGGAAGTGATGCTTAAGCCAAGAGCTGCAGGTGAGTTGCAGTTGGACAAGGGAAAGGTTTTCTATGTAAGAGACACAGCCTGTGCAAAGGCACACCTAGTGTTGTCCAAGGTGCTGGGGTCAGTATGCAACAGAGAGGGGGTCCCAGAGGGATTGGGAGAGGGTGAAAGGGGAAAGGCCAGGTCATGCCCCTGCTGATTGTCTAAGGGAGGCTTGTACAGCCCTAGTCATTCATTCTTTCACTGGCCATTTTTTTGGTACCAGGAATTTGGAGGCGCTGAGTATGCTAAGCACTGGGTATGCACAGTAAGCAGGTAATGGCCCCAGGCCTCAGACTCACACAGTCAGTGGAGAAGACAGTCGTGTCTGTGTAATCAGCATGGTAGTGGGTGGGAGTGGGTGGGAGACGGGCACAGATGACAAAGGAGGGAGCAGTAACTCAACTGGGGAGGTGAAAGGGTCAGGAATGACTCTGCAGAGGACAGGACACATGCGCTGGGCCTTGTGTATGGTCCATGCCTGTCTTGTTGACGGCTGGACCCTGACTGCCCAGCTCACACGTCTCCTGGCATCAAGTGGGCATTCAATGAGTACTTGGCAATTGACCAACTGACTGAATGAATGAATAGGGAAATGGTGTAATCCTTCTCACTCAACAGCAATTCAAGTTATTTTCTTTAGTCTGTGCTGAATACACATCTGGAAACACCTCTGCCCCATTGCACTCAGGCCACATAGTGTTCTGGAAATCAGTACAGAGAAAATGCAACTCGACCTTGCTGCCGTGAAGCTTGCAGTGGAATGAAGAAGACAGGCATTAAATAACTAACCACACAAATAATTGTGTAATTAAAATGGTGACACATGGTACAAAGAAGATGTCCCGGGTGATGTAAGAGCACATACAGGGAGCCCAGGAAGGCTTTCTTAGGAATGGCTGAAGGTTCTGACGGGACAAAAGGAGGCGGGAGGAAAGTTCAGGCAGAGGCAGTAGCAGATGCAAAGGCCACAAGACAGGGAGGAGCAGAGTGTGTTCAAGGACACAACAGGAGGCCAGCATGGCTGGACCCCGGGGAAAGTGGCCAGAGACAGGGCTGGAGCGCGGGCAGGGGCTCCTCATGTGAGGGCTCTCAGCCACATTAGAGAGCTTGGTCTTCGGCCTAGGAGAACTGGGAGCTACAGAAGGGTTTCAAACAGAGGAGAGACATGATCAGTCACACTGGCTGCTGTGCGGCCAACGGATTAGAGGAGAGCAAGAAGGGACACTGGGACACACACACACACACACACACACACACACACACAGCCTCCAACAGGCCAACAATACCCTGTGTACAGACAGCTGTAGGAGCACAAAACTGAGCCGTGATGGAGAGAGGACTGAAGTCTGCACATCATTTCTTCCTGGTCTTTCTGAAATGACCCACCCCTCACCCTGCGTTAAAGCTGACGCTAGAAAGAGGGCTACTCTTTCTTATTTATTTTTTAACCAATTTTGTGAAACAACAGACATGGCGCTTCTCCGGCGGGTGTCATTCTCAGGGAGAGACTGTGGGTCATGGCAGACAACATGTTTTCATCAGAGCTCATTTTCTCCCTTGGTTTCAGGGGAGGCGGGGCTGGGGGGCTGAAGTTGGGCAGGAGTGGATTCCGCCCTCTGTCAGCCGTTGGCTTGAAAGCCAGCATTAGCACGTATTCAATTTGGTGCAGGAGCTCCTCTTGGACACTGAACCTGGTCCTTATCTCATTTTTCCCATTAATAATGAGCTGTTGAATCACGTTGCTCATGCCATTTGCAGAGATAGTGCTGTGCTGGCCTAATTGTGGCCGCCTTGATGCCCCATCATCTTAATCCTCCTCCTAATGGCTTGGCAGGGGGAGCAGGGTGGCTCGGAACTACCGGCTTGGGCCTGCCTCTCCTCGCAAGAAATCTCCGGTTTCAGACACAGGGACCATCACGGCTGAAACTGAGTGGAGCTCTGAGGGCCAGGGCACTGGGGCGGGGCAGACTGCAGACGTCCCCATCTGTGCTGGCCCTCCTCCCCAGGTCCCCAGAGAGCCTCTCAGGAATGCTAATGGGTTGAGGAAAGGGGGCTGGCATGGGCAGCTGGGCCTCCGCTCCCCTTTTCTCGCGCTCATGGCCGGAGCGTTTCAAGCAGGCCCCCTCGCTCCCTTCTGGGTTTTGCGGGCAGCGCAGGCAAGCTGCTGACTTCTTGGGATTAGGCCAGCTGATAAACAAGGATAATTATGTCTGTGGGTTTGGAATTCCTCAAAACCAAAGGTGAAATGATTCACCCCAGAGGAGGGCTTTTCCCAAAGCCGTGACTCTTGTGCCAGTGGTGGGCATGGCTAGAAAGGACGTGCATTTCTCAAATGGGGGGAGATGGATGACTGTTCTCTGTTCTTGCTGGGGAAGTCCAGGCACTGGAGGGCTGGCCAGAATTAGGGTCAGGGCAGGGGTGGCCTGCAGAAGCCTGCAGAGATGTTGGGAGATGGTGGCCTCATAGAAAGGGCCCAGAGCTCTGGTCCCACCCAGCCACCAACTGGCTGCGTGGACCTAGGCAAGATGCCCTTTTGCTGCGTTGGGCCCGGAGTCTCAAGCTTTAGAATGAGGGTGACAATGGGCTACATCAAAAGTATCATCCTTCCCCTCCGCCATCTTCAGGTGTGTGGCTCATTTCCCTTTCCCAAAGCAGCTGCACAGGTAGATTGCCCTGTGTTCCTGATGTTTTGATTTCAGCTGCCCCTTCCACTGTGGGGAGAAAGGTCGTCCCATATGGGGTGAGACTTGAGATGCCCTCCTGCCCAAAGAGGTCTCCCTATCTCCCCCTCAAAGTGCCTGAAATTCCCGCATTCTCATCTCGTTTGAGAGGGAGGCCAGGTAATGTAGTGGAAAGAGCATGAGCTTCGGTGAGACATGAGCCTTGGGCAGTTTCCAGGTTGCTCACACCACCTCCCTCTTTCTGAAGGCACTGCCACCTCCTAGTCCTGCTGCCACCCACGGCAGCACCTTTGCCAGACAATCCAAGCTGAAGCACTGGCCCAGCATGGCCTCCGGGCCCTGCCTGGTGGCCCTCGTCCTCACTGCGTTGCTCCTGACTGTGAGGCGTGGATGGAATGCCACGTTGCAGGATATGGTGTCTGCCTCCTCAGTGCCCACTAGGGGCCGAATGATACAACATAGAAGTACAGTGAGTCAATTCCGTAGACTCGGGCCAATGGGAAGGAAGAAACTTGGGGGGATGGGCAAATGCTTCCCCCTCTTTCTCCCTTCCGTGGACCACTCTGAAGTACCTTTCTTTTGGAGAAAGTCCCACGTGCTGAGCAAACACACCTGCCACGTGACCTGCTATGCGTCATAGCAGCTGGCGGTGAAGCGGTGGCCAGCACAGTGAGGCGTCTCATTGCTTCCTTTGCCCCTTTCCTCTTTTCCTCACTCTCACCGCCCTGGGATTGCACTTCCCAAAGAGGGTCTGCACTTGAATTCCTGCTGGAGCTCTGCTTTCTAGAGGACCCAGACTAAGACATTTGGTTTGGCATTTTGATCTGCCACTCACGAACTGTGTGAGCTTATGCAAACTCTTCACATCTCCTAAAATGTCAATTTCCTTCGCTATGAAATAGGGATAATAATATCTATCTTTTAGATTGTGAAGAGTAGATATAATGTATATAAGGTACTTAGCGCAGAGCCAGGTGTATATGCATAGTGAGTGCTCAATCAAGGATAACTCCTTTTTATTATTATCTTTATTATTGCTGCTGTTATTGTTTGTGACAGAAATGGCTAGCTGTCCACCCAAGATTAGTGCATGTCTTCCACAATGAAGAGTTATTGCTCAGAAGCCCTGCCTGGCCACGGCCTTCATTCCCCAGCCTTGCTCACATCTAGGGGAAGCCATGAGCCTAAGTTCCAGCCAATGGAGTGTGGGTAGAAGTGATGGAATTTCTCACCCAAGCCTGGCGCATAAAATGTTCTTGCCGCAGTGTAACCGTGTGCTGAAGAGAGCAGAGCATCCGTCAGCCTGGAGCCCTGAATGTCTGCAGAGCAGAGGCCCCGGCTCACCAGCCCCTCCTCTCACACCACCACTGGACATTTTATGAACAAGAAATGAATTCCTTTTGTATTGAGCCACCAAGATTTTGGATTTTATCTGTTATAGCAGCTAGTGTTACCTTAATAATTATATCGGTATTGCTATTATTGCTATAATTTACTATTATTCAAAGTAAGACCTTGTCTAGGAGGCCCTGTTAAGGCTTTTCTAGTGGTTAGCATGCTTGCATTGGGATGAATTTGTTAGAATGCTTGGTTGTGGATTCCAGCTCCATCACTTTACTACTTGTGTGACATCTGTGCTAAATTACTTGAACTATAAAATGGATCGTATGGATATTATGAGAATTGGGTAAGGAAACCTGTATAAAGAATAGGACAGTGTCTGGAACAGAATGAGTTCAATAGAAGTTAGTTGCCACCACCACCATCTCCACCATCACCACCATCATCTTCATCATTATCACCATCTCATTATTTGTCAATGGAGAATTGGGCACTGACTGAATGGGGTCTGGCATGAAAAAGACTCAGAACGTGGTGCACAGGTTTGAGAAAGGCAGTCGAGCAGCAGGAAGATGAGGTGATGTGGTTCTGAAGACAGACTTGGCCCACCTCACAACGTGGTGCAGGGCAAGTTACAGTCTTCTGGAAGATGGTTTCAGTCCTACTGGCTAACAAGCATCTTCTGAGAGCCTCCTGTGGATGGAGCACTGCACTGGGCACTGTGGGAGGTGCAGCAAAGAAGAGGAAGAGGATGAGAGAGGACCCAGAGCACCTGCATGCACCAGGCATGGGACTGGGCGTGATAACTTGTTTAACCTTCCCCACAAACCTCATGAAGTTGCTACCATGCCCGTTTTACAGATGAGCAAGCTGATCCATGGGACTCGATGGAACTTGCCCAGAATCACACAGTCAATTGTGGAGCTGAGATCTGAATCTTAACTGGGTAGAGACTCTGTTTCTCTTGAGCCACATCCATTCAGCGAGGCTCATTCAGCAGAATTTCAGGACATAGCTGGGAAAATGCAAGGAGTGTCAGTAGATGGGTACTTGTCCTATCTTTACCGCTAGCTGACATTCTGGCTTTTGCGAGTCACTTTATTGTCTCTGATGCTTTTTTTTTTTTTTAAATAAGAGAGAAAGGGGGATGGAGGGAAGCCACATGTGCCAGGTACCATACTGGATTCTTTCAATAGAACAACCACCTCATATAATCTTTCCAACAATTTACATGGTAGGTGATGTTATAGAAAAATGAGGCACACAGAGAGGTTAAGGCACTTGTCCCAAATCTCTGTGGCATACCCAACTTCCTGGGTATGTGTGTCAACAGTGTTTTTATGGCATAAAGTGCCAAGTCATTGTGCCTCACCACACTGCGCATCTTCAAGACTCCTTCCAGCTCTTCATTTACTCAGTCTCATTTCTGTAGAATTTCTTCGGGAAGCAATGCAAGGAAAATGGTGGCTTGAATATCTAGCTCTGTATCCCTCTACCCTCTCTTTCCCGACCTAAGATGATGGAAATGGAGCTAAGTAGCCTCATTTGAAGCAGAGGATGAGGATCTTGGTTCTCCTGGCTTGGAGCCCCTCTCTTCCTCCTGCCCTCCTCACTCTCCAGTCATAGCTGTGGGTACCTAGCTTCCTCTTTTTTTTTTAAGATGGGGAGGAGCAATTTAAATGCGAATTTTGCATTCTTTCTTCCTTTCCTCCCAGTTCTTCTACTGTGTGTTCTGTGGCATTAACCAAGGCCCACCAGCACAGAGAGCAGGGCCAGGGGTTGTTTGGGTTTAAATGCAAGTTGACACAACTCAGGGTATATCTACTTCAGTGTGCAGCTCTCCAGGGAATGGAGTTTTGGGAAAAGTGGAGGGAGTTTTCTGCTTCTTAATGAGCTGCTTGCAGCCTGCCAGGTGATAGCGGGGGGTTAGCGATTGCTTTAGGGGATTTGATAACAAGAGTGAAGACTGCATCTCAGACAGAGTGCCAACCGTCCGCCAGAGTCATAATTAATGCAAACAGCTCAACTGCTGAACTGCTCAAGGCTCTTCGGTGCATGGGAGCCAGAGAGAGAACCAGGTCACTGTAAGGGTAGGTGCCCCTTGGATTATGTCCATCCATATCTACAGTCTGCAGGTCCCACAACTCCCAGACCTCGATGTATGAGGACAACTGTGTGGAACAGATGTTGATATATCCCGGACCCGGTGAAGAGAGAGCCAGTGTCAGCCTAGATCCTCAAGTGCCATAAGAGTCCTTCAGGCAAGTGTGATTCAATTTCCCTCCAAGGAGAGGGATTCAATAGTGAGAAAAAGAACACAGCATGAGCCAGTGAGGTTTTGGTTCTGGGAGCTGGGCCAGAAGGGAGTCCTGTGTACTCCCTTCCCCAAATCTGGAAGATTTTGCACCCACTCATTGTATGATCTGGGATACCAAGAGCCACCATTGCCCAGAAGGCCTGTGGTAAAAGAGTGTTATCTCCCTTCCCATCCTAACCTGAAAGCCTTTTCCAAATGGACGAACTAGTCAGAAACAAGACACCCACAGTCTGTTCCTAGCTCACCTGTGGCTTCCCTGAAGTTGAGTGGGATGGTTCTTTTCAAGGCTTAACTGATAGATTCTCCGTCAGTCTGTCCTGTGGACTCAAATAACCACTGACAGTTGGACCGTGCTTCATGGTTTCCAAAGCAGCTCCATCCCCCTCATTCGAGCAGCCTGTGTGGGGTGAGGCTCAGAGCCTGGCCTCTGAGTCTAAGAGGAGCTTGCAGTCCTGGCTCCACCACTTCCTGGCTGAGACACCAGGACAAAAGTGCTTAACCTCAGCATCCTGGCCTGTAAAGTGGGGCTGGTAATTCCCACCCCTCAGAGGGGCAGGGGAGGGTGGAACGAGAGGATGCATTTACCGCTGCAACTCAGGGTCTAGCATTTGGTCAGCTGCTATTATTGTTATTATCATTATTAGCAATTCTTATAACACTATGAGCTACGTGGTAATAATCTATAAATTATTAGCTGAAATATTAAGCATCCCTGACTTAGAACATAAGTTTGCTTCATGGCCAGAGACCATGCCTCCTTTCACTTATTAGAGTAAGTCACAGAGGTCGATTTCTGGACCAACGGGGAACTTGAGTCTACTTGTGAAATGTCCCAGGAAGAGTGCTTCTTCCGTCTTCCTTATCCTCGATGTCCCATGAACTGGTCCTTCTGCTGGATTCTTGCAGTGAGAGGGTGAGAGGTGAGGCACAATTCAGAACACACGAACCATCCCACCCTCCTTCTCTCTCCTCTGACCAAACATCCCTGCATCCTGGTTCAGCCTGAGCTGCTGCCCATCACAAATGGTGAAAAATGGTTAAAGGCAGTCACTATGGCCTGGTGCTACTTCGGCGATCCCAGCAGGCCTGGCTGTTTCATTGCATGGATTGGGATATAAGCAATATCCTCGGAGGTGGCAGCTATCTCCCTCCCCCATCCCAAGTCCATTTTATCCTGGGATCCCGGTACATGCTTATCCTTGGGGAGGCCATTTGCTATGTAGATGGACATTTTGTTTTGTGGGACATTCTGTTGGAGAATTTGTTTTGTTTTGTATTCTGGGCTATGAGTATTAGTTATGTGAACTTGAGTAAGTTGCCTGACTGCTCTGATCCTCAGTTTCCTCATCTGTAAAATGACACAACAATCCTTACTTCACATTGTAAGTGTTAAATGCAATAATGGATGTAGAGCATGCTGCATGTTACCTAGCATATAGTAAGCACTCAGTAGACACCATCTGTTTTCTGTTTTGTTCACATAGTGATTAGTTGTATAAATAAGGCCTCTTTGGCAATGAAATTGCAGTCTGTGAAGGAGGGAGAGAGGGGAGCCAGAGAGTCAATCTGTTCTTTGAGAGTGATGGCTGAGGAAATAGAGCTGTTTAGAGTGTGGTTATTTATTCGTAAAATAAACCACCCAGGATTGTACATGGTGTGGGATTATTTTTTTCAAACTGTGAAATGCAATTTGTATAACATGATCTATGGATTATTAAATTCACTTAGCCTTGAGCAAGCCTGAAATCACGTGATTATTTTCAGTTTTCCTCACCCTCCCCTTCCCAGCCCCAGCCCCTGGGTCTGATCAGCCGTCCCAGATTTGCCCCTCTTGTGGGGAGCTGGACCCAGCCAGGTGGGCGCTGCGCTGATAAAAGACACGGGTACAGCTTTGTCCATGGTGATGAAAGCTGAGTTGGGGGCTCTTGAAACTCCCCAAGAGAGGCTTCCGAGGAATGTGGGGGCCTGGTTTGAAATGCGGGAGTTGAGAAGTAACAGCTACAGGCAGAATGTGATGGTACCAGCCCCGCAGGGCGGGCTGTGAGCTCAAGGAAGGCACTTCACAGCTCACACTGCCTGCATCTTCCCAGGCAGGGGCTGCCCCCTCCCAGGCCTCATCCTCCTTCTCCTGACTGAGGGCAGAGGGAGAATGGAGGTGGTGCGTGGGGTGGGTGGGGACATGGGGTGGGTGCTTTTGTAGATCCCTTATTACTATAGGCTGTTTCCATGTCTGCCTCCCCCACCAGGCTGTGTGATCCTTGAGGGCAGGGCTGGGCCGTAGCAGTGCCTTCTCTGCCCCCAGTGCCTGGCCCGGGGTCTGGACCAGGGCAAGTCAGTGGTTGTGCTGAGAAAACAACCGTGGGCTCCAGTGACCCCTGTTCCTTCTGCAATCTTCTCTCGCGGCCTGCCCTCAACCCCGAAGATTTGTGGCTTCATTCTGTTATGGTGAGAACTAACCAGACATCCAGAGCAGAGGGCAGCAAGGAGCCTTATTTGCTTTTCTAGGGAAAGGCATGACAGGAAGGAAAGCTGATCTGAAAATCGTATCATTTTCGATTCACCACTGGGACCTCATAAAAAAGGTAACCGCCTAAGCGTTTAGAAGTGACGGTGAGCGTCTGGTCAGGGAATTTAGAAGTCCATTTACTGCCCTACAATGGAGCTGCAGGGTAAGCGGCAGCGTGGTATGTATGGATTTTTAAAAACCCCCTTCTGAGGCACACCGGGAGTCACCCAGCAGCTAATTTCCCTGCACAGCTTACGATGACTTGATGGCGAAGGGTCACTTGTAATCAGCAGCATTCAGAGCTGCAATGTCACCTAATTTCCTTCCCATTTCCCTGCCCTCTTTATCAGTGTCTGAAGATCAGCTCCTCTGAGTCGTGGAGCACAGGAGGCAAACCATTTGGTAGCAAGAAAATGGCTTGGTCCATCATTTTCTGGCCAGAGCTGGCCCAGGCAAATTGTTGGTTCTGAGCTCTGAAGTCGTTTGTTATGTCCTGTAGCATAAACAGCAAAAAACTTTCCTAACCCATTAATGACTTATTCAAAGCAGCACATAATTCAGAACCTCTGCTATTTCCCAGCTGGCAAAGATGCCCTATTAATAAAAATATCAGAAACCAGCACATTTGTAGTCTCGTTTTGACTTCGGAATTAATGTCTGGTCTCTTGAGTTTTGGATTAACAAGGTTTACTGCGTAACCCATGCAACCTCGTCATTCACAAGGAAACTGAGTGCGGCTCGGTTGGCTTACTCAGTTTGGGTTGAGGCGGGGACGTGGTTGTGTACAGTTTCCACCAAGTGGCATCGATTCTCTTCTCTCAAGAATATGGTCATGGGTGTGATGGGCCTGTGCTTTGTGTATCTGACACTTCCCAGTCTAGGCCAGCTGAGCACTGGGGGTGCCAACTGGTGAACGATTGTTTGGGCCTGGTGGAGGGGGTGAGGGGGTGAAGATCCACAGCAATTTCTGAATAAGGTACAGACTTATGGTCTGAGAGGGTAGAATAACTTGGAAGCTTCTGATGCGAGTGCCCCTTAGTGAATAACCACACAGTAGGGACTTCTCCAATTACCTCCCAGAATATGCAAGGATGGACAGCTTTAGCTCACTCCAGATGGACTCTACCCTGGGGTGTGGAAGAAGCTGATAGGACAGAGGGACCTAGCTCTGTCTGCCCTCATTCCCATGTACAGCCCTCCCTCTCCCTCCTGTTCCAGAACTGAGTCTCAGGCTGCTGTGTGTTGTCTCTGCCTCCTCTCATTTCCCTGCCCCTCCCCCGTTCTCTTCTTTTATGACTCACAGATATTCCTAGACATCTGCATTCATCCCTCAAATAGCACAGAACCCGTGACACCATATCCCCTTCTGATGGACTCATTGACCATCTACACCTCTCCCTGAATGGTATACATTCTCTCTTTTTCCCTCCCCCCGACCATCCCTTCCTTCCTTCCTTCCGAAAGGTATTTATCGAGCACCTGCTATTGGCCAGCTCTGGGCTGGGCTCTAAGTGTACAGCGGTGAAGGTCACAGTCTGGATGTGGAGAGAGAGAGAGAAGACAGGCAGTTGCGCAAATACTAAACTACTTCCGGGTGACTTGAGTGCTGCAGAGAAGTGCAGAATGCTAGAAGAGCAGCTCAGAGAGACTGGGCTGGGGATCCGAAAGGCTTCCCTGCCCTGAGGATGTTTCTGCTGAGACTGAAGGATAGGCTGCAGTTTCCTGGAAGGAAGGAAGGGGAGAGGGAGAGAGCTCCAGAGGAGGGAACAGCCTCACAGCTTGTTCAAATCCTTGAGGCAGGAAGGAGTTAAGTAAATTCAGGGACCTGGAGGTGGATGGAGGAGGCTGGCTGAGCCTGGAGGTGGAGAGAGGAGCAGCAGCCGCTGAGGTGGGCAAGGACCAGAGCAGCAGGACCCTGCAGGGCAGACGGAGGGCGGGAGGGGGGGCCGTTGAAGAGGTTGAGCAAGGAAGCACCCTCCCAGTGTGTCCCCGTAACTGGGGTAGCGGCTATCCCAGCCTCGCTGCATGGGTCGCCTCACCCTGCAATGTACAACGCCTGTTTGGTCCATTCCCTTTAGGTTAAAAAAATAAAGTGTGTGTGTGTGTGTGTGTGTGTGTGTGTGAGAGTGTGAGAGAGAGAGAGAAGCCAAAGACTCCCTTCATTTCCTTTCTATTATTTTCCTCTAAGTGGATAACCCTCCAAAAATCAGTCCTAAACTAAAGGCAAATTTAAGGAAATCCTTTTTGAAAACTCATCTAAGGCTCTGCATAGTTCCTGAGCACCTGCTCTGCTTCAGGTGCCGGGCTGGGCCCTGGGCTACGGAGAAACAGCTCACGCTGGGGAAATGGCCACAAACGAATGGCCGTAATGAAAGGCCCAGGCCCTCCCTGTCTTCCAAAAATGCCATGCCCTCCCCCTTGGACAGGTTCCTTCCTCAGCACCCCCTCCACTGTCTGGATGAGAAATGCTCCTCTTTCTTCCACAGTCCTGTATTTCCACCTTCACCATAACAATAAGATAGCAAACAATAAGAAAGCGAAAAGATAAGTAGTGGTTGCTCTATGTAAGATCCTTCTATATGTATTAACTCAGGGCTCAGTACAACCGGAGGATAAAGGCACTTCTTATCCCCATTTTACAGGCCTTGAAACTGAGGCACAGAGAAATTAAGTAATTTGATCAGTATCACATAAGCCCAAAGTCGCCCAGCTGATAAGAGCCAGAGCTGGTATTTGATCACAGGCGCCTGACTCCAGAGACTGGGGTCATATCTGGGACAGCGCATTGCCCGTTTTCAACTGTGTACGGCTGTGAATTCCCCTCTACATTTTAATGGCAGACTGCCAGACCCCGTGTCTTTTTTGTTCCCTCTAGATCCCCAGTGCTTAGCACGCTGCCTGGCACATCACAGGTGTTCAAAATAAACACATGGAGACTGGCTGATTGCAGATAAAGGCAGAGTAAAATCCGGGGCAACAGATGTGGAGCCCGAGGATGGGGAAGCCTCTTGGGACTGAAGGCCCCTAAGAAAGAGCGCACGTCCTTAAGGAGGGCTGTGGTCCGGACCCCAGCGAAGTTCTGTTGGCCAGTGAGATTTAGATCAGTTCAGGGAAACTATATATTAGAAATGTGTTTGGAGGATTCCTGACCCTGCTGACACTATTGGTGTGTGGATCTCTCCCCCAGACATCCTCTGGAGACTCCTGTGGGCTGCCTAGACCAGCCGGTAATGTGTGTCATCTCTGAGAAAACCTGTGGCTTATACGAGTGGCCTGGGAGCTCCTCATGCTGATCCCACCAGCCAGGCCCATCAGTTTGGCTGGCCTGTCTGCTGACTCCCTGGGCTTAGTCCAGAAGACACCTCCCTTTTCCATCTGATCCCAGGCAGGTACCCTCCCCAGAGCACGATGAGGGCCCCAGCTCCCTGTGGGACTTGTCACAGCCCTGTCTGCTCTAAAGACCTCAGAGATGGTTCCTCCCCTCCTGCCGTGTTGACTTGCTCTATAAACCCCATGCAGTCTTTTGAGACCTCTCTTAACTCTCCTTGTATTGGTTTGGGGGGCTCCCAGATTGATTGCCATGTCTTTGGCTGGGACCCCACTGGGCCGCCAGCCACGCCTAGTTTCTGCTGCTCCTGTACCAGCAGGGGCTCGGAGAGCATCTGACCTGGCCTAGGAGTAGAGGCCAGGCATCTCTGCCCAATGCTCAGGGCCCTGGCAGCTCTATCCTCCTCCTGAAATTTTTCCAGCCGTGAATCTAAACCCTTCACTGATAAACCCTTTATCCTTTCAAATGACTCCTTTAGGGTTTTGTCTCCTGCTCAAGGCCAGAGTCAGCCCTTTAGAAAAGGCAGGAGAGAGCCCATGTGGAGCCGTCCATCCACTTTCCCGTCACTATTGTGCCTTAATTGAACCCCTTTATGCGGGGAGAGGCCATTACGATCATTTTTCGTTATTAATTGCCCATCCTTTTATGCCTCTGAATAGCCTTCATGGGCAATTTTGGACACCATTCTCTGCCGCCACCTCGGGCACAGATTCTTCTCGTGGAGAGATGCTGGCTCCAACGAAACAAGGGGCACTGGACTGGGATTCCGCGGCTTCAAGTCAACACTCGTGGCCTCAGGGGCAGTGCCACTCAGATCCCTGAGAGGGCCGAGGGCTGGGATCAGACGCAGGAGCAAGAGGGAGGGTGCCGAGAGAAGCTGGAGGAAGGGCTGCGTCTCCCAAAGGTTAAGCTTCAACTCCGTGGGGGTGACTTGATTACACTGGGGCCGGGGGGTGTCTGCAGAGGGAAAGCAGTCCACTTGGCCTCCCGGGGTGGGGGCCAACGCCAGCTGCAAACAGCTGCCTAATGCTGGCTGAGCAAGTAGGTCTCAGGGCGCTTTGAGGACACAGCCTGCCTGTGGCTCCTACTTAAGCAGGACGACGGACAGCTCCTTCAGGCCCGTCACCCTGCAGGCTGGAGGCTGTCCACGATAACAGTCATTCACTGCGTGCTAGGCCTTGTGCTGAGGGCTTAAGTGAACGACCCTAGACTGGAACATCCCTGAGGGCGGAGATCTTGCTCTTTATTCATTCCACATACGCTTGTTGACTGCTCACCATTGGCCAGCACTGTGCTGAGCTGGTAGGCGAAGCAGAGCCAGCCCTTCTCTGGTGGAGCCTGCAGGAGAATGGGCGGTGAGACTGATGGGAACAGACCAGGACTGTGATGGTGAATTAACAGGCCAGTGAAACCAAAAACAATAGAAGAGGCAGATGGCCGAGGATGACATTTCTGAGGAAGTGACAATTTCTATGGGAAGGAGCCAGCCAGGGGAGAGTTGAGATATTCCAGACAGAGGGAGCAGCCTGTGCAAAGGTCCTGAGATGGGACAAACCTCAGCGTCTTCAAGGAATGAAATGAAGGCCTGATGACTAAAGCAGTAGTTCTCAAAGTGGGTGTCTAGACCAGCAGCATCAGCATCACTGAGAACAGGGCAGATTCTCAGGCCCACCCCAGGCCTGCTGAATCACAGACTGTGGGGTGGGGACCCAACAAGCCTTCCAAGTGATTCCGATGCGTGTTAGTCAGGGAGCCCCTGGGCTCCAGCACAGTGAGCAATGGGCGGGGTTGCCTGACGAGAGCTGTAGAGCTGGGTAGGGCCAGGGAAGGTAGAAAGAGAGTTTAGATTTCAAGTGCAATTGGAAGGCACTGAAGGGTGTTCAGCACTTGGGTGATATGATCTGATTTTAATTTTAAAATACTCTGGCTGCTATGTGGAGAAGCGATGGATAGGGGGCAGACAGTGGAAGATGGACCAGTCAGGAGGCTGTTTACCACGTCCCTAGTACCGAGAACCACAAGTGGTACCCAATAGATGTTCAGTAAAGATTTTCTGAAAGAATGATCACATTTTAACATCCTGTAAATTTCATTCATAGCATTTGGTACATATGAAATTAAGTGAATTGTGCATCATCATTGGTATGTCTCTGTTACACTGTGATTTCTTCAAGGCAGGAACCAGTGCCAGGCACAATGCCTGTCACTTAGGGCCTCAAGGAGTGTTTGTTGAATGAGTAAGTGAATGTAATCAGAGCATCTCTGTGAATGGGTACTATTATTATTCCTGTTATACAGGGGACGAAACATGACAGAGGTAAGGAAGTTGTCTTCCTCCCAGAGCTAGCAAGTGTAGGAGCTAGACTCAGAACCCGAGCTCTTCAGGGCGATGTTAACTCCTCCCTCCTGTCCCCTTGTACTTGGTGCTATATAAGAAGAATCACCCGTAGAATTCAGGGTAATGTCTGTGCTGGGAAACAGTCCTCTGAGGTTGGTTCCCAGCCTTGAGCAATGCACCAGAATCCACGACATCAAAAGGCCAGGATACTGGTGGCCTGCCGGGTTGCCATGGAGTTTGATCTGTAGCAGGCAGAGGCACCCTCCCGGCTGTGGCTGGGGCCTGAGTGTGCATATTCATGGCGTGCATATTCCCCAGCCCCTCGGAGCTGGACGGGGGAGGCTGAGCCAGAGAGCACCGGCTGCTCCTGCTGTTCAGGGTTTGATCACCTTGAAGTGTGGTGGTGTCATCCAGATGACCCAGATGGCTCCCATCAGCTCCTCCCAACTAGGTGAGGACCCAGCTCTGAAAAACATGATCAGAAGGCTCTGCTTTACAGGTAGAAAGAGGAAAGTGAAAAATGTGCATTTAAAAGATACCTATGTATCCAGGTGTTCCTGGGACGGTCCCTAATGTGATCTGCAAGTCATCATAGCCATTTAAGGCAGCTACCACATGCCAGGTGCCATGAGAGACCTACAGGCACTACTTCACTGAATCTTCAAACACCTTTATAATAATAATAATAATGACTATTAATCAGTAACCTCTGTCGTGTGGAACAACCCTGTAAAGTAGCTGCTATACGGATGGAATAATGGAGGCTTGCAGAGCCAATAAGTAACTTGCCCAGGCTCCCAAGTGGAAGTGATGGGACTTGAACCCAGGCCTGTCTGACTCCAGGGCTCGTGCTCCCTGCCCACCGTGTCTCTCCCCTAGGAGCAGTCTTCCAGGGATGGCTTCATTGTCCCTTTTCAGGACCAGACTCTGCTTTACAGGTGCCCTCTCCTATGACTCAGGGTGACAGGGTTGTGGGGGAGGCGGATCGGGACGAAATCAAAGCCCTTTGACCAGAAGTCCCTGCCGACCCGTCCTCCGGTGCGCCCTTTCTCTTGTTGCTGCCGAGGCAGGGGAGGGATCAGGTGACTTACTAGGTCCGTTCCTTTATTCAAAAATATTATTGAGCTTCTACTATGTCCCAGACTCTGTTCAAGGCCATGGGGATGGAGGGGTACATGAAACAGACAACCTCTCTACCCTCATAGCGTTTATGTTCTAATGGGGGAAGAACTAGAAACAAAATTTAAGTAAGATGGAGGAGAAGAAAACCAGGCCACCACCCCACCCGTGTCATCAGGGAGGACTGATAAATGCTGTGAAGAAACCAAAATAAAATGAAGGGATGGAAAAAGCAGGGTGGGGCAGGTGGGCTAATTCAGATTGGTTGGTCCAGAGACGTGTCTCTAGGCAGGTTTCTTGGAGGCAAGAAGGAGCCTCCTTGCTGAGCAGGACAGAGAGAACAACGGGCAGTGTCACTGGCAGAGTGAGGGCGGAGGTGGGCAGAGCAGCTCGTGGGGACCCTGTTGGCTGTGGTAAGGAGTTTAGGTTTCACTTTAATTAGGATGGGATGCCGTGTGGGAGATTTAAGCTGGGAATGACACCCTCTGATTTGCATTTTTAAAAGGTCGCTTGGGCTGCCACATGAAGGATGAATTGTAGGGGGTGGGAGAGAGGGGAGCAGGAAGGCCAGTCATCCCTGCAGGAGAGGCTGGCCTGGGGGGCAACAGACCGATTTTATAGCAGTTTGAGGGCAGGACTGTCCTGGGCAGAGGGGAGAACAGGGACATTGTGACGAAGCCCCTGCCCTGAAGGGTCTTACAACCCAGCTGCAAACTCATGTTTTGCCCCTAAGAAATAATTAGAGAGAATTGAAGAGAATGAAACACAGGAGGGGGTTGTGGGGGCACAGAATGGTCTGTGGGTGCACAAGGAGTTAGAGAAGGGGGGCTGGGGCCTCCCTTCCAGGCCCACTCACCCTCTCTCTGCCTCTTTCCTGGGACCACAGCCTCCACCTGGTTCCTCATCGCACTGATGGTTTGGCGGCAGGCTTGGCATACATGTGTGCCGGGTATCTGGCTCTCGCCCAGTCTGCAAGCCCGGCCAGATGAGAGCATCTGGGAGGCGGCAGCTTCATGGCCAGAGGAGGCCCTAGAGTGGCCTTTAGGCCTGGTGCCCACAGCTGCTCTCCAAGGAGTGGCTCATGCCCTGCTCCTGAAGCATGTGGACCAGAGGTCAGCCCAGTGACAGCCACACTGCAGCTGGGAGCACGCGGTGCTTGTGCTGGGGGCAACGGGGGTGCGAAGAGCCCCTTCTCACAGGTGTCTGCTCTGAATGGAGAGGAAGTATTAGGTGAGGGGACCCTCCACTGGTGCACAGAATTCACCAAAGCCCTCCGGTATCTAAGCCACACATTCGTGTGAAATACGATAAAGCCGAGCCCTGCACAAGCGCCAGGAACCTGCCCAGGACTATTCCACGGCTCCCCATCTCCTGCAGATTAACAGTGATGATAGCCAAGACTTAGATCGCACCTGCTATGGATCAGACACTAAGTGCTTTATTTAATTCTTACAATGATCCTTCAAGTAGAATCTACTATCACCACCATTTTATAGATCAGGAATCCACGGCAAGAGAGGTTAAGATATCCAAGTCCCGCAGCTAGTAAAAGGTGCAGCTAGGAAGAGGCGCAGCTAGGAAGAGGCGCAGCTAGGAAGAGGCGGAGTCAGGATTTGAACCCGAGACGTCTGGCTCCTGAGCCCGTGTGTTTAACCAGCTCTCTGCACAGAGTAAATGAAGAATGGATCCCAGAGTCCTCTCCGGGCATGTGGTGTCCTTGGTCCATCATCCCACCTTTCCAGTCACACATCCCACCTCGGAGAGGCAGTCTTCCACAGCAGTTATGAGTTCAAAGGCTGAGATGGGTGACTGGATTCAAATCCTGACATGCTGTCGACTAGCTTTGTGGCTGGGGCGAGTTCCTCAGGTGGAGGGCAGCTTGAGCAATGGCAGGGCGGCTCGAGTGTGTGCACACAGGTGGCGAGACGCCGTGCTTGGGGTGGGGGAGGGAAGTGATGGGAGATGAGCCTGGAAAGGTAGGCTGGGTTCTTCTTGCTTAGGTCTTCAAGGTCCCTCAGGAGACTGAATTTCATGCTAAAGGTGGGGAAGAGCTACATCAATTATAGCTGCCAGTTGTAAGTTGTAAGAAAGCCCAACCCAAACTCGCTTAAGCATAGAGGACATGTATGGGCTTATGTCATTGAATTGCCCAGGGATAATGCAGGAGTTTCAGGCCGGGCTAGATCCAGGGGTGACACACCGTGTCACAAAGAGCTTGTCTTTGCATCTCTCCTCTCCAAGAGCTGCCCTTCTCAGATACCGTCTCCTCCGTGGTGGCAAGGTGGCTGCCAACGCCCTGCACTTAAATCCCCAAGAACGGGGAATGCTTTCACTTGAGCTCAGTCCTGGGATTAGCTCTGAGGGGATCGGATTGGCTTGGCTCCGGTTACTAGCCCATACCTGGACCAGCCACTGTGGCCTGAGATGTGTGGTGCTCTGATTGGCCAGGCCTGGTCACAGCTCACCCCAAGGTTGACTGAGTGGAGGACAGCCACCTCTATACCAGGAGAAGGGCGGATGATGGTAGCACATATGACAGATGTCTCCTCAGAGCCATGTTCAAGCAAACGGGTGGTGTAATCAAGCAATATTTTAGAAAGAATGCTTTGGTGGTGGTGTGGAGGATGGACTGGGCCAGGGAGACGCGGGGCCTTGAAAAAGGGGCTTGTGCTTGAAAAGCAGAGTTGGATATAAACACTGGACTGTTTGGATCGAGACTGAGGAGAGCCTGAAGCCAAGCTAAGGTATTTAGGCTTTTTTCTCTGGGTACTCGGGAGCCATAGAATGTTTTGGAGCAACAGAATGCTACAGCCCAAGTTGTGTTTTAGGACAGTTAATACTGCAGTAACCTATAGGGTGGATTGTAAATGGGGAGAAGCCCTTCCAAGATTCTGATCAGCATAGTGGAGTGGAGAAAGCAAGAGGCTTAGACTCAGAGAGAGGAGAGCTACAGTCTGGCTCTGCCACCTTTAAACTGTGTGACCCTGGGAAAGATACCTAAGCTTTCTTTACTTCAACTTTCTCATCTGGAAAATGGGAGAATAATCTCAGTCTGAAAGGAATATTGTGATTTAGAAAATTTTTATAAAGCGTTGAGCATAGGGTCTTGCTCATCATCAGTATGCAACAATTACTAGTTTCTTTTCTTTTTCCTGCCTCTTCCTGTGATCCAGGGGCCCAATTCAGCTGAAGAGTCTGAGGAAGGAGGTGCTGGCCTATAAAGAATGTGTGCTGGGCTGGGCTGTGAAGCCAGAGATCTGGGTCAAACCTAACTTCCCTATTTAACAGCTCTGTGACCTTGGACAACCTCTCTGAACCTCTTTCCTCATCAGAGAGATTTCATTTGCAATCCTGCTTTACCTAACAAATAAAGCTCAGCGTGTTGCCTGGCTGGCACGTAGCGGGTAACCCCCAAATAGTCGTTACTACAAATCATCATTAAAAAATCCCTGGGAGGGGGGGATCAAAGATGAACTTTCTCGATGAGTGACTATCTCACCTGGCAGTCCTGGGGGAGAGGTTCCCCCTCGCTTGATGGCGGGGTGCTTTACACTACATTCTTCATTTCCTTCCACATGCAGTAGAGGGGTTGAGACTTACAGCATGCTTCTGATGGGATTCATCATTCCGGGTCCTTAGGATTAAACGCAGGTGTGATTTTCCAGGAGGGGACGATTAGCACAGCAGCGGCTTCTGTCTGCGGAGTTCAGGTGCTGCGGCTGTAATTTGTAACCAGCATACTTCCCATTTGGCTCCTTTGCGCCCATCTGGTCCCCTTAGCGGAGATCTGTTTTGTTGGCAACTATGGTGCTGAGTAAATGCCACGGGAAAGTTGAAATTTACCCATCAGAGCTCAGGGCACCACGGAGATTCCCTTCTCAGTCCCCGCAGAATGATCATCTCCGACCTGCCTCCCCCCTAGCAGGTCCTTTGCCAACACGCCTCCGTGAGGATTTTCTAGCGCTCTGATTATTTTATTGCCAAGGATCCGAGTAATTATAACTTTCGGAGGGATTTCCTAGGAAAAGATGAACTTGGGTTTATGCATAAGCACATTCAAAAGGAGAGGTTTGGGACTTGTGCATTTTAGGTGATTTTCGACATTAACATGAGTTTCGTTTCACTTAAAATACTTAATAAGTTTCTACCTGCTGCATAATTTGCTAATAATCATGATGACGATGAAAGCTACCATTAATTGAGAACTGCTATGCAGCAGGCAGTGTGCTAGGTATTTTATAAACATTTCTTCCATCTGCCCAACTCGGGAGATCACTGTTTCTTTGCAAACCATAGCTTGCGATCCCTTAATGGGTCATGAAATCAATCTAATGGGTTGAAACCAGCATTTAAAAAATGAAATAGGATGATCCGATATGGAATAGAATATCAGGTATCAGAGAGCATTGCAGGAAGCCAGGGGAAGAATGTTTCATGAAATTTGTGTCTCAGTTAGGAACATAATGTGTGTGTTTGAGTAATGATAAAAAGTAAATTTCTTACTGTGGGATGTGGTGACAAAAGTTTGAAATTCACGGGCTTAATTCAGTGGTTCTCAAGCGTTAGTGAGCCTCAGAGTCAGCTGGAGGGCATGTTCAAGCCCGGCATGCTAGACCCTGTGCCTGGGGTTGCTGATGCAGTAGGTCTGGGTAGGGCCGAAAACTTTACTAACAAGCTTCCGGGTGCTGCCGGTGCTGCTAGTCCCAAACCACGTTTGAAAACCACCAGCCTAATTATCCCCATCGCACAGGTGAGAAAACTGAGATTCGGAGAGAGAAAGTAGCACCCGTGGTCCATAGCTGGTACAATGAAGAACTAGGATTCAGACCCAATCTGTCTAACCCTAAAACTGTAAACTGTGCCATCCTCACTTTGGTTTTGGAAATAATCTGTCTTCTACGAGTGGATCTGGCAAGAACACCTCTCTGTATATTTTGTGCGTGTTTTGGTATTTTTCTCTCCCAGTCCCATATAAATTGTCTGAGATAGAAGAAACATCAGCACTTGCAAGCCCGACCCCCTTACTATTTAGATGAGGACCTGACCCCCAGAATCGGGCAGTGATTTGAAGATTATATCACTCTGGAGTAACTTAGGCTGGATGAGGAGCAGGCAGCGTCCTTAGCCGCCTTCAGGCTTTGCGAGCCCAGACTCCTCCTGTCGTCTCTTCCATGCCTGGGTCTTAGTGGGAGTCTTGACACATGCATGGCTTGGTTTCATGAAGACCCCGAGGCCAGGAGAAAGCCCCACTGTCCAGGAATGTTGCCTCTCTCAACTGTTTCCAGAAAAGTGCTAATAGAGGCTGAAATTTGGCACTTCCTAGCCTGGGACATTGAGTTTAGTATTCAGAGGATACTTCTTTTCCTCTTTGTGTGGCTGAGTTGAAAGAGTGCTAGCTATGGGATTAGACACAGCTGGGTCAAATCGTTATCTGATCCTGGGCCATCTACCTAACTTTCTCCAGGTCTTGACTTGTCATCTCGTATATAGGACTAAAAATACCCATAACCTCATAGGAATTTTTTGAAGATTAAATAACACATATAAAACACTTAGCATGGCGCCTGGTACTTAAGGAGCCCTTCATGAGTAGTAGACAGTACAGTCTTCATTCATCCAGTCACAGGTATTTATTGAGCACCTACTTTGTTTTGGGCACTGTGCTGTGTATTCCAAAGCTGCAGAGCCGACTGTGGCCCTGCCCGGCCTGTAGGAGCTCACAGTCTATTGCTACACTGGCCCACCTGCCTCCACTCTCTCGTCCTGTGCACAGGGCGGACACGGTTGACTGATCATTGTATCATGTCACACTGAGCTCCATATGCGGCTTCAGCATCCTTCTCCACATGGCGATTCGGGCAGTGCTACCCAGCAGATGGAGTGGGCAGAAACCACTCACCTCTCTGCTTTCCTTAGATTAGTGAGTGAGACCCAGAAATGGACAATTACTGTGATGTGTGTAAATGCCACATAGGGGAAAACAGAGGTCCTCAGGAGCTGTATGAGGGTTGATGAAATCCTTGGGGAGAACATGATGGGTAAGGATTCCAGAAGGAGCTGAGTCTGGAGGGACAGAGAGCAGTTAATTAGGTTTAAAGAAGGGGTGGTGATCAGGGAGAAGGGAGGAAGGCAGACACGCACAGTGTGGACATACATATGAGGCAGACAGACAGACAGTTGCTCTCTGTCTATCTCTATCTCTACACCTATGTTCTGAAGGCAAGAGGGAGCAAGGAGCATTTGGGGAACTGTCAGGAGGACAGAGTGTGGGGAGGGGTGCTGTTGAGACTGCAACAGTAAGGAGAGGCCTTCTGGCCATGCTGAAGTCAGGGGACCATCAGTGTGCCCCTGGGAGCTGGCAGGTGAGTGTCCCCAACTCCCTGTGAGGGACCGAGTGGCTGCTCGGGTGCTGCACTTGGAGAGAAAGCTTAACTGCTGTGGATTAACCTGGAGAAAAGAAGGCAACAGGCAAGAAATGTTGTTCCTCTGTGTGAAAACCCCTGAATCCAGCGAAAAGATTTAAGGGATAATGGAGGCATTTCTCTATTTCATGCAGTAGTAATCCAGGTCCCTCAGGATCAAGCTCAGAACCTGATTAGTGCGGGGCCAGAGCAGCCCAGAGCACCCGTTTCCATCACAAGCTGACTGCAGGCTACACTCTAATGGGATTGTTGGTTCAAAAAAACGCCATCCCTGCTTTAAAAGAATGTCCTTCTCCCTGAGCCTAGCTCTGTGGTTATTGTGAGGGGATGGGGGCCCAGAAGAAATATTTAAGGCCCCACTCTTGGGGGTGATTGGCTTCGAATTTTGGCCGCTGAGCTTTCTGGTTAATAAGATTTTGAGTTGAGGGAATAGGAAGGAAGTGGAAGTGGAGTCAGGGAAATATCCCGCTGGTTAGAGCAGAATGATGCTGAGGGGCAGCACGCCCCTGCCAGAGGGCCTAGCATTCAGATGCTCACACCCGGGCGGCCTCGAGCAGGACCGCCCCCTCTCTGGGTCTCCGTTTTCTCATCTGCAGAATGGAGGAGGTGGAATCACACTGTCTGAACTTCCTTCCTCTATGATATTCCTTGTTTAGACAGCAATCACCTGGGAGATTTGGTTCATGGGGAGTTTGATCAGCAAAGTTGCCAGGCTCTGTCTGTTCTCACACATCAGAGGGATGCATCTTGCTAACGTGCCTTATCCAGATTTGCTGCTGAGATCAGAAGTAAACTTGTTGGTGCAAAAAAGTTAGGCGTTGCTGGCAGGTCCCCACTTGGACATGGGCTCTGTTCCCACAGTTGGCTTTTATGTCTTTGTGTCAAACTCAGAATGTGCCTTCCAGGGAATATTTAATTTGGAGGTAACATTCTCAGCCAATTTACAAAAACCCTATTTAGTCCTTAATGGAACTAAAGTCATGTTAGTTTTGTGGGACTGAGCTGATGATAGCACTCTTTTTATAGAGTGGCCTGGAGTTAGGCTCTCTCATGAGCTAGCCTGGAATAGTACTGTATGATGGAGCTTCTGTGGTATCATCCTATTTCTTTGGATTGGTTTGGAATAGTGTCAATTTTGATGGGCTGAGTTGGAATGAAACTATTTTGCGGGCAAGCCTGGGAAACTGTCTGTGGAACGGCATTTTCCACTTTCCTTAGGGTCAGAGGACACTGGGAGTGTCTTTTCTCCTGCAGTTGTGTCAGCCATGGGTCAGAAGGGTTAGTGCTTCTGATTGCCCAAAGAAAAGGGCGCCCCCTGCTGAAGGGAGGACTACCCTGCTGTGGGAGCCCCAAGCAAGTCAACATTTCTATTTCAAGATTTGTCTCTATCTACAGGTAGAGTAGACTTAAAGGTCTTAAATCTTTTTAAATACAAGAGCTTTTCTTCTATTAAATAACCATTACCTCTCCAAAAGATTTTAACTAATTTATTAACTAATTATTAAATAAATCAAATTTAATTAACCACCTCAGAAAAAGCCTCTAAAATTTCAGATTCATAGTGAAAGACTAAGAAATAAACTCTGGGCTTTTGAAAAAGTAACTGAACTAAGTTTGTAGCTGAACCGTAAGAATGTAAGATGATACAGCATCAAACATGCTTGTTTGAGGCTCCGCTGTGGGCCAGCCACAGGGTAAACTTAACATCTCGCTGATCCTCAAAACCCCCCTGTGCAGCAAGTACTTTACAGGTGGGGAAACTGAGGTTTAGTTCACTAGGGATGGAGCTGCGGGTCAGACCCAGGAGTCTGATTCCTTTGCTCTTTCTCATACCTCAGGATTAGAAATGGTCTTTGTCCTGAGGCGTGAACCCCAGAAGGTAATCAGTAGAGAGGAAATGAAACAGTTAAAGCTCTAGATGAGAGAGCCCCAACTGTCCCTATACATGTGATGCTTTCTGGAGAGACATGGGGTCCAGAAATACACGTGCACGCGAGCTTCATCACAGGGCAGTTCCCAGTAGAGAGCTCCTTTAGCTGAATTTCTTGCTTCCATGAGAGAGTGATGATGATGATAGTATGGGTGCTGTGTGTGTTTGGTATTTTATTTAAATTTTTATAGTGGCATGCCAGATGGGAAGACAGGCAGCATTTGTAAAAGCCTTGTCGCTGCACTGGGTGATGGGCCAAAGGAACCAGTTAGACATTTCATTTTGTCCGTATTGGTGAGATTTCTCCTCCTGTGACCTCACAGTGGAAAATCCATTTGCACCTGTCCACATCCTTTGCTTCCTCCACCAAATGCCCCTACGCGGCTGTCCCTGAGGTGTAGCTGGCGGCAACACTCTTGAAAGGAATCGTCTCCAGTTCAGGGGTGAATGGGCTTGCCCACAGTTCCTCCTAGCTTTTGTTTCAGAGAGTCTGGGAACAAGGTAAGAGGCTTGTAGGTGCCAAGCCAGCTGCTGCTCAGAGCAGATGAATCTTTCTTGGAAATAGTCCCAGACGACGAATTTCGTGTGGTGCAGAGAGATGCAGCGGAAAATTGTCCATTCGCTGTGCCCGCTCTTTGACTCTTGAATGCACTGACGCTGGCTTATTCTACAGCTCCACGGGGGTCAGGAGTGAGCCACACATGCAGGCTCTGAATGCGCCGTGGGCAGAGCCCAGCAGAGTCTGTCAGTTGGGGCAGGGAGGGGAAAGGGAGGTGTCAGGGACATTTCACTGGGCAGACAGCCCCCCCACCCTACCCCCCCGTGTGCTCCCCCTCCAGTTATAACACTGCTACCACTAATCATTATAGAGAGCTTAGAAAATACAGAAAGTTACAAAGAAAAGAAATTCACTTCTAGTCTTACTACTCAGAAGAAAAGGATTTTTTTTTTTTTTTTGGTGAGGAAGATGCGCCCTGTGCTAACATCCGTTGCCAATCTTCCTCTTTTGGCTGAGGAAGATTAGCCCTGAGCTAACATCTGTGCCCATCTTCCTCCATTTTGTATGTGGGGCGCCGCCACAGCATGGCTTGATGAGCAGTGGGTAGGTCCCCGCTGAGGATCCGGGCCTGCGAACCCCAGGCCCCCGAAGCGTAGCACACAAACTTAAACCACTGCACCGTTATTTTTCTGTATCTCCTGTAAATCTGAGAATCTCTCTCTCACCCTTCCTATCCCCAATCTTTCCTTCCTTCTTTCCTTCCTCCCTCCCTCCCTCCCTCCTTCCTTCCTTTCCTCACTCCCTCCCTCCCTTCCTTCTTTCTACAATCCACATTGGGATCATATCGTATGTACAATTTTGTAGCTTGACTTTTTCACTTGACATTATAGCATCCACATTCTCCCATAAGATTACTTTTTCTTCAAAATTAACATTTTTAATATGTCAGGTATAATACTTAGTTTTTTAGAAGAACCATAATTAATCTAATCAATAAGATATAATATTCTATGAGTATACCATAATTTAACTAATCCATCACCTATTGTCAGACATTTAGGCTGTTTTCAATTTTTTCAAAATAGTAAATAATATTTTAATAAGCATCCTTGACAACAAATCTCAGTTGGAATTTCTGATCATTTCCTTGGGGAAGTTTTCTAGAAGTGGGCGAAAACTATGCACTTAAACAAAACAGAAAACAACTAGTGATGTTTGTGGCTGACTTGCTTTCCAGGAAGTTTGTACCAATTCACATTTCCATTGGTGGAAAAAGAGCTTGTTTCATCATACCCTGGACGGACACAGATTTTCCTTGAGAAACAGCATAGAATTTAGAGTAGATTAAAGGGAGAGACCTGATGCCCAATGTTGCCAAAAACATTCAGGAGATATCTTGCTTCCTGTGGGATCTGTGGATCTCTCAGGTCTGCAGGGAATCGGTCAGCGTGCTGTCACTGGATGGGGCGGTCTGGGGGCAGATGGCCATGTACAGGGGGAGCCTGAGCCCCCTGCCCTCAGCTCTGGGCAGGGCAGTAGAGGACCTGACCGGCTCCTGACCTGAGAGAGCTTTCAGTCCAATGATGGAGGCCAGGCTCGCCCTGACTGAAGAGGGGCCACAGAGGAGGGCACGAAGGAAGGTGCCACATGGCTGTGCACTGTCGGTGGACGTGTGGGGACTCAGAGAGGGAGAGGCCATGTGGGTGAGAGTCAGCAGGGAGGCCTTCCGGGGGGCGGAGGGCCATGAAGCAAGGGAGCCTTGGGGTGGGCAGAGGGAGCCGTGCGGGGAAGGGCGTCTGGAAGGGAGTTAGCACGTGCTGAGCCTCTCCTAAGCCAGGTTGTGGGCTCAGTTGTCCAGCACGGAGGTCCTGGAGTCAGACCTTCCACTCCCAGCTCCACTGCCCACTCTGTGCGATCTTGGGCAAGACATTAACTCCTCTGAGCTGCCTAAGTTTTCTTATCTGTAAAAATAGAAAAAAGAAATGCCTAGGGTTGTATACTAGTTTCCTAGGGCTGCTGTAAGGGAGTACCACTAACTGGATGACTTAAAACAGTAGAAATTTATCGTCTCACAGTTCTGGAGACTGGAAGTCCAAAGCCAAGGTGTTGGCAGGGGCATGCTCCCTCTGAAGCCCCTTGGGGAGGATCCTTCCTTGTCTCTTCCAGTTTCCAGTGGTCCCAGGCCTTCCTTGGCTGTGACAGGGTGACTCCAATTTCTGCCTCCGTCTTCTCCCTGTGCATCTCTGTCTTCACACGGCATCCTCCTCTCTCTGTCTCTCTCCTCTTCTCATAAGGATCCTACCCTCCTCTAATATGACGTCATCTTAACTGGTTACGTCTGCAATGACCCTATTTCCTAATAAGGTCACATTCTGAGCTACTAGGGATTAGGACTTCAACGTATCTTTTTTGGGGACATAACTCAACCCATAACAGTTTGGTTAGGAGGATTAAATTGAAGTAAAGCTCATAGTCCGGTGCCAGGCTACAGTAACTCAACAATTGAAAGCTATTGCTATGTGGCTAGGCCCTTCTCTGCTATTATTGCATTTTGAGGAGCTATTTGTGCCCCAGTTTTCTTGAAGAGGAAATTGAGGTGCAAAGAGGTTATGTGAAATACAGATTGCATAATGGTTAAGCGCAGAGATTTTGGAGACAAAGAACACACATTCTATGTCTGTGACCTTGGACCTCTGTAATAGGGATACTCAAACGTAACTCCCGGGACTGTCATGTGTTCTTGTGAGGATGGAATGAGATAATCCGTGTAATGCTCCTAGCGCATCGCAGTACCTGGCATGTGGAAAGCACTCAACAACTTGTAGTCATTTTGCTCAAGTGTCAGAGCTGGGAGCAAACCCTAGACAAGTGCAACATCCAGGTCCCCACTCTTTCCAGGGAACCCACTGCCTCCCAAGATTGGTGGCTGGCCCCCTGGCTCCAGTTATGGCCCCGAGAACACCCGTGTGTGAATGTGAGTCAAGACTGAGCTGAGGCAGGCCCCCGGAGGGAGGCAGAAGTGGCAGAGAAGCCACTCTTCAACTGTGATCCGCAGCCTTTGCCATCAACTCCATAGAGTGGGGTGGAGAACAGCATGGGGCTTAAAAGATTGGCCCCTGGCCTCCAGAGGATCGGGTATTCTCTGTCCTCCCTCCTGGACTGGGCAGGAAAGACCCACCTCTCCTAGAGCCCAGCTCCTCCAACCCTGCTAAGAAAGCCATCTGGTCAACCAGAGCCATTGCCCCTATGGTCAGTGTGTTGGTTCTTGTGTTCTCTCCTCCCAGCATCACACTAGGGCCTCTCGCCTCACCTGACCAGGTGACTGTCACCTGCTTGCAGGATCCTGGCAGGCTTTTCCTCGGCAAATTTGGCAGGAGTTGGAAAGGGCAGGTGAAAAGAAGGAAGAAAACCACCGAAGTCCACAAGTTACTTTCCTGATCTGGCTACATCTGTTTCTGGCTGTCCTGCATTTTCTTCCTGTTCTATATTTTCTTACTGAACTCCTTTCAGTTATTTTTTCCCTTGCTGTATTGAATTTTTCCAACTAGGCACCTCTGGCCAGCTGTACTAATGCCCCATGAGAGGCTCTCACTTTGATTCTCTGTCTTCTTAGAAGGAGGCAGGAATGCAGAATAAGGCAGCCCCTGTGCCTTGTCTGTCAGCTCTGCCTCTTTATTAACTCTAAGGGAGGAGGGTTGCCAGATAACCTGGATATAGCTTGACACTGAGCTTGCCTCTGGCTGGAGGGTCAACCCAGGCCACGCCAGGCTGCCCTTATGGTGGCTCGTGGGAGTTTGTTTCTACAGACTTCCAGATCCCTTGGGGCCATAGTAGGGGCGCAAGACCCAGAAGAGCCGGTGAATCAGTGCTGGCTGAGCCACAGGGCTTCAGGCTGAGCCTGACAACTCACTGGAGGTGTCTAGACCGTCCCCTAGACGGCCTCCAGGAGCTTCGGAATGACTCCAGTAACGTTCCTGTGCTGTAAGCTCCCTGGATGAGGGTCCTGGTAGGAGGCAGGTGGCAGGAGTGACTGGAGAGGGCTTAATCAAGGGGCTGTCTACAAAGGCATGGCAGCGCTGGAGCACCAACTGGAACTAGCAGAAGCCAGAGCTATTCCAGCCTCTAGGCCTGAGAGCTGAAAGGAGAGAGCTGTAACCTGGGCCTGAGAGAGAAGAATGAGACAGCCCGGCAGGGAGGGAGCTGGGGAATGACTCTCCAGTCTCGCCTCTCTCCCTCTTCCTGTCAGTCAATGCCTCTCATTGCCCCTGGAGGGCAAGGGAGTGTGGGTACTGCAGTCAGCCTCCTGGGTGCAGGGCAGGGCGGGGAAGTGTGGAGAATGGATCTGGTGGGATGAAAGGAGAAAATCAGCCACCCCTCAATTCTGTGTTTTGTTGTTGTTGTTGTTGTTGAGGAAGATTCACTCTGAGCTAAGAGCTAACATCTGTGCCAGTTTTCCTCTGTTTTGTATGTGGGTCGCCACCATAGCTGACAAGTGGTGTAGGTCTGCACCCAGGATCCAAACCCGTGAACCTGGGCTGCAGAAGCAAAGCACCCTGACCTTAACCACTATGCCACGGGGCTGGCCCCCAATTCTGTGGTTTTAATGAAGGTCATTTGCACTCACATTGAAGTTTGCCTCTGTGGCCTTCCCCCAGCTCCCTTTCTGGGTGACTGTCCTAGCCCCCTGGCTACATCCCCATTTTATCAGTGCCCTTTTGAATAATGCACTAAGGGAGAGGTAGGGCTCCATGGAAAGCACTCAAACCGAGGAGTCAGTTGGTTCCCTTGGGCAAGTTACCTAATCTTTCCAAGTCTCCATTTACTAATCTGTAAATTGGAGCTAGTAATACCCACTGCAGCAGGTGGCGGAGACAAGAAAATGTCTATCATGCCCTTAGCCAGTGCCCGGCGCATGGCCAATGCCCAAGTAGCACTATTAATAATAAGCAATAGCAACAACCATTTCTTGAGCACTTGCTCTGTGCCAGGCATGTTATTCACTTTAGGACCCTCTGTGGGTTTAGTTCTCGCTGGTGGACGAGGTACCCCTCCCATTACGATTTTATCCATGCAGGCCCTGAAGGGTAGAGAGACGAGCAGCTGTCCATAGTCACACTGAGAGCAGAGGAGAGAGCTGACCCAGGACTGTTCTTAGAGCATCCACCCTCTGCTACTTCTCAAAGGTGGTTACATCACCATCCTCACCCTTACTAGGTATTCACCTTTGGTTTCCAACTAGCAAAGCGTAAGCTTGAGGAGGGCGCTTCTTAGCGCGATAAATGAATCTGGTAGGATTGCAGCCCCTGCTGTGCCTGGCTGGGGCTGCCTTGGCACCCATCTGGCTTCCAGAGCCTCTAGAACCTTCTCTACCACTGCCAGCTTCCCTCTGCTCCTTTTCCTGTAGATGCCACCCTCAGATCCTCCCTCCTGCAGGCGCCTTCACCAAACGCTATTTGGACCTGCCAGGTTCCCAAGGACTCCAGATCCGTTGAAACAAAAAACGGAGGTCAAGGGGCCGACTGGTGTCATAGTGGTTAAGTTCACGCGCTCTGCTTTGGCGGCCTGGGCTTCGCAGGTTCGGATCTTGGGTGCGGACTTACATACCACTCATCAAGCCACGCTGTGGCGACATCCCATATGCAAAATAGAGGAAGATTGGCACAGATGTTAGCTCAGGGACAACCTTCCTCACCAAAAAAAGAAAAAAACAAACAAAAAACCAGAGGTCAAGAGGTGAAGAGTGCTTTGTTTTTAAACTCAATTATGAATTTCTCCCCCCTTCCTAGATCTTGGTCCTCTTCCCGGCATCTCTGTGTTATTGGGCAAGTCTCTTTTCATCTCTGGGACTTAGTTTGCCCATCTGTAGAATGGGGAGATCAGACTATGGTCTCTGCAATCTCTTTCAGCTCCAACATTCTGTAGCCAGCTGAGAGTGTAGAGACGAATGTGGGGCAGGGGGGCCAGAGGGCATAGTAGATAGTCATGTGGATTCCTAAGCCGGGCGGATGGTTTAGATCCCAGCTCCAACTTCTACTTGCTGTGTGACTTTTATTATTTAACCACCCAGTGCCTCAGTTTCCTCATCTGTAAAGTGGGGATAATTATTTACCTTATAGAGTTGTCCTGAGAATTCAAGAGTTTATATATGTAAAGTGCTTAGAATAACATCTAACAGGGATGTGACATATAAATGTGAGCTATTAATATTACTAGGAGTAACACTGCTATTGTTACTGAGCCTGGAGCCACACAGGGCTGGTGTCTGTCATCCCAGGCAAATTCATTAATCACTTTGGGTCCCGATTTCCTCATCTGTAGTCAGACTCAGGTCTAACAGGTTGTCAGGAAGATTAAATAGGATGATGTTTGTAAGTGCCTGTCCCATAACAGGCCCTCAGGATGTGTTGCTGCCTTCCTCCCTCCGTGCTGTTCCTCCCAGGCCCTTGTTTCTTGGTGGGTTTAGGCGGCGCTCTTAATAAACTCAGTGGCGCCTGCTGGGAAGATGAAACTCCGCCTGACATTTCAATGGTAAAACCGTCATTTACTCAGCAGAGGCAGCCGGGCCTGGTGCTGCCCGCCCACCAGGGCTGTGGGATCTGCCGCAGTCCAGCTGCTCAGCTCATGACTAACGCGAGGCTCTCCAGGTCTGGGTGAAGAGCCCACCCTTTGTGCTGAAGGCCAGTGGGCCCCATTCTCCAGATGAGAAGACAGAGGCCCCATGGGAATCTTCCCAGGATTCCCGAGAAAGCAGCCAGCTGGGACCGGAGCCAAGGTTTCCGAGTTCAGAGTTCTGGCTCAGAGCCAGATCTGCTTCTTTGGTCCTGATTTTCCCAGCTGTGTTTTTTGAGGTCAGAGCCAGCTGAAGCCAGGAGCTAATGTGGCTTAGGGGGGTCTATTTGGGTCTATTTCCTGCCAAGTTAGGCTTGCTTTGTTCCGTGCATCTGACAGAATCCTTAACGGCTGCTAGAATCCTTGCAAACAGGTCAGAAATAGGCTCAGTGCAGAGTCGTTTCCATGAAGCAGACATGCGCATCCTTTGAAGGGCGGGGGTGGGGGGCTTTCTGTTGGCACAGGCCTGGTGAAGGGGGGAGGCCTGGTGGGACTATAGCTATTAAACTTATTAGAAGAGCGTGCCCAATGCCTGGTGCATTAGTCAGTATATACTTTAGCTGTTTTTCAGAGAAACTTCAAATAGAATCGATCTGCACAGCACTCAAGTGAGCTTTTCTTCCCTGGAAAGTCTGAAATGATCCCTTCTGGCTGAACCCGGAAGGTTCTCAGGTTTCTGCAGGGTCCTGTTGGTCGGAAGCTCATCATGCGCACTTGGCTGGCTGCGCGGGAGCCTGGGAACTGGAGTTGCTGTCCTGGGAGGGGGCGCAGTAGACGCCGAGCTGCATCACTCGGGTCCACACTTTAGGGCTGACATACCCGTTCCCGCTGCTGGGAATATCGGCGACTGATAGTACACGTTGTGTCTCTCTCTTGTCATCCCCAGAGCTGCAGGGAACTGTTTCGCCCAAGATGACACCCCCTTCCAGAAGGAGGCCATTTTTGCCAATAATTGGATTATACAAGCGTAAAAGTTCTGGTCCCTTGCCTCAGTTTGGGACAACTCTGAAGGGTTGTTCCAGCTCCAGAGGTCCTGTAGGGTCGCCTGGGGCCTGGTTGAAAGGGCACCGCAGCCCTGTCGTGCCCTCCTCACTTGCGCACAGGGGCCCTCCCTAGAGCACTCCCCAGTAAACCTTTGCCTGCAACACTTGGCACCAGAGACCGTTCCAGCACCCAGACTTAGAAATCTGGGTTCTCTACCACAGGAGAGGTGGAAGGACCCGGGAGCAAGCAGGCCCTGTCACCTGTTGCCGTCCCATTTGTCACATCGGCCCTGAAAAAAATACTTGCAAATGTGCCCCAGGAAGCAGCACGGGGCCGTCCCTGCAGCGTGCATGGTTTGTGAGAGCGAAAACAGCGAACAGCTGAATGACCATGGTGTGGCTGTACATGGAGCATGTTAAGAAGACTGAGAAAGTCCTAGATTTGCTACATTCTATATTCTCCAAGAGTTTATTGAGTATAAAAAGTAAGTTGTGGAAAGATATGTACAATATGATTACCATTTTATTAAAAAGTGAGAAATACTACATAAATGTGTAGCCATAAAAATATATAGTATAGAAGTACTTAGAAAAACAGTGGAAGGTGACTGCGGAGGCTGCTGCAGTGGTTACCTTTGGGGAGGGGAAGAGAGATGGGATGTGTGAGTGTGGGGAGGGGTGAGGAGGCGGAGTAGGGTCATCTAAGGAGCTTTAAGCCTTATCTGTAATGTTTTGTAAAAAGAATATATTAGAATACATTCATGGATTCTTTGTTCAGTTAGAAATTTATATTAAAAAAGGAAAATAGAAATCCGTTCTCACTCACGGGAATCACAATCAAAGACATCTCCTGAGGACAGATGAAAAAAGCCAGCTTTGCTTTCCAAAGAGAATCCTTTATTTTCATTTCAAGCGGCCTTGAGGCCTCAGGCAAATCCCCCTACCTCTCTGAACCTCAGTTTCCCCATCTATGAAATGACAGTCACAAACCCCACCTCATATGTTGCAAGGTTGAACAAGGTAAATTTACGAAGCTCTTAGCCCAGTGCCTGGCGGGCTGTGAAAAGTGGTGGGTGGACTTCAAGAAGGGCTCCTCTGCGTCTAGAGAAACCAGCCTGGCTGTCCTTGACCGAGGTCAAGCTGCTCAAATGAGCAACCGTCTGGCTTAGCCCGACCGGCCAGTGGCTGGCAGTGTAAACAGCCTTCAGCTGGGCCCTGGGTCAGCAGCCACAGGGCAGGGGAGGGGTCCATTCCCTGGTCACTACATCTGTGGGGGCTGTGATGGACTGTTCTGGAACATTCCAGGTGTTCTGGGACCGGGTCTCTGTTTCTGGGCTATGAGCAGCAGCTTATGTAGCTGCCGAGGATGTTTTGTCTTATGTCAAAGGGTTTGGGTGGTTTTTCTGTCCTTTTCTTTCTCGGAATGAGGAGGACAAAGCCTCCCTTTCAGTGAAACCCAGCAGACCAGAAAGGCTTTGAAATCATGAAATGCAAATACTGGCTGCTTTTGAACTGTGTGGAAGGCGGAGCTGCTGAATTAAATTAACATGGCCCATAAATACAGAGGTTACAAAATGGGAAACCGAGTGTTCAGAGGCTTTTGTCCGGAGGAAAAATAATCACAGGACAATGGTCTATTTTGTTTGGATTACAGGCCGGGCTGATATCACATTAGCTCAAACCTGGCAATATTTATGTTGAAAACTGTTTGCCAAGCACTGTTGTCCCAATTTCTCTCTGTGGGGAATCCCTCAGAGCAAAGCCAGCCAGGCGAGGGCAACCTCTGCCTCCTGCTAACCCACCGGGTTCTGCCCACGACTCTCAGAAGCTGCTTGGCCATTTGTGGAGAGCAATGGACAGGGATGGAAGAAGGATCTAGCACAGACAAACCAGGGACCCATAGACAAGATTCAGCCTGCAAAAAAAATAGTTTTTCAGCAGCTGTACCATACAAATCTGTCTATCCTACTTCTCCTGAGAAATCAAAATAGCACCAACCTTGACCTGCACACTCACATGGTGGTAATCGCAGGAGCCAAGGGGTGGCAGCCCCTTTAGCCAGAGCACTCCTGTGAGTCCCAGTCCCCACCACTCCCTTTTGCTCCCCAACCCTGAGGCTGAATGTCAGTTGCCGTGAAGAGCATATCACTCTTAAGCTATTATTTATCTTATAGTCAAAAAATATTTGTTATTTCTCCAAACCCATGACATATTAAAATGTAATATAATGTGAACTAGACCATCCAGAGGGTTTTTTCTCAGAGCTAGCCTGCTTTACCCCTGTGTGGCCATTCACTGGGCTGCTGCTGAGACCGCTAGGCCTAGACATTGGTCTCTGCTCTTCACCAACTGGTCTTAGGCAACCAACCCCTCTGCCCCCAGGGTCCCACTGTCCTCATATGTAAAAAGAAAGGGCATGGTCTCCCCAACTGTGTTCCAGGTGACGTTAGTTCTGTGGGACATGAATAGGGTCTGTGACCCAGTACACTGGGAAGCACTATGTTAGACAGAGTTAAGTCAGTCCCCATGTGCAGGCCTTTCCAGAGCCCTTAGTGCATCTGTTTCTCAAATGAATTTACTAGGGAAGGTTTTTCATGGAGCATCCTGGGGCGCTAGAGTTCTCTGGCTTAGATTTGGGTAAGGGAAGGATGATGCGCAGGTTCCCACCCAGCATGAAGGCTCAGCTCCCCGGTTCAGGCATCGCCAGGGCATCTTGCCAGCACCAGCGGGCCAAGTTGCCACCTTGCTGTGTAGCTTCTTTCTGTCCTCCCCACTCCAAGCCCCCCTTGGGCGTCAGAGAAGGCCTGAAGGTAAGGAATCATTGTAAACCCAACATATCATGTTCTTTTGCCCCCAAACTGCATCACAGGAGAGTGAATGTGGCCAATCTTGGATCAAGCAAAATGATCTTTTTGGGTAAGGATATCAAAACTCTTGTCAAGGTGAATCAGGTGCTCAGACAGGCCTCTGTCAGTGCTGGCAGGTGAACACCAGTGAGGGTGTTGCTAAGAAAAAACTGCAAACCCTGTCACACCTATCATGTTTACGGCCCTTTTATGCCCTTTTACGTCTGCTGTTCCCTGTCTCCTGCAATGTTCGCCACTTGCATTACACCAAAAACTCCTAGAGGGCAGGGAGCTGTACCAAAATAATCGATTTTATTTGCATTATTTATTATATCTTATGCGTTCAGTTAATCAAGAAGGGTTTGTTGAGTGGGGTTGCTGCCCCCTGAGGTATAGGTTTCCACCTTAGAGTCCCAAGTGACCAAACGCCTACAGTGTGGCAGAGGGAAAGTTGCAGACTTCGCAGTCAGACGGAGCTGGGGCTCAATGGTCTCCGTGGCCTTGGTCACATCACTTCTCTCTGAGCCTCGGTTTTCTCACCTGTAAATTGGGGACCATGCTGGGAAGCTTACAGCCTTCGTGTGGATTCCCAGCACAGAGGCTGGCACAGAGCGGGCTACAGGAAATCACTGTCACTGTGACGCCTAAAGGCTTTCTAGGGGCTGCCTCTCATGTCATCATGTCATTTCATTCTCATGGCCTCTCCCTGAGCTGGGTGAGGCCGGGATCAAGACCAGCTGCATTTTACAAATGAGGAAACAGGAGCTCAGAGAGGTTGAGGGCCTTGCCTGAGGTTTCTCAGCCAAGAGGAGGGGAGCTGGGATTTAAAGTTTGGGCCTTGGAGGCTGCACCCCGGGTGGCCCCCAGCACAGCTCCGGATCCCAGGTGACAGTGCCTTGCCAAATGCAAACATCATTCGATACGAAGGCTAATGTGTTGCTATCATGACAAATTCAGCATTTATTGCTACGAGCAAGGATCTTTCCTAGAAAGGAGATGTCCTAGGGCCCTCAAAGAGCCCTTATGAGGATAATAAGCTCCATCCATTGAAAAGAGTTTCATCAGGTGGAACGTGGTCAAGATCGAGTAGAGAAAGTGTGTGAGTGTCAGGGAAAGGATGGGCACATGAGCGAGCGCTCCCTCTGGAAGGTGCGACGGAGGTGTGATGCACACAGGGATGGCGGGAGGGGAGGGCGGAGGAACCTGCAGGAGCAAAGCTCCACGTCAGCCAAGCACAGGGGCATCTGGGTCATTTGGGGTGACCAGCCAGGCAGAACCAGAGCAGGTGCCTGCAAGAATTGCTGATGGAGGGCTTCCAAGGGGAGAGATGGGAGAGTAGTGGGTGGGGCTTTGCAGGAGACGCCTCAAAGCAAGAAGCAGAGCTGGCCAGTGTGGAGGTCACTGGGGAGGAAAACAGCAAGGACCAAGCCGACCAGAGCAGAAGGAAAAGGACGGGCCTGATTAACTAATTAATTCATCAAATATTTCAATCAATCAACAAAAATTCATCCAGCACCTACTGTGTGTTGGGCTTGGTACTTGCTTCTGCAAGTTCAAAGATAGTACGGGCAGAAGAGAGGGCCCAGTCTAAGCCCTGACCCACCAAGACGAGACCCGTGGTCTTTCCTGCTGCCCTAGCCCCTATGCTGTGCGCACTTGCATGCACACAAACGTGCATACACACGCTCATGCATGCACACACACATGCACATACACATGCCTCTTGTCCCCATCTCCTGTTCCTGCTGGCTCCCATAAACATACGCAGGCATCCCCCCTCCTCTGTCCCAAGGCAAGGCCCGTTTACTTGGCAGGTCAGAAATTCTGAAGCAAATACAATGTCTACTTTAGAAACAAGGCTTTCCCCATAATGAGATAATTAAAAAGGAGGCTTTGCCAGGCATCTGAGGAACTGTTTCTCATTACATGAGACAGGTGCACATTTTAGCATAGTTCTCAGCTTCCAGAGGTCTCCCATGATGTTAGCAGTCTGGACTGGGCCTATGGAGGTGGGAGGATGTTTCCACCAGGTTGCCCAGCCAGCTGGATGGGGCTGAGTCTGCAGGGCAGCTGTGAGTTGAGCCGCAGTTCATTTGGTGGCCCGGTCACTGTGTTGGGTATAATTAACTGAGCTGAAAGGAAGCCAAAGAAACTTCTCTGACAGGGAGGTCAGGGAGGATGAACTCTGATGGGAAATTAATGATGAGAGTCTGGAAACTCGACGAGAGCGCTTTGCCACCATGGCTCTGGTGGCTTACTGTGGCTGGTCTTCTCCACTCCTGCCTCCTAACAGAATGCAGGCACCCAAAGGGCCTTTTTGGAGATTGTTTCTTCTGGGTGTTTCAAAGAACCCTCCACTGCTGGACAACAATATTAATAATGATAATAATAACTAAACTGTCATCAACAACATAAACAGTTATTGAGCGCTTATGTGACAGTTGCTGTGCCAAGTGCTTTATGTATATTCTTTCAATAAACTGTCACGTTGACCCCCTTTTCCCCCGTTATGTGCCAGGAGCTATAACAGAACTTAAGTCATTTACTCGAAGACTCAGAATCACTACCTGGCAGAACTGGGGTTTGGACCTAACCTCTTACCTGCTTTGTTATTTGACCTTTTAGTAGGTCTTGAATAGAAAAGAAGGCTGGGGCTGGGGTGGTTCATGGTCTAGGGCAAAGACTGGCAAACTATGGCCCACCATCTGTATTTTTAAATAAAGTTTTATTGGAACACAGTCATGCCTTTTTGTTTGCATATTTTCTGTGGCTGCTTTCACACTATAACAGTAGAGCTGAGTAGTTGCAACAGAGTGTATGGTCCGCCAAGCCTAAAATATCTACTATCTGACCCTGTACAGAAAAAGTTTGCTAACCTTGATCTAAGGAAACCCAGGGTGAAACAAAGTTAAAGAAGTTTCTTTGCTGCACAACTTCTCAGAGCCTTTAACTTGCTAAGGTACATTGTGAAAGTCCAAGAGAAGGATACAGTATGCTGCATATTCTCACATATTTGACTAGAGGACCCCCTTTTCTTGAGGCATCCTTGAGGCAAGCTTTGGGGAACACTGCTGGATTCTAACCCCACTCATCGGTCAAGGAGAAGACAGGCTCAAAGAAGAGAAGTGATTGGCCCAAGGGCATGCACCTTGTGTATGGCTGCGCCGGGACTTGATTCTGATTCCAGGAGCTTCCCAAGGCAGAGCTATACCGTTTGCCCTCTGCCAGCCTCAGTGTGAGCGATCGGTGCGGTTCCAGGAGCTCCTTCTCCTGAGGGGGCCATCTGTGGTGGTGGCTGGAGCAGGCTTTTCTCCACTCTGTTGCCCGTTTACAATGGTGTCATACAACCCTGTCTTTATGGGGCCTGTTTGTTCTTCCAGCCCAAGAAGAGAAGAAAAAATAATCATATTAATAATGAATGTCAGTTTTAATCAGCATCATCTGACATTATGAGAATTGAATTTCCACCTTTCCCTGCATACGTTAAATATGGGGCTTTATCTCCTCCTGCAGAATTGATTCGCCATAACTTTCTCCTTTGGCCCTTGTCATGTAAATCGTGGCATTTCTCCCCCAATGACTGCATGAAGCATAATCTGTGGAAGCAGATTAGAGCTGAGCATCCAGCCTCCCCGACCAGCTGCTGCTGGGTGCTTTATCTGTCTTTCTTCTCCTACTCACACTTTCCCTCTCTAGATTCCGCCTGTGGGGCGGCTTGCTCGCCGATCATGCCTTCTGCAGATGGAGCCTGGACAGCAGGGATAGAGGGATGATGGTGTGGGGGCCAAGCACGCGGCCTTCCTGGAAGTCTGGAGACCTCAGCCACGGGGATCTCCAGCTCCTGCAGTGCAGACTGGTGACTGCTGGGTAGTTTGTAGGGATGGACCTTAGGGCCGTTTGCAATTCTTGGTCTACTACTGAATCAAATCATCAGTATTCTCAAGAGTGCTACACTCTCAAATACTCCCCAAGGGGCGCTGGAGAATCTCCAGCTCCTGGCGTCTGTACTGGATGGATAAGGACAGAGGTGGCTTCTGGCTGGTAGAAGAGCCAAGAGCCAGATGAGCCCTGGCCACCAGGCTGGGCCTCTGAACTGTGGCTTGAACACTAGCCCCAGGGCTCTGTGGGAAGAAGCAAGTTCTTGGGAGAGCTGTCTCTGACACATAGGCTGTGTCACTCAGTGAGACCCCCACTGTGGACATTTATAACACTCCTCTGTAAAGCCCTTAAGCCTCACTTCTGTCTTGTCACCATTTCGGACTAAATACCTGAACAGTGGTTAAGAGATGGGGTTCTGGAGGCAGAAAGACCTGGATTCAAGTTCTGGCTTTTCCGCTTATTAATTGGATGATTTTGGGGCAAATTACTTAACGCCTCTAAATCTCTGCTTTACTCTCCATAAAATGGGGGTAATGGTAATAGCCATGTCCATGAGGTTGTTTGGAAGATTGAATGAAACAATCCTTGTGAAGCATCTAGAAAAGTGCCTGGCACGTGGCAAATGGTCAACGCGTAGAGGCTGCTCTTCTTACCGCTAAATTCTCATTCTACGCCAGCCGTGTCTTGAGACATCCCTTGTGGTCGAGTGCAATGATGCGGCAGGTGTACCCACGTGCTTGAGGGCCATCAAGTGTCTACACTGTGTCTCAGGAGTGGCCCACAAAGGGGAGGGGTGGGAAGGAACCTGTCCCTAACTGAACACTTCCTGGACACCAGGCTCTGTAATAGTAAATGGTCAATGACGGGGCTGTCTTGATGTCACTCAGCGTGCCCTAGTGTTACTGACAAAGACAGAATCCGGGTAGATAAATAGGAGGGCTGGCTCAGGTGGGAAATTCTTAATGCTTTCCGTAAAGAGAGAGAAAAAGAAAGAAAAATATAAATTACATTTGTAATTTCATTTATTGCAAGTCTGCTGTGTGTAAGCACTATGCCCAGAACTTTACATTTATTGCAATCTAATTATATTTCACAATAACCCCAAAAGGGAGGTGCCATTATTATTCCCGTTCTACAGACGGTGAAACTAAAGGCCATCTATGTAGTCACCGGAAAGAGGAAGACATCAGCTCCAGAATCAACTCCAAGATGAATTTCCTCTGTGGGCCCTCTGCCGCTCCCATGGTTGGCCTCCAAATCCTGTACTGAGCCTGCAGTAGTGAGACTGTTGCTGAATTAGTCCTCTGTCACCTGAGCTCTCTCCATCCAAACTCAACCATCCTGGACCAAAATGAACTTTCCTCAGGACCCCAGGGTTATTGTTGCCTGTGGAATGAGAAGGCAGTTTTCCCTGAGCCAGGCCGTGGCTGAAGCAATGCTTGAGATGTGTGTAAACTCACCGTCAGTGGAGGTGACGTGTGGACGTTGATGCCTGGGAAAGGTCAGGCCTTAGGGGAGTTGGGCTGAGCCACTCTGACTTTTCAGCACTGCCCTCCCCAGCAGCTTCTGCAAGTCAGAAGCTGTTGGCATGGGCCAAGCAAGGTCCTGGGAGGCTAAGAAGTCAGCCCGAGCTGGCCAGGTGGGCAGTGACGTGGAGGAGAATCCGTGTCAGGACCACCTGAGCAATGCCCACAATACTTCAGGGCTGTTCGGCACAGGGGTAAATGGGTGTTCTCTTTAAGGCAGATGGGATAAATGTCAGCCTTTCCCTAAGTGCCAGCATGCTGGGAGTTACAGAGACTTCGCAGTCACATGTGCACCCGTGTGCGTGTGGGTTTGGGCCTTCTTGGGGAGGGCTAGGGCAGGGGCAGCAGCGAACGTTCCCATCACACCTCCCATTGCTGCAGTGCACTGTTGCCTGGCCCCACACCCCATCCTCCTACAAATGCCAGCTTCCATTTATTGAGCACAGCTCACCATGTGCCAGGCATCGTGCAAGCCCGCTAGCCTGCCCTCTGATGAATTAGATCCTCAACCCCCTGTTGTAGGTAAGCGAGCGCTATGATCGTCCATTGTTTTCAGAAGACAAGACGGAGGCACAGAGACGCCAAGTAACTGCTCCAGGAAGAGGCAGAGCCAGGATTCAAACCAGTCTCTTAATTCTGAAGCCCCGTTTACTTAGCAGGTCTTATCCACAGGGTCCCACCCCTCTGGGGTGTCACAGACCGTTGTGAAGTGGGCTTCAAGCACCTTGTTGCTACATAAGGTACTGCCTCCTCTGCCTCGTGATTCTGGCTACGCTGGTCTCCCTCTCCTCCATGCCCTGCATGACCTTGGATTTGTGACTCGTCTTACACAGACACACACGCACACACACACACTCTCTCTCAGAGAATGAGTGTATTAATGAAAGCCTGGCTCTTTCTTTTGTGCTGTGCTGCCTCCTGCTTTGAGATGTTGGAGGTACTTTGGGTCAGTTACCTCTGCAGCACCCTCGGATACTGGTTCAATCACTTCTTATACCTCTCTGATGACAGGGAGGTCACTGCTGGTTCTGCTATTGCAAAGCCCTGGCTGTTAGAAAGCATCTCTTCCTAGGGAGCCACAACAGTCCCCTGGAAAAGCCTGCCCAAGGAGAGCAGCTTAGCCAACTGGGGGTTTTTTGCCTAGAGGAAGGGACACTGTAGCCCTTGACCCACTTTGCCTGGACCCTGAAGTCTGTTCTCCTAGACTTTGGGCTGTGATTGCTCCCTGTTCCCGGGGCTAGACCTCTCTTGGGGGAGTTCCAGCTTCTGGTCTTCTTTCTTTCCCAGAGGGAGGCGGCAATAGGCCTTGTCCTCCCTGACCCCAACTCCTCCCTCATCAGGCTGCCAGCCCCTGAGCCGTCAGGCCTCCAGCCCACATCCTCTCCAGCCCCACAGCGGCCGGCTGCGGAGTCAGGCAGGGAAAGGGCTGACAGATAGCCAGCAAGTGCGAGGGAAACCTCCCCGTGTGGAGTCTCAGCAGCTGGCGTGGGTCCTGGCTTTCATCTCCTTTCTGCCCACTCTTCTGCCCCAGCACCCACCCAGCACCCACCCAGACAGGGCTGGGAGAGGACTTCCATATGGGGTGAAGGGATAGTTATGGCCCCAAAGCCGGGAGAAATCCATGTTCCTTGGGATGCCTTCAGTCTTTCTTGTGCGCTAGAGGCTCGGGCTGTGGACTCAGTTGCTCGATTGCCCACCTTGGCCCTGCCCGAGAACTTATCACCAACAACTCGCCTGGACTCCCTCTGGAAATTAGCGAGGTGCACAGGACAAGCCCAGGCCTGGGGGTCCAGAGGCCCAGGCTCCTCGCTTTGCTATAAACTTGTTCTGTGGCCTTAGGCAAGTCACTTCCCCTGCTTGAGTGCTCATCTCTCCATCCACAAAGGGCATGTGCCGGTTTCTGGAGGGATCTTGAGGTCAGGTGATAAACAAGGCTCTTTCTGGCCCTGACTTTTCATCCCCAGAGCCCTCTGACTTGAGATTTCCCCTGGGCTTCAAGTCCAAGGGACAGGTGAGAAGGTGACAGAGCTATCTTGACCCTCCCTCCTAGCCCGGGACCAGACTGCTGGGAATTTAGCAGTGACAGGGCTTGATTTGAGGGACGTTGAAAGGCCCATCCACCTCCAAATACCTTCTATGCCCCTTGTTAATTCAACAACTGCAGTCACTTCTTTGGGGACTCATGGTCTCCAGAAGTCACTTGTGAATATTTAAATATGGCGCCTGGGAAGTGAATTGAACAAACTCATTCTCACCCATTAACTCCCATTAGATTGAATTTGCTTCTCATGGAGCAGATCCTTAAAGGAGCACACAGGTAGAATCCATTAAGGATTTTTTAAAAAAGAAAGAGAGAAGGAAATAGTGTGGGCAGGCCAGGGATGGCTCCAAATATTAGGACACAGAGTGTCCAGGGGTGGGATGCTATGGCATGGAGATGCCCTGGCACAAACATAGCCTGTTTCCCGATTGTGCCAATGACAGGCTCTGTGGTGCTGCCCTGGGCAGGGCAGGCCTGAGCAGGACTGGGGAAAGGGGGCTGGGCAGGAGTGACTGACTACAAGAGCCCCTCCACCGTGTGCCCTCGGCCTGACCCGGCTAGGGAAGCTTGGCACTGCCTGTACAGCCCACCTCTGAGTCAGGTGAGCTTTGCAGCCCTCCAGGAGTAGGGTACAGCAAAAGCTTCTCCCCACAGTACCCCTGCCCAGGAGGCACAAAATGCCATTCCTTGATGTTTGCCCAATGTAGCCGCTGGGGTGCAAGGCCAACCATGCAAAAGTGAGTAGTGTCAGAGTAGCTGTGGGTAGAGTCTAGGGTGGCTGCCAAGGAGCGGGGAGGGTTTATATGCATCCACTTCTCATCTCCCCCTGGGACCCTGTGCCTCAGAAGCCACTGGCTAATAGCCTCCTCCTTCATTCTCTGGGTCTTTCTGGTTCTTCTGTCTCAGGCGCCCTCCCCACGTTTCATCCTGCAAGACTCGGCTCGGGCATCCTCTTCCCTCTGAAGCCTCTTCTAGGTGAGTGAATGAAGGAATGAATGTGCGTGGTCCCTCGGACCTAGAACCATCCTCCGTCTATCCGAGCACTTTCTAGGATCTTTGAGTCAGTGCCCTGCAGCCCAAAAGAGCTCCCAGGGAAAGTTGCAACTAATTAGATGCTGTCTCCTGGGCTTGAGAGGATGCTCAGGATCGGGGTGGATCCATCCGCCCTACCCAGGGGACTCTGGGCTTAAAGACCAAAGGATAGGGCTCAGGCACACTGCCTGGGCAAGTCGCTTTCCCTCTGCAAGCCTCTTTATCTGGAAAATGCCTCAGGGACACTGAGACCCCTTCGAGCTGTACTGCTCCCCAAGCCTGGATCCTGAAGCAGAGAGAGGCTGACTCGGTGGTTTTAGAATGCAAAGACTTGTCACTTGCAAGGTCATGTGGAAGAGATGCTGTTGATTCAGTGCTGAAAGGCATTCCTGTTGAAAATCTTCCTCCTAAGGAAAAGAAACAGCTTCACTAAATAGGAAGTAGAGCTGGTGCTCTGTGGTAGGCAGCTTCTGACACATTCTGATGATCCCTGCCTCCTGGTGTGGTCCTCTCCCCTGGTGACTTGCTTCCAGCAAATAGAATATGGTGATGGTGATGGGATGTCACTTCCATATTAGGTCATGAAAGACTGACTTCCATCTTGCTGGACTCTTTCTCTGTTGCCTTCTCGGCTTGCTTACCCTGACGAACAAACAGCTGTGTTAGAGAGGCCCGTGTGGCAGGAACCGAGGGCGGCCTCTGGCCAACAGCCAGCGAGAAACTAAGGCCCTTGGTCCAACAGCCTGCGAGGAACTGAATCCTGCCCACAACTGTGGGGGTCAACGTGGAAGTGTATCCTTCCCTGGGGAGCCTTGACATGACGACTCAGCCCAGCCAGCACCTTGATGGAAGCCTGTGAGAGACCCCGAAGCTGAGAACCCAGCTACACTGTGCTGGGTTACTGACCCACAGAAATTGTTCTTGTGTTAAGCCACTGAGTTTTGGGATAATTTGTTACACAGCAGTAGATAGCTAATGCATGCTTCTAGAATTTTGGGGAGCCATGGATCGAAGCCCTAAAAACCAGAGATACCCTAAACATTAGGAAGCGCCTCCTCCAACTTCAGAGAAGTGGGGGAACATCACATGGTGTCACTGAGTAATCGCAGATATGGCACAGCCCCGCTCCCTGCCTCAGTTTCTCCGTGACGGGGTGGAGTTAGCACAACGACTTTGGCAAATCACAACTTCAGGGTTTCAGGGACCACTGCCTTCCTCCACCTTAGTAATTTTGCTTTCTGTATCTATTGATTGAAAAGATACAAAATGACAAAAAGATACTGTAAATACAGCGATGCTGTAACCAACTTTCTGAATCACAATAGCATTTGCATGCATTTGAGAATCTGTCATCCCTTTACTGACTCAATCTGTGTGTGTTGCTGGCAGAGAATAGCTGTGGATCAAGAGTGTTCTCACCGAGAACAACTAAGGCAGGCTATTTTGGATCCTGTAAATATACATGTGATGAAATAAAGGTTAGGGTGGGGACACTGGAATCAGATAGCCTTGGGTTCACATCCAGGTCTGCTCCTTCCCATCTGTGTGCCCTTCAGGGGTTTATTTCACAAGTTCTCAGTTTCTTCACCTCTGAAGTGGGGATCATAACACCCCACAGTGTTGTTATAAGAGTTAAATTAGATAACACACAGAATGCACCAAGCAGCTGGTTAGTGCCCAATAGTGGCACCTAATAATAACTTAATAAACAAACATTCATCTTTGCATCATTATTGACATACTAATGTACAAAGCTGCCATTTATTGAGTGTTTACTATGTGCAAGGCAGGGGGCCAAACTCTTGGTGCAGTATCTCAGATGCCAACCTACAGAACTTCCAGTCTGGAGGGGGCCCTGCCTGTCCTCATCTCTTGGGGTAAAGCAGACAGTTTGCTCCCCCAGGATGCTTTCGGTCACTAGGATGGGCCACCCTTTCAGAGGACATCGGGGAGTCTGCTCTCAGGAGTCTGTCATGCAGTCAGCGCTGTCCTGGGCCCAGACTCCAGGACCTCTTCTGCTCTCCAAGGGTCTGGTTCTCCCTGGGGCAGGCAGCAGGGTCCAGAAAGCTCCCCTGCACCAGCAGGAGAGGTGATGAGACTATTTTAGCCAAGGGAGGGTCCCTGGGACCGTGAAGATCCAGGGCCCCCATCCCTTCCCCAGAGATCACACCTTAGTTGAAGCCCCCCTACAAATACTCCACACCCTGAGACTCAACAGTGGGGTGTTAAGCACCTATAGGGGTGGGCAGGGGAGGAGGAGAGTATCCTGTAGTCTGAAAACTGTGGTGCCTGCCTACCTCTGCTGTCACTTCTAATAGCATGTTTCTATGAGAGGAAAGGAACTGCGTTATGACATGGAAAAGGCGGAGATTCCAGTTTCAGACAGAGTCATCAGTCACAGGCTGATTTGAGCACCTTGTATCACTTCCCTACATTCAGTTCTTCATCCGTGAAATGGGGGTCACAGTCCCTCCTTGCAGGAAAAGCGGCTGCCTGGACATCAGGAGTTACAATAAGATGCAGAGAGTAGGTGCTCAGTACGTGACAGAGTCATCTGGGCTTGATTCTCAGCTCTCTCCTGTGACATCAGAGATGACATATGAGAACTATCTTGCTGAGTGTTGGGATACACTATGTATTGGATAAATGTTAACTATGGTGACTATAACGTTTCCTATGAAGACAGCTTTTCTTCCCCCAAATCATGCCTGACTTCCAGGCCCAAGATTTTCCCACTACCTTGTGTGAGGGACACTGCCATGGGACCTATAGGGAGGCTGGAACATATATTCTTTTTCCTTCCACAGTCCCAGAACTCCAATATTTGGCTAGGCATATATTCCCACCCCGCTAAACAGTATACTTCCCAGCTTTTCTTGTAGCTAAATATGGACATGTTACTAAGTTTACTAAGTTATACATCAGCAGATGCTTAAAGAGAGGGGCCACACCTTTCATTGTTACTTCCTCCTTCCTCTGCCTGGAATTTGAATGTGATGGCTGTAGCTCTTGCAGCCATCTGAGACTACGAGGATAAAACTATACTCTAGGGAAGGAAGAGGATAAACTGGAAGGAGCCTGACCACCTCATGTGTGGCCATATAAAGTCTGTCAACCCCCAAACTTCTTTCTATAAGAATAAACCTCTGTCCCATTCAAACCACTGCTATTTTGACTTTCTCTGTTATATTTAGCAAAACCTCATCTCAATGGTTACAGATAGAAAGGCTCTCCTTTCCAAAAAGTTAAAAACCTTGTCATCTAGGAATTTGTCCAAAGGGTATAATCAGACAATGCTTCAAGTCATATGGACAAAGATATTCAATATAATTTTTTAATTATTATTGCAGAAAAATGGATTCAACCTACATTTCCCCCAATAGAGGAGAGGATAGGTGTAACATGGTACATCATGGAACCAGAGTTGGGAGTTCAGGATGAGGAGTCTGGAGTCAGAGACACCTGGGTCTGTCTCACCTCGGCCCCTTACCAGCTCAGTGACTGCAGCCACTGCTGCTTCCCCTGTCTCAGCCAGAGTTTCCGTATCTGCAAAGCAGGCTGGTAACAATAGCACCGGTCTGTAGTGTTGTTATAAGGATAAAATAAAATAAGGCGTGTGAGCACTCAGCACACGGCCTAGTGCAGAGTAATCCCGGGGTGAGAGCCAGCAGCCCTCCTCTCCCCGCCGCCCCCTGTCTCCTTCTCCCCCAGTGGGGTACTGTCCTGGAATCAGAGGTCTCTGCACCAACATCACTACTACCAACACAATGAAGATGATCAAAAGGCGTTTTAGTGAAAATAACACAGCAGATTGCACACATATTTGTACAGCATGATCCCATAAGTGTGCATGTATCTGTAGAAAAGTCAGAAGGGGGACACACCAGCAGTGCTTACCTCTAAGACATGGATTTTAGTGATTTTACTTCTTCTTTAAGCCCATCTATACTGTCTACATTACAGCAGTGGACATGAAATGTTGTCCTAATTTACAATTAAGCGTGACTTGTTATGTGCCTGTTATAAAAAGGCAGCCCTGAGCTGTCCCCAGCCTGGAAGGGCCGGTCCCGAGGGGAGCTTGTGAGCAGGGAGCCCCCAGCTGGCTGACTCATCTGCCTCTGGCCAGGTGGAGCCTTCAGGGTGGGGCGGGTGGCAGGAGGGCTGGAGAGACAGGTCTCTGGTTAGAGCCACCCGGGACAACTGCTCCATCCGCCATTGTCCCTCCTGAGCATCCCTGCCAGCATCTCTGACCTGGAGGAGGGGCCCCTGGACCTAACCAATGCCAGCCAGAGAGTGGAGTTCAATTCTCTACTCTCCACGAGGAAGAAAAATTATTTTGCCTCAAAAAAAAAAAATAGAAAAAGAAAGGAAGAAAGCAAGACATCAGCCCAGTAGCTGCATCTGCTTAGTTAACGTGCTGTGTAGTTTGCAGATCCTCTTAGCGGGGAATTGTTGCAGCTCCCTGCTGGCTGGGTCTGCAGCTGGGGTGCCGACAGACGCTGGCCTGGCCCCTGCAGACCAGGCTGAGCTCCACGGAGCAGGGGCCTCTGGGACACGGCCTGGCAGATGAGCAGCTGACCCAGGCACTGGATGTGTAAGCCCCGCTTTGACTGTCCTGGAGAAGGGGCAGTCCTCCTTGGGACAGAAGACAGAGCAGCTGAGAGAGGTGGGAGGAGGGTAGCGGAGGGCCCAGTTAGGTTACTGTGGGCAGGAGCACCCACCAGCTGGCGGCTTCTTGTTAGAAACGGTTATTCATTTAATTGTCCAGGGACTTGGGTCAGGACCTCTTGGGTTCTCCGTAGTCTTGGCTCCCAGGTGACAACAGTTTGGCCCATAGATTCTTTTGCTTCCTAGGCCCCAAACCTTTCTTCTTTGAGCTAAATATGTGCTCTTTGCTAAGCAGTGTCGATATGTCGTTTAATCCTCATGGCTCCCTATAAAGTTGTCCCCATTTAACGGATGAGGAGAGTAAGGCTCAGAGAGTTAATACTGCACGGATCATTAGTACCTGAGCCAGGTTCGGACCTAGATGTGTCTGGTTGCAAAGCTAGTGCTCTAAGTGCAGAAGTTTTCAACCCAGGTCACACATTGGAGTCACCCGTGGGGCTTGTTGATTATCCATGCCAGGACCCCACACCAAGCTCCCTGAATCCCTGCAAGATGTCTTGCAGGAGATTCTGATGGACAACCTGGTTGAAAACCACTGGATTCCCCCAAATCCTGAGCACCTGCCCTGCCTGGTTGGGCCCACTCCTTCCTAGGAGCAGGGTTGCTGGGCAGATGTGAGAGCCCGCGGTGGCTGTGTCCGCGGGCGAGGTGGCTCAGCTGGTCTTCAGGGCCCCATCGCCGTCTTTCCCATCCTCCTCTCCCCACTGCTGGGTAGCCCCTTCAGACCCCAGGGGAGCCCTGGGCTGTGGTGGTGCTGGGGCTCCTGACCAGGACCACTGGACCCCGTTCTTCCCTCTGCCCCTACTGGGCCTCATCTCTGTCCCTCAGAGGAGAGTCATGGGAACAGATCAGGGGTCACCCGCGAGGGAAACTTGTGCCTACTCGGGCCTGCTAGGGCCTGGTCTCCAGGGGACCTGTGCGTGACGCTGTGGCTGGACAGTTGGGAGGGGAACACTGTCAGCCCCTCAGGTCACAACATGAGCTCGGCTGTCCGCTCAGTCAGTGGCAGCTGAGTCCCCTGGGAAAGCTGCTTTCTCTGTGCCTGTTGTTTCCTCACCTTGCCTTGGCTGTCTCCTTCATTCGGTTCAGCAAGCGAGCACGAGGCTCTTCGCTGGGGCAGCCGGAGGTGAAGCAGCATCCGGACACGTAGACTCAAATGAGATGACGGGCTGTAATCAGACTGCTCTAGTGTGCTGTGTTTCCTGCTACGAGAGACGGAAGCAAACCGGGCTGTGAGAGCACCGAGGGGCCCGCAGTGAAGACTGGCAAAGGGAAAGCTGCCTGGAGGAGGGGACACTGGCTGGTGACATACAGCTTGTTAAAGATACTGAATAACACCTCTAGGTTGCGGCACATATGGGAGTACTTAAACATGAACAAGCTGTCATTCGTTTATTCACTCAGCAAGCATTTACTGAGGGAGGAGCCATCTTCCAGGAACTGTTTTAGGCACAGCTGAATCTCTGTCCTCAGAAAGCTTAAATGCGTGATGGGAGACAGACAGTGAACAAACAAATTATATATATTTTATGTATACAGTGTTTGTGTGTGTGTTTGTGTGTATGTGTGTGTGTGTGTGTGTGTGTGTGTGTGTGTGTGTGTGTGATGGTAATAAGACTTACAGAGAAAAAAATAAACCCGGGAAGGGTGGAGGGGAGTGCTGGGGAGGGGGAGTGGCAAATGTTGCTATCAGGGTTTCTCTGATAAGGTGATGTTTAAGCAGAGGTGGGGGAGGGTCAGTGAGACAGAGGAGAGGAGAGAGGAGAGAGGACAGAGAATGGAGGGGGCAGGTCTACTGCTGGATTTAGAGATTACATTGTCCCAACTCTCATCTAACACAGTGGATACAGCTGACACCCAAAGAGAGAAGAATAGAATATTTAGGAATTTAGGAATAGAAAAGCTGAAAAGAGGGCATTTCTCCACAAACTAGGGGTAGAGAGAGACTGGGGGCTATGGCACTGGGTAAAAAGCAGAGTCACCGTGTGGTTGTTTTTTTCAAATAAAATATTGACACATTCTTGGGATTTTTCTGATTAAAAAAAAGCCTTCAAAAGGTTGAAAAGTTCACATTTAGATATGTGATTAGTTATCTATTGCTGTGTAATAAATTACCACAAAATTTAGTGGCTTAAAACTAAAAATGCTTATCATCGCACAGTTTCTGAGGGTCAGGAATCTGGGAGGGGCTTGGCTGGGTGGCTCTGGCTCAGGGCCTCTCAGGAGGCTGCTGTCAACATGTCAGCCAGGGCTGACTTCATCTGAGGGCTTGACTGGGCTGGAGGACCCACTTCTGAGGTGGTTCACTCTCCTGCCTGGCGTGTCAGTTCTGATGGCTGGAGAAGGCCCCAGTTTCTTGTCAGGAACTCCAGAGGGCTGCTTGAGTGTCCTGACAGCATGGCAGCTGGCTTCCCCCAAAGCAAGTGACTCAAGAAGAGCAAGGCAGAAGCCAGTGTTTTTTATGATCTAGCCTCAGAAGCCACACAATGTCAGGGCTGGGGCATCCTGTTTGTTACACAGGCCAGCCCTGGTCAGCGTGGGAGGGGGCTACATGAGGACATGAATACCAGGAGGCAAGGATCGCTGGGGGCCATCTTGGAGACTGGCTACCAGAATAGGTAACTAATGAAAATCTATTTTAAAATGACATGAAATTAGCATTATTCCAGGAAACTTGTGATAAGTGATCACTAAAAAAAACCCAGTTTACTTGATTACTTTTGCTTAAGGCCAGGTCAGCCCCCAGTGACAAAGGAGGGGCCCAGTGTTTGGGTTCATCCAACCTAGGGCTAACTCAGAATTTCTTTCACCAGCTGTGCTTGGATACATTATTTAATCCTCCTGTGCCTCAGCCCCATCCTCTGTAAAGTGGACAGTGATAATAGCCACCTTCCTGGTTGCTCTTAGGACTGGAGGTGAACAGTACCCATCCCAGTGGGTACCTGCTCCAAAGCATAGAACTTAACGGAGTTGAGTCCTGGTGTTACCAGATATTGGCTATTTGACTCTGAGAAAGTTTCTTCACTTCTCTGTGCCTCTCTTTTTGCTTCTATAAAATGTCAATAATAGTAGTCTTTGCCTCATGGGGTTGATATGAGGATTGAATGAGTGAATTTTTATAAAGAGCTTAGCACTGTGTCTGGCACATTCTAAGTGCTAAATAAGTATTTGTGAAATAAAACACTGTCTTGGTATATAGTGGATGTTTACTAATGGGTAGCTCTCTCCCCTCCATCCAGGCTTTTGCCCCATAACAGAGATGGAAAGTACCAGAACATACTAGAAAAAATGGTTCATTCCCCCAGCGAATGGGAGCCTTTAGAATGTGGAGTGGTCCAATGTGTTTGCTCTTTCTTGGCTTTTCACAGCCTCAGATTACCCAGGCTCCCTTCCTATTTTTAAATTTTGTCCTTACTTTTCCACAGTTAGATGAGCAGCTGCAGCGCCTGGCCCCAGGGTCTGCGTGGCTCTGAGCATTCTGGGGGCATTAATCATGGGATGGGAGTGAATGAATTTTGCTAACCAAAAGGTGAGCCGGCCACCTGAACTTGTGACCTGAAAGCCACAGAGAGAAAATGCAATTCCCTTTCAGAATGTCTCCGTCAGCCCAGCTCTGTGCTCCCAAACATCAGTTGGCAGAAAGTCCCCCCCACAAGGCCTTTCTGCTCAAGTGCCATCTTGAGTTGGGGGTTGCTGGATTTGGGGCATCGAGCAGCAAAAAGGGGCTTAGAATAGCTGACTCGAAAACCGGTCACCAACATCCACGGCTTGCTTATTCTGAGCCAGATACTATGAGAGCTGGTTTAGGGCCCATAATCGTCCTGAGGTCATTTTATCATCGTCCTCATGTTCCAGATGAGGAAACTGAGGCACCGAGAAGTTAAGTCCCTTGCACAAGAACACGCAGTTGGGAAGCCATAGAGCCCAGGCTCTGAGCACACCATCTGCTGCCCTGATGGTTCCAGTCTCTTCAGGCCGTCCCCGTTCACCATGCGGCTCCTCCAGAGAAGAGGACCACAGGTCCAGGCAGCTCGCGGTTCTTATTACACGCTGGCCTGCTGATGGCTGTGGCCAAATCACTGTGCTCCTCCCTGCCTCAGTGGCTCATCTACAAAACCGGGTCCCTGGAAGTCCTCCTGGCTCCCAGTGGGGCGGGCATAGGCTTTAGGAAATTGGCAGGCTCAGGTTTGAACCCTGGCTTCTTTAGCCGGGTCCCCTAAGGAACCTCTCTGAGCCTCAGTGTCCCTTTCTGTAAGCAGAGGATGATTAAGCCGACTCCGGGGAGTGCAATTAGAACTAAATGAGAAAATGTATACATCAAGTGCTGACATACAGAAGGTACACAATAAATGTTTTCTCCCGTTCCCACCCACCCCCACAAACATCCTGGAATTTTAGTTTATTAAAAAAAATCACAAATCCATTCATTTATTCCATAAACATTTATTCCAACCTATTCATCCCATATTTATCCTGTTACATTCATTCCTCTATCCATCTGCTTGCCCACCCATCCTCCTATCCAGCCACCCATTCATTCCCTCAAATATTTGTTGAGCTACCACTGTCTGCTGTGTTCTGAAGACAGAAAGCTCAGGGCTCTGCTTTCATGTAGCCCGTAATCTGGGTTCAGCGTATGCTGTTGAGAGTCACATCACAATCAGATGTACAAGCTTCGCTCAGCCAGGTTTAATTCACTAAGTTGACAGCTCTGTTATTAAAATAGCTTTTCCCCAAGGTTTTCCCTCACTTAGTAGCAAGGTACTATGGTTAAACCATTAGTTTAACCTCCCATCATGTTCAAATCTGTTTTGTTGAAATAAATCCATGGTCAACGTTTGTCCACAGCCCATTCATTTCGTGTGAGCCGTGCAGCCCAGCCAACCTGCTCAGCCCACCTCTGGGCTGTTATACTTCCTAGAGGGCAGAGCCAGCACCCTAGGCAGGCACAGCTGCCTTTGCCACCTGGGTAGGGTGATTTCTCCAGGAGTGCTCACCTCATCTAATTGGCCTAAACGGTGAGCAATTAATGACGCAGAACCCCTTTGAAGGCACTATAAATAAAAGGCTGGGAACCCAAGATTGAAGTGAACCAGAGGTTACAGTAATGATGATGAATTGTTCCTCCTAGAGGGTTTTTGTTGTTGCAGTTTTTTAAAAGGAGCTAGTTAGCATCCCTCAACCATGCCCCCACACCGGGGTAAAGGTGGGAGAGGGGAGGTTCTGTTTGCAGGTGGTGATGTCTGATAGATGCTGGGAGGAGAGTGTCATGAGTCATTTCCTAGGAGATGTGAACAGTGCCTGGCACTTCAGTATCTGTTGAATCGATGAAGGAATGCTTTCCCCAGTGGAGTAGCATGAACCTGGGTTTTTGGAATGAGATGTAGCTTCCTACCTTGAATTTGGGCCTGCAGACTCCTTACCTTGCTCGGCCTTGGTTTCCCTGGCTGTTCAATACGGTGAGTATAGTGCCCACCTCTCAGGGCCATCGTGTGGAGTAAATGAGAGAACATATGTTCACGCTATGTCCACAGTGATGGCCTGGGCCTGGCACATCGTAGGAGCACATCAGAGGCTGTTCTTTTGCCCCATAAGCGCTCATCTTCGACATTCTATTAGAACGTAAGTTCCCTGCATTAGGTGGGTTACGTTTATCTCTGTGTCCCCAGATGAGTTTCTGGCTTACATTAGGTGCTTCAATCTCAATAAAGATGACCCTGTTTTCTTTGCTCTTCCTCTCTATGGTAGATTAACTGTATCAGTTCTTCACAAACACACACACATGGTATCCATGCCCTTTGCTGTGTGTCTTTGCATTTCCTTCCACTAAAGAACCACTTTCTTGGTTCTAAGTCTGGGCATGTGACGTGCTTTGGCCAATGGGATGTTAGAGGTGACACGTGCAGTGATGTGAAAAGACGTTGGCACATCTCCACTCTGGCTCTTGCTCCTCTTCCGTTGCCATGAGAATATTCTGGGGCTAGCCTGGTGGAGAGTGAGAGGCGTTGAGAGAAGAGCTGGGTCACCCAGCAGCCGTCTGACCGCCAGTGATGAGACTGGTGAGACGTGAGCTGAGCCTGAGCCAGCATGCCCAGCGCAGCCCAGCCTAAATCACAGACCCACAGACTTGTGAATGGAATAAATGCTCATTGTTTTCAGCAATGGACTATTGGGGTGCTTTGTTACATAGCATTATTGGGACAATAAATAGCTGATACAGCCCTTCCTACTCATATCTGGGATGGATCTTAAAAAGTGGCCAGGAGAAATGATGAAGCACTTCTTGTCATTTTTTTTTCTCTTTTTATCACCTCTGGGGAAATATTTGGTCAGGAGGAAGCTGGCATTAATTGCTTAAATGATTTTAAGTATCAGGAGTTAGAAAGTTCCAGCCATCCCCATTGGGCTGTTGCACCGAGTGTAGTCAACTGTCATAATAATATTAAAGATATTAAAATCTTACCTCCACAATGCACCTTAAGACTTATAAAACTTTCAGATGCTTTATCTAAATTTCTCTGATTCCCTCAGGAACACGGTTTCTGACGGGTGAGGTGTCTCAGGCAGGGTCACACAGCTAATGAGTGGTAGAGAGAACTCTTGACACAACGTGTATTTGTTTTCTGTGACTGCTGTAACAGATTGCCACCAACTTAATGGCTAACACCACACAAATTTATTATATTACCATTCTGTGGGTTAGAAGTCTGACAGAGTCTCAAAATCAGGGTGTCAGGAGGGCTATGCTCTTTTCTGGACGATAGAGGAGCAAATCTGTTTTCTTGACTTTTCCAGCTTCTGGAGGCTGCCCACATTCCATGGTCCATGGCCCCCTTCCTCCATCTTCAAAGCCAGCAATGTTGCATCTCTCTGACCATTCATTTGTAGTCCTATCTCTCTGACTAACTACAGTCGGAAAGTTCTCCACTTTTAAGGATTCACATGATTAGATTGGGCTCACCTGGATAATCCAGGCTGCTCTCCCTGTGTCAAGGTCTTTCACCTTAATCACATTTGCAAAGTCGCTTTTGCATGTAAAATAACATATTCACAAGCTCCAGCAACTAGGATGTGAGCATCTTTGCAAGAACGCTATTTTGCCTGCCATACAAAGGTCATCTACATTTCCAGTAACTCATCTCGTCAGGATTTGGCAGGCTATTGACTCCCATCGCTTTCTTCTTTTTTTCTGGACTGTGGTGCAGTAGCTATAGTTCCACAACTCCACTGGTTGTAAAATCTCAGCGTTTGGCCAAGCAGAGAGAAATGCTAAACGTACTCTCCAAAACAGATCTTGAGGAAGAGTTACATTTGAGTATTTTGAGTCCAAGATATTTTATATTCCTATAAAATCATTTACTGTTAGCTACAGACATGTGTCTGATTAAAATGGTCCGAAGGATGTGTTCCTTTAACATATATTGCTTACTCATCTCTCTTGGTGTAAAGAGACCAGATCCTGTAGGAGAAATGGATTTATTTTATGGCGAGGTAGCAGCAGCAGAAATTACTTCATGCAGATGCAGCCTGGCAGTGTGACTTCATGAATAAGAAATGAACTGGCGCCTCCTCTCCCCACAGGCGATACTGCACACTGGGAAATTAATTGTGGCATTTGCTGGGTGGCCCCGGCTTCTCTGTCAGGGTTTCAGGCAGACACAAAGATGCTTCCCTTCACCCAGTTGGATATAAACCATTTATGTCCTTTATAGCTTTGCACCATGTTGTAAGTGAACAATTCCAGTGTCTCAAGTCTCCTGGAAGCTTCAGGAGACCCTTCAGGACTTAAGAACTCACAGTGGAAGCCAGTATAGCACTGACCCACATGTAGTGGCCATGGGTTCAGATCGTCTCCGAGTTGACCTAAGGTGCTGTGGGGGATCAGAATTGGCCACCCCAAAATGTGTGTCTTTGGCTTGATTATTATTATTTTTTTTTATAATTTTATTTATTTATTTTTCCCCCAAAGCCCCGGTAGATAGTTGTATGTCATAGTTGCACATCCTTCTAGTTGCTGTATGTGGGACGCGGCCTCAGCATGGCCGGAGAAGCAGTGCGTCGATGCGCACCCGGGATCCAAACCCAGGCCGCCAGCAGCGGAGCGCGCACACTTAATCGCTAAGCCACGGGGCCGGCCCAGGCTTGATTATTTTTAAGAACAAAAGACTCAGAAGACTCAAGAAGAACATTTGACCTTCCCCCAAACTGCCTAAAAGAATTTAAGCTAGAAGGCCTGTTCCAGGAAGGAGCTAATACCATCAGATAACTATAGTATAATGTAAAATAGGTGTGATAGACAGAAAGACACCAGCAAGCTCATTTTTATCAAAGTACTGTCTCTTGGGTCACAATGTCTATAGATGGCCCAGCAAACATTTGTTTAACAAACATTTGCATTTCCATCTCCGTGTAAATTGTCTTCCCCGCTTCTGAAGTCCCAAACCACTACCCATAACATCCTCCTTTGTCTTTAGCTAAAGATGGTATTTAAGGTGGCAGCTTCAACTATTCTGGTGAGTCACTCAGTTTTCCTGGGTTTCTCCCATGTATACATGTTATTAAACTTTGTTTGATTTTCTCCTGTTATTCTGTCTCATGTCAGTTTAATTCTTAGACAAGCCAGAAGGACCTAGAGGGTAGAAGATTGGTCTGCCTGTCCTACAATGCCCGGGCTCTTTCGAATGACAGCGAGCCTCGGTGCTTAAGCGCCTGGTCTCAGGAGCCAAAATATCTGTACTTAAATCCCCACTCTGTTTCTCTCTAGCTACATGACCTTTGGCAAGTGACTTAATCACTCTGTGCCTCAGTCTCCCTATCTATAGATTAGAGATTATAATAGCACTTACCTCATAGGGTAGTGGTGAGGATTAAGTGAGTAAATTGGCATAAAGCACTTAGAATGGGGCCAAAGAACTCTAACGCCAGGCTATGGAAGTACCAGATAATGTTACTTTAGCTAAAATTAAAATAAGTGGTGAGTGCTCTTTGCTGCTGGTAGTTATAGATGTTCATAGTGTCGTCAAGACGAGGTAGAAACATAGGACTAAGAATGAGAAGTCTCTGATTCCGGCCCCACTTGGTGGTGCCCAACTGTCTAGATAATTCATTTATCTCGCTCTGCCTCTCTTTCCTCATCTATTGGATGGGGTAATGATTGTTCCAGTTATACTTTACTGCATAACAAATCACCCCCAAATTTAGTAGCTTCAAATAACCATCTTATTATAACTTACAATTTTGTGGGTTAGGAGTTCGGGCAGCCCAGCTGAGCGATTCTTCTGCTCCACATGGCATTGTGTGGACTGAGGTCACTCATGGAATGCAACCAGTGGTGAGCTGGTCTGGAGGGCACAAGATGGTGTCACTCACGTGTATGGTGCCCCGGCTGGAGGGATGACCTGAAGGCCAGGCTCTGCTGAGACTGTCAACTGGAGCATGTACATGTGGTTGCATCAGCATGGTGGCTTTAGGGTTTGAAGTCCAGTGCTCCCAGAGATGGTGTTCCAAATGACAGGGAGTGGGAGCTGCCAGCTTCATAAGGCCTGGCTCTGGAAACTGGCACAGTGTCACTTTTGCCATGTTCTATTGGTCAGAGTAGTCGTGGAGCCTGCCCAGATTCAAGGGATTGGGACATAGACTTCACCTCTGGATGGGAGGAGTGTCAAAGAATTTGCAGTCTTATTACTCTGTGGTGATCCTGGTCTTGTGATCGTGATGTGTGGACGCAAGGACTGTGTAAACATGGTGCTTGTTAAAGTGAGTTATATGTTGTCTTTTTCAAAGATCTCTTCTGGGCTCATGATGGTGACGTACATATAGGAGCTCTCAAGGCTTCGATCCTACTATGTGATAGAAATCTGGAGCTCCCAACCTGTCACAGATTCCAAGCCCGATGGAGGAAGCAAACTAAATATTTTGTTCATGTCAGAGCTATACAAAAATGGAATGAGCTGCCTTTGTGAGGGAGTGAGTTTCCTGTCACTAGAGATATTCAAGTCCAAGCACTCCTTAAAGATTTTCAGGGCAGTCCAGTGTGAAAGCTGGAGCTATGCTGTCTGTGGGGTCTGCTTCAGGGATGAGAGTCTACGAGTCTTTGATTTCTGGGGAAGGCCTCTAGGTCTTGTTTTCTCAAGAATGAGGACAGTTTGGAGTGACTAACAGTGCTTTCTGACCAAACCCAATGGGGCCCGGGGCTGAAGCAAAACCCACCTCTACAGATAGTCCCACCACCAACACGGAAGACCGGGAAGGGAATCGGCATTTTGAGCAGATGCTGTGGAGGGGGTCTGTGCTGAGCGTGTTATAACCTGATCTCATTAGATCCTCCCACCTGCCTTGGAAGATGGTACTATTCCCCTGATTTCTTAGATGAGGAAACTGAGGCACAGAGAGGTTAAATTACTTCCCGTGGTCCACAGACAGAAAGTGATGGAGTTCAAGGTTCAAACCCAGGTCCGTTGGGCTCCAAAACTCGGCCTCTCCTCCTTCCGCATGCTGGTTCCCTCGATGGGAAACACTGTTATCCGGGCTTCCTTTGGTCACAAATGACCAATGAGAACAGGATTAGGTGATGGGGCGTTTAATGGAAGGTACTGGATGAGTGCACAGAGCACTAAACCCCAGGGGGAGTAGAAGAGCAGTCGAGCTTCACGAGACAGAAGGCCACGCCTGGGACCGCCAAGAGGGCTCGTTCTATAGCTCCTGCCTCAGTTTCTCTCTGTATGTTGGTGGAATTCTTCTCTCTTGCTGCAGAGTGACTTTATCCAGATGACAGAAAGCATGGCCACTGACTACTCCTAAGATTTCTTACTTAGAGCTGTAGACACTGGGGGTGTGGGTTTGGGGGAGTGTGTGTAAAGAGAAATATAGACTAAGTCACTTAGTCCCAAGTTTAAAACCCCAAGGAAAGGAAGAATTCATTGGTTTAACTCGGATCAGGTGTCCCCAGTGGCCCAATTAGCCATGGCTTGGGTGGGGTGGGAGGGTCTCTGTAAGACAGGATGGAGCGGGCAGACCGAGAAGAAGGAAGACTGGTGCTGGTCAGAAGGCTCTCAATGACCACATATCTTTCAGGAGGGGGCCGTTCCTGCAGCTGTGGGAGACAGAACCACACATCACATCTCACTTCCAAGTTCAGCATAGGAAGCTGCACCACACCTGGGCTGAGTGGGAAGGCTGTCTCTTCCTAGATGTGTCTTAGACCAGATTCTCTAGAAAACAGAGCCTGACGCAAAAATTAGGTTTGGATGTTTCATTTTGGGGGTGCAAACCCAGGGCAGCAAAGGTGAGACAAAAGGAAAATCAGGCAAAGAAGGATGTGAAGCAATGCTAAATGGGGTGTTACCTTGATGGCGATTATTTCACAAAGAGCCACAGAGAAGCACAGCAGATCGCTCACAAGATCTCTCGGCTTGCTGCACAGGACTTCTCTGCATGGGCAGCAAGGAGAGACTGTCGTGAAGCAGCCCATGGAGAGAGGAAGGAGAGGGAACGTATGTGCCCAGCTCCCCCTCAACTCCCATTTCCCACTGGTCAGCGTGTCCAATGGGGAGTTAACTCTTCTTCACATCAAAATCGTATTCCCCAAGCTGTCAGCAGCCTCCCAGGATGTCAGTTCCCACCCCAGGCTGGCCAGTCTCATCCAAGTCTGGAAGACGTCAGAGGGCCCGGAAACTCTGGGCACGAGGCTGGGAAGGGCCCGTGCTCCTAGGACATGTAAGCGGTCTGCCACAAATGGCAGAACCGCCTGGGCCCATGTCAGGCACAGCAGCAGCCTTTGAGAGGGGCCTTTGGGAAGGGTCGTAAGATTTGTGATCCAAGTACTGCATGACCTTGGGCGAGTCACTGAATCTCTGAGCCTCAGTGTCCTCAACTATGAAATGGGGCCCAGGTCAGAAATAATATCAGTCCCAGTTGAATGTGGCGCCTGGCACCTAGCAGGCACTACATACAGAGTAACCAAGATTTGTAGGGTTATGAGTCACTCAGTTCTGATGACTTTGTCCTGGCTGCAGTCCCTGGGGGAAGACTATTTAGAGTTTTGGTGAAAACTCTTGAGCCAGAGTGCTGGGTGGAGTGGCAGATCTGAGAAGGAGGTGAAAGGAGGGAGAAAATGCCATCCAGGAAGGAAATGCACGCAGTGCCTGTCCATCACTTGCTCCTCACGCAGGACCTGCTGCATAATTTGTGGGGCTCACCGCAGAATGGACACATGAGGCCTCTTGTTCAAAGATTGTTAAGGATTTCAAGATGGCGTCAGCAGAGTATTAAAGCAAGCTCGAGGCCCTCTGAGTGCAGGGGCCTATGCTGCTGTATGGGTCACACGCCCACACCAGCCCTGTCCCCATGCTTAAACGCTGCCAGAGTGAAACGTGTGCTGCTGTGGGCCAGAGCTTGGCAATGTTCCCTTTTCCCTAGCAACCTCTCTCTCTGCCTGTGACTGGCTCCATGGGGTCTTAGAAACATCCAGGAAGGGGAGGGATATTGGAGCTGATTGAAAATACCTCTACCTGAGCCCCGATGGTGTCATCAGCAACTCAGTGTGTAACAGCGATTAAGGGCAAATATAGAATATATATGTATATATAAATTTTTTCCATTGACACCATCCTATGTACTTACAGGAGTGTTGCCATGGTGATTGGCAGGGCCAGCTGTTGTTTCATTTCCCCCAAAGAATTATATGGTAATGATGGTCCCCTGGAGAGCTCTCCTGGGGCAAGGAATGATATTAAAAATCTGCAAATCAATGAACAGGTAGTGTATAGGACCTCATTCTCATTAGTTGTAATTAACAGGAATTTACAGCGCTTTGTTGAGAAGTGGCTAATTTGGGATAGAAATGTAGAGAGTGGACTGCTTTTGGGGCCTGGGTTTGAATCCTTACTGTCACTTAATAGCCTCTGAGCCTCAGTTTCCTCATTTAGAAAATGGGGATCATTATATCAAACTTGTGGGAGCATTCAAAATAAAGTATGTGAAATACTTAGCTCAGTTTCTGGAACATTGTAGATGTGTACTACATGGTTGCTATGATGATGATCTTAATGAAATAACAATCATAATCATAAAACTTCCATTTACTAAGGACTTCCACCTATGTGCCCCGATGTTTACGTGCATTATCTCATTTAATTTTTATAACAACTCTATCAACTGAAAAAACTGTTATCCTCATTTTGTAGACAAGGGCACAGAGAGGTTAAGAGATCTGCCTGAGGTCACACAGCTAGTAAATGACAATGTCAGGATTCAAACCCAGGCAGTCTAACCCCAGAGCCCTTCTTAACCATTGTCCACAGTGCCCCTGGGATGAGGATTGGTAATGACATGGAGCCTGAATAAATGCTGAGAGGCATGCAGTCTTCTAGATTGCAAGTTGGTTCTGGAAGACTGGTCCTTGATGAAACAAGGAGCACATTTCCTTACAGCGAAGGCAGCTGTGGGGCGAGAGTGGGGGAGGGGAGGGTTTTAATAAGCACCTGCTGGTGGGGGCTGCTCCGTGGACCAGCCTTGCTCAGCTCCAGGGCGTCAGAGGGCTCTTCCTAGGACCACCCCACTGATTCCTCTGGAGCTGCAGCACCTCCTACCCTGGTCTGATCCATGGGTCAGCATCAGGGTCAGGATGAGTACGCTGACTCATTGACTCCCCGGCCGATGGTCCTTCCTCCCCAGGGCTCCGGGGCTGCTCGCCTTTGTCCTCCCCCAAACTACACAAAAACAAGCAAGCAAACAAGCACAAAAGCAGCCCCTTGGACTTCTCCCTATCCTATCTGGTTCCTCAAATATGGCAGGTAACTTCTCTCCCCAGGGCCTTTGCACATGTTGCTCTCTCTGCCGGGGCTGCCCTTCCCAACCCTCACTCCCAGCCCCACTTCCTGTTGAACGAATTCCTAATCATCCTTCCTATGTGAGGGTAAATGTTCCTCAGGGAAGCCTTCCTTCAGGTCTTCAGGGAAGTCCTCAGGGAACACTATGCCCCACCCCAGGCTCTGTAAAGTCCCCATGTTACACACTCCTACAGCCACCCGTCTACCTTTTGTATCCCTTATCAGAATTTTAATGGAATAATTAGGAGTGTAATGATATGGTTTTTTTTTTTTTGTGTGAGGAAGATCAGCCCTGAGCTAACATCCGTGCTAATCCTCCTCTTTTTGCTGAGGAAGACCGGCTCTGAGCTAACATCTATTGCCAATCCTCCTCCTTTTTTTTTTCCCCAAAGCCCCAGTAGATAGTTATACGTCATAGTTGCACATCCTTCTAGTTGCTGTATGTGGGATGCGGCCTCAGCATGGCTGGAGAAGCGGTGTGTCTGTGCGCGCCCGGGATCCTACCCCGGGCCGCCAGTAGCGGAGCGCGTGCACTTAACCACTAAGCCACGGGGCGGGCCCAATGATATGTTTAAGATCCCTCTCCCTCAATAACTGTTTTATTCACCATGGTATCGCTGAATGCTTGTAACAATGGCTGGCTCGGAATTTGTTGAATAAATGCATGAATGAATAAAACCTCCGGAGTCCTGCCGTCTGCACTGGAGGGAAAGCTGTGCCTTGAAGGTGAGAGCTTCATGGCTTGCCCGGCTTCCTTGGTATTTGGGAGGTTGACTGCGGTCCTGCTAAGTGTTCAGGAGACAGCAAACAAGACAAAATCATGACACAGCAGGGTGGTGTGGGGAGGAAGGGAAGGCAGTAGACCTGCAATTCAGGGCCTGTGTCTCTCATTTAGTCCTCGAAACTCCTGCGATGGAGGGGAAATGATTTGCATTTGACAAATGAGGAAACAGAAGAGAGAAAGAACGGAGCGTTGATTAGAGCAAGTTTGTCCTTGCTCTGGATCCAGCGCCTCCTCTGCAAAATGACGGTGGGAGAGGGGGCTGGGACAACTCTTAAGATCCTTTTCAGCTCCGTCCTTCTCTGACTGAGGTGTGGCCCCCTGTTGTGTGTGCATGTGTGTGCATGTGTGTGCAAGGGCACAGAATCATCTGGGACAGGAACACTGTCACTAGCATGAGTGAGGGGGCTTCAAGCTCTCAGAGGAGCACCCAGCCTCGGATCCCAGAGTTTGGACAGGCATGTCCGCGTCCTGTGTCCCCTGGAAGGCTGGAATGTCTTGTCCGCTTTTACACCATTCCATCGGAAGGATTACAAAGGGATGAGAGGCAGATGCATTTAAGATTTTGCTAAATTGGGCTTGTACCCTCAGCTCTGGTAGTTTGGGTATTTATTCAACACAGGATCACAAGATACTTTTCCCAGCTTTTTCCTGCCAAGCTGCCATAAATGAGAATGCAACCAGCAGAGGAAAGATGCAAAGATAATCAGTTGTCCCACCTTCTCGTTGCTGGTTCTCTGGATTTCATCAATGTTTACCCCCTTAAGCCACAGATTCGCTGCCCCCAGAACTCTGAGGGAGAAATGGAATTTTGTTCTGATGGGCTGGGCAGTTGAGCCCCTGAGATTGCTGGAATTGCTTTAATCTTGCCCAACACATCCATCCGGAAAGAAATGCCATGAGCTGGATCTTGCAGGCTGAGACTCACCCCTGAGAATGGGTCTGGGGGCCTTCCTCATTCCTGGGTTTCTTCCCCTGGGCGTCAGCATTCTCCAGGAGGAGCTAGCTGAAGGTTTCGGGTCTTTGATTTTTGCAGGTGCAAACAGATTATTAGATGGGACTGTAAAACTAGAGGCTACTTTACAGGTTGGAAAAATACTAGAAGGACTTCTTCTTCTTCTTCTTTTTTTTTTTTTCTGTTGAGGGAGATTGGCCCTGGGCTAACGTCTGTGCCCATCTTCCTCCATTTGTGGGACGCCGCCACAGCATGGCTTGATGAACAGTGCGTAGGTCCGCACCCAGGATCCGAACCTGCGAACCCCGGGCTGCCGAAGCAGGGTGCACGAACTCAACCACTACGCCACCGGGCCAGCCCCAGAGGGGGTTCTTAAATGGAAAACAGGGACTGAGAGAGGGTATTCAGGGGACGAAATGAGAGGAAGATACCCCCAGCTGTTGTTGATCTGTGAGGGAGTGAGAACAACCCTTTTAGGAAGTAATCGTAACAAATCCTTCTATAGTTCTGTATGAAGTCATTGACCCTCACAGTTACATTGTGAATTTGGTATCATTTTTGTGTCTATATTAAACATGAGGAAACTGAGGCAGAGAGAGTTGATGGAGCCTGGCTTTAAACCTGGGTAGGAGACAGTGACCTTCACAGATATTCTGTGCCCCCTTTCTGATAATAGCAATAGCAATTACAGCTATGATAATACTAATAGCGATGGCTACAGTTATTGTTGACCAGTACCCGGCTCTGCACTAAGCGCTTATCTCATGTAATCCTGGCGTGCACCTCACGAGGCTGTGACTGTTTCTATCCCAAGTTGTACGGGTGAGGAAACAGGTGAGAGGAGGTTAATTGGGCTACCAGGGGTGACACGACAGAGCCAGCTCTAAGGCCAGCACCATCCCAGTCCAAAGTCCAGGCCCTTGGTCATCACTTTTTGTGTGGCACCTGCCCAGCGAGGACCGATCATTCTGTTTTCTCACTGGGAGCCCTGGGAGGTATCAGCTCTTCCTTTCCTGGCTTCTCAGGGCAGCGTCTCTTGAGTTACCCTTGGCAGCTGTGGAATAGAGAATATTGTTGGGGCGGAGGAACTTAGGGTTATCAGGGCAGGAAGACCAGCTCTTTGCCTTTGTGTATAAACTCAACAAGAGCTGGGACTATGCTACCTTTGTTTGCATGTGGCTCTGTGATGTGCGGTGTGTACGTTCACATGCCCCATCGTCTTTGACCCGCACCGCGAGGCTGTGAGGGAGACTGATTATGAAGCCTGGTTTGTGGCTGAGGAATGGGTCTGGGAGGTTGAAGTGACTTGTCAAGGTCACATAGCCAGCAAATGGCAAAGCCTGTCTCTGCTCCTGAATTTCCTGACTGCAAGTCTGTGGGTCTCATCAGATCACAGTTGTCCTCGGAGACCATGGTCCTCGGAGAGAATAGTGCGGACACTCAGGACTAACAGAGAAAAGGCTCGGATGGGGGAAGCGGGTGAAGGTTTTGGTCCAGCCTCCTCACCCTCAGCTCAGGGAGCCCCGCCCGGTGCCACGGCCGCCACTGGGAGAGGAGCCCCAGGATGCTTAGACTGGGCCCCAGGGGGCTTAGAAAGTGAGGAAGGTATGATACCACTTAAATGTCCAGAATAGGCAAATATAGAGACAGAAAGTAGGTTCATGGCTGCCCAGGGTGGGGGGAGATTGGGGGGAAAGGAGAGTGAACGCTGGTGGGCATATTTTTTATGTAAGCTTCATTGACGCAAGTCTCGCTATTCATTCTCTTTCTTATTGGTCGTTTTCTGTGTAGCAGGTCAAATTTCTTATGATGCTGTACTATTTCTTCTCTTTTTAATTCATATTCTCTTCTGAAATACACAAATGCTCCCAGAGCTACTGGAACACCTGAGAAGGCGGCAGTGAAGCTGTGGGCGGTGCAGCCTGGAGGAGGTCCACGCTCGGCCGCGTCACTGAAAAGGACGGGATTTTTTGGGGGGTGGGGGTGAAAATCAATAGTGGCGATGGTTGCACCACTCAGTGAATACACTAAACCATTGAGTTGTATACTTTAAATAGATGAATTATACGGAAATGTTGAATCAAGAGAGCTGCTATTATTTAAAAAAAAAACGGTGGGGAAGGCATGTGGGGGTGTGGAGCAAGGAGGGCGGGCACGTGAGAAACGCCAGGCTGGGAGTGGGAGATTTTCATGCAGGCTTTCTGGGCCATAAAGCCTCTGGAAGCAGACGCTGTCGACTTCTCACTGAACAATTGCTGTTTCTCTGCCAGTCTCCATCACCCTTCTGTTCAGGCCTGGGAGGGATGCTGGAGGGAAGGGCCAGAATGAGACCCGCTGCCCCGTCAGCCAGGTCTCAGCGCCCTGGTGACGACTCCATTGGGCCTGTGCCACTGCTGGGGCTCCGGAGAGCTCTGCAGCCCCACCTCCACCTCCACCTCCCAGCCTCAGGCCCTGCCATCTGGCATGGACACCAGCCTTTCCCTTGCGACCCAGGGCACTTTGCACATCTAGCCCAGACTGAAAAACAAAGTCTTATCCAAAAACTGCATTTGCCAAATAGGAATGGACGTAGCCAATAACAACACATCCTGGGATCTGATGGCCAGAATTCTGCGCACTGTTCTCTGGGGTCCCTGCCTAATGCCTTTTGTACCCCAGCCCAGTCTTTGACATTGCTCTGCCTGGACAGATTCCAAGGGAAATAGACAAACTCTATTTCCCTTCCCGTCAGGAAACCACCCTGTTCCCTGGGGATCTCTCTACCCAGGAGGTTCTGTTGGGACCCTAGATGCCCTTCCTGAGGGGTGGGAAGGAGGTGGGGGTGTCTGGTCAAGGCTGAGAGCTGGCAGCCGCAGGGAGGGGGTGGATGGCAGTTTGCAGACTCTGACTTTGTCTCCAGGGAAAAGAGCCTCTTTGATTCGTTGTAACTGAAACCTATAGCTGGCAACTTCCTTTCTCGGGCAGCCGCTGAGCGCAGAGGCTGGGCCTTAATCACAGATGAGGCTGGCACCGGTTCCCTGGGAAAGAAACCTGAGGAGGGCAGGAAGGATGGGAAGTGGCACAGAGGTGCCAACTGCCAAGTGTCTGCGTGGAGGGAGGGGGAGAGAAGGAGAAAGAAAGCCTCCCATCCCTGATGGTAGGCTAAAATCACAAGGCACCTGTGATGCATTCAAAACTGTGTTAGGTTCTTAGCGTGAAAGCTCCGAGTTCATGAGAATGGGGCAAAATGGCTAATCTGAATTTCTAGATAACTCAGAGTTAGGCAGGAACCATTTTTCTGTTGCAAGCTTTGCAGAAAAAAAGTTTGGCAGTACCTTGGTCTCCTTCTCCTTGTCAGTCCTGGAGATGTTTTCCAGCAGCGTGCCTCTGTACCGATGTCCCACACATCCCTTCACAGGCGTGCCACCTAGTTTTGATCAGATCCACAAGTGAAGCTCGTTTTTGCAATGACAGAACACATGTGCTGTTGACACTGGTTTGTGTGATGCTACGAAGAGGGGCATACAACCTGCTGTGGATCAGAAGTAAAAGAGTTAATTCTTACCATTGACCTGAAAGATGTGAGAACTTTGCTTTGAAAATACATAGGAGAGCTCAGAAGGGCAAGAAATAGCTCTACTCACACAGCGACCTGGGCTGGGGTGGGGGGCGGCGTGGGGGGCGGCCAGCACAGTGTGATTTCCGTGGATGCTTTTCTAGACCCTGCATGGCAAGTGCGATAACCCGGCACTTTTATAGAAAGGGTGAGACTTGGGTCTGCTGCAGCGGCAGTGACATTCTTCTCGCTGACTTGTTTCCTAGTGTTTCACGTCTTTTTATCCCTTCGAGTGTGTCATCCACAGTTTTTATATTTGAAGAGGTGTTATTCTCAACCAAAAAAAGTTGAGACCCACTGGTGTCGAAGAGCAAGTGGAATATGTAATGACCCTAATCATCACAATGGCTGTTTGCATGGAAAACTGTGCGATGGGGGCCATGTCCCCGAGGGAAGCCCTGCTGGCTGTCCAGTCAAATCACAGAGTGCTGGCACCCTGGTGTGGCTGCCGTCCATGGAGGGGATGGATGGGTCACGGGCCAGTGCACAGCGGAGCTTGACACGTAGTATACATCCCCATCCCTCTCTGATGCTCTCCTTATTTTTGTTTCTTTTGTGGTCTGACTTGCATCCCCCAAAAAGATATGTTGAAGTCCTAACTCCCAATACCTCAGAATGTAACTTTATTTGGAAATAGAGTCATTGCAGATGTAATTAGTTAAGATGAGGTCACACGGGAATAGGATGGGCCCTTATTCCAGTATGACTTGAAGAGGAGAGACACACACAGGGAGGAGAATGCCATGTGACGATGGAGGCAGCGATGGGAGTGGTGTGGCTGCAGCCGAGGAAAGCCAAGGATTGGGGGCTACTGCCAGAAGCTGGGAAGAGGCAAGGAAGGATTCCACCTGGAGTCCCAGAGGGAGCATAGCCCTGATGATGCCATGACTTTGGATTTCTAGCCTCCAGAACCATGAGACAATAAATGTTTACTGTTTTTAAGCAACTCAGTTTGTGGTTCTTTGTTACGGCAGCCCAGAATAGTAATACACCAGCTTCCCCTGTGCCCCACCATTCCAGCCTGACCTATATCTTTTCTTTAAAAATGCTAGTACCTGCACCACAGTTAGCATGCAGGCTGCCCCGAGGCCATTCTGTCTCCTCAAGATGCTTTAGCATCGCTCTGCTCCGGTTCACACTGTGTTTGTCCTGGAGGGTGCTGCAAAAGCTTAGTTTGCCCATTTTCGAGCTCAGGGGTGGGACTGTTGTCCTTAGAACTAGAACAACAGTTCAGGTCACTCAGAGTTTAACTTTTGCTCTCTCATCAGATCCTCTCAACAACGCTTTAACATTGCTGGTCTTCTGCCCTTATTTTCACAGACGCTTTAGGTAAAAATATTTGTCCACTCCCAGCCCAGTTCTCCCCGTCAGGCCACAGGAGTCCCTCAGTACCTCCCTCCACAGCCCAGAAGAGTCCACTTTCTCCTCGTCTCAGAGACCAGCTCGCTAGCCTTTTTATCCCTGATATTTGATTTGGAGGTGTGTTTGACATTTAACCCTAGGAGATGCTGCCTGAGTCAATTACGCATTTACTGCCGGGGAGGGAATCATAGGAGAGGGTTCTGGTAGGGGGTCAGGCTGCGGGGTGAACGCCCACCTCCCGGGCTGTCCCCCAGCCGCACTCCAGGCTCTCTGACAGCCTGCCCGCGGCAGCCGCTCCTCTTAGGAGGGGATGCTTTGGACTCCTGAGTCCCCCCAGAGGAGAGGCCAGCCCAGGCTTGTGCTGGGCTGGGATGAGGCGAGAGGAAAAGGGCTGGGGGCCTGTGAGCCATTTAATTTTGCTCATCCACCTTCCGTCTTAAATGGTGTCCGCTGACCTGGGCATTTGGAAAGCTGGGTTCTCCACTCCCAGCTAAACTCAGGACTATGTAAAGAAAGAAAACAGTAACAGTTAAGAGCATGGACTTTGGGGTTTGAACAGCAGCTCTGAAGGTGACCAGCTGTGTGATCCTGGGCAGGTTATGTAACTTCTGTAGGATGGGATGGAGCGGGGAGGGGGCATGCTTGACCTGAGACAGCTCGTGTGAAGAGTAAATGTTATCATATTCATAAAGCACGTTTCATAGTGTCTGGCACACAGGAGTAAATGACAGCGGGTGCTATTGTTCTGAGCAACTCACCACCCATCTCTGGGCCTCTCTTTATCTGTGGAATGGGAGCTGGCAGGACTTGGAGCTCACATGTGCTATGCCAGAGAGGGGACTTGCAGCCTCTCCCTCCTCTTCGTCAACCGTGCATTGTTTCTGCTTCTTTTTTTCCCCGTCATTTTATTTTTTGAAGTAGCAATTTTTTCTAATACAAAAATTCATTTTTTTAAATTTTAGAAAACATAAACAAACATAGAAAAGAAACTTAAAATCTCGGTAACTTTGGAACCCAGAGAACATTTTCTAATATAACTTTCCAGTTTACATGTATCCTTCCTTTTCTACCTTTCAATTTCATGTGCCATTTCCCAGGCGATTACTGATTCTTCTTCAGCATCACATTGAATAGCTGTTTGACAATCTAGAGTATGGAAGTCTTGGAAATTATTCAAAGAAATGTATAGTGTTGGACACTAAATTAATTTCCAGTTTCCCCTTGGTACAAATAACAGTGTGTGTTAGGAGGTTATTGTAATAATTCAGGGAGCGATGATGGAAGCTTGGACCAGGTGGAAGCAAGGCAGTGGCAGAAGTGGTGGAACTGGGACATGCTGTGTAGGTAGTGCCAGCAGGATTGGCGATGGATGGATGAGGCAGGTGAGGAAAAGAAAGGAGTCAAGGATGACTCCAAGGATTTCAGCCTGAGCAACTAGAAGGATGACTTGCCATTGCCTGAGACGGGAAGGCTGCACATGGAGCAGGTTTGGAGAAGAATAGTAGGAGTTTGGTTTTAAAACATTGTTGGAGGTTCTTTTAGGCATCCAAATGGAGATGTCAAATAGGCAGTAGGACATATGAGTATGGAATTCAGGGAAGATGTCCTGGCTGGAGAGACAAAGTAGGATGTTATCAATGTGTGTCCATGGATGTACAGACTTGAGATCCTATGAGATCTCGAAGGGACCCCAGCTCTCTAAGGGAGCTGCAGAACTCAGAATAGCTGCTGCCACATCACTGGGGAACTTTTGTCTTTTTGATGCATTGAGAAGGTAACACGTGCCCTTCTTTCTCCTAAGCCAACGGTGGGTGTTGCAGTTTGAGCCCCACAACACCAAATGAACCTCCACCTTCATCAACAACTCCCCCAAAATCCAGAATTGCTACCCTTGCTTACTGCACCTTGGGCAGAAAACCACGCAAGCCTTTCTCAGCTGTGGATAAAAGAGGCCCAGTTGGCAACGCTTTTGAGGCTGATTCCTTTCAGCCTACAGGCATGTGCTAATTTGCACCCTGGGTTAATCCTTCTCCACCACAACCCATCCCTGTGTTGAAAGCAGAACCAGCCACGTCTACTTTCACAGTTTTGTTTTCTTTAGCTGATATCGTGGGGCAGCGGGCCGAAGGGGAGGAGAAGACGGTGGAATCCACTTGCAGTTTTGGCTGGCTCCGTTCTGGTCCCTATGACGATTGGTCACAACCTCTGCAGAGAGAGAGCAGGGGAAATGGGGACTGAAATAAAGCCGGATGGCTCCCTGCTGGCCTGGTGTTTTCTCCCAGATGAGGATCTGAGGCTCAGAGAGGGTGGGCAACAGACCCAGGTCATTGCCTACAACGCCCCAAGTATACCTGTTAACTGTGGGGTTTAGTGGATAAATGCTGGGAATTTCAGTGGACAAAGAAGGAAGATCTGATGATAGGTGAAATTATCAGCAAAGTTTAAAGGGTGAAATTTCAAGTGGGTTTTTGCAGAAGAGAATGGATTTGGATTGGTGAGAAAATGGCTAATTCCCTTCCTCTGGCCCGCACAGTACACTCTCTCTAGTGCCCCTGATTGTTTTGTGGTCATCTCAGAGCTGCATCTTGCAGAAACTCACAGCCACCCTGGAGCCTAGAGGGGCTCCCAGTGTGAGCGTGCCCTGGCCTGGGGGCTTCTCTGTGGACTCTCTTCCCTAATGCAAGACTTTCTGATCCTGAGCACTCACATGTGCTGGGGCAAATCACCAAATCTTTTCAAGTCTCAGTGTCTTCATCTTTTAAATGGGGATCATGAGACCTCCTTGCAGAATTGTTGAGAGGATGAAGGGCCCACAAAATGCCCATCAGTGCCTGGCACTTTGTCCAGTATCATGCACTCCAAACTCACATCTGTCTTGCCTGCCGATAAGTGGCTGAGTTATTTTTAGCCCTGCAAGGAGGATGTGGTTGAGCATCAAAGGCCTAGGAGTCATTCCAGAATTCCAGGTCAAGCCCACAGAGGTGGATGAGGCTCTTGATCAGGCTTATCCACGTGTTGCATCAGGAATCAGTGAGACACCAAACAGCTGGAGTAGGTGTCTAAAAGAGTGGTTCTCAATCAGGGTTCTGTGGCCCCCACCCTAGTGTACCCGGCACCCTTCACAGTGAGAACACCAATTAGGATCAATGGGTAAAAGTAATTTCATTATAACTGGGTAGTAGATCCAGGATTTGAACCCTGACTGCGTAGCTCTAGAAACTCCACCAATAACTGCCATACCCTGCCTACTCCCCGCACCTAACAGAGGGTGGGCACTCCACAAATATCTGCTGAATGAGTGAAGGATTGCAAGAACGACCCCCTTCCGGTTCTGGCTCTCCCTGGCTGCAGCTGCCTTAGCTTGTGACCCAGCCCAGCACGTTGATTCACTGTATTATCCCTCCTGTCTCATTTAACCAGACCCAGCCAGGGCGTGGGAGTTCGCTGACGATCAGACCTAGAAGAGAATGTCCTTCAGCAAATAGTTCCTCGGAGGAAATGAGGGGAACTGCGTGAGCACCGGGGGAGTGATGATTCCACAAACACCGCTGGGCCCCTCAGGGAGACACTGGGCCTTCTTTGGGGATGCTGAGGCTGGAATTGGGATGCGCTTTTGATAATTCAGCTGCAGCACGAACCTGCTAATTAGGTTTCTGTTTATTTTGTGCTACATGAAGCAGATTTGATGAACTGAGCAGGATGGAAGCATTTTGAGGGAAAAGCTCTTTTTCTCTGGCTGGGACTTTCTTCAACTCTTCTCTGGGGGCCTGGTGTGCCCGAAGTCCTTTCTTGGCTAGACCAAAGGAGGCAGAGGGTTTCTGCCAGGGCACTCGGAGCTGGGCTCTCCCTGATGCTCGGGCAGCCCCTGGTCTCAGGGACCACTGGGAGGATATGCTGCCCCTAATCCTCTTACGTGCAGTTCACCTGTAAACAAACATGCATGGGCGATTTACCAGACTATGGCCCAAAAGCCAATGCCAGCCCATTTTCAGGGAAGTATGGCCATCTACAGAGGAATCAAAAAGTGCTGCTGAAATCTGGAAAAGCATTAAAGGACTTGCTAGTGCAGAAGGGAAGAAGTCATGGGATGCCTACCCCATGGCAAAGTCCTCCTGTGGCCCATGGGCCTCCTAGTCATCTCTGCCCCCCTGTCCAGCCCTTCCTGATCCTCACACCTCATCGTGCTCCAGCCACATGGCCTGCTTCCCATTCCTGTGATAGCTCCTCCCTGCCCCAGGGTCTTTGCAAACACTATTCCTTCCTCTTCTCTTCCTCCTCCTTTCTGTTCCTTCAGAGCCCCCTCTCCTACTTGACCCTGTCTTTGGAGACTCAAAGCACAGGGCTCTTGCAGAGAACGTGAGCTCCCCAATAACATCAAAGACAGTCTGGATTTCAGAGAGGAAGCGCAGGGAACCCAGTGGTGTGTCTCCAGGTGTCTCCGGGTACCAGGCGCTCTGGTGGCTTCTGTCCTGATCTGGCCCTCACAGGGGGCAGGGGCTTGGGCCTCGGGAGAGCAGAGGCCTCCGCTGGCTGCCACTGCCATTTCATTACTCATCTGCTAATTGTGGTAAATGGGCATTTCACAGCTTCCGCAGCCCTCATTGTGAGCTGTGGCCATGCTTTGATGGAGGGGGAAAGAAGGCCAGCCTGGGAATCCTTTCAAGGGGCCCATGTGCCTGCCCAGCTGGTTCATTTGGGCCCTAGAAACCTGAGTCTGGGCCCTGCAACCATTTGGTGATGAGGCAGGAGAGGCCGTGGGCCTGGGGACCCGCAGACTCCCAGCCAAACCCTGCTTCCTCCCGTGTCCTAGTGAAGTCCTCAACTGGGATCATTCACATTGGGTGGTCAGGTTACCACTGGGCTCACAAGAGTGGCTGAGTCACGTGCTGCTGCCAGCTGAGCCTCTGAGAGGAGGCTGTGAGGGCTGAGAGCAGAGACAAGACTTCCTTCTGGAGACCATGGGCCCAGAGGCCAGTCCCCGGGTCCTGGGAGGCCATGGGGAGGCGGCAGTGAGCCAGAGCAGCAGGGAACAGGGCCTTGAAGAGCAGGAGCTGGCTGTCTTTAAGTGACAGGCCGTTTAGTCTCTGAGTCTCAGTTTCTTCCCCTGTAACATCAGAAAGTAACACTCGCTCTCCGGGTTGTGGGGAAGATGAAATTAGATAATGTGCACAAGTGCTTAACAGTGAAGGATGGCTTCCAAGAGCCAGGTGTCAGGGAGGGAGAAGATTCTCACGCCCCACCCAGCTCACAGTTCCTTCTTGGCTTATCTTACGCATTAGTGGGGCTATTTGAGGAGCCCCCCGTCCTGTCTGCAGCTCTGTGATAATACCCGTTAATCAGAGCTGCCGTCAGCGAGCACTTATTGAAGGCCAGGGGCTTAAGTATCCTATCTCTGATCTTTACAACCACCCTGCAAGTAGGTCCTTCGAGACCCATTTTCCAGATGAGGATGCAAGAATTAGGGAGGATAAGTAACTGCCTGAGGTCGCTTGGGGGATGCAAACCCAGGACTGTCCCTCTGCCTGGCTCAGAACCAGGGGTCAGCTGGATCCTTCCTTTCTCTTTGGCCACTATCATTTGGTCCCTTTTCTGTAGAGCTCTAGCCAACCATCATCCCTCCCACCCCTGCTCTGAGAGGCCAAATGCGGCAGGGGTTAAAACCAGGGTTTTGGAGTCTAGACAGATGGAAGTTTGGATCCAGCCCAGTCATGTACTAGCTGGGTGGCTTGGACACGTCATTTGCCTGCTTTGGGCCACATTTCTCTACTTGTAAAGGGAAGGTGAGGTCTCCTCCACAGACAGGTGACGAGGGAGTGGAAGGGCTCCAGGATGTGCTGGTGCTGGAGAGATCCGCCTCCCTCTCCACTTCCTCAGGGGCAGCTGGACAGCTCGGATCCCCTACAGAGCCTCCTCCTGCAGACCAGCAAGAGGTGGAGGGCGGGCTGGACAGGAAGCCACAGCAGGCCCCTCACAAAGGCCTCCCCTCCCTCAGCCATCTCCGCATCTATCGCTGGAGAAGGGGACCCACAGCCTCATCCTTTTTAATAAAGAGAGGAGTGGTCCAGAGTGCCTGTTTCTATGGTTACGGGAGTGTGGCCTCCGGAGGTTTCTGATTTGGTGATAAATGGCTGAGGAGATGCTGCCTCACACCTTCAAGAGGCTCACAGAGTCAGCAGTAAGGGGCCAGCAGCGGTGACTCCAGCCTGCCCCCCTTCCTCACCAGCTGGGGGTGTCTGGGCCACCCCTAAGCCCAGCAGGAGCCCATGAGGCCCGTCTCAGGCTCCTTGTGTGGGTGCCCAGCCTTCAGAAATTCGCTCTGAGTCCCCACTGGCACCACATGGCCAGCATCTGCAGGCCTTGAAGGGGCCTTTCTTCACCGTGATGGGGTTTTCCTGTGTAGGAGAAAAATCATGAACCTTCTGAAGGGAGTTGCTGTGTTCTTGTGTAGGAGAGGAGAAGATGATCTAAGCTGTCATTTCATGTCTGTGCTTAAACCTTTCAGTGCAGTTCCCCTGTGTCGACAAGATCAAGACCACGTGCCTGAGCTGGTGCTCAAAGTCCTTCACGTACTGGTCCCAACCGACCTCTGGGGTCTCACTCAGAGTTGTTATTGTTATTGGGAGTAATGATGACCGTTGATTAAAATAATCATCCAGGAGTCGGCCCGCAAGCGGTTGAGTGTGCGCGCTCCGCTGCAGCGGCCCGGGGTTCGCAGGTTCAGATCCCGGGCGCGCACCGACGCACTGCTTGTCAAGCCATGCTGTTGCGGCGTCCCATATAAAGTAGAGGAAGATGGGCACGGATGTTAGCTCAGGGCCAGTCTTCCTCAAGAAAAAAGGAGAGGATTGGCATCGGATATTAGCTCAGGGCTACTCTTCCTCACACACACAAAAAATAATAAAAAAAACAAAATAAAAGAATCATCCATGTTTGAGCACTCACAAGGCGCGAGGCCATATCCTAAGCACTTTACTGGCATTATCTCACTGAGTTCTAGTGACAATCACAAGAGGGAGATGTTAGGTCCCCATTTTCCAGTGAGGAAACTGAGGCCAAGAGGGGGTAAGTCACCTGTCCATGGGCTGTTGGACTCCCAGGCTCCAGCCTGGGTCACTGTAGGCCATCAGCCCTACCCCCAAGGCCCCAGTCTCCTCCTCCACACACTCTCTTCTGGTCTCCCCTGTGTCTTCCACATGTCTCCCCCAGGCTTGCACACACTGCCCCCTCCACCAGGAAGGCCTGGGGAAGCAGTGTGGTGTGTTGGGTAGGGCGCAGGCTCCAGAGTCAGGCACATTGGGGGTCGGAATTCCAGCCCTACCACTTCCCAGCTGCCACACTATTTAAGCTCCCTGGGCCTCAGTTTCTCACTCGGAAAATGGGAGGATGGTGTGGCCTCGTTGATTTGATGAGTTGACGTGCGCAAAGCATCTGGCTGATAACACTGCTCCCCTGTCCCAGGTCTGCCTGAAGTGGGAGGCCTGGCTCCCCCTTCCTCTCCAGCGAGACCTTCTCGGACTAACTCAGCCCGTTGACGTTTCTTCTTCTGAACCACTCTGTGCCTCCACCTGCATCCCTTGCTCATGGCCCTTGAGGGCAGGGCCCACACTGACCTAGCCCCATCCCTTGCACAGAGCAAGAGCTGGGTCAAGGTTTGTGGAGTAATTGCTCTTCACCATCTGCATCCTGTCTCCCTCTCCAGCTCCTCACTCTGCACCCCTAGTGTCTTCACCTCCACGCCCCCATCACACACCTGTGCCCTACCCAACTCCCTGTGCTTCCTCAGACATTGGTATTCTCTCTCGCCTCCTAGTCCCTCTGTCTGTAATGCCCTCCTCCGTTCTTTCCCTGGGTAACTTCTGCTACCCCTTTAAGATTTGGCTCAGGCATTCTCTCCTCCTCCAGGATGTCTTCCCTGATATTCCAGGCTGGTTAGATAAGCCCTCCTCTATGTTTCCGCAGCCCCTAGGCTGACCTCTCTCCCAGCACTTGTCACAACGTATATGCTGTATTTGTCCAGCTGTCTGTCTCCTCTGCTAAGCTGTGATCCCCTGGGGGCAGGGACTGTGTCCGTGTCATCTCTGGAGCCCTGACATTTGACATGGTGTCCACCATAAAGCCAGTGGTTGCTGAGTGGGTAGATGGATGGACGGATGAAAGAGCAGCTGGCTGAAAAACTCTCAGCACTTGCTATTTGCAGTATCTGCCAACTGAGTTATGCATCATCTGTGCCCGTGATGTGACTCAGCCACCTTTACCTTTGCGTCCTGGAGACTGTGCCAGGCTGTTAGGGGACAGGACCCAGTCCTTCAGAACTGTGTCTAAATCTGCATGTGCATTTCGTGCCTCTAATTCAAACCTTGTTCATTAGCACAGCAATTAACAGCAGTGCCTAATGACAGATGGTCCGGCTGCGTGCCTGAGCCCCTGGGTCCACGGCGGGCTTGGAGTGGCGCAGACACGTCTGGCGAGGTTGATGTTTTCATTGATCTAGCAAGTCGGAGCTCCCGGGGCTGCTGGCTGTGGAGATGGTGAGCTGACAGTGCCGGCGTGGTGGGTGCTGGGCCTAAAAGGGCCGGGCCTTGGAACAGGCACTGGAAAGGTAGGGAGGGTGGCCTGCCTCCAATCTCATCCTGGGATTTGTGGGTTTTTTTAAAGATCTGAATTGCATATTGGGAAGCCCCAGGACACCACTCCCAAATTTTCTAAGCCACTAAAACTCTAGGACTTCTCCCAGAGATGGTGTCCCTTTCACATTAATTCCTTAAAAGCTTCTGGGCTTTCTACAATTATTATTTAGAATTGCGATGTCCAGGGCCCTTGGCCTCAGCTAAGAGACACCCAGAGTTCAGTGTTTAGCGTTGTGTTAAGACCAGTGTTGTATAAACATAACCATATTTAAGTGAATTTGGAGAGAGATTTTTTTTCTTCCTCTTAATCCCTGGTTTGAATCGGCTCACAGGTTATTACGCTGTGAATGATATTCATATTTCTCCATAAAAGAAATATCAAATTGGCATTCAAATGGCTGTCTGGGTCATAAGTTCAAGCCAGAGTGCAGCATCCTAAACCAGAGGAGCTTTCACAGAACTAGAGTCCATCAGAGCTAGAAAGGATCCTCTTATCCAACCCCCCCCCCCATTGACAGATGGGCAAACTGGAGCCCAGAGTGGTGTGTTGATTTGCCTGAGAACACACAGCAAGCTGCTGGCCCGGCTGGAACCTCTTCCCTACACCACGCTTGCTAAGGATGCCACGGCGGCCCCAACCGCATCGGCTTGCACTGCCACCTCCCTGGCCACAGCTGGCCCTGGACACTGGACGTGGCTCCTGCTGCCTTTGCCCCTCCAGCAGAAGGCTCCTCCTGTTCCCGATTCCTGTGTACTTTAATCGAGCACAGCTCTTGGAATGCAGAACAACTGCATTGTCGTCTCTCACTGAAGTTGTTCTCCTGCCCCCAAATGAAAGCTCAGAGGGGTCCGGTGACTTTTCCACTCACGGTTAGTAATGTTTTATGTCACTTCAAGTCACAAAACACAGTCTCGGTTCTATAATTAGAACCCCCAGTCCTGTGTATTAACACCAACTCTGCATCTGATTTAAAGATACAGCTTCTCCACTTCTCTGTGCACGGCCAGGTGCAGGGCCAGTCTTGTCTTAGGAGCGGGTAGCATCGGGCTCTTCTCTCTTTCTCTGTTCTTCACCCTCGGTTCACTGACTGCAAGCTCCAGGACCGGGCAAGGAGAAGAGAAAGTAGGAGAGGAAAGTTCTTACTCTCCTGGTGAGGCGCAGCAGCAGCTCTGTGCTCCTTGGGTTGGGCAGACACTAAAGCCAACTCTGCAGAGGTCGTTCACACTTTCTCAGAGACTCTGACTTTGCTGGGGGGTCTCTCCTGCGGTTCCCCTGCCCTCGCTGATTGCACTTGATCCTGAGGTCACCACTGGCTTGGCAGCCCCGTGGCAAGCCTGAAGCTTTCTTTCTGCTGAGGTCCCGTCACTTCCCGGGGCCGGCTCCCTCTTCCTAGGGAGCCCACATCTGGAAAATGCCAATTTGTACGCACAAACCCTAGGAACAAGGCAGCAGAGGCTCTTCTTTGTTCCAACTTGTCCCCTGTGGCCAACATTCCTGTAGAAGTCCCAGGGCCCTGAGGTTCATGCTGGGGAGGGAGGGTTGAGTTTTTCTTCATGCATCAGCATCTCTGTCTGTCTCTCTCTCCTGACAGCCACACTCCCCGCCTTTAACCTTCTCAGGCCTCTATCAGGCACCAGCCCAATGAGCCTGCAGTCTCCAGTGGGCATACCTCAGGCTCTCTAGCTCACTGAAACCGCTTCCTCTAGGCTACCCCCACCCCCGGCCCCCCCGCATCTCTCTCCAAATCTGGCACTCTCTTGAGTTTATCAGACACTGCCCATGAACTTCTGCATCTCGGTCTCTCACTGCACTTTGCAGTGTATGACATCTCTTTGCTTGTCTCAGGGACTTGGCTGAAATGCAGTCTTACCCCGGCTCCTGATCTGCAGTCTGGGGTGGTCCCTTCTGAGTGGTGGAGCTGTCTCCCTCCAGAACTCCTACAGTGGGGAATTCCCTAGGCTCCCTGAGTCGCCCCTGAGGGGAGAAGGGGTTGAGGAGGCTGAGCAGTCAAGTCACAGGAGACACCCCCCCCCGCCTCCACCCTAATCCTGAGAACCAGGCTGCAACTGTTTCTAGTAACAAATGGGGGGGTGCCTGGGGAGAGGGGTTCTCCAAGAGCTTTGTTAAAGCAAACCGCTTTCCTGCTCGATGATATGGCAGCAGGCAAGCAGAATTAATCATTTTTGCATCAAGAAAACGTAACACACTCTGAATGCCTCTCTCCCACCCCAACTGCACCTTGCTAATCTTGGAAAGAGCCAGGGAGGGGCAGAGGGGAGCAAAAAAACAACCGCAGCAAAAAAGGAGGTGGTTTCCAGGAAGACCTTTGCATAAACCTTCTAGAAATCGGCTCTGGTGGATTCTGGGCAGTTTGTTGTCTTTTCATGACCTCCTGGTCTTTGCATGTCCCCCTCCGGCACAGTTTGTGACAATAATGAGTATTTTGCAGTTTAGAGCACTGCCGAGTGGGCCATGCACAGGATCGCGTCTTCATCTCCCTCCTCTTCCGAGACTGCGGCTGACCCTATTTCTCACCTGCACTGTCTGACTTCCAGACACCTGACGCTCCATCATCCCACCCCCAGCCGAGGATCAATCTGGCATGTGTGCAGAGGCCCTTGGAGTAATTTGCCATCTCCCCTCCAGAAGGAAGCCTGTTTTCTTTAACCAAAGAGAAAGGCTGTGAAACAGTGCTTCCCAGGTCTTTGGATTTCACAGAGCAATGAAATTGTTTAAGAATGGGAAGAAACTTACTTGCCAAGGACATTGAAGAAAAAAGTAACCTAAAAAATGCACATCTCTTAGCCTCATCATTTCATAAAAGAAAAGACAGTTTAGCACACACACAAACATACATACACACGCCAAGTGGAAGGAACCTGATCTCAAAATAAATGACAGCCCTTGAAACTAAACGCATTTAGATTTTTGTATGAAAACTCCCAACATCGTTCTTAACCTTTCTCATTTTGTTGGTGACTCATGGAAACTCTGCTGTGGCCTCTTCCTTGAATTAGAGCATGGAAAGTACAAGCTGAAGTTATTGGATTAGTCGCAAGGTTAAGAAGCAGTCATGTATGCAAACAACTACATCTCGCTGCATGTATGGATGTCAACGTTTCACACACGGGCGTGGACTGCCCAGTTCTTGCTGGGCACTAGGTTTGTGTGGGATACACACTGCTCCCTGACCTCAGGGGAGTGTGTACTTGAGTGAGGGATATGGAAATGCCCCTCCTCAGAGGGGACCTCCCAGACCACCCCATCCAAGTGGCAGATGAGACCCCCCTCATCCCCAGTAATTCTCTAACACATCACCTTTTTCTTTCTCTTCAGAGCCCTTACCTTAACAGAAAGTACCTGTTCATGTCTTTGCGTCTTTCTTTGTGGCCCACCTCCCCTCTCCAGAACATAAGCCCCAGGCGTGCAGGAACCTTTTCTGCCTTGGTCACCGCTGGAGCTGACGCAGAGGTACAGGGTGCTCCCCAGGGCAGCTGGGATGGGGCGTAGGATGCAGCACCCATTGCCCTGGGCCTCACACTGTCCGCAGCCTTTCACGTGGCTCAGCTGTCAGGTGAGGAGACCAGGGGCACCCTGCTGTGAATGGGTGCTCTGACTTCTGAACTGATGGCGCTCCAGTCCCACGATAATTTAGAGTGCAACAACAGTGTTTCTTTAGAGAAGGAAAAAAATCTGCTTTCCACCATTTGCCTCCTTCTCTGAGAGGGTGGAGGTTGCTGGAAGCTCATGGAGAATATCTAGAAGGGAAAACTCAAAGGCTCCCCATAGCCTGTCCCGGGTGGAAATCAGTAGCCCAGCAAAGCACGCTGGTGGCCGCAGGAGGATCACAGTCCCCTCCCCAGGTCACCCTGGAAATGGCAGGGAGGTCGCAGGCAGGACCAGAGTCCAGCATTAGCATCCGGTCACCCGGGCCTGGAGGCGGGTATGGAGACGGCCTCTGTGTGGGGTGGGCGCGGTGTCGCTGTTCCTCGGGAGATCACTGTGACAGAGCAGCTGCTGCCGGCTCGTTCCGCGGGCGGAGCTGCAGGACGGCGGCTGGGGGATGCTCACGGCAGCGCCTGCGCGTCGGGACGGGCAGGGAGCTCCGCGTTTGTGGGGAAGACGGTCAGGTGTAATACTGTGAGTTAATATGTGCTTCGAGTTTACCGGGCGCTGTGTGCGTGCACCAGAAATGCTCGTAACAATCGTATGCAGTAGAGGTGGTCATTACCTCCTCGTCATGCCTGAGAGCACTGAACTCGGGGGGTCAGGTGGCTTGCCCAGGGTCACTGCTGATGTCTGACACGGCGGGGACTCGACCCCGAGCCTGCCCGCCCCCGGCGCGCGCGCACCCCTGCGCTTCTGCTCTGAGCTCCCCGCCCACTAAGATGTGCCCTGGTCTGGTGACGAGCCCCAGAGCCCCGTGGCACCCTCTAGAGGGTGGAATAACAGTGGTAATAATAGTGATAAAGAACGACGACGGAGCACCCACTCAGTGTCGGGCACCGCGCAGACGCTGTGCGCACGTTAATTTCTGTAATCCTCACATCAGCCCTGGAAGGTGCGGAATATTATTCTCATTATGCAGATGAGAAACAGAGAGTTCAAATGAACCTCCCGAGTCACCCAGCCTCGAAGCCGGAGATCAGAATTTGAACCCAGGTTTGTCTGACTTCACTGCTCCCTCGAAGGCATCATCCTGTGGGAAGTAATTCATCCCGCGGCTATTTGTGGAGCACCTACTCTCTGCCAGGTGCTGTTCCAGAAGGTGGAGATTAGGCACTAAACAGAGGAGACAAAAGCCCTGACTTCATGGGGCTGGCATTCTGGTGGAGGAAACAGACAATAAACGTGGAAAGAAAAATGTGTCATTTCAGCTAATTTTAAGTTATTTTAAAAATGAGACAGAGTAATGAGGCGGGGACTGACTGTGGCAGAGAGTGGGGAGACCGGGAGGGCGTGTGGTTAGGACAGTGGTAATCCAGTAAGAGACAAGGATGCCTGGGATCAGGATGGGGGTGGATGGGTGGGAGGGGGTTGGATTCAGGATTTATCTTGAAGTGAATCAGCAAGATTCGTGGGTAGATGGGATGTAGACTGGGAAAGAAAGGGAGGAGTCAGGGGTGACTCCAAGATTTTGGCCTGAACAACTGGAGGGATGGAATTGCTGGTTGCTGAGATGGGTAAGGCCGGAAGGTCGGGAATTCAATTTTATTATTTGCGTTTGAGATGTTTATTCCCCATCCAAGGGGAGATGTTGAAAAGCCATTGTGATTTGAGTCTGGAATTCAAGGGGTGTTCTGCGGTAAATATGTACCGTATTTCATCAAATTTAAGAGGCCATTGACTGTGGGACCACCATTATTTTATGTACTACTAAGAGAAAACACTGCCAGCTAAGCTAGGACACAGACCTGCTGCAGAGATATTAGAATGTGTGTTTTAGAGTCAGTGGGATATAGTCAGTTTGGGAGTCCTCAGCATATAGATGGCAATAAAGGTGATGAGAATTGGTGAATTCACCAACAGAGTGATAGAGGATAGAGAGAGAAAAAATGCAGGTATAAGGCTTGAGCTGGAGGCCTGCAGGGTTTCTAGCAGGGATGCTCATGGCCCAGTTCCGGCCCAGTGCAAAGTCAGGGAGTTGAAGCTCCTCTTCGGAGGCAGATGCCATTATGGTGCCTCCCTCTGGGGCTTCAGTCTGAGGAGGCAGAGCTCGGAGTCAGCTGGCCAGGCTTGCAACACACGACCTCCCCCGGCGCTGGCTACATGGTGTTGCCCAGAGGGGCCGAATCTGTCGGCTCGCCTGGCTTCAAACCTGGCCTCAGTTTGTTCATCAGTAATATGTGCATATAATGTCTGCTCTCCCTTCCTCAAACCCAGACAACAAGCCAGTCTCTTTTTTTTCTGAGCCTCAGTTTCTGCACCTATAAAATGAAGATGTTGGGCAGAGTGAACTCTAAGCTCTCTTCTAGTTCAGGCATTATGATAACATTAATACTAGCTGCAGCACTACCAAGTGATTTATATAATCACTAATCATCATAAACAACCATTCAAGGTAGGTATTATTAGTCCCATTTCACAGATGAGGCAACTGAGATCAGGAAGGGGGCAGGCCACTCACAGTGGTGGAGCTGGGCTGCAAAGCAGGGTATTTAAGGCCCAGGGCTCTGGATCCACCGAGCCACCTGCCTCTCTGCTGGGACCAACGTGTGGTTCTTGAACCAAACTTAGCAGCATCGTGGCCAGAGCCCAAGGGCAACCCCTTCTCATAATATGACAAGGGAACTTCAGTGTACTGCCCCACGTAAACGGGGATGTAATTTGTCTCAGGGACTCCTGTGCTCTCATGGAAATGGAGTGGCTCCCAGAAAGGTCAATAGAGAGGGAGGCAGCTGATGCCGGGTGTAGGGGTCACTTGTACCCAATCCTGTGGACTCAGAGTCCAGTGCTCTCTTAGACCACATTTTTGCAAGTCAAGGGCTGGTGTCCACACAGAATGGTACTGAATGAGGTGCTCTTGGTCAGGGAGGGGCTGGCAAAGATTGATTGGTCTTCTCTGGTGTCGTGAGGCTTCCTGAGCAGATGCGGGAGGGGAAAGTGGATTTGAGTGGTGGGACAAAGCTGGCTGACGGCCTAGGCCTCATCATGGGCCTGACCAGAGTCAGTTTTTCAGTTGTCAGCATTTCAACCGGGATTAGAGTGTAAATCTTTGTGCTGGGCGGCTGTCCTGTGCATTGTAGGATGTTTAGCAGCATTCCCGGCCTCTACCCACTAGATGCCAGTAGCATCCCCCCACCCCCAGTTGAGACAACAAAAATATCTCCAGACATTGCCTAATGTCCCCTGAGGAGTAAAATTGTACCTTCCTCCTTCCCCAGGGTTGAGAACGTTGGTGTGAACAATTCCCTCACCCTCCTAAGAAGGCCATCAGCTTCCCTGCATGTCCTGGGGCCTTCCTGGAAACGCTCCCTGTGGCATGTGACTGCAGGGCTGGGTGAAAGCTGGACCCCATTGTAGCCAGGTTCCCCCGTCCTCCTGGAGCCACGCACTTTCTCTTGCTCTTCTCCATCCTCACTGGGCACCTTCTCATCCTCAGGCACACCAAATGTGCTTCCACCTCAGGACATTTGCACTTGCTGTTCCCCCTGCCTCTGTGTCTCCTTCTCATCATTCAGGTCTCTGTCCACATGGCGCCGTCTCCTGGGCCCTCCCTGATTATCATTCCAGTTACTCCTCTTTGCTGCTCTCTGCTTGAGTTCCTTCTGAGCATTTTCCACCCCTGGGTGTCATCTTGTTCATTTATTTGCTTCTTTGTTTCTTGCTTTCATCCCTCCCTAGACTGCACGCTCCCCAGGGAAGAGACCTGCTCTAGCCTGCTCCCTGCTGTATGGGAGTGCTGACTGCAGGGCGGGACTCGTTGGTGGGTGAGTGAGTTTGTTGAGCACCTACTCTGTGCAGGCGCTGTGCTGGGGCTGAGAACACCCAGGTGAACAGCACAGTCCCTGCCTCCTGGGGACTCGGTGCCTCGTGGAGGGACAGCAGGGAGGGAGGTGAGGACAGGGAAGGATGGGAGCACAGAAAGGGAGCAGGTGAACCTGCCTGGCCCGTGAGGAAAGATCCCTGGGAAGGGGGTTAGAGGAAGCGGGGTGCACAGATCTGCAGAGTCATGGAGACTCAGGGGGTCATAGAGGATGCCTGAGGGACAGGAGAGGAGCCCGGCACAAAGCTTGGTGCTGCAGGAGGACCTGCGCAGTGTCTAAAGCAGCAGGAGACGAGGGCGCAGGGTAGACGAGGCCGACTCTGAGAGGCCTGCAGTCCCACGTGAGGAACCTTCCACCTTATCCTGCAGCACAAAGGAGCCACGGAGGGAGTGTAGGCTCGTGGTTAAGAATGAGGCTTTGCGGTGCCTTCCAGATCTTGGTTCCGAGCCTCACTCTGACTCTTCTGAAGTGTGTGCCTGGCCCAGAAATTTCATGTCCTTTCTATTTGTTTTTTTTGTGAGGAAGATCAGCCCTGTGCTAACATCTGCCAATCCTCCTCTTTTTGCTGAGGAAGACTGGGCCCGGGCTAACATCCATGCCCATCTTCCTCCACTTTACATGGGACGCTGCCACAGCACGGCTCGACAAGCAGTGCGTTGGTGCGCTCCCGGGATACCGAACTGGCGAACCCTGGGCCGCCGCAGCGGAGTGCGTGCTTTTAACTGCTTGCGCCACCGGACCGGCCCCCAGAAATTTCATGTCTTAACCTCAGATTTCTCACTTTTGCAGTGGGGTTGACATTTGTCTTGTTGGGTTGTTGTGAATGTAGAATGAGCACTTAGCACGGTGCCTGGCACATGGTAAGGACACTGCAAATCATTGCTATTCTGTTGGTGGGTGAACAAGGGACCACTGGCAGTTCTCCAGTCAAACGAGGCACGTGACAGGTTAGCATTTAGCGAGAGTGCCCAGGCACTGCTGTGAAGGGTGGCTTTGGTAGCCCTGGGAGAAGCATGTGAAACAGGAACAGAGAATGGTGAGGAGGCTGCTGGAGGGAAAAGGGAGGCAGAGGAGCGGCGGGGTCCTAGGACCTAGAGCATCGACTATGCAACCTGCAGTGCAGGAGATGTGGCCATACTCTGCCCCTCAAAGGAAGGGTGCAGGGGGTAGAGGGGAAGCCCCACCCCTGACAGCTAATGGAGAGCTAGATGAGGACCAGGTGGGGACTGCCGCTCAACCTGCCCCGGGTTCACCCAGTGTTCCCAGCCTCTGCTCCCCTCGAAGGTGCAGCCACTTGCATTTTAGACAGCTCTCATGGTGAGGGGGGTGGCTTGCCATTTGTATGGTGATATACTTTTAATTAAAATGGTAATCATTGGAGCATTCCTTAAAGTTTTACTTTGGGAATTTGCCTTCTTGCCAGTTCTGCTCTAATTAGCATTCTCTTTATCCCTTATGAATAAATTATATCTCAGCAGTTTCATCTGCCTCTTTTGATCACAGAGTCCTGTCACTCCTGAGCTGAACCCCATTCCCTGTTGACGTTTAGGGTGGAGTAGGCCCAAACCAAGGATTTGAGAATTAAGGTTCTCAACTCCCAACACCATGGGGATCCATCTTCTTGCTGTCCAGCTGAGCCCCAGACGAGCACACGACATATGTGCCTCCTGAGTATGGATCCCTGGGGGACAGACCTTTTGAGGAAGGACCTAGAATCAGGCAGACTGGCTCAAGGCAGTGGCCACAGAAATATTGGGTCCCAGGACCGTAACTAAGAAAACAGGAGCAGAAAAGTTGGTAGGCTGGCTCACAGGCTTCAACTCTGGGCTCAGAAAAGTTAAGTGACTTGATTAAGGTCACAAATCCATGTAGTTGAAGGTTAGAGAATTAACAGGAACAGACATTTACTAATATCTACTATGTGCCCAGTCTTACGTTAGGTGCTTTATGGGCGTGGTCCCTGTTAATATTCCAAACCACCTAATAAGGCGTAGGCACTACTGTCTCCAGTCTCCAAAAGAGAAAACCAAGTCCTAGCGAAATTAGCCAACTTCCCTTAAGCTACTCAACTAACGAGAGGCCCGCTGGCATTCAAGTCAAGGTCTGTCCGACTTCAATGACCTCTCTCTGTTGACTGCACCGTGCTGGCTGAGTTAGAACCAAGGTCTCCTGGCTTGAACCCTACTGACCTTTTCTTCGAGGCCCCATCTGGAGGGTGCGTTAGACCCTTGCTACTCAAAGTGTGGTCCAGGGACCAGTAACATCCGCTCACTTGGGTTCATGTTACGAATGCAGAATCTCAGTCCCCACACATACATATGAATCAGAATCTGCATTATCACAAGATCCCCAGAACGTGCTAATACCATTAAAGTTTGGGAAACGTACTAGAGATGTGACATTTGTTAGGTATCTACTACTAATCTTCACGAGCCTTCCAAGGTCAATGTTATTCCTACTGAGCCAATATGAAGAAGTTAAGTGACTGGTCCCAGGTCTTGTATCCGACTAGTGGCAGAATCCAGGTGTAGCCTTGGTCCTGACCTGAAGGTCGAGAAGCTGAGGTCTAAGGTCATCCCATATTCCCAGCTGGAATCCTTGGGCTTCAGGAGGATGATAATGGGGCTCGGGAGCCATTTTCAGTGTTCCCAAAAGCCCGGCTGGTGTCTTCTGCTTTGTCCTAGTCAGACTGTAGGGACATGAACTTGGGCACAAACACCGTTGCTTTTGGCAAGAATTGTAGTAGGCCAGCACGGTTACTGGTTATTTCCCGAAGTTTGAATTGGTAATTGGTCGTATATGCCCTTGATTAATAAAAAATGGAGATATTAATTAATTAATTACCTTTCAAAAATTCAACTTGTTTAGGAGACAATGGCTTTCATATTGTGAGGTCCATAGTAGGAAGAACATTATAAAGGGGTCCCTGTGAGTTTAGTAACAACTCCTCATTAATGTTGCCAGAGGTGGCGGGGGGAGGGGGAGGCGAAATGGGTGAAAGGGGTCAAAAGGTACAAACTTCCAGTTACAAAATAAATAAGTCCTGGGGATGTAATGTACAGCATGGTGACTAGAGTTAACAGTACTGTGTTGTATATTTGAAAGTTTCCAAGAGAGTAGATCTTAAAAGTTCTCATCATAAGAAAAAAGATTGTAACCATGTATGATGATGGATATTAACTAACCTTATTGTGGTTGTCCTTTTGCAGTGTATACATATATCAAATTATTATGCTGTATACCTTAAATTCACACAATGTTATATGTCAATTATATCTCAATAAAGCTGGAAAAAATAAAATAAAATAAGTACAATAAAAATTTGCCAAGTTAAAAAAAAAGAGGAAACCGGTGACACTGTTGGAGAATGCTGAGGGAGGCGCTGCCATGTGCAGTATTTTGTTTCGTATTTTCAACCCTATAATAATAGCAACAATAACAACAACCACCAGTAATAATGATGATGGCAGCAGCCACCATGAATAAACTGCCCCCTTGGTGCCAGGTGGTGCTCTAAGCCAACCTCATAACAGCCGTATGAGGGGGTCTGTCATTATGACTCCTGTTTTCCAGCTGAGGAGAGTGGGACTCAGGGAGGTTGCGTAACTTGCCCAAGGCATCCCACCTGATAAGTGACGGAGCCTGGGTTCAAACCCACGTCTCCCAAGTCCCTGTTCGTTTCCCAGCTCCTGGCCCTCTTGCTGCGTGCATTCTCTGTGCCGTACCGTGGAGGCTGGCAGGCGGTTTCACTTTACCATTTCAGTGATGGGGCTTTAGAACTGGCCATCTGTTGGCAGCCACCAAGTGGACTTTGTCTCCTTCTCCTGCTCTTAAGTGAATTCTGGGTGTGGTCACCTTTATTGTCCATTTCCAGACTGACTTTCCCTAGTTCTGGACACAAATTCACAGGTATATCTGATCTGGTCCAAGTGCCTTTGTTAAGTTGAACAGATCTGGATTCAAGTCCTGACTCTGCCACTTTCTGTGTGACTGGGCAAGTTCTTTAGTCTTCCTAAGCTTCGGTTTCCATATCCATAGAATGGAAATAACGATGGCACCTGCCCCATAGTGTGTTGTGAGGATTGAGATCCAAAATATATGTGAAGGGATTGGCCCAGAGGTCGCATTTTTCAGGGAAAGCACCTGAGTCCCAGAGGGACGAGCAAGTTGCCAAGGTGACAAGGCTGCTGAGAGGAAGAGGAGGGGCTGGAACCCAGACCCGGGTCCCCAGCTCACTGCACCTTTTGTGACACCTGTGTTCTGCAGTAGCTTTGTTGAGAAAATGCCTCAGAAAAAGCAACTCAGACCAGTAGAATCTCCAGTTTTCTTTTTGTTCCCATACCTTTAAATATCATTGACATTAGAAGGGCCACGGTGAGGTCCGATAACCCAGACAAGCTGTGACATCTCCAGAGTGGACTGGCCCAGGTGGCTGTTGTCCATCATTCAGCTTAACCGTCACCTCTTCTGAGGGCGAATCAATCTTTGGAAGCTCACTGCTCACATCCTAGTACTTTCCTCTGTTTTATTTTCAAATTGTAGTTCTTATTTTTTTATGTGTTCACGTCATAGTCTATGTAAGTTTGTGTTTTATTTATTTGTGTATCTTTTTTTAATGAAACTTTTTTTTTTCTTTTGTGAGGAAGATCAGCCCTGAGCTAACATCCATGCCAATCCTCCTCTTTTTGCTGAGGAAGACTGGCCCTGGGCTAACATCTGTGCCCATCTTCCTCCACTTTATATGGGACACCGCCACAGCATGGCCTGACAAGCGGTGCATCGGTGCGCACCCGGGATCTGAACCCAGGCCGCCAGCAGTGGAGCGCGCACACTTAACCGCTTCGCCACGGGGCCGGCCCCTAATTAAACTTTTTATTTTGAAACAATTGTAGATTCACATGCTGCCATAAGAAATAATACAGAGAGATCCTGTGTACCTTTTATCCAGTTCCCCCCGCTGGTAACAGCTGGCAAAACTATAGTGCAATATCACAACCAAGATATTGACATTGTGTATCTTTAAAAAAAAAAATTCTTTCTGCTAGAAATTAACGTCCACTAAATTAATTACTTTGTCTTGTTCAACACGCTATTCCCAACATCTAGAACAGTGGCTGGCATATAGTAAATGCTTAATAAATGTTTGCTAAATATATGAATAAAAAATGTAATGCAAGACCCCTGTGTCATTTTTCATCCTTTCCCCTCTCCCCTCAGTCTTTCAGTGGCTCTGCAATGCCCAGGCAGCCTTTACTCTGCAAAGTCATAAGTTTCTCCACTTTCTGTGTACTGAGTCACAGTACACAGTAAGATCGGTAAGAGCAATGGCCTTCAAACTGGGGGTACGTGAAGATTTTCCCAGGGGTACACATGCATGAATAGTTTGAAGGGAATCAATTTCCAGATACTCAACTTGTTTTCCACTCTTTTCCAAAACTGATCTAAGGAGATCTACCCAAGAAAAGTTCACAGAGGCTCTTCTCCCACTTGACAAAAAATAGACCTCTCCCTCATCCCAAATCTTACTAGGATGTTTTGCCCTTGGATTTCAAATCCTCCCAGGTGTCAAACAAAACGATAAGTTGAAATATTAGTTTGGAGAAAGCCATTTTTAATGATTAACTAAGGAACTGAAACACACAGAGCTTCCTGTCTTTCCCTGCGTTGTGCATATTCCTGTTATAGGCGAAACTCGGCACTGGAAATACGGCCTTTGGGCTTGTGTTGGGATGCTCTGAATCCAGAGCAGACAAAGCAGGATAGATTGGTGATGCTAATCTTCTCAAAGGGCTCAGAATGTTTTTCAGGACTACCTTTTTTTTTCAAACTATATTGGTAAAACCCATGGATAGAATTTATATGTGATCTCTTTCTGATTTGATGTCCTTTATTCCATGAAGGTAGTTGAAATGTTTTTTTTAACCACATCTTTGAAATATTTATTCCAATTATACCTAATCCTAATTTTATTTTGTCTTATAAAATGTATACTATTTCCTACTTCCTATTAACACAGAGTAAACTTATGTACACGCATGAGGGCAACTTTTAGACAATCAGTTTAACAACGTGCAAATGTTTTTTCAACATTCTTTTTGGAGAATGGGAGCAAAAAGATTGAAGACTACTGAGACAACACAGCCATTGGAAGGCCATTATCAGCTGCCATTTTGATGCAAGATCTAATGTCATGGGCATTTTGAAGCCTTTTCATTGCATCCTGAATTTGATGCAATCAGTCTACTCCCTGAAAAGTTATCAAGAGGCAGCCAGGCTGCAAATGCTCAGGGTTGAATAGTTCTCTTGAAAGAGGCCTCACTGTATTCAGCTGATAATCAAACGAATGGCTGCATTGAGATAGGTTGCCGAGGGGGACCCTCTGCTCCCCCATCCCTTATCCAAGCCTGGGCTCTGTTTCTCTCCCGATAGGAGCACATAATCCCATCAGTGCCAATGGGAGCTATGTGCCTGCTTTGCTGGAGACAATAGACTGGCTGAGAGGGACAATTGTTCCCAGCAACTGAGGGAGTAAACACGATTGGCTGTTCCCAGCCACCATCCATGAAGGGCCCGCTGAGCCCCCAAAGCCCTTTCTTTGTTAGGCTGCAGAGCTGGAGGACTCAGCCTGCCTTCTTCTCCTTCGGTGGCTGCCATCCCCCACCCCCAGTGCAACCTATCCCTGGGGATGCTCCCATGTGCCCACCAAGGCTGGTTGTTGGAGGCCTTCTTAGCTTCTCCCCTGCTTGCCCCTCACTCTTTGTAAAGACAAGCCCAAGGACCCTTCTGTATGTCATTCTTCCATGAAATCATAACAGTATCAACTATAAGAATTGCAAGCATTTATTGAGCACTTATTATTTCCCCCACACTCTAAGCATTTTATATACATTTGTGCATTTAGCTACAAATCCCCATGGCAGCTCTGTAGGATAAATAGAATCCTTCCCATCAAGTAAAGCAAAACAGAGCCTCAAGTAAGTCACGCATCTGGTAAGTTGCAGAACCTGGATTCAAACCCTCCAGGCTATAACTGTCTTCAAACCCCACTCTCCCAGTTATGCTAGTGTTTCCCAAAATGCCTTTCCTTCAAGACGCTCTGAGACAAAGCTTGGGAAATGCTGTACAATATACCTGCTCCTGCACCCCAATCTCTTTCTTGAAGATTCCCAGTGCACTTAGTTTTATTAAAAGCTCTGGGAAGTTCTGCAGAAAGGAAACTTGTTAACCTGCTTACCACAGTATTTCCCAAGTATTTGTCTTTTTTTGCACAAAATAGATTATACTTGTTAAATGGTAAATTATATTATGATGATGGAGCAGGGAGGCTAGCTAGAGGAAGTTATCAATGTGACTGGCTCTTGTACTCACAGCCCCCGAGGCCAGCAGTGGAGGCAGAGCTGTAGACTGTCGCTTGGGCTTTGGGACGGCTGACAAGGGTGACATAGCCAAGTTCTCCTATAGGACCCTGGCAGCAGCACAAAGCTCCATCTTCCAGCAGCTACTATCCCACTTTTTATACCAAAAATGTCACCTGCTTTTCCATGGCAGGGGAAAAAGACAAATTGTTCCAAGATACAGGGAAGGAAAGATAGATTGGCTGTATTGAGACTACTGCCCTGGGGTGGAGCTGAAATTCAGGGGGCAAGGGTTTTAATATAGATGAAAGCTTTGGGTCCTGTGGTCCCTCTGTGGGGCCTGGCAGCCCATGGCAGAGTCCCCATGTGAATCTGGCTGTCCCCGGCACTCTCTACAGCAGCAGGCTGAGGCCAGGACCCCTCTGCTGTGCCCGTGCGCTCCTCCCCCACACGGGGGATGTATTCACAGCTGAAGCCCCTCATCTCTTTGTCCCACTGGAGGGAAGGGACACAGCCTCGGGCATCAGGCAGAGCATGAGGCCCAGGCTGACATGGGACATGCCAAAATGACATGTCATGGGGATTTGTGGGCCTCACTGGAGCCATTTCCTCCAGGGGGTCATTTTATTTAGTTCCAATTGGACCCTGTGATTGGTCTCAGCCCTGGGCCACCTGGTGTCCTGGCTCCATATGGCATCGGCTAGGAAGATGCCATTTTTCAACTGAAATATGCTTCTGCCTTACTGTGGATCAGTCTGTAATTGCCTTTGGCTGGAAAGGGGCTTTGATTTTTAAAACTAAGCTGGGAAGTAATTTCTCCACTTCTGATTTGTCGGACTGATGGGTCAGTGTGTGCTCTATTAATTCAAACTGAGAGTCACAGCGTGGGAGTGACAGGCGGGGTCTTAGGGGTCAGTGAGTTCCACCATGGACCTCGTGTGGGAATCCCTTCCACCCACCCTTGACAGATGGTCTTGTAGCCTCTGGCTGAGCACTGCCACAGTCAGGGAGCTCACTCCTTTACTGTGCAGACCTATCCTCTCTTGGCCAACTCTTGGTAAGTTTGACCCCATATGGAGCTAATAGTAGGTACCCTTTAAGGAACACTCACCACCTGCCAGACTCTCTGCTAGGCATTTTATGTGCATGTCTTGTTCAGTCTTCATAATACCCCTCTGAGGTAGATGCTCTTATTATCCCCATTTTGCAGAATGAGTAAAACAAGTCACGGAGCTTATTCAGGGTCCCACAGGCAGAAGGTGGTGGAGCTGGTGAATGCAGGAGGGATCACTCCAGAGCATGGGCTCTTAAGCACTGTGCTCTCTCGCCTCAGGTAGGAATAGCTGACGTTCAAGGAGCATTTACTAGGGTTCCTTATACCCCATCTCATTTCCTTGTGACAGGCTATGAAGTAGTTCTCAGGATGCCCATTTTATTTTTTTTTATTTTTATTTTTTTGTGAGGAAGATTAGCCCTGAGCTAACATCTGTGCCCATCTTCCTCTGTTTTGTATATGGGACGCCACCACGGCGTGGCTTGATGAGCGGTGCATGTGTCCCCACCAGAGATCCGAACCTGTGAACCTCAGACTGCCAGAAGTGGGGTGCGCGAACTTAACTGCTACGCCACCAGGCTAGCCCCAGGATGCCCATTTTAGAGATGAGGACCCAAGTGCCCGGAGGCTGTGTGATTCAGCAGAGCTGGGACTCTAATCAAAGTCTTTTGGACCCAAAGCACCCGCTTCATCAAAGCTACAGTGCTGCCATTCTATAGGTGGAGAAACTGAGACTCAGGAAATTCAGGGGTTTGTCCAAGGTCTTGCGCTAGGAGAGGCAGAGTGGGGGGTCGGCCTGACTCAGATCCCGAGCTCGTCCTCCATCTCCTGCTCACCGCTAACCCTGCCCCTTCCTGGGTGCCTCCGCTGCCACCTGGCCCCCAGAGGACAAGGCAGGCCCCTCTGATGAGGTGAACCTCCTCTGTCCTACCAAGTAGCTTCAATAAGCTTTCCCTGTAGCTGGTCAAGCCTGAGTCTGGTCGCCTAAGGTCGGGAACCACCCAACGAGAGAGAGCTCATGGTCCCTGCCAAATTCTGAGGGTCTAAGAATTCCTTTGTCCGTCCTTGGTCACCTTCAGAAGAGGGTCATGGAAAGCAATATAAATTTGAAAGTCAGAAAGACCTGGGTTCAAATCCCAGCTCTGCCATTTCCTCTCTCTGACTTAAAGCAAATTGATTGACCTCCTGGAGGCTCAGTGTCCTGGTCTACAGAATGGAGATAAAAATGACTAATTTGTTTGGAAGTCAATCTGCCTCTTTTGGAAGAGTGGGCTTCTCCTGGAAGTGCTTCCTAAAAGTATATCTGAAGTTCCAGGAACCAGCTTGAGCTGTTGACGATGTGTGACGCCAGCCAGCGTAGCGGCAGTCGTTGCTACGGCCGATGACACGTCACTGTGCCTGTGGTGTTTACCTGCACGGTCCCACATGGATTACTTTTCCTTCATCCTCACAACACACCCCGCTAATCGCACTGATGTGGTCTCTCCAACTTCTCCTCCTCCCTTGAGAGAGGTTCAGCCTGATGCAGGAGCTAACATCCGCAGGCTTTGGGGTCAGGTGGTTTGCCGTCTGGGGCTGTGTGATCTCCTACAGGTCCGTTACTCTCGCCGAGCCTGGCTTCCTCGTCTGTAAAAAGGGAGTAAAATCCGCACCTCCCACCACAGGGCTGTTCAGGGTTAGATGACATGCTCACAGTAGGTCTTCAGACTTCTTCCTCTTTCTGTTCCTTGCCCTCTCCTCACCCACTTTGGCCAACTCTGAGGCTGACCTCTCAGCTGCACCAAATGCTATTTGTCACCTCCTCCTCCTCTTCTATTTCCAGGTTCGTGCTCTCAGTTTGAGCTGGAGGATAATATATCAAGTATTATAATGGCCACGAGTGTACTTTATAGCCTTATAAAAAGCGTTGTTCCAACGTAAACCACTTCTTCTGCCCTCCCAGGCCAAAGCTTGTGAATGTGCTTAGTACAGCAATATGGTTCGCACTGTATTCTTTCATTCAAATCATATTGATTGAACATCTTATAGGTGTGTAATACTTAATATTGTGCCTGGCACATAGTAAGTACTCAATAAATGTTTGATTGCTGAATAAATGATTGAGTGAATGAATGAAGTAGTGCTTCTTCAAGGCAGCGATGGTGTGGGCAGAGCTGGCCGCCATCTAACCCAAATGATTTAGGGGCACGAGAAGTCGGAAGAGCCCTCCGACTCTAACTCTTGAGTTCTTTCCACCGTGAGTCTCTCCAGTACAAGCAGAGTGGGATCCGTGCAATAAGCCAGCTACATATTTCAGGGGTGACAGTGTAGACAGAGGCCGCCATAAAGGCCAGGTTCAGATATCTCATCCCCAAGGCACACTGGTCCCCGGTCAGGCAGACTCTGAAACCCAATGTTCTGAGCTGCTCAGGGCCTGAGCTGGGTTCTGCCTCCCTGGAGTCCATCCACATTCTGCACACGAGAACTTGAAGGGGGCAGGGGCTGTGTGGGCCGTGTTTCACTCTGGGGCATTTGTCTATGTTGATGGCTTAGCAGTGGGAGAGAAGCCACTCTTGGGAAGACGTGGGGTTTACTGTGCGGCCTCTTCCCAGCTGCTCACCCCCCGGCTACTTCCCTGGCACCCAGGCCTCCTGGAGACAGTGAGCAGAGAGCATGGCAGTCAGAGGGGGAGTCGGGGATGCAGCAGAATGAGCCCTGGCTCTGGAGCCAGGCAGAGTCGAGTGAGCCCAGCTCTGCCACTTGCGAGCACTAAGACCACAGGCAAATCTCCCAAACTCTCCTTCAGCCTAAATCCTTGCATGCGACATAAAGCAAGGGGGCGGGAATGGGAATCCTACACCTGCCTGGTGGAAAGTTGCAAGGACGGCTTGGGTCTACATGTGTTGAGCCCCCAGCACATGCTCAGACTGCAGTAAATGTCAGACTCTCCCCTCTCCATCTGCTTGCAGCCCAGGAGGCAGTAGAGCCACTCGGGGGTTGAGCAGTCACCCTGTTCAAAGACCCTTTCCCTCCCCTGAAGCTGCTCTGAGCCTGTGGTTCTCATCCATCTATTCACTCGTTTCTTGTGGGCCTACTGCGTGCCAGAGCCTCCATGCCGAGGCGGGCACTGATTATTGGGAGCTCACAGGAGGGCCAAGCACTGCCCAGACCTGACTGGCACCTGCACTGAGGTTTCCTAAGGTGGGCAGCTTAGGAAGGGAGCTGGAGTTGGGCATGGCGGCCAACTGAACTCTTCCCTGCACGTGGGCTCCATCTCCCTCTCTTTCCCTCGGAGCCTCTTCTTTGGTTTAGAGACTGACGTTTGCATGTGGCCTCCAGGGACAGATTCCCCTCCTGTGGGACATCTGCACCACCACATGTGGATGGTCAAAGGAAGAAGGTTCTGGCCGTGGGGTCGCCTTTGAAGTGGAGGTTCTGCCCGGAGGCCTCCCTCACTTGGGGCTGGCACTGAGCGGCCAGGGGTCGGTTTCCCGTCAGATAATTCATTGTGGAATGAACAGGCCAAAGATGTGCAGCCACGTGGCCCTGTTTTATTTTCCTGAGGGAACTAAGCATTTGGGGGGAAAAAATCTAATATTTTCGACCTCTTTTAGACAGAAGAACTCTTTCGTTGTTTGTCTTCAAATAAAATTTTATGCAGTGAGAGTGGATAAATCTTGACTGTAACTGAAAGCAGAGCTGCTCCAAGTGTTGAGGGACTCCCTTCCCCTCTGAGGAAGTTTCCATCAGCTGCTTCCAGGCAACCCTCGAATTCCGGGGACCTCTGCTTTAAAACCAAGGAAACATTCTCCAGGAAACCACACCGAACTGTGTTCAAGCAGGTGGGGGAAACAGATGTTTTCTTGCAAAGAAGTCTCATCCCCATTTGGTCTTGATTTGGAGTCTCTAACGAGGCCTGCCTGATGAGCAGATGTCGGGGGAGGCTGAACCCCCAGCTCGGAGACTTCCACCCCTTTCCAGCCTGGCTGTTTTGTAACTGAGGCTGTGCTGGGGGCACCTCTGACCAGTGGGGGTCCGGCTGCCGTGACTAATGGAGGCCCTGTGGTGGGCCGTGCTGGGGGCCCCGGGTATGGGGCCTGGATGGCAAAGGCTGAGCCACTGGGGGCAGGTAGGGAAACAGCCTGGCAGCTGGGCAGTGGAGCCGGCTGGACTGCCTCTTCTCAGATCCACCCGCTCCAAAGCCACCTGCAGTGCGGGGTGATTTCATGGAGAATGGGGGTTGTATACAGAAGGAGGGGCTGGTTCCCGTGGTAACCACCCTCTGTTGTCCCGACTCCAGTGCTAATCACCCTCAGCTTTTTGGAGGTGTTTTCTATTATTTAAATTGCCTTGGGGAATGTAAAAAAGATTGTATTTCCCAGGTTTTGAATTCTCTCGTTCTTTTTAAAGTTTTTCTAAAGTAAATGAAACCATTTTAGACTCTTTCTCTCCATTTCTCTCCTTGAGGTGGGAAGATACATCCCCAGCACATGTCTCTTTCTATACATTTCCCCATCTATACAATGAGGGGCCTCTAGGAAGCTTACAGCCACACAACTTCCAGCAATAGAACTTCTGACTTGTTTTTAGGTCGAGGTCTTAGAAAAGACCCGTTGAAGTTTAGGCCGTAGGTAACACCTGGATTCTGGAAGTTCGGCTGTAGGCTCGGTACCTCCCTTCTGAATGGCAGGCAAAGAACCAGCGGTGGGTGCACAGGGACTGGTCGCATGTGCTGACATGGGGGTCCCTGACATTGACACGGGGGGACCCTGTGCACCCACTTCCAACAGGGGCCTCCCCAGCCCTGCATGCGGGCACTGCTGCTGCCTGGAGGTTAATGATCCTACGGTCACTTTGGAGGCCAGCTCTGGGGTTGGAGAGCGGTGGTTAATTACGGTAGTGCGCTGTGCAGCCATCTGCGGAGCCCAGCGGAGGGCCAGGAGCAGGCCCGGCGGATGGAGAGCCTGAAGGACGCTGGGGACACCCGAGTCCCTCTCACCCAGCCCCAGTGTAATGCCACATAACAGCAGTACTGCACCATGAAACACAAAGCTGCTCACACTGAAGGAGCTTCTGTCTGCTTTTTCTAGCTGCAGACTCTGGATGAGTCACTGAAACTGGTTTTTCCTTCTCCCACCTCTACTTCTTCCAGCCCCTTGGTCGCAGGTGCCTGCACACCAGGTAATCAGAGGAGGCCCCTGCGTCCGGCTGCAGGTCCAGGATCCTCTCCCTCTTGTCTTGGCCTCCCTAGTTTTCCTTTCATCGCCCCTTTCCTTGGGGCCTTTACTAAGGAAGGAGTGGGGGCTGAGAGGCGGGGGAGAAGGAGGGCCCCACCCCGCATGTTCTCCTTAGCTCCCAGGCCTGCTCTCCTGGCTTCCAGAGTAGTCAAAATGATAAAGATAATCATAACAATAATAACAATAAAGGGCCTGAGAGCTCTCTTTCACTACAGGGCGTGGGCTGGCCTTTTGAGATATTTCTGGGGTCCGATTCCCTGCCCATTAAAACAAAGCAATTGTAGTCTGCATAGTGAGATTTCAGTGTCTGCCCCAGGGCGGGCCTACAAGAAATGCTGGAAGGAGGGATAAAGGTGAAGGAAATATGAACATCATCTCGGATTACTACGAGTGGGGAAGTCCAGCCTCTGAGAGGCCACACAACCTGCTGCAAATCACCCAGCTGCTGATGCCTGGGGTCGAGTTCACGCTCAGGGAGCCTCGGTCTGTGCCGCCTTTTTCCTCCCTGAGTGTCTCTGTCTCTCTTTGTGGGGTGAGGTTAGTCGTGACGCCGTTGTTAACAATTCCGTGGCTGTCGGTGATGGGTTTCCCCAAAGATCTCACAGATGGACAAAAAGGAAAGAAACTTTCGGAAAGGGCATAACAGTAAAGTGAAATCCTGAAACAGCGAAGACATAAGTAATTGAAAGGACGTCTGATGAAGAGCGAGTTCAGTTAGGACCGCCCCTCCCACCAGCAGACAGTTCTGCAGCGCTCATGCGTGCCGGGCCTTGTTCTAAGTGCACGGCCTCAGACGTCTGAGGAGGCAGGACCTGTTCTGGTCTCCATTTTGCAGATACAGGAACTGAGGCAGAGGGATGTCAGGTCATTTGCCCAAGGCCACGCGGATGGTGGGAGAGAGGGGATCCATGAGCCCATACTGTCTAGGTCCATAAATTACCCCAAAGAGTGTGCCCTTCACTAATATCCCGCCAAGCACACCTAATTGGAAATCTAAAAACATTCTAGAGGTGCATATTTCCGTATGTAGGCTCCTCAAAGATAAGACCACCTGTATTAAAGTAGAGGTGACTGGGTCCCTGCGTAGCCTCCTTCTCATCTAAGTGGGGCGATAGACAAGAAAGGCAAGCCCGCGTCTCTTTCAGATTAGTGCTCCCCAGAGCCAGAAGGGCATAGACATCATCTGGGCCCCTAAGCAGGTGAATGTCAGCCCTGGGACCAAGTCATTCTCCTCTTTCTGAATGTGACAGGATGTTAAAAGGGACATTTCTTACTGTCTTGGAGTTTTGGCTGAGGCTCCCGAGCTGAGGCCCACTGTCCACACTTTCTAAAGAGAGGGGCTGGGCCACCCTCATCGGACTGGCCAAGAGGTGAGCAAGACCAGCCCCAGGGCTCCTACTTCCAGGGTGAGTAAAGGAAGGCTGGGGGTGAGTAAGAAGGGAGAGTCTTCTGGAACCACTCAGAGAGACCCAGGCTGCCTTCAAGAAAGGAGACTGGCGTCTTATTCCCAGCTGGATGTTTGCTGGTCCTATGGAAACTCCTAGTGCCCCATCCTCCACCTTGTGCTGTCTCTTGGGATTGAAGGACAAGTGTCCCCAAGAACTTGAGGGTTCACCTGATGAAGAGAGACACTGCTGGAAGGAGATGCCTCTGACTACACAGCAAGGAGGGCGGGTATCTGAGAGAGCGACCTTCCACCAATAGTGTGGCAAGTGGACAGCGAATGGGAGCCAGGCTGAGCCGTCTTGAAAGGACCCCACCCCAGGGCTGCCTGCCAGGGAGAGGGACTCCCACAGCAGAATCACATGGGAGTGCCGGGCTGGCGGGCTGGCGGGCAGGGTCCCAGGAGGAGGAGTGAGAGGTCACCCCACAGGGCCCTCCGAGTCATGAAGGATACAGTGTGGAGGCCAGGGTGAGCGTTAGGTCATCTGGCCACCAAGGGCACCGTAGGCCTAGTATGTCAGATCTGCCTTTCCCCAGAGCCTCCCGCCCCCTTCCCATAACTCAGGAGGGGCCGGAAACTGGAGATGGAGTGGAGGGGAGATGGAGCAAAAAAGCAAATGAATAGAGCCCCCCAAACCCCACTGGCTGTGGCCCCACAGCTCACCTCTTGTCTCCGCCAGGGAGAGAGGACACCACGGGGCTGGGAAAGAGAGCCACATTTCAATTGAGATTGCACTGGACTCTTTATTACCTGAACAGAGATTGTTCTAATGCCCAAAGGCTACCAGGAAAGCCCTGGGACCTGCTCGAGATAACACGTAGGGACGAGGAAGGGAAATTTGGCAGGGCGGCAGCTGAAGGAAGAGGAGAACAAAGCTATTCCTGATGCTCATTAATAAACTGGCCACACGAAGGATACAATGACTGAGAAACTCGATTTCCTTCCAGAGCCCCTCAATGCCCCTCTCTTCTCATAGGGAAGGAGAAGGGAAAGAGGATGCACACTTATTAAGCACTTACTGTCTTCCAGCACTGTGCTAGAACCCTAGTACCTAAAACATCACTAAATCCTCCCAATAATCTTATGAGTTTGGGATTAACAATGCCTATTTCATAGATGAGGAAACTGGGACCCACAGAGGTCCAGCGGCATGCCCGAGGGTGGGCGCACATGGCGTCTGAGCAGAGGTTAGAGCTCCCTCAACCGTGAGCTATGCGGGGCAGGACTGTGTGTGCTCCCTGCCCCGTCCTCAGGGCCTGGCACCCAACAGCTCTGTAAATATTTGTTTAGTGAAGGACCACAGAGCTTGTTCCTTGCCACTCGGCCCTACAGCTCCCTTGGGAGCTGATGCCTGCCCACTCCCATCACTGTCTTTCTGCAGCTTATGCAAGACCGTGTGTAGGTTAGCAGGCTGATTTCTAATTGTGATCAAGTCCCAGACACTACACGCTGCAGGGGTATGGACCACATGCTCTCTTGCACAGGGATCTTCTATACGCCATGAAGAGGGGGTGGGAGGCCGGGCCGAGCCCCAGAGAGCTCACCCTCCTTCTAAGTGACGTGACGTGGTGCTGAATCATGAACCCAGGTGCAGCTCCCGGCATGATCCCACCAGGAGCCCCTCTCACTCGCCCACCTCCATGCGCCTCCATCCCAGCCTCACCGCCCGCCAGGTGCGCGCCCTCATCTTCCTCTGCGTTGTGTTGCAGAACATGGGAACTGGCAAAGCCGACGCAGGCTGCATACCACGTGGCTCAGAATAGTAGCTGAAGCAGATGTCTTGTCAAAACAGGGTAAGAAACTGTGAAGAAATAGTCTGTGAAGCCCAGCCACGTCCTGCTTCCTCTCATTTCTGGGGTAAAATGGCAGTGGAAAAAAAATGTTTTTACTTCTGTCAGAATAGCGCATTTCACTCGTGAAGCATGCATGACTTCTAGAATTGTCAGATCCGTTCTCCTTCCCTTTCCTCAACCTTTCCTTCCTCTTCCCCGCCCCCCCCATGGACCCTCACTCTCCTCTCCTCCCCCCCTCCCCTCACTCTCCCCACCTCTCCTCTCCTCTCTTTTGGGGAGGATGTTACTCTGCAGCCCTGGGTTCCCGGGGCTTCTGAGGCCTGCACACCCCCTTCCCTTTGTCTAAGGAGCAGAGGGGAGGCTGGTGAATTATTGATGAGGGGCTGCACTCTGAGGCCCAGGGCTGAGCCTGGGGTGCCCCGGCCTCTAGAGAAGGCAGGCTGGTCAGCTTGGGGAGCCCGTGGGGTTCAGATGGCAGGAGGGGGAAGCGCTTACAGCCTGTGCTTGCCTGTTTGCCATGCCTGGGGCCGGAGTAGCTGGGATCCCCACACAGATGGAGCCTGGAGAGGGGAGGTGTGTGCGAGGCATCTGGGAGTTCACAGTTTACAGTCGCGGAGTGTCAGCCTCCTCACTCTGCCCCTCACTGCTTCTCTGCATCAATTCCCGGAAACCCAGGGGCAGCCCCATCACGGCTGGGGCCGTAGCCAGTGGCTGCCTTGTTGGGCCCTGGGCTGCAGCGCCCAGGAGCACCCGTCTCCCTCCCTTCCCACCAGAGCAGGGCAGAGTCTCCCCAGCCTGAATCCCGTCTGGGTCCAAGAACACAGGCCATGGAACAACATTAAGTGGAACCACTTTGTGGCATGAAGGACAGGCAGATGGTAAATTATTCAGTCTCACAGATATTATAGGCATTTTGGAGAGAAAGTGAAGAAAATATATTTCCGTGCTGTGTCTGACAGAGCTGAGCCCCACTCACTGGCCAGAGCGCTGCGAGGGTTTTGGCCTCAGCTTTCCCTGAAGGCTGTTTCCTGGGCAGCAGTTCTCTCCGTGGAAGAATTCGCTTACTCCTTTAGCATTAACACTGCATTGTGAGTGTGTGCGCAAGTGTGTGTGTGTGTGTGTGAGAGAGAGAGGGAGAGAGGGAGAGACCCACTCAAGACAGTGAAATTAATGCATAAGCAGCAAACTTCTTCTTGTCCCCTGCGTCCACGGAGTGAGAAAGAAGGCAGCCCTGCCTCTGCCCTCAGCCTGGCTGTGTATGTGCTCTCCATGGACACATTTGTACAGGAAAACGTCCCTTGATGAGGGCAGGTCCACATCCCTTGAGAGAGCCCTGTCAGAGGGCAGCACTCTCTCAGTGCATGGTCCCGGCTCCAACCCAGGAAGCCCCTCAGCCAGAGCCTCTTCCTAGAAAGCCCAGAGTTCCCAAAAACCTTTGCTCTGTCCCTGGGATCTGAGATACAGGAATTCAACACAGGCCCCTGCCCGACGCTGGGCTCCCCACTTGTTAATTTCACTGTCTTGAGCGGGACTCAGCTGTCGGGGGGAATGTGAGGGTTCTGCTCCAGGGTTTTGCCCAAATTCCTTGTGGGGGGCCCCACCCCGCTTCCCTCCTGGTGCCTCCACCCAGGGCTCAGGGCCTTCGAAGCATCAGTATACACAAAGGCAGACACAGCACACACACAGACACACACACACAGACACACACACACACACACACACACAGTCTGTCTGTTTCTTCCCCTCCCCCACCGCCAGAATGAGTGAGGAAAGACATTGGCCACCAGATTGTCAAATGCCCAGGAAACAGTGAGCTGGGGCTGCAGGTGGCCTCAGTCTGGTTTGAAGCTCCACCTCCGGGCTTCATTGTTTGTAACAAACAGATGTATTTAACAGAAGAGCACATTCAAATATGCTGTGGCATTGCAAATTGAATCCAGCCCTGGCTGCTGCAGAGCAGAAAGTGTGGCCATTGCGTTTCTGGGGAGACACACCACAGCTGCTGGGCTCCAGGGAAAGAGAGGTTCAGAGGTAGGACCCAGCTCTCTGTGGGAGCCGGGGAGGTAATCAGATGGTGGAGGCCCTGAATGGGTGGCCAACCCTCCTGGGCTTTTGGCAGAGCAGTGCTGCCCTCTGCTGGCAAGTCTGGGCTAAGTCACGGCCTGGAGCGCGATTCTCAGGCATGACGGACGGGCTCAAAGGGCCTTGCACCCAGTAGAGAGCGAGGTGGCTTCCGTCCCCCTGGCAGTGAGAAAAGAGGACAGAGCATTTGGTCTAATTTCATACTGAAAAGCTGTGAGAGTTCTCTCTGTTTGGAAATATTGTGCTCTGTGCCCAGGGGGAAATGCGGGATAAAGGTGCCCAGAAGGAACTGTGGCTGGTTAGTGCCTTCTGAGGGCCTGGCAGGGCTGCAAAACCCACATATAGGCTCTTATTTTAGTCAGAAAACAACTCCAAGAAATTAGATTTTAGAATTTTAATTGTACAGGTGGAGAAAGTGTGGCTCAGAGAAGTAAACAAAGTGTCCTAAAGCCACACAGCTGGCAAGCAGCAGAGCCAGGGCTGAATTCAGGCTGTCTGCTGCCGATGCCCACACTAGGGTCACCTTCCAGTTCAGGGTTTCTCTCTGGATGTCAGAGTGAGGGCGGTGGAGATGCCTAACCCTTGGGTGAGACACCAGGCCTCAGGGCCCTGCTTCTCCCACGAATGGGACAAACTTTTGTATAGATAACGGGTTACCCTGGACCCAAGGCCAGTGGGAGGCAGCCTTGGGCAATGGAAATGCTACTGGTCCTGGATTGTCAGTCTGGCTTTGAATTCCAGCCCTGATGTTCACAGGCCGTGTGACGTCCAAGTAACTTGTCCTCTGCGGTTTTTTCCTCATCTATAAAACGAGGGGGTCGGTGAGGGTTAGGACTAGACATTGTTTTAACCAGCAAGAATCTTTTTTTAAAAATGGTTTTCTACCTCATGGACACCATGTTTTTAAAAAAATCTTATCTACCAACGTACTTTGTAATCGTGTATTCTTTCTCTCATTTTCGGTTAAACAATGAAGTGTAACTGTCTTAGATTGGGTTCCCTGAGGAACGGATTCTGAGTCGAGTATGCAGGACATTGGGGTGCGCTCCGGCAAGCCATCTGTGAGGAGGGAGGTGGGGAGGGAAGTGGCACAGGTGGATGGAGAGGTTGGACCACACTGCACTCACCACAAAGGCCTCAGCCATCCTCGGGCAGTGCTGAGCGGCAGGTGTGTCTCCCCTGGGTGGGGGGCCAGGCCCGTGTACCCCCACATCGACCAGGCAGGGCCAGCACCTTGCGCCAGGCAGCTCCTTCAGCTGGTGCAGTTCCTGGGGAGGGACTGAGCCGTGAACAGCAGCCGACACTCCCAGGGCTGGGGGCGTGAGGGCCTCTCTGCTGAAGGGGGTTGTAGGCAGTGCCCCCAGCGTCCACTACAATAACTGTGCCCCAAGGAGCAATAGACAGCAACAACCTTCAACCTGTAGAAGATGGACATGTAAGGCCTCACTGAAGGTATGTCTTAATTTTTATTAGATGTTTTGGAAGTAAAACTTGCTCATGAGCCCACAATTTTGCCTTCCCAGATCCTAGAGGTCCAGGACTCCAGGTTGAAAATGTAGTCCCTCCTTTCTAGCATTCTCTGAGGGTGTGGTTTTTATATCCTGGAAGCCCCAAGGAGATGCCACCACCAGGGAACAATGGTGGATTCCTCCAGCGAGCCTGCTTGTGTTCCCACGGCGCCTTTGGGAGAACGTACCTTCCTCTGGGCTGCCAGCCCTAGCCAGAGTGCATGGTGTGGGAGCAGAGACTGACTCAAGTTCAGCCCTGCTTATCACCTGGGGGGGCATCCTTGAGCAGGGCACCATCTGCACACCCGTCCATGGCGGCCCTGTCCTCCAATTGTCTTTTTCCTCCTGAGCCTCACTTTTCCCCCTTTCGAAGTCTTCTCTCCTCCCCATGCCTCCTGATTGTCAATGCATTCACCTCCCCAGAAGCCAGGGAGGACTCGGCGACTGCTAGGAATCTCACCTGAAGAAATCATGTAAGATATGGAGGATCCCTTATGCAAGAAGATGCTCGTCCCAATGTTGTTTATAAAAGTGACAGATTCAAACCATTCTAAATGGCAAACCGTAGGGGAATGGTGAATTATGGTGCATCAACAAAATGGACTATTATGCCACCATTAAAAATTACGTGTGCAGGAAATATCATGAAAACACGTTTATGGTTAATTAACAATGCAGACTACAAAATCATGTTATACAACCCAATCACAACAATGTGAAATAAGTAAACAGTTAAAGCCTGGGAGGAGAATCTGAACTGTTCATGGGCTGGGGTGGGTTGAGGCACCATGGTAGGAGGGTTGAGGCACCATGGTAGGAGGGTCTCAACCCTTTTTGTGAAATAAAACCCCATTTGCTGCTTGGTGAGCCTGTGGACTCCTTTGCAGCGTGTTTTTAAATGCATGAAATATAGAACATAGAATTTCAAAGGAAACCAATGATATTGAAATACCAGTATCAAAATATTAAAACGAATTTGCAATATAGTGGCGTGTATGCTTCTTTTGAACACCTTAAATAAGAAGATCTAGCAATAGGTTGAGTAACCACTAGACCCATAAAGGAGTGATGAATGCCAATAGTTTTTCAAAATACCTGCAAAAACTAAAACGTGATATGAAAATGCCTGAGATTTCTGTCAGTGACAGAGTTGCTTGTACAGCTAAGACCTCTGTGATCTGATGCTGTTCACCATGGATGCAAACGCTGCGTCCCAGTGAGAGCCTGCCAAACTTAGTATGTCATGTTCCTGTCCAAGTTCATGTGCCCTCTGAAGGATCCTCCAGGGGGTTCAGGGACCCTGATTTTTTTTTTTTTTAAAGATTTTATTTATTTTATTTTTTCCCCCCAAAGCCCCAGTGGATAGTTGTGTGTCGTAGCTGCACATCCTTCTAGTTGCTGTATGTGGGACTCGGCCTCAGGATGAACGGAGAAGTGGTGCCTCGATGCGCACCCGGGATCCGAACCCGGGCCGCCAGCATCACAGCGCGCGCACTTAACCACCAAGCCACAGGGCCGGCCCAGGGACCCTGATTTTAAAGCCCCTGCGTCAGAGTCTTTCTTCCTTCCTTCCTTCTTTTCTTTCTTTCTTACTTTTATTTCTTTCAGTTTCCAAATGTTATATAATAGACATGCATTACTTCTATAAGGTAAAATAATCCGGAACCTTAAAATTAAATAAGCCAGTGGACAAAGAAAATCTGATTCAGGCTTATGTGATCACTTGTGCTCTCAGGTGTCGTATCATCTAGTCCTCAGGTCGCTCTGTGAGGGAGATGCTATCAGGATAGCCATTTTGCACATGAAGACATTGAAGCCAAGAGAGGTTAAGAGACTTGTCCAAGGTCACACAGCCAGTAAATGATGGCGTCAGAATTTGAACGCGGGTCTGGCTTTGCAAGAGCCCAGTCTAACCCGTTAGACTCCACTGATCCTCACAGTCTACGGCTAGTGATGGGAGGGTCGAATGTTGTGTCTGTATGCTCGAGTGATTGCAGCCGCCGTGAGGTAACCTCAGTGTGAGTGTTTCGCTTGCGGGAGCACAGCTGCCTTTGATTAATGCTGTCTGGGCAGTTCTTGGGCAACCAACAGTACTCTGGCTCCGAATGAGAAAACTGAGGGTTTGTGGGAGCTGCAGGTCTGCTGCTGGCCTGACTAGGGACATTCTCCTTCCCCGGCGGCTCTATCGGTTCTGCTGTGGGCTTCAGGTAGAAGGCTTTCCTCTGAGCGTTTACATGGCAAGCCCTGGCTAAAATGGGGCCCAAGCAGAACAAAAGGGGCTGCAGGTCCAGTCGGGAAGCGTGGAGTGGGGGTCAGGAGGGTTCCTAAAGGGATGACAGATTCCCAAATTGCCTTCCTGCCGCCTGGGGGTGTGCCCTGGGCCAGGAGGAGAAGGCTTGGACAGTCAGTGGCCACTGGAGGGCAGCATCGAGTCAGGATTATTCAGGGGCTCCTGGTCTGGTTACTCCCAGGTGAGCGTGTGGCGTCTCCTCTCGGGGGAGGGGCTGCCCCTGCGCGACCACGATGCGGAGGGACGATCTCTGTAATAACTCTGAGAGATGTGCCCTTTTACGAAGGGGCAGTGTAACGTGGTGCTCACAAACCTGGACCCTGGAGTCACCCTCCGTGTGTCTAAATCCAGCTCTGTCATTTACGGGGTGTGTGGCTTTGGGCAACTTATTTAAGCTTTCTGGGCCTCAGTTTCTCCGCAGGCTTGATACAAAGGCTAAATGAATTACTACAAATTAGGCACTGTGTCAATTATCCATTGCTGCAAGCAAACCACCCCAGACAACAGCCGTTGATTTGCTCACGTCTCTGCAGTCGGGGCGGGGGCTCCGGGGAACAGCTCTTCTCCGTGTGATGCTGGCTGGGCAGTTCAGACACAGCTGCACGACCCGGGAGGTCTTCCTCAGACGTCTGGCACCTCAGCTGGGGCTGGCTGGGCCTCTCTCCAGCAGGGCAGTCAGAATGTCTTCACACGGGGGCTCAGGACTTCATGACAATGAGCAGGAGAGCTCCCAGCCTCTTAAGGCCTGGGCTAGGAGCTGGCGCGGCGTGACTTCCACAACATCCTAGGAGTCAAAGCAAGTTACGAGGCCAGCCCAGATTCAAGGAGAAGGGACATAGGCCCCACTTCTTGATGGGAGTAGTGACTTGCACTACAGCAGTGGGAGAAATTATTGGTGGCCCTCTCTGCAAACATTCCACCACAGGTGCCTGGCAGAGAGGACACCCGCTCTAAATGGTAGCTACCATCACAGCTGAGCAGACCGAGGCTGAGACACGACCGAGATTTTCCCAAGATCCCACAGCTGGTGAGGGCAGAGCTGGAATGTAAACCTGGGTCTTACTGAATCCAAAGCACATTAACTTACGACATCATCGTCATAAGCTGTGTACCCTTGGCCAAGTCATGTAACCTCTCTGAGCCTTATTTTCCTCATACGTTGTTGATGGAGATAATAAAGACAACTACCTCTTAGAATTACTGTGCAGACTAGATAAGGAAATGCCCAGGAAAGCATCTTCTAACCTAGGAAGCGTTATGGGAGCATGAATTATTTTGAGATATTGCTTTGAACATCATTCCTGCAGAATTTGTCTCCTGCTGGGAGAATCTGGAATCTGTTTACCTTCTTTGGCACGAGCAGTGAAACGAGAGTGGCTTGGGTGGATGACAGGAGGAGGCATACAGTGCTTAACTCACAAGCAATAGCCGTTTCCGAGTCTTTGGGAAGCAGCCATTGATGTGAATATTAATTACAAGCCACTCATCTGTTCATTAAGGAAACTCCCAAGAACCTCTTTATATGAGAGATGAATCTGGAGACAGGAAGCTGCTTTCTTTCCAAGGCTCTGGCCCTCTCCCTTCCCCAGGGCCGTCTGGGTCTTGTCCTGTCTCCTCTCGTGAGGCCCCAGAGCCCCCTTCTCGGTAAAGCATGCTGTGCCCTGAGTCCTTCTGCCCTCTGCAGCTCGGACGGACAGACAGCCTCAGCCCTGCGCAGTCTACCTGCGGTCTCCGCTTCCCGACTCCTCTCCATAGCCATTCCCCTCACGTGCCTGCTCTGCTCCAGCTGTGGGGACCAGAAGCTGTGCTTTTATTAAATTTGATCCCCATCAAAATTGCATTTGGTGGTTTTCCAAGTTATGACTGACTAATGAGCTCTTTGTGGAAGCTGTTTTCATTGCTTCGCTCAGAATCAGTGGTAGAATAGCCCCCGTTTTCTTGATGGTTTGGCCTCCTTTGGTTATTTCCCCACTTAAAAAAAAAAAAAAAAAGAGCAAGGATGTGCTTCCTGAGACATCTGAGAACTGATCACCAGCTTTAGAAAACCCTGAGAGTCCCAGGTTGTCAGCTCTGCAGACGTCTGCTTCTGCCTGCAGGAAAACCACCTCTCCTTGGGCTGGGGGCTGGGAGTGTGGGCTTGGGAGTCGAACTTTCTGGGTTCAAACTTTGGCCCTGCTATTCGCCAGCTATGTGATCTCAGGCAAGTTCATTGGGTTCTCTGAGCTCGGTTTCTTCATCTTTACAATAGGGAGGATGATGGGCTAGCCCAGTGGCACAGTGGTTAAGTTCAGTGTGCTCCGCTTTGGTGGCCTGGGTTTGTGGGTTCAGATCCTGGGTGTGGATCTACACCACTTATCAGCCATACTGTGGTGGCATCCCACATACAAAATAGAGGAGGATTGGCACAGATGTTAGCTCAGGGCTAATAATCTTCCTCAGCAAAAAAAAAAAAAAAAAAGAAGAAGAAGAAGAGGAGTATGTGCTTCAGAGGTCTGCTGTGAAGGTCCACAAGGTCATACCTGCATAAGCCCCGCCATGGGGTGTGCCCTCAACCACACTGACAGCAGGTGTTTGATTCTGAGTGTAAAGGGAGATACTGTGAAAGAATGTAGGTGTGTAGAAATCTCTAAAGGGCTATACAAAAATTGGTTTTTATTACTATGAAGAATAATTAGCTGTACAGCCGTGGGTGAGTCACTATCTTTCTGGACATCTGGATGAGATATTGGCTGCAAACTCAGGTGCCTTCAGGAGCCAGGGATGTACTGGAAATAAGTAAAGTGGACTCAATAGGAGAAATGTTATCTTAATAGGTACTATGGTTTAAAAACAGTGCACTGGGGGCAAGGGTCCAAAGTTAAATAAGTTTGGGACACTCTGGCTTAAACAAAATTGAGCCGGTCTCTCCATGCAGGACTCCTCAGAGCCTTTAAAATGCCCACCTGCACAGTGAGTTTCTAAGGGAAGGAGAGCATAGTGTGTGGTGTTTTCCATACTTCTCTGACCACAGACCCCTTTTCCCACTAAGACTAGTGTTCTCCTGATGCCCCTGGCCAATTCTTGGGTTGATGATCTCAACCATCCCTCCAATTCTGAAGTTCAGCCTTCAATTCCGTTTGGGTCACTTCTGTTAGAAAGAAGAATTTCTGATAAATGATAAAAGACAGAAAGTGTGATTTTTTTCCCTTTAATTGTTGATTTTCACCAAAATTACAGCTAATTCCATACATAAGACGGTATAACTTGGTATGCTCAGCTGTCGGTGAAACATGCCTGCGTGTAGATGCTCCTTCCCAAGCTGAGCGTTCATTAGAGAGGGTGAAGGGGAGTGGAGTGGGAGGCCAGGCAAGGGGGCAGTGCTGGGTCCATCAGTTATTTAGGAAAAACCAGGAAATTGTCTGGGCCTAGAATTTGCTGGGCCCAAACTTGGCCTGACGTGTGAGGTTCAGAAGGTCATCTGAGGCTGGGCGTTGCTTTCATCAGCTCTAAGACCTTGAATGAATCTCTCCCCTTCCCAGGAGGGCAAGACACCATCAGGGGACATTTTATGGGCGCCTGCTTTTACCAGGCATCCACAAGTGACTTAATCATCTTCATCAATCTGTTTAATTTAGATTTATGTTGGGGGAGTCCCTGAGATCTCAGTTAAATTTCCATGCACCCCAAATTCCATAGTCTGTGGCTAGCTAACGCCCTTCCCGAGGTTTCTGCTTCTTATACCTCTTGGGCACTGAGTTCCTTGAGTGGGACCTCTGCCCTGCACCCGCGTTGAGCCACCTTGGGTCTCAAAGAGGTTAAGTGACTTGGCCAAGATCCCACAGCCTCTAAGCCTGGCTGATGCAAGTTCAGCCCTGAGCGCCACCTAACCGGAGAGCCCTCTCCGCTGCCCCAGGCTGCCACCTCTGGGGGAGGAATGGGGGCTTCTGGAGATGTGAGCTGAGATCTCTGACACGTCTCCACTCCAGTCTCCCCTTCCCTCCTGCCCTCAAGCTGGGTCTGAGGGCCACCCCATCCAGAGATGCAAGCCTCCAGCCTCCAAAGGAGATAGGCTAGTGCCTTCATATTGGTTTCATTTACTCGTCCAACCCTTTCCCTGACAGTGGTAATATTATACCCACTTTACAGATATCCTTATAGAGGTTAATCACTAAAAATAACAAAAACCACCCCAACAGCTGACATTTGTGGAGCTCTGATTGTGTGCCAAGCATTATCTACATTGTTTCCTGCATCTTCACAAAGGCCTTTATAGGAAATACAGCGCCTCCTTGTGGGGAGACCTATCATGACAGCGACCAAGTCATAAGGCCCAACCCCCAACCCTTTGGAGCCAAATCCCTTCTTGGATGGTGGCAAGGCTTTTACAATCAGAGTGGCCCCTGGGGCCTCCCCACAAGCTTTCGGGACATCTCTGGGGCCCCAAGCGTCCTTTAAGGCAAGACAAAACCACCCTCTTTGAGACATGGGCTGGATCTTCACTTTGCCTCTTTGACCCTTGCTGAGTTCTTTTTTTCTTTTCCAATTCCAAGTTTTGGTGGCCCGGGAGCTTGGGTAGGGCTTGGGCACTACATCAGCAACGGGGAGAATTCTAAGATGTTTGACTCAGGATTAAGTAGCCAGCAAGACAGGGCTGCTTCTTAAGTTGCCACTCAGACCCAACCATACGCATGGGTGGTGGGATTGATACGGTGTCAAGGAATCACTGGCCATCCATCTCAGCTTATGAGTTTGCCCCGGATCCTGAAATAATATCATCCTTAAAACCTGGAGTAGGCCTTGCTAAGATGTCTTACCTACCTGGGGAAGGTATTAACAACGTTAACAGCAAAGCCTAGTCAACTGAACATCTGGACCCATCAGAGAGCAGAAATAGAGACACTGGATAGTGAGGTTTGATTACTGTGAGAACTGGCATGGAGCTAAAAGAAATACAAAGGTTTGAAGTCTGGGTACATAGAATTTTCAAAATGTTGAGAAGATCTCAAGTCTTCTCATTGCTTGGATGGATAAACCAAGACCAGGAGAAGAAGTGACTTTTCCAAGACCACCCAATTGTCAGGGCAGGGCCCCACCAGCTCTCTGTCATTCCCCAGTCTCTCCCATCAGGGGCAGCTCTGGTGGGGCGCCCAGCTGGGGGCCAGGATTCGAGTCAGAGCCCCATCACAGTCTGGGTAGATTTAGTGGATAAACTTGAGGCTGACGGTGGAATTCAGTCATGGTCCCCTTTTGAGGCAGAGGGACCTTTATAGACCAGAGACCATTTTCCTGCCCATAACAACTGAAAGTGAAAGTGACCACATTGGTTGGTATTTGAGCCCTTGGATGGGGTGCAGCTTGCGTCCTGCAGGACATCGTGAAGGAGAATCCATGGACCAGCTGCTCAGAATTCACCCGTGTGTGTTAAAATCAGATTCCTGGGCTTTACCCAAGACCCACCGAATCCAGATCTGTGGGGACAAAGCCCTGGAACCCGCATTTCGACCTGCATCCCAGGTGATTCATGTGTACCCTGAAGTCACAGGCTCAAACCCCGGCTCTGCCAGTGACTGAATGCATGACTAGCACGCCTGAGCTTCGGGCTCCTCGTATGTAGCGTGGGGAGAATAACAATAAGGACCTCACAGGGTCACCTCACAGGGTTACACAGGGCGAGAAGCTCAGCACCTTGCGAGCGCTCCATAAATATTAGCTGCTACTGTGATATCACTCTTTAGAGACAGTCCCTGTTGGCGGCTGTCCACATGGAGGCCACATGGCGGCCCTGGGGCCCCAGGAGCCAGTCTGCCACCCGTCCCACCCCTCCCAGGGGTCGCGCTGGGGTAAGAAGTCTGGCTCCCCACTCCGTGGCAGGAGTCCTGGTGGATGCAATGACAATGGCCACCTGCAGGGGGAGGCAAACACACACATTTGGGAGCACAGCCCACAATCCTTGAGGGAGGGTGCTGTCCACAGGGAAGGGGTTGAGGCTGGGATCGGCCTTTGTTCTGGACTCTTCCTCCACCGTGGAGAGGAAGATATGGGGATGTTCACAAGACGGGGTGCTGCTCTTCTTCTCATTGCTCGAAAGTGAGAATCTGAGCTGGCTTGACGCTGGTCTCTTCCCTGAAGCCTCAGAACGTGCCTCATTAGCGTTGATTTTATTCTCACCACCCAGTCTGGCCCTGGCAGGCCCTCCGCAGAGTGCCGGCTGCGGCGCCTTTCTAAGGAGACTCTTGGCAGAGCTGAGATCCAGGCCTCATGTTCTTTTTCCATCTCAAGGAGCAGACCTGGGGCGGGATGGGGTGGGGTGGGGGGACGTTCACCAGACTTAGCAAACTTTCTTCACCTTGGACTGGGGATGAGGGGTAGGGTGCGGGCATGAGAGTGTACAGACCTGCCCTCTGATCCTGAGCCGAGAGGCAGTGCCCTTGGTGTCATTCCCTATGAATCAGGAGATGAGGAAGCCAACCACCATTGCTGAGCACCTATGGTGTGCTATTCTGTACCTCATGAGCATTCCACAGAGATGGAACCTGAGGCTCAGAGAGGTCAGGTGACCTGCCCAGGGCCACACAGCTAGTGAGCAAAGATAATAATGCCATGTACCAACAATTGAGAGCCTAATACATTGCGGGCTTGATGGTGATCCCACCATGTGTGCTCAATTCTACAACAACCAAATCTGTAAACCCCAGTGTCTGACCCTGAAGCCCATGCCTTTCCCTTGACTCCACACTGACTCAAAACCCTTCGATGGACTGCTTTCCTGTTTCCCCAATCTTTCAAATTATTAAAATTCCCATTTGTCCCACAACTAAAAGTCCCCTCTTCTCTCTTCATCCAAGAGACTCTGGTGAGAGCTGTGGTAGTGGCTTAATCATATTCCAATGTTGGATTTGCTTGTAATTCCCAGTCTTGAAAGCACCAATCCTTTGCTCAGCTCTGCTGCTGGCAGCCCACGAGTCAGAGCATCATGAAGAGGGGCGAGGCCCCCTCCCTTCTCCACCCTTTCGTGGCTCTCTGGCATAGGCTCAAACTGGATTTATTTTCCTACAGTGATAAATTGACAGCCCTCCTTTTTTTCACAGAAGTTAATGCCAGTAAAATCACTGCCTCTGTCCACTCTCTGCTTTGAACACACCGTTAAAATAACCCGTGTCTGTATGCAGACACGTACACCCTTGCGTGCACCCAATGGGACGGGCTTTTCAAAGGTGCTGTGATGCAATATACACAACACTGTGAAGACATCTCGGTTTTCCTCCCAGCTGTCTCTCCATCTACTGACACAACACCAGATGTGGCTGATGTCTAATGCCAGCAGGAGGGAGAGAACTTGTGGCTTCATGTTTCTCCTCCTGGAGCACTGGGCTTGCTCCAGTTCACACTGGGGAATTCTGACGTATGTGGGTCATGGATGCTACTTTGAGATATTCTGCAGGACACTGGGCTCCATCCCCACCTAATGGCTAATCAAGGTGATCATTTTAATTGACCGTTGCTAGAGGCAGGAAAGTGCACTCTGGTCTGTAAAGCTCTCTCTGAATCAAAAGGGGATCAGTCTGAATTCCACCGTCAGCCTCAAGTTTATCCATGAACTTGAGTTCTGCGAACTCAATGATGAGTCTCTTCCTGTCACTTTGGCAGCTGCCCCCATGCTTGAGAGACAGGGAGCCCAAACAGCTTGTGACAAATGGCCTACTTGGTATTGCTTGGGGACTCGGGTATTTCAGAGCTGCTGGCTGTGTAGGAAGCTCATGTGGTTGAGAGGACGAAGAGCAGGAGGAATCCATTGAGCACCAGACGTCATCCCGGGCTCACTCCATCCTCACAGCCACGTCGTGAAGATATTGTATAGGCTCCGTCTACGCTAGGATCCAGGGGAACTGAGCCTGGAGAGGTGTAGTGACTGGTCCATGGTCGTCCAAATAGCACGGAAGTGTTCTGGGAGCAAATCCACGCATTTGCACGCTCGCCTGTGAGAGAGAATTTCCCAGTATCACAGAGCACCTGTACTTGTTTTACGGAAAGGCGTCTACACTGCCTGTGGCTGTCATTTCTGCAGGCAGTGAGAATGCCGTCCTAGCGAGGGAACTCTACATCAGACCAGAGACTGGACGACGGAAGGTCGTTTCCGTAATATTTATCCCTGCAGAGTAAATATTTCTGTCTCCGTCGTAGTCCAAGTTTCCCTGTTGACAGCTCCGTAGACACTTCTTTTTCTCTTCTCTTGAACTTGGGCCATTGCTGCGGACAGGAGGCCAGGCACCACTGGTTCTTTTCACTTTTGACTGTGGCCTTCTTGCGGCCAAAGGAAGAAAGGCCGGCGAGTGACCGGCAGGGCGAGGCCTGGAGGCCGGGGCTGAGGTTGGGTCCTCGATGGTGATCGCGCCGACGCCTCACCCACCAGAGAGCAAAGCAGGGGCTCTCCGTGGTTTTGGGCTAAGGTATCCGGTTCCCTGACATCGCCTTCCAGACTTATTCTACAAGGTTCTCACATCTTGTCCCTCCTCTCTTTTCTCCCCGGCACCTCTCTTTTCTTCCCGGCACCTCTCCGAGAGGTTGAATAACTTGCCCAAGGTCAGGGAACTAGTAAGTTCTGGCTTTCTGCCTCCCCCCACGGTGGGCTTCCCCACTGCTCTGTAATTGTCCGGCCCCTGTGAGCCAGGCCTGCTTTGTCCCCAGGCTCATCTCTCAGGCCTCTCACTACGGCCCTAGTGCTCTGGCCCAGCCCTTTATCTCAGGCCCTCCGACATACATGTTCTTCCCTGTCGTCAGACCTTTGCACGGCCATTCCTGCTGCCTGGGGCTCTTTTTGCACTTTATCCTCTCTCAAAAAAACGTCCTCAGGGAACCCACTCACAGTCGTGCTCAGCTTAAAGGTCCCTCTTTGAGGAGTCTCCCGTCACTGCTGCCCCGCTCACCCGCGCACACAGCCTGCCCCCCACTTCCGCCTGGTTATGGGCTCCCTGCACCCCATCCCGACACTGACCACACTGCAGTGTAATTTCTCATTTTGTTTCTGTGTCCCCCAACTGTGCGCTCCCTGAGGGCAGGGCCTCCTCACGGCCGCAGCCCCAGCAGCTGATGCAGCCTGTCTCACAGCGGGTGCTCGGTAAATGCCGAGTGGATGAGGGTGTGGGCGAGCCAGTGAGGGAATAAGTGCGTGCCTGTGCCCGTGTGCCCCCGTGGTCCCTTGCCCTGGCACGCCCTCCTCCACACCTCAGCACATGTCACAGCCACGTTCTTCCTTCGAGCATCACTTCTCTGAAGCCCAGGAGGCCACCAGCTCTGTCTTTGGGGGCTCAAACGTCTGTGGGCTCAGCCAAGGACACCTTGTCAGGAGAGTGTCAGTAGAAATGTGCTCCAGTGCCGGGATCCCCGAGAGAAGCTCGGGACACGGGCCATGGGGCCGTGGAGTGGACGGGAAGGCAGAGAGGGCACTGGAGGAGAATCCGGAGCAGGGTGAGGGGGATGGAGGTGTGGGTGCATCCAGGGCCCAGTTCTGGGTTGTGTTTGTGGTCCTGGGGGTCCGGGTCACAGAGTGGATCTTTAAAGTGGCAATAGCCAACTGATCCGGAAGTCTGGAGCATAAGAGGATCTCTCATTGAACACTGACTGTGTGTCAGATCCTGCAAAGCTCTTCCCCTACTTGATCTCAGTTACTTCTTACAAAAGCACCTCCCAGGTGGGCCTGCTCCCTGTTCCTGTGTCACCTGATGAGGGAACAGAGGAGCAGAGAGGGCGAGCGCTAGCCCAAGGTCAGGGGTACGTTGGGCAGAGCCAGGTCTCAGAACCCAAGTCTGCGCTGTGACGATCTCCCCACCCCCAGCCACACCCTGGGAATGTACAGGAGAGGCCCCTCTGTAATTCCAATCTAAGTAGATCTGATTAGGAGAAATGGAGTTGAGCTGAAGTCATTAACTTTCATCTCAGACGCTCTGCTGGGGTCCCCTGCGTGCCTTCTATTTGACAGGCAGCGCTGGGGGAAAGCAAGGCTCCAGTTCACCTGACACATGGCGTTTCGGATGCTGAGCAAGGCGTCCTTGGGCTCTGCGGTTCAAAGAAGTCAAACGGTCTCAGCTTCTACATAGTTGTGAAATTAATGGTTATCCATGGATGATGGAATTCGGGGTGACTTTTCTTCTTTTTTTGTACTTTTAAAATTTATGAGTGAAGTCTTCATAATCAAAGAAAAACATCTGTAATAATAAATGAATAAATAAACAAATAAACTTGCAAGATGCCAAGGAGTTGTCATATCTCCCTGCCCCTGCTCAGGCATTTCTCCCAGCCTGGAATGCTCTCCCCTTCTGTGGGATAAGAAGAAATAGATTTGCTCTTGGTCCCTGGTTCCTGGCACAAAGCTCCTAAACCCTTGGAATTTCCTGATTGAAGTGTCTTTTGTTATTCATAAGGAGCCCCTCTTCACCACACCTGAGTTTATGTTAATGAGGTGACAGCGCAAGTTCCCTAGACAGCCTCAGGATGGGGCTGGTCACCAGAAAGACCTAGCAATTAGAGGGTTGGAATTTTCGGCTCCACCCCTGACCTCTGAGAAGGGAGGTGGGGGACTGCAGATTAAGCTCTATGAAAACTCTGGAACGACAAGATCTGATGAGCTTCTGGGGTGAATGTATCCACATGCCAGGAGGGTGGTGCACCCTGATTCTACAGGGACAAACACTCCTGTGCTCCGGAGCCTTCTGGACCTCACCCTAAATACCACTTCATCTGGCTGATCATCTGTATCCTTTATAACAAACTGGTAAATGTTTCTCTGAGTTCTGTGAGTCGCTCTAGCAAATTAATCGAACCTGAGGAGGGGGTCGTGGGAGCCTCCAATTTATACCCAGTAGGTAGGAAGCACAGGTGACAACCTGAACTTGCGATTGGCGTCTGAAGCGGGGGCAGTCTTGTGGGACCGAGTCCTTACCCTGTGGGATCTGATACTATCTGATGGGATATCTGATGCTGTCTCCAGGTAGCTAGTGTCAGAATTGAGTTAAATTGGTGGGACAGACAGTGTCTGGCACACAGGACAAGCCCATATATATTGTTTGGGTGAATAAAGGATATGCTCACATCCGATTTTGAATCTCCATCTCCATCTATCCCGTGGTCCCTCTGTGTCACACTGAGGAAGCTGTTTCTCCTCCACAGGCCTGAGAGCTAGTGAAATGCTTATTTCTGTGGCCCCACAGCACAGAACCTGGCACAGGACAGGCCTCAGTGAATGACTATTGGGAACTTGAAGACAAGGAGTCAGGCTCGCTTTACCCCAGGATGCACAGGGCCACATCTCTTCCCTTCCCTGGGGAAAGAGCTGGGCTGCAGGAACTGATGCAGTGCCTGTGCTTCCTGGGGAGAAAGAACTGCCCCTAACCACCCCAGGAAGAGAGTTATGAAGTGAAATGGCTCAAAGCGATGGACCCACTATCCCAGATTTGCTGCTTTATAAGGAAGGAAAATTCAAAAGCACAACAAGGTCTACTTAAAGGTAAACTTTGAGACATCAAGATGATTTTCCCCTTGGATTCTTCCTGGCTGCTGCTCTCACCTGGGCCTGCCTCCCAGGCTGCGGAATGACTCCTGGTAGATGTCAGGTGGAAATCTGCATCCCTTTGTTCCTTCCCTGTCAGCTCGTGGGCCAGCATTTGGTTTGTGAAATATGTGTATTGTTGAAGTTGGGGGGATAATGGGAGCAGGATTCTGGATCTGGAGAGGCTGAGTGACATGGATCTTGGGCTCCAGGGTTGAAGATACAGGTTCAAACCTTATCTCTGCTCTGCCCTGGCTGTGTCCTTGGGCAAGTGACTTAACATCCTGACCCCCAATTTCCTCATTTCTAAGGTGGGGATGGTGATGGTGATGATGGTATCTACCTCACAGGGGTCAGGGAGATTAAATGTAGAACACTTAGCACAAAACTCTTGGGATAAAACACAGAGGTGAATCTCCATGACCTTATTTTGGCAAAGGATTGCTAGATATGAGACCAAAAGCATAAGCAACGAAAGAAAAAATAGATATATTGGACTTTATCAAAATTACAAACTTTTGTATATCAAAGGATAACCTACCAAATGGGAGAAAATATTTGCAAACCTTATATCTGACAAAGGTCTAATATACAAGAATATATAAAGAACTTCAACAGAATACATCGAGAGCTCAACAGTAAGAAGATAAACAACCCAATTAAAAAGGCAAAGGACTTGAATAGATGTTTCTCCAAAGAAGATATAGAAACAGTCAAGAAGCACATGAAAAGATACTTAGCATCATTACTCATTAGGGAAATGCAAATCAAAACCACAATGAGATACCATTCACACACACTCAGATGGCCATACTTTAAAAATGGAAAATAACGAGCGTTAGCGAGGATGTGAAGAAATTGGAACCCTCGTCTATTGCTGGTGGGAATGTAAAATTGTGCACTGCTGTGGAAAACAGTTTGACAGTTTCTCAAAAAGTTGATCATAGAATTACCATATGACCCAGCAATTTCACACTAGGTGGATACCCAAAAGAACTGAAAACAAGTGTTCAAAAGAAAAACTTGTATGTTCATAGCAGTACTATTCACAATAGCCAAAAGGTAGAAACAACCCCAAGTCCATCAACCAATGAGTAGATAAGATGTGTTATATCCATACAATGGAATATCATTCACATAAAAAGGAATGAAGTACTGATACACGCTACAACATGGGTGAACCTTGAAAACATGTCAAGTGAAAGAAGCCAGATACAAAAGGTCACACATTGTGTGATTCCACTTATATGAAACAGCCAGAATAGGCAAATCCATGGGAGAAAGGAAGCAGATTAGTAGTTGCCAGGGGCTGGGGGAGAGGAGAATGGTGAGTGACTCCTTAATGGGTACGAGGTTTCCTTTTGGGGTGACAAAACTGTTCTGGAACTAGATAGAAGTGATGGTTGCACAATATTGTGAATGTACTAAGTACCACTAAATTGCACACTTTAAAATGATTACTTTTATGTTGCGTAAATTTTACCTCCCTTTAAACAACACACATAGCGCAGAGAAGGCAGTCAGTAAATGGCGCCTTTGTCATCACCCATTGTTGACGTGTCCTCTTCCCACTAGAAATCAGGTTTCCCCGAGGCTGAATGATAAGGTGTGTCGGGAAGTTACAAAACAGGAAGTGCAGAGACGGAAGGCCGAAAGACAGGAGAGAGCCGGCCACAGGTTTGGTCTTTCCCGACCCCCCCTCCGAGCACTCACCGGGTTAGGGTCACCTTATGCCAGAGGCCTGGCAGGCAGAGACACCACCCCTCACTGCCTGTGGTGGGACCGCAGGGGCGACCCTGGCAGACACGAGGGGATGCAGATGGGCAGAGGGTCCTGGTCCGAGCCGTGGATTTGGGTGCTCTGGCTGCACCTCCTGCTGCCCAGCAGCGTGCCGGCTCACCCCGCTGCTGCCTTCTGTGCATAAATTGTAGACTCCTAGCGGCGTGCTCTGGGGCTTAGGTCAGGGTTCAGGGGCTATGTCCCTGAACCCTAAGATCGTGGACCAGAAGAGACCATAGAGCCTTCCATCTCCTCTTATTTTGCAGATGGGGAAACTGAGGCTTGGGGCAGTGGCACCAGCTTGTCATAGTCCTTGCTCAGCCACTGTCCTCTGCAATGGAGATGGGAATGTGAGGTCACTCCTTGGCGGTAGTCGTCCAGCTACAATGTTTTCTTTTTTAAGATTTTTATCTTTGACAAAAGACTAAGCGGGTCAAACCATGAGGCAGCAGCTCTGCAGTGTTCGCTGTGGGGGAGCAGCCTCGCCCTGGGGGAAGCACAGGAAAGCTTGCAGCCCAGGGCGACTCCCTCCTGCCAAGAACAACAGTCACCTCCCTGCTTGGGGTAGTTAGTGTGGCGGTCGGTCAGCACGCAGATGCCAGAGCCCAGCAGATGCCAGAGCCCAGCAGATGCCAGAGCCCAGCCGTCTGCGTCTGGACCCAGCTCGTCCGCTGAGGAGCTGTGGCAGTTTGGTTAAGTCTTAGTCTCTCCGTGCCTCAGTTTCTTCATCTGTGGAGTGGAATAGTTATGGTGTACATCAAAGCTTCCAGAACTGTGCCTGGCACGTGGTAGGGGCTTAATAAATGACAGTGATTGTATTGTAATTCCTATTGCTGATATTAATTAGTATGCTCACCTGTGGAAACCTAGGTTAACATGCTGAAGCTTGCGAAGGAGAACTTCCCAGAAGCAGCAAAGTAGCAAACCAACAAGGGACAACATTGTTCCTTTGAAACACTGCCCACAAATTGCATTTTTACAGAATCTAATTTCCGCATTGACTTCCTGTTGGGCAAAAGCTTGGTCTTTGAAATCTAGTGAGGCCTGCGCCTCGGCGGTGGTGGGTGAGCTCAGGAGGCACCGCCGTCCCTTCTGGGTGAGCACTCGCTGTTTCCTCTGTCTGGAAGGTCACCCCACCCCCAGACACCTACAGGGCTGCCTCCATGGCTTCTTTCCCTTTGCTTCGCACAAGTCCCCATCTCAGGCCGTCCCTGGGCCCCCTCTCCCACATTCCAGCGCCCCCTGCTCCCTCCCCTTCCCATCCACCTCCTCAGCTTTATATCTCCCTTCTTAGCCCATGACCCGACACACCTTGTCATTTATTTCCTTATGTTGACTGTCCCCTCTTCTTCCCCAGCCCCAAGCTGGGAGGGAAGGGCTTTGAGGGCGGGATTTTGGCCACTTGGTTCACTGTCTTTTCTCCGGTGCCCAGAGTAGGCCAGGCACAGAGCACGAGCCCCTGACTATTTGTTGTACGTATGAGTCCACAGGTGGGAAGCAGGATTTGCGGGCAGGTTCTGAATTTAGAACTCACCTGATACAGGAGCGCTCCGCAGAGAAAACCAATCTTCACTGTGCTCTCCCTCGGGGCCCACCTTGGGCGGTAGCCTCATGGATGTGAACGTTGGGGCTCAGAGAGATTAAGAAACTTATCTGTCACACGGTTTATGGGTGACAGAGCCTAAGACCGTGCCCTCCCCTCCTGGTCAGAAAGCAACGCCTTCGCCTCCCCTGCCCCCTGGCCCATGGAGTGGGCCTCCCTGGGTGGTTTCTGAGCTGGCTGCTTCTCGGGGCCAGAAGGCCCATCCCTCCTCACCTGCCCGTGTGTGTAGGCGGCTCTTGGCATGAGCACTGAGTCAGGCGGCCCAACAGCTTTCAGCACTCGGAGGTGGCAGGCTAATTAACGGCTCCAGAACAGCCCGTGGATGCGCTGGGGATTGTTGGCAAGGTCTGCTGAGAGCCACGGCCTGGAACAGGGCTCCCTCCACCTCCGTCCCTGGGAGAGCCGGTGCAGGGCAGGGCCAAGAAAGCCATCATGATAGTGTGGATGGTGTTTTCTATCACAGGAAGATACTAGACAAGAGTTAGAAAGACCTGGGTTCTGATCCTGGCTCTGCCACGAACTAGTTGTGTGACATGGAGTAAGCTGACTGAATCCCCTGCTTAGAGAATCTCGGCAGCAATCAGTGCATCCCGCCCAAACTTGTGGGGCATGATCGGCGAGACAATAGATGCCACGTGCTTTTCCCAGGTGCAAAGTAAATGGTAGCTATGTTATGTCTATTCTTTATGAGCTGCAGTCTCCGCATCTGTAAGATGAGAGGGTTCATGCAGTAGACCAGGCCTGGCACACAGTAGGGGCTGAATGAAGCTTCCCCTCCCTCTTCTCCTTCCCTTCTCAGCATCGAGGTCCAGGCCCTGTTGTGCCTGGGGTGCAACGCCCCTGGCATTGCCCTGGAGGTTTTCTGTGGGCTCCTGGTTAATGAGCCAGCCTCCCAGTGAGCAGGGCTGGGCCTGGGGTGGGCATTTTGGAGCTATTGTGTTAGAAGCCCCCTCCCTCCTCCCTCCCTCCCTCTTTCCTTCCTTCCCTCCTCCCTTCCCTCCTCCTTCTTTCCTTCCTTCCATCCAATTCATCTTTATTGAGTACCTACTAAGTGTCAGGCACTGTGCTAGGCACTGTGAACACAGCTGTGAGCAAGACAGGATCCCTGCTATCATGGAGCTTAGGTCTAGTAGGAGTCAGGTGGGGAGAAAGAAAATAAACAGTATACAAGAATATAAAATAAGCACAATGAAAGCAGAAAATAGAATCATCTAGTGGGAAGTGATGGAGGGAGGTAGTAAAGCTACTTTAAATGGGGAGCCAGGAAGACCATCACTAAGGAAGCAACATTTGAATTAAGGAGTGAAAGATCAGGATAGGTCAACCATGCTCAACATTGGGAGAAGGGGTTTCAGGCTGCAGGAACAGCACATGCAAAGGCCCTGAGGTGGGATGGAGCTTAACTAGAGCCCCTGCACTTTTTTTTCCTGGTGAGGAAGATGGTCCCTGAGCTAACATCTGTTGCCAATCTTCCTCTCTTTTATTTATTTATTTATTTTTGTTTGAGGAAGATGGTCCCTGAGCTAACATCTGTGCCAATCTTGCTCTGCTTTGTATATGGGACGCTGCCACAGCATGGCTTGATGAGCGGTGTGTAGGTCCGTGCCTGGGATCTGAACCTGAGAAACCCGGGCCACTGAAGTGAAGCGTGTGAACTTAACCACTATGCCACCAGGCCAGCCCCAACCCCTATGCCTGCACTTTTTAGTGGGTACAGTGGACCCCAAAATGCAGCCACAGCTCTGCTCCTGCAGCGTAGGCAAGGCAAGTGGGTTCCAGCTTCAAGAGTTGGCTGCACTAAGATCCTGGGTGCTCCCAGGTGCATGTCCTTTCTGCAGTTAATTTGCTGCACCCGGTAGAGGTTAATCGTGTCCATGTTCCTCAGGGCACATGCCAAAGCTGGCCCTCCTCACAGACGCTGGTTTAAATTAGAGGGCTTGTCTGCTGCAGGCTAGATTTGACAGTGGTTAATTCCAAACTGGTCCTATTTCTGAGCCCTCCTGTTGGGCAGGCGGAAGAACGCTGGGCTAGGCTGCATCCGGCACAGGTTGGGGGAGATGCCTGGTCCTTCCAGTCCAGTGAGAGGCAAGTCAACCCCACTAGCCTTCCTGCTAAACCTGTCTGGGCTCCCTGCCGCAGCCAGAATGCCAGCCAGACCCGCCGGTCTCCCATTCGAGGCACTCCAGCCCGGCCCCGCCTCCCTCCTGACTCCTCCCTCATGCACACGCTCCTGCACGTGCACGCGTTTGTCTGCCTCGCCTTTGTCCCCACAGGGGAGGGGAGGTTCTACTCCTTCCAGACTCTGCTCAAACTGCTCCTAGAGAGGCCTTCTCAGCCTCCTGGGGGAATTCTCCTTTCCTTCCTCATCCTCTTGTTTCCTCGTAAGCCTGTTCAGGCATTGGTTGTAGTGTGAGTTGTGTTGGGGAGACTGGGTTCCAAGCACAGTGTGAGCTCTTTGAGGACAGGGGTCCAGGTCTGCACCTCTGCAGCCCCAGGGCCCGGCACAGGCTTGCAGGCATTCGTTCAGCAAATGTTTATTGAGGGTCCACTCTGTTCCAGCTCCACGAGAGGCTAAGAGGAAACAGCTGTGGGCAAGGCCTGTCCCTGCTCTTAGGTTGCCCCTGGCCTCATGCAGGTGACAGACCATGAGGAGACCACAGTAACACAGAGGGCTGAGCTGATGGGGGTGCAGACTCTAATGGGGGGTGCCTCGTTGAGCCTAGGGTGGTCCAGGAAGACTTCTCAGAGGAAGTGACAACTAAGACACATAGACTGAGGACACTGAGGCTAGGGGGAGTAAAACAGCTGGCCAAGATCTCACATCTAGCACATGGCAGAGCGAGCTCTCGAATCCGGGTCTACATCCATGCCCTGTGCACACGGTCATCTGTGGAGTGGGTTCCCCTCCATCTACACACCCCCAAGTCAGCACACTCGTTTCGGATCCTGCCTCAGAGAGTAAAGAGGAAAAGGATCAGACTCACTTGGCCAGAACCTGGGCAGCCTTGCCACTTTCTGCAAAATCTTCTCTTTTGAAGCCACGTCAGACTTTTGAAGACTCACCAGTCCTTGGAGTGACAGAGACTGTCAGCAGAATCCGTGGCCAGTGAGCAGGCTTCCCACCAGGGCATTGGAGGACAGCTTTCTTCTTACTCATGGTTGCTTTTTTTCTTGTTTCAAAAATAATGCATACTAATTGTAGAAAATTTGGGGAGAAAATACAAATCACCCATAATTCCACTACCCAGAAATAACCATTCTTAACAATTTGATGTATTGAGATAGTTATTTTGGGATATTATTTAGAAATTGCTGCAATATATAATTACTGCTTATTAATTTATACAAATACATGAATATGATTAACTTGTATATATTTAGCTTGTTGTAAAGACTTGCACACTCTAGTGCCTGGAAATCTCAAAGGAAGAGAGGAGAGGGAAAGCACTAGCTTTTATTGAGAACCTACTATGTGCCTGGCTATAATGAACACTCCTTGTATTGATAATGCAAGAACCAAACTTACGTGATAAAGCAAACATTACCTCATTTATCCTGATGATGACCCATCAGATGGTTATTGTTCTTATTTCCATTTTACAGGTGAAAAAACAACAACAAAAAATGAGGCAGGAGCAGTAAATCCAGTCACCAAGAGCACAGAGCTAGGACACAGTGGGCCTGGGGTTGAACTCCTGGTCTGTCCTGTGGTTTCCACAGCCTTAGCTGAGGCCTCAGAGCAGCACACCTGTTGCCCTTGGAGATGACCAAGTGTAGATGGCTGATGGCCTGTCCACTGGGCTTTCCCATCCTTTCTTTATCAGGCCCTCCAATGGGCCCAACCCTGGGCCAGCCACGGGGGGGGACTCACAAGGAGCAGGCCTATCCCTGTTCTCAGGATGCTCCTCTGGTCACTGCATGACCTCAACCCTCAGAGGAGGGCAAGGGCTGCAGAGCATCAGCGAGGAGCTGTGGCAGTTGCTGCATTTGAAAGAAAGGAGTAGGGTCTGCGGTTGTGGAGTCCGCAGAAGGTACCCTGCCTGGCTGCCTGACATAAGGCCTCCCAGAGCACACCCCTGGTCGTGATTAGAGCAGCCCAAGGCTGACCCTCGGCTTGTGGGGCTCAGAAGCTGACATACCAACCGCCTCCCAGAAACCAGTCGATACACCGGACATGAAGGCGTTGATTTGCAGGGTGTTGCAGGCTGTCTTCTCCAGGTTGAGACGAGACAAGAGGTGTCAGTGGCTTCCCAGGGAGTAATGCCTTGAAAAGAAAAGGGCGGAAAGTGAGTTTATGCAGAGGGAGCCGTCAGAAGCTGATGCAGGCGGGACAAAGCCTCTGGCAGCCCAGGAGAGAGCAAGTGCCCAAGCAGGGCTTGCCGTCAGAGGGGTCCCACGTCGGACATAGACGGCTGGGCCCTTGTCCCACTGCCTTGCTCAGGCACTGGCCGGGGCCGCCTCGAGAAAAGCGTGGCTGAAGGGACTCCACAGTCCTTGCAGCTAGGCAGCAGGTCTTTTATGGAGGAGGAGTTGAGCCGTGCATCTCTGTGTCTGCTACACCAAGGGAAACCTGACTGCTGCAGGGTCTGGAAAGCTCGGTTTCATCATTGAATTCATGCCCCATAGAACAGCCATGTGGGGAGCCAAATACGATCATAGGGCTACTGGCTTAGCAAGCAATCAGAGCAAAGGGATTGTAAAATCCAGATTCTTGGTGGCATCCGGCTAAGGCAGCCGGACAAAGTGACCAGCTGACGGCTCTTACTTTCGGCTTTTACTGTCATCTGTATAAGTTTGCTAGGGCTGCCGTAAGAACACACCGGAGACCGGGAGGCTTAACAGAAATTTATTCTGTCACGGTTCTGGAGGCTGGAAGTCCAAGATGAAGGTGCCCGCGGGGTCGGTTTCCTCGGAGGCCTGACCTTGGCTTGCAGATGGCCAGCCTCTTACTGCCTCTTCACATGGTGCCCCTGGGGTCTCTCTGTGTGTCCTCATTTCCTCTTCTTATAAGGACATCAGTCAGATTGGCTTAGGGCCCACCCTCAAGACCTCATTTTAACTTAATTACCTCTTTAAAGACTCTATCTCCAAATACAGTCACATCCTGAGAGTTAGGGCTTCAATATATGAATTTTGAGGGGACAGAATTCAGCCTATCACAACACCCAGCACTCTCTTCGGATTGACCTGGACGCAAGTCTTCCTTGATGGGTCAGTCCTGCCTCTACAGGGCAGGGACCGTTAACATGGGATAAACTTTACAGAGATAGCTGGTCATGAAGGACCTTGGGTGTCATCCTAAGGAAGTTGTATTTTCTTCTGAAAACCAGAGGGAACCCTTGGTGGGGCAGTGGCATGAGCAGATGTGAATTTTTGAAAGATCGCTTTGCCCATCACTTGGTGAATGGACTGAAGGAGACAGGACAGGAAGGAGGAAGGCTCACGGTGAAGAGATGATGGTGCTAGTCCAGAGAAGAGAAGATGAGGCCTGAGCTGGGGTGGTTGCCACGGGAATGAAGAGCAAAGCGTGGCTTTCAGAACCTTTTAAAATATATTCCACAGGGTGGTGGCAAATGCAGAGGCTGAGGGGGCGAAGTCAGATGTCCAATACGCTCATCAAAGAGCAGAGCCTAGGTGGCAGGAATCATCTTTTTAACATCAAAGTACTTCCTCCAGATGAAATCTTGAATGGGAGACCCATATATAAACAGATTACAAATGGAGGTGTTTTGGCAAAAGTCATGATAGGGGTCCCCGATCTCTGCCCACTGGGATGCCCCATCATCTCCCCTCCCCAGGGTTCCTCTCCCTCCACCCCTTCCTCCATTGGGGGCAGACATTTGGCTGGCACACGTTGGTATAACCATACCTCTAAACCAGTTGGTGAATATCCACTGCCCTGAGCTCTCTCTGTGCCCCCCGCCCAAAAACCTGCAACCATCCAGCCTCTGTCATGACTCCCTACACCTCGCAACAGTCCAGCAACCGAGGGGGCAGGTCCTGCCACATGGAGGGGCTCGAGGACCCCGTTGTCTAGCGCTGTGGCCAACATCTATCGAATGTTTGGTCCCTTACCAGACCAATTATTAAATGTGTTGACTGTCACCAGTCCTCGAGCACACCAGCCATCCCCAGCTATGGACATTTTTCTCACAAACACCATGCTGTTTATTCCTTCTTGTGGGACTGCCGTCCTGTCTTCACTGCCTGACCAGCTCCTGCACATCCTTCAAGACTCAGCTCAGGGGCCGGCCTGGTGGCATAGCAGTTAAGTTCACGCGTTCTGCTTCAGCAGCCTGGGGTTCACCGGTTCAGAACCTGGGTGCAGACCTACTCACCGCTCATCAAGCCATGCTGAGGTGGCATCCCACGTAGAAGAACTAGAAGGACCTACAACTAGGATATACAACTATGTACTAGGGCTTTGGGGAGAAAAAAGAAAAAGAGGAAGATACAGATTTTAGCTCGGGGCCAATCTTCCTTGAAGAAAAAAAGACTCAGCTCATGTCACCTCCTCCATGAGGCCTTCCCTGCTACTCCCAGGCAGGATTTATGGTTCCTAACCTTTTCTTAAACCTAACTCTGTTCTGGTCCTTTTCGCATTGAATGACATGTATCTCTTTACCTGTGTGTCTTCTCCACTAGGCTGTGTGTTTCAAAAGGGCAGACTGGGCCTTTCTACCATCCCCTCTTCTGTATGTAGTACATAGAACGTATATGGAGTTGGATGGAATGTCTCTGTGACCCAGGAAAGGTGTCTGGGGCCCTTCGATTCAGCTGTTTCAGGGTGAGCAGTGCTGGTTCTGTGTTTCTAATGAGGGCTCTCCCTGCTCTGCTGCCTTCCCTAGGGAGCTAAAGCATCTCAGAGCAGGTCTTTGTCTTCCTCGTCAAGGATCCCGGGTTCCCAGGACGGTGCCCGACACACAGAATGCCCTCAATCCACGTTTGTAAATGCCCAAATGACCTGAATAACGCCGCTTTGGTGAATAGTATGCAGGTGTTATCACCATCGCCCTGTGACGTGGGTCTAACACTATCCTTATTTATCACATGAGGAAATGAACACTCAGAGAGGTTAAGTCGCTTGTCCCAGGTCACTGTGTTACAGTGTCGGAGCCGGGACTTGAACTCCAAAAGCCTAGTTCTTGGTTAGCCTCTACCCTTCCCTCTCCTAGCTTCCTTCCTGGGGCTGCTCTCAGATACCCGTCCTCAGATACCCTCCTGCGTGAGGGAGCTTGCCGGCTCACCTTCCCTCACTGCGTTGAGTCCGGGTGAGATAGCACAGGACTGGGGCTGCTGACCGACAGGGAAGATTGGCCATTTGGGGCCAGCCATCCTTGGGGCCACCTTGGCCTCTGGGCTCTGTCCCAGCTCCTCCTGGGATCCCTGGACTGTCACAGTCGGCCCACTTCTCCCTCCGTGCCCTTCACCACCTATCTTTTTCACAGCTCTATTTCCCCTCTTGTCAACAGATCTCGCAACAAAATGTTTTCCATCATTGCTGGCTATTTTTATCCCTTTATCAGAGTTATTTCCTTTGGTAAATAGCTTCCTGGCACAGGGTGGGCAGCCGAGCGCAGGCGCCAGCGCGTACCGCGCGGGCAGGAGGTGCGGGGCGGGTGGGCATCTGGGGAGAGGGAAGAAGTGAGTGACTTGGGCCAGCCCGGCCTTTGGGGACTGCTTTCTGCTCTGATGGCAGAGGTGGCAGCAGCAGCGGCAAGATGCTCATTCATTCCCCACTTCAATTTGTTAAAACCATTCTTTGAGAAGGCAGCGTGTGCCGAGGGCCTCGGAAGCAGACAATCAGCAACAGGCGCCCAAAATAGCCTCGAAATCAGCAGCATTTTGTTCTGCTCCAGGCTTTTCATGCCTGCAAGGGGAGGAAAGAAAGGATCCAGAGCATTTTCTGCGTCCAAACACACATCTATTTTACAATAAGACAAATGGCTCGTATTCCTGCTATTAAATCCAGCGGCGTCCCCTCCCCACCAACCACCCCTTCTCCCAAGACCTCGCCAACATTTCCTTTTGTGGCTGCAAGAGAAGAAAATAGCAGCTCACGCCGTCTCCAGTGCAGCGTGCCTCTGCCTCCTCCCGCTCTGCCTGAGACCTCGGCTTTTACAAGCTGGGATTTTAATAAATTAACACCGCGTGTGCTGCTGCAGATGTTGTCACGGCTTTCCAAAAGGTGCCGGGAGAGCCAGGCCCTGCTGGAGAGGAACGGGCCAGCGATTTGCTCGTGGAAGCCTCTGGCCCCAGTCAGAGGTTTAGCCGGGCCTTTGCAAAAACCCTGGGCTGCTCTCTGAGAGGCTCCCGTTGTCCCTGCACCCCCAGCAGGGCTGCAGGACCCGCCTCAACAGCCAGAGGAGATTCCCTGATGGCCAGGGAGGCAGTGTGTGCCAGGGGAGTCCCAAGGGGAGGGCAAGAGACCCGGACTCTGGTCCCAGCTCTGCCCTGACTCACGGAGTAACCTTGTCCAAGCTGCCGTCTGCCCTGGGACCAGTTCCTGGGGGAATAAACTCGCAGAGCCCGTGACACCTCTCCTTTATAGCCTCACACGTGGGAATTTAACACCTGCTTGTGGAAGACCTTGACCGTCTAGATCATGGGTCTGCATACGTAGGCCCGGGGGTCAAACCTGGCCATCTGCGTTCACGTTTGTATCATCTATAGCTGCTGTCGCACTGCAGTGGCAGAGTTGAGTAGTTTCAGAGATGGGATGGATCCCAAAGCCTAAAATATTGACGCTCTGGCTCTTTACAGGAAGAGTTTGCCAACCCCTGGTCTAGATGTTAAGTCCCATGAGAGCAGAAACTATGTCCCCTCTAAGAGGTTTAGGGACACTCTCTAGAGCACTCAGCTGGTAGGTGGCCCAAAAGAAAATGTGGGTGTGGAAGCTGCAACATCCAGGACTGTCAGGGATGTTATCAATTAAATGTGCACAACTAGAGTTGGAATTTGACAAAAAAGAAATCCCTCCCAAGAATCAAAGCCATACAAGCGTGGGCGGTAAGCTCAGTGTCTCGCAGAGTGTTTCCGAGCGAGGGCTCTATTCAGGCAGACTCGCCACCACTTCCTAGCCACATGGCCTCAGGAACGTTCTTCACCTCTGAGCCTCAGGTGTAAATTGGGTATAACAATACTTACTTCACAGGACTGTTATGAGGATTTAGCATGATAATCTAAGTAAAACACTAGCACAGGGCCTGGGAAATATTGGGGGCTCTCTGCAGGCCTGGTTCCCCTCATTGGTCTTACTTTTCAACTGAGCCCCCACTGGAAGTGACATGCCCTACCTTAGCTTCCATCTGAATGTCCTTCCCAACGCAGCTTACGTGTCTAGACAAAGTGGGAGTGAGAACCCCTGGGTCCCTGAGTGGCGACAGAATGGAGAGGGTGAAGTACTGTGGGCCTGAGTTCACATCTTGACCCTGCTACTCACTGAGCCATATAACCTTGAGCGTGTTGGTTGACCTCTGCCAGCCTCACTTTGCTTTCTGGAAGATGGAGGGAAATAGACCCTTTCCTGTAGGGTAGTAATGAATATGAAATGCAATAATGTGTGCTCTGTATTTAGCACAGGATCTGGCATTCAGGAATAGTAAATAGTAGGCACTCAATAAATGTTAGTTGCAACTCCCGTCCCAGATGAGCTGGCTAAGTAGATTCCAGCTTTTCCTGAGTTCTCACAGTAATGGTTAGCCCTGGGTGTCTCTAGGCCCCGCATGAACCGCACCTTGGAGGTGAGAGGCTCTGAGAAGTCCTCTGTCCTGTCTCACTGAAGTGGAAAGTTCTAGAAAACCCAGAGGCCCAACACGCCAAGCCAGCCCAACTACACTCCTGGCATGGGGACCAAGCAGTGACTTTGAAAATGTGTGTTTTCCTGGATAAAACCTCTAATTGGACAATTGCAGGTCTTCTGGCTTTATGTAGACTTTATGACTTTGAAAGCTCTTAAGCTGGGGTGAGGGAAAATTTATGAATGGGATTTCTATTTCTGTAGCACTCTGACTGATGCTGTTGACCCAGCCAGGGGCTGGGCTTCCGATACTTGCTAATTTCTCTTTGCCAGGTGATCCTTACTTTGCCTGCTCCCTCACTGAGCCACAGCTGGTGGGTACTGAAACCCGGACAGCGGGTTTCTGGTGCTTAAAACGTTGTCCTGGACCCAGATTGATTTCCCAGGCAAACAAATACAGTACTTGGGAATTTCTCAGGGAAGCTTTACAGTTTTCTCTCAAATTTTTAAAGCTTGTTTTACAGGATTTTTAAGTCTCTCTCATAGAAAACTTACTATAATCTGAATTAAAAGCATCTGGCTTAGAGGAAGGGCTGATTCCGGGCTGATGAACATTTCCTTTGGGTACTCACAGCCAAGAGCAATCTGAAGGTAGGCAATGGATCTACAAAGACGTGTCTAGACCAGTGTAGCAATGAGACTGACTTCACTTAACTATTGTGTTAGGTAATGTAAACTTCTATAACAAAAAGATCCCCAAATGTGTAAAGGCTCAGACACAATAGAAATTTATTTCTCATTCACATAATGGTCCAAGGCTGACATTTCTGGTCAGTGGGTGGCTGTCCTCCACCCAATGATTTGGGTACCCAGGCTCCTTCCATCCTATGGCTTCACCCTCCTCTCTAGAGCCTTGCAGTCACCCTGCATCTAGCCAATGGAAGGTGAAAAAGAACATAGAGAAGGCTCACTTGCTTCTTAAAAGCCTTGACCCAGAAGTGACTCTCATCTCTTCTTACACTCCATTAGAGAGGTCACATGGCCACACCTAGAGGCAAGGAGGCCTGGGAACGGTAGCCCTTGCTAGAAAACCCCTTCACATGGACAGCCATATGCTGTGGAAGGGAGAACATGAATTCTAGTGGACAGTTAGTAATATTTGCTACAGAAAGGGAAATGTACCAAAATTGAAGCCATAAAGGATTAAATACAGACAGGATGCCGTTGCGTCTAGCACCTGGTCGACCGTGAGGGCTATCATTATCTTTGTCTGTGAGTCTCCAGCCCTTAGAACAGTGCCAAGCATACAGCTGGTGCCCAGCAAATGTTTGTGAAAGGAATGAATGAATGAATATCCCACCAGTTCTCTTAGTTTGTTCCTTGCTTGGGCCACCTAATAGATAAGCCGGATTCCTGGTCGTCTGCTTCAGGCCGTATTGAGGGTGCACCTGTTGGGCTCAGATTCCAAGGGTTAATCAAATGTTCCCCCCAAAAGAACTCAGACGCTTTTAGTTACTTATGCAATTTACAAATTGCTTCTATTAAAGAAAGTAAAAATTATATAAATTTGGACTATCTAAAACAACCTAGTGTATGGATGTTGTACCCAAGGATCCAGAGGATTTCAGACTAGAAGGTCCCTTCGAGGGCATATAACCCCACAACTGCAAATGCGACCCTGCTCACAAGCCAATCCACTTGACAGAGACTGCCTGGCATTGGATTCTGCAGGAAAGCATGCTGTGATGGATTAGCCATGTGTGCCTTAGGTGAGGGAAGGACGATGGTCAGCCAAGTCCCATGTTCTTGAGAGATCTTGTCAAGTCTGAGATCCCGTATGTTATACATAAGGGTGAGGCTCTGAGAGGAGAAGTGGTAGGCAACCTTCCCTGGAGATTTAAGTTGGACGGCCTAGATAAGGAGGCGATTGGAGCCAGGAACTACATAGATGAGGACAGAGACGGGTAGACCAACCAGAAGACGGTATGCTGGAAAATTCTCTTGAAAATTCAAGAGGGCTAATGGCTAGGGCCTGGTCGGCTATTGTGGCTACTTCTGAGAGACAAGAAGACGCAGGGCATGGAGTGTGGTGTGGTTTGGAATCTGAGACTGACGTGCTTCCTGTAGAACCTGGTCAACCTTAGAGGGCTGTTATGGGCCAAAATGTGCCCCCCTCAAATTCATAGGTTCAAGTCCTAACTCCCGATACTTCAGAATGTGACCGTATTTGGAGATAGGGTCTTAAAAGAGGTAATTAAGTTAACATGAGGTCATTGGAGCGGGCCCTAATCCTCTATGACTGGTGTGCGTATAAGAGATTAGGACACAGACGTGCACAGAGGGAAGACCAGGTGAAGACACAGAGAGAAGAGGGCCATCTACAAGCAAAGCAAAGAGGCTGCAGAAGAAACTAACCCTACTGACACCTCGATCTTGGACTTCCAGCCTCTGGAGTTGGGAGAAAATAAATTCCTGTTGTTTCTGCCACCCAGTCTGTGGTTCTTTGTTATGGCGGCCCTAGACGACTAACACCAGGGAAATGAAGTCTGTGTTCTTGCCCATGTTTCTCTGCAGGGCACGTGCCGTGAAGCAGTTGCATGGACTCAGTGGGCAGCGGGCAAACGGCTGGAGGCTCTCCTGGAGCCTAGAGCCCCACAGCCTCTCGTGGAGACTGGGGCACAAAGGGTGACGTCCTGCCTCTCCTCTGGGCCTCCCTGTGCTGGCCCCTGGGGTTCAGAGACTCAGGGGTCATGACCCCCAACCCAGGTGAGCTCAGTCTGGAGGGAGACAGAGAAATCCTGTATTTCCTGGATCTTTAGACAACATCGATTACAAAACAGTTTATCGATTCAATAACAGCAATTCAGGAGGCAAGAATACTCTTACACTAAGTAGAAGCATAGACTGTAAGAACGATCCTGATTTTAGTGGTCGAAATGGGACCACCTGCATGTCCTCAAATCAAGGGAGAAAAGTGAATCACTGGTTAGAGTACGGGCAGTGTGTGCTGGGCCAGAGCATGCTAGGGAGGGTGGGGTTGGCTCTGCCTTGGGAGGGAAGTCAGGACCCTAGAGAGGGGACATCTGAGGAGGAGTATGCCACGCTGACAAGGCAGGAAGTGTATTCCCAGCAGAGGGAACAGCATGGGCAAAGGAACAAGGTGGATACGTATCTGCAGTAGCAAGAGCCCACGTAGAGGAGTAAACGGAAGCGAGGCTGGACGGACAGACAAGTGCAGACTGTGAAGGGCCTGGAATGCCGTGCCAGAAGTCTTCACCTTCATCTGGAGCAGAGGGTGGGAAATGAGGCTACCAGCCAAGAGAGAGCCCAGCCCCGTTCAGAACATGGGCCCCCAAAGCAGATCAGCCGTTGTAGCTCCATCTCCTTCAGCTGCTCCCGGCGGGGGAGCACAGATGCTTGGCAACCAAGGGATGGTCTATTTAAAGCCACTTGTGAGTTGTTCTGGAAGGTGCACTGAAGCATGGAGAGGGAGGGAGCGGTGGGGCAAGTCTTCTCCTCTCTCTGGGCCTTACCTTTCTCAGTGCCTGTAGTGGACAGCTGTGTGGGCTCAAGTGCCCACTGCGTGGGTCCGGAGCCGGGCTCCGTCACCCATGCTATGTGTGCTTTGGTCAAATTACTCATCGTCTGGGCCTAAGTTTTCTCCTATGTGGTGGAACAATAATAATACTCACCTTTTAGATTTGTTGTGGGGATTAAATGAGATAATGCCTGTAAAACACTTTTAACACTGTCTTGCACATGCAAAACACTCAAAATCAGCTGTTGTAAAAGTTATGATGATGTTGGACTAGCTTAGCAGGAACCTTAAATTATGGAACCTTTCTTCCAGCATATTTGGGACTTCGATGTGTAAGAAAGGTCACAGTGAGCTCTTCTGGTTGAAGCAGGTGGAGACTCTGCACCCCAGCCCTCAGCATCCCCCTTCCCCAGGGCTGTCTCCAGTCCACCAGGGGGACCTCTGCAGAACCCTTCAGCTCCAGAAAACCCGGGTTGAAAGCAATTGTCCCAGAGGATTTCTGAGTCCCCTCTCACCTGCTCCCTTCAATCCAAAGCCTGAGTGTACATCAGGAAAAGCTGTCCTGCACAGCTCAAAATCCATTTTCCAAAAGCATCAGCTGAGCCAGGCCCTGGGGACAGCGTGGTAAAGGCAAATCAAAGTGGACATGGGGAGGTGAGGAGATTATTTGAGCCACAGTCCTGACTGCAAAGACCCACAGACAACAAAATACCACCTCCACATTTCTTTAAGTCAATAAATTTTTAGTTAAGGAATTTTACATGTTGTGATTCATTCTGCTGCCCACCAGTCATCTTAGTTCCTCCAAAGCTTGAGTCAAAACTTCTCGTCAAGAGAGGCCTTTTTGGAAGATCCCATGCTTAATCCGCAGCTGTCCTGTTGGTCAGCCTTGGCACCATTTTCTTAGTTGGGCCTCTTTTATCTCCACTTGAATAAGGACTTACTGATGACAGACTTCAAAAAGTCTCCCACCTAGAATCTTTTCAAATAATTCACTTTAGAGCTCTAGAACTTGAATTGCAGAAAGTACATTGCTTTTTTGGCTAATGATCTAAAATGTATTATTCTTGAATACATTTCTGATATTGCAATTGTGTGACATCTAATTTTCACTCATGACCTTAGCAAAAAATGTCACAGATCTCACTGTCACCATGGCAATGGATTTACTGCGATGGAAGCGTAAGCTGTGTCTCAGTGTAGCCCCATTAACAGTTTCTGGACACTGTAATCAACAGCGCCCATTCTCATCGAGAAGGAGGCTTCACCTCCACTTTTCTTAAGAGCAGTTGTGCAGAAGTGACTGTCTCCACTGGTCATAGTCCAGGGTGGTTTCTCATCCCTTCGCCGCTGGATGGTCAGCACTGCCATTGCCCTGTGTGGCGCACCGTGGCTGTCTCTTCCCACGAAGGGGCTGCGTCTTGTTCTGTCACCTCCAGTCCCTGTACAGGGTCTGCATTTAGCAAGTGCCCAATAAATTGGTATTGGATCAGTCAAGTGGAATTGAACGTGGACACCTCTATGTGCCCACTCCAAGCTGGGGTCAGCGACGAGCCAGAGACCCCCAGATGCCGCCCGCATGGAGGTTATTGTCGGGGAGGGAAGGTAAATGAGGACAAGCATGGTAGGGTTCATGACTGACTGTTGACAGATAAAATTCCAAAGCCCACAAAGGGCAGGGGTTTGCCTTCAGAATCTGCTAGGGCTGGGCCTTGGGAGGACCCTGGAAAACTTTGTCGTGAGGTCCTGAAACGGAAAGGCTCCTTGCTTGCTTGGCCCCAGAACCCGCTGTGGGGCTCTGCCTGGCTTTTTCAGCATGAGTAGAAGGCTGCCCCTTGTTGTGCACAGTTTTAACAGCACGTGCACTTCAGACGCTGGTCTTCCGGCTTCCAGGGCAGATGCCAAGTTAGAGGCTGCAGTCAGCAAAAGCTGGGAGACCAAGCCCAGTCCCCAGCCCATCTTCACTGACTGCCCTCTGCTTTTCCTTAAGTCTGCATCTGCCTCTGGTCACACGGCAGCTGCTTTGGCCTCCTTGGGCTTGTCACTGTTCTCTGAGCTCTCCCACCCCATGACAATCAGGTTCCCTCTGCCTGGACAGCCCTTTCCTGCACCACTACCCACTTCATACTTACGGAGCTCCTCTTCATTCTTCAGGGAATCCCAAATGCTGCCTCTTCCAGGAAGCCTTCCTAAATCTCCTCAGTTGGAATTTTTTACTCCTCCCTCTCCTGTCCTCCCATAGAACTTACGCAATATGTATGGTGTTCTGCTTGGGTTTAAGTTATAACTCTTACTTCCCTCACTATGTTATGAGCTCAATGAGGGCAAAAACCTTTATCGTACTGGTCTTCATACTGGCATATATGTGGGAAGTTCCACAGATTTGAGCTTCAAGTCCTAGGTCTTTCTGGATATGTGAACTTAGACAAGTTCGCTAATGTGTCTGAGTCTTAGTATTCCAGTCTGTAAAATGGGGGTAACAAAACCTTTTCTCACAAGCTTATCGCGAGCATTAAATAAGATGACATATGAAGTAATAATGAAAATGAAATAATAAAGAGAGCTAATATTAAGTGCTCATTTAGGCGCTGATCTAAACTCTTAACAAGCTCATTTAAAATTTTTTTTTTAGGGGCCAGCCTGGTGGCATAGTGGTTAAGTTCACATGCTCCACTGTGGCGGCCCAGGGTTAATAGGTTCAGATCCTGGGTGCGAACCTATGCACCGCTCATCAAGCCATGCTGTGGTGGCGTCCAATATACAAAATGGAGGAAGATGGGCACAGATGTTAGCTCAGGGAGGATCTTCCTCAGCAAAAAGAGGAAGACTGGCAACGGATGTTAGCTTAGGGCCAATCTTCCTCACCAAAAATATATATATATATATTTTCTTTTGAAATAATTATAGATTTGCAGGAAGTTGCAAAATACTGCAGAGAGATCCCTTGTACCTTCCACCCAGTTTTCTCTAAAGGTTACATCTCCCATAATTACAGTGCAGTGTCAAAACCAGGAAACTGACATTGGTATAAGGATGTGTGAGTACAGTTCTGTGTCTACTTGTGTGGATTTGTGTAACCACCACAATTAAGACACAGATCCAGTCTCTCTCCACAAAGATCTCCCTTATCTCTGCCTTTATGATAACGCCCACCCTTCTCCCTCCTACCATCCTTAACTCCTGGCAACCATTACTATACTTTCCATCTGCGTAGTTTTGTCATTTCAACAATGTTATCTAAATGGAATGACACAGTATGTGACCTTTTAAGATTGGCTTTTGTTCACTCGGTGTAATCCATCCAAGTTGTTTTGTGTGTCAATAGTTCCTTCCTTTGTTGTTGCTGATTAATATTCCATGCTGTGGCTGTACCACAGTTTAACCATTGAAGGACATCTGAGTTGTTTCCAGTTTCGGGCTATTACAAATAAAGCTGCTATAAACATTCACATACAGGTTTTGTGTGAACATAGGTCTTCATTTCCCTGGGATCAAAATGCTCAGGAGTGCAATCGTTTGAGCTATATGGTAAGAGTCAACTGTTTCCCAGAGCAGCTGCACCAGTTTACACTCCCATCAGCAACGTATGAGTGATTCAGTTTCTCTACATCTTCGCCAGCATTTGATGTTATCACTATCTTTTATTTTAGCTGTTCTAATAGGTGTGTGGTGACATCTCATCATGGTCGTATTTTGCATTTCCCTAATAGCTAGTATTAGCGAATATCTTTTCACACACACTTGCCATCTTTGGTAAATCCTCTTTGGTAAAATGGCTCTCCTATCATTTGCTCATTTTCTAATTGGATTGTTTTGTTTTTTAATGTGGAGTTTCGAGAGTCTTTTGTATATGAGTCCTTTGTCAGATACGTGGTTTGCACAATTAGCTCATTTAATCCTCATATCAACCCGTGAAGAGGATACTAAGATTGTTCCAATTTACTGCATGAGGAAGTTGAGGCACTGGGAGGTTAGCACTATGCCTGGCACACAGCAGAGGGGCAACGAATAATCACAGTGAGCTTTACGCAGATGGAGCTCGAACCAAAGGCAGGTACAATTCAAGATACTTTGGTGGAAATGGTGGGGTTGCTGGAGATAAGGATGGGAAGATGAAAGTTGAAGCCAGCAGTGAGTAAAGGGACTTAATATCAGGTCATCAGCCCCATTTAACAGGCTGAGAAGTTGAGAAGACTTAGAACAGACTTCTGTCTGGAAGTCCCGGTAAGCCTGCTAAAATTGTCCCTTCTTTTCATCCGCATCCTACCTCTCTCCTGTACCACAGGCTTGATGAACAGCTGGCCAGTCTCCACCACAGGGATTTTTTTTAAGGGAAGGGATGTCTCCCATGTCTGCCCTTTCCAGGGTGTGGGGAGGCAGCCTGCTGACATGGGAATCAGGGCCAGGAGTCAGAATGCTGGATGCTGGTCCCAGCCTGGCAGTGAGTAGTGTGGGAATCGAGTGCTGTACTTCCCTGAACGTTCTGTCTCCGCATCTATAAAATGGGAATAACAACAGTAGCTAACTGGCGGGTGGTTGTGCGGATTCAGTGGAGGGCAGAGGGTGAGAACAAGGGCTGTGGTAACACACATGGGTTCAGTATGGAGCTCTCCCCTTTCTACCTATGTAACCATGAGCAAGGGGCTTAGCTCTTCTAAGCTTGTTTCCTTATCTGGCAAATGGGGACCATCACAGTTCTCACCTTATAGGGTTGGGGTGAAGATTAAATGAGATGATGCAGATAAAGCATTTGCACAGATCTTATCTCAAGATGAACATGAGTCACACAAACTAACACTTATTGAGCACTTACTTTGTGCTTGTCTTGAGTTCATCCACAATAAGATTAGGCATCAAGACAAGGATGTAGGTACAAGAAGCTTATTTGGGGGGGGGTCCCAGGAAGCAGAGTGAGAAAGGGGAAAGGAGATGGGGAAGGCTGTTGCCTCTGGAGGCATGTGGGACTCAGTCCGTCTGAGAGACGGTGGGGACATGCCTCAGGATCGTCGCCCTGGGGGCTGAGGAGGCTGCAGTGTTTATCCACCGTCTCCCAGTCCTCATAGGCTGAGGGTCGCTCCGGGGGCATTAATTCTGCCATGCTTTTACCTGCCCTGTGCTTGGGCTGAGCATATTCCCGCGGCCGGAGAGCACCCTCAAGACGGAGACTCAAGAAGCCGCTGGTGGGTGCAGGGAAACTGAACTATCTCCGAGGGGACAGGGCTCCGTGCTGGCAGCGTCTGCTACGCTGCTTTAAGCACTTAAACATTAACTCATTCAATCCCTGCAATAGCTCCATGAAATGGGCATGATTTCCATCACCATTACAGCCCAGCTCCCCAATGCTCGCACACACATTAAAGAAATGAAACTTCCACAGAACCATGCTAATCCTTGCTCTGTGCAGTGCACTCCAAAATTTTCTTTTTTTTTATCATGTTATTTTTAAAATGCTATTTGTCACCCACTAAACTGTTTTCATAACCCAGCAACGGGCTGCAGTCCACAGCTTTGGAAAAGATGGTGCCCTAACATTCTGTTTAATAGGACAATGTTGATGACAGTGATGATGTCATGGGGCTGGCATTGGGCCTGGTGCCCAGAAGGTGCCCAGAGAACGTTGGTTTCCTTGCTTGCCCTTCTTGGCAAACAAGAGTCCATGAGCAGCTGCTTCCCAGGTTGCAGAGAGAGGCCTGGGCTGGCCCCAATACATCTCCTACTCTGACCCAGACCTGCCCCCGTGGGGCCTTCTCAGCCTCCTCCCTGGGGATGTGCACCATCTTGGGCTGTGACCTTCAAGTCACCAGCTCCCCAGAAGCCAGCCCATCCTTGGGAGGTGAGGTTATGCCCTGTCCCCACGACGCTGTCACTTCCTTCCCCTGAGTCTTTCTGAGTGAGGATTGTTCCCCTAATCAGGATGGAGACGCAGCTCATTACAAGCTGGTGAGGCAACGGCTCTGTGCTCCAGGCCCGAGACAGGCTGTCTGGGAGTTTGGCCAGCCTCCCGCTGCCCCGGACACCAGGGCAGTGGCCTCAGAATGGAGCCAGCCTGCTGGGTTTGTTTGCCCCCTTCCCAAGGGGACACAGGCAGACAGACACTCTGCTGAGACTTCCTCTATTGACAAACTCCACCATGCTCAGACAATGAGTCCCATCCAACACTCAGTGCTGCTTCCGAGGGCATCGAAGCAGCATCTCTAATAATAACTGGCACTTAGTGAGCATTTACCATGCACCAAGCACTGTGCTGAAGGCTTTACGTGCAACGTGTTACGTAGTCTTTAGAGCAAACCTACTAGATAGGCATGATTATCCCCACTCTGCAGATGCAGAAACTGAAGCATAGAATGTTTTGGTAGCTTGACAAGCTCACCTGGCAGCTAGGAAGTGGCCGTAGCCAGCCCCCACTGACTCCACACCTGCCTCACTTCACTCTGTTGACTCCAAGAACGTGACCCAAGTTCCCCCTTCCTTCTGGGTTCTGACCCTGGCTTCACTCTGTGGAGCGGCCAGGTGAGTTCCCACAGGGGACCTCACCTCTCTGAGCCAAGTTCCTCACCTCTCTGAGCTCTCTTCCTTGTGGCACCTCCTTCCTAAGGCTGTTGGAAGGAGTAAATGAAGTAATGGGTATCATTGCATCTCCCAGAGCGCCTGCCACGTTAGAGGTGTTCAATAAATCTATTTATAAAAGAGTCGATTCAGCTCTTTCCCCACTGACTTGACAGTACCCTGAAGCCATTTCCCACATGCATGATGTCACAGTCCTGAGGGGAAGGGCCGCCCATCTAGAAATCTGCACGTGCTCCTGGGCTTCTCCCCCTTGTGGCTTGTCTCGCCCCACTGCCCGGCCACACTGACTTCCCCAGGCAGGAGTCTCCAATATGACTGACATCTCTTGGAGCACTACGAAGAAGCTGTTTATTTTCTCCGACAGCAGACCTCCGCCCAGGACGAGGGAATGGTCGAGTGGCGGCTGCAGAGCCTGTGCCGAGAGCCTCGTTAGCTGCGGTTTAATTACCGCCTGCAGTATAGGTTTTTAATAACACTAAGACCCAATTAGTTGCTTGTTACTTCAGAAATAATTACTGATAGCAGCGCTTTGTCTTTGTTTTAATTCTAGCTTCATTCCCCAGCTGCAGGAGTCTAAGTGAAAAGTTGGGGTTCTGGGGTGCACGAGGAAGGTCTGCATAGAACCGTGGATTCAGCTGGGGATCATATGTCTGTCTGAGATGAGTGAGGGAGTGGCAATGGCCGTTTCTCACCCCGAAGACACCTCTGTAGAGAAAAGCCTGGGCCTTGATCTTGAGTGAAGAATGGAGATGGGGCTCTGCTCTCAGGGGCAGGTGGGTCTGAGACGTGTTACCTGCCTCACAGACCGACCTCAAAGCGCCTGGCGCCCTTTGTGAACTGTGCCATGACATGCCCCTCTGCTGCCCCAGGGGGCCAGGTCCCTGTCACTAACCATGGCAGCGACAGGCACAACCAGATGGCCGAGCTGCTTTCCAGTGTGAAGACGGGGTGTGCCCTTCCCTCTTCGAGGGCAGAGCCCCAATCTCAGCCACACTTCTGATCTGCAGTGTCACGGGATTTTCTGCCACACTGAAGAGAACTTGGGGATGTCAGGGGGACCTCAGAGGTCTCACTGCGCTTGTGGCCCACACAGCAAGTGGCGTCTGTGCTCCGATGGAGCTGCGCACGGGTCAAGCCATCCACAGCTTTGCTCCGGCACAACAGTCTGCTCGCTTCGGGGAATTCTTTGGTCTGACTTGCTTTCATGCTGCTTTCCCTTTGTGACTTTTATTCTATTGCACCCGGGAGAATATTGTAGTGCCAAGGAGCTATTGTCTATTGAAGCCATGTTGTAATTACAGCTGACATGTGTTGGGTACTTATTCTAGGACAGACACTTTTCTAGGTGTTTCAGATGTATTTACTCCTCACAGACAACTCTCTAAATAAGTACAATTATTATCGTCAGCCCTGATTTGCAGATGAGGAAACTGAGGCACACAGAAAGGTTAAGCGATCTGTCCAAGTCACCCAGCCCATAAGTGGCAGAGCTGGAGGATTCTTTCCCAGGCGGTCTGGCCCCACAGCCAAGCTTTGACCTCTAGGTAATCCTGCCTCTTATTGGAAGAACTTGAACCATTAGGGAACTGGGTCAGCTCTGAATAACATATTCTTTCATGGCCAGGGTTCTTTTTTTTGTTTCTTTTTTTTAAATCTTGTGTTGGTTTTTCATTCCAACTGTGTTCTCACCCTCCAGGGCGGCTCCAGGCAGATGCCCTCTGTTCTCAGTGTTTCTGCAGTTTCAGTGATGAATGAAATGCACAGGGAACCTTTTGGACATGGCCCAGGTGCTGTGACTCAGGCCGCCCTCGTTTGGAGGTGACAAGGCCCCCTTCCCCATCGCGCCAGCCAGCTCTCAGCCCTTTTCAATGGGTCCTGTCCCTGTTCTCTCCTGATCAACTTGTCAAGGGAAGAAGCCAAACTGATGAGCCAGTAATTTGCTTTTTTTCCACCATGTTCTTTGGTCTCTTTCCCCCTGAGAATCCTTTCCAATGAAATTGCAAAGTGTTTGGCTGGAGGAACCTGCTGAAAATTCATGCTTTTTTGTGTTTTCTGTCTTGCCTCCTGTTCATTTATTCCGTCAGCCCAAACCACGATGCTGGCTTATTATTGATAATCTGGGCTCTTCTGTGTTTGGAAGTTCATTTGGAAAATTGTGTCCACAAGGCAGAAACGCTCCACTTCATCCTGGACACAAAGGGGCCCTTTGAAAGTGCACAGGGTTTGGGATTAAGTAAGCAAACAAGCGTGGCCTTTGAGGAGGGGCTTGTGGGAGAGTGGGGAGAGAAGGAAAACTGCCTCGTAAAGCTGGACCTCAGCGTATTTAGACAAGGGGAGTGTCTCTGAGTTTATTCTACGCTCACATCCCAGAGTTTCGAGGATGCCACTGTCATCTACTCCAGAGGCCTGGGGGCTCTTGCCAAAACCCCTTGATGGCCAATCTTTTTGAAGTGTCAACTGAAACGCGGGCTCGGGGGCTATCCTGTTTGAGAACGAGCATGAGGGAGACCTGGTCCATTTTCCCCGTTCCTGGGACTTTCCCCTTCTGTTGGAGGGCTCATGTAGGCCTTCCTTTCTCCAGCTCTTCCTCTGGTAGTATCTGTCCAGAAACGTCTCCAGCCTCAACGGGTAAGATCTCTTCATTTCCTCTCTGTCCAAACTGACTCGCGTCCCTGCTTTAGTTTGGCTTCTCCAAAGCAGACCCTGAGGGAAGGATAGTGATTCTGGGAAGCATTAGGAGGGCATGGGGAGTGAGACAGAGAAGGAGAGAGCTGTGGGAAGCTGGGGCTCAATCCTGTTGGGGACCCTCTGAGGTGCTGTGTGGAACACACCTGTCTCACTGATGGGGTGTTTATCCACCAACTCACATCCTCATTGGTTGAGAGGTGCTTCTGAGGTGTGAGCACCCCAGCACTTCTGGACCTGCCCTGTTTGATGGTCAAGCATCTCTCTCAGGGAGAGAATGCCCCCCAGGCACAGTCACTTTTGTGGGTGACATCTAGGCCAGGCCAACGGCAACGCCACCGTGTCAGCAGTATCTGCTAAGGCAACCAAATGCTCTAACGTCATGAGCCTCAGACAGTAGAGTAACAATGGTCGATATCAACCTCTAACCTCTAACCAGTTATGTGCATGTTAATTAAGACCAATATTAATCTTATTGGTCCCCCATTATCTACAGTTTAGCATCGCAGCTGGGAACGTGGACTCGGGAGCTGGAATAACTGGGTTCCAATCTCACCTCTTCTGCTGAGCAGTTGTGTGACTCAGACAGGTTAGCCTCTTTGTGCCTCAGTTTTCACACCTGCAAAATGAGAGTAACAACAGTACCTATTTGATAGGGTTGTTTTGAAGTCAAAATAGTTAACACACACTAAAGCCCTTACAACAGCAGCTGGCATACATGAGGTGTTCCATAAACACTGGCTGCTGTTAGCATCCCGCAGAGGAGGAAACTGAAGCTCAGGGAGGTTCTCATGAGCTGGAGGTTGTGCAGTCACCCAAGGGTGGATGCAAGAGCCTAACTCAGGCTTTCCACAGCAACAAGCACCATTTTTCCACCCTACCACATGACTGTGTAATCATTAATATATGAGGGAGCACTTTATAAACTGTAAAGTGCTCCACAAATGCCTCGGTTATGTGCTATTTCCTGGTCCATGTAACAGCAGATACAGTCTTGTTCTCTGAAGAGCTCCAGCCTGGTTTCTGAATTCTGTGATCTGTCGTTCCTGTAGAGCTGGCACTGGGCACAGTGCCTGGTTGGACGTCGGCTCAGTGGATGAGTTACCAACAACCACCCCCCCGATACCTCCCATCAGAGCTCCCACCTTGGAACTTCCGCTCAAGTCAGGCCCTGTCTCCACCCTGTGCCCCAAGTGCTGCCTGTCCCTCCTCCTGAATGTCCTCCCTGCTCCACGCTGCCTTCTGCCTACTCCAGGGACCGTTGTCACCCAGACCACGGCCTCTATAGCTTCTCTTTCCCCTTGCCTCCCCCTCCCGCCCTCCCTGACTGCCCCCCCCGGGCTCAGAGCTGCCCACTACTCGCTCCCACTCCCACCCCAGTGCGTGCCATCACGTGCTTCTCGGATGTTGCTCCTGCGGCATGGGGGGGGCTCCCCACCCGGACAGGAAGGTCCTCACAGGCAGAGCTGAGCTGCATTCATTCCTTTATTCATCTGTTTATCCACTGTGGTATAGACACTGTACCCCTTTAGGTAATTAATTGAGAAATCAGGCCACACAGAACAAGGTGGATCCATGGCTGGAGGAGCTTCATCTGGGGGCGACTGGCCTGCAAATGTCGCTAACGATGACGATGAATCTTGGTGCAGACACCGAGCTGAAGCACCCGGCGACTAGGGCCCTGTCTCTCCATGTGGTGGAGTCAGGGAAGCCTTTCACGGAGGTGACACTGGAGCTCAGCTGCAAGCTTAGGGTTGATCTGGTTGCAAGGAAAAGCAGGCTTCTCAAGGAAAAGTCAGGTCAAGGAAAAGTGGAAGGGGCTGGAGATTGGAGGAATGCAAAGGAATCTTTTGGAAGCAAAGAGCAGGACCTTCCCTGTGGGAGCAGGAGAGTCATCAGGGCCCCTCATCTCCTTTGTTGTCAGTGTCTGCCCTGCTCCTTTCCACTCAGCTTCCTTTCCCCACACAACCCTGTGGCACAGCTCTGAGCCTGGATGACCACCCCAACCAATGTCCAGTGGCCTCCTGTATAGCTCCCTATTCCTGTGACCCCGCCAATGCCCCATGGCCTCCGGTGCGGCTCCCAATACCTGTTGACTCCACCAATGCCCCGTGACCTCCGGTATGGTTCCCAATACCTGTGACCCCACCTGCCCCGTGACCTCTGGTAGAGCTCCCAACACCTGTGACCCCACCAATGCCCCATGGCCTCTGGCGCAGCTCCCAATACCTGTGACCCCACCAATGCCCCATGGCCTCTGGTACAGCTCCCAATACCTGTGACACTCTGATGGCCCAGCCTGGGCCAGGTGTCCATCCTGGTCCCGTCATTTTTGGCCAGGGAAGCAGGGGCATCTAGTACAAAAAGGCCGCCTCCGCCCCCAGCAGGGCTGGGAAGCAAGGACTGCACGTCTACAGCAGTTTTGGAGGGGCGTCTGTTAGTTTCCTCTGGCTGCCATGACAAATCACCACAAACTTGGTGGCTTAAACAACAGAAATTTATTCTCTCACAGTTCTAGAGGCCAGAAGTCCAAAACCAAGGTGTTGGCAGGGTTGTGCCCCCTCCAAGGCTCGGGGGGCATCTGTTCCTCGTTTCTTCCACCTTCTGGAGGCTCAGGCGTTCCTTGGTTTGTGGCGGCACCACTCAGTCTTCACATGGCCTTCTCCCTGTGTCTTCTCTCCTTCCGTCTCTTACGAGGACACTTGTCATGGGATTTAGGGCTCACGCTAATCCACGATGAGCTTATCTTGAGATCTTTAACTTAATTACATCTGCAAAGACCCTTTTTCCAAATAAGTTCACATTCACAGATTCTATATGGACAGGTCATTTGGGGGTCCACCGTTCAACCCCCTACAGTGAGGGTCTGACAGATGGAGAGGGGAAGGGAAGGCACATTGAGCTGAAGGAATAGCATGGGCAGAGGAGCGTTGCTCAGGGAACAATGACAGGTGACTGCTCCAGGAGCACAGGGTTTGCTGATGGCAACAGAGGGGCCTGGGGTTAGGTGGTACCAGATCACAAAAGGCCTCTGTGCTGAATGGTTGCCCCAGCTAGGGGGCCACTGGTGATTCTTGAGCAGTGAAGGAATGTCATAAATTTGTGTTGTAGGCAGATCATCCTGGCCACAGCATGCAGCTGTCTTAGAGAGAGACAGGAATGGAGGGAGGGAGATAGTCATTCAATAAATAGCACCTACTCTGTGCTGCACATGTTTCTGGAGACTAGGAGTACAGCAATGGAGCAAAAGGACTAAGCTGCTGCATATTAAGTCTTACATCTAAGGGGAGGAGAGGAAAAAAAGCAAAGAAACAAAGATTTATCATATAAACTGTCAATAAGAGCTAAAAAGGAAAATAAAGCAGAGAAAGGGGTATAGCAAGTGATGGAAGGTTCTTATACGAGAGGTTCAAGGAAGGCCTCTCTGACGAGGTGACATCTGAGCAGATCCTGAAGGAGCGAAGGAGGGAGCCATAAGATTTCTGAGGGAACAGAGTTCCCGGTGGTGGGGATGGCAAGTGCAAAGGCCCTGAGGCAGGAGCATTCTTGGCGTGTTCAAGGAACAGCAAGGAAGAGAGTGTAGCTGGGGGACAGTGGGCAAGGAGAAGAGAAGTAGATGAGATAGCAGTAGATAGAAGCAGATGAGAGGAAGTGGGGCCGGGCCACATAGGACCTCGTAGGCCCAGTAAAACCTTGGCTTTTACCTTCAGTGAGATGAGGAGTCTCTGGAGCGTTTTAAGCAGAGAAACATAATCCGACTTAAGTGTTTTAAAAGGATTGCTCTGGAGGCTGTGTGGAGGAGAGACTGGGGGTCAGGAGGGGAGGGGAGAAGGAGGCGACTGCCGTAGTCAGCATGAAGGATGACACTGGCTTGGCGTGAGGCGTTAGTGAGGGGGTGGCGAGAAGTGACCAGATTCTGAGTATATTTTAAATGTAGAGTTGATGGAATTTGCAAACGGGCTGCCTGTGGTGTATGAGAGAGAAAGAGGAGTCAAAAATGCCCGCGGGGCTTGGGGCCTGAGCCGCTGGAGGGACGGCATTGTCGTTTACAGAGATGAGGCATCGGGCAAGGACTGGGGTGGGGGCGGGCTCGAGAGTCTGGGGACATGCTAGTTATTGGTGGTTTCGGACAGACGAACTTAGCGAACCTGGCTTTGTACCTAGCAGAGTTCAGAACACCTTACGAGTGTGAACGCCCTTGAAGCTCCCGGCAGCCCAGAGACGGGCCCTGTAATCGCCCAGTTCACAGGTGAAGAGGCCAAGGTCCCAAGAAGTTGGTAACTTACCCGAGGCCTCCCAGGTAGTGAGTTGCAAAGCTAGGGCTGAGCCCAGACACGCTGCTGACCCCTACACAGAACTGCCGCTTGACTTTTGAGAGTTGCAGGGGAGGGGCCAGGACAAGGGATGTTTATTTAGGAAAAAACCCGGAGGAGATGCTGATATGCCCCCACCAGCCTCCCCTGAGCCCCCACTCTCTTCTAGATCTTCTGGCCTTTGGAAGAAACACTTAGTCCTCCGGCCTGGCCCTGCCAAAGAGCCTCCCACAAGGAGGGTAAAGGAGTGTTCCTCTACGCTGACTTTAAGTGTATTTACCATTTCCTCTTGTTCTGTTTGTGAAATGCCGGCTTTGTTTTTATCTACTTAAAAAAATACACCGCAGGAAAAAAACGACTCGGTGGAAATGTTTAAGTTTCCGGGCCCCAAACCATTTCTAAATATTATTTTTAAAAAAGAAAAAATAACGAAGAGCGGCCTAGGCTCTGCTTAGCTGAGAAGCCTGTCCGACGGAGCGTGTGAGGACGGCGAGGGGTGGGGGGAGGCCGGCGCCCGGCGCGAAAAGCCTTCCTGGCAGCGGCCGCGCTGCCTCCTTTGCTGCATTTGTTTGCCTGGAAAGGATTCATTTTGGAGGCTGCTTTTTTCTAAGGGCTTCTAGCAAAGACCCTGCAAAATGGGTCATTTCTTTTCTTAGCTTGGTCGGATTTCAGATTTGGAAGGCCGTGGCATTCAAGGCCCCGGGCCCGGACTGTGTTGTCCCCCCAGGCTGCCCTGTTAATGTGCAGCCCCCTGCAACCTGCTGCTCATCTTGGCGTCTGCTGGGAGAGAGACCTGGCCGATTATTCCAGAACATCTGGGGGCCTGTGGAATCACACCAATTCAGGTTAATGGGAATTAGTGAGAGGTCTGCATTCAGGGCTGGTTTTGAATTCTATAATTTTATCTGTTTGAGTCCCATTTAAGTCCTCAGAATTACTCAGAGGCAGTTCAGCAGAGATCTCTGGGGGGGGCTGGCTTATTGCAGAGTGGGGAATAATTTGCGTCTGGCTTCTTGGCAGCACAAGCCAAGCTCCTTTGTTTGGCCGTCAAGATCCTGCGCGGGCTGAGCCTGCTTATTTGCTTCTTATTTCAAAAGGTGTTGGACGTTAGATGCTATTACGGGCCAGGTAATTCGCTGGACCCTTTCACATTTGTTGCTGTATTTAATCCTCACTCTAACCCTGAAGTCTAAGTGTTATAATACTCACTCATGGATGAGGAAACATGCTCAGAGAGGTCAGCCTGCCCAGGTGTCGGAGCTGCTGAGGGCCAGAGCCCCGACTCGGCGTCCAGTGCTCCTCTCTGCCCCACCAGGGCACATCTCTGTTTTCTGTCATTCTCTCCCTTATCTGCCCACCCCCACCACCACCACCACTCCCAGGTGCGTCAGTTGGGTCTGCTCAGTCCCAGCTGCCGTCTTTGTTCCCAGGGCTGCTCCAAGCCGGCACTCAGTGTCAGTCAAATCCAAATCTCCAGGCCCTGCCCTGGCCCCTGTTCGTTCTCCGGAAGAGCACACAGGAGAATCGCCACAGGCCACGAGGAATCGAGAACACTCTAAATACCTCTACCAAGAGCTATGGCACCGGACATCATGGAAGTGTGGAGGAAGGTCTCCTGCTAGCCCCTGCTCTTGTTTCTAGGTCATCCTTTATTTTGTGCTTTCTCAGGCTAACTGCAATCCCAGAGGCGGGCCAGCAGCTTGGCCTTACCTGAGCTCTTGATAGAAATGCAGAGTCTCAGGCCCCACTCCAGATCCGCCGAATCAGAGTCCGCACTGTAACGAGATCTGCGGAGACGCAGGCATACGTGCCGAAGGGTGAGTTGCGCTGCTCCAGCTGGTGACCCGCCTTCCCACCCTGTGGCCCAGGGCCCGGGCCAGGAAGGGAGCGAGGAGTTTGCCCACAGCTGTGCTCCGTCCTGCCTCCCCGCCACCGCGCTGCTGAGAGGCCCTCTCTCAGTGTGTGTCCCTCAGGGTCTGGCGAGGGCCCAGTGGAGAATGGTTCCCGCCATTTGGTAGGTGACCCCAGCCTCACAGTTGGCCCTTCAGCTTCTGCTCGGATAAGCCCCTGGGGGCGTGTGACCCCAATTGTGACTTCTGTCCCAGCTCTTCCCCTTGTCTGCCGTTGGAACAGGGAGCCCTCTTGGCAGAGCAGAGAAAGGTTCGTTCATCCTTAGCTTTCCTGTCCCCACTCAGCTAGGCATGGGGACCAGCTCTGCTCCCTTTGCCATCAGGAGCACTGGGCAAGGCAGACCCACCTGGTGAGCAGAAGTGCTGCCTTTCTAAGCTGTCATTTGAGGTTGCAGCCGAAAGATGACCGGTTCCGTGTTTAAAAGTGTCTGGCTGCTACTTGACTAGATAGCACAGGCTTCCTGCCCCTCAGCAGGATCGCCCTTGCCCCAAAGGAAGGAGGAAACAGGTACTTCCCCTTGCCGCTGACCTCCCCACTCACAGCTCAGCTCTTTTCCTTATCAGCCGCAGAGCCTCTAATGAATGGGTGTGGCTGGGCTGAGAACGCCCTGTGCAGTGAGAAAGAAAACAGGTCCATTGAGCAGGATGCAAGATGGGAACTCAGATTACAGGCTTCTTAGTCACAGTGTGGAAGAGAACCTTGTGCATGAAGGGAACCAAGGAGAAGGATATTTCATACCTTTTGGAAACCTTTCGGAAACCTTTCAGCAGAGATTCCTCTAACAAGAAAACTAACTACAGAACCCTAGCCTTACTTCTTTATTATTCTTTATTTTTATGCTCGATCAGAAGGCTAAATGCAGGAGCAGCCATGAATGGAGGGCTTCCTCCTTTCCGGGGACTGTGCTATGCACACAAATGCATTATCTCCTTGTATCCCCAGAACTGCCCCATTCTCCCATTTTACAGATGTGGAAAAGAGCAGTAATAAACCCAGGGACCACAGCCAGTAGGATCCAGGATTCCAATCCAGCTTTCTGCACCTTGCTGCACTGCCCTGTCCTACTACATTCCAGCAGAGCAAATGGGCTGTTTTAGGTCTTTTCAGAGCTCCATTTATCAAATAAAAGATATGGGGTCCTTCTAGTAGAACGCATTTTAACTAAAAATGTAGGTGCGTTTATAAATGGAAGAATGCCGTTGGGACCACGGCCTCTTTCCCCAGGCCTCCGCTCTCCTCCTCTCATCAGCCCTCGTGTCCTCTCTTGCACAGTTCCCAGGATGCCAGTTGAAGACCAGCAGATGTCACTGTGAAAAGAAGGCACAAGAAAAGCAAAGCCAACTGCCTTGCAGTGCTTATTAGTGCGTGAACACAATGACGCCCTTGACGCTCGTCAGAGGCTAGGGTGTGCAGGACACATCCACTTCGGCTTGTGGGCTTCTCTCCACCCAAAGGTCCAATTCAGATGGGAGCGTCCATTTTTCTGGGGGAAAACCCGTCCTATGTCAACCATGATCTGGGGGAGAAAAGATGTCCATATGCCATATGGGCAAGTCGCATCTCTCACTCACACACACACACACACACACACACTCACTCCCTCCCACAAAATCTGGTTGTACTGACGCTAGGAAATATAAACTCTCCTGTGAGAAACAGGGTTTCCTTCTCTCTCTCCTGAAGCTAGCTATATTAGTTTCCTATTACTACTGTAACAAATTACCACTAACTTTGTGGCTTAAAACAACACAAATTTATTATTCTCTGGAGGTCGGAGGCTAAATCAAGGTGTCAGCAGGGCTTCTGGAGGCTGTAGAGGAGACCCTGTTTCCTTGTTTTTTCCAGTTTCTAGAGGCTTCCCACATGCCACGTCTCGTGGCCCCCAGCCAGCCATCAATCCCGTCATTTGACCTGTTTTCACTGTCGCGTTTCCTTCTCTCCTCTGCCTCTCTCTCCCACCTTTAAGGGCCCTGGTGATTACACTGGGCCCACCTGGATAATCCAGGATAATCTCCCTGTTTCAAGATCCTTAACTGAATCACATCTGCAAAATTGCTTTTGTCACGTAAAGTAACATATTCACAGGTTCAGGGAATTAGGTCGCAGACATCTCTAGAGGGAGAGTCATTATTCTGCCTACCATACCAGCAGAGGCCTTTGTAAAAGCAGATAACATGTGTGATTTATTAATTAATTCATAAGATACAGGCATATTTTAGTCATTTACATTACTACCCAAAAAACAGTAATCAATTCCAAATATAAAAATTGGAACAAAAGTTCAAGTTGAAAGTTGACAAAAGGGAAGGAGGGAAGGGAGAAAAAGAGAATGCAAAATACATCCAGAACAAATGTGTAGACACCCAAGTTAAGGACAACTTGCAGAGGAGGCGGGGGGCAGGGGGAGGAGAGAAACACAAAGCAAGCATAGAGGGAAGGCAAGGTGTTACCAGTGGAGGGAACAGCATGGGCAAAGGCCTAAGGCAAGATGGAGCCACCAACAGCTCATTCCTCCTGGTACCGTACTTGGTGGCTTGCAGGTTGGTCTCCCTTGGGAGACACTGAGCTCTTTGAGGGCAGGGACCGGGTCTTCACTTCTGTACACCCCCGAGGGCTTAGCAGAGGACTTGACCCCTGCGAGCCTCACCAGCCTTAACTACGGGGGTTGTTACCATTCAGTATCTAGGGTCGGTTGAACGATGGATTCTTGGCCATGTGAGCCTCCATGTTCTCAAAGGTTCTACTCCTGCTCTACCCTCAAAGCCTGAGAGGAAGGGAGAAGGCGCTGCTCAGGCTGTCCACCTGGGCTCTAGCACAAAGATTTAAACTTGGTTTAAGTCACGGGTAACATAAAGCCACCAGCAGTAACAGCTCACCCTTGCTGAGATCTTACCATGCATCCCCCAGCAGTTCTGCAGGCCAGGAACTGATATAATTCCCATTTTACAGCGAGAGCACTGAAGCTGGGGTCTCCCCCTCAGATGCCCCAAATCAGATCTGAGAGTTGCTTCTTGAAGGGCTGCCATGCGTTGGCCAGCGAGACAGTCCTTCATCTGACAGCAGTCATATCCCCGGGGACGTGAGTAGGGTGACAGGGAATGTCGAACTCTCAGTTTGGGGGTTTTCCCAGGGGGCTCATCTCAATTCCTGAAGTAAATCCCCTCTTTATTCCATCTGCATTAGTTCAATTCAATCATTGTTTAACTTCACGATTCAACTTTGTTCCAACAAGGATTTGAGGAAGCTTAAAATATATAAGCTAATACAAGATAATAACCTCTATGTAGACAAGGAAGTCAGAGTAAAGAGGAAAATAAAGAGAGGGGAAATCAGATCTATCCAAGGCAATGAGCACCATCGGCTCGTGCATGCCACATGGATGTGGCCTATGGTTGTGGCTCTGAGCTTTCTATAAAATGAACTCCCTTCAAAGTCTCAGGAATCTCTTATTGCTTTATAATATGTAAATAACATAACCTCTCACAGGTAAAATGCCTCATAGCTTGGAGAGCTTTGTCACAGCCTGCCCACATCAGTTCTCACATGGCCTTCATTCTTAGAGAGGAAGCCCATAGGTCAAGCAGCTTGAGAAGAGCAGAATGTGAGCATTTATTCTTGGTAGTTCCAGCAGATGAATGGATGGATGGATGATGGAAAGATGGATTTTGGATAGATTTCGGTTGGATGGGTGGGTGGGTGGATGGAGGGATGGATGATGGATGGATGGATGGATGGATGGATGGATGGATGATGGATGGATGGATGGATGGATGATGAATGGATGGATTTTGGATGGATGACTGGATGGATGGATGGATGGATGGATGGATGGATGGATGGATGGATGGATGATGGATGATGGATGATAGATGGATGGATGGATGGATTTTGGATGGATGGATGGATGATGGATGGATGGATGGATGATGAATGGATGGATTTTGAATGGATGGATGGATGGATGGATGGATGGATGGTGGATGGATGGATGGATGGATGATGAATGGATGGATTTTGGATGGATGGATGGATGGATTTTGGATGGATGGATGGATGGATGGATGGATGGATTTTCAATGGATGAATGGGTGCAGTGGTAAGAGCGTGGGCCTACCTGCCTACGTGCCTGGACGTTGGGCACTTCCTTATCTCCCTCTGGGTTCAGGCCAGCCCCTTCCCAAATCAGAAGCACCCAGCTGGCAAAGTTCCACAACTGGCTGGGATCCACCTACTGTCTGAGCTGAGGATATGGATGGAATGGGAGGCTTTAGGTAAAAGAGATCGTGTTTTTAATCTTGCCATTTTATTATTTTTCTGATACGCCTTCCTGTTTCCTTTCCCTACCCCCACCTCTGCATCAGGCAGGCCTTGGGTGTGGGTAGATCTCCTGGGAAGTGCTGCCCTTGGCCTCCCAGGCCGGGAGGCTCCTGTTGTTTGCTAGGTGGTTGGGAGCCAGCCATCCCTGACCTGCCCAGGCTGTAGTAAGGATGTCTGGATGAGGTGGGAGGGGATCTGAGCCTGGCCCCACCACTTACCTTCCCCGGGACTTGAAGGGACGCTACAGCTCTCCCGGCCCAGGTTTCACTGGGTCTGAAACAGCTTTTCTTGGTGGGTAAGAGCCAAGCTGCCCATTGGAATCTCTGCTGTTTACTAGCTGGGTGACCTTCAGCAAGTTAGTTAACTTCCTTCTGCCTCAGTTTCATCAATAATATTACTTACCTCAAAGGTTTGTAATGAGATTAAATGAGTTAATTCATGTGAAGTGATTAACACAGTGCCTGGCCCATTGTAAGCAACTCAATAAACGTAACATAAGATGGGTCAAACCACAATTGCCTCGCCCACCTCTTAGATTTGCTGTAAAACTCAAGAGAGTCATTCATTCGTGCAATAAACAATTATGGAGTACTTTCTACATGCCCAGCCTGGTCTGAGGTGAGCCTAGAGGGGGCTCTGCCTTCGGGGGTCCTTTTGTGAAAGAGCTTTGCAAACTACAGGGTTGTACAGATAAGAGGGTGGGTTGTGGTCTCACCCAAGTTTGAGCCTTTGAAACAGAGATCCTTAAAACATGACCAGCAGCACAACCTTCTTCAAATGACATTTACGAAGAACCCCATTGATGGTGAACTCTACCAAACGTTCAAAGAAGACTTAATACCAATCCTTCTCAAACTCTTCCAAAAAATTGAGGAGCGGGGGAAGCTCCCTAATTCATTCTAACTCATTTGGTATCTACCCTGATACCAAAACCAGACAAGGACAACACACACAAAAAAAAGAACCCCATTGACAAAGCAAATAAAATCAGGGTAACTCTGGCTGGGGGAGGTGGGGGGGAGGGGCAGAATGTAGCAGGAGGCTGGGCCCTGCTGGGTCCTACTGGTCTGTTCCTCTCTACTGCAGTTCCAGCCCCTAGTGACCCATAAGGCACCTCCCAGAAACCCCTTGGCTGCTCAGAACACAGATGAAACCATCGGCCCTGGAGGTGGCTTGTGTCTTTCTTTTGGCTCCACACCTCTGTCTCTCTCTTTTTAATTAGTAAACTTATTTTTTAGAGCAATTTTATGTTCACAGAAAAATGAGGGGAAAGTACAGAGTTCCATGTACCCTCATGTCCTCACGAACATACAGCTTTCCCTGCTATTAGCATCCGGCAGCAGAGGGTACATGTGTTACAATCAATGAACCTACATTGACGCAACATGATCGCCCACCGTCCATTGTTTACATTAGGGTTCACTCTTCGCACTCCACTCTCTTTTAAACGCACGTCCCATCAGCTTGGTGGGTGCATATCTGGATGCTGGGGGCCACAGGCACCCAGCTCCATAGGCCAGGTGGCAGGGGTCATGCTGAGTGGAGGTGCCCGCTCTCTAGCTGTGGCTTTGCTGTTCTCCTCAGAGCCTTGTCTGGAATTTCCCCAGCACCTTCTATACAATGGATGGTCAAGCCTTCCAGGCCACAGTGAGGATTATGATCAGGACTTCCCCAATCCCTATGTGCCCTCTGTTTTCTAGAGCTTCTCCTGAAAGACCCCCTCTGGCCACCATAAAATTTTTATTTATTTATTTATTTATTTATTTATTTATTTTTTATTTATTTATTTTTTGGTGAGGAAGATTGGCCCTGAGCTAGCATCTGTGCCCATCTTCCTCTATTTTGTATGTGGGACACCACCACAGCACAGCTTGGTGAGTGGTGTGTAGGTCTGTGCCCAGGATCTGCACCAGTGAACCCTGGACCACTGAAGCAAGGCGTGTGAACTTAACCACTATACCACTGGGCTGGCCCCCAAAATTTTTGTTTTTAACATCCTACACGGTCCTCTCCTTGATGACTTTTGGACCACCTCCTGTACCATTCCTTCCTGCTCAAAATAGCGTCCAAAAGAAAGACTTGATGGAATCACCACACGGCTCCTTGCCCCCAAATGAGGACAGCTCAGAATGGGTAACTTATATTCACTGTCTGAGAGGCTGAGATCACTAGTGCCCACTTGACTGTTCTGGCTGACTCCCCTCAACAATAGATACACACACACACACACACACACACACACACACAGTTTTTCAGCATTTAAATCGATTTACATTCATATTCAAACTCCACTGGGGGAAACTTGCTTGACTCCTCTGTGCCTCTATTTCCTCATCTGTAAAATGGGTATAATAGTGGTACCTCCTCGTATGCTTATTGTGAAAGTCAAATAAGATAATATATGTAAAGTGCTTAGGACAATGCCTGGCACTGAAGAGTCTATATATGCTAGTTGTTGTTTTTGCACTTATTGTTATTACAAATGCATTCCGTATGTCTCTTATATAAACTATTTCCAAGACCAACAGTGAGTCGGCTCTGACAGGGGCAGCGTGGAAGGATCCGTGTCTCTGAGACCTGTGGTCTATGAGCTGAGTTGTAATAGCTTCCGTGGCCTGAGTGCTCTGCCATGCTGGGCTCTGTGCTCCAAGTATTAGGTCACTGAGTCCCAGCGAAGCAGCCCTTAGGGTGGGCTGGGGTTTGTCTTTCCTTTCAGGAAACGGAAGCCATCAGCCCATCAGCCGGAGGCTCCAGCTGCCTCTGGATCAGCTGTTGGGGGCCCTGCCCTCTGCGCAGCCCCGACCCCAACCCTGTCAGCACAGCCCTGGCCTCTGCCCACCACGCTCTCCACACTGTCTGTTTCCATGATCCCACTTTATCTGACAGCCCACACACAGCTATACGGCTCAGGGGCGTCCCTCCAGGCTGCAAAATTTTTACAAGCAGCACACAGTGGAAACATTGGCAGGGTTTTTCTCCCCCTATTTTCCAAAATACAGCCCTGCACATTGTGTATGTGTCCATAGTTAGGCCTATGTGTCCCTATCAGTGTCCAGAAGTCGAAGGCACATGGCATCGGGGAGGGGTATACGTGTGTGTGTTGTAGTGCGGGCCCACCTCTCTTTATCGGTATTCAGAGAGAGCCATTTCTGCCTTTGGGCATGCGTGCATACGTGTGTGTGTGTGTGTGTGTGTGTGTGTGTGTGTGTGGTATTTGTGGACCTCTGGGCTCGTCGGCCTCCCCCAGGCGGAGTCCAAAGGCTCAGTCTTCCCTGTGCATGTGTGTTCGTAAGCCTGGGTCCGCGCCCACCTCTCTCCAGAGGGTGTACACAGACGTGTGTAAACCAGCCTTCACTTCAGTTGTTGAGACTCTCGGTGGACACTTTGGCCGGCGGAGTAGGAGAGCTGGGAGAGGGAATGTTTAGTCTGGGAGGCGAGCAGGCAGCCGGAGAATCCCTGCGGAGCCCCAGGGGGGCGAGCTGGCCCCGGGGCTGCTCCAAGTGCCCTGGCTGGTGGGGAGGACAGGACTGTCCTCGCACGCCTGCACCCAAGGTGCAGGATGTCCTGCTTGGGCAGCGCTGGGCTCGGACCGCTCCTCTGGCCGGAGCGCTGAGCCGGCTGGCGGCCAGCCTCAGCCCCACTGAGATAGGTTCCTTATTTGTTTCGTTTTCCTTTTCTTGCTTCTTTTTTGTGTTGAATTGAAGCCGGTTTAGCAGAGGGCTGGAGAAAGCGTGTGCATCTCCGGTGTCAGGCGGACCTCAGGCTGAATCCTGGCTCTGTCATATACTAACCATCTGATATCAAGACAGGGCCAGTTACTGGACTTCTGCGCCTCAGTCTCCTCGTCTGTAAAATGGGTGCGATGCATGACACTGCAGGCTCGTTCGGGAGCCTGAGTGATAACATCTGTGTAAAGCAGCTGGTAGTTCTCGGTCACTTTTTGTTCCCCAGGTCTCTGTGGAATTCTCTGGATAACAGCTTTGTGGCTGGACATTCATGGCAGGGAAATGCCATGAATTTCTAGGAAAAGAGCTATTTATTTTTGATGGCCTAGTTGAGAGGAAGAGAGAAGGGCTTAGCTTTGCAAATGGTTTCCTTCAGCTTGTTGTAACTTGAGTTGAAACCCTCCTGTTCAATTTTAGTGGGTGTTAGGAGGGCAGATGAGGAGGATGCTAGCAGCTGGAGGAGGGGCGGAGTGGAATTTCTGCAGAAAGTGCACCTGCCGTCCCAGCAGGAGCGAGGTTTCTGAGAGGCCACCAGCCCCAGGGGACATGAAGATTGTAACAGGCTGGTAACGGAGGGGACGACAGGCTGCGTGCTGCTGGGCTGTACCACACTCTGACTCTGCCAGGTGCTGTTCTAGGCAGTGGGGATTCCACACTCAACAAGCCAGACACAGGCCTTGCCCTCAAGGAACTTCAGCTCCGATGGTGGAGACACAAAATAAGTACAAGAACCAGGAAAATCCATATTAGCTAATTTCCAGAACAGCAGGGGCTATGAAAACGATTAAATTTGGTAGTTGTGATGAAGAGTGAATGGTGGGATGTGGGGTGCCACTTAGACAAGATGGACCTAGGAAAGGCGCCTTGAGAAGACAGCTTTGATCCAGACCTGAATGATAAAAGGACAGGAAAACAAAGATCTGGGATGGAGGCAGAATGGGGGGAGGGGAGGACCTTCTAAAGCCCTCCGCTTCTTCAGAGTCCAAGTCCAAGTCCTTACAGTGGCCGTCAGGTCCCTCCACGATCACACTCACTCCTCTGTTACTCTCCCCAGGTTCCTCCACTCTGGCCACACTGGCGCACGTCCACCGCCAGGCCTTTACACTTGCTGTTTGTTCTACCTGGAGCACTCTTCCCATGGATATCCACATGGCTAACTCCCTCCCTCCTTCAAGTCTTGCTTAAAGGTCACCTTCTCAATGGGCTCCAGAGTCTCCCTTACTCCATGCTATTTCTTCTCTGAGTCATCATCTAATATACTCTATAATTTACTTGTTTATTGTTTATTGTCTTTCTCTCCTTCCTAGATGATAAGACGCATAGGGGCAGGTATTTGTGTCTGGTTTTATTCCTTGATGTAAACAAGTACCTAGAATGGTGCCTGGAACATAGTAGGTGTTTAATAAATATTTGTTGGATGGATGGATGGATGGATGGAGGGATGGATGGATGACGGGTGGGTGGGTGGATGAATGGGTGGGTGGATAGACGGATGGATGGATGGATGGATGGATGGGCCTCTGGTGACTCAGGTTCATCCTCATCATCAGAAGAAGGAATGGGTAGGGCCGGCCCCGTGGCTTAGTGGTTAAGTGTGTGCGCTCTGCTGCTGGCAGCCCGGGTTCGGATCCCGGGCGCGCACTGACACACCGCTTCTCCGGCCACGCTGAGGCCGCGTCCCACATACAGCAACTAGAAGAATGTGCAGCTATGACATACAACTATCTACTGGGGATTTGGGGGGAAAAAATAAATAAATAAAATCTTTAAAAAAAAAAAAAAAAAAGAAGAAGGAATGGGTACAGTCTGAGTCTCTACGGTAGGCCTAGCCCTGTGCTAAGCTGTGGTGATGGGGAGCCCCAGCTTTGGCATGGAGAGGGGGACAAAGAAAACTCAGCTAAAAAGTCCAGAGGCGGGTTGGGGCGAACAGGGCTCTGAGGGGAGTTACGTGGGTGCCCTCTGAGGTCCATGAGAAGGGGAGAGTTAGGGATGAGAGAGGGACAGAGATGAGTGGAGTGAGAAGGAGGATGGCCTCTCTGGAGCAGGAGGAGAGAGACCCATCTTGGCTAGAGCTGAAGGGTTGGGGTGGCAGGAGAAGGGCGGAGAGATCCACCATACATGCACGCACACATGCACATTCTTACAACATGGTCTCAGGTGTCCATCTACAGAAGCACAGTGACATTCCCACAGACCTGGGTTCACGTCCTGCCTCTGCTCCTTAGTCATTATGTATTCTTGGGCAAGTTACTTAACAGTTCTGTGCCCTGTCTCTGATCCCAGGCTGCATAGTCCCTACTTCACAGGAGTATTGTGGGGCTGAAATGTGATAACTTCATTATTAAAAACATAGGTTTTGGAGTCAGACCCAAGTTCAAATTCTGGTTCCAACTTTCATGAGCTATGTGTCCTTGGGAAAGTGACTTAATCTCTCTGATCCTCAGTTTTCTTAATTGTAAAGTGGAAATAATATCAACCTTATAGTTATGGAGATGAAATGAGACAGTAAATAGAAAGCAGAATACGTCACATATGACGTGAAAGGGCTCAGCACGTGGCCCGGCACACAGTAGGCCCTCAGGTACTAGAGGGGTATTTGAAGAAGCCGAGGCTGGCTGAGGTATGTAGGGTCAGTTGGGGGCCTAGAGACTCATGAGCCAGCTGAGCTGGGCCAGGGCTCAGTTGGCCTGGGGACCACGCCAGCCGTGGGAGTGGAAGGTCTTCCATGGTGAAGTTCCTTGGCCACAGGCCACAGGCGCTGCAGTTCTGACCTCATTGGTACGAGCAACGGGAGCGATTTGTGCAGAGGCCATGTGCCCTGTACCCTTATGCAAGGCCTTCTCCCGAGTGGAGAGGTTGATCACCATTGTCTCCAAGGTGCCCCCTGTCTCCAGGGCTTCCTAGAGGATAGCCCGGAGCAGAAGGAAGCCTAGTAAGAGAGTGGGTCCCCTCCCAGCCTCAGTGTCCCTGTCTGTGCACTGAGGGTGACAGCCAGATGGGAGGTGCTGGTCCTGCCTACAGGCTGAGAATTGGGCTCCAGAGTTGGGGAACCTGGGTTCTGCTCTCACCACTGCCTGTGCCATCTTGGACAAGTTTCTTAACCTGAGCCTCAGTTTCCACATCTGCCAAAACAGGGTAATGGTAATCCTGAGCAACAGAGGCCATGAGGAGGCTTAAAGGAGTTTATTCATGTGAGATGCTCTGCGTGGGGCTGGTGCACGGCAAACGCCCAGTAAATGAGGGCTACTCGAATCACCCCGGAGTAGCTCCTGTGCTGACACTCTTGGAGCCGGTATGTCTCCCTCCCACTCTGCCCCTGGGGTTTGGCTCCCTGGATGCTGCCTGTCCTGGTCAGGAAGCGCCTCACAGCCCGAGGCGGCGGAGAGTTGGACCCATCAGGCGGGAGAGGAGCCAGTGGACATTATGTTCCTTCCCAGGAATGGGAAAGTGGGAATGTTCCTGGGCAGGGAGCAGGGCTCTGGGGCAGGCGCACTGGGGAGCATCCACTCCCCCATGCCCGCTGCCCAGAGCCTTGCCCGTCCTGCATGGCGCCGTGGGAAGGAAGACACATTACACAGGTGGCCAGGCCTGCCTCGGGCCCCTGGCACACACGGAGTACACAGTCTCACACATTCACAATACCCCACAGCCCTGCACACACACAGTGACACACATACACACTCATTAGCATTCTCAGAAGAGCATTCACACATCCACGCCCTCTTGGCCACATCCTCATCTCTATTCACTTGTACACATGTCACCCATGGATCCTGAAGTCTGGGCCCCCAACATATGCACTCACACACACACACACAGGATATTCGATCTTTCCCGTGCATTTACCCGTACTCACAAAACACACGCAGTGACCTGCACAATCACACAGGTGTTGACACTCAGGGACACACATACAAATATGCATACCAAAAACATGCACACGCGTATAATTATACACACGTAACCAGGTCCACCAAAGTCCCGAGGCTTCTGGCCTCTGGCAGCATCCATTACTACACTCTCCAAATCAAACAGCTTATGCCCTGTCCCCACTACTCTGAGAAGCCCCCTCTCCCCAGTACTCCCAAGGGGTTCACCTGCTCTGCCCGGGGTGCATCCTTCTGCCTGACCTTGCTCTGAGCACCTGAGACTACAGTCCTCTCTCCTGCGCCCATCTTTGTTCCCAAACGCCACTAACACAAGGTTCTTGCGGCCACCAGGCTTCTGCTGAAAATATAGGAGTGGGCAGACAACAGCTCTATGTTCCCAGAAATGGGGTGGCCGTTCCTGTCTCCATACAGTGCACCGCCTGCTCTGTTTTGGGGTTCCGTCTTCATTTCCTTGTCACACCCGTCTTTCCATCATTTCTGAGCCCTTGCCTTCACCTCTACTACCAGCCTGCACCATCAAGCCGCTGGAACGCCTGGAGAAAAAAGCCCAAATGCCACTTTAGGCAGAGCTATTTGGCCCTCTCTTTTGTTTCTCCTTCCTCTTCCAGACCAGGAGCCGGAGAGGCCCATCAAGGTGTTTTCCTAGACTAAAGATAATAATAATGCTAATAATACAGCTATGTCAGAAATACTCCTGCGGTTAACTGTGCCACTCTCCTAAAAGGCAGAAATAGCTCAGACAGTGTTTTGATGTCGATGCTATGTTTTCTTACATATACCCTCACTCACTCACTCACACACACACACACACACACACACACACACACACAGACTTGGAGAGTTAATTTCTCACACACACACACACACACACAGACTTGGAGAGTTAATTTCCCATTACCTGCTCTCACCCACTCCCCCCTTCCATCTTCAAGATAGTTGCTGGAAAGGAAGAGGCTGAGCCCCCAGATAGATCCCAGAATGAGGTGGGGGGGACCAATCCTGTTAGGAAAGGGGACAGGGAAGGGACTGAACCAAGCTCAGTTTTGGAGGCCCCGGGGTGTTCACTAGATCCTACCCTGCCCCTTCCTGCCCCTCAGCCTTCGCTTTCCATGCCCCCCAGTTACGGTCCCATCAGCCCTCCTGACTCTGCTGGTCCAGGTGCACCCTCCCAAAAGCCTTTGCCCCGTCCGTCCAGAATGACCCTTTCCCACTCCACATTCCTCCTGGGCTGTCGTTGTCACTTTCACTAAAGTTCTCTCCACCCTCTGGTTTGTGGGGCAGCCCTGGGGGCCCCTGTGTCTCCCCAACTCTATTGTGAGCTCCTGAGGAATGTGGCCCATGTTCCCCAAACTTGGTCCCCAATATACTCACATAGCCTGGCACAAAGAATGCTCAATAAATTCCATATCTTTAGCTTCATCTCTTGTGTCTATATATAATTAATACCTATATCATCTATATCTGTATCTATCTACATGCCAGTTTAGAGCAGGAAAGGCTGCCTGGCTCAGACAAAAATGCTTGACCTGGGGGCTGGCCCCGTGGCTTAGCGGTTAAGTGCGCGCACTCCGCTACTGGCGGCTCGGGTTCGGATCCCAGGCACACACCGACGCACCGCTTCTCCGGCCATGCTGAGGCCATGTCCCACATACAGCAACTAGAAGGACGTGCAACTATGACATACAAGTATCTACCGGGGCTTTGGGGAAAAAGAAAAGGAGGAGGATTGGCAATAGATGTTAGCTCAGAGGTGGTCTTCCTCAGCAAAAAAAAGAGGAGGATTACCATGGACGTTAGCTCAGGGCTGATCTTCCTCACAAAAAAAAAAAAAAAAATGCTTGACCTGAACAACAGTAAGTCTGATTTCTGTTTCTGCCTCTACCACTTATTGGTTATTTTTTTTTTTTTTTGTGAGGGAGATCAGCCCTGAGCTAACATCCGTGCTAATCCTCCTCTTTTTGCTGAGGAAGACCGGCTCTGAGCTAACATCTATTGCCAATCCTCCCCCTTTTTCTCTTCCCCAAAGCCCCAGTAGATAGTTGTGTGTCGTAGTTGCACATCCTTCCAGTTGCTGCATGTGGGACGCGGCCTCAGCATGGCCAGAGAAGTGGTGCATCAGTGCGCGCCCGGGATCCGAACCCGGGCCGCCAGCAGCGGAGCGCGTGCACCCAATCACTAAGCCACCGAGCCAGCCTCACTTATTGGTTTTTTGACACTGGACAGATCTAGCTTTTAGCTTCTCCAGATCTCTGTTTTCTCATGTGCAAGATGAAAGAGTTGAACACGGACAGTGGTTTTCAAACTGAGGTTTTCAAACCTAGGGTTCCAGGAAGATGTAATGGTGAGAACCAGAAAGGAAGAAGGCTGATGGGCGGGGCCCTGCGTCAGCCAGGGCAGCTCCTCCTTGCTCTGTGTTGTCTACCACGATTCCACACAAGATTGCGTTTAAACAAAGGGTCCTGTTGCTAAAAAAAGAAAATTTGTAAAACACTGGCCTAAATGCTGTCTGAAGCCCTTTCCAGCTTTGACGAGCCAGGATTTGTCATCTATTTCACCCCATAAAATGCCCATGTAAGGCAGAAAGCAAAAACAACCCTTTCTCTCTGGATTTAGGGCCATCTTTCCCTCTGTTTCTAGAGTTGCTGACCACCTTTCACCTCCCGCCAAGACTCAGGTGCTCACACAACCTCGCTCACCTCTGCTTCCGCATCCAGCGAATGAGGACACTCAGCACCTCACTCTCAGAGTTTGAAGGAGAGACTCGTATTCAAGGAGTGATGAATGCAACCCCCCAGCACAGAGCGTGGCACCTGGGAGGTGCCCTCTGAGTGTGGCTCTGGTGACGCCAGAGTCCCTGGAGACGGCTGCCTCCCTGGGCGTCACACCTGGCTCGTGGCTGAGGCTGCAATCGGAGGGTGAAGATTGCTCCGTGATTAGGAGCCAGTGTGCTGTGAGACATCTAATTAGCCATCGCCTTCCCAGGAGACAACTCAGTTGTGTAATTTTTATTTCCATATTTTACACACCCTCCATCAGCAAGAGAGAGCCGGGCCAACCTTTTACCAGCTTCTTTGTTTGCATTCCAGCTGTGCCAATTGCCCCCTTCTCATCTTTCCACAGTTCCCACCCACCAGGGAACATGCCTGCTGGCAGGCAGGGTAGAGATGCAGGAAACAGCTTTTACATGTTGCTTCAAAGACCCGTCTCCAAGACCAGCACACCAGGAGCAGCTGCACTGTCTGGCTCGGGGGGTCAGTGACTACATACCCCCACTTACCATCTGTTGATAGAGAAGGTGTGGTGTGGTGCGAAGGACACTAGGTTTAGCATTAAACAGGACCCATCTTTTTCTAGCAATTTCATTCACCTTTCTGAGCCTCAGCTCCCTGATCAGTTAAATCAGGCCCCTCATACCCTTGCATCATGAGGCTGTTGCAAGGCTCTATGCTTCAACACATATGGATTGGGTTCCCCCAGGTGAAATAATGTTCGTGGTAGGGCTTTGCAGACTGAAAGTGCTGTCTAGATAGGTCTTATTCTCAGTCTGTCCTTGATTACTCCAGGAGCTTTTATCAGGTTTAGATGATCCAGACTCATTATTATGAGATTATTAGGCTGGCTAGCCCCTTCCCACCTGCTGTTGCCTGGTTTGTGGTTTTCATCGTGGTGGTTCAGAGGCTGATTCCTTGGGGCAAGCCCAGGAAGGAGAGACTTCCATCCTGAAGCTATTATTGATGGCAGTCATTTCTATCCCATCGGGATATGCATTCGACCTCTCTCTTACCTAGAAAACTAAGTGTTCAGTGCTGGGCTAGAAACCATGGAAGCTATAAAAGAAATATAAGCCCTGGTCCCTGACTCCCACACAGTCCATCTAATTGGGAGGGCAAAGATCCACACAGCATTTAGCAAGCACCATTTTTATGAGCAAGGTTCTTTGCTAAGCACTTTTACCCGTATGCTTCTCATCCAAACCCTTTAAGTGGATAGTATTAGTCCCACTTCACAGATGAGGAAACTGAGACCCAGAGAGTTTGTCACTTGTCCAAGGCCGTGCAGCTGCTAAGAGTGCAGCCGGATGAAGCTGCCTCCCTTTGACACTGTACTAAGTTTGTCTGCCCTGTGTCCACATCCTCCTCTAGGGTCTGAGCTCCTTGCGGGCAGGAGCTATATCTGTTCATCACAGGGCCTGGCAGAGGCCCCTCTTAAGATGCTGGCCATTGGGATAGCTCATTCTGGGCCCCAAACTCCTCCCACTCTCTTCCCTCTAACCTCGCCTCCTAGTCACATCCCAGAAGGACTTTTGTCTTCCTGATCTCCCTGCCAGCAATTCAGGGGCCTCTGCTCCGCTGCCAGGTTGATGGGGCAAGCAAAGTCTTGACTGGGGCCCGGGGCTCCTGGCCGAGCTCCTGATCTGTCTCCCCAGACAGAGGGGGAGGTCTCTGGCATTCAGGACCCTGGCCCTTACCTGCCAGCAGGGCCGGGGGCTGCTCAGCCCGCCAAGAGGCCGCGCCACTCACGGCTGCCAGCGGAGACAGAGCCCAGGAGGCCTGGTCAGCGGTTGCCTGGGGTTGAGAAATGTGCTGGCTCCAGTCTGCCTCCTCCATCTGAGAAATCAGGGGAAGCTGACCCAGCAGCCAGTGTTTGTTTCCGCAGTGTCTGGGGCAGCCGTGCAAATCACGCCTGCCTGACAAAGCCCGGCCCCGGGAGAAGCAGCCTGATCCTTCACGCCCCCTCAGTCCCTGTTCACGGACCGCTGCCAGGGGAAGCATTCTGGATACTCTGCTCGTGCCAGGACTGATGTGCGGGCCTCGTATCTGTGCAGGGTCTAGGTCTTGGGCGTCATAGACAAACCAGGCACGTCTGGCTTCGGCTTTCGTCCCCTGAGGTGCATTGGGAGGAGCCCCACTTAGAAAACAAACAGGCCCGGTTTGGATTCTAGCTCTGCCACTTACCAGCTGTGTGGCCTTGGGCAAGTCACTTAACTTCTCTGAGCTTGCGTCTTAATTTGCCAAGTGGGAATAATAGGGGTACCTTATAAGGTTGTTGTAAGGATTGACTCACTGAAATAATATATTTAAATTGCCTGGCACGTGGTAGATGCTTCACAAAGGTAAGTTCCTCTCTCCTTTCTCACCATGCCGAGGTCTCCTAACTTGCTCTTGGTCTCTCTCCTGCGTCCACAGCACACGGAGAACCCAGAGCTCTGGCTTCAACACTGACCACTGGCCAGCAAGATGGCCGCGTAGCTTTCCCTACAGCCTGGGCCGCTGTGCCTGGTTGCCCTCACTCTGTCCTCAACACACACGGGAGGGAGGTGGCATTATGTCAATGTAGAGGTTATTATCAAGGAACAGCCCGTTTGCAAATCTATGTATTAACTTACTCCGTTTATTCATCTATTTATTCACTCAATCGAAAAAATTTACTCAACTTCTCCTCTGGGAAAGGCCCTATTCTGGACCCCAGGAGTGCAGAGATGGACAAGACACAGTCCCTGCCCAGATCTAGTCCTAGAGGAGACAGACAGTGAAGAGACAATTAAAATTCCATGCACTAGGGACATTGGTAGAGGAAAAGCACAGAATTCGGGACACTTCAGAGATGAGGCTCCTAACTCCGCCTGGAGAACCAAGGTAGGCTTCCCAAAAGAGGTGATGCCAGAGTATTGAAGGATGATTAGGTACTTTCCAGGCAGGAAATAAAGGGAAAGATGTCGTAGGGAGAGAGAGCACACGTGCCAAGGCCCATTAACTAGGAGAACATGCCCACGTATTAGTTAGAATTCACTCACTGCTGTCACAAATGTTCCCAAACTGTCAGTGATTTCATACTACAAAAGTATGTTTCTTGCTCACGCAATGGTGCAGCACTGGTGTCCCCAGTTGGATGGTTCTAGATGGCTCTCTTCCATGCAATGATTCAGGGACCCAGGCACCTTCCGTCTGTGACTCTGCCATCCTTTAGAGCCTCAGAATCCGTCACTTCTAGCCATGTCCCCAGGGGGAAAATGAAATGGCTTTTCGTGCGTACACAGCAGTATCTCTGTCAACCTGTGTGAAGAATTCCTAAGAGTTGTAGAAAGTTGGAACAAAGCTATGCAACCAAGTGGTGAGAGATGTGGTTGTACTGATAGGCGAGATCAGAGTGTGGGGTTGATATAAGCCAAGCTAAGGAGTCTGGATTTTATCCTGAATGTAGTGCAGAATCATCAGAAATTTTTAAGCAGAGAAGTGACATAATAAGATTTGCTTTTTAGAGCAATTACTCCAGCTGCAGTGCAGAGGATAGATTGGAAGGAGAGAGACTGGGGGCGGTGGAGCCAGTCAGAAAAGTATTCTAGTAATCCAGGCCGTCTTACTGGAACGATAGGTGAGAGGTGGGGATTGGAAGGAAGAGGGGCATTGAAAGTTGTCCTAAGAGGCAGTCTGGGCCATCGATTGGGTTCTGCGTTGCAGCGAAACCTCAAATAGCTTTTGGGTCCATGTCCAGTTCAATGGCTAGTTGAACCTCATGCTCATGAAATTATAGTCGATACAGAGCAGCTTATCTGAGCTCTCTGTTTCCACAAGGCCAAATCTCATCTATAATGGAGCTGGTCAATAGAGTTGGTCAGCACATCTGCTAGCTTTTGGAGAAATCAGAGTTGTTTGTGTTGTTCTCTGAACATCTGTGTCTTTCTTTCTGTGTCGTGTTCTGTTCTTCATGTCTGTTTCTCAATACCTTCGTCTCCCCTTGGAGAAGCAAAGACTTGCCCCTGAGCATCGGAGGGAAGGTGGAGGTTTCCTTACCCTTGGAAAGGGGCTCTGGGTGTATGGCTCTCTATGCTCACCATCTTCCAGAACACCCTGCCTGTAACTCAGGGAGCATCTTCCAGGAAGGGGCCCCGCTGACCGTAGATCTTGAGACCAGGAGGCTGCTGGCTTGCTTCACCCTGGGAGAGAGGAGACTCAAGTCCCTGCAAGCAGTTCTGTTCTTGGAATCTTAGGTGGCGAGTTGTGAATCTTTAAGTCTTCTTTCACTTATTCTGAAGGACGGTGGAACTTCAGGCTACCTCACACCTTCCAGGTTAATATACAAGACATGGTCGGTCCACATCCACTTGGTATAGACCAACACCTTGTGAAATGGGCTAATGAGTTTCCTCTTAGAAGAAGAGTGCTGGGAGTTGAAAACATTCAACTCGGCCAGATATGGTCCCAGTGTAGCTCATCAATTCCAAGTTAAGGCTTCCATGAAGCAACCAGTAAAAGTATCTCTGGGCCTTTTCTTTCTGCTCCGTCCAAGAGTTGGGGTTTGGTCTCCTGGCCACATGAACAGCCATGAACTTCTACCTGTCCTGACCTCTAGTCTGTGCCCCCTGGCTTCTGGCCTTGCCTCCACCTTCAGTCTCTGCACAGCTCTCTTCAGTCCAGTTGACCTCTGTGCTCTTGAACCCCTGACACCTTTCCCCTCCCAACCCATTCTGCCCCTGCCGACACACACAAGTGGTCTGGGATCCTTCATAACTAGTGGGGGTGCCTTCTTAGAATAGACTAGTAAATTGGCTTTTATTTCAAATACAGATTTCTGACTAAGCATAGCTCTTGTTCATTGAACACTTACTATATGCTAAACATTTTATGTATATTATCTTATTAAATCTGCACAATAATCCTGAGAGGTACATGTTGTCACCCCAATTGTAATGGACATTTACAGGATTGTCTGCCTCAAACCCCCTTATCAAGGAATCCCCTCCACAAATCCATTGGGTTTCAGCAGAAGCTACTAGATCTCTATGTGACTCTGTGGCTTGGGCCACGTGATTGGTCCCAGGGTGAGCACCTGACACAGGTTGGGCCAATCATGCCCTTCCCTGGGAAGTTTGGTTCTGGGACTGAAAGGAAATTGGTTTCTCTCTTAGTGTCTGAACAGGAATAACTAAAACAAAGGGACCTTCATAGCCATGCTCTCTACCACATGAACCACAAAAGCAAGCTTTGGCCTTGAGAAAGCAGAACTTTCTGGAGGCAGTAACGTGGGGGAATAAGACAGATGTAATGGAGTAAGACAGACCAGAGTTTGAAGCCTCACTCTGCCCATTAGTAGCCATGTGTTTGGGACCAATAGTACTGATACTATATTATCTAACACCTTTTGAGTGCTCACTGTGTACCAGGCATTGTTCCAAATGCTGTATGTGCAGGCTGGTACACATTACACATTTGTCCTCACAAACGTAAGGTAGTTTCCATTATCATCCCTGCTTTTTACCCATGAGGACACTAAGGCCCAGCATAATTGACCATGTGCCCAAATGTACACAGTGGCTGGGTACATCTCTGAGTCTTAATTTACGCCTCTGGAAGTCAATAGAGTATCGGCCCTTGTACAGAAAAGAGTTAACAGAGAAAGCTGAGACTGCTCTCCTTAGAAAGCCCTGCTCACAAGATTGGCCCTTGTCTGGTGGATTTCTGGAGGGTTCCCACCATTCCCTGATAGAGATGGCTAACTATGCCTAAAATGTTTGTGCAATGAGGCTTTAGCTTGAGGACCCCTGACACAGCTCTACTTCTGGTTTGTTGTAGGAAGTGGAGGAAGAAGCAGATCCACTGCTTTGAAGAGGGTTTGGTCACTGGGGGTGCCTGTGAAATGGTTAGAGCCTCCGTGAGCTGCCCCACAGCCTGCGAAGCCCCACGTGGAGGCCCCTGGAGCCCCTCCACCACCACCGTTACTATTTTTAACCCTCCAACAATTGCTCTTTAGGACTGGCATCCTATGTAAAATGGCAAAATATTTCTAGATATTTTATCAACAAAGGAAGTATTTATTTTGAGAGGCTTTCCAGTTTTTAATACGGTTGTTCGTGGGGAGGACACTTTCCACTGCTGTATTTTTAGGTTGATTCTCTGGGAAACTGACTGCCACAGGCCTGCTGACGTGGAGGTGGCAACAAGAAACCCATCGCCAACAGGGGCCTTAGTTTGTCTCCTTCCTTCAGCAGTGGGGGAAAGGGATGCTAGGGGGAAAGCGATTTCCCGGGTGCTTCACAGGAGGCCCGTGCAGGGTGAGGGCTGGCTTCAGGGCTGCGCGCAGTGTTCTCCCACTGCTGCCCTCCTCTGCCTGTCCCAGCAGAGCCAGGTTACCCCACACTGACTGGCCTTGTGTGCAGTCAGGGAGATAGAGTGGGAAGTGGGAAAAACGTGCAGAAAGGGCCCAACCATTGGGATCTCCTCCTAGGAGCTGGCAACAAGGTGTGAGCATTCAGTTCCATCTAAGGCCTGGTTGGCAGCCAAGGGCTGGCTTATTTGAATTCATCAGGGCTGTGGGGAAGGAGGGAAGGCAACTAACAGCCTCCTGCTCGCGCGTCAAAATCAATGTGTGTATGTAAATGAAGCCAGGTCTATGAGTGTCAATAAAGACAGAACCTATTAAACAAGTAATTGAATTCAAAACACCATTTGGGCTTTAAAACATCTGCATGGTTCAAGGCAAAGTGGGACTTGGGACTTAAGTTACCCCAATAATAAATCCCATCTCCTAACTCAGTCATCTGGAATGGGCTTTCCTAAAGCAGAGCTATAAATAGTAGGTGATCCTGGAGGAAAGGTTGCTTTAGTCAGGAAGTTTGGGCAATGTCCTAGTCAACTAAATTGAATGAGTGTCTTTCTTGCAGAACTTCTCAGAGCCTGCTCATGAGCATTGAGAAACTCTGAGAGAAGATTGTAGTATAGTCTACACACACATATTCATATGTATTATATAAGAATCTGCAATGGAGATATATATAAATACATGTACTATATGTAATAAAGTATATTATAGTACACAGTATTGCCCAGACTCATTCACCTGAAAGTCTCTTTTCCCGTGCAGTATCTTGTGGGACCATCGTTTCAGGGCCTGCTTTGGGAAACACAGCTCTGGATGGTGTTGTCCATCCCCTAGGCCTAAGAGAACATTTTAGGACAAAAAGTTAGTTCTGAGAGGAGAAGAGTAAGGCTAAAAGGACAGGGTTTGCCAGCCCAGTTTTCTGGGCCAAGTGGCTGGGTTGTGAGCCTACATGCAAATGTAGGGCTCAAGAAAGATGACGTCTAGTCTTCTGGTCCTTTGGGGGATTCTCCAAACCTGGATATGTTGAAGTCCAAGACCCACCTGGGTGTCACACTTGTGAAGAGACATTGTGGCACTCATGTCAAGCCTTGGCCCTGAGCAACTGTAGACACCAGGGATATTTGGCCTGGAGGAAAGATGACCCAGGACACCATTAGCACTGTCCACAGTTCTCCAAAGTTCCCCCTGTGGAAGAGGGCTTGCCATTTCCTCATGACCCCAAGGGAGGAGCATAACCAGGACCAGGGGATGGGTGTTTCAGGGAGGCAGAGTCCAGCACCACCCAAGGGAGACCTCTTCAGGAGTCGCTGTGTCTATCAGGCCTTGGGCAGGCTGTAGCTGGTCAGCTCGCCATCCCATGGAAGTGGGGGCTGATGACCTCCTGGTGGGGGCAGGGGATAAATTTAAACTCTGGGTGAGAAGTGATTTCAAAGATCTCTCCCAGCCCTCAGATTTTTGACTCTAGGTAGTTTGACTTCATAATATGGACTGATGACCACATTCTCCAGTTCCCTTACCCTCTGTGTTCAATCTATCAGCAAGCCCTTCACTTCTACCTACAAACGAATTGCAAATCCACCCCCTTCTCTCCGCCTTCGCTGCACGACCCCAGTCCTTGTGACCATCACTCCTGCCTGGGGTACTGCGGGGGTCTCTCAGCTCGTCTCTCTGCTTTTACGCTTGCCCTCTTTTAACCGTTTTCCACAGCAGTCAGTGAGGTAAGACTCTTGGAGCAAGAGCTGCCTCCTCACCGTGACCCACAAGGCCCTCCTTGAGCTGGTCCAAGCCCACTGGCCAGTCTCACTTCCTCCCAGTGTCCCTTTTGCTCACGATGCTGCAGCCACGCTGGCCTCTCTCAGACACAGCAAGCTCTCACACCTTCTGGCCTCTGCACTTGGTGTTCCCTCTGCTCCTCACATGGCTGGCTCCTTCTCATCCTTCAGGTTCTGGCCCCAATGTCACCTCCTCGAAAAAGCTCCTGGGGTCACCTTGTCTAAGTTAACACAGCCTTCCATCCCCGTGGCCTCTACTTACTCTCTCTGTCTTTCATGGCACTTTGTCTCTTTCCTTCCTATCACTTATAACAACCTGAAATATGATTTTTATTTACTCAAACCTGATCCGTCTCCCCCACCCATCCCTCCCATTTCCATCTAAAATGTCATCTCCTAGGGGCAGAGCCTTTGTCTTATTCATGCTATATTCCCAGCTAGAGCAGTGCTTGGCAAATAGTGCGTATTAAAAAATGTTGGTTGAATTAATGAATTAATTAATGAGCACTTGATGTCTGTTGGGGGATGGAAGGGGTGGCAGGGACAGGGGTTCTCTCTGTTGAATAGCTTGGGTGAAGACTGTAACCACAAGGACCCCACTGGAGCTCCTCAGTCGCCACTTTCCCACAAGGGGCTATGCCCCAATGACTTCCCTGTCTGTACCTACCCTTCAAGTCTCAGCCAGCCCCACCCAGGAACAGTCCAGGGAGGGGGCCGTGGTCCATGTAAGTTCTGGAGTGTTTCATCAGACCTGCTACAGGAGACAAAGCCCTTTCCTAAGTGTGAGAATTGCTCAGCACAGTGTTAGGAAATCTTTCTCCCTGGAGGGCTTTTTCAGCAGAGAGATTCTTGTCTTTCTGGGGCTGCTTGGAGCAGACTTCTGTCTGGAGATGGAGAGTGAGACAAGCTGGGGACTGAGATGACCTCAGGAGTTCCTCCTTGAGCCTGGTGGCTGATTCTTGTCGGACCTGGAGTCCCCCTGTGGATCCTCCCTGTCTCCTAAATTATCCTCTTCGACTTCCTCCTCTCCACCTGGGCTCCGGATGAGCCAAGGCGCTGTGCGTGGAGTCGACAGCTTTGATTAAGCAGCTTTGATCTCTGTTGAGCATCTCAGAATAGTATCTTTGCTTTCAGCATCTGTGCCAATTCCCAAAATAGTTTAGCCCAGCCGAGCAGGAGGGGGGCTGGATTGCAAAGTGTATTATATGAGAGATTTTGAAAGAAAAGACAGCTGCAAACAGTCAGGGGTGTATGTGTTTGTGTGTGTGTGTGAGTGTGTATGTGTGCACGTGTGTGAATGTGGGCGCCCAAGGCCCCTGGGCAATGATTACCCTGCTATCAGCGTGCACCAGCCCTGCGTTCACAGTGGCTGCCTGCTGCGAGAGAGTGGGCAGCTTGTGCCATCAGCCCCTTGAATCAGGTGGCATTTCTGTTGCAGAAACAAAAACATCAAAGGCCTTTGCTTATGTTTCCTTGTCTTTTGCTTGTTTTCACTAAGACATCTGGAGATTGTGGGCTGGAGTGCGCTCTGCATGGCCGTCCATCGGGCATGGGCCTTGGGTGTGTGCGTGGCGGGGGCGTCACCACAGTTCTGAGGTGCTGATCCTCTGTGCGGTCATATGCATGCCACAGGATGGAGATATCAGTGCTTCTAAGGAGGTGTGTTATCTTTGGGCACAGGCTTACCATGAAGTTGGTATTCAACCACGTTCGTGTAGTTAAACACCTAAGTGTCCGAGTGTCTTGGGTTGGAAAGTAGATGCCCTGTGTGTATGCACTGTGGTGGCTCCACGGGTGCTCTCCCTTCACAGGGATGAGCGTGCTGATGCCTGGGTGTGTGTGTGTGCACGTGTGTCCATGGACTGGTGTGTCAGGGTGATGCACACACACACACACACGGGCACATGGCTGTCTTTCTATGGGTTGGGTTCTCCCGGAGGGGGATGGTGCAGGCACACAGCGGAAGGATGCATGTGTGGTTACGTTTGTATGGGGCGACCTCCAGAAACGGAAGCTGGGTAAAGGTGTTTGATGTCAGCGCATTTTGAGATGTAAGTCATTATTTTCTCCCCTTTGGTGCCCATCCCGTGGGAGCCTTGTCCTTGTCTGTGGCTCCTCCGCATTCAGAAGTAGAAGAAAAACATCTTTATTTGGGACCCTTTATTCCTCCATAGGAAGCATTCCTGTGCTGGATGTTGCAGCAAGAAGCCTTAGTTCCTATGGTGGCCACAGGCTGGTAGATATGAATTTATGCATCTCACATAATCCCTTGTGGTGAAGGCCTTTGTACTGAAGCTGAGGGAAGTGGGAGCTGGGAGACAGGCTGTGGTCTGACCTTCCTTCTGAGGCAGCCATTCATGTGGGTTCCTTTGCTCGGAGGATCGGAGGATCCCCCAGCTGTGGGTCATGGGGCAGCTGTGGAAGCCAGGCCGTTGCTGGAACGAGGAGAATAAAGGCCTGGGAAGAAGTAATCTGTATCTAGGGGCTTTAAGGAGTCTGAACCTACAGGATGAGGTCCAGAGCTGGCTGGATTGTGGACCTAAGCTTGGTGGGTTTCAAGCTAAGGGGAAAGATCCAAAATCAGGACAGATGGGCCGTCAGGCCAGGGCAGACTATAATTCAGAGCACTGTGAGATGAACCACTTCATGGCATTACGTGTGGCCCAGGGGAGGCCTTGACTGAAGGTCAGATCTGGTGTTTCTTGGTGGTGGCCGCCTGGAGCACTGTATTGAAAAGAATCCTTAGGCCAAGTACTTTCTTACAAGGAAAGATGATGGGTATATTAGTTTTCTATTGCTGCTGTAACAAATTCCAGAAATTTGGTGGCTTGGAACAACACAAATTTATTCTTTCAATTCTGGAGGTCAGAAGTTCAACAAAGGTCTCACTGGGCTAAAATCAAGGTGTCAGCAGCAGGGCTGCGTTCCTTTGGGAGGTTCTAGGGGAGAATCCATTCCTTGCCCTTGTCAGATTCAGATTCTAGAGGCAGATCAAATTCCTGGGCGTGCAGCCCCTTCCTCCATCTTCAAAGCCATCTCGTGCTGCAGCTCTCTGACACTGACTCTCCTGCCCCCTCTTACACTTGTAAGGACCTTTGTCATTACGGTGGACCTGCTCAGATCATCCAGCATCCTCTCCCTCTCTCAAGATGCTTAAATTAATCACACTGCTAAGTCCCTTTTGCTATGGCACGTAGCATCTTCAGATTTCAGAGATGAGGATGTGGACATCTTTGGGGGCCATAATTCTGCCTCCCACAGTAGAGATAGAATAACATCTGCCATGGTCCTAGTAGGAATGGCGGGTATTCACTATCCCCTGTCTGGTGCTAACTACAGGTAGAGTTAGATAAGGGACACGAGCAGGCTGGGGAGGGATGAGAAGAAAAGGGAACTAAAAGTTATTGAGCCTTCACTATGGGTCAGGCACTTGCTATATGATTCAGTGCATGTCTGATTTCATTATCCCCTTTGATTGGGTGAAAAGGTAACCAGTATTTTACAGAAGAGAAAACTGAAGCCCAGAGAGATTATGGGACTCATCCCAAGTCACCCAGGTGGTGAATGACAAGGTAGAAATTCAAAACCGAGTCTGCCTCCAAAGCTACACCATGGCTGAGGCAGAGGACAGGGGCGGCTTCTGCCATGGCCGTGATGTCCTTTCAAGTCGAACTGGCTCCAGGGACAGTGGTGCTGCGCTGGCTCGAGGACCACGCCGGGCATAGAGCTGTTCTCTGGAGCCGTGCCCGCCTTACAGATCATTGCCTGGCTTTGCCACGGGGGTTGAGTGAGAGGCCAGGGCTGGGGCTTCAGCCCCATCAGCAGAAATGCTAATGGCCTCCCCCGTGAATGTCAGAAAATGCACGCCCGGCGTCTCTGAGTGTGACTCCACGCGCACGTGGTTTGCGTTCCAATTGTCTGCATTACCGACCGTGAGAGGCTGCAGAGTGAAGCCGGCTGAGGAAAATGGAGGTGTGGGGTGGGAGCTCTGTTTCCTTTAACACAGATATTCAAATCGGCACACCAGACCATTTGAAATGGGGCGGAGAGGCCGGCAGGCTGGCTTCCTCCTGCTGTCCGTCTTTTGTGCAGATGGCGTTGGGCAGCCACGCATGGCAGGCAATGGTGTGGATTTATGACCATGTTTGAGCTGAGGCCCTGCGGTGGTGTAAGCCCTGAACTCCTGGAGGTCAGAGGGCAGAAGGGAGGCTGGGCTCAGAAGAGTCAGGATGCAGGGCCTGGGGAGCCTCCCAGAGTGGGGTGATGGGGAGTGTATTTTAGGGTGAGGGTGCTGGGTAGAAACAACTGCCAAAAGACGCATTTAGAAGGAATCATACAATTTTCAAATAACAGCTACAGTCCAGGTCCTATGCTAGGTGCTTTAAATATAAAACCCTTAATCCTATTAACAACGCTATGAGGTACATATTTTTAATCTCCCCAATTTATGGATATGGAACATGAAGCCCAGAGAGGTTAAGTAACTTGCACAAAATCACACAGCTTGTATGTGGCCGAGCCAGGACTTGAACTCGGGTCTAGGTTTCCTCAAGTACTGCAGGAGGACACTAACCCCCTTAGGCCCCAGCCTCCAGAATTCCTGAATGATCTGCTGCAGGCAGGGGACGGGGTGCCAGGAAACTCCAGTCCCTCCTGTACCAAGCAGAGGTGGGGTAAGAGATGGCACTTTCTCTCAGGGTGTCTGGCTTGAGCTGCTATCACTTGCCATCCTTGGGTCTGTGGTAAGAATTGCCCGGATACATTTCCCTTGACAGGCCGCCCTCAGCACACAGAAAACCACAGCCCTGGTGGGGATGAGGCTGAGCATGCACATGCCTGCACACGTGTGTCTGTCCACTGTTGCAGATCTCACGGGCTGATGGGCTCCCAGGAGACAGGGACAGCTGGCACCATGCATCACTTGATGCCACCACAGAAGAGTGCCAATCAATCCTCAGGCCAGACTAGGGCCAAAGCTGCCCTTTGCTCCCGGTAATGTCCCTGCCCCCTGATCCCTCCAAGCCCAGAAATTCTGAAACCTAATTGCAATACAAAATGGGCATCTGCAGGACGGTTGGTGTCTGACCCCCACACCCCCAGCAGCACCAGCGCCATGCGCCATCATCATGACGGCGAGGCAGGCAGCATGACCTTCTCCTGCAGACGAGGAAATGGAGGCTCAGGGAAGTTAAATAACTTGTGAAGCTTCTGCAGCAAGCAAGTGGCAGCACTAGTGCCTGCCTCCAGATGTTCCAGCTCTCGACCCTGGATGCCTGCCCGCACCTTGCCATCCCTGTGGCCACTCACTCTTGGGTGGTGAGCCCTGGTCACTGACAGATGTGGGATGGGTGCAGAGAGTCGGGCCTTCTGACCCACCCTTTCCTGGGACTGAAGGGGGAGAGGAGGTGGCCTGGGGGCTCTGGCTCATTCCCCTGACTGCGCGCCGGCTTCAGAGGAGGTTCGCAAACTACCGGTCACTGAGCACCTATTATGTGCCGGAACGCTTACATTAATCCTCCCACTGCTGTGAGTTAGACACTCTTAGTCTCATTTACAGGAAAGTGAGAACACTGGGAGGCTCGGCCGTTTGTGTCCTTGCGTCTATGGGGGGCAGGGCCTCTCCGTGAGGGGGCGGCCTAATCTGCAGTGGTGTCCTGCAGCTGGCCAGGACCTGTGCACAAGAGCCAGTGGGTAACTTTTCAGGAGCTTTGTGAGCTACTTGTTAAAGGCAGTCATTATTAAAAATTAAATTATATAACCTGACAATTAAATACATTGTGTTAAAAATGAAAGTAATAAAGACTCAAAACTCATCACTTCTTAATTACTTTACTACTCCCAGTGCTCTTGAAGTTATTTAGGTCTATTGCTTCAGCATGATGGCAATACTGTTTAAAATACTGTATAGTGGTTTGTGATGCACATCTCTTCCCTATGCCACATTCGATGACGCCACATTGGTAGCTTGAAATCAGCATGAAAGGGGTATTTATACCATAGAAATCAGCAAACACACCAAATCAGGGCTCATTTTGTGTTTCCTGGAGAGCCAGCTGTTCAGCATTTACCTGCACACCCCTGCCTGATAGGCCTCAACTGTGTCATGTTTCAGGATGAGCCCAATAATCCAGAGGAATGGGCCCCGGGTCATGAATCTGAGTAGCCCAGTCCCCACTGAGATGGCTCTTCGCTTGGCTAGGTGCCAGCTTTGGTGCCACTGTCGCTGCTAATGGAGCTCAGATGTGCTGGGTGGGGCCAGTCCTGGAGAGCGGTTGGTGAGGCGGCCCGCTCAGAGATCACAGGCTGTGCTCTTTCCACTCTGCTGTGGCCAGCCTTCAGGATAACAAGGGTAAGTCAAACGCTGTCCTTTGAAAATCACGCCCCGGCAGGAACGCAATTCAACACTTGCACAATTATTCACTACCTGTAGAGAAATCAGAGAATACAGATAAGTCAAAAGGAAGGAAAAATACCCAAATTTCCACCACCTAGAAATAATTACTGTTAACATTTTGGTGCATTTCCTATCTGATATCTTTTCATGCTCTTTGTGAGCACTTTTCAAGGCTAATATTACACATAATGTTTTATAACTTGCTTTTTTTCATTTAATGTTATTTTATAAGCATCTTTCCACGTTAATTTTTATGGCATCTGTTTTGGTGGCTGTATAGTATTCTATCATATAGACTTATGAGATCTCCTGTTTTAGGGCATTTAGATTAATTCCATTTTTCTCTAGTATAAACTGTGCTAGGAGGAACATTCTTGTCGCTAAATCCTTGTATATCTCCTCAGGATAAATTCTCTAGAGTAAGATTGGTGCATTAAAGGATATCATACAATTCAATATTTGCATCTGGTTAGTGGGTTAAACATTCCCACCACTTTCACCACTCAATTTGAGATCGAACCAAAGAGGCCTAAGGGTCTTTAGAAATGAGACTATCACTCCTGTTTTTAAAATGGTCTGGAGAGTATATATTATCAAGAACACTTGCAACTCAATAAGAGGAAGACAAACAATCCAGTTAAAAGTTGGACAAAATATTTGAATAGACACTTGACTGAAGAAGATGTATGAATGGCAAATAAGCACAGAAAAAGACACTGAATGTCACTGACAATCAGGGAAATGCAAAATAACAGCACAATGAGATACCACTACACGCCTGTTAGACAATAAAACACACAAGTGTGATGAATGCCAATGTTGACAAGGATGTGAAGCAACTGGAACTTTCTTATATTCCTGGTAAGAATGTGAAACGATGCCACTACTTTATAAAATAGTTAGCAGTTCTTATAAAGTTAAACATATAATTACCATGTATTATGGGTTGAATTGTGTGCCCTCAAAAAGATATGTTGAAGTCCTAACCCCTACTACCTGTGAATGTGACCTTATTTGGAAATAGGGTCTTTGCAGATATGATCAAGTTAAGATGAGGTCGTTGGGGTGAGCCCTAATCCAGTGTGACTGATGTCCTTAGAGGAAGAGGGAAACTGAGGCACAGACACAGAGAAGAGAAGGCTGTGTGAAGACGCAGACACAGAGGGAAGACGGCCGTACAAACACCAAGGCGGGACTGGAGTGATGATGCCACAAGCCGAGGCCTGGGGCTGGGGCTGCCAGAAGCTGGAGGAGGCAAGACAGAATCCTCTGCTAGGGGCTTCAGACTGGGCATGGGCCTGCCAACGCCTGGATTTCAGATTTCCAACCTGCAGCACTGTGAGGCAATCAACTTCTGTCATTTTAAGCCACCCAGTTTGTGGCACTTTGTTTGGCAACCCTCAAGAACTAATACACCCACAGGACCCAGAACTTCCCGTCCTAGGTATTTAACCAAGAGAAATGAAAACATGGAGTTACACAAAAGACTTGTTTACATATGATCCCAGCAGCTTTATTCACAATAGCCCCAAATTAGAAACAATCCAAATGTCCAACAACAAGTCAATGACTATGCCAGTTGTGGCACCATCATACAATAGAACACGACCCAGTGATTAAAAGGAAGGAACACTAACATGAATGAATCTCAGAAACATGATGCTGAGTGATGGAAGCCAAACAAAAAGACCACATGTGGAATGATTCCCTCTGTATGAAATGCTAGAAAAGACAAATTTAATCTTCAGTGACCAAAAGCAGAAAGTGGAGGCTTTGGGGTCATGGAAATGTCTAAATCTTGATTGGGGTGGTGGTTACAGAGTGTCACATTGATAAAAACTCATTGAACCGAACACTTCCGATGGGAGCATTTTATTCTACGTAAATTATTTCTCAATAAAGTTGGCCTGAAGAGGGAGAGCTGTTTGCCCAGCGTCACACAGTTCTGAGGGCCGAGACAGAACTTGAATCCCATCATCTGAGTCTTAGTTCAAGACAGCTCTTGGGAGAAAAAAACCATCCCACCAGGTTTGCTGTACAAAGCCATTAGGTTTGCTGTACAGACCCTCTTGACACACTTGAAGAGCCTTTCCCTGGAAGGCATTCTTCACAGCTCATCTCCAGGGAGGATGTCTTTTCTCAAGGGTCCTGTAAGAGCACAGAGATTAAGTAAGAGCTTGACTAAAGCATTTTCAACCTGCCAGGCCCCATCAGGCAGAAGAGAGGCCCAGGTGCACTTTCTCATGGGACAGAGGGATGGGGAACTCTGAGCCCTGCGATGCACAGAGGGACACCTCATGTGGCATATACCCAGGACATGCTCCATGGAATGTCCTTCACCGCACACCCCGCAGAGGCACCCACACATCCGCGAGCTCCCGCTGAAGAGAGTGTATTTGCGAGGGAGTCTTGCCTAGAGGTCACGAACCCTCTTTCACCTGTGCCTGCTGGGCCTCAGTTTCTTCGTCTGTGAAGGGAGCACATGATACTCTGAAAATTCACTGTGAGAAATAAGTGAGAAAACACATGTGAAGCACACGGCACTGTGGGGCACGAGGGAAAAGCTCGGTGCACGGGAACTTGTGTCATCATTTGAATCATTACTTCCAATCCTGCCTCATTTAAGAGGCTGGGGATGATCCAAGTGAAAAATTGAGGTGGGTGGACCGGCTGGCCATCCACATTAGCCTTCACTGCAAAGACAAGGCAGATGGCAGCCTTGGCAGATGGCATCTGTTTCTAAAAACCATTTCTGGCAAGATGAGTCACAGAGCGTAACAGGATATGCTTTCCTTCTGACCTGGAAGGATGAGTGTCTAGTTAGGCCAGAGCCTTGAGTGCTGGGGTAAGGAGTCTGTATTGTATTCTATGTGTTGTACTGGAATGGCGGACCACAGAATATCCTGGAGTCAGAAGAGCTGACAAAGATGAATCTAGGATATTCACCAATAAAATGAAGCCTATTAGAAAAAATGCCATGCGTGCCCCCGTTGCCCCAGCTAACAGAAACCTTCATCCAGAGTCTGCACCAGGCTGGGGCCTCGGAGGGAGTGCCTGCAGGGAGCTTGGCTTACCACCAGCACCCTTGGGACCAGCTTCCTCCAGGGGCTGCTCTGGCCCGAGGCGGGCATGGCTGAGCCGCAGGGTGGATTCTGGCGGCACCCTGCGTCCAGGCAGCTCAATCCAGCCCCTCTGCAGAGGTGCTGACGAAGTGGGCCGAGGATCAGCAGTGAGGGACGTGTGTCTGGAGGTTTCTCTGAATAAACCATGATAGGCAGTGAGAAAACCAAGCTTCCCCCAGACCCAGAGCATCCTTGATGGGATGGGCTTGGGATTGTGGACAGAGAATTATTGGTTTGTCTCTCCTTTCTTTTTTTTCTTTTTCTCCCTTAACTTCCCAAGTAATACAAGTGTAAAACAGTCAATAACTTAGTAGTATGTGCTATATGACGCAAAAGCGTGGCTTCAACCTGCAGGCTGCCGTGAATGCCCTTGCCCCCCTGCCCGGAGGAACCACAGTTAACAGCTTGGTGCACAGCGTGTGCATTTACATGCATGCATGTCCATATACGAGTACAGAGCTTTTTTAGCATAAATGGACCCAGCCCATGCGTAACATTCTCCACTTTGCTTTTTCACTTGGCAGCTTTCCATGGCAGCACATATAAATTCACTTCTTTCTTTCTAATGGATGCAAAGTGTTCCACACTTTGCATGGACTATAATTTCTTTAACTAGCTCCCCGTTGATGGGTATTTAGGTTGGTTCCCACCTTTTTGGCGACTACAGAACATTGGCTTTTATTTGCAAAAGCTTCAGGGAAGGCAGAAGGTGGCCCAGCATTGAACCCTAGCTCTGCACAGGCGGCTTCTCAGTCACCATGCTTTTTCTGTGCTCCGCTTAGGGCTCCCCCCTCATCCCAGCCTCTCCTGCCCTCGGCCTTAATAGCATGTGACACTTGGCACGAGAACCACGGAGGCATGGAGGAGCTCCACTCTATCTCTAATGCGCCGTGTTTCTGTAAGTGCTCTTGTTAATGTTTCATGAAGGATGGCGGTGAAACCTGGGAAATGTACCAGCCTGGATTCTTAAAGTATCTGCTCGCGCTAACTTAATGTATTCATTTATTCAGTGTGACAGTAAAGGGAAAAAATAAAGTACTGCGAATGCAGAGACAAGCTCCAGAGGGAGGTAAAGGAGGACAGGAGGGAGGGAACTAACATTTCTTAGGCCCCTACTAAGCACCAGGCATTTGACATTTGTGCACCAACGAATGCTCCTCACGCATCCAGGACGTTGCTATTAATATCCTCATTTTGCAGGTGAGAAAACTGAGGGGAAGCCATTTGCCCCAAGACACACAGACAGGCAGAGCTGGGATTCAAACCCAGACGTGCCTGGTGTCAAAATCTCGTGTTCTTTCCCTTCAACACGGCCGCCCCGGTTGCCGTGTTATTGGAAGACACCAGAGATGATGAGGCCTGACAATAATAGCTAACACTTCTTGGGCACTTACTGTGTGCAGGCACCCTTCTAAGCTCATCAGGCATATGGACACATTTATAATCACGTGACATAGCGAGCCACTGTGACACCCATTCTATGGACGAGGAACACAAGCCTTAGAGAGCTTACGAAACTGGCCCATGGTGACACAGTCCTAGCTGGCAGGCTGACCCCACAGCCCCTGGCAGAGCCACTCTGCTTTCCTGCCTCTCACCTGGATGACCTGACAGGATAGAACTTCAGGGTTGACTGCTAAGATCTAACTGCAGCCTCGCACTCTTCTGGGCCTCTGGGTGGAGAAAGAAGATGGTCCAGCTGCTCCCTTGGTTTTCAAGGGGTCAGGTGTCTGCTGGGGGCTGGGGATCATTTCCAGGGCACTTGCAGGGGCTCAGCCGTGTCAGCCGGCCTTCTGCACTGCGATTATCTACCATCACAGCTTCAAGCCAAGCTTCTCTTTAAATCGCAAACAGAAATGACACAGTGCAGAGCGCTGAGCGACAGTGCGGGGGACCTCCGTTTCCAGGGAGAATGGCCACAAGAGGAGCTCCACCGTCAGTTCTCAGCGGCGAAGGCCCAGCCTGGGTGGCCCAGGGAATCCATCTCTTGTTCTCGGGGAGCGACGTGCTGTACCGGACCCTCCAGCTCAGCACGCAGGTGGCGCAGGGACCAGCAGTGCAGAGCCCCTGAGACTGGAGGCGGCTTGCTGTGTCCGAGGAACAGGAAGAAGGCCACCGTGGCGAAGGCCGTGAGCGAGGCAGACATGCGCAGACGTGAAGCTGGAGAGGGAGCCCAGGATTTCACTCCACGTTTGAGGGGGTTTTGAGTAGGGGAGTGATTTGAACTGATTATGTTTTGCTATGATCCCTCTAGCTTGTGAGGAGTGAGCGGCTAAGAGAGGAAGCAGAGAGACTTGCTAGAGGGTGAATGCTTCCCACTGGGGCCGGCGACCTGGCCACACCCGTATCACCAGGAACATGCTAGAAATGCAGACCCTCAGGCCTCGCCCTAGACCCACTGACCCGGAATCTGCCTCCTCAGGTGATGCCTGTGAGAGAGCTGCTCTGGGGGAGGTGACAGGCGCTTGACTAAGGTGGTGATGGTGGAGAAGCTGAGAGGTGACCAGATTCAGGATATATTTTAAGGGTAGAGCTGACAGTGTTTGCTAATAATTTGGGTGTGTGAGGGGGGACAGAGGAATCAAGGCTCTCACCTGGGCTTCAGCCTGAGCCACGGGGTGAGTGGAGGCACTGTTTACTCAGAGGAGAACGCTGAGGGAGGAGAATGCCTGCGGGGGAGGGGACAACCACCTTCTGTCTTGACTGTGATGGGTTTGAGGCACCTCCTAGATGTCCAAGTGGTGCTGTTGAGTGGGAGGTTAGCTCTACAGACTCAGAGTTGAGGGGAGACGGCTGGGCTGGGGGTAGAAATCCATGGGAACTTCCAGCCAGTACGGATAGAGAAGCGTAAGGCCGAGGGCTCAGCCTGGGCCTCCAGTATCCGGAGCTGGAAGCAGCGGGAGAGTCTAGAGTGGGTTAGGAAAGCTACCGTGACGGCCACTCCTTTTTGAGCATCCAGTTTGTGGCAGGTCCGTACGTATGTTTTTTGTTTGTTTGTACTCCTCTATACAGCTGAGCAGGTAGAACCTATTTTATACATCTAATACATGAAAAACATCTGTGATTCAGAGAGTGTAGGTGTGTAGCTGAGGATATGAACTCAACTTCCAGTGCCCACGGGCTTTGATTCTGCCGCATCTGGAGCTGACCTTCTGGTGGGTTCTGTATAGTAGGGAAATGTGAGTTGCTGCCCATTTCCCACCATCCTTGCACTGCCCACTTTCTAGGCCCTCTGAAAGCACTCCAGCCCTGTATCGTGAGTGGGCCAGGATGGTGTGGGTTAGTGATGGCGGGCAAGGGAGACCGGATGGGGAGGGCATTGAGGGAAAGACTGTGCTATTCACGTCATCTCGACCCAAGCCAGGCTCATCTGCTGACCGGGGCGTCAGAGCCCTCCGCAGGCAGGAGGTGGGTCAGGGAGGCATGAAGAAGAGCTGGGTGTCCTCAGACAATGAGACAAGGTCCAAGCAATGAGACCTCCCCAGGAAGAGGAGCCTGGGGTGAGGGATAGGAACAGCTTTCTGGACACATCATCTAATGAGGGACAGAGGCACAGGGTGATAGAGACCCAGTTCTGGGGCACAGGTGAGGACTTGGCTGGGGAGCACAGCCCAAGATCAGGTGTTATTAATGATGAAAGCTACCATTTATCAAGCACTTACTGCGTTCCAGACACTGTGCTGAAGACTTTTATATGTACTACTGCCACTTAATCCCAAACACTAATAGCTTTCATTCTGTGCTAGGCATTCTATATAAATGAGCTCACTTAATTTTCACAGCTCTATGAGGTAGGTGCTATTATTATTCCATTTTACAACTTGAGAAACTGAAGCACAGAGAGGTTAAGTAATTTGCCCAAGGTCACACAGCCAATAAGTGGCAGAACCAGGATTTGAACCCAGGCCATCTGACTCCAGAGTTTAGGCTTTTAACCACTACTCTATAGTGAGCCCTTCACACACAGAAACTCATTTAATCTTCATGACAACCATATTATCTCCACTTTACAGATGAGGAAAGTGAGTCTTAGGTGTCTATATGACTTATTCAAGGCCACGTAACTGGAAGGCAGGGGAGCTGGATTACAGACACCTGTTGAAAGTCCAAGCTTTGAACCACCAGCTACAGCACCAGATCCATGTCACCTGGTCAAAAGCGGAGCTAGCAAAGAGGGGGTTCCATGCCGAGCCCTTTGAATGTGGAAATCAAACTCCTTAAATCCTCTTACTGAGGGTCAGATGGACCCTAGACCTGGATGAGCCCATCGGTGTGCTGGAGCAGGCTCTTGCTGGCTCACAAGAGCTAATTACACGCATCTCTTCCCAACTCTGCATCCACTGATGTCACACTGGTTGCTTGCAATCAGCTACGATGTGAGCATTCACACCGTGGAAATCAGCAAGTGCTACAAATCAGGGGTATTTTTTTCCCAGGGGGCCGATGGACCAGTGCACCAATGATTAGATGTGAGCTCACATTTAGGATCCGATGTGCTCCGCTGGGGCCAGTGGAAGACTGTGGAGTCCGGAAACCAGGTACATCTCTCCACTGGTCCTGGGGGAGACGGAAATCAGCAGAAACATTCTACAAACGCAGGCTAGCAGCTCAAGCGTGATCTGTGGTCCCAACGTTGGGCCCTGGAGACACATCGGAGACTTCAGTAGACATGTCTCTGATCTTGTGAAGCTTATGATCCAGTGAGGAAGATGGATAGTAAAAAGAAAAATAAAGAAATGTAACTACATTTTCAAGTTGTGATGTCATAGACGAAACAGAGAAGCTAGTTGTGTAAGGAGCCAAGGAAGGCGACTGTAAAGAGTGGACATTGAACTGAGAGACCTCTAGGATGAAAAGGAGCCAGAAAGACCCAGGCAGACAGAAGGATGTGTGTGAAGGCCAAGTGCCAGGAAGAAGCTTGGCAGACGTCGGAGGCTAATCCAGGTGGAGTGGGTGGTGGGCAAGGGAGGAAGGAAGCGTAAGACGCAGCCAGAAGGTGTCAGGCCCCGTGGGCCCTGGGAAGGGGCTGTGCAGTGGGAAGCTATCAGAGGAGGGTTTTAAGTGGGAGTTGGCGGGGCGTGGGGGTGGGGTGACCTGCTGCCATGTCTGATATTGAAAGATGACTTTGGCTCGTATGGAAAGTGAACTGGGAGCAGAGGGGTTGGAGCAGAAGCAGGGAGATCTCTTAAGAGGAAATTGTAGGAATTCAGGCAAGACATGAGGTGGCCTGCACAATTGAGATATATTTAGGAGGCAGAATCAACAGGACGAGCTGATGGGTTGATACGGGCTTTAAGGCAAGAGAGAGTGGAATCCAGGATAATCGCCGAGTCCAGAGCTCAGTGTCCTCGAGACATTGAAGACAAGAGGCTGAAACAGACTTCCTGAGTTCAAATCCTGACCCTACCCCTTACTGGCAGTGTAGCCCCGGGCAAGAGACTGCATCCCTGAAGGCCTCAGTTTCCCCATCGATAAGATGGAGTTCTTACTTCCCAGGGTTGTTGTGAGGTTTCAATGAGTTATTCTGTATAAAGTGCTTAGTATAATACCTGAATGTGATGAGCACTACACAAAAAACAACGATTTTATTATCATTATTATTAATCTGTTGATCATTTCTCTGCCTGCCATTAAGAGATTGAGCCTTTCAAGGCAAACAACTCTTGTTTGGAAAGAAAATGTTCTGAAGAGGAATACCGCAGCCGTCCCTCTTTCTGTGTGCTCGTGTTCCCTTCCCCAGCAGGAGTTTGGCAGGAGAAGCTGTTCAAAGTAAACACAGGTTCAGCGCCCCAGAAAATGTCAGGTTAGGTAGCACGGCAAAGGCCAGACAAACACCACTGCTGGACAGGAGGAAACAGGCTTGCTTTGTGCTGAGCTCGCCAGGCCGCATCCCAGGAATGCCCCAGCGGGGATGGACCTCCCCAGTGGGTGGGGATCCCTCTGTGAGCCCATCACCTGTGCTGTCTGGTCCCTCTTCTGGTGTGGCTTGGGGTGAGTCACCACTGTCGCTCACCACTTCCTGGCCTGGACATTATGATTCACAGGCTCCTGAACTTGACATCCAGGCAGCAAAGAGAGGTGGGGTCAGGAGGAAAGCACGGGGGCAGTGGGCGACAGTAGTCATAGGCTATGTCAGGAGTCACTGGAGGTCTGCAGGCACTGGGGAGGAGGGGGAGGCAAGTGCATGGGGGTCGAGGGCAGCAGATCCTAACAGAAGCCAGAGAGAACCCAGGCATCTCCACCTCCAGCCTCGGACACCCCGACTCAGGGTTTCTCAACCCTTGGACCCCATGTCCCACCAGCCTGAAAGATTTGGACACAGTGTATTACAAAAGTAATAGGTAACTCTATTTGCTTTCTAAATATAAAACTGCAATATTGAATATAATTTCTAAACCACGTATGTCCACCACTCTAAGATTCTGCTCTGAGCATGAGGGTGGTGTGGCCCCAGGAGAGAATGGAAAATTGCCCTTCTAATTATAGGAGTAGTAATAATAATAGCCTTTTTCTGTGCAAACATGCTAACAATTGAGGGAAATGGAGCTTTTGTGCAGCGACACTCTTTTTTTCAATTGTGATAAAATATATGTACATAACATGAACTTTACCATTTCAACCATTTTTAAGTGTGCAGTTCAGTGGCATTAAGTACATTCCCATTGTTGTGCAACCATCACCACTATCCATCTCCAGAATTTTTTCATCTTCCCAAACTGACACTCTGTACCCATTAAACAATTAATTTTCCACCTCCACTCCCCAACTCTAGCCCCTGGCAACCATCATTCTACTTTCTGTCTCTATGAATTTGACTACTTTAGGGACCTGAAATAAGTGCAATTAAACAGTATTTGTCCTCTTGTATCTGGCTTATTTCACTGAACACAGTATCTTCAAAGTTCATCCATATTGTAGCATGAGTCAGAATTTCATTCCTTTTTAAGGCTGAATAATATTCCATTGTATGGATAGACCACGTTTTGTTTATCCATTCGTCTGTTGATGAACACTGGGGTTGCTTCTACTCTTTGACTGTTGTTTCAGTGTCACTCTTGCTGCTAGCTTCGATGACATGTTTCAAAGTCAAAAATAGCATAATAATAATAGGCAAGGGTATCTTCTAGTTATGTGGTGTTTTTACTTGTCAGAGGGCTTTTGAAACTAAGGTGTGAAGGTAAGAATGGGAGTTTGAAGGCCAGACAGGCCTGGATTCTAATCCTGGCTTTGTCCCCTTACTAATTGTGTGATTTGGGACAAGTCTCTTAAACATGATGTGTTTTAGTGTCCTATATAAAGAAGTGAGGCCATTATGCCCAGTGTGGACAGTTTATGACAGTAAATAAGAGAACAAGTGTGAAAATGTTGAGCAGAGTTTGACACTTGTACTTAATGGATTTCATTGTTAATTTCGTGTTGCTTCATTTTATCCATCCAATTCAAATGAGAATCTGTGGTTAGGTAGGACATGTGACCTTTGCCTCATATAACGGATAAGGAGACTAAGGCATTGAATTAATTAATGGTAAAGGTCATATTGGAACCCAGGTCTCCTGTCTTTCAGGTGAGGGATGATCAGGGAGCAAATCACATTTAATTTATATGCCAACCCCAATCAATTGCCAGTGGCTGCCCGGAGTGCAGTAGAAGAAGGTTGGCTTGATTAGTAATGTCTGCCACGGGTGTGGGAGTGGGAAGTGGGGGCACAGCAGCCACGTGTCTGCTACCTCTGGCCTGGATTACAGTTGATTGGCCTGGATTACAGTTGATAGCATCTTTTAAATTATTTTTTTTAAGAAAACTTTTGTAGAGAAGAATCCTCTGCTATGTGTGTTTTTTTAAACATGTTTATTGCAAAAATAATAGAAAAAAATGATCGAATAATCTTAGATTTCTAGTTTGCCTACCATCAAAGACCAGAAGGTTGTTGTTCAAAGTGGTTAAGAGCAATATTAGGATTGGCAGCTGATCCCACACCAGAAGGCTGCTTGCTGTGTCAGAGTCACTCTGGATTTCAGAGTAGAGCAGAGCTTTCCCAAGAAGGCCTCACTGTCCGCCAGTGGGTGGGGCAACTTCAAGGATGGCCTGAAGAGCCAGGCAGTGGGACCACCTGATAGAAAACTGGTTGGCGAGATCTACTGCGTGTAAGATTGGATCCCTGGGTCCTCGAAGAGAGAATGGCAATTGTTACTTCTACCTGCCTTGCAACCTTTCAGACTCCAAGGGGGCCTCATGCCCTTATCTGTCTTCCCATTCCCACTAACCACCCTTTGCCAAGGGGCTGGAGGGATGACTGTGTGGCCCTGCACAGCTGGTACCCCAGTGGCACCAGCAGGCCTGCCCTCTAGCCTTCTTTCCACGTAGCCACTTCCTTACGGTGAAGCTGCGCCCATTGCTCAGGGATTCCTGTAGCAGCCTGGGCTTCCTCCAGCCGCACCCACCTGTCTCAGCCATGCCCGACACACTCAGACCCCAGGTCCAGTGGCAAGTGGACTGTGCCTTTTGCCTGCCTTCCTGGCCTGGGGTGCCCTCCTCTTGCTGCACCACTGCCTGATTTCCTGGACATGGGACCCGACGCCAGCCAGGGCCTCCTGATTCAGAGCATCACTGACAATTAGCTTGAGCCCCGCATCCCATGCCCTGTGCAGGTCCAAAGCTCTCTCCGTTCAGTCGATTCCTGTTGGGGTTGTGGTAAGAGAGCGATTTGCACTGTCGCCTCAGGTCCCACACTCTTGCCTCCTTAGTTTAATGGTCATTTTCCCACTCTGCCCACCTTGACTCTGCGTCACATTTTCTGGGTTCAGAACCCAATGTCTTTCATGCACTCAGTGTGTGTGTGTATAGAGTATACTGAAGACTTGCTGGTGAGACAAAGAGGGGATGTGTATTTCAAGAAATCCATGTAATTTCATATTGAATATTAGATATTGTGTGTGTGATAAATGAAAATAACAAAAGCTGATGTGTCTGGGGTGCTTATTAGGTGGTAGACATTGTGCTAAGCACTATATATACATTATCTGATTTGATTGTCCCCACGACCCTATGAATTAGACACTATCGTCATGTCCAATTTACAAATAAAACTGAGGCTTAGAGAGGATAGGAAACTTATTCGAGGTCACACAGCTGGAAAGTAGCAGGGCTGACTTGAGCTCAGGTAATCTGACTGCAGACCCTGCCACCCAAACCGCTCCTGTGGTCGCTGCCTCCACCCCTGACTGGTTTGGGTTTGTCACCATCTGCTTCACCACATAGCACCCCAACCCCACACCATCCTAGTAACATATTCTCTTCTCTTCCCACTCTCATTTCTTATCCTCTTCTCCTTCCTTCCAGATAAACATGGAAACTCCAATATTTTCTCCATTATTCAGAACAATTCAAGTCTCCCCAGCCCTTTACTCCCAACCTCCTCTCACATCTCAGGTTCCATCAAAGTTGTCAGCAGAATAAAAGGCCTTGCATATAACAATATCCGCACACCTTTGATCTTGGGTCTATGGACTCATCTTATAATATGCATGTTTTCTGCCATAAGGCAGAGATGACAAGTGTGTGGCATGTGGCAGGGAGTGCCCTGCTCCCATACCCATGACAGACATCGCTAATTAATGACAGGATTCCTTCCTGCAGAGCCCAGACACAGCTTCAGTATCCATAGTAGAGCTCCAGAAAGCCACTCCAACTGATCTGGTCTGTTGCATGAAATGAAATCTTCTTCCTTCCCTCCCACGGGTAAGGCCATGACTGTACAGGAAGGGGACCAGACAGTCCTTCAAGGGGGAGGGTGAAACCCAATCCTGGTCACTAAAGGGGACCGGACTTGAAAGGTGGGCCTTCAGCTGGCCCTTGACACCTTCTCTGGGCCCCACTCTTTTAGCCTAGACTCTTTTATTTTTTAGTGATGTCATAATAGTTTATAACATTGTGAGATTCCAGTTGTACATTATTATTTGTCAGTCACCATATAAATGCGCCCCTTCACCCCTTGTGCCCACCCCCCAACTCCCTTCCCCCTGGTAACCACCAAACTGTTCTCTCTGTCCGTGTGTTAGTTTATATTCCACATATGAGAGAGGTCATACAGTGTTTGTCTTTCTCTGTAGCCTAGACTCTTTTGGTTGAAGGCTCTGTTGAGTGAAAGGAGAAAGCTGACTCTGTCACATGGACGCAGGTCCCCAGCTGGGCAAGGAGGCAGCTACTGGGGACCCCAAACTGAAGACAAACCAGATTTGCCAGTTTCTTGGCACTGCCTGTGCCTCCCTGCTGCGACCCCTGAGCCTGCAGTAGCCAAGTTGCATATCCCAGCCTGGTTATGACTGGTCTGCAGGTGTTCATGGAGAGATCATGGGTCCAAGCTTAATTTAGAACCATTTCAAGAAGCACCCCTCCCCCAAGCCAATATGATGGTTACAAGGTTGACCAGAGAAATGAGTCTCCCAGAGCAAGAGGAATGAGTTTGCCATCCTTAGAGCTTCGGGCAAACTATGAAAAGGGTTGGCTTATAGAACTCTGAATCTCAGTAGAAACTGAGAGCCAGATACCACCCGAATCTTGAACCTCGGCCTGCTTGAGTTTGAACCAGTAGCTACATCTCGAGGAGAATGTTGAGCTCCACCTGCCCAAGGAAGGAGGGGGAATGGATGCACATTTACTGAGCACCTACTGTATGTGTACATGTGCAAGACATATTTATATCCATTCTCACTTTCAAGCCTCAGAGCAGTTGTATGAGGGATAGATTATCTCCACCTCTCAGAAGAAAAACCTAGAACTCAGAGAAATTAAGAAACATGCTCAAGTCATAAGCTAATGAGTATCAAAACTGGAATTCAGACGTAGGTGTTGTGAAACTTGAACGCCAAGGAGCCCATCACCTGAGAGGCTGAGCCAAAGGGCTGAGCAGAGAGAAAGCCATTGTAGGGACCAGCACCAAGTTAAGAGAACAAAAACGACCACTTACAACCGAGAACGCAAGAGGTGTGCCTGTGCCCACTCTAGAGACGGCAGATCCTACCCTGTGGCTCCTGGAGCTCTCAGGCAGCAGTGGAGCAGCCGGGGTCCTCTTTTCCTCCCCAGCTCACTGTTACCCAGCACTCTTTCCAGGTCGCTGGAGCGGATGCTGTTTCTGAGGCTGAGAAGAGACGGGGCATGGCCTAGGGGGCTGCCTGACATCCCTGCTCTCGGCTCCCTGACAGTTCATGGGCCTCTCCTCCTCCCCATGATGGCTCCGGTCAGGAAGATCAACCCAGGAAGAGCCTTGTTCTTTCTAAGGAACTGGCCCTTCTGTAAAATGGAGATACTAATATTTACTTGCAAAAGTTGTTGCTCATATTAAAATCACTATATATAAAAGCCTTAAAAGATTACAGACACTTGGTCGCCATTACTATTACTATCCCTTGATTTCTGATTCATAAGATATAGATTTAAGGACAAACATATCTCAAACTTCTTACTATCAAAAGTATTTATCATTTTCTCTTGGAAGAGCAGAAAAAATGATAGAATCGATTTAATAATGAAACGTTTGACAGAGTGTTCTTATCACTCTTCTTATAAAGAACTTTTTTAATCAACCAGAGCATAAGGTGTGAATATGATATTTATGATCAATTACAACCATAATTGAAGATTATTTCATTCTAGGATTGTGAACCACAACATAACTTCAAAGAATGAAATATCATCATCGTCGCCATCATTACCCCATCATCCTCATCATAACAACCTTCTATCTCAGGGAATTGGACCCCTCACGTTGCTATTCTCAAATCTACGACATGTCTACCAGGGAGGTATTATACCCCTTCTGCAAATAAAATAAAATGAGCTTCAAAGAGGTTAAATAACTGTACAATTCAAATGGCAAAGTTTCAGGGCCAGAATTTGAACCTAGTTCTCTCTGATTTTAAAATCACGTGCTCTGTCCACCATATCAGCCGGCTTCTAATATTTCATATGTTTTTTTCACTGACTACACAGAATCAGGCAGGGACTCTGATTCACTTGGTCTTGGGTGAGACCCAACACATGTACTGGAAGCCAGATTCCCTTCCATCAGTATCTGGGATGGTGTAGAAAGGCCTCATTAAGCCTTTGCAGAAACCAACTGTCGCTCCTGGTGCCATCAGGGTCCCTACCTGGCTAGGTGTTCTTCACAGCGCCTCCCCCATCAGCCTATATGCAGCAGAGAACAACCACCACTCAGCACGGCTACTGTCAAGGGAGATTTGGGGTGATGGCCTCACATGTGGGTGGGCTGCACCCTGAATGTTTGCTTTTCCCCTGTAGGCATCTTGTAGAGCTTGTGGCATCCTGATGCGGACTCAGTGGCACTGATGGCTAGGTCTGAGATGGCACCTCTCTCCCTACCTTCGCCTCCACCTCCCTGTCCTGCTCTTAGTTCCTAGGCTATGCCATGCTCTTTTCCAGCTCAGGACCTTCACATAAGCTGACCTGGAATGTTCTTTCTTACTCCACCCCTCTACCTCCACCTCCACCTTCATCCAACATAATGAGACTCCACCCCGGCCTCTCACATTAGAATCATTTGAGGAGGTCAAAAAAGAAAAAGGGTGATGTTCAAACCTCGCCCCAGATCAAAGGGATCAGAATTTCTGGGAGTGAGGCCCTTCACTGGTATTTTTGTATCATTCTCCAGGTTATTTTTACATGCAATCGGCATTGAAAACTACTGATTCTAGCTAGTTCCCACTTGATTAAATGTCACTTCCTCCAGAAAGCCTTCCCTAGCCTACCTCATACCCCACTCCAACTCCCCCACCCCCAAACTAGACTCAGCCCCCTGCTGTCTGTTCCCGTTGTCAGTCCCCCAAGAAGCTGTTAGCTCTTGGGCGTAGAGACTGTGTCCACCGTGTTCACTGGCCAGGCCTCAGAGCCAGCGCCTTGCACATAGGATGTGCTTGTTCTGATTTGCTGGCTGATGGAATGAGACCAAACAGATGTTCTGAAGTTCCACAATTACTCATGGTGCCTGCTCTGTGCCAGACCCTGTCCTGGGCTCTGGGGATTTAAAGCTCAGTAAGATGTGGCCCTTGACCTCAAGATGCTCACAGTCAGGGAGGGAAGACAGATGTGTAAACAAATAATTACAATGTGGCATCTGACTAGGGGCACAGGTGGAAGGTTGGCAACTTCTTCGGGCCTGAGGACACCAGGCCAATAAATGTGGGTGTGCTTTGGGGGTACTAGGAGGTGGGGAAAGAGAGAGGAGATGAGGAGACAGCTCAGATGGTAGGTTGTAGGGCCCAGGTCCGGGATTGGGGGGCAGGGGGAGGAACCATCCTGGATCCCCTGTGCCCGGAACAGGTCCTGAACATGCTAGGCACTTGTTAAGAGCTTGTTGAGTGAATCGATGAATAAGTGATTGAATGAGGCAGATCAATGCCTGGTCTCTGAAGAACTGGAGAACTCACAGGGCAAGTACCAATGTGTGTTTTGTAGATTTCTTTGCCATGAGATTAACTAAAAGCACACAATTTGTAAAGTAGTGACTCACGGGCTTCAGGCCCAGAGCAGTGTCACGGGTAAGAGAACATAGTTCAGAAGCCAAAAGGAATTTCAACATAACTCAAGTCCTTTATTTGTATTTCTCAAACACTGTGAAAGAGACTTAAACCCCACCATCATACGTCTCAAGGTGTCTGTTTGCTTGTTTGCTTGGCGCTCCATCCACTGCCCTTAGACCTCTCGGTTCCCTTGGGGCCTGTCTTAGCCGAAGCCTCCCTAATCCCCTGGCCCAGGCCCACAGGCCCACTGAGCATCTGTCCTCTCCCCATCCTCCTAGGTCCGCGAGGACACCTCCAGGGAGGAGAGAGGGCAGAGGATGGAGGGAATCTGAGCAGGCAGAGCAGGAAGGGAAATGTTCCAGAATGTATAAAAGAGAACATTTTCTATCATATATAAGTAAATAAGATCTTTACTTCCATATGACATGCTATTTCCATCAACTGCCTTAAAAGTAACTTGGGTTCTGCAGCCCAGGGGTTGGAAGTGTGTTTGCAGCTCGGTGATGATGGCATCATCTCAGGGCAGGGTGGGATCCCCCTCTTTCCGTCCCTCCTCACTCAGGCCCTGCACTTACCCCTGTTTCGAGGCTGGGTTTAGGAGGGGGGCACTGAGACACCCGGTCCTCATGCCCGAGCTGTGGCTGCCCCGAATCCAGGCTCTTTCCCGTCAACTCATCTGCTCGTGGAATCAGAGGTGAGGCGGCTGGCTCCTGGCTCTCTCTCTGCGTATTAAAGGGGCTTCTGTTGAGGAAGGAGGCTTGTAACTGAGAAGAACATCTGTTTCATTCTTATCAGGTGATTCCCTCTACACCGCGGGCCTATGGGAGAGAGTTAGGAAACCTTGGGTTTTCGTCTATTGTCCATCCTCTTGGGGTGCCAGTAAAATGAAGGACGAGCAGATGGATAGAGAGACAAATGTAGGGATGGACAAGTGACCACCACATACAGCAATTAGAGAGGTGGATGGCTGTAGCAGATGCACCAGCTGCAAAGAGAGGGGGCAGCCAGCAGCTAAGATTTATTGACCTATTCGTTGATGTCAGAAGCTGTACTGGGCCTTTCCGTGTAAAAGGTCATTTAATTGCACACGACATCTGCAAGGTAGGCTCCACTGCCCATTCCCTGCAGGCTCCAGACCTGTCAGATGCCTGCATTCACTGTCATCAGCTTGGTCTCATCAGCTCCATTTCATCTCACTTTCCTATTCCTAAACCCCAGATGACCTTTCTCATTCCTTCTTCTTTCCTTCACTGTTCATTTAAAAGGTCTCCACCACTTACTTGCTGTACAGCCCTGGGCAAGACACTTACTCTCTCTGGGCCTCAATGTTAATGTCTATAAAATGTGGATGACAATAGCACTTCTCTCAGAGTCTTGGTAGAATGAGTTAGTATACTTACAGCACAGTGCCTGGTGCACAGGATGCTCTGTGTACGTGCTAACTAACTAAAGCACCTACTAAGTGCCAGCATTGGGCGCCATGCAGCTCACAGCCTTCCTCTTCTTCCTCCATGGGTGACATCCTGCCTGTGATGTGGCTCAGTACTGTGAGCAGGGGCTTTGAGCCAGGGGCACCTGCTGAGTGGTTTGAGCTTGGTTAGAGGGGCCCACCCTATGCTGTTCCCTCTTCTCTTGGTAAATTCCAGCTCATCCAACACTCTCTCATGGCCAGGCGCCCACAAGTGGAGCCCGCTTGCCTCTGATGGCCCACGGTGGGTGGGACTCCTCCTCCCTGTCCTGGGTGATGCCCAGTGGGTCAGACACAGAATCCCACTTGGCATCCAGATTTCAAGTTTCTCTAAAATGTGAATCTAGTCATGCCACTCCCTGTACATGACCACTGATGCACTCAGGAAAACCCTAATGATTTCAGCTTGCCACAGAGTCGCATGTGATACAGCTCCTGCCCACATGGGTCAGGGACTCCAGGCCCTCCTCATCGTGCCCGCCGTGCACTCTCTGACCAGCCTCTGAGAACCTCAGTCCCTCGACTGTGCACGCACACTCTGTCTGGCCTCTGCTGGCGCATGCGCTCCCTCTGCCTGGAACGTTCTCCCCTCACCTCCATACTCACCTCCAGGAACTCCCCTTGACCCATTATGTCTGTGCTTAGGCTTCAGCTCCTCCAGCAAGTCTCGATCCCCGAAGTCGGGGCCTGCTGCCTCCTCACCTAACCCTGAGCCCCTGGGCAGTGTTGGCCTTGCTGGATGTCCTGTGAGCTCCAGGAGGAAGGGCACAGGCCTCTCATCCTCACTGAGGTGTCTCCGCTGGGTCTCCACACGGTGCAAGCTCAGTAAGTGCCCATGGACTGAGGCGCCTGCCTCGCAGTGCCCAGAGAGCTCTGCGGAGAGGGCACAGTGTGCTCTCTCCTGTCGCCCTCCAGGGAGGAGGCGGCAGCCGTGCTGAGGCTCCTCACCCCAGGCCGCCCGCAGCCTCACACCGAGGGCATCTGCAGTCCTCGGGGCCAGGCCAGCAGAATGCCGCTGCTGACCAAGCATCTCGCTGACTCACTGGGCAGAGGAGGGAGGCGGCGGGTGCTAATTGCCTGGTCCCTCTGCACCCAAAGGCCCAGCCTTTGAAGCTGCAGCTGGGCCATGGAGGGGGCGGGGGTGGCCAAGGAGGTGATGCGGCCGCTGTGGCCACCTCTGAGCCCACAGGAAATTATTAATAAAGAAATAACAACCGCGGAGCACTTTATGTAGATAAATAATGACGCCCTGTCTTCCCCAACAGCCTGGCCTAAGCACTTTCCAGCCGCAGTCTGGTTCGTCCTACCAGCTTGGGATGCCAGGGCAGCTAATGGAGGAGCCCTGTGTCCGTCCACCCCACCCCATCCCACCCGGGAAGCCAGCCCTCTTGGCCCCTCTCCTCAAAGCCCCTGCTGTGCCCAGAGTCTGGGACTCCATCTAGTCTAAAGATGGCATGTGGGTTACACCTCCTGCCTCAGCTCCAAATGGGCAGAGGGGGCTGGGGCTTGGGCTGAGAGGCATTTTGAAGCTATATCCACCCCACCATAAAGGAGGACGGTGATCATTTCGTGCCGTTTGCTATGCATCTCTGGGCTAGTTCTTGCGGTTTGCCTCATTATGGACTGTTGGCTCTTGCCCTTGTCTCACCAACAACTTGCACATGCTTTAAAAACTCGTTACACGCAACAAACGCTCGCCAGCACAAACGTGCATGGGCACATATTCCCGCATCTAGCCCTGCGCAATTGATGGTGTGATTTCTTGGGTATCGCCTTCTTTATAAAGGGCTTCTTCTTTCATTTCGTTTTTATGTCCTATCCTTCAGCTGGGAATGCCTCTTACTTCTGGTGACTCTGGAAATCCTACTCATCCTTTGAACTCAGCTCCCACAGGAAATCTCCTCTCTCTAACCATGTCCTGGTCCCACTGCGAGCTGGCATTGTTCACTCGCTCCCTTCCGGCTCCTGTCTTCTCCTGCAACCAGATAAGCTCGTGGGGGTCAGACTGAACCCCACTCATCCCAGTAGCTCCACTGGCCCCTCAAGACTTGGTTTCCTCTGTTTAGAGCAGGGCTTGGCAACCTTTTTTCTATAAAGGGCCACATAGTAAATATTTTAGGCTTTGCAGCACCACATATGGTCTCTGTCACATATTCTTTTTTTGTTTTGTTTACAACTCTTTAAAATTGTAAAAATCATTCTTAGCTCAGGGGCCGCACAAAAACAGGCCAAAGGCTGACCCGTGGGCCGTAGTGTGCCGACCCCTGATCTAGGTAAACAAACCTTCAGGTGCTCCTCTGTGCACTTAGCATGACTCTGTGGGAAATATAAAGATGTACAAAGCACAGTCCAAGTCCATGGGGACGCCCTGTTTAGAGGGAGGGACACTCATAAACGGTCCATTTCAATAGAGTGATGGGTGTCGCAACAGGACTGTGGGAATGCAGACTTCCTGGGGATCACTTTTGAGCTGAGTTTGAACACCTAGGAATGAGCTGGAGAAGAGGAAGAATGAGATCAAGGCAGAGGGAACAGCAGGGCAAGGGCATGGAGGGGTGAACCAGCACAGCATGTCCTGGGAACAAATGGAGTGTACTTAGTGCAGTACCTGGCACACAGTAAGTGCTCAATAAAAGTACAGCGCGTGGAGCAGCCTCCATCACAGTCCCCTGCCCAATGCCAGGTGCTGAGTCAGCACTCAAGAAATATTCAGGATTTGTGTGGTTGGTTAATTTCTTCTCAGTATTTTTTATTCTCATAAAGGCACAGAGCCTGAATCTACATCTCCCCTCAGCGGTGAGGTAGGTCCACTTGGGTGTCAGTGCTGGTCAGAGTGGCACTGCTGGCACATATTTCCTTGATCTGGGTTCTGTTCCTAGCTCTGACACTAACTGACCTTGACTAAGTTCTTCCACCTCTCCAGATGTTAACTTTCTACCCGTAAAGTGGACAGAATGATGAGACCTGGCTCTTGGAGGTGTTTTCGAGAGTCAATGAGCCCCTGGCAAATGTCCTACAAATCGCGACCAGCAAGACTTCTTTCCCATCTGCTGGGCCACAGGGATGGAGGGCAGGAGGGATGCACTGAGGGTGATTGGCATAGACAGTGGCAGAGGGAGAGCCTGGGGAAGGAACCTAAGAGAGGCCGAGAGCTGGCACATCCCACACCGTCCAGCTCTGGCTCGGGATGGGCCCATGGGCAGGCAGAGCGCCCTCCATCTCAGAGCCAGTGCGGGTCAGGGGCCAGGGGACCATGCAGCTCCCGGGCAGCAGCTTATGGCACCTGCCAAGCAAGAGAATTTACATCTCGGAGGCAGACAGATTTCCTGTGGTGCAGAACGTAGATTTGTGAGTGTTTGTGTGTGTGTTTATTTGCTCCTGGCCTTTATCCAGAAGGAATTTGAGACAGGTTGCAACAAATGACATGGGTACAAGATGGTTGATAGAAAGAGAAAGTCAGAAACAACCAGAGCCCCAGAACTGTATTAAACACTGATTTTGGCTCTGAACCTCTGAGCAGGTTAGGCGTAAGCAGAGAGAGAGAAAGAGAAAGACGAAGAGCGCCATCATCATGGGAGGCGTTTCCACACAGCAACCCTCTGATGATAAATAGTGTTACCTCCCTTTACAGGAACAGGAAGTTAGAGAGGCTACATTGTGTCTTATAGATATATTCACATAGGCCTGCGTTTATTGAGTAGACACTATTTGGCAGGCTGTGCCAGATGCCTTACACGCAGAGTTCTACTTCTTCTAACAATTCTCAGAAATAGACCCTATCATTATCCTGATATAACAGACAAGGAAACCAACAAAGAGCAGAGAAGTGCAGTGACTTCCTCAAGGTCATACAGCTAGTAAGGGCCCAAGTCAAGATTCAAGCCCGGAGGAGTTTGATTCCAAACTCTTCTCTCCCCACGCTGTTAACCCAACTTCTCCGAGAACAGGTCCCTTGGCACTAAATTCTATAACAAATTTCTCACATAGAGTCTTTTTTTAAAACAATTTATTTACATAGAGTCTTAATTGAGGGGAGAAGGGGATGTTGAGTGACACAATAGTCAGTTTTACAGGAATCCCAGAAATGGGATGGAAGGGTGCAAGTTTTGTGTATTGTCTTTTGGTTTAGATTAAACAACACATGCGCCAAAGCCCTAGCCTGCATCTTTCTCCTCCTGGGACCTGTTACCTTCCTCCCTTGATGGGCTAGCCTGGGCATGGCCGTGAGTGCTGGCTGCCAGGACTCAGGGGCAGGGGCCGGCGTCCTTTGAAGCCAGGGTGGGCAATGGCTGTTGGAAACGACGTACCAGGATGATCTGAGTTCACCAGCCTGCCCTTCCCTTTCCCCTTCTTGGGGCTGCGTTTTTATGACGCTTCAGTGTGCTGCATCTCGGGCCCGGGCGCCTCCTCTGAGCTGAGCCAGCCTTTTATGGCCATGGAGCTAATTAAGTAACAGCAATGCAGGGCACTTGGAGAGCAGCTCTGGTCGTCGTCAGGTCTGGGCTACGCAGCCAAGCGCCTCCGGCCGGGATGTGAAGGGAGCTCTTGGCTGAGCATCAGGCTGGTCCTCAGCAGCCCCCTCTCCTGCTGGTCCCCACTCGCCTTCTGTGTTCCCTCTGATTGGGAACACTGGAAGCCACTTCTTCCCTGAGCTGCCTAGGAACCTTCCGAGACTGACCTGAGGATCGCTGTGCCCCAAACGTATTTCCATTTCCACAAGAGGAACGTGAGGACAAGCTCTCAGAAGGAACGTGTGGATACATCTTCCTTCCCCAGGAGACAGCCCCTCTGGGTGCCCGCCTTTGGGCCCGAGGGCCACCTTGACAGGCAGGAATGGCTGCAGCTCCCAGCCAGCAATTTTTCTCAGTGGAAGGTTGCAAGCAAGCAACCCTGAAGGTTGAATTCCCAGGCGAGAGAGGGCACATTCCTTTGCTCCCTTCTCCCAGCTTTGGAGTGGGGAGTTTGTTCTCCAGGGTGTTGTCCTGGGCCAGGCTTGCCTTCTCCACAGAAAAGCTGGGGGCAGGCGCAGAAGGAATCTCAGTGGACAGCAGGAGTTTCTGTGAGTGAGGTCACCCAGAGCAGGCTTTCCTGAGCCTCGGGCTGCCCGGGTATTTCTTCACTTCACCTGGAACATCAGGCTTTCCGCCCTCGGTCTCCACCCACAGGCCCACCACCCTCCCTCAGACATCGCAGCTTCCTTCCTGGCTCTTGAGCAGCCTGTGAAACGTGCTCTCTGTCCACAGGAAGATGCAGCAGCTGCCATGAGGGGAGAGAGCCAGCCTGCCTAGGTTCAAATCTGTGTAGAATTGTGCCAATCCTCAGTTTCCTCATCTGCAAAATGGGGGCATAGCTGGGCCACCTTGTGGAGTTTGGGTGAGGATTAAAGCAGGGAATCCATGCGAAGAGCTTGGCAGACGGTGAGAGCCCAAGGTGAGGGGCAGCTCTTCCTCTAGTTCATGGCTTCCAGCCAGTCCCCCACGGGCCTCCGCAGGCTCCCCTCACATCCCGCACACACACAGCAGCGGGAAACCTCCAGGAACCTTAGTGTAGCATAAAAGGCCCTACACAACTTGGCCCCAGCCCTCTTTTCTATTTCATCTCTCTTCCTGCCCCCTCTTCTGCCCCCAACTCTACACCATCAATATACACTTGAAACCCTAACCACGTGTTCCCAAAATGCCCCGCTAGCTTTGGAGGTGTTGTTCCTTCCTCTCTGTCTGCCCTCTCCCACTTCTCACTTGATGAACTCCTAGTTATCTTTTAAGGCTTAATTTAAATGACCTCTTCTCGGAGAAGTCTTCCCTGCCCACCGTTATGTGACACACACACGCGCGCACACACACACACTCCCTGTCGGGGGTGGCTTCCCCTCTCTGGACAACCTCTGCACATGCACCCTGTATGAGGCATCGGTCTGTAAGTGAACAGTCAGGGTGTGCCTTTTCTGTCTCCACAGTCTGGGACTTCCTGATGAGCGGGGGCTGTGTCGCATTCCTGTATTCCTCCCGGCGCAGAGTATGTGTTCAATAAAGATCTGTGGGACTAATGGTGGAGCACTGTCCTCACTGAGGGATGCATGTCCGAAGTTTCCGGCCATCCCCCAATCAATCAGGTCTGCTGTGCACAGTCGTGGGGGTTGTGAAATGTACAACCTGCACGGCCATTGCCGGGGTCCCTCCACTAAGTTAGCCCCGAAGTTGCCCAAGTCCTCCTTAAATTAATTGACATTTGCACAGCCATTCATAATTTACAAGTTCGCTTCACAAACAGTATCATTAATAATGGCAACACTAGCAAGAATGCTAACCTTGACCGAGTGTTTGCTCTGTGCCGTGCATTTGACGTGTCTTAGTTCACTTGATCCTTACAACAACCCTGTGAGGCAGATATGATTGTTACGCCCATTTTACAGATGTGGGAACTGAGGCTCAGACTGAGAGTGGGGAAAGTGGACCTTATCCTCAGACCTTTTGGTGCCAAATCCTGTGATCCTTCCATCTACCCTGAGACCCTGGTGCTGAGGCATCAGAAGCAACCAGGGTCCTTGTTCCTCAGCTCTCTGATTTCTGATTGAGCTCCTTCCCTGTCCCTTTGCTCCTCTGTCTCATTCCCTGTTCTAGGGCCTGGCCTCATAAGGATAATCTGAATTGCAAGATCTCCTGAACTCCAGTATATACATTAAAAAGGAAGCAGGCACTGGAGTATGACAATCTTGGGTTCAAAAGTGGCTCTGCCACCTTCCAGCTGTGTGTCTGTGAGCAGGTGTCTTAGCCTCTCTGTACTTCCATATTTTCATTTGCAAAATGGACATAATACTACCAAGCCTAGTGGTTTGCTATAAGGATTTAGAACCTGTCTCAATGCCTGGCTTATAGTAAATATTGAAATAAACGTTTCCTCCCTTACCTCCCCCTGAAAAAAACAACACAAATCTTTTTTAAAATTTTCTTTTTTTTTAGAAAGCAATTTCTACGGCATTATGCTCAAGGAAACCATAGCAACCAGTTTCCTGCAGCTTGGTTTCCGGCCTTCCCCAGCTGTACAATATGCTGGGACACAGCCTTTGTTATCCCAGTACCCCAGGGGAGATGCGGAAATCACGCGCTCTGCGGGGTGGAGGCATCTGCAGGGTAGAATTGCCCAGGCTGATGGTGGTGTCATTGCTGTTGGCCCCTCGGCTCCCAGTGAACCAAGGCTGTCCCAGTCCTGTGCCTCACTGGTCAGGCCATGAGGATGCCCGGGTTTCTCACTGGCCACTCAACTCATCTTCTAAGGCCTGCCTCGTTGTGGGTCAAGCCAGAGCAGCTGGCCCACTTTTTTTATGGGGATAAAAGCAGCATTCGGTTGGGTCTGGAGAGCTTCCTGACTCTCCTTAGATCTGTAAGACGTTTCCTAGGACGTAAAGGCCACGGTAGTCCCCTGTGATCCTGTGCACGTGTGTGAGTGTGTGTGCGCATGTTAACCACGCCAGGAGTGCAGGCAATGCCTCTGAAGGGCAGAATAAGGGCTGCCAGCCACAAAGAGGCTCTGAAGTTGGCCTTGTAGAGCCGGGAACTCCGCATCCCTGCCGGCCTCTGAGGCACACTGCAATCTGGTCCCGTCCATGGTAACACCACACCCAGCCTGCCTGCCACCTTGCACTCTGCAGAGGAGTTGCCTCTGGCTGCCTGGTGGAACCAAACATGAATTGCGGCGTCTGGCTGTGGAGTGATTTTCACGCAAGCCATTCAGGCAGGAGCAGCCTGGCTGCGTCACAGCACGTGGCTGAGCACTGGCCCAGCCCCGCTGACAGATGGCAGGGCTCCCGGGCAGTGCGGAGGAGGGCACGAGGTGGGGCAGGGCAGCATCTGGGGCAGGTTGGGGTGCCAGAGTTCCTGTGATTACTCCATAGCAAATTTGGGGCCTCCCCAGCCCTGAGGCTCCCACTGGGCGCCTGGTCAGGGCTCAAGAGTTCATGCTTTCCCTTCATTTTACGGAGGAGGAGACACACCCAGAGAGGAACAGAGCTGGCCTGTTGTCACACAGCTCACCAAACATAGAATTGTTGCACTATAGAGACAGAATGGCTCTTAAAAATTATCTGTCCTAATCTCTTCAACGGATAGATGAGGACTCCAAGCTTCAGGGCAGGAAAGGAGCTTCTCAGAGTCACACAACAGAAAAGACCCACAGGCCCTGCCTGCATGAGTGTGGGATTGGTCTCCCCAAGGATGAGCAAATCTGGCCTGCCACCTGTTTTGGTAAATAAAGTTTTATTGGAACACAGCTGTGACCATTCATTTACATGTTGTCTACAGTGACTTCCGTGTTGCAATGGGTTGAGTACTGCAACAGAGACCATGTGGCCCGCAAAACCTAAAATTTCCCCTCTGACCCTTCACAGAAAAAGTGTGCTCACTCCTGGTCTAACTCACTGAGGTTTTTCCAAAGGTCTGGAACCTGCTGGCCATACTCCCAGTATCCTCCTCCTTTAAGGAGAAAAGAATCCATCCCCACTATCAGGTCGGGGGCCAACCAGAGATCCCTCTCCACAGGGAGAGCCTGTGCCCCAGGAATAGAGGGAAGGCACAGTGACAAAAAGGGAAGCCTCCTTCAGAGGGGAGTTGAGAGTCACAGCTCACACTTGGAGAGAGCGCAAGATAATAAGGCTGAGAATAAAACAACAGCGAACGTTCCTGACTGTGTGCCGGTTCTTATAGTCTTTTCATTGTAGGGTTGAACGCTCACTGCATCCTGGTGAGACAGGTACAGTTAGCATTCCCATTTTGCACATGAGAAGTCGAAGCATGGAGACATTTAGTAACTTGTGAAACCTAGTACGTGGGGCAACCAGGCTACGAACCCAGGCAGACTTACTCCGGAGCCCACGCCCTGTGTCTGCTGCAAGATCTGGATGAAGGGAGGCGTTGGGGGCATGAAGCGGGGTGTCTCACCTGGATTAGGAGAGGTCAAGCCCTGACCCTGTAACTTCCCTCTTCATCCTTTTGTCAAAAATTTGGTGACCACCTGTTGAGCAAGAGTCACAATGGAGCTGTGCTATGTTCTGAGAGACAGAAGGAGAGAGGAGGAGACAGAAGTGTCAGGTGTGGAGTCTGCATCCGAGGAGCCACAGATGAGGACAGATGATTAATCACTACCTATGGTAGAGATGGGCAGTGTCATAAGAGAAGCGCCAAGGGGATGCCAGGGAATTCAAGGTACGTCGTATTCTGGAATTCTACACAGCCGTTCAGGGGTTCAGGATCAGGGGCTCAGATGCCAATGCCTGGATCAGCCAGGTCTGCGATGCGGACAGAGAGGCAGGTTTCATCGTGTAAGACAACAAGGAGAGGCGGGGCCTGTGGAGGACTGGCCAGCACGTTCCCTGGTGCTAGGTGTTCAAACGCAGTATTTTCAGCACCTCTGTGAGCCAGACAAAACCTCTCTCTGTATTATGTCAATTAACGTTTATTGACATGGAAAGATTCCATAGTATACCACTAAATGTAAAAAGCAGGTTGGAAAACAGTCAGATTAACATTTTTTTAAGGCATATGGCTATACACATAGAAATATGCAGAGAAATAGCTGGAAGGAATTACTCCAAATTTTTAACAGGATTTTGGGGGCTGTTATTTTGCTTCTCTGTTTTTTCCTTCATTTTTTCCCTTTTTTGTACAATACACTTATGTTACATGCCTAAGTTTTTGTTTTTGAGTTTAGAAGAGTGATTATTCTACAATCTTCCCCAATCCATCTCCTGGCTAATTCCTACTCTTCACCTCCTCCAGGGAGCCTGCCTTGGTTCCTAGAATGTGTTTGCTGCCCCAACCCTCCTCCCCATCAGACCCCTTCTTTTGCGGAGGTTGTTGTCCAGTTAACTCTGTACACCTGCTTGCCTGCTGAAATGGACACTAGATATGAGCTTCCTGAGGATGGGGACCGTGTCTAATGCATCTTTGTATTTCCAGCAGCTACTGTGGAACTTAACACATAGTATATGCTCCATAAATATTTGAGGACTGAGGGTCTGAAATTTAGAGCTAAAGGCAGGAGGCCAGGCCCCTCGGAGGAGAGGCATGCACGGTGGGCCCAAGGGCCAGGGGCTGGGCACCTGGAGCAAGGGGCAAGGACATTCCAGGCAGTCATGAGAATGAGAGGGCGTCGTGGGCGTGGTGGATCAGCCCATTTGGCTGGAGTGTGGGGTGTTTGAATGAGAATAGAGAGAAATCAGGTTGGAAAAGATGGAGGGGCTATAAATAGGGGCTGAGATGTCAGACGGGAGTTTGCATGTTGAAGCCTGGCCCCTCACTAACAGAAGTCCCTCTCACCCCGTGCATCATTCCTTTCACCCCCGCCCCCCCTCGCCAGAGCTTTCTCCTGCCTTTTTGGCACTGAAAGGGGTGCTGGCTTCTGTCCCGAGCAGCGTGACCTGCTGCCCATGAGTCAGGGGCTCGGCCATTTCTAAGTGACTAAGCCGTTGTTTCCCGCTGGTTTCCCGTAACTGCCTGAGTAAAGACTCAGTCTGAATCACCGTTTATTGTGTTTAGGGGTTTTTTCCCTACCCCCCAGTTTTTAAATATCCACCACCTCAGCCGGGCCGATGGAGCTGAACGAGCACTAAGGAGTGGGTGGTCACACCCACACACGAGGACGCAGAGCCCCATTCTGTTCAGGGCAGCAGGGCGGCTGTGGCTGTGGAGCCAGACAGACGTGCCTTCCAATCCTGCTCTGTCCCTCCTGCTGTGCTGCCTTGGGCAAGTCACTTCACCTCTCTGAGCCTCAGTTTCCTTATCTGTAAAATGGGGATAATAATGCCTATGTCAGAGGGTTGTTGTGAGGATCAGAGGTCAAGTCTGTAAAGGAACTGGCTCATGGCTGGCATTCTAGAAATGGTAATTATTATCATAAAGTGCAGCTCCTCTGCTTAGGAACGAGCTCGTGCAGGAGGAAGGTGTGGGTCTCAGGCCCTCCGCCCACCTGTCGTTTTGGAAAGGCAGAATAATGGGCTTCCTGAAACTTGCACGTTAGGAGTTTATTTCAGGCTGCCGATGAGTTATTTAGTTCTATTATTAATAGCCAACATTTACTGAGCACTTACTACCTAAGCATTGTACATTAAGAAATTAACTTAATCATCATAAGCCCATTTGAGGTAGGTATTATCATTATCCCCATTTACAGATAGAGACACTGAGGCATCTTCTGGAAAGGTTAAGTAACTTGCTAGAGAGAGGCAGAGCCAGGGTTTGAATACAGACGATCCAGTTTGAGGCAACGAGGTCAGGGCTGGCAGAGCTTCCCAAGGCCACCCCTGGCCTGGCTGGCCTTCTCGTGCTTCGCCCTGACTGAGTCCTCACTAAATAATGACAGTGTGGCAGGCACTGAAGCATCATCCACTTTCCATTGAATTCTCACTCCATTTGTAAAAGATAGGCTTGGCTGTTCTCATTTCACAGAGGAGGAAAGTGAGGTTTTGAGCAGCGAGGAGACACCCCAAGTCGGCCAGTGGCAGAATCAGCGTTTGAAGCCAAGGGTCCCTTCTCCAAGTCTGGGTGGCTCTACCACTCCATGTGAGACGGCTGACTGAGCTGGGAGCAGGTTGGCTTCGTGTTTTTGAGGCTCATTGACCCAATTATTTGGCATTAATGGCCCACTGCTCAGTCTAAATCCTCCCGAACAGGAGACCAGTCTGATGGGCTCCAGCAGCAGAGCCCCCCGTTGGAAGAGCCCCTTGGTCCTCAGGCCAACCTCTGAGAGGATCTGGCAGCCCCCGGCAAGTGAAGGCTTGAGGTCCAGGAATTCTCTTGCACAGCACACGTCCACAGTGTCCAGGGCCTCTCACCCGTGCCTAGTGAGCGTTTCCTCCAGACCAGATCGTCGGGAAGCCACGTTGGGATCTGCCGAGAGGCCAGTGGCTAATCTGCAGGCGATCTCCGTGGGGATGGGACGTGTCAGGCAGCTGCCAGCCTCAGGAGGCCACGTGTCAGTTTCACACAGGATCCAGGACACCTCCAGCTGATGGAATAAACTGAGGAGGGAACTAGGTGTCCAGATCACTGTGAGAGCTTGTGTTGGCCGCAGGACCCTGATCAAGCCCCTCAGGGAGGGGCAAGCAGTGGAGTGGACTTCACCCTGCGGGGCCCCGGGGCTGCTCACACCACCAGAGCCTCAGGCAGCGCAGTGGGCCCACCATACAGTGTACTCACCATGGTACCCCTACATGGGGCACCTGCGTGGAGACTTGAGAGGGAAGAAAGGAAGGCAGAGAGAAGGGCCTGATGATGACACTATGCGATAGTAATTGCTTCTACATGCTCGCTGTGTGCTAAGCACTGGGCTACCCCTTTTGCATACACGCATCATCTCCTATAATCCAGTTATCATCCCCACTTCACAGATGGGAATACCGAGCCTTAGAGATGTTAGTAAACTGCCCAGAAGGAAATATGTACTGAGCACGGCATGGACATGCCCAGCACGGTCTGAAGTGCTTTCTATACATGGCCTCATGAATCCCTTGGAGAACCCTGGGAGGCTGGTGTTTATTTTGCCCATTTTTCAGATGAAAACACTGAGGTTCGGAGAAGTGAAGGTTTTCCCAAGGTCACACAGCTAGGATGAGGGAGGACTAGACTCAAACCTGAATCTATCCGTGGATCATCAACTCTGCCACGCTGGCTCTAACCTCTAGAGGTTAGAGGGCCTGCGTTAGAGTGGCTGCTTCACCTCCATCTCTAAAATGGGGGTGGATTGGACTGAATGATCCTTTAAGTTCCTTGTAGTGCTAATATTTCGTGATTCTCTGCGGAAGCAAGAGTGCCCTGGAGTCTGGGGAACCATCAGAGGCCTTGCTCTGGGCCCTTCTAAGCCTCTGAATGGGGAAGGCTGAGGAGAAAGGGTGGTTCTGTGTTTCCTCCACGCAGGGTGTGGGGAGTAGAAAGCCTCGTGGCAGCAGCGTGGGAATGCAGGTTCAGTGATGCGTTTTCCTAAAAGGGAAAGGGTGAGTTGGGTGGCTTCCTCTTTAGCTGCTTGTGTCCCAGCAAGGGCTGAATTTTTATGAGCCGTAATTTGGTGCAGAGAAAAACGTACGGTGCTGCGCTCAGCCGAGTCCTCTGCTGGTGTCCTCCCAATGGCAGAGCCCATGGAAGTGGCCTGTGGGCAGGACAGGCTGATGGGGTGCAGGTGATCTCTGGAGAGCATCTGGGTGGCTCTGTGGGCCTCCTCTGCCCCGGCCACCGTGGAGCACAGCTGTGTGGGGCCCTCTGGAAAGGCCGGGCTTCCAGTCAGGTCTGGGGAGAGCTGGCTGTGCCCCTTCCTGGTGGGGTGACTCACTCAGCCCCCAGGGTCCCAACCTCTACTCCACAAACCAGCACAAGTGCAGGGCCTCATCGCACAGACACCCAGGGAGGTGAGAAAAGTAAGGATGTTCAGTTGGGCCTTCAACAATACAAGTTTAGTAAGTTTAAAAGACTGACCTTTGTTCTGATTGTCTGCTACATTTTTGACATTAAAAAGTCTTGTCTTTTACCAAAAAGCGCTAGTGAATATAGATGTAACAATTTGGGGTTTTTTAACTTCTTTACCTAGGAAAATTAAAGTTAGCAACCTATGTATAGTCCTCCAATTTTTTTTTAACTTGCTCGTTTGTGAACTCGAAACATTGGAAATCACTGACATAGCCTCTCTGAATAGTAGTTTCTTCATCTCTAAAGTGGGAATACTTATTTCTATTTCCCTTGAAGGGTAATTGTGATGGAGAAGTAACGTAATATATAATCTGTATGTCCCTGAACTCAGTTTAAATGGAATTATACTTCTTCTCATGCCAACTATTGTGGCCCTGCCACCATGTCCCCCCATCATTTCTGAGGGGTTTCGCCGGGCACTGGCTCACATGTGCTCCAGAGAGAGTCCCGGGGGCTCTTCTGTTCTATATCCCTCTTGTCCCCGCACCACAGTCTGGGTTATTAATGCCCTGAGGTCACCACTCAGCTGGCCTAGTTGTCACCACCACTGGCTCTCTCTGAGACCCCAGAGATGAAGGGGACGTGCTCGCCTCAATCTGAGGGTCAGTCTTGGTTGCTCTCACCCTCAGCAGAGGGGCAGGCACTCAGGCCCCGGGAGTATTGCCTAAATGCCGATTATCACCCAAACTGGCGGCTCCTTGGAGCTGCTGCTGCTTCCTCCATGGTGAACGGTGGCGGTGAGGTGCTGCCCGGCTCCTGGACGGCTTCCCCGAGCCAAGGGCAGCTCACTGCCTCCCAGGCTGCTCAAGGCCTCTCCACACTGCAGGTCCCGTGCAAGTCCCACGGGCACCAGAGTGAGGAGTACAGGTCTCCCTCCTCCAGCCCTGAGGCTCCTCGCATTTCCTGCACCTTCCAGGATGGTCAAATATGGCAGCACCAATTCCCTTCAAGGGAAGAGCCTCCCCTATGTAGCAGGGCTGGTATTGTCCCTGTGGCCTAAAAAGCCACTGGTTAGGTCATTACAACCCATGGTCCCCCAAGACAGTGCCTGACACATCACAGGTATCAGTGAGTCTGAATTTCCCATCCTCAGCCCTTCAGTCCATATGAGCCTGGCTTCAGGCAGGGCTGGGACCTAGGAACCTCTCGCAGGAAAAGCCCAAGACTTCACCTGTGGTCAATGTGGGGCTGGGGCAGGATGGGACAAGGCCAAAGGCTGACCCCAGCCCTGACCCTCAGAGGAGACCGCAGCCATGATGCCCCCCGGGCCCTGCCTCCCCAGCGGCCCAGCACCTTCATTCCAGGAGGCCCAGCGACCTCTCAGCTTGGCACGTTAGGATGACTTGTCCTGCCCTCTCTGTTCAGAAGCTCTGCCATCTGGCTGCAAATCACCTTAATTTCCAGCCTAGCGGGAGTTTTCCTCTCATTTCAAAGGTCCCTGATAACATCTGTCAGTGGGGACCACCTGAGGAAGAAGCCTCGGGAATGTCCAGACCCCAGCAGTGGGGGTGGAGGGAAGCAGGCTTCGAGCAGCCCTGCTGGCTTCGGGCCCCACACTGCTTCCAGTCTCTCCTGGAGCGGGTGTGCAGGTGTGGCGAGTCTGGGGGGTCCAGCTCTGTGGGCTCCAAGATCCTGTGAAGGAAGAGGAGAAAGGAAGAACAGAGGGAAGGGGAGCATATCCAGGGCCCCAAAAAAGCCTGCACACTTCAATTCCTTCATTCCGCGAAGATGCATTTAGGACCTCTAGACATAAGACGTGCTCCTGCCCAGTAAGAACCCGCTGGTCCATTAGGGGTTGAAAGACTTTCACACAAACCAGTGAGACAGTCATGCAAGGCAGGGGGGTGGCTGTAAGTGCCGCAGACCTAGCTCTGCCTGCAAGTTGCCAAGTGACCTTGGGTAAGTCACTCTCCCTCTCCCGTCCTCAGTTTCCCCATCTGTCAAATGAGGATGCATCTGTCCCTAAGGGCCCTGCTGCTCTGGCCCTGGGAACTGTGGGAGCCTTCAGGAGCCCTCCCCCTCATGGCACCAGTTGGTGCCTTTGGACCTGGGCTGACCCTCGGGGCCCCGGAATTTTCTAAAAGGCAAATCTCTCCATGTCATTTCCCAACTTAAAACCCTTCTCACATCCTATAGGATGAAGTCCAGAATTCCCAGCACGGCTCAGGAGGTGTTGCAGGTTCCGCTGGCTCCCTGCGCTCCAGCAACACGGGCCCAATAACTCTCATTCCCCACGCCCCACTCCACCTCGCCCCAGTGCCTTCTTGCAAGTTCTTCTCTGCCCTCCTCACCTCTCTTAGGTCCCCCTGTGATATGTCCCCCCGCTTCTCTTTTGAATAACCTGTCTCTTGTCATCATCATGATTCAACATCTCCCCACCCACCCCTCCCAGATCGTGCGCTCAGGAAGGCAGGGTCCCTCCTGTTCCCCATGTTGTGCCAGCACCCAGCCTGGCCACGAGGCAGGCACTCCTGTTTATTGGATGAGAGTCCCTCTCTCCCCTAGACTTCCACGTTGCTTGGTGTCGAGGCGGCTCACAGCAGAGCACTCCAGGTCTTGGGGCTCACCCTTCAGCTCTCCCCGACCCGGGCACTCACCTGTCAGCAAAACTGCACCGTCACAGTCCCCTCTCTAAAAGCTGTGTGCCAGGCAATGGAAACCACATGGCCCATGTGATTCAAGCGTGGGTGCATGGTCCTGCCCAGGGCCCCCAGTGTGGGCACAAACAGCATGGTTGTCCCTGTCATTGTCACATGTTGGCTCTGTGGCCTCAACAAGATGCTCCCTTCTCTGGTCTCAGTTCCTCATGTGAAGTGGGAGTTGCATTCCTTAGAATGTTCACCCTCTGATGGGTACTAACACTTTTCCAGGCCCTGGGGTAAACCCTTTATATGCTGTGCAGGCAATTCCCACAGCAACCCTACGGGGCCGGCACTGTTATTAGCCCCATTTTACAGATGGGGAGACTGAAGATTAGAACGTTTATGTAAGTTTCCCAAGGTCACATGGCTAGAAAGTGGTAGAGGCGGGGTTTGAACACAGGTTTGTCTGACTCCAGACGCTCAGGTCTTACCACTTTGCCCCTCCTCGAAGGACCTCCTGCCTCCTTATTCCGGAAGTGTGAGTCTGCCTGGAGCCTGAGACGGGGCAGTGAGAGATCTAAGACTAACAGGCTCTCGGTACAGATGCCTCCCTGGAGTGGGGAGACGGTGCCTTCAGCCCCGCGTCTTTGAACATCAGCAGCCCCGCTAGCCCTGCAGCAGCTCGCAGCTGCATGAACACTGAGAACCAGAAAAGGGCTGGAGAGATTTCTTATCCGGATAGCGGGTCTCCAGGTTAGTCTTCCCTCTCAGCTACGACCAGGTCCTGCGCTTGTTTCCCCTCTGAATTCTCACTGAAGTATTACATGCATTCAGAGGAGGACACACGTTATACACATACAGCTGAACGGATCACCTCAAAGTGAACACACCTGTGTAACCACCCCCAGGTCAAGACATAGAACTTGACCAGCAATCCAGGGTCCCCATCATGCCCCCTTCCAATCAGGACCTGCCAGGCCCTGTGTGTTTTGATCTGAGAATATTCCCTGGAGCTATGGAGAAAGGCTGGAATAAGAAGTTAAGTTTCAAATTATCCTTTCATCTCCAGGGAAATTGTAAGTCTGCAGGAGGTAGGTGGGGGAGGGGAGGAACTCAACACAAGATGTACTAAACCCTCAGACAGGGCAAATGGCTACAGGTTGCAGAGAAAAAGGGAGAGTGACTTGCTGTTCTTGGACCAGACTGCGTGTCTGTGTGTGTGTGTGTGTGTGTGTGTGTGTGTGTTGTATGAGTGGTGTAGGACACTGCTGGGTGGGGCGGAAGCACAGGGAGACTGGGATCACAGAGGGTGAGCGCCGTGCCGCATCTGCAGGGTTAGGTCAGGCCAGGAGATGTGACCTGAAGCCTCCGTGCCCCAGCTGCCTCCCATCCTCCACCAGATGAAATCGCTGCAGACTCCAGCGCTCCAGGTGTGCCTGCTGAGGACCTGCCCTCTGGTTTCTTCAGAAACCATGGGATGGGTGAAAGGGAGGATGGGGCCTACAGAAACACCTCCCATTTGGGGAGGGTCTTCCCCAGAGTTGGCCTGTTGTTAAGCTCAAGATTCTCTACATGAGGGGCAAAGAATCCCTTCTAGAGCCTTGAGTTGCATGATCACGAAGCCCCCTAAGGCTCTTGCATGAGGAGTTATCGGCCTCATATTTGCTGTACATAGAGGAACAGAGGACTCTGTGGAAGAGAGTCAAATGCTTCCACAAGCCCACATCCTAAGCTAGACTTGATCTGTGGAATTTGTATTCATTCCAGCAAACACTTTGGAAATGGTGAGTGTGAGCAGTATTCTCTCTACCCTCCCACCGTCACCAGGCGAGAGGCTGTTGTGATGTCATGTTTCTCAGATGACACTGTAGAGCCAGGAGGTACATAAAACCACATGGTAAATGTGTAGCAAGCATCTCCCTGGGCATCAATTTTCCTTTAAATTTTAAGAAAAAAATATATAAGTAGGTTTTTTTTTTTAAAAAAAGGATGTATTAAGTAGAGTGACAAAATTCACATGCCCTTTTGAGACGTCAAAGAAAAGTTCACTGTCAAGAGGCTTTATATGGTCCCTTCACACTGTGAACCTGTCACCCAGGGGTATACACAGCAGCTCTCCTCTGCTATGGGGATACTTTGTGGACAAGTCTGAGTGATACTGCACAGAGAAATGATCAGTATATAACATGGGGAAGTAGTTATTACCAGGCTTTATCACTGAGAAGAAACGTGGGCTATGGGTAAGGGTACTTCAACCCCACTTAGCCTGGGACAATCACAGTGGATGCCTGTTGTTCAGGCATCATTATTAACAGCATCCCCTTCCACTGCCAAAAGAGCCCAATGCAGATGAGAAATCATAAGGTCATTCTAGCTCTGAAAGCCCAGCAGGGTTAGAGAGGAGGGCTGGGAGCACATGCCCTGGCTGGAAGTAACTCAGCAGAGGGACAGCCTTGTGTGTCCCCACAAGGAGCGCCCAGAGACTGTAGGAATCTATGAGGAGGGAGAATCCCGATGTGGCCACTCTCAGTAGTCCATTCTTGGCCCCCTTGGTGGAGGCAAACTTGCTGTGGACAAAGATCATGTGGCAATGCTGGGACAGAGTAGAGGAGGTCAGGCTGAGCCAGCCTTGGCCGGTTCCTGGAGCAGCCAGAGAGGGATAGTCTCCGGGAAGAATGTGAATTATAGCCAGGGAGGTTGGCATGTCAAAGTCAAAATAATGTGTCAGTTCCAAGGGATAAGCACAAAGACATCATCAGGAGATGAGGCAAGAAGCCTGGAACCAGGAATGGGAGCAAAAGTTTGGGAAGAGGAGTGGAAGATGGCGAGGGAGGAGAGCATTGGGAACAGGGCTCAGGGCAGAGGCTGTGACAACACTAGTGGCTGAGGCCTGGCACAGGAGTGGGGCAGCCTGGCTGGGGAGGAGGCATCGGCCAGGCGGGACAGGCCCTCCCCAGACTGCATTCACCACCAGCCAACCAAACTGCCTTTTGCTTTCTGGCTTTGGTGGCATTGCTATGATTACCTTCCAAGCAGTTACTTTTACAGAAAAATGTATTCATAAGAGAAGAGAGGGATCTTAAAAAAGAAAAGGGCTTATTTTAGCGTTCACCCTTTTCAGATTATTTCCTTGGGGAGAAATTAATCAGCCTGCCCCATCCATTGAAACCAGCCTTGCCAGAGTGTGTGTGTCCTGGGTATTGATGTCAGTGTAGCAATTGGACAGACGGTCTTTCCCACGGGACGTCTGTCATGTGGGTGCTGAGATGAAATAGAGAGATGGTCGTGGTTGCCAGATGCTTGATACTGACCATCGTATGAGAATCAAACCAAGGCTGCAGAAAGAACCTACAGTTTGGCCTTGTGTGTTGACTTGATTCACTTACATCTATTTTAATACTTCCCTTTTTCCGTTCCTATTTTTGCCACCTCACAGTCTCAGCCTGCCCCTCCAGGCTGCTCTTCTCCTCGCCTGTCAGGACTGCGTGGCCAAAGGCTGGGGTCCTGAGTCAGCAGTCAACATACAGGGGTTGAGTGCTTGCTCTGGGGATGGAGCGAGAATATGGCGCCCTGGCTGCTGTGTCCGGTGCCCCTTATCCATAGTTATGGGCTGGGAGGCTGAGGGGACAACTCACAAGGGGGATGTCCTCTGGGGTTTTCATGTCACCAATGTCAGGGAAAAACTTTGGAGCCTGGAAACCAAGAACAAAGAGGCCTCCCTGGCAGACTTAAGGATGAATACTTGTGTAAGGCATTTCAGAAGAGCCCAAAGGGAATTTATTGTTTTGGTTAAGAATGAACAGCCGGGCTTACCTGGAATAAAATCCAGACTCGACCACTTACCAGCTGTATGATCTTGGGCAACTTAATAAACCTCTCTGTTCCTTAATTGCCTCATGTATAAAAAAAGTTATAGTGAGCCCTACCTCTTAGGGTCATTGTAAGTGTTGGAAGAAAGCACATGTATAGAGGATTTAGAATCAGTCCCAGCACATACTTAGTGCTCAACATACTGTAACAAAAATATTAACTAATTAAAATATAGTAGTCCCCCCTTATCTGTGGGGGATACGTTCCAAGACCCCCAGTGGATGCCTGAAACCGCAGATAGTACTAAATCCTATATATACTATGTTTTTTTTCCTATACATATGTACCTAGGAAAAAGTTTAATTTATAAATTAGGCACAGTAAGAGATTAACAACAATAAGTAATAATGAAATATAACAATTATAACAATATACTTAATAAAAGTTACTGTAGATCTTAGCAACCTCAGCGTACGATTTTTTTTCTTTCCTTATTAAGTTGAGAACTTTCACCTTTTCATTTAAAGGAAGTACTTTACGGCTTCTCTTTGGCATATCCGAATTGCCAGCATCACTACCCTTGCGCTTTGGGGCCACTATTAAGTAAAATAAGGGTGAGTTGAACACAAGCACTGCGATACGGCGAAAGTGGATCCGATAACCAAGAGAGCTACTAAGTGATTAACGGGAGGGTAGCATCTACAACGAGGATCCGCTGGACAAAGGGATGATTCACCTCTGGGGCAGGACGGAGCCGGACGGCTCGAGATTTCATCATGCTACTCAGAACGGCGTGTAATTTAAAACTTATGTATTGTTTCTTTCTGGAATTTTCTATTTAATATTTTCGGACCAAGTTTGACCGAGGGTAACTGAAACCAGGGAAAGCAAAACCGTGGGTAAGGGGGCACTACTGTAAAGTTCTCAGGACCCAAAGGAGGACATACTAGAACACACGTATCAGTTCCCCACTGTATATGATCATTCTGAATGGGATTGATGCAAAAGCCACGGTGGAAACAGAACCCTCCCTAGGATTTGTGTGGGAACCTCCGTAAAGGCAGCAGGTTCCAGTCCACCAGCTGGTACAAGGGAAAGCTCTTGCAGGAGCTTTGAAGGTCTTCTAGTCCAGGTTCTTCACTTGCAGAATGAGAAACTAGCTCCAGAGAGGGTCAGTGACTCAACCAAGGTCACACAGCAATTTCAAGGCAGAGCCAGGAATAGAATCCAGATCCTGTGACTTCCAAACTAGTGCCAGAACACTGCACTGACAGATGTTTCTCTCTCGGGGTCTGTTCTGCCATAGCCCTTAAAGCTGGCCTGGCCACCCACAGTGGAGCCAGGAGTCCTAGGGAATGACCTCGGCCAGGGCTTCTCAAACTTCAAAGTGCAAATTAATCACCTGGGGATCTTGTTAAAAAATGTAGATTCTGTTTCAGGAGGTCTGGGGTGGGGCCTGAGAATCTGCATTTGTGACAAGCTCTGCTCTGGGGATCGCACTTAGAATAATAATGCTCTAGGCCAGCGCTGACCAATAGAAATATCAGATGAGCCGCATCTGTAATTTTAAATTTTCTAGTGGCAACATTAAAAAAGAAATAGATGACATTCATTTTAATATATTTCATTTCACCCAATATATCCAAAATATTCTCATTTCAACATATAATTGATATAAAAATTATTAACGAGGTATTTTACATTCTTTTTCCATATGACATCTTCAAAATTCAGTGTGTATTTTACACTTGGAGCACATGACAGTTTGGACTTGCCATATTTCAAGTACGAAGTTGCCACATGTGCCTACAGAGCAGTTCTAGGCAGTCACACTGTGGGCCCCAGCCCCACCCCCACCCTCCGCACCTGCCCCGTGCGACCATCTTCTTGGGTCTTCCTCTGGCTTTTCCCACTTGGCAGGCCCACCTAGCCCACTCTTGCACCCTTGTCAAAGGTGAGACTGTCTGCTCCAGTCCTAAGCCATGAGGAACAGCAGCCCCCACCCCCACCCAGCCCCAGCGTCCTGTGAATACAACAGCCTAGAGAGAGAGAAGGATAAGGAAGGCCAAAAGCCACTTTCCCTCCTTCATTTCTGGTAACACCGGGTTTATATGGGCCAAAAGACCTCTGTCTGACTGGCACTATGGTGTCAGAATAGACAGTTAACTGCCTGAAAGCCTGTATGTTCTGTTCTCCATTAGAGGAGCAGGGTGAGAAGACTTCCCCCACGGCTCAGGCCCTGCCACTGTCTGGCTGGTGGTTTGAAGGGTTTTGCGTGGGGCCAACCATGATGGCGAGAGACACAGGCCGTGACTCCATGGTGGAACGCCAGCGTGACATCTGTGGGCCCTCTGTGACTGTGGGTGCAGCTCTTCTCCTGCCAAAGAGACATCAATGGAATCATCTGACAGCTCTGGCCATGCCGGCCGTGCTCACAGACTCCCTGGAAGAAATCCCCACACGGGCCCAGGGTCTCGCTGTGGGGGTTTCAGGTCTTGTCTGAACCAGAATGAAAGCTACAAGCTCGTCCCCCAGTCTGCAACTTGCAGGTGACTCACCAGGCACTTGTGTTCACAGGGACCCCCTGGAAACCCAGGTCTGAGAAGTTGGTCATTTGGCTTCTCAACCACATGTTTGCTTTTGTCTGAGAAAGCTCATAGCTTGGTGCTACCTAATGCTAAACACATGAATATCTGGAAACATCTAAATACACTGTGTTCTACAGACAAAACATCTACATAAGGATGTTCTCATCAATGGCATTTTCTGGTAAAGCAGAAACTGTTTCTTGTTTCACTCCTTATTGATGCAAATCCTTCTAAACTAGGATTGAGCTGTTCCTGTCTTAGTAAGTCGAGCATAATAGTGAAATCAAATTTTATCTCATCTTTGGTATCATTAGTTGCCTCCTCAGGCATCTTTGCATATTGACCGTATAGGCAATTTCATTTCATGCATTCAATCAACAAATACGTATTGAGTACCTGTCATGTGGCAGGCATTGTTCTAGGCTCTGGGGAAGCATCAGAAACCATCCCTGCTCTTTTGGAGTTTATATTCAAGTGTGTGCATGTGTGTTGTGGTGAGGGGAGGGACAGGGATGGACAATAAACAAGCAAATGACGTGTAAATTATAGCAGGTGAGAAGGATTCTGCATGCTGTGTACACTTGATGGGCTCCACACTGAGGTCACAGGGCAGCCCCGGCTCCCGACAGCCCGCACCCCCGCCCCACCAAGGACAGGTTTCACTGTCTGCCCAGGACCTTCTCCCCCAGCTCAGTAGCTCCTGTTGACCTGTGGCCGGGACTTGCCAATTAAGCAGGCCGTTTGTTGCCTGCCTGCCCCTAGAGTTTCAGATTCATCTTCTCTCTTTCACTTCTCTGACACCAGCCCGTCTCTGTCTAGGCGCTCGGTTTCCTCCGTGTTTGAGGCCGTGACTGCATGTGACTGTCTCCCTCCACGGGGTCCCCTCGTGATGGGAGGGGAGGGATGCTGTGTTTGCAGAGAGATAGCGGACGGATTGTTTGTACCGTAAACCTTTCCCATTGTCATGAGGTTGGAGCAGTGATAGCTGGAGGAAACATAAACAACAATTTTCCATGCGCTTTTTATGTCTCTGTCAGCCAGGAGTGCCATGCTGACAGGAACACAGAATTCATTTGTTCAGTGTTGGAAGCTGAAATGTGCCATAAACACACCATAGCCCTTCAAAGAGTTGATTTACAACAGCCTGCTTAAAGAGGCCACCAAAGTCATCTTTTCAGGAAAATAAAACAAAAATATATTTACAAAACATTGCCCTTGGGGGAAGTTCAAACGTTTTTCCTATTTATGATCTAGTCCTTTTCCACCTGACAAATATTGATTGCTCTCCCCCACCCTCACCCTTGCCCTTTCTCCTGTTTTAGGTGGGGCCCCAATTCACATGGCCTTCGAGTGAAATAACAAGGGCTTCTGTGCCCAGACCCAGCCCAGTAAAGTCCAAACACCAGCAACCGGGGGAACATCCAAGTCTAGCACTATTCCAGGAAAGTCAGAGCAGGCAGAAAAGACGCTGAGCTGGGAACCCACCAGGACAGGCTATGGTCCTCACCAGAAAAATGTTTCCACTGTAGCTGGTGGGGGCACGTTAGGAGACTGGACTATAAAATATCATTAGGTTGATCCATATGAAATTACCATTTTTGAGTCAAAAAGGGTCATTATTGGCAATTTCATCTGATTCCATCTAAAAATCAACAAGAGCTACCACTTACTGATTACTGCCTATGTGCCAGGCATTGAGCTAAGCACTTTGCATGAATCGTATCACTTAATCCTCACAGTAACCCAGCGGAGTGGTGTCTTAGGTTGGGTTCCCCAGAAGTAGAATCTAAGGATTGGTGATTTATTAAAGAAGTGCTCCTGGCACAAACCAGTATGGCAGAGGGAAGCAGATCAGGGGCAGGGATGAAACCAAGTGAGGATATGTGATTTCGGGCAAAGTCTCAGCCTCAGCCTCAGCCTGTGGGGAGTTCTGGAGCTTCAGTTACATCTCCGAGTTTGTCCCACCTCCAGGCAAGCAAGACAGGTGTTCATACATGCACAGTCCATCACTGGCCCCGGGCTGCCCCGGGAGTCAACTCAGACACACGCAGCTCTCTGCCTGCCTGGGTCAAGGGCTCCAACGGCCCAGAGGCAGGCCCCTGAGCAAGGTCACAGGTGCTGACCCTTAGAAGCAAAGTGCCCCAAAGCTGGGGGAGGGGGGGCCATGGAAATGGTAAGAGCGGCGGTGGGCCTGAACTGGCCACTAAGACATCCTCTCAGTGTCACTTCCAATGTCTTGGTCACTGGGGTCAAGCTGGAAGCGCCTAGTTCCTTCTTTCCTTAGAATGAGATTCTAGAGCATACTTGGCTCATGCAGATGGATTGGGGGGCCCACCCCAGTGACCACAGCCATAGCTCGTCTAAGTCCATTTAGCAGGAAGCTGGACCCTGTCACAGTAGCTCTCCCTTGTTTCTCTTTAGGTTGGAAAAGGGGCCTTTTCTGCCCCCAGCTCTGTGGGATCTGCTCACATATTCCCCCACAGTCCCTAGAGCCTGTCCTCCCACTCAAGAGTCCCCTAGCACAGGCAGGTGTGACCTGCTGCTCTCCACGGCCATGGCCAACAGCAAAGTGCTACCCAGTGCCACTGCGGCTTTGATCGTGAGCTCACTCCCGCCGAGCCAGGCCAAGGGGCACATTGACACCAGGACACCTGTGAGGGGATCCCCTCTGGCTGCTGCCTCCTCGCTCCCTCTCCTGGCTAGGTGCAGTCACTTGCCCTTATTGCCCTTATTTGGCAGCCAGGGTGGCCTTCCTGAAGGAGCTGAGTCAGAGCTCTCCAGCCCAGGACAAGCCACAGTGGGAAGGCTACAGACTCTGGAGGCTGGGATCGGAGTTCACAGCCCAGTTCAGCCACTCACTAACTGAAGTGGCTATTTAACTTCTTTGTACCATAATTCTGTCATCTATAAACGGGAAATGACAGTACTCTACCCTGCAAAGATTACATGAGATGTTATCTGTCAGTGCCTAGCACAGGGTGGGCATTTGAGAAATGTTTGGTCTCCGCCATTTTTTCTAGGCTTTGCTGGCATTGCTTCCTGTCACATTACCTGTCTTAACTTTGGGTCTCTGTGTGCATTTTAATACAGCCTTGCTGCCCTGGTTGATTGGGTGCAAGGTGCAAGCTGGAGAAATGTGTCCTTTATTGTCATGTGTTTTGAAAGGTTTTGGCCCTTCTGGGTTACCAGCTGAGTTCTGTCAAAGCACGCAGGATGGTCTGCTTTTTTTATTGCATCGATCGTGACTAATGCAGAGCCAGCCCCTGGCCCTCCTCGTTGAATTCCATTATACTCCGTATGCTAATAGCTCCTCGGATGCAGCCCTCTTGGACGGCACCACAAGAGAGACAGCAAAATGCTACATGACACCGAGATGTGGGGTCACACTCTGGTCCAACCTTATCCCCCATACAGAGAAATGCTGTCCTAGTTTTCAGCAGCCTAATTGAACATCAATCACGTAAGGAAAAAACCTGGCTTGCCACCCACACCATTGTGCTAAGAATAACTCCCATCCCAGCAGCAGAGCTGGTCAGAACCACTTCCCAGTCTTTCCATCTGGAATTTCATGTGAGGATTCAGAAAGTGCATTTGTTCATTTCGAGTCTGAAGCTGGTGTGGGCCCTGGAACTCGGAAGCCTGACAAAAAACCCAGAAACCCAGAGTAAACACACAAACACTGACTTACCCCGAAATCTATCTTCCGTTGCAAGTCTCCTTCCCTTTTGTGGGTGGCATGGGTCTCCTCTACTCTGTTCTTCCTAGTGTGTCCTAGGGTGATCGACTTCATTTGCTCAGCTCAGCTCAGCATCTCATAGTGGAGTCCTCAGCCAGCGGGGCCCCTTGATGACAGTTTACTGATTTCGGGCTGAAATTGACTTTTCGTCGTGATCAGAGGTCTGGCTTTGGGGAAAGGATTGTTTACCCTTTTATCTTCCAAATGAATAGAATCATCCATTCCTTCAAAATCCATGTCCAGAAGGCCACCTGTGGGCCAGGGCCTGTGTCACCTAAGCCCCAAGGCCCCGAGGCACACACAGTGACAGGCCTTCTCCACCCTCTTGGAGACGACAGTCTGATGTCAGAGATTCCCAACCCTGCTGCACAGTAGAATCACCCGGAAGCCTTTTAAAATTACTTTTTACATGGATTTTCTTCTTCAATCTTCACAATAATCCTACAAAATAGATACTGCTATTGTACTCACTTTAAAGATGGGGAAACCGAGGCACAGCTTGGTCGAGTCACTGGGACAAGGTTATGTAGCACCGCAGAAATAGAACCGGACCACAGGCGGTCCGCCTTCAGAGAGCTGCGCTTACCTCTGAACTGTCCTGCCCCTTCGTGTGTGGAAACATGGGAGGGGGTGGCGTCTGGAAATGCCTGGAGCGTGTGGCAAAAAAACCCAGGGAGAGGAAGCTGGGGGTTGGGCAGGGGCAGGGCAGGGGAGGGGTGCCCTGGGCACTCGGACTAGAAGACTGGATGGTATCCAGTCGATGATTGCAATAGCTCCCACCTGTGCCAACTAGAGTACAACGGCATCAGCTGGGGGTCAGGGTACATTTCTACACAAGAAGTAGGTCAGTGTCTCTGGAAGAGAGCACTGAGGTGCAGTCGCTCTGTGATGGCAATCGGCTCTGACAGGGGCTCGTGCTGAGTGGGGAGGAATGTAAGAAGGGCCTCCTGGTCCTTTTCCCCACTGAACTCGGGCTTCAACATGTTATCAGGACCTCCGGGGTCAGCCCCAGAGCAGCTGGCCCTGTGCCTGCCTTCCCTGAAAGCTACACTGCCTAGCCAGGGCCGGTGCCCACTCTGGTCATCAAGCCCACCAGAAACTTCTCAGCACAGAACTGAGGGCTGAGCTGATGGGGGCAGCCATGGAAGTGCTGGAAACCAGTTCCCCACCCCTTAGCTAAGCCAGGAGAGAGGCTCGCCCCTTGGGGGCAGTAGGCTGTAATAGTTACACTTGGGAGCCTGGGTTCAACCCCCAGCTCTCCCACTTACTATGTGGTTTGGGGCAAGTCCTGTGACCTCTACAAAGAACAGTTTCTCATCTGTAAAATGGGATGGCCATTCCTACCTTGCAGGTTTAAGGATTGGAGATATTATTCATAAGGCACCTAGTAAATGTGCCTAAGGCCCTCCACAAATAGCAGCTGTTATTATGCCTGATTAACTGCCATTACTGTGTCCAGAGACCCTGTGGGCCCAGAGAGCCCAGGTGGAGAGCCACTGAACGACCCCCTGATTTTGCAGCTGAGAAAACTGAGGCCTGAGAGGGATCAGTGGCTGTCCCAGGTCACCTGGACTCTGAACAGCAGAACCAGGAGGAGGAGGTGCCTGTGAGAGCCCCCATGGCTCCCACCCGGAGCAGGGGTGAGAAGTTCAACCCCGCTTGGCCACGCACACTCACAGCCTTTGCTCTGATTCCCTCCCTCCATGATGGCATGGATACAACCTTTTTGGAAGGGTTATGCGGACGAATAAGCTGTCATTCCAAAGTGCTGAAAAGTTCTCCACAGGTGCCAAATTGTGACTCTCCATGGATTTCAACACCTCCGTTGGCATGCCTTCCCACCAGATGCAAGCTGCATGAGGACAGTGCATGTGTGCCTGTGTGTGGGTGTGTGTGCATGTGTGTATGCATGCGCGCGCGCGCGCGTAGGGGGTAAGGAAAAGGAGGGGGAGAGAGAAGAGCGCAAAGATTCCAGATTTCCCAGAGACTTATGTCCACACCTGAGCTCCCGTACACTGTGGCTTAGCCCCGTGCCCTGTGATGAAGACAAAGCGCTGTCTTCCTTCTCAGCTCCTCTGCAGCCTACTTGCAGCCACCGCTGGAGGAAGGTGTGCGCAAGGCAGCTGGCCCAGGGCCCCGCTCTGCGGCCCACGGTGAGTCAGTGCCACGTTGCTGAGGAGCTATGATTTGCCCAACCTTCAGCAAATAAGAAGCAGAGTCAGGGACTCACTCCCAGGGGAATGATATCAAATAGGGTGTTGTGTGTGGGAAAAGGGTGGAATTTGGAATCAGACAATTCAGGATTGGAATTCTGGTTCTACTGCTTCCTAGCTGCATGACTTTAGGAAAATTACTACTTTGTCTATCTGTGCCTCAGTTTCTTCATCTGTAAAAGCGAGAAAATATTACTTCCAAGCATTATTTGGAGACATTAAATGAGATGAAGACTCTGGCACATACCTGTTTCATCCCTACCTCAAACCCTGCTCCCATCCCAGTGGCTTTCTGACCTGGATTACCATGGCACCTGGGCTGATCCTGATGTGTTGGTTTCAGTTGTGGATTTGGAAGAGTCAGAAAGATACAACTATGAAGAGGCTGTCCCTGAAAGCAAAGCCTGTCTCCAAAGAGGCATTTCCCTTGGAGATGATGGCCTCAGGCGTCTCAGGCATTTGGGATAAAAGCAGCCAGGCGTGGTGTTGTGGGGGCGGGGTGGGAGGGCACCTGCACTTGATACTCGTGCAGAAGAATGGTGCAGTGCCCTGAATGGACGTCTTGGAGAAAACAGACACGCTTGTAGCCTGATCGTGTCCCCCTCTATTAACGCGTTAGGCAGGAAGCCAGGTGAGGAGTGGGCAGATGTGGGCTGGGGCTGCAACGAGGGAGGCTCAACCTCTCTGGGCCTCTCTCAGCCTGCAGAACTACAAGGGAAGTGTTTACAGAGAGGTTCCATCACCCTCTCTCTAGCTTCTTTTCCCTTCCTGGTCCACTCTGGATGCCCCAGTTCTGGGGATACAGATCCCTTCCCCAGGATCCTGGATGGTGCTCAGGAGCCCCTCTCAGAGAGGCAGCGGTCTCCGTTGGGCTCATAGCCTTAGTTCCTGGGCCTTCACTCAATGTCTTGGCAATGGAAATTTCCACACTCAGATATGCTCACAACAAGGGGCCACGTGGTGACCCCAGGGTAGGTGGGAAAGGAACTGTGGCTTGAATACTTCCTGTGTGCCAGGAAAAGCGATCATCATCATGGTGGTAGCAGTGACTGTGGATCAATCACTGACTTAGTGTTTTACACATACTAATTCATTTAATCCTTCCAGCAACCCTGTGAGGGAGGGTGATAAACTCCACTTTACGGATGAGAAACCTGAGACACAGAGAGGTTAAGTGACTTGTCCAAGGTCACACTGCTAGTAAGTGGCAAAACTCAGATCCACGCAGTCAGACTCGTATAATCAAACTCCACGGTCATCCTCATGTTAACCATACCCCGCTTTACTGCCTCTCGTTTAATTTTCCCCCAAAGTCCCAGGAGGTGGTTCTTACTAATGACGTAGGTGAGGAAATTGAGGCCCAGAGGTTAAGTGACTAGGCCAAGATCATACAACCAGTTAAGTGTCTACACACATCTATGGGACTCTTTCGACTTCACTACAGGGCTTCCAGAGGAGCAACTGAGACCTTGGCATTGTCTCTGACTCTGTGGGTAAGAGGGAGGAGAATGTGGGGGGACCTAGCTCTTTGCTCACTGCCAAGACCTCCTCCCCAAACACACTGGCAGGCAGGCATGAAAGCCCTGCCTTGCCTGGTCACCCTCTTTGCCCCTCAGACCTCACCCCAACATGACCCCAAACATCACCCCTGCATCACCCCAAACATCATTTTTCCAGAGAAGCCTTGGCTGCCTCAACCGTCTAAAGGGATCTAGTTCTTTATCTGCTAACAGAGCACTCACCTCCCTTAGTAATTATGCATTCACTGATGTGATTATGTAATTATTGTTCATGTCCCTAATTACATTGAAAGCTCCATGAGAAAAGAACTTTTGTTCTTACTAACATTATATCACCAGTGATTAGCATGTTGTCTGGCATTTGGTAGCACTAAAATATTATGTAAATGAATGAATGAATAAATGAGTATAGCACCTACAAGGTTCTAGACTCACACTAGGCCCTCTGTCTCCATTGTCTCAAATGCTCCAAACAACCCTGTGAAATAGTTATCATCATGCCCAATTTACTGATGAACAAACCAAGGGTCAGGGAAGGGAAGTGACCGTTGCTCAGTCAGTCAATTGGAGGTGAAGTCAGGATTCACACCCAGGTCCACCCGACTCCAGCCCCAGTGTTCTCTTTCTCTCCCCTCAGGAAGGAAACTGGAGACAACGGGTAGTGATGGGGGCTCTGCCCACGTTCCTGCTCTGGGGAAAACAGAGAAAATGGGGTTGTGGAGACCAGATAGGATTGAAAATCAAGAATAAAGGATCGGAGGCAAGGGAAGAACTAAAATGGTCATGGGATGGGATTCTAGAAAACTGTCTTTGATCATTCAGCAGGAAGTAGGCCTTGCAGGCCAGCCGCCTTTGAAGACTGGATTCTCCTCCAAACTCAACCCTTCATGGGCTCTCCTTGGGAAAGACAAAACCCTAACAAGCAAATGATTCTGAATGGGAGTTCATTCAACATCCCATCTCGAAAAGATGGTCTTTGTGGACAGGAGGAAGCCAGGATGACGATGCTTGATGGTCTTTGTGCAGCCTTAGGGAGACTAGCTTTGTTAGATTCCTATCTGATACATGTCCAGTCTGCCTGGGGGGAGGGTTCTGATGAATTTATCAGTGAATGTCTAAAATTCTTGCACAATGTAGAGCTTCAAGAAAGTTGCCAGGCAATTTTTTTTAAAAAAAGGATTTAATGGTGTCTTGCCCTACTGTTTGTAAAAACAATCTTTCTAAAGCCAAAAAATAAAAGAAAATCCCCGTATATTTTGTTCTTTTCCACCCGTCAAGCTCTGAGGTTTTATTTGCCTTGGGTTGGAGAGCAAGCGGAAATCAACACAGCTGCTTATGCTTAATGACTTCGAATGATCTCAGGGCACAAAGGATCCTCATGGGTGTCTGCTTTGTTGACAGTTTTTAGACCAGATTTGAGCTCAGCCAAAGAGTAGTGTGAACCAGAGTTCCCTTGTACACATGCCCGGCAGGGTTCATATCAGAGCCCACTTTCTTCTCTGTCTTCTCTCCTTCTGCAGGAGGAGGACTCTGTCTTCAGGCCAGTGTCATTGGTGGCAGAGGCAGCTCGGGAGATCAGTCAGAAAAGAACTGACTTCCTAGTCCCTCTGCTCAGGGGTGGTCTTGGCACTCTTGTAGAGAACGATTCTGTTAGGAGCTGATTCCCTGGAAGGAGGGGAAAATAGGCCGGCTCTTGGGAGTAATGGTTCCTGGTTGTCTTAGGAGAGAACCCTGCTTGTCAGTGACTTTGTTATATATACAGATAACCTCCCTTTAACTAAAACTGGATTTTAATCTTTGATAGCTAACAAAGTTTTTGTTTGTTTGGGTGAGGGGCTCATCTCTCCTGCCTGAAAAGGCAGAGGGCAGAGATGGATATAAGCCAATTTCCATATCACCAACACTGGCACATGATTTGGCTCATTATAGGGCTTAATAAGTGTTCCCTGAATAAATAAAAGGTTAAAACAAGTAAAGATATTTGAAAATTACAGAAAATTCCATGGAAAAATAAGTTAAAACCACCCATAATTCCAACTCTTTAAAGCAATGATATAAAATAAGAAGAAATTACCAGTCCTCTATCTTGCTTCTCAGAAATAACCGCTGTTAACAGGTGGAGGTGATTCCTTCCTTCTTTTTCCTTCTCTTTGTGAGCATATTTATTAATGCATATGTAAACACACATAAAAATATAGCAAATTTTAGTAGTAGCCAAACATATATGTAAATAACAAGAAAAATATCTCCACTAAGAATACATTTTAAATAAAGAAAAAAGAATCACAAAATGCATACCAAGGGTCTAAATGATTTTTTTGGTTACCCAGTGTTGAGATTTTTCACACCCTTTTGTGAGCACAGACCTTCGAGAGTTAACTCTGCTCCAAGCAGAGAGCGCGGCTCCTCTGAGAGCGGTGGAATCCTGGGCACCACCGGCCCTCCCCCGGGTCAGACGTTGGCCGGGAGCGCCTCTCCCAGCGGATGCTCACCAGGCTCCGTGCCTGGGGCAGAGTCAGAGGGTAGGCATGAAGGCTCCCGGGATGATAGCGGTAACCAAAAGAGGAAATGCAGGGGAGGGAGCGGCGGGAACATCGAGCTCAGCGCCTGGAGGCCCGCGCCGAGCAGGGGTCGGGCTGCTGATGCCGTCCACAGCGCTCGCTCCAACTCGGACAGAGGCAGCATTGGGGCAATTACCCAGCTGCGCTTGGGCTGCACGGGCAGCTAGACTGGCTGAATGTGTCTCTCAAAAAGAAAATCCTGCTCAGAAAGTAATAGAAGGCCTGGGTTCTTCCAGATTGGCTGTTCACATTGATTAAAATTATCCAGGTTACTGCCTCAATAACCCCCCACTCTAAAGTGTTAAGAGAACAAAGCTTTTGTAGCATTTCTTAAAGCAGTTCTTTTCAGTGTGCTTGCCCACAGAGCCTTACCAACATACAAATGCCTGGGCCCCACCCCTAGAGAGTCTGATTTAATTGGCTCAGGGTGGGGCCTGGCAGCCTTAGTTTATTAATTCAGCAGGTGACTCTAATGGACAGCCAAGGCTGGGAAGCAACGTGTGAGGAGCAGCTGATTCCGTCACTCCGGTACTTGTTTAAAATGCAGACTCACAGATTCAGAATCTAGGTCTGTTGGGGGAGCGAGGGCTTAGGGCTCAGTTCCTTTAACGAGCACCGCCAGTGATTCCTAGGCTTCTCATTTAAGGACCAGTGGTCCAGGGGTCTTTGCGTCCCAATGGATACCAGCAGGCAGGCCTGTCTCAGAGCCTGAGCATCATGCAAACAGGCCCCATAACTGCCTGGTGCTCATTCCTCACCTCGCTGTTAAGACCACTATCATTCACACGCTGGGTGGTTACCACACCTTTCCACCTGCTTCCTCACCTGTAAAATGGAGCAATTGTGCCACCACACAGGAGTGCTCTGGGGAGTCACCACAGTGGTGTATGTAAGGCAGATCTCGACAGGATGTTGTTATTATCAATTCCACTGTTATTGTTATGATAGTTATTCCTTTGATAGTATAGTCTAGCGCTCAGAGTCCAGGCTCTGGACTTCTAGTGCCTGAGTTAAAATCCTGCTTTTCCACTGCATTAGCTGTGGGGCCTTAGGTAAGATACTGAACCCTCTCTGGGCCTCAGTTTTCTCTTCTGTAAAAGAAAATGACAATTCCCACCCATCCACCTCATGGGATTGTTGTGAGACTTAAAGATAAGGTATGTACAATGGTTACCGTAGTCCCTAACACATAATAAGAATAACTTCATAAATTATAATTATTATCAGTATCATCATCGTTATGGGTCAACACTGGTTGTCTGGTCTAATGTGTGGGAAGAAGAATGGATAATAAAAAACGACGACTATAATTTTTAAAAATATCAGTTTGAAACTCAGTTAACTAGACCTCTGAATTGATGAAATTTTTTTCTTCTGTAATAGTGAAAAAATGGGTAAAGAATTAAACATAACAAGCAAACAACAAAGCTTGTAGATAGGATCCAGCCTCGAATCTGGACGTATCCAGCTCCTTCCCATTCACCTTTATTTCCTGCAGGTATCGTGCTAGATTGTGCTCACTCCAAAGTACCGGAAGAGCTTCAGGAAGCCCCGAGTACTGACTTGGCTGTAGCCAACAGCATGGACTGGAGAATCCGGAAGTTTTTATTTTCCTCCCATCCTACTTCACCTCTTTGCCCAAACATACAATCTCGATATTCGTCTTTCATTTACATTCTCCCTGGTCCTATCTCTTTGTCAGGAGACATTCTTATTCCTGATAGTCCTGTTCCACATCGAATGGGAAGTCCACAGTCTCCCAGGGATCACCATTGTGCATACTGATCTGCACACAGACCCACTGGAAGAAGTGGATTAGAAGTGAGTGGGGGGCAGGGTGAGCAGACTTTCTGAAGAGCTGTCCTAAGGGTCTTACCTTGGCTTCTCCGCAGTCTGAGATGGGTGGGCTCTCAATTCAGCCACTACTAATACGTGGGCATTTGTGCCATCTCTGAGATATGTGTCATCAGTTGCCAGCCCATATCATAGGAAATTAAGGAAAAGGGTGTTTTTGAAAATAAGCTAGTGTGATTTTTTTTTACTTCCATATAAACTCATAAATGTTTTGCTTTTTATATTATTCCAGAGACTTGCAACATGTCCCTTCATCGTTTATAATCAAGGGTTTCCAAGAGGCTTTTGACTCTTTCCCCAGATCCCTGCATTTTTTGTGATAGGCGGGGGTTTCGATGTTTCAGGCTCTTCATGGGACTGTCTTCTTGGGAGGTCAGGCGCAGCCAGTGGTCTTTAACTCACATGAAAGATGGGTTGATGGGGCTGGTCACTCGCAGGTCAGCTCTGAAGCCCAATTCACACTCTACTAATCACCAGTGGCTGACGTTGAGGATCAGAGCAAGAAGCAGCTGGTGCATCCTGATCTGAGGATGGCTCTTACAACCAGAGAACGGTCTGAACTCGCAGGATGATTCAGTGGTCCTGAGAGCTTTGGTAATAAGTTTCAAATTGGCCCATCACTGACATGTGGGTGATTTTGGAAGTTTAGAATCAGACAGAAGAAAAAGAGAGAAGGGTTGTCAAAGTTGGGTTTTAAAACGGTGGGCTGTCCATAGTGCATATAATTTAAAAAAACCAAATTTTTAAAAACCTGGATAGTGTGTTCTTTCCAAAGCAGTCTGCCATTCTCTGAACCAGTGACTTCTTTAGCCACCAATGCTTGCCAAACATATTGATTTAAAATGACTTTTTTTATGTTAACATAGCATCCATGTGGAACAAGTAACTTTATAGGACATTTTTATAATTTGAGATGATCTTATTTAAGGAGGAACCTTGCAATTATTTCTTTTGCCCCAGGGGAAAAAATAGCTTTTTCTCCCCCTTGTCTGGTTATGATGATAAATTATTTTGCTTTAAATAAGGAAAATGAAGGTTTATAGGAAAGATATAAAGGGAGATGAAAAATGTTCCAGAAAAGAGCAAATAAAATTATTAAAGGCATGAGGAGACAGGGAAAGAAATTTGAAAATAGACTAAAAGATTCACTTGTCTTCCATCAAGAAAGATGAGAAATTATCAGACTTGAGTTTTATAAGTCACACAAGGTTAAGATGAATGCTCTTATGTTTACCAAATCCTAGAGCATTAGGAAGAGGTATTTTTAATACAAAAAAAAAATGCACTGTTTTTATATTAGTACACATCTGAGGGTCTCAGAACCCAAAAAATGACTTTGGCAGCAAATATGATTTAAACAGCAGATCAAAAATGGGAAATACATAGCATATATATCACTATTTCTATTTCTGTACCCATGACAGATATTATTAATCGATCAGGCTGCTGTTTCCAACTAAACTTGATAGATGTACCCTCAGAATTCTTTTCAGCACAGAACGACAGAAGGTCACTTAACTACAGCTCACCCTTGCCATGACACCTGTTTGCTACCAGTGGTTTAGACTTACTTCTCAAAGTGTGACCTCCAGACCACCAGCATGGACATCATGTGGGAGCTTATTCCAAAAGCAGAATCTCAGCCCCATTTCAGACCTACTGAAACCAGAATCTGTATTTTAGCAAGATCTCCAGTAATTCTGATGTATGTTAAGGTTTCAGAAGCTCTGGAAGAGCACTGAATGCATGATTTATTCATTAGGGTGGAAGTTCTCAAACTTTAGTATGCATCAGAATCACTGGGTTAAATAGTTGTAAAACCTAGATTTCGGCCTGCCCAGGGCTTTTGATTCAGTAGGTCTAAGGTAGGGGGGTTTTCCAACAGTTTCCAGGTGCTGCTGCTGCTGCTGCTCTGGGGACCATACTTTGAGAACCACTGCATTAGGGCCATGGAATTACCTTGGAATGTCTCCATAACCTTTTAAGTTGAAGACTGCAATATCTTTCCATAACTCTTGGTACATCTCTCAGAACCAGAATTCTGGGTAGAAGAGTCCTAAGGTTTGACATAGTATAACATTTCTTATGACCTTCTGTTCCTGAATCCAAAATGCTCTCCTCCTTGAGAACTGCTGCTAGCATCATTCCCTCATTTGTTCAGTAACAATTTGGGTAGCTATTCTGTCCACAACATTAAACTTGAAGCTGAGAGAATCTAATGAAAAGTTAAAGCGCAGTTCCTAACTTAAGGAGGCTTACTCTCTAAGAAGAAAATAAACATGAAATGATAAATAACAAGATGGCATCAGATGGCAAAGGGCTGGGTGCTAAGTAAGTGCATAGACCACGTGTGATTTAATTTCAGAGGGAGGGAGGATACCTGAAATTATACACAAGACTGTGTATTTCAGCCTAGCTAGAGTAGAAAGTCGTGATAGAGAAAGGGTGGAAGATATGGTGGGACAGGGAGCAGACCACGGTAAGAAGGCACCTTCTTATTTCTTAATGCTGCTTTAAGAGGTTGGTTTAAAATTTTGAAGTTTCCTATAGTCTGGATGATAAATCAACGCTATCAGCATTGTAAATCAGGCTATAGGGTGGACATACAGTGAACACCTGTGTCTCAGAGACAGCGAAGAGAGGCAAACAGCTTATAAACGGAGATGACTAGAGAAAAAAGTAGCAGTAATTTAATAATAGTGATAATAATACTCAACTTCTATTGGACTACTACATCGCCAGGTACTCGTGCTAAACGACTGTCATGAACTATCTCATTTAATCCCAACAACAGCGCCTTATAAATATGCAGTCAAACCTCCTTCTTATAAGCTCCAAGTGGCTTTGTAAGGATGCACGCAAGGTTAAAGAATGCACCTAATTTCAATCCAGGCAGGTCTGGATGGGGGCTCCTCGTCCATGAATCCGAGGACCCTGGCCTGCCCGGATCATCTCTTCCAAGTCTCAAATCCTTTGAGTCAGCAAGGAACCCAAAAAGCAACTGAGACTAGGAGAGAAATCCTTGGCGAATTCAAGTCGAGGAAGCCGTGGGGCCAGTGCGTCCGAGGCGCGGACAGGGAGGGGCTCCCACATGAAAGGCGGCGAGGTTTAGCCTGAGCCGGCCGGGGTCCGGGAGCCTCTCCTGGCTTCCTGCGGCCACCCTAATGACAGTCTGTGGTAGGTTGCAAGGAGGAGCCTTCTCCGGGCGGGAGGCTTCCCTGGGTATTGTATTTGCCTATAAATACTTCAGATAGTTAAGTGAATGTGCAGCCTGTGAAAGCTGGAGAGGAAGTTATTGGGAGGCCCCCCGGCCCCCTGGAAGGGCAGGCAGGAAAGAGGAGAAAGGGCTGGCGTGGCCTTGGCGCGGGAGACGAGGAACGGCCCTGCCCAGGCCAGATGGGGGGCTGCGGGCGCGGCTCCGGAAGACTCGAACCGTTAAGGTGACCGAACAATTTGAAATAGGAAACAAACTTCCCCCGAGCCGGGCCCGCGAGGCCCCAAGGCGGGCGTTCGCGTTCGAAAGGGCATTTTTCAAAAGCAGGTTTCGGGGACGCGGGGCGCCGGCCCGCCGGGAGCGCGCGGCCGGAGCAGCGCCGCAGAGCGGCCGCCGGCCCGCTTTGTGCTCGCGGCCGAGCGCGGCCCCGGAGTTTCGGCCGCGGGCCGGAGTGGAGGCCACGCCCCCTTTGCAGGGAGAGCCGCGGCCGCTGATTGGCGCGCCGCGGACCAATGGGCGCGCCGGGGCTGCCCGGGCTGTCAGCGCGCGCCGCAGCCGCACCGGCCGCCGCCTGTCCTCCCCTGCGCGGAGCCCCGCAGCCGGCGCAGCCTTCCCGGGAAGCGCGGCGGCCGCTCGCGAGCGCAGCCCTGCCCAGCCCGCCGGCGGCGCGTCCCGGTGCTCGCGCCCCGCGCCCACAGCCCTGCTGCGCTATAGCGCACGGAGCATGTGTAGAGCCGCAGGCGCTAAGGTGCTGTCTGTCCGCGGGGCTTCTGGGCAGTGGTGACTGACTGTCACGCCTAGAGAGACCTCTCGGGGGCTCTGGCCGCGCCTCTGCGTCGCGAGTGACACTGCGGTGCTCGTGATCAGGGCGGCAGCTGCGTCTCGGTGGAGGCGTCTTGCGCTCCGTGCGCCCTCCCTCTCCTTCCTCCGCCGCTCGCTCCTTCGCTCCCCGCTCTGCTCGCGCCTACCCTCGCCGGCTCACACCCGCAGCCTCCCGGGGCGGGAGGCGTGCGTCCCCGCCGCTCCTCTTCCAAAGGGGCCTCCTCACTTCGGAGACGCAGTGACAAGTTAATATGGGCTTCCAAGCCTCAGGTTCCCAGGAGGAGAATCGCAAGAGGCATCAGCCCCTGAGCTCCCGGAGCCCTTGAAGAGGCTGCCCAGGAGCGGCGCGAGACCCTGCTGCAGCATCCGTCCAGGTGGGACCAGCTGAGCGCGGCCACCGGTCTTCCGCCGCATCCCGGCACCCCGAAGGCGCGCTCGCCGGATTGCTCCTAGCTCCCCGACTCGGGGATTTTCTTTTCCTCCGCTGGTGGTGGGCGCCTCGCGGGCCGAGGCCCGGCGCCTGCTCTGCTGCCCGCGCTGCCTTTAGCGGTCGCCTCCGCTGCCGCTGCCAGGGACGTGCTGGGAAAGCCGAAGCCCCGGGAGAAGATGCCGGCCATCCTGGTCGCCTCCAAAATGAAGTCGGGACTGCCCAAACCCGTGCACAGCGCCGCGCCCATCCTGCACGTGCCCCCAGCCCGGGCCGGCCCCCAGCCCTGCTACCTCAAGTTGGGAAGCAAGGTGGAGGTGAGCAAGACCGCCTACCCTAGCCAGATCCCCCTGAAATCGCAGGGGCTGCAGGAGCCGGCGGGGGAGGGGCTCCCGCTGCGGAAGAGCGGCTCGGTGGAAAACGGGTTCGATACTCAGGTGAGAGGTGCTGGCTGCCGGGGCACTGTTCTGGGGGTATGGGTGAATACTTTTTTGGGGGGAAGGGGATACCCTGTGGGCGGAGAAGGGAACCGTTCCGCTTAGGCCGGCAGATTGGGGGATGCGCGAGGAGAGTGGGCTGGCCAGTGGGTGTGGCCCGGGTGCTCGAGGTTTGCCTTAAGGAGCTCTGCGAGACCCGGGTGCCCGCACCCCTGAGGCTTCCTGCTGGGGGGCACCCAAAACCGTGTGCAGCCCTGGAAAGGTCAGGTCCTGCGTGTTGAGGGTTTGGCCCCAAGAAGGCAGTGTCTAATGCAGCAGCTGGCTGTCTGTCGGCTCTGCAGAGATTCTGTCCCTGCCAAGGAATGGTCCGAGGCCTCGTTGGGCTCAATGCCCCCTGGCCTGGCTGCAAGATCCAGGAAAAGGGGGCTGAGGGTGGCAGCGAACCTGCTCCCCTCGGCTGGAAGATGCCCGCCCCTGCCCCATCCCTAGGGCCGACGGGATCCCGGGCACGGCGCTGGGACTGCAGTAGGGGCGCCCGGCGCAAAGGCTGAGGCAGGCGGCTGGAGACTCCTAGCGTCTTGGCTGGCTGTCGCGGTGGGGTGGGGGTGGCTCCTCAGAATGGCGCCCGAAGCTAAGCCCCTCCTTCCTGGGTAGTAGATCCTGGTGCTAGTAGCCCGAGTGACTGGGGGTGGGTGATGGATTGAAAAGAAGTGGTGACTTCTACCTTTCCAGACAGAGCCCGCATCACGCAATTGGCTGGGTGACAGACCCTGGCAGGGCAATCTCTTTTAAGGAAACCAGCAAAGGCCAATCAGGTCCTCTTGGCCTCCTGCCCTCCCTGCTGCCTTTTTTTCCCTCTTCTGGGAGGAGGGAGCAGGGGCATGCTGCATTTTCTTGGCAGGCAGTCAGCAGGGACTTTTGGGGACAGGCGGACCTGACGGATGTGACTGTCCTGGTCAGAAGAGGCGGGAAGCTGAGGGGGAGGTAGTTTGGGGCTGGTGTCAGGGAAGTGGCAACAGACCAGCTGACCTTTTTGGCAATTACTTCTCCACTGACACTGTCTCCACCTTCTCCTGGAGCTTTCTCTGATCAGAGGCTAGAACTCAACACATTCCTAGCCGTTCTGATGGGGGAACTGGAGCTGGAAGCTAATTGTAAGCAGACTTTTGGAACTCTGGGCTGGAGAAGGCCCTCAGAGCAGATTAAGCTCCTACGCCAGGCTGATAAGCATGCCCCTTGCTGCTACACTTGCTAAACATTTTTGGAAGCTGACAGGTTTGAGTGATGGCGTGTGGGAGGAAGGCAAGATTTCCCCAGTGCTCCTGGGGCCTGTCTCTGCTAGGGTTTTGTGCTCTGCTCCCTTTCTGCTGTTAGCGAAAGGATTTGTCCAGTGGGCTCTGAAATGGGAATGAGCTCAGGGTACACTCCTGCGAGAGTCTCCCCTTCATCCTTAGAGGTGGGACTTCTGAGGAGTGGTGGGCGGTAGGTGGGAGGCCAGAGCAGTGACTCGGGATGTGACACACACCCTCGGGCCTGATGAGCAGGACCTGAGGAATGAGAGGGAAGGTGGACGCTGGGATTCTTCCTCCCTGGGCAGCTGTTCTGCCTTTGCTCACTTGACCCTTCATTTAACAAACATTGTTGGAGGACTTACAGGGGGCAGGCGCTGGAAAGGTGACTCATTGCCCTCCTCCCAGAATAAATGCTCTCCAGCTGCTCCGGGAGGGGCTGGCATGGTCCCATTCCCTCAAGGCTTTGCTTCCTTCCCTCGCCTTTGGCCCACAGTCCCAAGAATGCCCCCATTCCACCTGCCCTGCCCTCTGTGGACCTTGTGCGTGGACCATGAGGATGGTTTGGATGGACTGCTCAGGAAATTGGCCCCTTGCCCGTGGGCTGTCCTGCTCCGTACCAGCCTGCCCTTTCCTATCTGTGTCTGGGCTTCCTGGGGGCTCTTCTCTGTGGCAGGTGGCAGATCTTTGTTCTCACTGCCCCACCCTGGCATCAAAGTGACCTTGGCAGTGGGGGTTTTCCCTTCTTTGGACAGAACTTTCTCCACTCTTCCTGACATGGTGCCCATTCATCCAAGAAAGTCTCTCCGTTATGGCTTGAGGACTGTCTGGCTTGACATCTGGTAGTCCCCAATCCAAAAACCTGGTATTTATCAACAGAAGATACTCAGGAAATGATGCTTTAAATGGCAGATGATATCCTGGGACCTCTGACTCCCCTTTTATTCAGGGGGCTTTTGGCAGAAGGCTGGTTTGTGCAGTGGCCAATAACACAGGTTTTAAAGTCAGATGGATATCCATGGTGTCCTGTCTCTGCCATGAACTAGCTGGGTGACCTATTTGATTAACCACTCTGGGCCTCAGTGTTCCCATCTGTAAAAATGGGCATGAACAATCTCACCAATTGTGAGGATTAAGAAAAATAACATGTAAAGTGTTTTAGCCCAGTGTTTGGCAAATAAGGAACACAGTAAAATTAGCTATTTATATTGCTAACCCAAGAGATAGGGTGTGTTGAGCCTAGATCTAATAGCATGTAAGTGAGAAAAGACATAACTTATTCTCAAGCCCTTGAGAGGGTATCCATCGGTTCTCGAGGATTTACAGAGCATCTATCATGTGCCTAGTGCCGTACCAGGCACGCTGGGAAGATGAGGGCAGGGCATGAGGGCCTGACATGCCAGCTATTTACATATAATCTCATCCTCACAGTAACACCCAAAGCAGATATGATATTTTCTGTAACAATAATGTAATGGCAAATCATTGCATAGCACTTCCTATGTGCGAGGAATTGTTCTAAAAACATTACATAAAATACCTCATTTGTTTCTTACAACAATCCAATGAGATAAGTGTTATTATTTTCATTTTACACTTGAGGAAACTGAGGCAAAGACTGGGTTAGTACCCTTGTGACTGGCAGAAGTAGAATTAGAACTTAGACAGTCTGGCTCTGGACTCTGTACCCTTAACCACAATGTCATACGGAGATAACCACAGGCTTCCTGATCACTTGCAGGCCCTGATTTAGAAGACCAGTGCTCCAACCAGTGGGCTAGAAGAGTGAGACTCAGCAAGGTGGGGTAACTTGCTCTAGGTCGTCCTACTCCACTGTGGCAGAGCAGGGAGTCTAGCTGAGGTTGAACTAGTTCAAGGGTGATGGTCCTCCCACTCTTCGTAGCTGCACCCCTCTATCATGCTCTGGCTGATGTACAGGGTGAATAAGACATGCCTGGGCCTTGGGGATTTTACAGTCTAGCTGGGAGGCGTAACTGATGTACCAGCAGCAACAGGGCACAACACAGAGAGCTGAGAGGTATGCTTGGGGCTCAAAGGAAGGGAAGGGCCACGATGGCTGGAGAAGTCTGGAGGGCCTCATGGAGGAGGCAGGAAGTGGCTGGGCTTCAGAGACAGGCAGGAATGGCTGGGTGGGGAGGGTAGGAGGTGAGATGAGTATGACAGGGAAGGATGAGGAGCAGGGCTATGCAGTGGTGCAGAGCTAGGAAGCTGCACCTTCATGCAACAGGTAATTGTTCCGTATCTAGCATCTTCCTTCTAACAGGGAGGATGAGAAAAGAACAAAGGCATCTCACAGGTGAAGGATTGGATTTGCATGCTGGGTTCCTGGTGGATAGTAATTCTGAGCATGCCAGGTAGTTATGAGAAGTTGGGGAGATAGTGTCCATAAAAGACCTGGTTTATAACAGACCCTTGGGAAATGACAGTGATGATTATTATTAGCTTGGGGTTCAGAATATTCAATGTGGTAGTCACAGGGGAAAGGAGTCGATTCTCAGGGCTTCTGTTATTATGTAGCCAATGACAGCCCCGTCTCCCCCAAGCCTGCTCTCCACCTCCATGAAGTATGAAAAGACCTAATGTAGTCAGCAAATAGCTCTTAGGTGCAGCCCCACCGTCTACTCCCCAGGTCCCTCACCTTGAAGCTCTCCCACAAACCTACAGCTGCGCCTCAACCCTCAGTGGGGGGAACTGTGCTCTGCAGCAGAACATCCCCCCGGTTCCCTTCCTGGTGCTGGGATGCCTGGGCCTTCCCCCAAGAGCGAACATTTATAGCATCTGCTCTGTTAACATGGTGTATAAATTATGACCATGTGCAAAGAATTGTTTTAGAGACGTGCTCTGTGTTAGTTCAGAAACCCTGTCCGGCCGACCTTCACATAAGGAATGCTCATGAGCTATTTGAAGAGAGGTTAGCCTATTTTTAAGAAGCAGTTGCAGGAAAAAAACAGTATATATCTAATACTTTGATATTTCCTGGTTTTAGGATCCTGGTGTTCAACTTGCAACTTATTTCTGTAAAAAAGTAATTAGAAGTGATTGAAATCCTCTGTGGGTGTTTTAGATGTTTAAAAAGAAAGTGCAGGCGAGGCTCCTGGGAAGAGAGCACAGCTCCAAACTGACAACCTGTTGCAACTTTGCCCCATGGTGTTTTCATTAGAATCCTTGCTCCATCATCAAAGTTGATTATGGATTTGATTAGTGCATTTTTCTGCTATTGTGTTATTCCCTTTCTTCTCTTCCTCAGTTCTTGGAGGGGAATGTGTAGCATGGTTATCTGCCAACATGCAAGAATGTTTATAGTTCACATATTATTGTTTATTCCTTGGGCTAATTTTCTGAAGACACTCTAAGGGTGGGACTGGTGGCTTATTTAGGGTATCATTACGTGTGTGTATATGTATATAAATACATCTACTTCTGGATATGTGTATATACACATATATACACCCACATATACAAATATATATGCATGGAACAGCTTAAAGTAATAAGCACGTGTAAGCACACACACATCAGAGGCCAGGTTGCAGGAATTACAGCCCAATTTCCCGCTTTCAGAATAGCTAGATTTGCTTCCCATTTCTCACACTCTTTCCTCTGTGACCAAGATTGAAGCACCCAATCTTGGTGTCCCATTTTATATACTTATAAGAGATGTAGCCTTGAGAGAGGTATTTTAATTAGGTCTTAGTGAAGCTCCTGAAGCCAGTCTGAAAAAACCAAACCACCCAGTGAGATTTTGGCTTAAGGTCAGAGATCTTATTTCTTAGAATCAGCTTCAGCAGCAGGGAAGGGAATATTTATGGAGCATCTGCTACGTGCCAGATAGTCTGCGGTGCACTTTGTGTGTGTGTGTGTGTGTGTGTGTGTGTGTATAGCATATTTAATTTGAGACACAAGAAACTGGGTAAAATGTAAGGTGGTCTTTTGGAGGCAGTTTTACATGGCTCGTTGAGAGACAGACTTGGGTGCGAATGCAGCTTTGGGCAAGTTACTTAACAGCTCTAAATTTTGTTGTCTTCGTTGATAAAGCAGAAATGGTGATGCGTATAGCATGGCTGTGAATATTCAGTGAGATGATACAGGTAGGTTGCTGAGCACAGAGCCTGGCATGTAATAAGAAAGGAATATGTGGTATTGCCTATCTTTATTAACCGAGGTCAGAGCCAAGTTTGGAAACCAGATCTGCCTCATTCCAAGCTCACGTTCTTTCCGCTCTGCCTCTCTGCCTCCCAAGTACGTGCACGATTGATTACGTGGAAGGGCAGATGGCTTGTACCAGGAAAGCAGAGAGCATGGCGGGGTTTGGTTAGATGAATGGGGAGCAAGAGTAAATTAAGAATGGTAGCCTCTAAATGAGTCACATCCAGACTTGTGAAATGAAACCTCCACGTTTTGGCCCCAGACATGCACTAACCAAGCTGAGGGATCTGCTGCAAACCAAACTTGTGGGAAGCCTCCTTTGTATACCCAGTCTGAGCCGGCACATAGAGGTGGCTGAGTGGAGCTGCTAATCTGGTGGCCCTGCCCAGGACCAAGAATGGAACAGCCCCATTGATTGTGCTTCTGAATGGCTCCTTATTGTTCTGAGGGCAGAAGGAAAGCCCTCTTCCCTCACGGCTGGCTTGGCAGTGGTGGGAGCTGGACCTTGTGATCAGTTTTGGTCATTAAGGTGCCCCAAGGCATGGCCAGCTGCCCACTGGTGTTTTACTATTAGCCACAGGGCCAATTTCAATGGCGGCTCTGTCTCTTGGTCACATTGTTCAAGGAGATGGACAGCGCTCCTGGAATGTCTTGGCAGAATGGGTCATGTGATTTGGGGAACAAAACTGGGTCAGGCTTTTGTGCTTCAGTCCACACAAGACAATAGTGAGTGACACAGAAGTTTTCGCAGGAACCCCAAGTCGCCCACACAGAACCTACAGAATGACTCATGACTTAGTGTTCCCTTTCCCAGGGAAAACAGACCCTCTCTTGTGTTTTGCAAACAATGGCCCCACAGCGTCTCTCCTTCCAATTGAAACCTTAATACCTTCAGTGAATTTTGGGTTGTTCCAACCTTCCCCCTGCCTGATAGGAGAGAAGATAGGGTAGAAATGGGGGTGTGGTCAGGATAATAATGAACCTACCTCCCAGGGTTCTTTCCCTTTAAACAAAATCAGTTACTCATGGCAGTGTGACACAATAAAAATAATTATAACAATGGCTGCTGATACTGATCGAGCCTAACCTCTGTACCAGCATAATGCACAGCACCAGATGTGTATCGTTCCATTTAATCCCGCTGACATCCCATGAGGTAGATGCTACTTCCTGAAGAGAAGTGGAAATGCCAGCTCTGGGAGTCAGCAACTTTGCCTCTAGTTCTGTCTCTTTGACACTTTGCTGCATGACCTTCAACGAGTCACATTGTCTTTCGAGCTTCAGTTACTTCATCTGTAAAAGGGAGAGAATAATACTTGCTCTACCTTTTTTGAAGAGTTATTGTGGAGCTTCATAGAGGCAATCATTATGAACAAGGCACAGGTTTAAGCATTTTACACCCAAAATACCCTTCAAGGAAACCAAGGCAGAGAGAGGTTAAGCTACTTTTCCAAGTAGCACAGCTGGTAAGTGGCAAACCCAGAATTTGAACCCATATCTATTTGACCCCAAAGTCAAGGTTCTTAAATAGCAAGTGTGAAAGCACTTTGAAAAAAAATATCTGAAGAGGCATTGTTAATACTGAATCGAAGTAAATTGCTTTAAAATTTCCTTTTGCTTGGTACATATGCCATTTGGCTCCTCCGCTGTGTCCTAGAGTTTAGAAATATTGAAAATCTTCTTTCAATACTAAGTAAATATTAGTTGCTTAATACTATCAGGTGCCCACTCAGGGATGGGTAAAATTCCAAGTGCTCTGAGGCCTCAAGGTCCACTAAGTGTTATCACTGAGTGTGCCAGGCTTGGCTGGTTCTGGACAGAGAAAGGGAAAATGGAGAATTTGATCAGAATCGTTTATTGGCATGTGGAAGCAATCAGATAAATTCAGACTATGGATCATTCTTTAAGACAACAGGCCTGAGATCTTCAAAACTGACAATGTCATGGAAGACAAAGAATTTAAAAAGGTAGTTGGAGGACTGTTCTAGAAAAGGAGACCAAAGAGCTATGACAACCAAATCCGATGAGAGATCCTTGACTAGATCCTGGATGAGCAAAACCGTAAATGCTAGAAAGGTCATTCTGGAGACAATTGGAGGTATTTGAATGCAGGTTGTGTATTAGGTAGTATTATTCTATCGATGTTAATGGTGTTGGAGTTATGTAAGAAAATGTCCTTTTTCTTGGGGGGTACATGCTGAAATATTTAGAGGTGAAGTGTGTTGATGTTAGCAACTGACTCAAATGGTTCAGGGAAAAAAAACGTGAGTGTATCTGCAGGGAGAAGAGGAAAGCAAATGTCATAAAATGTTAACAACTGGTGAATCTAGTGAGATATATGTGCAATTCTTCCCACTTTTTTGTGTTTGAAAGTTTTCCTAATAAAATGTTGGGAAACAAAACCAAGCCCTGGCTAAAGAGTATAATTAGCAATCCCTTTGACATCTATGGTGTATCCAGGAGAACATAAACGAAATAGGAGTGTGTGTGTGTACGTGTGTGTACTCACCGTAAATAGCCTGGCCGAGTTTGTTTCACTAGATTTAGGGTCTGGACTCTCCTTTCTGGTGTAGTGTGAGAATCTTGTTTAATTCTTATTCTTTCATGACACTGGTTGCTGACATTTTATGGAAATCATGAGATCCAGTTTGATTTGATAATATCTTGTAAAAAGCTAAGATATTTCCAAGGTTGAAAATATAAAAGACATTTTTTAAATGAAATTTTTTAAAATATTAAAACCCTTGGTCAACTCCCACTCATCCAGGCATTGAGAAGGTAAGAGTAGGAGTGGAAGCAAGCTCCTTTCTCTGCTTCACCCTCTCTTTCTCCCCACTACTTAGGCCTCCTTTGCCTGGCTAAATCTTCCCCATTCTTTACCCATTCAAGTTACAGGCTTAGGGTCTCCTCCTCCAGGAAGCCTTCTGCCACCACCATGGTCTAGATGCAATGTCTCTCCTATGTGCTCCATCGCCTGCTCTGGAACCCCTACAACTTGGACTGTGATAGCTTACTTAACCAGACTGTGGCTTCCATGAGGTCAGGGATGTGTCTCTCTCGATCCCTGCTGGTACAGGGTCAGCACATAGTAGGTTCTTAGTTAATATTTGCAGAAGGAAAAAAGGATGAGTGGGGAAGATAATAGAAAGAATTGAAAAACGGGAGTCAGTGGCTATTGCGCACCAGCTGTGTTCAGGAAGCTGTGGCTAAGCCATATGGATCCTGCAGCACTTCCTCACGGCCTGTGAACTGAGAAGATCCCGTGATGGTGGGTGGCCAAGTGTAGGAGACACAGAGCGGGCAACCTGAATGCTGGCTAAGGCCAGAGTCAATGCTCTCCAACCCCAGGTCTTAGGGAAACTCACCTGGTCTGTCTGGGTCGATGGAGGAGGCAGATTCCTGCACACAAGACTATTTACAATGCCCAAACTGACTGGCTGCTCCAGTGGAAGAAGATCTGTCAGGATGTGATAATGGCGGCTCAGTAGGCTGGAAGGGTTGAGGGGGAGAACACCGTGGGCTTTTGCAGATTCCCGCCCCCTTCCACCACCACCAGGAGCTTTGGAAGGGGGACTTGAGAAGGGTTCTGAAGGGTTTTAGTTGGTTAAGAACAGGGCAGGGTTTCGAGAGTCCTCGGATGGGACAAGCCTTCCAGGAATAATGATTGCAGCAACCGTTTATATGCCATTTCCATACATAATCTCATTTAATCCTCACATTAACTTTCTGAGTCACATTATTGATCCTGTTTTACCAATAAGGAGAAAAATGAGGAGTTGGTGAGAAATTAGCCAGTGGCAGGATTCAAACCTGGGTGTTTCCGATTCCAAAATCTGTGCTCTTAAGTGTTGCCTTCTGCCAATAATTGGAGGAGACCTGCGTCCCATCCTGAGGTGCTGCTTTGGACCACCAAACCTCCAGACCCCTTTTCCCTGGAACTGTTCCCCATTTCCTTCTTGTAGGGTCTCCTGTGCGTGTCCCAGCCTGTCGCCAGAGGCTTCGCATTTATAGAATGAGGAGCCCCATTGCTTTTATCCCCATCCTGCTGCAATCTGGAAATGATCTCCTTCTCTCACTGCTGTGGCTGCTGTCCCCAGGTCACCCCTGTGCTGCCGGGCCCAGCAGGGTCCCTTTGCCTAACAGCTGGCAGGACCTCTTTCCTGTCCTACCACAGCCCACGCGGCTGCAACTCTGCAGACCGTCCCCATTTCACGCTGATTTGCTTTGATTCTTTTCAGACCTGGGAGTGGCGCATGTTTACGTCAAAATATGTGGGCCACGAGTGTCCCAGAGCTGTCAGACCTTCTGGTGTGCGAACTTTGGTTGTTAGCTGTCTCTGGATCGAGGAAGGCAAGCCCTGGAGCGAAAAGCACCATTTGGGTGACAAAACCACATTTAGAATAACCAGGCTCACTTGGAGTGCCTGCTTAGTAATCTGTGCCTCTAAGGACTAGAGACTTCGAGCCAGTGTAGACCTTGGAGGCCATCTAGTCCCACAGCTCCATTGTGGCACAGAGTGGGTGTAACTTGCCCATGGTCACCCAGCTCCGAGGACAGAGCAAAAACTGGAACCCAGGCCTCCTGACTCCTGGCCCAGTGTTCTTTCCACCTCACTCATGGTGATCAGATGTTCTGCTCTGAAGGGCCTGATGGTTTGAAAAACTGGAACCAGCTCTAAGCTCTATTCTTTTCCCCTCCTTCTACCAAGTAAAGTATTCTTAATTCTTTCATTTAGAAAGCTTTTGCATTTGACTCAATGAATCAGAAAACCAGGACCTCTTTGTGGATGGTACAGTTGTGGCAACAGACTGCCACTGAACACCTCGCATGGGCCACTTTACATACATCATCTCATTTAAGCCTCACGACAATGTGATAAGACTGGCGGCATTTCATCCATTTCACGTGTGAGGTTCTGAGGCGGTAACTTGACCAAGCACACAGAGTCAGTATTGGAACTCTCTCATTTCATGTCCGTGGTCTTTCTGCCCAGCCTCTTGGATACCCCAAGCTAGAAGTCAGAGAGACCCAGGTTAAGATCCCACCTCTCCATTTATTTACCAGGCGTCTAACTTCCCCAGTGCTAGTGTGGGGCCTGGGACACAGGAGGCACTCAATAAATAGTTGTTGAACTGCAGCTTGCACAAGTCAGTCCCACCGAGACTCAGTTTCCCAGGGGAAGTGTAGCATTTCAATGGGTCATGCGGATTACAGCAATTAGTGAGTGTAAAATGCCTGACGTTGGGGCAGATACCATCACTGTATTTACTGAGCACTTACTCTGTGCTGGGCACTCTTCTAAGCATTGTCTGGATTTTCCCATTTAATCCTCACAAAAGCAATAACCTCTGAGGAGGGCACTTTTGTTATTGTCTCCGTTTGACAGTGAACCAGGGCACATAGAACATGAGCAACTTGCCCGAGGTCACCCACCTGGAACCCAAGGTCACCGTCTGTGAGTGGAGGAGCCTGGCGTGCAACTCAGGCAGAGCCTGCCTGCCGACCCTCCGCGTGGCCCTTCCTCTGTGCTGCTTCTAACTACACCCAAATCTAGCTGAGGGTGGGAAGGGGACGCGTACAACTGAGGGCACGGACGGGGAGAACAACTTGTCTCAGGTTCTTCAGTGTGAGAGGTAGTCCAACCCAGCTAAGACTCGCCTTCTCCAGTGGCCTGGGGCTCTGGTCTTTAAAAGGGGCTGCCTCTCGAGTGGGAAAGGGCGAGCTGTTTAGTCCTGGGAAGCACTTCCAGGCTGGAGATGGTCACCAAGAATCTGTAACTCTCAACTGCCTGGGGGACTGTGTGGCTTTCCCGTCTGGTCCCTGCTTCTCACTCATTTGGAATCATTCCTTCTCTGGTTCACAGAGCAGAAACCAATATAAATTTGACTTAGTCTCTAGAAATGTTTACCTGGCTAAAAATATGCCGGCTTTGTTATATTTTTAGCCAAATTTAGATTCAAAGTATATGAATTGCCCACACCCATGTACTAGGCATGAACTTTTGGTACATTTTGTAACAGGAAGCTGCTGGTTTTCCATTCCAAAGAACTGGAATTCGGTCAGAAATTTGTCATTTGCAAGTGCCAACTCTTGCCACATTCCATCGCTGTTTTTAAGAGCGTCTCGTCACCTGGATTCGGAGGAGCGGGCCATGGGCGAGGCCAGGCTGCCTTGGTGGATTCTCCAGGCCTACTGCCTCCCAAGTGACCTGGGCCTGGCCCTCCCCGGGCCCACGCCATCTGCAGGGTGTTGCCTTTGGATTCGGGTATGGGCAGACAGGGTGCTTATTTTAGAACTGGAAGGAGAGGAGATGTATCAATAAAAAAAAGCAGGGAAGGAAAAATCCATTCAGTGGTTTTAAAATATCTCTCCCTCAATAGGACAGATTATTTTTGTTTCTTAAAAACAACTGGTAATTTCCTCCTCGAAACAGAGTTGGAAAGAGAGATGTATACAGCTGTAAAAAAGAAGGGACTGTGAAGGTGGCCTGTACGTTTCACCACCCTGGTCCATTCGCACAGGACAGGTCATTTCCCCCAACCTCCAAAGCCTGTCCTGCTCCTGCCTGGCAGACTCTAACCTTAGAACTCTATCACAAAGACCCTGTTTTCTTACCCTTTATTTTATAGGTGAGGAAGGCGAGCCTCAGGACCTTTGCACTTGCCATTCCTTCTGCCTGGAATGACTTCCCCAGATATTGACACAGCTCACTCTCTTACCTGCAGTCCCTGCTTAGACGTCACTTCTTTATCAAAGATGCCTTTTCTGACCACCCTATATAAAATAGCAATCCATCTTTTATTTCTCTTTACCTTGCTTTATTTTTCTCCAGAACCAGAGCAGTCTTCTCCTGACATGTTATGTGACATTTATCATGTGTCTTCTTCATTAGACCTTCGGCTCCAGGAGAACAAGGGCTTTGCTGATCTTGTTCACAGCTGTACCCCTGTACCTGGGACAGTGCCCAGCACCTAGTCAGTGCTTACTGAGTATCTAGTGAGTAAAGGACGGGTACTTGTGGAGAGTTCAGGCAGAGCCGGGACCAGCATCCCGGTCCTACCCCAGGTGCAGGGCTCTTAGATACACTGTTTCTCCTACTAAGAAGTCTACAGTGTGTCCCTTAAGATGCTAATGGGTCAAAGTGTTGTCCCCTTGACAGTTTTGCTTCTTTCGTGGGGGCTGTTTGTGCAAAGAGTGGGTGAGTGTCTTAGCGCAAAGATCAGTGTCTTAAGGCAAAGATATGCGTGAGCCAAGTTGTCTGGGAAAGGTAACATTTTTGCTCGGGTTGTGGAATTCTTACTCTATGAGCAGACTCTTACTTTGTCTGATTTCAGGGCTGGGCCTGAGATGCCCACAGTAGAATGTGACGTGAGAATTGGGTTTGCCGACAGACACTGGTTCCATTTTGTCTTCAGTCTCTCTTTTTCCTCCTTCTTTCCTTCCTTCCTTCCTTCCTTCCTTCCTTCCTTCCTTCCTTCCTTCTTTCCTTCCTTCCTTCCTCCCTCCCTCCCTCCCTCTCTTCCTCCCTCCCTCCCTCCCTCTCTTCCTCCCTCCCTCCCTCCTTCCCCTCTCTGTCCCTCTCTCTCTTTCTCTCTTTTTCCCTCCCGTTCCTCTTTCTTTCTTTCTCCTGGTCACTTTTTGTGCTTTAAACCCTTGTTAATAAAAGTATGGTCTGTGGACCAGCAGTAATGGCATCACATGCCAGCTTGTTAGAAATGCAGAACCTCAGACCTAGCCCCAGACCTTCTGAGTCAGGATTTGCATTTTAACAAGGCCCCCAGATAATTCATAGGCAGATTAAAATTTAGGAAGCAGAGGAGCATTTATGCCCTCATCCCTTCAGAAGTGGTACTTAAGAGAAACTCCCTCCCATGAAGTGCTAGGTCGCCACCTCTGTCTGGAGGCATGGGGCCCCTGCCTCTAATAACCCTAGCCTATGACTGGGGATGGGGGGATGGACAGGGCAACCCTAAAAGAGACTTCTAGAATCCATGGGCACTCCATTTCTTACATTACTCTGTCTTATTCACCTGTGCACTGGGCTTTGCAGCTAACGTTTGGTCAGCATGAGGGGAGGCTGTCACCTATGTGGTAACTGCAGAAGGAAGGGAGATCTAGTCCTTAACCCAGAAGCTCAGGGTTAGAGGACCTCAGCTCTCCACTCTGCTAGGTGTGCTCCAGGCTGGTCGAGATGGTGTCTTTCAGGAGCTGGAGGCAGTTCCATCCCAGCCCTTCTCACAGATGGCTGTGAAATCCTCTCTGGTTCCTTCAGCAAAGGCAGGACAGCCATTCCCACAGTCTGAACAGAGCCCTACTCCCATGATCCTTTGCTATTTGGAAGTGTCCTTCCAATTCTCCTTGAATTGCAATTGGAAATTGCATTGCATGATTCCAGCACGTGGTTGTGAAGGAGGCAGTGTGTATCCCGGAGTACAAAGGGGAGGGTGGCGCTCGAGTGGTGGTGCTGGGCCCTCCACCCTGCCTAGGGGAGCCCTCTCAATGGACAGGTGCTGTGCACATGTAATCTGTCTGCCTGCTGAGGCATTTCTCTCAGTCATGCTGCAGTTGTGTATTGATTTGGGGAAAGCCCATTGATAAGGGCAGAACAGATTAACTGAGCCCCTGAATCAAGCTGTTTGGTGAAATTATTGTCTAAGGCTGATGTTGGAGCTTTTCGCCTTGTTCTGTGTAAATTAGGGCTATTTAAACGCTGCTCACATGGTCACTGGTGCCATAGAAACCACCTGTCCTTGTGCACACCCCGTCTCAGTCCGGCCTGGGCCACCGCAGGTGGAGGAGGACTTGGTGGCCTCACGAGGGAGTCTGCAGGAGGAAGGTGGGTGGTGGAGGAAGTCGGAGGGGCTCTCTGCCCCCTCCCCCAGCTCCCTAGACTTGTCTCATTTAACCCCATCCAAGCTACCTGGAGGAGGGACCTCCACAGCCACCCTCAAGTCCAGACCTGGCCCTGAGTGGGGACAGGGAAGCTGCCCTGTGACTGAAAGTTGATCAGTCTGATACCAAGAAGTTGTTTGTGTGTGTGTGTACATTGACATGTGTGGGCATGGACATGCATGTGTGTGCATGGGCATGTGTGTGCATGTGTGTCCAGATGCTCCTGGAGAGGCTGTGGAAAACCCATTTTGACCACTGGCAGCACCACAGCATGTGAGGCAGTGTTGGGGGGCTGAGAGAGCACTGTTCGTGGAGTTGAGAAGCCTGAGTTTTCTTTCTAGACACTACTTTAACAGGCGGCGTGACCTGGGCACATGTCCAGTGGTTCTTTGCCAGGAGCGTGTGGAGTTGTCAAAACAGTACATGTGTCCAGATATCTCCCTTTCAGATGCAGGCCTGGGGTGAGGCTTCAGCATCTGCATCTGCATTTCTTTGGGCTCTGAGGGGATTCCGATGCATGCTCTGGGTGAGATCTCCTGGATTTGAGACCAGCCCCTGAGAGAAGTCAGGATGGTGGGTAAAATCAAGGGTAACAGCCACACAGGCCAGGGCTTGGATTCCAGCTCTGCCTGCTTAAGCTGCGGCCTTAGCGGAGCTGTGGAACCTGCCCTGCGTCCTCCTCTGCTCCAGAGGTGTAACAGTAACACCCCCACAGGGCTGCTCTGAGCTTAAATGCCATAAAGTGTATGAAGCAGGTGGCAAGTGCCTGGTGTGTGACAAGTTCTCCATAGATGTTAGGTCTTGGGCGTGTGTGTGTGTGTGTGTGTGTGTTTTCTGCTGTACCCTAATATATGGACAGAAACCTAAGGAAGTCCTGTGTGTGTGTGTATGTGTGTGTGTGTATTTTCTACTATACCCTAATATATGGATAGAAACCTAAGTAAGTCCAAGGCAGAATGCAATCAAGAAATGAGATGGCAGTGCTCAATTATATTAGTGCAATTTGGCAATAAGGAAACCAATTAATTCATTCTTTCAGACAGTTATTAGCAGGAAAGGGAGTGTACAAAGGTCCTATGGGGCAGAGTGAGATGCCAAGTGTGCACCTCCTCCTCCACAACAGGGCTTCTTAAACTTCAGTGTGTGTCAGTATTACCTGGGGGCCTGTTGAATATGCAGCATCCTGGGCCCCAGCCTCAGAGACTCTGATTTTGCAGATCTGGGTGAGGTCCAGGAATGCATATTTTTGGCAGCAACGACCAAGCCAATATGCAGAAGATGGTCTGCAGCCGTTACTCTGACAAAGGCTGGTCCCGAGTGAATGATCAAATTGGAGGATTAAGAGAAGGAGCGAGCTGGGTGAGTCGGGGCGGAATGGAGCCTTGAGAAGGTGCGAGGAGCTGGGTTTGAACCCGTGCAAGCTGCCGAGAAGACAGGGCAGCCGGTTGGGAGTTGGTGTGATGAGCAGATGGTGTAGGGCTCTGCCGGACTGGAGGCCATGGCTCTTCTCCCTGCTGCCAGGGGCTCGGGTCGCCATGTAGGGTGGGCATCACACTGGCATGTCAGGCGCTGCGAAGGGTTAGCCGGGACTCCAGAGTATGTGTCCCTTTGTCCTCTGTTTAGGGCCCAAGCTGGCTGCCTTTAAGTTGCCTGACAGCGCCCACAGAGTTCAGCATCAGTCTCTCGGTTTGCTCATTCAGACATCAGGGCTTAGGAACGACCTGGGGCGGGAGGTCTGGAAGGGTAAGGTAGGAGTGAGACACTCAGGACCCCAGAGTAGGGTGGCAGACAGGACCCAAGATGAGATGAGGAGTTTGTGTACTGACTGCCCGAGCTCCTTATTATGGGCCATGTGAGCAGAGTGCGGTCTCAGCCGGAGTCCCAGGTCTGCAAGGGGCCCAGTGTCCCCTGATAAAGCCTGAACCAAGAGAGCCGCATGGCAGTGGCCTTTGGAAGTGCTGATCACAGGAGAACACATTTTCTGGAGTCTTCACTACGTCAGGAAGAGCTAGAAATAAGAAGGGATAGAGGGGAGGGGAACATTTATTCGTTCCCTACTACATGCCAGGCTTTGTGCCACGTGCTGGCGTGATTTATCTCATTTAGCCTCCACCTTAGGAAGTCGACATCATTAGTCTCGTTTTACAGATGAAGAAAGAGAGGCTCAGAGAGGTGAAGCGACTTGCCTATTCCCACACAGCTAGGACTTGGCAAAGCCTAGGTTTGACCTCGCTCTGTCTGGCTCTGACAAATCAGTTCCTCAGTGAATGTAGGGGGGCATTGCTGCTCGGTCCTCAGGTGCAGGCCCCTCGAAGCCTGGCTGCCCCGGGCAGGGTGGGGGGCACAGTGTGGGCAAAGTGCCCTGAGTCCCGTGACTTGTGGGGCATTTCCGTGCCCTCTGTCAACAATCCAGCCTTCAGTAATGCTGCCCTGGCTGCCAGCTGCTTTCCCCACAGCCAGACCCCCCCACCCACACAGGCAAAGGCTGCGGCCAAGGGCACCCTGGAGGGGGAGGAGGAGGTGCCCTCCCGAGGGGCCTGTTGCAAAGCCCCTGAATGGCCCCATTGAGGCGGCGGGTAGGATGACAATGGGCCTGTTGGGGCCCTCTGTCTGGTCCGCTGAGGTGAGAGGGCTGGGGCTGGGCAGGCAGCGCTGGCTCAGAGGCCAGACGCTGACTTCCAGGGCCGGGAGCCAGCGCCTCTGACGCGCTCTGAAATGCCAGCTCTGCTTAATGGGGAGCAGCTGGGGCGGGCTCCACATTCCTCCCCAGGCCAGGAAGACAGCGTGAACCTGGCTCCCCAGGCCAGGCCGCCTCTCGGCCTCCTCCCTGCCTGGTGCTGCTCACCCCTTCCTGGCCAAGCCCTGCTCCTTGGACACTGGGGACTATGGTTGGCCCTTTCCAGGGTCCCCTTGGTCCTCAGGGGCATTCTTTTCACCCCGTTTGGAGAAATAACACCCCCCAATAACTTAGGCCACCCACAGGTGGGGTTCCCAGATAGAATGCAGGGTGCCCAGTTAAATTTGCATTTCAGATAAGTAATGAATAATTTTTAAATTATGTTTTAAGTATGGAACAAGTATTAATAAATGATAGTCTGAACCAAGGTATGGCTTCATATAATGTGTCAGGGACACACAGACTAAAAAATTATCGTCTGTTTATCTGAAATTTAAATTTAACTGAGTATCATCTATTTTCAGTTTCTACATCTGACAGCCCTAGCTAAAGGAGCCATGATTGGCACACTTGTGGGGTCTCTAGGACTCAGCCAGGTTTTCCTTGCTGCCATCAAGCAGGGGCATGGGGAGGAGGAGACCTCTCCCGGGTCCGCTCTCCACCTCCTTCCAGGCGTGGAATGTTGGATGCTGCACACGGCAGGTGATGCTAAGAGGCAGCGTTGTCCCGTTATTACTCACCCCCTCTTCCAGGAGCTGCCTCTCTCTCCCCCAGCTCCCACAATGGGAAGGGCAGTTCTGAGTTGCATTTCCAGTTGGAGACTGTTTACAGAGCACCTGCATATCCCACCGGGCTGACCCCTGCTGATTTAATGGTGAACAAGCCAGATGTGGTCTCTGCCCCTGAGGAGCTTACAGGCAGTAGGGGGGACATGCAGTTGAACAAAAGAGCAACCACGATTCAGCAAACCATAAACACTGGGGGGTGGGGGAGTCCCAGAGGGGCCCTCTGAAGTCCCAGGAGGGCATCTCATGCACACCTGCAGGGCCAGGCTGACACAGAGAACAGGAGTCGTGGAGTCAGAGGACCCACGTAGAAATCCTGGGCCATGTCACAGGGCTGACTAGCCGTGTGGCCCTGGGCAAGTCATTTAACCTCTCTGAGCCTCGTTTTCCTCATCTATAAAGTGGGAACAATATTCCTCGCCTCGAGGGACCAGTGTGCGAGTCCAAGTAAAATGATGACTGTGAACATGTACTGCCAGTGTAGGGTTCTAGATGGAACGTGTGTGTGTGTCTTGGGGAGTAGGGGTAGGAGTTGAAGGAAAGGGGAAATACTGCCAGGGTCCGTAATGCTTGGGCCCTGTGCCTGCTCCATGCCCCTCCACACTAACCCCTCAGCACGCTGGTTCTCTGCCTCTAGTTACATCTCTGGGCATTACTGTCAGTCTTTTATAGCATCTTCCTCTGTCTTGGATGAATAACAGTGACACCAGATGGTTGTATAGTGTTTTGCTGTTTGTGAAGCATAATGATTAAGAGCATGGGATTCTAACAGGCCCGGGTTCAATCTCTGTCTCTACTGTGTGACCTCGGGTAAGTACTTAACCTCTCTGTGCCTTAGTTTCCTCCTCTCCAAAATGGAGCCTCACCAGGTGTGGTTGAGAGGATAAAAAGAGACCATTCATATAAAGTGCTTAGCATGGAGCCTGGCATGTAGCAAGTGCCCAAGAAGTGGGCAGCTATTAAGAGGGTCTTGTTTGGTTATCATAACAACCTTGTGAGGTAGTAATTATCAGGTGGAGAATGAAGTTCAGAGAGGATGGGTAACCAGCCCAAAGAGGCATAGCCAGAAGGGGTGGCTGTGGGAGAATATACCCCTGGCTTCTCAGGAGGCCTTGGGTCACCTAGTCTTCAGGGAACTCTGCTGGTCTCTCTGGAGATGAGCTGCTCTCAAGCCCCCTTGCCCGGTCGTGGTCTGGTCCAGATACCTACGTGTCTCCTGGAGATCTTGGCATGCCTGCCTGTGCTAAGCCTTGCCCTGCGCAGCCTCCTGGGAGGCAGGGAGAACGAGCATCCTTTAGGCACCTGAGGATGTACGCGTCTCACAACATCCATTCCTCCTTTGCTAGGCTTGAAGTCTGAGATGTGGGTGTTTTTATGACCCTCTCAAACCTTTATGTTAATTGATGCCTGCACAATTATGCTGTTGGCATGGATGCTAGCTTTATTGTCATGAATACCAAAACAGCTTTGAAAAGGGAGGCATTTCTGGGGAGAGGCTGAGGGTGGGCCTCGCACAGGAGAAGGCAGACTTCTGCCAACCACTTCACCCTCCTGTGGGAACAGGTGGATTAAATTGCTCCTTTAGGTGGTACTCTGGTTTCTAATAGAATAATAGTCAACAACCTGTGATTGTTGAAGGGAGGGGGCAGGTAGCTCACCTGTGCTGAGTACTTGCTCTGTGCGCAGCGCTGTGATGGGGCTTCTTTCATAGCATCAAGTTAAGTCCCCCGACTACCCCCTGGGGTTAGGCCTTAGACCCATTTTGCAGATGAGCAAAATAAGCTGGAGAGGCTGGCTGATTCAATCTAAGTCACATGGCTGGTAAACGGTAGCCCCAGGTTTTGAGTTCAAGAATGCTTGGCTCCAAAGCCCAGGCCTTGCTGTCACCCATGTGCCCAGGTCTGCGTGCTTCAGGGCGTGTGCTCACCTTCAAGGTTCCAGCTGAGGATGTAAGATGCTCCGCCTACTGCAGTGGGCATTAAGCCACCTGGCGCCGTTAGTGCCCAATTTCAGAACAGAAGACTGAGGCTTCTAGGGGAGATGGGACAAGAGCTGGTTTGTGACCTCACCTCTTTCCTTAAAGGGGATAAAGGATTTGGGGTACATGGAGGGAGGAAAGAGGGTTTTTTGAGGACAGGAAGAGCCTGCACGGCCCAGAGGCAGGAGTGAACGTGGCCATTGTGCGGTGAGGGACAACAATGGGGAGACCTGCTCTGACCGAGTACGTTCTGGAAGGTGATGTTGCGAGGCAGGCTTGAGGCTGGAGAATGAGGGCCTTGGAGACCAGTCAGGGACATGGGTCTTGATCCCAGAAAGTGGGGAGCCGTGTTGGGATTCTGAGTGGGGGAAATCTGAAAATAGTGTATCTGAAAATGGTGTGTAAGGGATTCGTCTCAGGACACTGAAAAGGATAGAGACGGGAGGCCTGAGCGGGGATTGTTGGTAATCTGGTACTACTGCTGATGATGGGATGGTGATGGTGACGATGGCCAACGTTTACTGAGTGCTTACTATGTGCTGGGTGCTATTCTAAGAACTTTACACGTATTAACTTGTTGAATGGTTGCAAGTCTTATAAGGCGTGTCTATTATTAGTCCCATTTTACAGATGAGCAAACTGTGGCACAAAAGAGGCAGTAAGGGCCTGGAATAGGGGTGGGCATTGAGGCTGGAGAGGAACAAGTGGATCTAAGAGCCGTTGAAGGAAGAGTGAGCACAGGACTTGGTGCCCGTGTTGAGGAAGGGGTGACGGAGGGAAGGCTCTGCAATGGCTCCAAGGTAACCATTGCTCTTTTATGGGAGCTGCTTTCCTGGCGGTAGTTGTTGGCGAAGTTACCATCTGGCTGGCAAAGGCAAGGTAGCAATTTCCTAAATGCCTGTGTTAAAATGTAAATGTGGTATTTGGAAGGAAGAATGTAGGAAAGCAGTGCCAGACGCAGACACCTCACCATGAGTGAGATCACCAGCTTCAGTCCGGGAGGGTGGCTTAAGAGAATGGGCCCTGGATGGGTCAGTTTTGAGAAGGCTTGTGCCAGCCCGTTCCTTCCATTAGGCTGTGCTGCCTCAAAACGTGACCACCCGGGGTCCCCTTCTCTTGAACCCCTTGCCCTTCCCTCCCACTCACTTAGTCTGATGCAAAGCAATTCACACTCAAGCATTTATGGCTGATGCTGGGTTAGGTATCCCTCCTTCCAGGTCACACGTGGGCATTTTAACAGACTTGCTGAAGCTTGGCTAATGGAGGTGGGGATGTGAGTTATCCCTGTGGGCTGGGCAGGGACACAAGAGGTTCACACATCCACCCCCCCAGAAAATGTACTGTGAGAGGGCTGGAGTCTCTGCCTGAGCTTCACACCAGCAGTGCCCGGAATGCAGAGGCCTTGGGCCTGGATCCTCAGGAAAGTCATGAACCGCACACTCTTGTCCAGGTCTGCCCTGGAGGGCTGGGTCAGGCCCGTGAGCCTCCTCCAGGCTGGGAGTGTAGAAAGCAGCCCTCGGTTCTCCAGCCCGAACTCGGTGATATGTGGTCATCACAAGGATGGGCTCTCCAGTTGGCCAGGCCAGAGCTGGGTCCTGGCCTCATGCTTACTTGCTGTGTGACCATAGTTTTCTCATTTGCAAAATGGAGATAATGATAGGACCTTCCTCATAGTATTGAGTGGAGTAAATCAGAGAAGGCCTGTAACATGCTTGCCTGGGACCTGGCACATGGTAAGTGAACACTAAATGGGAGCTGCAGCTGTTCCCCAGCCTCACTCTGAACCTCTGCTAGAGCCCTAAGATGTCTCCATGGGCTTTGGGACTAAGCCCAGTACCTGGCCGCTCAGCGCCACTGGTTGCAGGGTGGCAGTGGGCTCAGCCCGGGCCCCTGCCTGCTCTCCCTGGCTCTCGCAGCTGCACGCATGTGTCCCCGGGCTCACTGTGGCCCTGGGAACAGTCCTTCTCCCTGGCATCCTACAGAGGGCCTTGGAGAATTCGTTCCTAGCCCCGCAAAGGTTTCCATCAGAGGTAATAATAGTTCTAGCCAATACACACCACCTACTATGTGCCAGGCACTGGGTTAATTAATTTCATCCTCACAACCATTCCATGGAATAAACACTGTTATTATCCTCACTTTGCATGGGAGGAAACAGAGGGACAGCAAGGCTAGGTCACTTGCTTGTGTTTGGAACTGTACTGCCAACGTTAGAGACAGGACTCGAACTCCTAACCTCTAAGCCGTTCTGAACAAAGGAGTTTGAAGCCATTCCTTCTGCATGATGCATGAAATTTTAATAACCTGCTGACAGCCCAGGAGGTTGCTGTTTCTCTGAGCATAAGCGACCAGAGCCATCTGTTGGGTGCTTTTTTGAGGGAGCTGGTGTGACTCATTTCAGGGTAAAATGCAGAGAAATAGCATCGCTTTTTTTCCCCATGGTAAAAATAACCTGCAGGGATGGGAAGAGCATACGGAGGTTGGAAGGCTGACACTGTGGGAACGGAGGAGTTTGAGTGCTGGGTGCTGTCCACCTGGGTGCCATCTGCTGCCATCTGCCCAATTTGGGGACAACCTCAGCCTGGCCTGCCAGCATCTGTCCGGCCACCAGCATCAGCCTTCAGAAACAGAGGATCTTCCCCAAGAGCCTTTGACTCAAGGCAGCTCAAGGGGCAGAGAGAGGTCCATGAGGGGTGGTGACAGCTGAAAATATATTGTCCATTCATCAGATGCAGCAGGGACCATATATCTTCCCCACTTTGTATCGACCAACTCCAGACACAAACTGGGCATGGCTTTTGATCATGAAACATGTTTTAAAAAAATGAAAAACTGAAAGTAGTTGGTGAGGTTGAGATTATGTTAATGTATGCAGTTTCTACTGCTGCTGGGATTTAAATAGCTTCCTTTCAGGAAAACTGGAGCTACTTGCTGTCAGTCTGCCTTCTAAGCCACTTACTGGGTTCCTAGGCTGGTGGGGCTGGGTACAGGGCACAATTATGGGGAGCTCCTTGGCTGTCCCAGGCTCTAGAGCTTTGCTGAAGCAGATGATAAAAAGACAAGAGCAGAGTCTTCACCGTCATGTTTAGTAGAACTTGATGGGCTGAGCTTCAGTGAGAACCCTTGTCAGCGTTAAACGCCCGGGAAACATTCTAGCTCTTCTCAGGGAGTATCTGTGCTTTAGGCTCGGGTCTCCTGGGGCACCTGGCATCTGTGCCACGTGTGTGCTAAGCAAACATACTGATTGATTTGGAGGTCAGTTTCCAATTCAATAACCATTATTTGTTGAATGCCTACCATGTGCTAAGATTTTTTTTTATTTGTAAGATTTCTCATGTCTTCCTCTATTACTATTACTATAACAAGATTATAAGGAAATTACGATTATTATCCATTTCACAGAAAGGATAACTGAGGGTTACTCAGTGTCACGGACTAAGGATCAGAGAACTAATTGATCTGGGGTCTGGACCAGGTGTCTAACTCATAATCACTTTGCCAGCCTGCCTTCTCCAGCAATCTGGAGTCAGACCACAAGATGCAAGTAATTTGGAAAGATTTGGGGACCTTTAAACAACTAGCACAAAGCTCCTACACCAAAGTGTTTACCCTTTACTCCACCAGAGGGAGGATGGAACTTGCCCAATGTCACCCACCTTGCAAACGGCAGAGCTGGGATTCAAACTCAGATCTGCCGCCTGCAAAGTCCAGACCCACAGCACAGCTTCTCCCCCAACTCTGCTGTTCCCGGTTTTGACGACTACCCTTCATCACATTCATTAATATAACCATGTTGGTGGAGTCTTCCTTTAGAGAGAGCACAGGCAAAGTCTCTCCTGGGATATTTAGGGCCCCTGACAAATATTTTTGAGGGAACCCTATCCATCTGAAAAAGGTTTCTTGCCCCAAATCAATGTGCTAGCACTATTTTGACAGGCCAGGCTCTCACAATCCCATGAAAAAACTGGAACCCATCCAGGAGGAGCAATACTCTTGCTCTCCTGGAATTGAGCCCCAGCCATGGAACCCAAGGCAACACCACTGGGGTCATTTCTGGGGCTCCTTGGGGCATCTGGTTGACACCATGAGCAGGTAGAAATTCAGAGGGGGCCCTGAAGGGAGAACTGGGGCCAGAGACCCCCACGATTCCAGGTCAGACCTAGGGCACTCTGGCTGGTGCCAGCCAGGGGAGGAAGACAGAAAATTTCAAGGAAGTCACTCCAAATCCCGATTTTAAGGGCAATAGCGAGCACAGAGACAAGAAAATAGGAGAGAAAGAAAGGAAGAAGGGAGTGGGTCTATCTATTTATTAAACACCTCCTGTGTGCCAGGTACAGTGTTCGGCAGGGTAGGGAGGAAGAGGGTGCAGGGTGAACAGGACAGAATCCACGCTTTCACGGATCTTATAGCCTGGTGGGGAAAAAAGGCATGAATCACATCATTACAAGGAGGAAGGGAGGGAAAAGGAGGGAGGAAAGGGGCCCGTCTGTCCGATAGATAATTCTAAAGCAGGGTAACATGGTGGAAAATGCTGTAACCTGGCAGTCATGATCACAGACTTTGGGGTCAAAGAGACTGGATTCCAGAAGCATCCTTGCTTCTTCCCAGCTCTATGCCTCTATGCAAGGCATGGAAACTGAGCTGTTTCGTTATCTGAAAGATGGGGATGAGAGTTCCCCACTCCCAGGGTGCTTGAGAGGGTTCAGTGAAATAGCACATGGAAAGCACTTAGCGTAAGTCTAACACACGTGTAGTGCCCAGTGAATGGTGGCTATTACTAGTTATTATCTGACTTCTCAGACCTAAGCAGACCCAAGGCAACTGAGTAGGAGGGCTGGGGTAAGTAGGCGCTCGGACAGCCTGTCAACAGCTGACAACCTGACAGTAAAGGAAGAAGGGACCAAAAACCCACTGTCTTAGCAGCCCTTAGAGCAATTAATGATGGTTATGATGCTTCTTGGGCCATGAAGGAAAAACGGTAAATTTCTGTTTGATGTACTCTGACTTTTGAGAAGGTGAGAATGTATAAGATAGAACTTCATAGGGGGACAAAAAGGGCTAAAATTAAAGTTTGGGTGCTTTGAACATCTAGCTTCAGTTCTCTGGAAAGCTCATTTCTTGGGGAGGCTGCATTCCCCAGCGTGCTTGTGGAGAGACTGAATCCCACAGGCCCATCTGCTCCTCTGAGGAGAGTCCGCTGGGGAGGCCGGTGACATGTCCCCAGGCTGGGCTCCCTCTGCCACCTCAGTGCTGCGTGCTTTCCACGCCGTGTGGCCCGGGCCCAGGCAGAGCAGGGGCCTCTAGACATATGTCTGCTGAGGATCCATCCGGAACCTGTCAGCCTTGCCGGGGCTGGATTTCCAGTTTTAGAGATATAGATCTTAAATGCGGTGACAGATGTGGGAGAGGCGCATCCAGGAGATGACAAGGCAACTCCATCTTCTCAACTCCGGAGACGGTGTGAAGACCAAGATGAGCGGATGGTGGCTTTGCCTGGTGGGGACTTGCGGGTGAGTCTCCGAGGGTGGAGGCCGTGTTTACAGCCAACACAGACGCCTAAGCCTAGTCACCTGACCAGGGGCAGGGCAGGGGAGGTTGGCAGACCGGCTCCTTTGTTAGGGGAGACGAGGGAGGACAGTTCCTGGCCCCTGTGAGGAGAGCTCCGAGTCTCGCTCTCCGAGTCCCCTCCCTGTAGAGGGGGTCACAAGGTTTTGGTGCCTGGGCTTGGTGACAGCTCTCTGGAGGTGTTTTAACTTCTGCAGATGGAAGGCTTCTGCTGCTACAGTGTTTGGCTGCCTGTAGCAGTGCCGAGCTGTAGGCTGGAGCCCAGAACCACCCTTGGAGCTTGGCAAGTTGGGTTCTGTCCCCTGGGCCACGCATTGGTACCTGTTGGGAAAAGACGCAGTACCTCGGGAGAGGACACAGCGAATACCAGAAGGTACAATGTAATTAGAAACACAAATCTTACCCTCTTCCCTTATAATCCACCCACTTGGTCAGGAAAATTTAAAATCACTTATTGAACACATCTATATATTAGACTCTATGTTAGTCTCTTCATGTATGTTTTCTCATTTAATCATCATAGCAACCTCATGAGATAAAGTCTCATTTTATTCCCATTTTAATGAGAAAATGGATAAAGAGAGGGTAACATGTCCAAGGTTACATAGCCAGGAAATGACAGAGCAGGAATCCAAACTCAGGTCTGTCCCCCTTAGTTATTACTTCAGAGGTCATACTGAGGACCCTGAATCCCTCTGTTTTGAGGGTCGATGGCAAAGTTTTAAGATAAGAGTTGCAAGCTAATGGCCCTAGGGCTGAATTATGTCTGTGGATACATTTGGTTGTCTGGCACAGTGTTTTAAAAAATTTTTAATGAATTTGGGTAGTGTTCTCTGTTTACCACAGTCCCTACCACTCCCAGTTGTCTTACACCCAGCCAGCTGCTTGGCTCCTTTAGGAATTTGAGTTTACAATTCTTGGCTAAACTTCTCCTTTGCTTGAGTCAGTGACTGAGCGGGAGGGACAGTGTCCTAGGGGGAAAAAATGTCCTCTTTTTTCCTCTTAAGAGGGAAGAAGGGCTGGCAGCTCCAGACTTGGCCACGCTGGGCCGAGGAATTTCTGAGGGCCTTGGGTTTTGCTTTTGTGCTCAGAATTCAGCTTTTCAAGTTTCATAGTGTTTCTGCAAAGGACAATGGAGAGGGAAATGCATTCTCCCCAAGGAAAGTTCTCCCATGTTTATCAGGGCTCCAAGCAGGCAGACCCTAGAGGGCAGCTGTTCGGCCCTTGGCGAGGAGTCGTTTGCACTGTGCACTTCGAGGGCCCCTACTGTGAACGGAGTACTGTGTGCAGTGCTGGGGGATGGCTGCCTGCAAGCATCCGGGGGTGAGAAGACATGTTCACAAGGAACTAGTTCAAGGCAAACCATGCTAATTGGTGGTGGGCCTCGAAGTTTGGAGGGGTTTGTTCAACAGAAGTAGGGTAAGTGGCGTTGCAGGTAGAGGGTACATCAGGGGCAAAGACGGGGGGACACAGTCAGGGAAGGAGACTGACTGACGTTCTGGAAGATGCATAGGGAAGGAGCATGACGGGAGAACCAAACCACAGACAATGCTGACTTTGGTAGCCCAGCCAGTAATAGTAGCACGCATTTATTGTATATCTTACTGTATATGCAGGCCGTGTTATACCCATGTTACACGTACCGTCCTCGGATCCTCCCAAAAAGCCCGTGAGGTTTACACTATCATTATCATCACATTTGCAGGTTAGGAAACTGATGCAAAGAGCTCAGTGTCACGTTCAGGGTCACCCAGGTAGTACCCAGGCAGTCTGCCCCAGAGCCCCTGCTCCTAAGCTTTGTCCTCTGCTGCTTCCAACTGTGCTCTCACGAGGGATGTGAGACTGTGACAAGAGACCAAGAGAGAGCAGATTAGACACTGTCGTGGCACTACTCTCAAAGACTGGAATGGAGCCTTTCCTGGCAGCAAGGCCCTGTCCTCGATGGCCGCAGCCTCCCCTTACAGCATCCCCTCCCACTTCCCTCCCGAGCCCCTTCTACCCCAGCCTGACCAGACTCTTTTGGAAGAGCGTGAGCTTGGGAGTCCTACGGACTTGTCAAGTTCTGGATAACCATTTCTACTTCCGGTGACTTTGGGCGAGTTACTTAACCTCCTTTAGCCACAGTTTCCTCATCTGTAAAACGGGGGTGGTTGTCGTACCTGCCTCATAGGCTTCTTGTGAGAATTGAAGGAGATAAGCGCAAGCTCTTAACACAGGGTCTGGCACAGGGTCCATGTCCAGTGGACAGCCGCTGTGAGCACAGAATTCATTCCACATGTGGTCACCACGTAGGTCTGGGATGGGCAGGGTGTGGGGCAGTTCACTGTGAGGGCTCAGGGACTGCCTGGTGCCCTCCACGTGAGATGCTCCGGGTGGGACCGGCAGCTGACACTTGATGCGTCCTTGCTCTCCGGGTGACTGTGCAGACACATGGGGCACTGGGGCGAGGGAGGTTACGAGAGCTGGTTCCCCTCCCCCAGGGTCAGCCCTGCCCGTCCAGATAGTGGGAGCAGCCATCCTTCGGTCCTGGTGCTCCAGACAGGCAGGGACTCAAGAAGCCAGCCCTATCCTTGTCCAGACACGTCCCCACGTGGATGAGAAGCTGCGGCGCTGGAGCGCCAACCCCAGCGGACAGCGGACAGGCCCGTGTCCTGTCCCCCTTGATTCCTGTCCCCCTTGGCCGCCTCCCTGGGAAGCCGTGGCTGCTATTGCCATCTGGTGGCGTTCTGCAGCAACACATGCATGGGGACTCCTGAATATCATTCAAGGCGACAGAGCTCGTAGCATCCTGGGAATTGAAGGTCCAATTCGACATGCTCACAGTAGAGAGGGCAAACTGAGGTCCAGAGACGGGGCAGTGAGGTTTAGGAGAGAGAGCACTGTGAGAGGAGTCGTGTGGTCTCGGTTCAAATTCCACTCCCCTAAGTGGGATTTCAGACAAACCACTGAACTCCTGTGAGCCTGTGTCTTATCTAACGTGATGAAAATCCTCCACACCCACTCACAAGGCCATTGTGAGGCTCCCACGAAGGGCCTGATGAACTGCAAAGGCCTCGACAAGAGTGAGCGGTGGGGGTTACGAGGGTGCAGCAGCAAGGCGAGGTTAGTGCTGAACCTGTGAGTCAGGGGGCTGGCCCGGCATCTCCCCCCACCTTGTTGGGTGGGGCCACTGACTACCCAAGCCCAGCATGGAGACAGGAGCAGGAATGGACGTGGGTCCTCCCTCTTTGCTGGCCCAGGATCTCTTCAGGGTGGGTGAAGCGTGGGGGTCTTCAGCTCCGGCTGTGGGTCCCAGCCCCTTTCTCCCTCCAGGGTCTTGCCTGCGACGTGCTCTCCTGAGGGCAGCTTCAGGTGGAGTGCCTGCTGTTCTCAGTTCTGGGCAGGGAGCTGGTGTCTGGGTTTCCCCCAAGGACAAAATTCTGGGTCTGAATGAGAGAGAAGACACAGCACTCTAAGATGAGGCCCCAAAGAAGGGCTGGACTCAGCCCCGAGCGGCTTCCCGGAACATCCCTAGGAATGCAATGGTATCTGAACCTGGACACGAAGCATTAGCTCCTCCCTTCCGGCTCATGGACAAAGGGCTGAGGTGCAGTGCTGGGCACTCCTGCCAGCGGCTTCTTGCCGTCCTGCTAGGACAACTGTCCAGACTGGTGCAGCCCAAGGAGCCTGGGGTCTGCTTCCTCCAGCAGGCCGGGGCCATCCCCATCCTCAGGCCCTTGAGGTCTTCAGGCTGTGATGTGCTCCTCTGCCCAGGGCATCCCCTTCTCCCCCACTGACTTCAGATGCACTTGACTTTCTTGAACACCTACTATGTGCTCGACATTGTGCTGGATGTTTTCACAGAGACTGTCTCATTTCTTCCTCAGAGCAGCACTTTAAGGGTAGGTAATTGTTCCCCTGTTACCGATGAAGAACTGAGGTTACAGAGGGGGTCGCTCAGTCAGAGAAGTGGAAACTTGGTTTTAAGGGCAAACATTTTGCCACCTTGTCCTTATGTAGTCTAAGAATGCAAGACCTTTCAGAAAGAGACCTGAAATGAAGGCCCATCCTAGGGGTGAGTCCCAGGCCTCACTGAGCGGGGGAGAGGGGCAGAATCCCAATGGCACACTTTGCTGGAGACCCAGTGAAACGCTCCCCTGCCAGCCTCACCCTGTGCCAGCTGTGGGCTCTCCGTCCATCTCCCTGTCCTAAACACTTCTGGAAGGCCTAATTCTGACACCACTCATGTTGGGGCCCACTTGGAGACAGTGAGTGAGAGCACAGCCGTGGGGGTGGAGGAGCACGGGCTTCTTCTGTAGCCACAATTTTCTTTCTTATAGTTTCAATTAGTACTTCTAATTTAAAAAGGAATAAATGCAAATAGTTAAAAGATTTAACAACACGGGTATAAAATGAATAGAAAATGTTCATTTTTTTGCCCCAATTGACCTCACTCACACTCTCTCAGCCATCACCTCTAGGAACAGTTTCTTGTGGATCATTCCAGAAATTTTTGTAGAAAAACAAGCATATTCAAGCACATCTATCCTTTCCTCCCCCATTGGAATCTCCCCATACTCACCAGCCTACGGCAGTCTTTGCCTCTTCCCCATCTCCTGACACAGAGGTCAAATGCGCTCTCCTTAACTGCTTTATTGCAATCTATGGTGTGGCGATTGGCTCTGCACAATTTGTTGGCTGTTGCCCTCCTGACGGACATTTTGGCTGTTCCAGTGTTTTGCCGTGAATGATGTGTTCATTATACCTTTATCTTTGCACAGTTGTACATGAAGGACTGTAAATGGATTCCTGAAAGCAGAATTGCTGGGTCAAAGTCCATACTTTTTAGATTTTGCTAAATGCTGCCAAATGGCTCTCAGGAGAGTTTGTACCAGGTGTACTCCCACCAACAGTGGGAGTGGGAAGTGTCTCCACGTGGAAGATGAGTCCAGTCGTCAGGTTGGACAGTGGCTTAGAAGGCACAATTCCAGAGGCCCCCACGAACCGCTCACCACCCTGCCCGCCTCAGGAACCTCTCCTTCCAGCCTGCGCTGGTGTCTGGAATTCTCACTCGTGCCTTGACCTGGGCATTGTCTCTGGAAGACTCAGATGTGTAGGAACCCACATCAGTCCCGAGGGAACAAATCAGGGCTCTGGGAAGAGTAACAAGGGAAGCCCATTTACATTCATTAGCAGCGGAGTGTGGACCTGTCAAGACCACGTATTTCATGGGCCCTTAGCACTTTTGCCTGTGTGGACCCCTTCCTCCATATAAAAAAAAAAGGACATTAAAAAGTATATTTTATGACTCTGTTGGTATAAGGCAAATATAATTCAGATTAGATTGTATTTTTTTTCTTCTGCTTTAAAAAAAAAATTAAAACATTTCCATAGACCCCTACAAGTATCCTGGGTCCTAAGCACTGTGCTAATGGGTCACTTGGCCCTGGACTTGGTTCCCGGGTTAGCCCTCCACGTGCCTGCTTCCCCACCTGTTTCCCCCTCCGTGGCTTTTGTCACTGGAAGGGTATGAAATTCAGGCCGTTATTGGGTATAGTCCGGCGTTACATAAAGCACGGAGCAACATTTGGACCACGTCAGGGCTGATAATCACTGACAGCAGCAGAAACCTGCAGTTTCCAGTGTTTTCACTGACATGGTTATCTTAAAATATTACACCCATCTCACAGATTAGGAAATGGAGACACTGGGACAGAGAAAAGAGAAATGACTCGTCCAAGACATACTAGAGCTAGTAAGAAATAGAATTGTAAGAGCAAATGCAGCCTCGGCCCCCTTCATGCCCTGCCACAGGGCCAGCGCTGCCGGCCGGGTTCAACCCAGATGTTAGGAGACATCTTTGTTCTTTGAACATCCTGGTGTGTGCGCCTTTACCGAAGACAAGGCAATGACAGTGCCACATTCTGACAGGCACACAAGTGGAGGCCACATATTTGGGCAACATATGGAAGCCAATTGCAGCCGTGCTTCCTGAATCTCTCCCTAAATAACTGACTTCAATTCGTGTGTGTAAGTTTTTTAAACTAGAGTAAAACTGATTGTCACACACGCCTGGAATCTTATTTTAATGTAAGTAGAGCATGATTAGAAATTCGGAATTAGATTGCTCAGCATTAATTACCTCTCTACTTCACTTTTGATTTATGGAGTGTGTTTACTGTCATTAACTAGGAGAATGCTGGAAGGGCAGAGAAGAAGGATTAATCGAAAGAAGGTGGATTTAATAAGTAGTCATGGATAGCAAAATTAGAAATGGATTTATTTCTTTTTTATTTAAATTGTATCTGATTTCCACTTCCTTCTGATTTGTCTAACCCCTTCACCACATGCCCCCTCCATTTCCCTTTTAGGAATCCTGCTTCCAGATCCTCCTGTTGCCCCACCCACAGTGTCACCTTCTAGAATGCTCCCCACAATCTGTGCTCCTGACTGAGAGGGGCCACAAGATTAAGCTTTATAAAGCTAAGCACTCGTCATGTCCCTTCCCTTTAAAAAAAGCCATCATAGTTATTATAATTATTGTCTACCTTTTATTGAGCACTTATTATATCATCACTCATATTATTTTACCTCCCAATAATACTTTCAGGTAGGAATAATGATACCCAGTTTATAGATGCGAAACCTGAGGCTCAGAGAGGTTGAGTCAGTGGTTTGAGGTCACATGGCACAGACAGAGGACCCAAATTAATCATCTTTTGTCACACTGACTGTGCTATTCTCATACTGGACGACAGTCAGAAAGCGCTAAATAAAGCATGCTCACTCAATAGCCAGGAGTGGACGGACCCCAAGGCAAGAGCTGAGCCTCCATGCTCGGACCTTCCAGTGTCCAAGCTGCCCTTGGGGAGAGGCAAATTGACTTTCGTCCCATTCCCGGCCGCCTTTGCTTCTCCCAGACTGTCTCCAGGCAGTGGTATTGATCTGGTTTCAAGTTGTTTTGGTTTTTTAAAACTAAAATTCAAGCCGAGTTGGGCTAGAGTATTCACTTTAGGCTTTCTCCAGCGGTTACTTCCCCTCCAGGAAAGAACCAGTGTCACTTTCCCTCCCGACAGTGATTCCATCTGGATATTGAGAACTCTCTGCCCAGGTGGAGACCTGGAGAGGCCTGGAGGACTTGGCCGGGCGGCCAGGCCCCCTGCCCGCTGCCCCCAGGTGCCCCCTGACTGGGTGGTAGGGAGCCTGTGCACAGCCCAGGAAACCTGAGCGCACGGGCAATTGAGCGTGGCATTTGGGGAATATGCTGGGCTTGTAATGAGACCTTCTAGAGGCTTCGTGGAGAAGGCTCTGCTGTGAGAGGAGGGAGCACTGAGGCCTCTGGCAGGGCTGACCAGTGGAGTGGCGAAGCAGGGAGATTGAATTTCCCGCAGAACAAATCGCCTCCAAGTCGCCTTTGGTTCTCCTAACTTGTTCAGAGGCCCTTACAGCTGACTGCGTGTGCCCTGGGGTCTTTGCATCAGCCCAGGAGATGGTGAGGCGGGCCTGTTTACCTACATCCTACAGATTAGGGACCCAAGGGTTGTAGAGTTCAGGTGAGCCAGCCTTCCTTGTTGAGCATAGTTGATGAGAAAGATGGTAAGTCACAGGAGACCTGGACCCATCACCTCCTAGGAGTCAAGGAAAGGGAAAAGGAAATGCCTGGACTGCTGGAGAAACAACTTAGGCAGGTATGACTCTCACCTCAGCTGCTTCCTAGTCAGTAGCCTTTTCTGAGTCTCAATTTCCTCACCTGTAAACTGGGTATAACACTTACACCAAGAGTCTTGGGGACGAGGGCCGCGCCTGCCTCGTTGTCTGCCTTATCCCAGGCACCCAGCATGGTGCCCGGCCCAGAGTAAGTGCTGAATCAATACCTGTTAAATGAATGGAGGTTGTTGTGAGTTCTGATGTAAGGATGTGGGTAACGTGCTTGGTTCAGGAGTTCGTGAGAAGTGCTCATGGATGGTGGCTTTACTGCCCCCTGGAGGGCCGAGCACTGCTTCCACAGAGAGGTGCAGACCACGAGAAGCAGGCTTGGAGGAGAAGGAGGGCATCTCTCAGCCGGGCTTCCGCAGCGGATCATGATGCTGACAGACCAAGATGTGAGTGGACGTGATCAAGGACATTGACAGGCAGAGCTGGGGGAGAATTTGACCAAACTACAAGGCTGCTAACCAGCAAAAGAGAGGATTGAAACCCAGAGATTCTGACTCTCAACCGGTGTCATTTCTGTGCCATTTAGAGGTCTTCTAATGCTCTTAAGTTTCACCAAGAGATTGTTTAAGGATCCGCCTTAAGATGCTCTTTGAATTTCAAATGGACTCTTATTTTTAGAAGCAACATCACACTGAGCATTTGACAATGATTGATTCATTTGTCAGTTTATTTTTAATAAGCTTAAAGGCTGTGGTTGATAATCCTTTATAGACAGAGTTAATGCAGCATTTGTGGTTCCTGACTCCACAGGCCTGGAACTCCTTGAGCAGTCCTTAAAATGATGACGCCGAGATGTGAGAGTAGGTGGGGGCGTCCCTGCCGAGGTTGGTCCTCTCTCTTTAAGTGTCTGCTTCACTACTCCAGTCCCGGCTGCTGCGACTTCGTTCCCAGTTTGACCAAAATGTCATTACGTTTTATTACGACTTGATTCTTTCCGTCATAAGCGGGCTGATTAGGAGCTGGAGGCAGCCAGTAATGAAGCTCACCTGTCAGAGTTCAGAATGAAACACACTCCCGAACTTTCCCTTTCATTTCCCTGGATGTCAGGCATCCGAATTAAGCTCCTTATGGGAATAATATCTGACCCAAAAATGTTAGAACAGGGATTACCGAGATGGAAATTCAGTTAAGTTACCTGCTTGTCATGACTTCGAAGAGCTGCGGGTTCTCAGGCTGCTTGAGAAGACAACTCGTTTGTGAGGAAGATTGAGTTCCAAACATAATAGCCAGGGGAGGCAATTTCTGGGATCACAGCACTGGGACTTGATATTCATTTGTCCCCCAGAGAAGAAGTTCAGGCTGGCCCAGAGAATGCACGAAGAAATTGCAAAGTCCACAGAATCTCCCAGTGCCGCCTGTCGTCTGTGGGGAGGCCTGCCTCCTGTCTGTGGCTTTGAGGGAGCTGTGTCAGGCACTTTGTTCCTGCTGAGGGGCCGTGTGAGCCAAAGGCTAAATGACGCTTTGTTCTTGACTCTTGAAAATTATAGTCTGATGTACTTCAAAGAGATTCTAATGAGGACACTGGAGGCGCAGAGAACGTGGCTGTGCAGACTCGGTTTTCAATTCCATGACGCTCGGGTCCCTTGATTTCTCCAGCTAACCTCTCTCTCTCCTCCTGGCAGCACCGGGGGAGGATCGTCTCAGAGAGCCTGATCATTCCTACCTTTGTTTTTTCCTGTTTGCCTCTGGTGAGCTCATCTTGCCCAAAGTTTTATCAGCAGCTCCTGTCTAAATTCTTTCCTCTCCTTACGTGCAAGCTTTGACAGAAATAGCCTTCCTTTCTACAGTGTTTATTAAAGACATTTTCTGAAAACCTGTCCACCTCGAGCCTTCTCATTTACACAAATCTTCTTTTTCTCTCACCACCGCCGTCTCATTTCTTTTTTTCCAGATGTTTTTCTCTCGCTCCCCTTGACCTTCCGAACAATTCTTTGGCCTTTGCCACGAAGGAGCTCTCTCAGGCTTGCTGACCCCGACTCCGCACACACTTGCCACCTCTGTCCAGGGAGCTTTAATGTCGATGAGAATCTGGTGAACTCCATCCCACTCTTTTGGTGCCTTCTCAGCCTGCAACCACTCCCTCCCTCAATGGTGCTTCCAGAGCAGTCCCCAAAGTAGGAAGGTGCAGAATGTCCAATCTGGAAGGGACTTTATAAATAGTTATAACCCTCACTTCAGAGAGAGAGTTACTAGAGCCCAGAGAGGGAAAACAACTCTCCCAAAGTCACAGGAGACAGAAACAGAGTCAGAATAGGGCACCAGCCCTCCTGTTGGCCCTTTGCCATCTCTCCTTTGAGAACTCATTTCTACATACAAGGGCCAGACAGAATCCAACATCAGTAAGGAGTAAGAATTGCAACTCTCACTTATGGAGCAGTAACTATGTGCCACATATTATGCTAAGTGCTTTTTTTTTTTTTTAAATCAAGAGACTAAGATCAATTCATCCACACAAGATAGTAAAGAAATCATTTGGTCTAATTACCTTGTATTGCAGATGAGAAAACTGGGAGATTAAGTGAGTTATACAAAACTACATAATAAAAAGCCACAGAGCAGCAATCTCCTACTCCTAGTCTGGAAAACTTTCTATCAAATCATGAACAGAAGAGAATATTAAAGATACCATTCTTCATTCTCTACTCTGGGTCGTTCCACATGGATCATCCTTCACAACAACTGCCTGAAGTAGGTACCAATATGGAAAGTGGTCCACTTCTATAGAATTTTAGATCCCTTTCTAGTTTTTGACACCTTAACTCGACTTATTTTCAATAATTTAAAAAAGAATTTATGATACATAATGATTTAAAGGACTCATATGATGATCTTATTCTTATGAAAGTTTCAGGCATTAGAAGCCATGGTTGGAACTATGGTTTTCAGAGCCAGACTGCCCAAGTCCAGACTCCTAATGCGCTGTTCGTACCTGTGTGACCTTGGATGACTTGGGTAACTTCTCAAAGAATCTCACCCAAAGACGAAGATAATATTGGTACCTAAATGCTTTTTATATATACCTCATCTCCTTCTCACCAAGTGCTCTATGAGGTGAAGTCCATTTCACAGATGAAGAAACCGAGGCAATGGTATGCCAGACCTGGCTGGTACTGGCTCTCAAGAGCCAGTTGTATGTGTCTCTTCCTGATTCCATGTTCAGTGATATCATATTGCTAGCTGAAATCGACCACAGTAGGAGTATTTACACCACAGAAATTGGCAAATGCTACAAATCAGGGCTTCTCTCTATCCCCTGTCCCCACTCCCCCAGAAGATCCCGTTTACCAGCACACCCCTGGGTTTCATAGAAGCTAAGCAGCTTGCCCAAGGGCACACAGCAGTGATGTGGCAGAGCTGGGACTTTTCCCCAGGGGTGTCTGACTTCAAAGCCTGAGCTCTCAACCATCACTCTCTATGGCTAGTCAACAAAGCCAGGTTTTCAATGCTTCATTCCATCTTGGGCTGGAAGTGGTGGTAGGAGAGAGCAGCTTCCTTGGGTCTGATTCATAGAATGGTGGCAGGGTGTGAGGGACCCAAATCCAGAGGGACCACACCTGGGTGGAGAGAGAGGGATGCTCCAGGAGCATTTCCCAGACTTCACTCTGCTCCAGCACGTAGGCTTCCTTGCTGTTGTTAAAGTTTTCCAAGCACGCTTCCAACTCAGGGCCTTTGTTTTTGCTGTTCCCCTGTCTTAAATGCTTTTCCACAGATAAACACAGAGTTTGCTCCTTCACTTCCTTCTTCTCTGTGCTCTTCCTTGACCAACCCATCTAGACTATCACCTGCACAGTCTCTCTTCATTTTCTTTAGTCTTTCTCTATTTGTCTGCGTAGTACTTATCACTGCCTGTCTTCACAGCACATGTGTGTTTGCTGTTTGTCCTTTTCTCCCAGGGAATGTAAGCTCCCTGCAGTTTGGACCTGTGTCCTGTTCACCATCATAACTTCGGAGTACAGAAGAGGGAAGGATTAGATGGATAAATTAATGAAGCTCGGCTGCTATCCTGCTCCGCATGGACCTCTCTTAGCCGTGCCTTAGGCGGTCAGCAGTTATCTCCAATGCTCACTTGTCAAGGCAGAGGGCTTTCTCCTTGGCTCTCTGACCTCATGGGATCTTCAAAGTCTAAAACCATCTTCTCTCCACCCTGGAGCTTCTTCTTTCACGTTCCCACCTTCCCCCCCCAACAGGCCAACAGTCACATCTGTCAATGCTGATTTGCTGACAAATAATTAATCAAACATTTTAAACAGGAACCTTTGACTCCAAGAACTAATTACATTCCCATCTTGGAAGGTGAATGTGGCTATCTCGTTTAAACTGACTATTTAAGAGGATGGTTGGGGTTGATTGAGTGTGACCTTTAGAGAAGCTCATACAAGGGGATTCAGGTCCCAGCCAGCACTTGGGGTGGCTGCAGGGGTCCGGGCTGGGTGCCTGCTCACTTAATTCTGACCTGCAGGGTCACACTGAGGCTGCTTCCCACGTTTCCTGGGTCAAGCCTGGCAGTAAATACATAATCACTCACACACATACACACACACGCACATACACAGACCTTCCTTTCTTATTTCAAAAATCTTATGTGTTTATTGTAGAAAATTTAGAATATATGGACAGGGTAAAATGATAATTAAAAATTACTTGTAATCTCACCCCTGAGATAAGAGTTGTGAATATTTTGGTCAGTTTAATTTTAGTCATTTTTCCTACTAATTAACATCTATGTATTTTCTGACCTACATTTTAAAAAACATAATACATCATGGGCATCTTCCCATGTGATTAAATATGTTTATACACAGTCACTTTTATTAGCTGGGGAGTATTTAGTTGTATGCAGGTACTATAATTTATTTAACCCATTCCCATCTGTTGGACGGTTCTGTTGTTTCCAACTCTGTAGTTTCACAGACAAAACTGATGGAATTTCTCCTCGGTACCTCTTGGACAGACAGGGATTGTTCTCGTAGTCATTGACTTCAGTTGCTACAGACTCAATGCTGTTGACTGAATGTTTGTTTCTACTCCCAAATTCATTCATTGAAGCCCTAATTCCCATTGTGATGGTATTAGGAGGTGGGGCCTTTGGGAAGTAATTAGGTTTAGATGAGGTCATGAGGGTAGAGCCCCTATGATGGCATTAGTGTCCATATGAGAGGCTGAAAGGACCAGAGCTCGCTCTCTCCACCATGTGAGGATACGAGAAGACAGGCATCTATGAACCAGGAGGAGGGCCCTCAACAAGAACCCCACCATGCTGGCACCCAGCCTCCAGAACTGCAAGAAATAAATGTCTATTATTTAAGCCACCCAGTCTATGGTGTTCTGTTATAGCAGCCACATCACTGAGTCCTCCATATAGGCTTACTAGAATGGTGCCTATATGGCGACCATATTTCTGAAATGACATTGAATCCAACAGCTTGTGTGTGTATTTGTGGTGGTGGTAAGTCATGGACTTTAAGAAAACTCATAATTTCTCTTCATCCTTCGAGGCTCAGCCCAGGCAGTAATCCTGGGTTTAGGTTCCCCGCTTTGGGTTGTCATAACCCCACAGGCTCCTCTCAAGCAGCACAGCTCACGCTGCACTCCTCTTGCCTACTCCTTCGTCTCCACCCCCACGAGGACCTCCTTGAGAACAGCAAAAATGTATTTTTTGTTCCTGTATCTCCAGCTCCCAGCAGCCCAGTAGTCTGCACTCCAGGACAGCTGCCAAGGGCAGTGGGCGGGGGGAACCGGTCCCTGGTTGTCTCCTGTCCTCCGCACTGAGCGGGTAAATGGAGTTATTTCCTCGTTCCTGGCCCATGGAGAGCTCCTCTACAGAGCACTTTGTGGCTGGCTCAGAGCACTTCACCTGCCCCACCTTTGAGGTTGATGCCCTCTTCAGGCCATGGTGGATGTGTTTATTTGCTCTGAGGGAGGACAGGAGAAAGCTTGGCAGGCGGAGGTTTTGGGAATTCCTGCCCACATGGCTATAGAGAGCCTCTGAGAAACCACGCTACCAGCATAGTGATTGTTTTCACTGTGCTTCAGAAAGACACTCAGGAGTCAGGGAAGTGCTTGAATTTCAGCTTTACAAAAGGGCCTGCGAGAGAGATCACCTTTCCCCTCTGTCCCTCTCGCCCAGCCCAGATACAATGACCGTGAAAAAAGTTGGCCATTTGAGTTTCCCCCTTGCCCCAATTTTTCCCCCTCCCCCACTCCCGTCTGGGTTTTCCTCTTTGTTCTGAGTTCATCTTATCTGCCTCAGCATGAGTGTTGGCCTTATTTATTTATTTTTTTTTAATACCTGAAGACAACAAATACCACGTAACCAATACAACAAAAGGGGGCAGGGGGGCTTGACAGTGGTGAAACTCCAGATTCCAATGCCAAATAAAAGTGAGATAGACTGGGGGAGGAAGGGCCTTATTTTTTTATTGATTAATTCTAACTCCAGAAAGAATACAGTACCTGTTACATGGGAACACATCCTGCACAAAGTTGGGAGGAGGGAAGATGTCCCTTTCTGGCTGGAGAGGTGGGTGAAGGCTTCATGCGGGAGGCAGCTGGCTCTTGAGGGATTTAAATAGGTGAAGGAGTGGTACAGGAAGGAGAGGTCATTCCAAGCTCAGGCAGGAGTAAGGTGTGGTTAGGAAGGACTGAGGCTAAGCAAACACTTGTTTATAACATTTACGGAGTACCCGCCATGTGCCGGCCGCCTGCATGTGTGGGTAAACCCGATGTCCCCAGTCCCTGCTTCTCCTGCTCCTGTGTCGGTGTGGGCTCTCCCCATTTTCACCCGCATGACAACCCAGCCTCCAAACGTGGTACCTCTTAAGGTTGAAACCTCAAGAATCCATGATCATAAAAACGTTGGTACCCAATTCAGACTTTACTGGATATTCTGTGGGGAGGTTGGGAGAATGAACTTATCTTGTATACTTCCTTATCTTGTACACTTGTACACTGCCACAAACACTGAACGTATCCATGAGACATTTCTGTCTTCCCCAAATGCTCTCCTTAGCCAACCAGGGTGTGGAGGGGTGTCGCTCCCTCCTTCCCTCACTCTCTCTTGTTGGCCCTTTTTATCTCCTGGATTCTTCCCTGTGAACTTTACATTTCTCGCCGTTTATCAGCCAACCCTTACCACCCAACTTATACATTACAATCCATCATGTTAGTCAACAGGGCCCCTCCACTTCTTGATCCTAGCCCTTGAGATCCACCCTCCTGTGAGTGGTTTATTTAGCTCTATTTTCCAAACAAATGCATACCTTCCCCAAGAGACATTTTGGTGGCTGATCGAGTCTCTCTCGTCACATGTATATTTTCTCAGTCAACGCCCTGCAAGAGCTCTTCTCTTCATTTTATTAGAGATTAGACAATGGAAAATAAGAGAATGAATTGGTTTGCCCAAAGTCACACAGCAGCCAAAATGGCAGAGATGAGACCTGAACTCTGTCACTTTTTGTTAATGTATAATAGCCACATCCCATACATGGAGCATGAGGAGGCTGACTTTAATGAGAGAAAGGCTAGACATGTAGATTGGGACCTGTGTTAGGTTCCTACAGCGGCCATAAAAACAATACTACAACTAAGTGGCTTAAAACAATAGAAATGTGTTCTCTCCCAGTTCTGGAGGCTAGGAGTCTGGAATCAAGAATTCAGCAGAGGGGCTGGCCTGGTGGCGCAAGTGGTTAAGTGCGCGCGCTCCGCTGTGGTGGCCTGGGGTTCGCCAGTTTGGATCCTGGGCGCGCACTGACGCACCGCTTGTCACGCCATGCTGTGGCGGCGTCCCATATAAAGTAGAGGAAGATGGGCACGATGTTAGCTCACGGCCAGTCTTCCTCTGGAAAAAAAAGCCAAAAAAAGAGAATTCAGCAGAGTTGGTTCCTTCTGGAAGGTCTGAGGGAGACTCTACTCCCTGCCTCTCTCTTTGTTTCTAGTGGTTGCTGGTAATTCTTGGCATTCCTGGCCTGTAGACACATCGCTCCAATCTTCCTCTTCATTTTCACATGGCGTCCTTCTCTCCATGTGTCTCTGTGTCTTCAATGGCCTTGTTATAAGGACACTAGTCATTGAATTTAGGGCTCACCCTAATCCGGTATGAACTCATCTTAACTAATTACAGCTGCAAAGACCCTGTTTCCAAATAAGGTCACGTTCTCAGGTCGCAGGCGGACATGAATTTTTGGTGACACACCATTCAACCCAGTATAGGACCAGTTCATGCAGATCCTGGAAGGTGATGCCAAGAAATTGGACTGTGGGCAGGAGACAATCAGAAAAGGTTTTTGAGGCAGAAGATGACAGGATCCAACATAGAATACACCACTACCCAGAGATGGCCGGTTCAGTGTGATTTCTTTCTCCCCACAGCCCCTGTGCCTTGTTGCTTTGTTAGGGAATTAAACAGGGTGGGCTTCTGTCAGCAGGTGAGCGTTCTCAGAGAGTGGCAGCCTTGTCTTCCTTTGGGAAACTTTGCACTTGCCTCCGCTGTGCCTTAGGCTGATCAGTATGCCGCGTGAAACTGTTTAAAGCGTGATGCATTAGTCACAACAAATCTGCTCCCACTGGGAGTTGAAAAGATGGAACAGGGCGCCAGTTTCTTTTTGGTGAGCAAGGTTTTTTTTCTGCCTCATGTCATTTGCACCCAGCCCCTTGGATTCCTCGGACCTCGTGCAGAGTTCCTTTCTTGCATTGTCCCTGGTGCAGGAAGAGCTGCCAAGGCTGGTCGGGCCACCTCTGAAAACCTTTGAGGACAGGGGCCAGGGGCCGAGGCAGGGTGGGGGATCAGCCTGGGAGGGCTGCTAGGAAAGACCCAGCAAACACACCGTGCCACTGGAAATGCTTGAAAAAGCCCTGGGTGACGGCTTCAGGGCCCCGCTCTGACCCACCACAGCAAACGCTGGGCTATTTTGATGTTGCTTTGAAGCGGGGAGAGCATTGGGACTTTGGGCCTGCTCAAGGGGCAGAAGCCACAGGCTCCATCTGTCTTTGTGGCTTTGCCAAACCCTCGACTGGCCTGCGAGGGAACGGGCTGGGAGAGACACAGTTGGCCTCAGTGAGTGCGCAGAGCACTCACTTTTGTTTATTTTGAACAGAAATAGTCCAGCAGCACAGCAGGGTCTCTCCATACTGGGCCTAGTGTGAAGTCCTCAGATTCTGGGGCTCTAGGTTGTGCCGGGAAGCAGGCATAGTGTGGTGACAAGAAGAGAGTTTGGATTCCCGAATCAGAGGCTTTTCCTCCTCCACTTCTGGCTAGCTGTGTGATCTCTGGCAAGCTCCTTGACCTCTCTGAGCCTCCCTTTTTTCAGGTACAAAATAGAGTAATTCCTGGCCCTCAAAGAGTTGCAGAAGCGCGAACTGAGAGGATTTATGTAAAAGTGCTTTGTAGGCTGTGTGGTGTGTAATGGGAGGGTGTGGTGGAAAATGTGTAGCCCTGTGTGTGGCAGAGCTTACATTTACTGAGGGTACAGAATATGCTAGAGATTGTTCTGAGTACTTGTCAAGGATTGTCTATAGAATCTGCACAAATGCCCCAGGAGTTAGTCTTATTAGTTATGTTTTCCAGCTGAGGTGACTGTGGCTTAGAGGAGCTCAGTGATTTGCTGCAGGTCAAACAGCTGATTAGTTGTGAAGGCCAGAGTCGGACTCTGGAGCCTGTGGGCTTAGCCCCCTGTCTTGTACCACCTCTATCAACGCAATAACAATAATTTAAAAACTTCCTGTTATTGGAACCTGGTCTTGGACAAACCCTGAAAATACACTGTCTCTAATCCTCATAGTAGTTTTGTGACATATTATCACCTCCGCTTTCTAAATGAGGACATCTAAGATTAAAGTCTTTTGTTCACTCTGTTTATCGAACACCTACTAGTCTATTCGAGGCACTGGGGATGCACAGTGAACCAGAGAGGGGGTTCCTGCCTTCATGGAACTTGTATTTTAGGGCTGGGAGACAGGCGATGAAACGCATCAGCAAAATACTTTGAAATCATGGTGAGGGCGATGAGGAAAATAAGCGCAGTGGGGTGGCAGAGCGACGGGAGGGTCAGGGATACCTCTCTGAGGAGGGGCTCCTGGAACTGAGACCCGAATGGTGGAAAAGAGGCAGCTGTGTGTGTGGGGGGGGCACAGCGGAGGTCTCTGAGGAGCAGAGAGGGGCCGGGGGAGCTGGAGCACAGGGAGCTCGGGGAGTGTGGAAGGTGGTGCGGGTCAGAGGAGCAGGAGGCCGGGGGGAAAAGTGGGGTGACTATTGTAAGAGGCAGTGCAAGGCATGGACACATTCCCACTGTCACTGATTCCTGGGGTGATTGTGCTGCTGTGTCATTGGCTGTGTGTCCAGTGAGAGATGATGGATGGCCAAGGAAAGGCCCCGGCCCGGCAGGGCAGGGCGGGCTGGTGGGCAGCCTCCTGCTCCCCTGACCTGCACCACCTTCCTCACTCCCCGAGCTCCCCAAGCCCTCTCCTATTCTGCTGCAGGGCAACAGTCAGCAGAAATGGGGGCTTAGGGGTTCTTTCCACACCCACATGGGCTAGGCGTCACACTTCCATGCTTCCACGCATGGAAGTAATCACCCCGTGACTAGACCCAGCCGACTGCCAAAGTGGGAGCCAAGATCTCCCCAGGGAGGGAGAGCAGCTTCTGCCCACCTTCCCACACGCCCCAGGGGACTGTTGATCGCGATTAATTACTCCCTCTGGGGGTCTCATTGGAACCCCACTGTCTACAGGGAATTGCTGATGGATGTTCTAAAGAGCCTCATAAGATGTTTTCCCCTCTTGAAAGAAGAACAGCTTTTGTGCGGTTGATCAGAATGAAACCATAGCACTTTGGACCTGGAAGACACTTGAGAGACAATCTTGCCCAACACTCTCACTCACAAGAAGAGACTAAGGCTCAGGTGTTATTTTAATTTAGGGTTATGAAAAATGGTTGGTGAAGGTCTTTCTGGGGAAGAAGACAAAAACCAAACAAGTACGCTTGTCCTGGCTTAGTAAACAGAGTAAACTGACTCTGATTGAAGATAGGTGGCCGCAGCGCAGGGCTTCTGGTGTCAGGTGAGTGGTTGGTTCCCACGTCTGGTACTTACTAGTTATAGGATCTTGGGCAAGTTACTCAATGTCTCTGATTTCTCAGCTTCCTGATTTATAAAATATAGATAACAATGGATACCCACCTAATCGAGTTTCTGTGTGAACTGAATAAAACAACATGCAAAGTGCTTATCACATAGTGAGTGTTGAATAAATGGTTGCTGCTGTTACCATTTGGGGGTGCAGATGCCAAAGATGCAGATGAACAGTGATGGAGAGCAGATGAAAATGCTCAGTGATGGCAAGATGGTCTACAAATGGTGCTGCTATTTTCTTGAGCTTAGGCCTCCATAACATCCCTCAAAGTTGATTTTTATTAATCCCTCCCAAAAATTTTATCATTTTCCTCTATTACCTGAAAGGCAATTTCTAAGAGAAAAAATATTCCCCATTAAGTGAGAGTTCCAGTGTACGAATTAGAGTTTTAGAACAGAGTTGTGTCTTCATTTCATTTCAAGAGCAGCCCCAGCACGTCTGCCAGTGAGTGAGACTAGGCATGGCTTCTCTGAGGCGTCTCAGAGGAGGCGCCTGAGGAGGCGCGTCTCTGAGGAGAAGGAGGCGTCTAGCCTAACCCAGCTGTTCTAGGGCCTCGCCCTTTGTCCCATCTCAACTCAACCCCCAGGCAATACAGTAGATTGGAAGATGACAGTTCATCTCATCCCACGAGTAGCATGTTATGGTTTCAGTTGAAATCATCATTGGAGGGTGCCATCTGTAATTAGTCACTTCCCTCCTGGGTTGAGGGGAGACTGCAGGCCTGTGGAAGGGATCAGAAGACCCATGCACAACAGCCATTGACTCACAGCTCCGAGAATGACCGTCCACCCATGACTCAGCATCGACACGTCCCTCTGGTGCGCTCTGCAGAGGCCTGGCTGGGCCTCCCCACGTCCTGTTTCTTTCCCCTCTGCAGAATGCAGCCCCTATATCTTATGAAAACAGCAATTTTCCAATTTTCAAGATAAAATTGGAAGAGTAAGAAGAATCTAGAGCCCTTTCCAAGAAGGAAGTTAGCTGAGAGAACCAAATCCTGTCCAATATCCTGGGTTAAAAAGAACCAGTCATGAACTACAAATGCAGTTGACTTTGGCCCTGAGATCTATAGGGGAAACTAGGAAAAAAACCAGTAATGAATCAGCAGCACAGGCGGTATTTGCTTGCGAGCTCTTCCAGGCACGTGCGTGAATAAGTAGTTCTGTCTCGAGATCCTATCGAGTCTGCTTCGGCCCCAAGTTGTGGAGTTTGGAAAAATACCAGTGCTGTTGGTTCTTCTGCTTTGGGGAGTAAAGAAGAGGAAATCCTCGTGGGAATACTGTTTCTTGGAAGACTGTTGCTCACCTGAGCCCTGTGTTCAGATGGAGGCCAGAGTAGGTCTGAAGGGCTGGTGGGGGGTCTGAGCACAGGGGCTGCTCAGTCTAGGCCAAGGTCCAGGGCCCAGGCTGGTGTGGATGTCCAGATTGCTGAGGAGAGGGCAGTCGGGGGAGCCTTTGGTCTTTGGCAAGTCATTTATTCATTCCTTATTCTATTGATCACCTCCTGCGTGCCAGGCACCGTGAAACAAGAATAGCAAAGATTCTATTGTCATGGAATTGACCTTCTTGTGGGGAGACACAGACAAAGCACAAGTCAACAAATGCATTCATAAGTTTATTTCAAAGACCGGCAAGTGCTGTGAAGAAAGTAAAGTGGGCGATGTGTTCAAGAGCTGCTGGGGGCGACGTCAGATGAGGGGCTCAGGGAAGGCTGCTCTGAGGAAGCAGCTTTAGAATGGAAGCACCAACCATGTGAAGACCGGGGGAGCCTGATCCAGGCAGGGGGGTCACCAATGCAAAGGCTCCAGGAGGGCACAGCCTTGGCTCCTTCAATGAACCCAACAATGACAGGTGTCCCTGGAGCCTCATGAATTAGTGGCTGCTTCCGGCTTTATACCTGGCATGCTAGAACCTCAAACGGAGTGGCTGCTCAAATAGCCATCTCTTGGGGGTGGGGCAGGAAGGAGTGTCTAGAACTTTGGGGACAAGCAGAAACGATTGATTAGAGGATTAATTCTGCCCTCCTCCTCACCTCCACATCCAGCCCCTCCTCAAGTTCTGTTGGTTCATGCTCCCTGTTTTCTTTAGAGGAGTCCACTTCTCTTCATGTCCCTCGCCTTCACCCTGGTCCAGGCCGCCAGCGTTTCTCTCCTGGTCTACTGAACCAGATTCCTCACATGTGATCCTGCCCATCTCTACTCCACTCTCCACACTGGGGTCAGAAAGATCTTGGAAAATCTCAAGTCTGATCATGTCACACACACACCTCCTCAGTACTTTTCCATGAGTCCTCACTGCAGGATAAGGACCCCAGTCCCCACAGCGACATATAAACCCCTATCTGCAGATCCCCTAGTTCTTCCCTAGCCTTGTTTCTAGCCATTTGTGGCTTCACTTTCCATGTTCTAGCTACACAGGCTTTGGTCCAGTTCCTCCAATATACTGTACAAGTTCTGGCCTCAAGGCATTTGCACAATCCTCAGTGGCTCCTAATCTGCTTTCCTTGGCCTCAGTAGCTTCTACTCTGTCTCAGCATAGCTGTTACTTCCACAGGGACGTCTTCCTCATTCTCTGACACTACAATACTGCGTAAGGTCTCTTAGTTACATGTTCCCAAGAGCACTTCATGTTTTTTTCATACCTCTCAGCACACTTGTTTTACTTGTGATGTCTCCATCCTGTACTAGTCTCTAAGCTCCAGGAGGGCAGGAACCATGACTGTCTTGTTCATTACCGTGTCCTCAGCACTTAGCAAGTGTCGGGAGCACAGTAGACACTTGATATGTATTTGTTGAAGCAATGAAGGAACGAATGCTCACAGAGACCTGGGATCTTAAATGTTCCACTTGAATGTGCTACTTGCTCTCAACAAAATGAAATAACAGGAGACTGTCTATATTTTCTGTTCCATTTCTCTACCCTATGGAGTTGGTGATTGATATCTGGAGTTCAAGACTAAGCATAGTGAGCAGGAATTCTGGCAGATGAACAACCTGCTTAGGAAGTCTGTTCTTGCCTTCGACTATCAGAACAGTCTTATTTTCTTTGGCTCAAAGGAGTCAAAGACTGTGTGTACTCAGGGAAACGGTGTAGACCCACGGTGTGGAGTCAGGGCCAGGGGTGAGACTCGAATAATAGTCAAGTGAAAGAGGGTTGTGTGAAGCCTGGTGGGGGACATTGCCTTTCTCAGCAGCTGAGGAATTGGAACATTCCCCCTTGTGTCAATGTGGAAGTGAATGAATTAAGCTCCGTTTTATGCCGTGCCTGGAAAAATACCAATGCTGTACTCGCATAGTTTCTGAGAGCTAACCCCAAATGCCACTCAGTCTCAGCTCTATGAGAGACCATTATAGGAAAAAAGAGTCAACATTCACAGACTATGGGAAATATCACTGAAGTGGAAAAAGATTAGAGCTATAGATTTTTACTTTTTCGAAGTTACATACCCCTTTGAAAATCTGACAGAAGCAATGGACCCTTCTTCCCCTCTGTGCCCCTTCTCCCGCTGCAAAATGTATATCCATATAATATCCTCCCATCCACGGGCACCCCTGAAGTGTCAGAGCCTCAGGTTAAACATTCCAGTTAGCGGGTCTGATTGGAAATTGAGCAGAAATAAGCTAATAGGAGATGACAAGGAAGCACAAGTTAGACAATGTTCGCTCTAAAGAATAAACTAGAAGTGCTCTGTAATTAGATTTTACCATTCCTGAAGTTCTTCACTTTTTAGAACAAGTTGGTTGGCACAGGGTGACCATGCGCATCAGAGTGAAATAAGGCAGACCTCCAGGGTCCCAGGGAAAGCCACTCTGAGCATCTCCCGGATCTGGCCACCCACCGTGATCCATCCACTAAAATGTCAGCACCCCGAGGCCAGGACTGTAGTCTGTCATGTTCACCGCGGTCCCCGGTGTCTAGCTCAAGGGCTTGCCACGCAGTGGGTGCTTAATTAATATTAGTTAAATGAATGAACCAATTAGTCTCTCCTGGGTGACCCAGTTCACTCTGTCTTCCTCTCTTTAATTTTGTTCTGAATTTATCAGATTCCTCAGTTTTGATTTATTTGTTCAAGAAATATGCATTGAACACCTCCTAGCCTTCAGTGGACCATCATTGTTCTCTAGGCACAAAGTGACATGAGGCTGAGGGGGTCCTGCTTGGAGTCATCACTCCTGGGTTACAGTCTCAGTTCTGCTGCTTGAGGGTGATGACAGCCTCAGTTTCCTCAACTGTAAAATGGGGTGTGAGAATTAAATAGGGTTATGCAGCTAAAGCCCTTAGCACAATTCTTGATACTCAAGTGTGTGTTGTTTTAGTAAATATCAGCCATTTTTAGTATTACCTGGCTCCTCTGCCACACAGTTCATTGGTTCCCTTGGGGTCCTCTTCACTTTCTGAGCCCATAGTTCTGAACCCAAGAAATTAATTGTTGCTGTCTATACATCAGGTAAAGGGTAGCCTTTAAAACGTTCAAGAATGTTCAACCATGGCTGTATTTAAGGGTGAGGAGCATTGTTAATTTCCCTCCTTTCTATTTTTCCATATTTTTTATTTTAGTTAATAAGCAAGTATTTCACAATTTAAAAAGTACTGAATAAGAAAAAGTATTGTAATAAAAGGGTGTTTGTTCAATTTTACTAAATTCAGAAGTGGAAAACGAGAACATTTTATTGTCTCTGGTCTGTGGAATTAATTCCAGGAAACCGGTAGAACTCAATTTGTCTGCTATGTTGCCCAGATAAAAAGACCCAGCAGAAGCACCAGGAAAGGGCAGTGCGTTCCTGAGGAGACACGGATGCATTGTTGAGTTTAGGAGACCTGGGGTTCAGACCTTGACTCCTGGCTTTGCCCCCCGGCTCTACCACCATCCAACTCCATATGGAATTATGGGAAAACTGCTTAGCCTATTCAGCTCCAATTTTCTCTCCAGTAAAATGGGAGAGACAAATGGAGAAATGTTTCCTTGTAGATTGTTGTGAGAGTGAATATCAAATACCTCACATGTAAGAGTAAGTCTTCAACACATTCTTTTGACAAATAGCGTCAGCGACTTCATCATCTGTGCATTATGTGTGTGCGTTTTGCACGGATGTGTATCTAAATGTCTCCACTTTGATCTCATCGTCTCAAACTGATGGCGGCCAAACCAGAACTTTTGATTTCTCAAACCCCTTTCGCCAACCACTTCTCTGAAATGTCTTCTGCATGTCAGTAAACGGCACCAATGTTCATGCACTTGTTCAAGCTAAAAACCTACAAGTCGTCCTTCTCTCCTCCCTTCCCGTCACTTCCCATAATCAGTTTGACAGCTCAGCTCCTATGTCTCAAAATCAGTCCCTTCTCAGCACAGCCACTGCCACCATCCCAGACAGAGCCACCGTCCTCTCACTCCCGTGTGAGTGTGACAGCTCCAGCTCACCGCCTGGCGCTGCCCCAGACCTCCTCCCCGTGGAGGAGCCAGAGTGAGCCCCAACAAGCACACCCCAGCTGTGCCACTTTCTTGCTCAGAACCGCCCCCACCATGGCTCCCTATAATACTGGAAAAATACTCATATGGGCTACTATGCTTCAGACCTCTATATTATAGGATAAACAAACCTCTGTAAAGGGCCAGATAAATATTTTAGGTTTTGTGGGCCGCATGGGAATCTGTCACATTGTCATCATCTTCTCCTTCTTTTTCTTCATCTTTGTCTCCATTTCTATCGCCATCTTTGTCTCCTCCTCCTTCCAACCCTTAAAAATGTAGTAACTGTTCTTAGCTCATGGGCCGGAGTTTGCCGACCCTTGTTCTATGCCAGCTGGCCTTGGCCCTTCTCTCCAGCCCGTCTCTTCTCCCCCTCCGTCTTGCTCATTCTGCTCTGGCCTCAGTGGCAATCTTACCGTCCTTGAACACACCGAGCACATTCTGCTCAGGGCCTGTGCATTCCTGTCTCCTCAGCCCCTAATACTGTTCCCCTAGGTCTGCTGCGTGGCTCACTTCCTTCCTTTGTTCAGGTCTCTGAATGCAGGTGCCTCCTTGGAGAAGCCTCTCCGAGCAGCCCCTCGAAAGCTCTCACCCCCTCCCCGCCCAGGCACACTGTCGCTCCGCGGCCATACTTCTTTTGTGGCACTTAGTATACATTTACTTGTTTGTCAGTTCTCCGCTGTAGAATGTAAGAACTTGCCGGCCGCTTTGTCTGTCGTGTTCGGCACTTGCTCTCCCCAACACCCAGAATGGAGGCTGGCACTTAGCGATCATTCAGAAACTATTTGTTAGATAAATTAATAAATGTGAGAGCCATTCTGCCCTGTAGCTGGTTTCCAACCCCTGGATCTACCACTCATTTGCAACAAGGCGGCCCTCTTTGAAATCCTTAGCCCTGCTGGCTGTGTGTAGCAAAGAGGAATTGGATGAAGGCGCCAGGCTGTGCTCCCGGTGACAGCGAGGCCTGTGAGAACCCAGTTCCATGTGCTGTCAGGGTCTGAGGATGATCCGAGTGTGAACATGGGGGTGGAGAGGAGCGAGGGAGGAGGGGGGTGCAAAGCTATGCTTTGAAGTGAGGGGAACTGTCCAGCTCTCAGGAAGCTGATGTCATTGGAGCATCCCTGGACGATAAGTGCTGAGCGGAGCCAACGCCTGATGTCTCTCAAGGAGGGAGAGAAGCATCTCTTGGAGCCAGAGGAAGAGCACTGAGATAAAGTGTCCTTCCCAGGAACATGCTGCCAAGCCGGTCTGCAAACCAGTTAGTGCAGACATGGAAGGGATGGTGCTTATCAGGCCTGTGAGGGACATGGTGGAAAAATCTGGTATGTCTGGAGCCACTGCATAGAACATGGCAACTCCTAGCCTTAGACACAGATCGCCCAGAATCTCCTCCTAGGGGCCCCTCGGGATTGGCGAGCTAGAGGGGTGCATGGGGAGCAGCCAGGTGTACCTGCCACCCCCGCTGTCTTGCTCCAGTCCAGAAGCCTCAGGAGAAATGGGCTTGGCTCTGGGTCATTGGAAAGAGAGGCTAGGCCCTTCCTGGGGCCACTGAGGGAGGCTAGTTGAGCGGTGGGCCACGTGGGGTGGCCCTGTGGAGGATTCCGGGAGGACTTGGTACCGTACACCCTGGAGTTCTGGCTCAGGGACAGATGATGAGCCTTGGATTGGGCAGTGAGCCCGGCTGTAAACTGACTCAGACACCAGGCAGGGACTGGACCAGCTCTGGCCCAGGAGCCAGGTCAGGGAGTGAAAAGATCCAGGAGTCTCTTCCTTGGACGTCCTTCAGGATAGAAACTGGGGGATGCAGGACAGAGGAGCCTGTACACTGTCCAGAGTGGGGAATTTTGTGTCCAAGATCACGAGGCAAGCTCTTGATTTTAGAAAATAAGACAGCTGTATAACATGAGGGAAAATGCAATGATAGTACAAATCAAACTGTCCATCACAGCCAGGACTCAGGAGCCCAGGGCAGGGGTCAGACAGTCTGGAATCTGACGACGGGTCTGCCCTGTGACCTTGGACAGGTCACTTGACCTTTCTGAGCTTCAGTGTTTTCCTTTCTACAATGGTAATGGTAAATCTTGACATAGTCATCTCTTGAGTTATTAGGATCAAACAAGAGAATAAATAAAGTCTTTGCAAAGTTAAAAAGGCTCTAGTCATGAATAATCCCTTATCAAGTTTAATAAAACAGTAGTACCAATAGGAGCAATAAACATCCAGTGAGCACTGACTGTGTGCCAGGCACGGGCCCAGAGTTCACACGCATGTCTCACATGGTCCTCACAGCAACCTCAAGAGAGGCACTGGTATAATCCCCATGAGCAGATGAGTACAAAGAAGTCAAGTGACTAGCCCAGGTCACACAGCCAGCCAGGGTGGACCCGAATCTGAATTCCGGCAGTTTGTCTCTGGAGGATGCTCTGGGACCTTGAAGGCCTGTTGCCCAGATCTCCAGGCTCCCAGCCCAGCCCCCTTGGCTTCCTCAGGGAAGATGACCACAAGTCCGTCCAGTGAAAACAGACTCATCAATATTTCTTCCCTGCAGACAGGTTCAGTCCCTGCCAACTGCAGAGGGGCCGCGGGGCCTCGACACAGCCTGATGTTTACCAACTCCAAGAGCCAAGGGTTCCAGCGGGGATGGCGGATCCCACCAGTCCTGGGAGACAGGGAGAGATGCCAGGGAGCAAGTATCCTCCAGGTTGTGGAGAGCGGGCGCGTGTGGTGGAACATCTCCATCCAGGATGGGCCTCCCTCGCCACATGTTGAGTGGGTCTTAAGCGGAAAAACATCTTCTTGAGAAAGCAGAGTCAGGGAGGCAATCTCTGAAGGACAAGCGGTTGTTTTCCATGTCCTCATCAGGAAGAAGAGAAGGAAAAGCAGTCAGCACTCCCTCCCTGCAGACCCTCCTTCATCAGGACAGCAGGGCCAGGCCGGCCGCCCAGGGCTGTCTGCTTGGCTGGCCTAATAGTATTCCCTTAAGTGGAGGTTGATGAGTTTGGCCAACAGAAAGTAGCAGATAAGGGCTTCTGGGTGCCCCTCTCTGAGAATACCTCAGGAGCCTTTTCAGATGAACCAGGTTGACGAAAGGATGTGAAAACAGGTAGAAGAGGAATTGCTGAAAGAACCATGGCCTTCAGCCTGGACAGGAGAAGACCCGGGAAGCCTGGCACTTCAGATATCTGAAGGGCTGCCCCGAGGCAGGCTCATTTGGTGAGGCCTCCATGGGGTGGAGGAAGGAATGGCAGGGAACAGTGTAAGGAAACGCGCAGAAATCACACAGAAGGAAGCACAGTGTACAGGGAGAGGCTTCCAGAAGGGAAAAGAACTGCCCTGGGGGCAGTGAGCTCTCCATCACTGCAGGGGCTCAAGCAGAGGCAGGAGGCCCTCTTGGCTGGGGCCTTGCTGAGGTGAGGCATATGCGCTGGGAGGAAGAGAACTCCAGGATCGTTAAGGCCTGCACAGCCCTGAGAGTCTATGGTCATGTGAAGAGGGAAGAGGGGAAATGAGGTGGAATGGACTGGAAAGGGCCAGCATAGTCAGTGCAGACCTGGGCTGGCCTTTCCCTGCCCCCATGCTGGGCCTCAGGTCTCTCTCTCTGTTCAGTCTTGGCCCTAGTGCCCAGGGACTACCAGACCTCACTATTACTTCCTTCCCAGAATAACCACTAGCCCCACCCCCTGCCCTTCTGTGCTCTGCTTGTTGCTGGGTGACACTTCTGGATAATGGGCTGGATGACTCGTTCTGGGGCTGGCTGTGTTACCTTTCTCAGGTAACATGATGCCACAACCTGAGTACAAAGCCCTTGCCCCTGGAGCAGTGGTTCTCAATCTTCAGTGGGCATCAGAATGAACTGCAGGGCTTGTAAAAACACAGACTGCTGGGTCCCACCAGAGTCTCTCATTGAGTAGGTCTGGGGTGATGTCTGAGAATTTGCATCTCTAACAAGTTCCCAGGTATTGCTGATGCTGTTGGTCTGCGGATCACACTTTGAGAACTGCTGCTCTAGAAGACCTATCAGACCTATGACCTTAGGTTGAAGGCCTAAGGTTCAGACAAACCTGTGTAGGAATCCCTGCTACATCATTTATGAGCTGTGTGATGATTAGCAATTTACCTAATGCCTCTGTGTTTCCGTTACCCGTTCGGCTAAAAGGTAATGGTACCACTTTCAAAGGGTTACTGTGAGGATTGAGGGTGGTAATTTATACGAGCAGCTTAGACGTGTCTGGGATGTGCTAAGTATGCAAATACTCAATAAATGTTAGCAGTTTTTATTATCAGAATAAAATGATAGGTATTTCAGACATCTCGTGTCCACCTCCACAGGACAGTGGTGTCAGGGCAGAGAAGGGTGCACATTCTCCTCCAGTTGTGCCCCATGTGTGGGGCCAATCCCATTGTTGATCCTTACCCACCTGCTATGTGCTGGAAGGATGGGGACTCATCATTAGGAGGGCCATCTTTCAAATCTCGGTTTTGTGTGAGGGGCCAGCCGTGCATTCTGAGTGACTGGTTGTTGGTGTGACTCTGCAGGAGCCTGCCTGATAGGAGGCAGACTGCGTGTAGGACACAAGGAGTAGGGTCACCTGAGGTCTCTTGTCACATTTCTATTGGAGCTCCAGGGCCCTCTGTGTCACCACACACATCCTGTGGTCCTGGACTGACAATTATAATGAGAGAAGGACAGGCTTAAGTCTCCTGCTGCAGAGTCTTAAAATTAAGTGAGAAAATCTAGGAATGACTTCAGATGGCCTCGGACTCTCTGAACGTTGCTGAAGAGCCGGACCCTCTGGGAAAATACACGCCAGGTTCTACCTCGTGGGAGATGTACCCTGAAGTGGGTTCCTTGGGGTAGTAGTTTGAGAAATGCTCCACCCAAAGGGTTCTGTAGTCAAATAAATTTGGGAAGTACTCCATTTCCAATTTCCTGTTTGGAGCTCCTGGATGCTCACTAGTATGTTTCAGCTTCCCAGAAGTCCTACCATTAAGACACAGACGTAAGGTTGTTGAAGATGCTGAACTTTGTTTCCCATCCATTCATTTTGGGAAACTAGTTCTAGGAATTTACAGTTTCCCAGGTGCCTTCATATGTAGTATCTCACGTGATTTTCAAAACAACCGTGAGAGGAAAGTCTGATCATGCCCATTTTACAGAAGAGGAGGCTGAGGTGTGGAGAGGTTGCCCCAGGTCATGGAGCTATTTAAACACTGTCTATAACTGCATGACCTGAGAAAGAATTTGGTACATTTGATAGAATTTAGTTGTAGTAGCAGCAATCATTAAAACCAAACCAAACAAAAAACTAGCAAAAACCCTCTACTAAATGGGAATGGCATCTACAGTTTGTCAAACCCTTTCAGTGGAGTACATCTATATTATTTATTGACCTTAGGCTCACATTATGATTACTATGTCACCACCCAGAGAGAGAGAACAGCACAGGTTCAGAAGGTAGATTCTTCAGCTAAACAGAGTTTAAATGCAAGCGATGTCTGTGACCTTGGGCAAGGGATTTAACTTTTCTGTGCCTGTTTTCCCCTCTGTAAAATGTAATTTTCAAACCCACATCATAAGGTTACTATGATGATTCAATGAGATATTACATGCAAACTTCTCAGAATGGTTCTTGGCACATAGGGGATTTATTTATGAAAGTATGAGTTATTGTTGCTGCTATTGCTTTTGCTAATATTATGTAAACTCCACTTGTCTTGAGAACCCGTGGTGAGGTATTTAGATAGGAGCAAATAGGTCTAAGACCTAGCTTGGCCCTCTCATTAAGCAACTATGCAACTTTGGACAGCTCACTTAACCTCTCTAGGCCTCAGTGTCCTCCTCAGAAAATATGCCATCCAGCTTACAGTTCACAGAAAGGTTCTAAGAATAACCACGTGGGTCGCTGAGGGGAAAGTGCTTTGACAAACATAAAACCATGTCGTCATGAGTTCCTTATGTCCTTGACTGGGGCATGCCCAGGGAGGAAGCTGTGGGAGGGGGCTGGCTCGGGAGAACCTCTCTGCTAGTGCTGCTCCAGGATCTGAGAAATGTGCAGCACTGCCGAGGCTGTCTGATCAGTGGCAGCAGTAATGACCAGTGTAATCTCAGGGGCTGCACAGAAGCCAAAAGCAAGTCATTAGCAGTGCCGGGAGTTTTCCTTTGCTAAACAATTGCATCCTCATTCTGGGATTTCCCGGGTTGTCCTCTGTTGACTCAGCATCTCAGACATCTGTTTCCTCCTGTTGACCCTCATCTCGTGCCCTGTGTCCTGGACCCACAGCGCCAGCCCTGACTCTCCCTGAAGGGGCACTCGTCACAGACACCCTCTACTGGGCTGGGGGAAGGAGGAGGCCCTCAGAGTGGACTGTGCACACTGCTGGGTGTGTATATGTGTGCATGCATGTGCGTGTGTGTACAAGCAATCTTCCGTAACATCAGGATGCCTAACAAAAGTTAGGCTTTTGTTCCAAAGGAAAAGGCTGTAAAGCCCTAATTGGGGAATAATTTTTAGCCTGGTTCGAGGGTATCTGTGTTCCCTTAATGGCTCAATCATGTAAATTTTCAATGAAAAGCGACAGCGTTCTCTATGACCCAAGTTTCTTAGGAAGCTCTTGCTTCCTCAATGGTTCCTGGGAAGTGTAGACCACAGCCCCTCGGGAAAGACGCTGCCTTTGATATGGCTAGCCTTAATTCCGGGTGACCAGAACTGGCCCTGAATGAAAGGGCTGATCCCACAGGGAAAATCAAATAAACCAAACCACACCACCCTCGCCCCCAGCGAACCACAATCACCCAAAACAAAACAAACCAGCGCAACCCAAGGAGAGTTAGAGGGAACTCCCTTCCAAGCTGTTTCTCTGAATCATTCAGACACAAAACCAGAACAGAGGACACAAATTAGAAACCGTTTAACTTTTTTAAGTGCTTCCACAGTAGCTGTCTATATTTCTGTGCCCACAGTTCTTTGGCAGAATTTTTTTTTACTTTTTTTTTTTTTTTGCCTTAAACAGTTTTATTTCACCTTACGTGAACCCCTAGCCTAAGCCACTTCCAAAAACGTCTTCAGGTCCCCACACCCTGACATGTCCCTGGGGTCAGAGCCGAAAGTGCAGCTCCTTGGAGGGTGGGAGGAGGAGGGGGTAGGAGGGCTGGCAGCGTGGAGGCCTTTCAAAGTGGGGTCAGAGGTCACCCAAAGATTGCACAATTTCAACCCTTATCTGCCTCATTGAAGTGGTGGGAGGTTGAGGGGGCTGGAGGAGGAGACCCTAGGCCCGGGATGTTGAATAGAACAAATAAATACCAGGGGCACCTGGCAACCCTGGGACTTGAGGGACAGCGTGCCTCCTTCAGGATGTGTCCTGGGTTGCTTGGGACCAGTCTGGCTACTTTGTACAAGTCAAAAACCTCTCACCCCAGAGCTTTAGTTATTCTTTAATTCTTTGTTCATTCATCCTGAAATTTATTTTTTATCTGAAGCTCCTGTTTGGCAGTGTTTGGGGGTTATAGAGAGAAATAAGACATAATCATCGCTCTCCAAAAGCTCTCCATCTAGTGATATTTAAAAGGAAATGTCAAGTATCCAGATTGCCAGCAAACAAGGGAAACTGTAGTCTAGGGAGGTCACCGTGGACTTGGTCTCTTCTTGAGGCCTGCTCAAGATGCCATCATGTCCAGTGTTTCCAGCCACCCAATTCTGTTGGGTTTATTTTCAGTATATTTTGCACGCTACAATAGAAGGAGCTCTGTACAGGGGACCCAGATTCTTCTGGAAAATTGGAGGGGGGACTGGATGAACTTTAAACCCCCTATGGTCCTGACTTTCTGAATATATTAATTCTGCTTAATAATACCAATGATAACCAAGCACTAGTCTATCTGTACAAAAATGGATAAGATAGAGCACCTGTTCCTAAGCAATTTATAATCCATTGGTAATAATATGAACATCAATACTAGCACCCGTAACAGCAAATGAGATGTGTCCACAGCCAACTACAAGAGGAGATGGACTATTATAAAGGCCGTCTGGAAGATAGAAACGAAGTACTGGGGACCACAGAGGAGGGTCCACAGGTGGAGGGATCTAAGAGAAGTTCACTAACAAAGTTAATTTTGCTCTGGGTCCTGAAAGATCAACACAGTATCATTTGGCAGAGAACAGAAGGAAAAGCACTTCCATGCTGAGGGCACAGCCTGGGCAAAGGCATGGAGGGGTGACCGTGCATGGCCTAGTCCAGGAGAGTGGGCCGCCCACAGGGACACTGGGAGGGGCGAGGGGAGACACTGCTCCACCCAGAAATTCTCTACTACCACCTGACCCTCCTCACTGGAAGGAAGAAAGTGAATTGTGTGGGGAGCCAGGAAGTGACAAATTAAACCCTATTCAGGGAACACATTAAAGGCAGTGGCATTTAGTGTGTGCACTGAGGAGATGCCTTTACATAATTCTTTATCTCAAGAGAAAAAACGGGGTGGAGGGGGGCAGAGAAATTCTTTGCTAGCCCAGCCCAGCCCAGTCCTCTCTAGGGGCATATTCATTCATTTGTGGGCTTGTCAGGGTGACATTGTGTCTGCCCTCCTGAAAGCCATACATCTTACTTTCAAACCCTCCTATTGCCTTGGACCCCCTGCAGACCCCAGTGTTCCCGGGCTGACCTTCTGGCAGGGGGCTCACTCCCCTCTGAGGCTGGTGGAAGGGAGATGGCGCCTCCTGTGCTCAGGCCCCCTTGTCGCCGGCTTTCCACAAGAGTCCTTTCTTCCCCAGGAAGGATTAGTGCTTTTCTTAAATTTGACTCTCAAGTCCTGAAAAGCCTGTGTACTTCCATGAGCCCTTTATTTCAGTTTTTATACATCTTCCTCCATATGCAAGATCTCTGGACTCTCCCAGAGTGGGAAGGAGACTTAAAATAAGTCTTAAAGCCACTTGCAAAAATGTCTGCTCACAGGTTGTCTTCGTTAGCCCAGGGATGGCATTTCTGGGATTTCGTTCCTGTATGGATCATGACAATCACACAGACACTGCAGAGACAGGGGCCAGGCAGACAGGTCTGAGTGATGCCCCTGTTTCATGGCTTCTGAGCTGGTTAAACAGAGTCAATCAGTCTCCCTCTCTGAGCTTTTATCTGCAAAACGGGGAAAATGACCTTTCTTAGCATTGCAGTGAGTAAATGATGAGTAAGTGAAAGGTGCCCTGTGCCATGCTTAATAAATAGCTGCTAAGATGGCTAGGATTTCATTTGACACATGATGCTAAATGCTTCTGTGGTATTTTACTGTGCAAGCCAAGGTATTTGGGGCAAAAATAATGGACTCCTTATGTCAAGCTATCTAGCTTCTTCCCTCCCTCTGGGTGGCACACTGCTTCTGGTCTTTCCTCTGTCATCCTTATACCATGTAAAGGCTGACATTCCCCCACCATCAGCCTCACGTGTGGGTGGAAACGCATCAGCCCACATTTGGCACAGTTGAGAAGAGCCCATTTTGTCTGACGTTCCCCGGGACGGCCCCCACAGTGTCTGAACTTTTCCCCATTAGTCACTGCTTTGGCTTTAAGAGTGGAAGACCCCTGTTAAACTGAAATACGTTATCTGGGAAACACATTAAGCCATTAACATCTGGACACAAATTAGTTTATCAGACGGGCTGGACTGCAGAATTTAGGAGTGAGAAGGAACTTTACAGATATCAGTTTATGGGTGAGGGAAAGGAGGTCCGTGGATGAGCAGGTCTTTGGGATGTCAGGCCTCAAACCCTGCTTTCTGGCCTGAATCTCCCCTCTCTTCATTCAGGAGATAATTATCATGTGCCTCCCGTAGCTGAGCAAGTGCTGAAAATTCAGAGAAGCAGAGGAGCAGAGAAGACAGACATGGGAATGAGCGAGTGCTGGGCGACGTGGGACAGACCTCTCGGATGCTGGGGATGGAAAGGTCTGGAACGGAGGACACTGTCAGCAAAGGGCAGATCCAGCCTTTAGGGGGTCACCACCACCAGGGGTTGCACAACACTAGGACCTAGGACTCTCCCTGTGGCTACTGTGAGAGTACAACAGAGGTCACGCTCATGAAGCCGGGCTAAGCTGGGGGTGGGGAGTGTCACTGCCTGCAAGTGTCAGGCTGAATTGTCAGGCCTAGAGGATGGGTCCGGAGGCCATGAGCTGAAAAAGAGGCCAACAGCTGGAAGGAGCCAGACCACACTTCAGGGCAGACCTTCATAAGCATTGTTTCCACCAGCCTTGTCCCATGTGGTCAACACAGGCTGATCTCTTTCCCTTCATTCACATCAAAGGCCTTGGTGGAAGATTACAGAACTGGGAGGAAGGAGAAGAAAGAGAGGGAGGCAGCGTGGTGAATGAGAAATTGTTCTCCAAGGTGTAGGAGGTTTTAAGGAGCCACTTCTTCCTCTGAAAATCTGCACGGTCCTGACACCTGCCTGGGTAAACTCACGCCATTACCTCTTGGGGCCGCCCGTTGCATCAGTGGATCGCTGGTGACGTCAGTCTCCTTTTCCATACACCTCCCCTCCCTCAGCTCCTCATTCTCTGTCCCCTGCATCACTCCAACAGCCTCTCAACTGGTCTCCCTCCCTCCAGCCTCCACCTTTTCAAAGCTGTCCTCTTGCTATTACTACAGAGGTCCACCTAAAATGGAAACTCAGTCAAATCGCTCCCCTGGTTTATAAGAATGAAGGGTAGAATCTCCTTTGCAGGGACCTAGCCCGCCCTAGCCTAGCAAATCACCCATTTCCTGCCACTTGATCTCCATATTCAGACCACACAAAACCGGCTCTGCTTTTTCCCATCTCCACGCCCTTGCACGTGCTAGCCCACCTTCCTGGGATGCGTTCCTCCTCTTGTCCAACCTGCCTTTATCCTGCCTGATGCAGGTCAGTGTCTCGGTGACGCTCTTCCAGGCTTCCCAGTCTTGTTCACAGCTTTTTTCTTTATGGGCCAGCTGTACATGGTACAGCCCTCTTTTGTAGCACCTGTCACCTTACCTTGCAGCTGTTGTCCATCTTCTACTAGACTGTGTGTACATGGTAGGGGCACCCGTCAGAGAGGGACTCCTCTCTGATTCTCAGTACCGAGCGCAGAGCCGGGTAAATGCCCCATGGTAGATGCTCAAGGAGTGTTTGCTAAATGAGCTGGCACACCTGCGGTCTGAAGGCTGTGAGGTTTGAAAGGCAAGGCCACAGGCGTTATTCCCTCCCTAGCTTTCCCGCACCCCCATTCCTCCTTGCACCATGAGTGGTGTTTTCCATCTTGGACCGGGAAACATTTTGATTGGGAACTAATATCTCCTTCTGTGACTTCCTGGAGATGTGTAGTTTTTAACGTTTTGAGTCTCCTAGAGAATGTGATAAACCAATAGCTGCTTCCCCGGAAAATGTACAAATACCCAGTCTCACAGCATTGTCACAGGACCAGAAGGTTTCTGGACTCCACATGCTCCCCCAGCTCCAAGGACCCCAACTTAAAACAGCTGCAATAGAGAGCTTGTGTTTTGTTCTCCTGGCCAATAAGATTTTGTCAGTTTTATTTAAAAAAAAAAAAAGTGATTTTAGAATCTGTTTTGCAAACACATAAGATAATTTAATATGGAATATGCTTTTTCAAATGACATATGCTGTTCCCTTTCCATGTTCCGCTAGGATGTTCCCCTTCCCTTGAGGCGGCAAATATCAGTGCCTGGGTTTCATTTTCCAGAAATACGTTGTGGAGGTGGACATAAAAGGGTCTCTCGCAGTCGCTCAGTCTAGGTCAGGGCCCCAGGCAGGATGTGCGGCCTGGGTCTGGCTCAGTCCTCGATGCAGAGGAAGCTGCGTGAACTCCAAGTAGGACATTGTCAACAGGCTTTCATTCTTTCATCTGGGAAATATTTTCTGAGCTCCCACTATGCACTACACACTGTTCCAGGCACTCGGGGACACCGTGGGGGAACAACAGACAAAGTCCCTGCTTTTGTGGAGTTTATAGCCTAATGGGATGAGGCAGAAAATAAACAAGAATACAAGTTAGCTAAGTTCACACAGTGAGCAGAACAAGGAAGGAATGGGATAGAAGAGTGTGGGAAGAAGGTCACTACATTAAAAGCCAAAAGTCCTTCCGAGGAGGTCACATTAAAATGAGACCATGGGCAGGTCTAGGGGGAGCAGTGATCCAGGGAGAGGGACTGTCAGGTGCAACGGTCCTGAGGTGGGAAAGATTTTGATGTGCTTGAGCATAATAAGAAAGAAGCCAGTGTGCTGGAGCACAGTAGACACGGGGGAGGGTGAGAGATGAAGTTTTAGGCCAGGGAAAAGTGTTGGGATTTTTCAACTATGAAGGGAAACCAAATCCTGAAAGGTTTAGGTAGGGCAACATTTTGATCTAATTGGCATGTTTTAAAGATTATTTTTAAAAAATTAGGACTAATTTTATCACCTCTCCTCATTTTCAACAGTTTTGACTACTGAAATGAATGTGTAATAAGGCAATTCCGTGAGTTGTCATCATAGCTCTCTGTCAGCAGTGGGGAGACAGGGTTTCCCTCCCAAGATGTCACTGCAACCCACATCAGATACAGCCCCGAGGTCTGGGTGGTCAGTACCATCTTGCCTTGGGGAGCTGAAGGAATCCTGAGCCTTTACAGGATACTGAACGTCCCCTGGAGGGTCACTGCCAGATTAGGGGATGCTGCACCCAGGCCAAAGGTTGGGAAGGAAGGTGAGGAGCTGCCCAGCCCCCCAGACTCTCAGAGGAAAGCACAGGGTGAAGGGGGCAGGCCGCTAGAAAGAGCCTGTGACAGGTGGGGGAGGCAGAAGAGGAAACAAAGGCCACACACCCTCTTCCCCTGTCGGCCTCCCCTGTCGTCACCTGCCCCTTCCTCCTCTCTTGAGGGCCACGGATGTCCTTTCTGTGGCAGCAGCCAGGTGTGTTTGAAAACACTCGAGTCCTGTGCTTCACGTAGCAGGAAATAAAGGTTGCTGGGGGAGCGGCGTGTGGGCTGGGGCAGGGTGAGGGTGTGTGGGGCGTGGAGGTGGAGGCGACGGTGCATCCATCCCACAGTCACAATTCCAGCTGCTCCGGGGGGCGGCGGGCCGGCGTGGCTACTGCCAGACAACTTGGGTGAGTTCGTGCAAAAAGAAAATGCAGACGGAGCTGAGCACGCGTGGGGAGAGGCGCGGGCTGTGTCTGGGCTAAGGACCCGCGAGGCCCCGGGGAGCCACAGACTGCGCTCCCGCAGCCCCCCATCACACCCCTCCATCTGTGCCTAAGGCTGCCCCGCCTACCCGCGCCCTCCCCGAAAGAGTTAAGTACCTCCTCCTTCCAGCCAGCTCTGCCCCTCCCCCCCGGCCCCCCGGGGCGAACCGGCCCATTGAAGCGCCGGGGGCCACGCGGGGCGGCCCGCGGGCCGGCGAGGGGCGGGGAGCGCGCCGCCCCGACCCCCCTCCGCCGCGGCCCCAGCGGCCTCCGCGCTGCGAGGCGCGGGCGCTCGGACGCAGGGGAGTTGTTTGATTTGGCGGAGGCGGGGAGGCCGGCGGGGAGCGAGCGAGCCAGGCGCGAGAGCCGGCTCCTGTCGGGTCCGCGCGCAGCGGCCCGGGGCGGGGGCGGGCGCCCGGGATGCCCGGAGGGGCCGGGCCACAGGACGACTCGGGACGGGACGGCCGGACCTGGCGGGCGCGCGGGCAGGTGCTTCGGCCCCCTCCCGTTCTTTCTCCTTTTCCTCTCCCCCTTCCCTCCTCGCCCTGAAGTAAGATGAGCGTGATGCTGTGGCGCTGGGAACAGAATAACACCACCATGAAGCTGGTAAGGGGCACTGCGGACCTCACTCCCCCGGCGCCGCTCTACTTTTTATCCCCACCCCACCCCCATCCTCATCAGCAGTTGCCTCCCGTGATGGAAAGCCCCTGAAATGCATTCCGTACTTGGTATTTCCCTTATTGCTGTGAAGACAGATTTCAGGGTATTTTTTTAAACCAGGAAAGTCGATGTGTGTATGTGTGTGTGAGCGATTGAAGGGGGGTGGGAATGGGCTTGATTATCTCCCGGTCCCTGGTCCCTTCCACCTGCGAATTCCTGGGGCTGCCCTGGGTCGCACCCGCTGGGGATTGTCTCAGCGAGTCGGTCTGCGCTCTCCCGGCCCGTCCGGCTCCGCGTGGTCTCCCGCCCCCGCCCCCACTGTTTTGATAGTTTGGGACGAACGCGAGTGTTAATCTCTTTTGCGGTTTAGCTTGTTTGGGGGGAAACACGTGAGCCCAGCTTGCGTACGCACCGAGTCCGGTTCTCCCGCCTCTCGCAGTGGCTTGGTTTTCTTTCAAGCTTGCGAGAACCAGCTAGGCTGCAGGTACTTTTTCCCTCCTCCGTTTTCAAAAATAACCGCCCATCGCTCCTGGGAGGGCTGCGGAGAGCAGCGTGTTCCTCTGCCGCAGGAAGCCTGAGTTGTTGCCACATCCCAAGAAAATGTGATCGGAAGGCTACTCCCTGGGTTTTGCTCTTGTGATTTGTTTTTTATCTGATGGTTTCAGCTGGCGGGGACCCTAATTCCTCGTCGAAGTCAGCCAGCTGTGGCCAGGTCACTTACCCCCTTGGGTGTCAGTTTTCTCCTCGGTAGAATGGGGAAGTTCTCACTTTGTAGCGCTGGTGCGAGGAGCAGAAATCATATTTGTCGATTTCTTGGCGCATAATAAGGACTCAATAAAGAATAGGTATTATTAATAAACTGGAATTCATACTTACTGGGGTGAGCTCTTTAAAGATGCTACCAAAAAAAAAAAAAAATCACAGCAGCTGCATTGGATACGAAGATGCTAAATCAACCTAAGCTGGTACTTTATAGAGTGAACTTATTTGTTGGAAAAATGGCACCTTGCTTTTCATACTTGTGTTATGTTTGGCCTGTCTGACTTTAAGCTACTATTTTACAACTCGGTTTAATGTGCTGTAACATTAGCAGACATTATATGCACCTTTGCTGCACTGTGTCAGGACTCCAGTTCCCTAATCCTTTCCTGGAATCTTTCTCCAACCAAACTTGTGGGAAAGCCCGGAGTTTCGCGCATTTTCTCTCCAAGCTACACCTGAGATGCCACTCCAAGATGCAGCAGAGGAAAGCTGGGTCCTGGATTGGACTGGATAGCATCAGGCTGCCAGACCTAAATGCTTTTAATAGAAAAAGAAGAAAAAGAGTTATTTGCCAGGCAGGGAAAATGTGGAGCATCCCAGGGGACGGTTTCTAAAGCTTGGTGGCAGGTGGCCGTGGTAAGAGCTGGGATGGCCTCGCTGCTCCAATATACTGCCCTTTTGGCTTATGGAGGGAGCTTTCCCCCATGTGGGTCAAAGGTCAGCCTTTATTGGGTCTGTCTGGATCTTTAGACCCAGTCTCACTTTTCACATTAACTGTGAGGACCACCCAAGGTAGTTGTGGTCCACGGGAGGATCCCCTACCAGGTGGGGGAGGGGCTGGAGGTGCTCAGACAACCTGGAAGGATGGGGAGAGGCAGCAGTTTCTGTCGTGCACCCCCTGCTCCCGGACCCCCAGCGGGAGAAGGCAGTGACTGTCTTGACGTTCAGAGAGCCTCTGCTACCCTCAGGGATGGGCCTCAGCTTTTCTGCTGAACCTGGAAGCCACCGAGACATCATTAGTTGACAAATCATTCGCTTGCTTTTTTTTTCATCTTTAGCTGATTCATTGACCAGTTATTTGTTGTGCACTTTCTCTGTGCAGAGCCCAGTTGTGGTGGGAGGCTGCGCTAGTTGTGAAAGGCTTTGCTCTCAGGTGCTCCTTGGTTTGAAGTCCAGCCTTGCCACTTACTAATCTCCAAATCAATTTTCTCTTTCCCTAGGTTGTGAAAGAATGAAATGAGAATATAGGAACAGGATCCAGCCCAGAGTCTGAAACATGGGTGTCTATTAAATGGGAACAACTGTCATTATTTTCTTTTAAAGGTAGATGTGACACAATCCTTGTCCCCGCTCTCCATTGTGCTCTTGGATGAATGGTTTGTTCTCCTAATGAGCTTGGGGAAAACAAACCTTTCTTACCTTTGAATCATTAGTGGCCCTCAGTAGGAAGGAGCTCTCTGGGAACATCTTGGAGATCAATTGTGTGTGAATATCCCTCCCAGAATAGGCCTGGGGCCAGAGGTGGGCGCCTGAACTTTTATCACTGATGCAGTTCAATAAACATGAAGTCAGTTAACCCACAGCTGGAAAATTCACTGTTCTGACTGAGTAGTGGAACCAAAGGTTTTGCTTTGTGTTGTATTTTAAGGCTAATTGGATCAAAATAAGACCAAGAGTAATTAGAGGCAAAACTTGCATCTTGATGTGTTATCTCTGTAGGGGAATGTCAGAAATGCACCTGCCCACCTAGGGTAGAAGGCAGGATTCTGTCCGAATCCCATCCAGCAGGGCCATGGCGCTTTTGATGAAAGTGAGAGGAGGCGACTGCTCAGGCCTAAGTGTCCTCTGGGGGGGGTGAGCTTGGGGCACAGACCCAGAACATGATGTGGGTGGTTCTTACATCCTTATCACCCCCTGGTTCCCTTCTTTTAGGTTCTTTCAGCTTGGGCAGGGCAAGGAGAGGCAGTGAGGCCACTTCTGGAGCAGGTTGTGACCTCTGAAAAGTGGCAGAGCTGAAGAAGAGGGAGAAAAAAGGCATGGAGAGAGGCCGCCCTTGCAGCCCATCCTTGGACACAGACCTAGGCGTTCGAGTCCTAGAGACCTGCGGTCACAGCTCGGTTCAGGAACTCCTAGCCCTGTGACCTGGGGCCAGGTGCACAGCCTCTTCCAGCCTTGGTTTCCTCATCTGTAAATGGGTATCACAGCGCCTCACAGAGTTGCTGTGAGAATTAGAAGAAGTGTGCATCAAGCTTTGAGCTCAGGGTCCAGCAAGTAGTTGACAGACATCAAATGGTTGCTCTGTGATTACAAGATGGTCCAGTAGTGTGTACATGTCTCTGCTTGGAGAAAAGACTCAACAGAAATACTCCCAATGTTAAGTGCTGAGCTCTGGGAGGAGATTACCAAGGATTTTTTCTTTTGGTCTATACTTTTCCTTATATTTCAAATTTTGTCAGTGATCATATATTAAATTTATCATCGAGAAAAGATAAAAAATATTACTGCTAAGATAATCATATCAATAGCTAACATGCATTGGGCCTTTACTTTGAGCTTTATTCCATTTCATCCTTGCTATAACCCTATGAAGTAGAAACTTATTATCCCCATTATTCAGATGAGGAAATTAGGACTCAGAGAGGTAAGTGACTTGCTTAAGATTCCAGGGTTAGTAACTTGTAAAACCTCCGCTTTGTCTGATGGCAAAGGTGTGCTCTGAACCACTCTATTATAAAAGCCTGGTGCCTCCTGGAGCAGCAGGTCTTCTGCTGAGCTGTGAGTGTGCAACATACAGACTGTGCTCACCGCCGTGTTTCTCTCTGTGAGTTGCTACCCCTTCTTGTCCCCTTTGATCAGAGAGATGCTGTGAGTGAGGTGGAGAGGAAAAGAAACACAGTGACTGGGGCTGCCTTGGGTCATCGCCCTTCAGGATCCTGGAAAACACTTATAGGGGGGCTCTTCCTCAGAGTGAAGGAGAAAGTGGCTCTGAATGAAGAATAATTGAGAATAATGATGTTGAGGGAATGGGCCTCTGACCTTTGAACTTTCCCCAGAGAGGCATTGGTCAAAGACCCCCTGGGCCTGTCCACAGCCAAGCTAACAAGCAGATTAAAAGAGGTCAGTGGTTAAAGGGCCCTGTCTGCCTTTCTGTAGTTAGATTGCTCCCTCCCAAAGGCAAGGATGCTGTGGATGCTGCAGAACTTCTGAGCTCCCAGGTTCTCTGTTTAGAATACCTTAGTTCTTCAGGGCCAGCCCTGGTGGCCTAGTGGTTGAGTTCAGTGTGCTCTGCTTTGGTGGCCTGGGTTTGGTTCCTGGGCGCAGATCTACACCACTCATCTGTTAGTGGCCATGCTGTGGTGGCAGCTCACATGCAAAAAGAGGAAGATTGGCAGCAGATGTTAGCTCAGGGTGTATCTTCCTCAGCAAAAAAAAAAAAAAAAGTGAAAAAATACCTCGGTTCTTTAGCTCTCAATTGCCTTTCTGTGCATAGACTAATTCTCTTCTTAACAATTTCTGCTGTTTTTCAGAATAAAGCTTGTTGACCACTCACCTGAAGGTACACCCCTCTTATGCTGGAAAATATCAGTAATTTCCACTCTCAGGGATTTCTAAGACTTTCTCCTGCTTTCCATTAAATTGTAACCGGCATAGATTTTACTATCTCCAAGAATCTCCATGATTGATTTACACTTCCATTTTTTGTTAATTCCAAAAAATCTCAAGGGCAAGAAATTCCACCCTGTCCTGGAGAAACCAGGTTGAAATACACAGGAATGTTTCCACATGTATTTGTGCCGTGGGCAATGATCCCTCATAACCTTGATATACTTTTCAGAATTGAAACCAAAGCATGTAAGGAAGGTTTTGACTAGTTAATTACTGGGAAAATCAAGACTAGAATATAGGCAGAGGAGGCAAGAAAAACTCTGAAATTAGTGACTTCCTTTGGATGACATTTTGAGGTGACACATTTTCCTTCATTTTTGTGTTAATACGTATAGAGATTTATAACTGGTCCCTGTGGTGACCCAGCAGTGCTCACATTACTTAGGCAATTGTTTTTGTGTGGAGCTAGAAAAAAAAAAAATTTTTTTTTTGGTGTTGTTTCTGGCTTCTGTCGTATAATGCCAACCACCCAGAAGGCATGTGGCTAAGCTTTTCTTCAGGGTCTCTAGGCCCTCCAGGATGTGTGGACCAGACTGCCATCATCCATCCAGCTCTGAACGTAAGGCTCCTGCCAAGGTGACACAGGGGATCTTCCCCAGTTGTTCTTTTTGACTCAGATGTTGCAGATGTGCTCGCTCTGATGTTACAGGAGTAGCAGTCAGGGAGGCAGAGGCCGGGAAAGAGCCTGGCCTGACCTACCGCTGAGAATGGGTAATAGGGTGAGGGTTTGGAATGAGTTGAAAGATATTGTTTAAACAAGAATATGTGATAGAGTTATTTGGGAGGGCTGGGAGGTAGGAAGGGCTTGTCCTTGCCACCAAAGGTGCTGACTATCAGGTCATAACACTGTGGTATGGGAGAAGGGTGAGCACCTGTATTATATGTTGTCTTTGTCAGAGTGAGAGAAGGGCTGTGTGCTCACAGGGAACATGATAGGACCTGAAGCACAAACAAATCTATGGGAAGGGAGGTGCTTTAAACAGGGATTTCCCAGCTCAAGTACGTGCCCTGGGCTTAAGAGGACCAGGTGAGCCTTGGTCCACAGTTGTAGCTCCTGCCGACTTCTCTGGCACTGTTACTATGTGAAATTTCGGGAATCAAGACTGTAGACTGTCATATCCGGTCAGAAATCTTTTGTGGAATCCTGCTTACTAGGGGGTGAAGTCTGACTCTTCCACTGCATTCAAAGCCCTCCAGGTGACAGCAGTGTTTGAAGTCTTGCTCTGCAGAGCTTCCAGATAGAAGCTGTTCCTTCCAATCAGCATGGTCAGCCCTGTGATTTTCCGCTTTTGCTGTTCCCTAAATGCTTCTTCCTCCTGTCCATGTGCTATCCCGTCTTCCAAAGCTCAGATCAAGTCCCCTTTCTTCTAAGAAGTCCTGCCCAACCACACTATCTCCTGAGATCTCTGACAGGCAGTAGTGCTGGCCCGCCTTCCATCCCACACTGCCCTAAACCCCCAGCTGGTTGCCTCTGTGCTGTATCTCTGCTTCCGACTTAGAGTAGTGGTGAGAAGGAACGATGGTCAGCCTCCCTTCCCTCCCGGCGCTGCCACCAGCGGTCTGTGTGCCCTTAGGAGAGTGTGACTTCATCTCTCTGGGGCTCAGTTTCTTCATCTGTGAATGATGGTGACAGCTGTTCCACACTTGGGCTCGTTGGGTTGGTTTGATAAAATATGTGTCTTTGGAGCAGCACCCAGTGCGTAGTAAAAGCTCAATAAATGTTAGCTATTGTTATGATGATGATGATGCTTTCATTTACTCCACAAATCTTTATGAAGCATTTACTGCATACTAGGGGATACACTAGTAAGCAAAAAGACATTTTTGCCTGCATGGAGCTTATATGTTAGTGAAGGAAACAAATGATAAGCAAAATATATATTCCTTTTTTGTGGTGATGCATGCTATGGCGAAGAGTATAGCAGGGTAAGAAGGATAGGGAGCCTGGGAGACGTCACTCTTTAATGTGGGGTGGTTAAGGAGGACTTCACTGCAAATGTGACATGGTTGTACAATAATAATTATTATCATTATTGTCAGTCCTCAGGGAGGCGTTATAAGTAGGTGATTGTATAGTTTATTATCCAAACCAGGACACTCCTGAGAGTGAAAAGGCGTGCTTTTAATAATTGCACTGGGATATGGGTGTAAACCAGTCCTGTCCTTGGCGAAGTGAGATGCTTTCATACTTATACTTGGTTATTCCAAGTATGGAGATTGGCGAAAACATAGTATGGTGTCAGACAGACGTGGATTCAAGTCCTGGGTTCTGCCACCTTCTAGCTGTGAGATCTTGGGCGAATCATTTAATTTCTTTGCAGCTCAGTTCCCATATCTGTTATGCGTACCTAGTAGGGATTTTGTGAGAATTAAGTGAGATGATGCAAGTAAAGCATTCAGTGCAGGACTTGACACCTCATAAGTCGTCAATAAAAATTCATTACCATTGTCATCATCAGATCAAGGTTAGATATTATTCCTTTTCTTATCTCTCACTGTGCCTGGATATACAGGTGGATCAGTTAATGTTACCCTAGGAAATTTAGCTGAGCAGTGGACTTGGGAGATGACCTAGCTTGATCTGCCAAGTAGTTGCTTCTGTCTATACTCACAGAATGTAAGAATCACACAGTGTTTGAATGCTGGACCTAAAGGTCAGATGGGGGCTTCATGCCCGGGCAGCCGCAGGAAGAGTTGGACGGTAGGGTCCAGGACTAACAATCTTGGAATGTTAGTTCAGGAATGGTCCCCATGACTAGTGGCCCCCAACAATCCATTTCACAATGGAGGAAGCGGGGACCCAGAGAGATGAAATGACCTGCCCAAGGCCTCATGGCCTGTAATCAGTTTTAATGCATCTGCCATTACCCATCCTGCAAACTGGCGGAACAAAGATTACAAAGCGGAGAGCACTTAGAATTCCACCTGGAAAAGCCATGTTTCTTTGGAAATGGACCGCAGATGACGTAACCCTGCCATATCCCATTACCCGGTACTTGGCTAATCTTTGTACAAAACTTGTTTTGGTGAAACTTGACCCTGGAGAAGCCAACTAAAGTATATTACTTTCTCACTGTTGAATGCCTCCTAGACTTGGGCTAACATTTAATCTAAAGAGTAAAGTGATATTTCCTGAGATAGCAATGAGTTCATGTTTTGAAATTAAATGAACTGAGTTTATTGTGTCGGTTGGCTTTTTTTTAAAGTGCTAACTGCAGTAGTGAATGTTTTCTCCGCAGAGTGATGTCTGGCTGCTGTATGGGGAGGAGTGGGGAGCCATAGACACCGTAGTTTTCAATCCTTGGAAGTTGTCTCACTGCCTCTCTTGTCAAGTCCTATTCCAGATGGAGCTATATTTTGGTTTAATGGGGCCCCTATTTGAATAAATAGATTTCTGACCCAGAACAGTTTGGGGACAACTAGGTTTGTATATTTCCTGAATACATGCAACACGTTCTCTGCCCTCTCTCCTTCCCAAGATGCTTATCACTCAGTAAAAGATGGCTGCACACCTACCTCACACCAGGTAAGGAGGAGAAAAGTTCTATTCGTGGACCTTCTTGGATAGCAAGTTGGTCAAAAAGAAAAAGAGGATGTATATAATCAGATAATGCTAGGAATTTGGAGTTTGGCGCCTTATCCTTTTCCCTTAACTCCTGGAAGTGTTCTGTATTATAAGAACCCACATTCTTATTGATGTACGACTGAAGTAGACTCCTTCAAGGAGTCAACTGGAGTTTCAAGGCCATAGATGGTGCAGTTCTAAGGTGTTTCAGCTGCTAAGCCCCATCGATTATGTCTCCACAGTAGCCATGTAGATAAGGAATCCCCTTTCCCAAGTCACCTCTTGCTTTCGGCTTACCTTTCCTCTCTGCAGACACCTGCTGCAGCGTAAGCCCTGGGAGGGCAGCCATTGAGTCTCCATCATGTTCCCCAGGCCCAACACAGCACCTGGCACACACCACGTGTTCAATTAATGGGGCCACTAGAAAGTCACCGTTCTGATTTTTCAGCATAATGCAAAGTGGAATCACACAAAATGTAGGGTTGTTTATGGTGAGGTTGATGAAATTACTGGAGTGAATCCAAACAGCAGCTGGCAGGGGTTGCTGGGTTCTCTCTGTGGGTTCAAATCAGTCCTCGTCCAGGCTGCAGTTCAGTTCTCGCCCAGTAGAGGTCCACTCGGGTTCTGTAGCTGCTTGGGATGTCCAAGACAGTGGTAGTTATTCCAGGAGTTTTCCAGTGTGGTGGCTTCTGGGTGGCTCCCCAGGCAGACTGGGCTGGGGGGATACGAGGGATGTTGAGATCCACCTTGTACCTCCTGAGGCGGTGGTCATTTCCCCATCTCCCCTTCCATCCCCTCTACCCTCCTCCACACACACACACACACACACACACACACACACACACACACACACACACACACACACACACACACGTGCACGCAAGATAAGCCCTTTACCTACCCTCACTGGAGAATGGGGCTCTGGACTGAGGTTGAGAGCAAATCACCAGGCCCTTTATATTGGAATTCAAGTTATCATGAGGCCCAGTTCTCTCAGGGTTTTACTTTGTGTCCCAGGCTGGGAGTTGATGGGTTCTGGGGTCAGCTTGTTGAGGCGGAGTTCGTTTACCTGTACTCTCTGTGAGGCGTAGCTGTGCTTTGAGAGCAGAGGGGTGTGGAGGTCTGATGAAGACCTTTTGATTCTGATATTTAGTGTCACATTTGGAAGAAGTGAAGCTGCAGCCCATGTTGGCTGTCCCTCTGAATTTCCGTGGCCTCAGACGGTCAGTTCAGTGGAGGTTTTACAGTTGCTGCAGATTGTGAGCGTTTTGTGTGTCCCAGGGGCTGTGTTTGGTTCTGGAGAATGCAAAGATGATGGAGATGTCATAGCTTTCCTCCCAGGGTTTGTGCTCTGGCGGGCCTCTGTAGATAGCGTAAGTGAAGGCTAAGGGGGTGGCATGGGAAAGGCATTCTTTGGGTAGGAGTGCTGTTGTGGAGGTAAATTGACAGGGCTGGCCAGCTGACTGTAAGTGGCCAGCAAAGAAGAGAAGTTTAAAGATTCCTGAGGCTTTTGGCCTGGGACGCCTGGACTACAGCACTGTCACTGAGAGAAATCAGAGTCAGGAGGAGGAGCAGGGTGGAGAGAGAGGGGAATGAGACATGGTGGATTGGTTTGGTAGTGCCATGTTGAAGGTTACCGATATCATTTTTTAAGTTTTATTGAATATGTATCTAAACTGTGGCCCAAACTACGCAAGAGGATGTTAATACAACGTAAGTCAAGACTGTCCCCTCATCCCTCCTTCCTTCCTAGGGACAAGGACAAGTGGCCTTTATCAGCCTGGTAAGCACCTTTTAACTCCCCAAATCCAGGACTTCTGATAAATTGTGAAGAACATGACTTAGGCCTGAGTCCAAAGAAAGGCTTCCTGCCTTCTCTCCCATGAATTGGCCACAGGGTCGACCTAACGTAACTGACCACCTGGACTCCAAGGTGGACGCAGAGAGAAAGAGGCCCAGAGGTGCCCGCACCCCAGAAGTGAAGGAACCTGCGTGGAGCCTGATTCCTGCCTTTGAACACAGTCAGCCCACCCGCCAGTAAACTGCGGCCCCGGAAGAGTGCTGATCTCTGCCAGGTCGGGTTAGACACAGCGTCTCCTGTGGGTGGAGAAGGGAGGCCAGCAATGCTAATGGCGCTTCTTCTGGGAATCCAAGTGGGATCTTGGAAAGAGAGAAAAGGGGAGAATTTCTCTTCCTTCCCAGCATGCTTCCCTGCCATCAGGCTCTTAACAGACCACCTGGGGAGGCCAGACTAACACGGGAGAAGATGCTTCTACAGATTATCAAGCAAGAACTATGTGCCAGCCACTCACATGCATGGGAAAACAGTGTGCTGGAGAGCTGCGGTCTAAAGTGGGACCTAGTAATCATCCAAAGGCCGTAGTATAAGTGCTCTGGAGATCAGAGGGAGGCAGCCTGTATAGTGCATTGATTTTGGAAACAAAAAGAACTTGGTCCAAATCATTGTGGCTTTGGTCTAAGCTTTGGTTTCTTTTTTTTTTTAATTTTATTGAGGTCACATTGGTTTATAATGTTATATAAATTTCAAGTGTACATCACTGTATTTTGACTTCCATATAGACTGCATTGTGTTCACCACCAAAAGTCTAGTTTCCATCTGTCACCATACATATGTTGAGCTTTGGTTTCTATATCTGGAAGATTGGTGGAATCTTTTCCTTCCAGGAATGTCAGAAGTCTTAAAGAGATACGTATGTGACAGCGTGATGGCATACCTAGAGAGGTGCCAGCACACAGCAGGTGCTGGGAAAGTCGGACTCCTCTGAATTCAGCAAGGCTGGGTGTCCTTAGGGAAGCCTTGACATTCTAGGACTTGGAGCTAGCCTTGAAGAATAGGCAGCATTTGGGGTGAGAGAAAGGAAAGGATGTGAAAAGGGAGAATGCCAAGTGTAAACACTCCCATTCTCTTGGTTATAGAAATTTCTTTCATAATTTAGCTAGCAGGAGAGAGGATCATGAGTAGGACCACTGGCTTCTCCCAGCCCAGAGAGAGGACTTACTCTCTGCTCCTCGAAAGAGGCTGCATGCCAGTCCCACTTTCTACTTTCTCCATTCTGAGCAGTGTGGTTCCAAGGACAATTTCACATGAGTATTTCAAATTTAATATGTCCCAGATGTGGTGCTAAGTAACCCCTCAAACTGTCTCCCCTCCTCACTCTTCCCACATCTGTGAGTCAGGCTTCTTAACCTTGGCACTATTGATGTTTGAGGCAAGGTAATTATGTGTTGTTGGGGCTGTCCTGTGCATTGCAGGATGTTTAGCAGCATCCCTGGCTTCTACCATTGCAGAATGTTTAGTAGCAACCTCCAAGTTGTGACAATCAAAAATGTTGCTGTAAATTTCCAGATGTCCCCTAGGGGGCAGAGTCACTGCTGACTGAGAACCACTGCAGCAAAGGGTTCTGCAATTTACCACCTGCTCACACTGGAGCTTGAGGTGTCATCCTGGGTTCCCTCTCTTTCTACACTCCTTCATGCCAGTGGGAAGTACTTCGGTTTGAACCTCCCCAGTAGATCTAAAATCCGACCACTTCTCATTTTCCCATAGACAGGACACCATCATCTTGTACTCGGTGAACTATGGTAGTCTCCTAACTAGTCTCCATAGTTTCACTACTGTCTGCTTCCTGCCCGTTCTCCATATAGCACCGAGTGGTGTCGAGATAGAAATGGCACCACTTCACTCTCCTGCTTCAAGTACAATGCAGTGGCTTCCCTTGCGCAAAGAATAAAATCCAAGCTCCTCATCATGGCTTAAAGACCCTGCACCATCTGCTCTGCCTACTCCCCTGTCTCATCCGTACCTCCTTTGGTTGCTTACCAGGCCCCAGCTGCACCATCCTGCCCTGACCTCACCAAGTCTTTCTCACCTGGGGGAGTTTGCATGTGGTAACCTCTTGACCTGATGCTCTTCTCCCCACTTTTTACATGACTAGCTCTTTCTCATCCTTTAAGACTCAACCAAATGGAGCTCCTTCATGGAAACCTTCCCTATCCCATCTATCTCATGTGAGTATCCCCTTCAAAATCTCCGTCCCTTGTCTTTTTCTTCATAACACCTATTGCAGTTAGTAACGGGCTGTCTCCATCAGATTGCTGGCCTCCGTGAAGGCAAGAATCATGCTTGACTGCTTTTAAACCTGTCTCCACTACCAGGCACAACATAGATGCTCAATAAATATGTGTTGACTAAAGAAGTGAATTAATCTTATCATCCTTCTTGAGGAAGAGACGTGCCATTACTCTAGTTTAAAATTGGTAACCGCAGACCTCTGGAATTAGACTCCAATAAAATAAATTTTTTTCTTTGAACCTCTCAGGACTATTAGCACACTGCCTAATAAAGTGTAGCTGCCCAAGAAAAGATTGTTGAATTCATGAATGGCTCATTCTTATGTAGTAAGAATTTATGTAATAAATATTATGAGTGCATAGTGATTAAAATAAACAGATTTTAAGCAAGTAGTTGAAATCCCAAGATCATTCTCTGACCTTCTCAAACCTTTATAGGGAAGGTTTGATCCTCCCCCCCCCTCCCGCCTGGCCCCACATCTAAGACATTGATGCTATTTTCAGCTATTATTGTTATGTAGTTTTTAGAAATAACTGGAATGTACAAATGGCATACTGCCTGGCCCATAGGAGATGTTGAATACATGTTTGTTGAATTGAATCAAGGCACTTAAGAAAAAGAGAAGAGAATTAGACAGGCTGCTGTATAGGGAAGTGTACTCAGGTCTCACCTTGGAAATGAATCAGTAAGTCAAGAGGTCTTGATTAGAGACAGACAAATTTCATATCCTCTGAGACTTCACTGTCCAACGGGAGAGATGAAGACTTTGGAGAACAGGATAGCATGTAATTATACTAAACAGCATGGTACCGTTTTGAATAGCTTCTGAGTTGCTTTGAATTAGCATTGGGGCTTTTTTCCGTCTTTCTGGAACAGACTCAGCTGTAAGAAGCATGGAGAAGTAATGAAGATTCCTTACATTCTCAGACTGCTTTCTGGGAATCCTGCAAAGTCCCAACTTCTTCTCTGATTACTCTTCTCATGGCTGAGTTCAAGAGCATTTTGCAAACCCGGACTTTGAATCTGGGAAAATGCTTTATGACCATTTTTATGACCTCAAAGCAACCCTCTAAGGCAAGTTATTTCCCTGTCTTTGCCAAAGGGGAAAAACCAAGGGCCTGGTAACTTGCCCAGGATCTCCCCGCCTCAGATGCTCACTCAGGGGTGGCTCTCATGCCCCCGGCCACATGCCGGCTCTCCTTCCGTTAGACGTGCTTTGGCTGCTCTGGGAAGGGCCTGCCAGCAGCCTCAGCCCACATTTCCATGGACTCCCTGGTCTTCCTCAGGAAGGAGGAAGGCCCGTTTCAGAGAACCTTATACTGTTAGAGCTGTAAGTTTTCAGTGCAAAGTTCTAGTCCAAACCAATCCTTTTTATACTTGGGCCAACTGAAATCCAGAGAGGAAAAGCGATTTGCTTAAGGGCACAGCCCAGGGGCTTCTGACTTCCAGCCCAGTGCATTTTTTTGTTCCAACACAGTTGTCTCTTATTAGAAAAGTGTCCTCAGCACCCATGGGGTTTCATTTCTTAGAGGCAGGATAGTGCAGAGGGCAGAGCAAGGGCTTTTTTTTTTTTTGAGAGGTAGTTAGGGCAGTGGTTACAAGGCCTCTGGAGCCAGCCTGCCTCGGTTTGCGTTCCAGGCCAGCTGTTCACTGTGTGGCCTTGCTTAACCTGTCTGGGCCTCAGTTATTCTCATCTGTGAAGTGGGGATAATCATAGTACCTCCCCATCTGGGCTGTGCTGAGGATAAATGCTTAATACATGTAAAGGTCTCAGAACCATACTTGGCACAGTGCCAGGACTGTGTAAATGTTGCTCTCATTGTTATTGTGTGAATCCCAGCTGCTGCTCACTGGCTGTGTAACCTTGGGCAAGTTATTTCACATCTCTGAGCCTCAGATTCCTCCTCTGTAGGAATAAATCTGGCCTAGCAGGCTTGTTGAATAGGCTGGAGATCCTGCGTAGGAGGCACCTGCCTGTAAGTAGGTGCTGGGTAAGGGGGCGGATCTTTTCCTGCCTCTGAAGGTGTGAGAATGTTGTTTGAGACTGTCAGCACAGCATCTGCCACCAAGTTGGTGCATAAGTTGTTTCTTTCTGTTGGCAAAGAGGGGGATTCTTAGGGCCGGATCTACTGCCAGCTTCAATGACATTCACTTAAAAAGAATATGACTTGTATTTTTTTATTAGTTACCACTTATTGAGTATCGACTGGGTGGCCAGCACTGTTCTCTGCCTTTACATGCATTATCTTGTGTAATCTGCACTGTAGCCCTGTGATGTAAGTGCTGTTATTATCCCCCTTGTATAGATAAGGAAACTAAGTCTCAGAAGATAATAACTTGCCCTGAGTCACATGGTTAGTGAGAGGGGGAGCCACACCATTGAACCCTGATCAATCTGGCTTGATAAATCTATACCCTTAACCACACACTGCTGGGAACTGTGCCGGGCCCTGGCTGCAGACGAGTCCTGCAGGGGTTGACATCACTCACCAGGGACACCAGAGGAGGATGGAGCACCCTCCCTGGTTAACCATTACCACTTCACCGGCTGCCTGATGACAAGAGGGCAAGCAAAGGAACTGTGTCCTGGAACTCCTCCCCTCGCCCTCCGACCCCGTCAGTGTGTACACCAATCTGCAGCAGCCTATGAGCGCACCCGCCAAGTTCCCTTCCCGGCCCAGGTGCGGAGCCCGTGGGGAGTAGACACTGGCATGGCCGGTCTCCAGGCCCAGCGCTGGGCAGGAAGAAGCTGGGCCTGAGGGCTATTCAAAGGAGCATCTTAATCTGTGAGGAGAGAGCCCCCGTCCCACTGCTGTAGCCCACGGTAGCAGAGTTGGGGTGCCGTAGAGTTCTTCCCTTAAAAAGAGTTACCAAGGGGGAAGCTCTTGACTGGTCACCTTTCTTAAGTGAGGTAAGAGCCTGGGACAAGCTGAGTGGTCCGGTTGGAGCCTCGAGCTGCGACCCTCCAGGAGCGGGCGCTCAGTCCCCCAGAGGACAGCCTGGTGGGGCTGAGGGCGGCGGCTGGTAGGTGTGGAAAGCACACGGGACTTGGGATGGACTCATTGGGATTTCAGCTGTGCTACATACCAGTTACATGGCTCTGGGCCCCATTTACTCCCGTCTAGTATGGAGGGGGCCGTTCCTTCCCACCTAAGAGGACTTCTAGCGGGATTACATAGTGGACAGTGTGAGCAGAGGTGCTAACGCGGTGCCGAGTGCCTAGGAGATGCCCTGCAAGTGTTCACGACCTTCTGCCTTCTCTGCTGGGCAGCCCTTCCCGCGGCAGGGGAAGGACGGTCTTGGGCATGGGGACAGGGGTGCCTTTCTTCAGGTGCGTGGCTAATTGATACACCGAAGTAGGAGTAGGAGGTGATTAAATTCAGACACTGAAGGGAGAACTGCCGTCTGCCTGTCTCCCTAACACATACATATTAGGTCCAGGTCACAGCTTTAGGAACTCCTGTGCCAGTGACATGCCTGCCTGGCATGGCTCCCTCAGCCTCTCCCCCATAAGTTCTTCTGGAAGTCAAAGCCCTCACCTCCAGGGGATTCGGTTCTAGGTGGTGGAGAGCGTGGTCCCCTCTTGGTGCCAAGCCCAAACCCGTGGTCCACTACAGGGGAGAGCACTCCTTGTCAACAAGAACCGTTTCCTGGGACCGCTGAAGACCCACGTTCTAAACGTCTGGCTTGCACATCAGGCTTCCAGAGGGATGGAGAAAGGCCCCTGCTCCTCCCCGCGCCGCCGCTCTGCTGCTCTCGGAGGAAGCTGGGAAGCAGAGGCCTTCTTGGTAAACTTGCCAGCAATTACGGAACTCAGCCTGTGCCGGGATGCGGGCTCTGGTTCATGTCTCCCTTTGGGACATCTCTTCTTTATTCGGGACTTCTGGCTTCATTAATCGGTACCCTTAATGCTCTTATCTCAGTGTGCCTTCTGGGTTTACTGAAGCATAATGCCAGAGTACATTCTTCCTTGGGAGTTACAGTTCGTTCTGGGGGAGGTTTCGGGCCCTTAACTTTGAAACTGCAAACTAGGAGTGGGCGCGGGTTGTAGGGGGAGGCAGAGGAGGGGAAGACAGGGAGTGCCTGACAGACCAGTTTTGAGGGAACCATTTTTCTTTAATAAGGGAGGAGACGCTGCTCTGAGCTTGTCTCAATGCATACTTTATATAACAACAATTGATTGTTGCCCATCTCTGTTCTAGAACTAGTGGCTGTGCATATGATCGATTTCACTTTTATGATGACTAAATTTAGAAAAGCCATTCAAAGCAGGTAAAATTCTAGCCAAGTTATAATTTACTCATTCAGGAAGCTTCTTTGCAGTGCTGAAGTGTGCCCCGTCTCTTTCAATTGCTTTTCCTCACTTCCTTCAGTCTCCACTACCATCACCAGGCCCGAGCCTCTTGCACCTGGACTGTTCCAGTAGCCAAGTAATCAGGCTCCTGACCCCACCCTCCGTCCATTCTTCCCACAGGTGGCCAGAGGGAGCTTTTGAAAACTGAGATCATGTTGCGCCCTGGTTAAACCTTCCTGTGGCTGCCCGTTGCACGTAGAATAAAATCCAGCCCCCGTCATGGCTTGGGAGGTCCTGTGTCACCTGGCCCCTGACATCATCCTCTTCGAGCCCAGGCCCGGGGAATCCTTTCTGTTCTTCTCAAAATTTCAGGCTCCTTCCCACCTCCGAGGCTTTGTCTTGGCTGTTCCCTTGCCTGGAGTTTTGTTACCTGGCTCTTTACATGACGCTTCCTGCTCATTTTATCCTGAGAGAGGCCTCCCTGACTCCCCAACCACAGCAGTGTCCCCTGTATCACTACCTCATGTCACTCTCTTTCATTCCCTTATAACACACCACAGGCACCGAAATTGTCTTGTTTATAAATCTCACCCACCTCTTAGGGAAATTCCTTGACTTCAGGGACACGTCTGATTTTCTCCCGAATTCCTTGTACTTAGCACAATGTCTGGTTCAAAGGCAGGGCCCAACAAATATTTGTTGAATGAATGAATGACCAAACATACCAGCAAACTACTTGAGCAGGGTCCTCTGGAAAGGACCACCTGTACTTGGGGTTGTAAGGAGGCTTCCTTTTCACCTCACCTAAGCCAGCAATAGTTCCTCCTCCCTCCGACTCTTAGAATTCCACGCCAAGTATCCCGTTGTTATATTGGTCATATTGCATGGTGGTGTCTTTCTCACATTGCTTTTCTCACTTCCTCTCTGAGATCCTAGTCTTGTGAACAGGCTCTGTAGCTGCTGAAGAACCCAACTCAGTTGCCGTACACGTATGACTCTACTCGCCAAAAAACACGGATGCCAATGTGTTAATTACAATGGATGTAATATCCATTTCCCCAGACCTTTTCCCTTATCAGACATATTCTAGGATGTGTTTTGTGACATCTCTGCTAAAGATGACCATGGTAGGTCCACAGGGAATTTGGCCTCATTCTGCGCTGTTAGTGGTGAGTCACTTCCTTGGCCTTGTTCCCAATATTTTCTCTTACGCCCTCTTATGGTGGGTCTTGGGGACCCTAGGTGCCATAGCATTTTTATGGGATGGCTGGAAAGAAAATCACCCACCTCCTTTCCCTCTCTTAATTATGAGTCTGCTTCCTGGGATTACCTTAGCTCTGCAGCCATAGCGCTGTGGCTGAGGGAGTCAGCGACAGCCTAGTGCTAATTTTATTTGGTGCCAGTTGTATGCCAACACTGCTCTTATTTCCTGCTGTCTTTGGCCAGTTCCTCAGAGGAGAGCTAGTGCATTTGTCTCCCCCTGAGGGCGCCTGGAGTGTAGGCATTTGACGCTTTATGGGTGCACCCTCTCTAGCTTCCAGGGGGGTGTCCCCCCTCCATCCTGTCATAGTTGGTTGGAAGAGGAGACTTGCCCAGAAACCCTTACTTGGTGGCCACACAGGCGGGAAGGAGGTAGCTTTTTCATCCTAGCTTTGGTATCATTTATGTTCGTGAATATTCACAAGGACCCAAAATAAACAAGTATTTTTTAAAAGAGTATATCCAGATACCAATATTTTTCCCAGTTAACATTCATTTATTTCAATAATTTATTGTAAACCTTTCTCCTCCCCTACCTCTAGGGTTATATTTATCAAAAACTGTATTTAGATAAATAAATTCAACTAAAGGCAATCATTGAAATTAATAGTTTAATTTAGCAGATGTGGCTGCCCCTTTCTGTCCTGACCAGCATGCTCTGGAGTCAGTAGGCATGTTTACTGGCTTCCTTCTCCAGGCACAGGAGTGAGGAAACAAGGTTGAATGTCTTGGCCAATGCCATGGTCTGTGGAAGGCTGTTGACATTCCTGACTCTGTCCAGCAATCTTCCTTAAGACCAAATTATTCCCAAGAGCCCAAGAAGAGAAGTGGAACAGAATGTTATTTAAAATGAATTGTGAACGTTCTCAGAGCCATGTCAAACTATCCTGATAAGCCAAGAGATTAGATTTGAAATTTTCCAGAAAATACATTTGTAAGGTTTTAAGTCAGTATTGCCCAAGCATAGTCATTCTTATACCACATTCATATTTTTTGCCATATTTGTCTACCACTTGGATTGCTTATTTATTTACTAGTTTTCTTCAAGTTGACTACTTAATTTGAAGAAATTTATTTAGAGAGGAAACTATATATTCCAACTATAAATGCAAAAGTAGTATCATTGGGCTTAATAGAAAGTAATCATAAAAATAAATACATAGCTATTAAAATGAGGTGTTAGCCAGTGTACAGTCTAAAATTGTACAAGGCATACCACCAGTGGTTCACACTTTGTGAAACATTTATAAAGGAAATCTAACTCTTATTGAGCAGAGAGAAAGGAAGACAGCCCAAGGAAAGGAGGAGGAACTATCAAATCTCACAGAAGGGCCAGAAAGTTTGAGTCTAACTATTAGTGCTGAGTTTGCCACCTCGTAAGTGTGGTGAAAATTTGTTCCAGTGACACGTCTGCTTTCGTCACCCAGGTTTGCTCTGGGACGAACGTTGGCGGTTGTTTCTTTTCCCAGCATACGACTTTGTAGATCCTCTTGCGCTTCGAGCCCTCCTTGGTCGTGGGCACTGTTGGGTAATACACACTCTCATCTGTCAATTCCACAGACTGGAGTGGCTTTGGGAGGTGGTGGGAAGGGGCCTGTTTAGGTTGAGCCAGCTCCAAGGATGAAAATAAATCTGGATCCCTGATGGACTCATGTAGTGAGCCGCTCCTAAAACCAGGCTAAGCGCTAAATGGCATAGAGATAATGTGATACATAGTTACAGAGCTGGAGAAGCTGAAGAGCAAATTGGGAACTTAATCAGTTGGAGTTAGTCCAGGAACTAGGAACCGTTCTAGGTAACTCAAGCAGGAAGGGATTTAATACAGGGAATTGGTAACATACAAAATTGCTGGAAAGACAGAAGTTTGGAGAGTGCAGTTGGATTGTTGGTTTCAAGGCCAAACCACCATAGCTGAGATCTAGGGGGCCGGTTTCAAGGCCAAACCACCATAGCTGAGATCTAGGGGGCTGATTATGTTAGAGCTAATAACTACCCTCCTGCCACCAGCCCCCTACCTCTGAGTCCCGTGAAGCTGATGACCAGATGCTGAAACCTGGAGTCTGGCTTACACAGTCCCTCCATCTGTTGGAATTTGCTTGCCAGCGCCTCTGCCTCACTCCTGCCCTCCAGATCTCATGCAGCTGCAACTTATTGGCAGAACCTAAATCACACCTAGAACCCTAGCTGCAAGGGAGTGGGATATGCTTCCAGACGCTGCAATATGGAGGAGGAGGAGAACATAGGAGGGGGCAGAAATGGATGCTGAGTGCCAACAGACGGCATAACCATGGACAGATAAGGCAGATAACTAACCATGGTAAGTATTCAAATCCCAGCAACGTGGTAACAAGCAGTGAGTTGCAGCGAGGACACAGGAAGGAGAGAACAGAATTGGCTTGATCTGGCCCTTGCAGAATTCTGGTCAGGGTGTGGAGGGGGATGTGGTAGAGAGGTTCTTGTTCAGGGAAAATCAGAGATGGAGCAGTGCAATGCTACTAACCTATCTCCTGGCATGAAGGCTTAAAAATCTCCAGTCTTCTTTTTCTTGACTGCTTACTAGGTTCCATGCATTATACTGAAAACGTTTTATATGCAGTATCTCAGTTCTTCCTCTGCGTGTTATTTCTCCTCATTTTAGCCTTCGAGACCCTAAGTAACCCACCCAAGGTCACACAGCTATTAGGCAGCTGAACCATGATGCTAAAGCCATGTTAGCCTAACACTAAGGCCAACCTGCCCAGTCACGGAGCCACACTGCCTCTCCGTGGAGAGAAGTGAGAGTGGAGTTGAGACTGAGGCCAGGTTATGATGAGCCATGAATGGCAGGCTAAGGATTCTGGACTTGATCTGAAATGATGAGAGAGGTGACTGGATGTTTGAGAGCAGGAGAGTGACGTGATGGAGACAGGCAGATGGATCTAGCAGGAGAACGGGGGCTTGGTTGGCGTGAGAAAGGGCCAGAGGCAGAGAGCTGCTAGGAGACAGAGCAGTAGGTGAGATTTTGTTCCTTCAGGTTTTTCCCCGTGATCATCACTGGTTTTTCAAAGAAGGTGAACTCTTTCCCTAACAGTTCCTGAATCCCAGGTGATTTCAAGCTTTCAGTTTAGTCAATAAAGCAGATTCCTTTGCAAAAGCATTTTTCCTTCATTCCCTGATAGTTTTTTTTTGTGAGGGAGATCAGCCCTGAGCTAACATCCATGCTAATCCTCCTCTTTTTGCTGAGGAAGACCGGCCCTGAGCTAACATCTATTGCCAATCCTCCTCCTTTTTTTCCCCAAAGCCCCAGTAGATAGTTGTATGTCATAGTTGCACATCCTTCTAGTTGCTGTATGTGGGACGCGGCCTCAGCATGGCTGGAGAGGCGGTGCATCGGTGTGCGCCCGGGATCCGAACCCAGGCCGCCAGTAGCGGAGCGTGTGCACCTAACTGCTAAGCCACGGGGCCAGCCCCTCCCTGATAGTTTTGATCTTAGACTATGGCCACAGGTCAACATTCCCACACAAATCATTCTCTCTCTTTTTTGTACCATTTTTTAATGCTTTGATAATGGCGTTGATGCTTTGTCTTCTACCTGAGCTGCTCCGGTCATGATAGTCAGTGGGAGTGGGCCAGCCTCTGTGGAAATGGACAATGAGATGTGACGGTTCTGGTTAAAAGGAGCCAGTTCTACAGTGGATGAATTTTTGAATCAGAAATACCTGGTTCGAATCCCTACTCTGCTTCTTTGTGTTTGGAACATATAGGACTTCAGCAACTTACGCAGCTTCCCTGAGCACAGTCTCCTCCTCTCTAGAGTAGGGATAACGATGCTGACCCTCATCAGGTTGTCAGAAGGACTCGATGAGGTCACGTGTGTGAAGTATTCATCATGGTGGGCATGCATATGGTAGAGGTTCTGGAAATATTTGTCACCTTCCCTTTTCAGCTTTTGGGACCTGTGGAAGGTGGTTCTGACCGGCTGAAGTCGGTTGGTGTGAACCTGGTCCTAATGATTTAGCTCTTTATCTCCTAGTGGCCCTGGTCTGATCCCTTCCCTCTGGTCCCTGGCAGAGGCCTGGGGGTAGACAGTCACACATTACAGACCCACCCAGGAGAAGGGCCAATGAGCCAGCCCTGGACTCTGGTTGCTTCCCAGTGAATAAAAGCCCTCACCAAACACCGGTGGATGGTGTTTGAGTTCATCCAGCAGATGCACGCACCCACTCGGTCCACTGAAAATGTCTCTTCTCTTCCATCGTAGATGAAGTGCACTCCCTTCTATCTCAAGTGAAACCCTCTGACATGAGCTCCTTGACAACTCCCACTTCTCTGCCAGTGCAGAGAGCTTTTACAGTTCTCCAAGCATCTGGCCCATCTTATCCAGATGACATTTGGAATTTTAATCTTCTGGTTATGGGTTTTCATAAATCTGGTTTGAAATCGTCACTGCCAGTCTCCTCTGCTGTGGGAAAATGGCTTGAAAAAGATGTGGGGAGAGGGTGATTCGTGCCTGTGTGGGGATGACTAGAAAGTACACGGGCATTGTTGGAAGGGAGGCTGTGGATGGGGAGCTGGTGCGTGTTTCTGGCTGTGGACCAAGCACTGCTTCAGTTTAACTCTACTTTGGAAGCCTGAGTGAGGCTTTGGGGTCCAGGACTCGCACTGTGCCGAGCACTGTATTGGCTGCTTTACATAGGTCATCTCATAGCTCCCTTCTTATGGTACCTATTGTACAGATAGAGAAAACTGAGGTTCAGATATGTTAAGTAACTTGCCTGAGGTTACCAAGTGGATGGTTGAGTGGTTTTTAAGGCTCGGTTTAACTGACTTCAAAGCCTGTAGCTTTTCCAGTACACCTGACTGCCCCGCGTTAATCTGTGGATTCTTGGAAGCAAAATCCCCAAATCCATAGATCTGAAATACTGGGACTACCATAGCTGGGGTTCTCTTAACCCCTCCAGCACTCATCTCCTCCAGGGGGTTAAGGCAGGAGAGGTGAGCATAGGCTGGGCCCTGAAAGACTTTGCCAAGGTCTCAGGAGTTGGGACTTCATCTTGAGGGTCAAAGAATGATACTGAAAGTTTTCCCAGGAAAGTGGCATGAATCGACTTCAGCACTTATTGAGGGTCCACTCTGTGGCAGATGTGCAGTTCTCATCCTTTTCCGGTTGGTTGATTGGAAGCATTCTTAGGCCCGTAGGAACTCACAGAGACCCTTCTGTTATACCTTCGAGGACCTCAGGTCCCCAGGTGGGAACTGTCGGTGGAGATCATTTTTATAGGATTTAGAAAGGTGAGGAGGAGGAAAGGGGGTATCCTGGATTACAGATCTTTACTGGGTCAATTCTGTAAATGCTCAATATTGTGTCCCTGTCACCAAAACTGTGCTGAGAAGCAACAAGCCCAGGTGAGTAGAGCCAGCCACCCAGGGGGTCTCAGTGGGGAGGCAGTGTGCGGTTTGGAATCAGTTGCCCTGTACAGCGAACCCGGTATCTCCCAAGACTGGTCAACTTGGATGCCAGGTTGTAGCTGACCAGGGCGTCTGCTGTACTGGTGTGTGGGAGAGGGGAGGCTGGGGCATCCCCCTGGAGCTTCAAAAAGGCTGTTGCCTGCCTCTGCCTGGACAGTCCAGCATTTGCCTGTTTCTCCTGCAGAGCATCTGTAAGCTCTTCAGGGAACAGAGTCCCAGATGCAGCAGTACCAGTAGCAAGAAGAGAGCAGGGCTGTGGGTGCTGTTCAGACCCCTTTGCTTGTCTCTTCCTTGCCTTATTCCATCCATACATATTGGCAAGGGCACCAGAGCTCTGAGAGGCTCTACTTTGTGTGGACTCAAGTGACTTTCAGCAGTCCAGAGGAGGCTGGAACACTCTCCTTTTCAGGGGAGTAATTTGATGGAGAAATTCTTTTCAGTGCCCCAGCTCTGGGTTTCAGCCCAGGGCCTCAAACTTGGACAGAAGAGCGTTAACTTGGCAGTTTCTCAGAGCCCATGGGAGCCCCTCATCTTTTACTGAATTGACAGACTTTGATCAATGCAGGTGTGACATTAGTGATGGTTTTACGGTGTTGCCCCCCCGCCCTCCCCAGCACCCTCTCCAGTGCCCCTTCTGCACTTCTGGCCTCACAGCTAGACCCAAGTTCCCTGCTGACAGGGTGACTGTGCCATCCTCGCTGGCAGGTCTGTGCAGAGAGTGGCACTGGCCCACTTCTGACAAGCCTTGGTGTTTGAGGGTCCTCTGGACGTTCCAGCGCTCGGGGGTGGCCCACAGCTTCACAAAGGGAAAGAGAGGACCCCAGCTGGCTGCCCCCTCCAGGGCACATCTGTAGATTTCATAAATGTTCTTAAGTCCCCAGGGTTTAAGAAGCGAGGAAAATTTCTATTTCCCCCATCATCTCAAATGTAAATTAATTTTTCCCATTTCTAAATTAGATATGCTGAGACCTGCTCAGTAAATTTCTCTCCTGACCAAATTGTTATACTGTGAAAATCCAGGGCCTGAACTGATCTTAAACCAAGTTGACCTGAGGTGTAAGCTTAGTGCGACTCTAGCTTGGTAGCTTGGAGATTCCTTGTCTAGAGAGAGAAGGAAGGAAGGAAAATAGATGTGTGTGTTTATATGTGTGCATGTGTGTACAGGTGCATTTGTGTGTGTGTGTGTGCATATAGGTGCATTTCTATGTGTGTGTACATGCATTTGTGTGTGTGTGTAGATGCATTTGTGTGTGTATAGGTGCATTTATGTGTGTGTGTTTGTGTACGTGTGTGTATATACTTGGAACCTCTTTGTGCTTTCATGGCGCTGTGATTAAAAAGCGAGGGTGTGTGGATGCAGAGTTGGGATCTCCGAGCACCTGGGATCCCAGCATGCTCTCTAGCCTTGGGTCATTTATTTAAGCTCCCAGCTTCAGAAAATTTCCCCATCCTAGACAAAGCAGAGGCTGAATGCACATTAGGGTCTTACCTCGGGACCCAAACGTATTCTTTAATTAGTGTGTGATACGTTTCTTCGGGGGTTATTCGGACTGAGAATTTCAGAAGCACAAAAGAGAACTTTATTTTTTTAGGAAGATTTTGTCTTTTAACCCCCACAGTAACCTTATAGTTTATTACTCCTTGTCTGATTGCATCTCCCAAGCTGCTGACAGTTCACCTTTGAAATGAGATGGCTTTGATCAGGGATACGGGAGCCAGACAGGTCATTGTTACTGTCTGTGACAGTCCAACCAGTTTGGCAACAGGAGGCCCTGTCCCAGTGTGGGGAGTGGAAGATGGTGGACACAGAGTCAGCCTGTGACAAGGCAGCCTCTCCCGGACTGTGCCAGCGGATTGGCTTTCCTCCCTGCACCCCCTGGGTCTCCTGTAATGCAGCTCCCTTTGCTGGCGATGAGGTGAGGCTCCTGCTGCCACCCTCTGGGCCCTCTCCCTGTGCTGTGTCTTCTCCAGGCCCAACAGTCCCCTGGTGGTTAAATGAGAAACGGTTTGTCTTCACTGCCTCCCACTTTCCTTTTCCTCTACCCTCTCTAAGGCGTCCTTCTCCCCAGGCAGAGAGTGCCACCAAGGCTGTTCAGGATCTGCGTCCTTCCAGTAGAGGAGGGCGGTTTTGGGCTCCATCCGTGGAGGTTCGATGTCAGGTTTGTGGACATCAGTAGCCTGGTGTACCATGACCCGGGCTCACCACGTCAAGGACCACTTCAGGAGGACGTGGCTGAGCTGGAATATACCCTTCTTCAGGCATGGGGACAAAGAGGGCAGCCTCTGGAGTGAGTCTGCCTGATTCCGAATGCCGGCACCGTCACTTACTAGCTGTGTGACCGCGGGCAAGTGACGTCACCTGTGAGCTTCGATTTCTTCACAGTGTAAAATGAGCAGAATAATAGTCCTGAACTCTTGTTGTGAGGATTCAATTAGAGGTGCCTGCAAAGCACATAGTCTAGTGTATGCCACGTAGTGCGTGCTTAATAAATAAGAGCTAAGATCGTTGCTTTTATTTTAATAATCATCGTCATTATTATTGACCATCACCCGGTGTCTGGAGGAGAACCGCAGAGTGCGAGAGAACCAAGGCTTGTTCTATGGAGAGCACTTACAGGAAGCTGAAACACTTTTATTATATAAAGACTCCTGGAAGAGCTGTTCTGCCACGTTCTATCTCTGAAGAGCTGGAAGGATTAATCTCTGGGGCGGGTTCTCCCCACCAAACTAAGACCAAAATGCAGTTGAGCAGAGGGAGGAGCTTTCTAAGGTAATGTCAAATGGCTTCCTTAGGGGTTAGGGAGGTCTTCATCCCCGGGAGTTTAAACTTGGTGTGGGGCTTGAATAAGGGATTCGTGCATCAAGGAGGAGGGAGGTTGGGCAAGAGGGCTTCCAACCCTAGGACTGTCTGATTCGGGGTTCCGGGAGCCCCGCGCTGTTTGTTTTTCAGGAAAGGCCACCCAGCAGAAGGTGCCACACTCCCTACTTGTACAGCGACTCCCCCTGACCACCTGTGGTCCGTGGACGGGCTTCTTATTGTTATATCTTTTAAATAAGACAGTGCCCATGCTCTTAATTTTGGCTTGGTTGCATGGTCGATTCAGGATACTTGAAGCAGTTAGGCCCATTGTGCTGGCGTAGGCTCTAGAGTTGGATGTCAGTGCTTATTCATCCTGGGGAATGGTTTGGTGGGGACAAGAGTCAGTGGGGATGGGCAGTTTGCAGGACTTTCACCCTCTCGCACTGATAAGCCCGTTAGGAAAGCCTGTGTTGCACAAATGTGGAATATGACTTTATTTGCAAGAAGCCGGTAAGCGTTAACTAGAGAAGGCAGACACAGGTGAGCAGCCCCATTCTGTTTATTATCAACAGTCATTTTGACCACAGAGAAAGGCTTCCTTTCTATTCCTCTCCAGGTTTGTCATGTCGTTTTGCAAAGATCGTCGTGTGTTCCAGCCTGGGGTTTATTTTTACCAACGATACATATGTTTCTGCTCTTGTGCAAGATTTCATTAAAGCTCAGCCAGCAGTTGACTGTGGCAGGAGACTGCCAAGGTTAATATTTCTGCAATACATTCCCTTCTATTCGTTCTTGGCACCAGAAAACTCCAGGTGGGCGTATTGTGCTGGTGCCATGTATCAAAACTATACAACGGAATCGCCACTGCCTCTTTAACTCAGAGGAGCCTCTCATTGCACAGAAAGGGTCAGCTTGGACTTGGGAACCAAGCAGGTGGGCGTTTCCTCTGGTGTCAGCTCCCCCATTAATGTCCCTTTCCAGCTGCAGAGGCGGGACCCTAGCTTCATGTTGAGGACAGACGTGCGTTCAAATCCTGTGCGGCTTAAGAGAGTCACTTACCCCTCCAGAGTGTCAGTTTACTCATCTGTACAATGGGGTAGGAATCCCTGCCTCAGAAGATGTTATGAGGATTAATTGAGAGGCTGCATATAATTAATGGAGAGAAAGCAGTGTCCTGGCACAGGAAAGAGCGTGTCAGAGGGAGCTGTCAGATGACTACTTGGGAGCTCCGCAGTGGTGGGGGATAACGTACAGGCCAAGGAAGCCCTTCGCTCTTCTCCCTGCTTTTGCGATAGAGAAACTGTGCAACAGAACTGGTTCTTCTACCCATGAGCATGAGAGCCAGGTTAAAAATAATAGCAGCCTGACTTGTTTGATAGGTGTTTCCTCTGCCTCACCCCATCAGTGGCTTGTGGAGTTGGGAAATGTCAGACGAACCTGGGCCTTGTCTAGGCACATAGGCAAGGGTAAGGGAGCTTGAAGGCAGGGGAGTGAGATGTTACAGTGTGATCCGTGGCCAGTGTGCTTGCCGACTGTGACCACTGACTCTCTGAATTCAGGTCTGCTCCTTGGGTCAGAGAGGGAAGAGCCAGACCTCGTGCAGTTCGCTGTGTGTGTTTTCTTCATGTCTCTGCTGATTTGTAGGGTCATCTGGTTGAAAGCATATAATGTTTGTACTAGCTTTATAAGACTCCATTGAAGAAGGGAATATAGAAAAATTACTTATTTTCTATTATGGTTTCACTAAACCTATGTCTAGTTACCTAGGATTCTTTTAATCAGTACTCTGCAAACCATCCCTTTCACACACCACAGTGCAGTGGCATTTGTGATTCCTAACCTTGAGTCTTGCAAGATGTCCAAGTGCTTTGTGAATCATCAACAAAAGACAGTGGTGTTTATTCCATCTGAAATGCAAGGTAGATTTTATTCTAGTCTTGAGATAGTCAGCTATCAGTGGTCAAATCTGTGAATGGTGTTGGGGGAGGAGTACTCTATTAATCAGAATATTGTGATAACCTGGACATTCCATTTCCTGGCTGTACTGAATGACAAATGACATAGTAGATAATGTGCTCCTTGCTGGTTTCTTCATATCCGTCAAGTCCGTCCATCCTTCCTTCCTTCCTTCCTTCCTCCCTTCCTCCCTTCCTCCCTTCCTCCCTTCCTCCCTCCCTCCCTCCCATCCAATAAACACTCGTTGGCACTTGAGTTGGCACTAAACTAGCAACGGAATCTGGAGATAAAGATCACAGATCCTACCCTCAGGCCCAGAAGCTGGAAAGAGGTGGTTGTCTCTGAGGAGCCACCAGTAGTTGCACTGGGCTAACTTGAAGGGGAAGAGTGGGAAATCAGGGGCACCTGCTTAAATAGCAGTTCTTAAAAGTCAAGTTAAGGATTTGGGACTTGATTCTGCAGGCACTCGAGAATCCATTCAAGGCAGATATGGCCAAGGAAAGACTTTCCTGCCCTTGCTTGAGCCTAGATGCATGCTGATGCATTCTGAGAGGTCTTCCCCTTTTTAAAGATTAGGTGTTGGTTGAGAGATGGGGCAGTCTCGTTTGACAAGTGGTGGCTGATTCACCAGCACCAGACATATGAAAGCACCACCTGCATTTCTTCCTTTCGTGGCTTCTTTCTTTTCAGATCTCTCCTTGCTTTTCAGTTTTTCTCACTTTTGTTGACAATTTTCCCACTGTCTTCAGACATCCCTGTAAGACCTGCTCTCCAGCCTCACCTCTCAGCCCTCTAGGAATTTGGGAGTTTGGTGAAGGGGGTTCAGCCTCCGTGACCTCTTCTATCTTTGGAATCTGTCCCTTGGCTATAAATACGGCTGTTGCTTAGTGCCAGTATTGATGGTATTTGCAGCTGTCCTCTGGGAGATGGACTCAGACGAATAACCCATTTTCAAGAGGACATGGCCATTAGGTGACAGCTATTTATGGTTCCTATTGACCAGGGCCAAACCTGAACTGTCACTGACATTAAAATTTCATGTGCCATGAAGCCGCCTCTCCTTATCAGGCTGTCTCTTTCCATTTGTTTGAAATATCTAATCTTGTTGATCTAGGTTCTTTAAAAAATGAGCTACGAAATCTTGAGGGACTCCTGTGTTCTGGCTGCTGGGGTTTTCCCTACGTACCTCTCATCCCCCAGCATCCCTCTAAACCAGGGCATTCACCTCCATTTCACAGAAGAGAACACTGAGGGTCAAAAGACTAAATGGCTTGCTCAGAGTCACCAGGTCAGTTGGTAAGTGACAGAGCCAGAATTCAAACTGACTTCTGCCTGGAATCAAAGCCTGGGTGATTTCCATGAAACCATGCGTATCTGATTTCTGAACTTAGAATGTCGCTATAGAGAGTTTTATTTATTTATTTTGTCCCCTGATAGTTCAGGCGCTTGGAGTTAAGTAGTTAATTGAACATGCAATTTTTAAAAGCTCCTTCATGCGGAATTTGCCTTAGTAGCCACAGTGCTCCATCTTTATAGAGTTTCTTTCCCATACCCTTATATGAAAATAAAGAAAGCCCTAAAATGTCAGGCGAGATCCCTTCTGGCTTTATAATCTAATGTATTCTGTGGATGGCTGAATTTTCCAGTGAACTTCTCATTGAAAAATATTCCTTTCCTGAATTCCGTTTCTCCATCAAAGGGATGTTACATGGTGTGTGATAACTATTTCTTAGCGGCCTTGACATTGAAGTTCTGTGTAGGAAATGATCCTGCATCGGTAACCTCCGCTGTCATCAGATCCCTTTCATCTCAAGGACCTGCATTTCTTCAGCTTAAACTGTGGAACATGATCAGGCCTGGGGCCAGGGAAAAGAACGTCTTGATCTCTACATTAATGTTGATTCTTAGAAGGAAGACGGTGCAGTGGTTAAGAACCTGGTCTTTGGAAGCAGAAGACCTCAGTCAGATGTCAGCCTTGCTTCTTGTTAGCTGCTGGGCCTTAGGCAAATAGCATCTCTGAATCTCAGTTCTCTTATCTTTAAAATGAAGATTCATTTCTGGAGAATGGATTTTAATATTCTCACATCATTTTTGTATGCTACTGTTATGTGAATACTTTGATAGAGTAGAAACCTTCCTCTGTAGGACGTACTTAATAACCGTGCTGCCCCACTCACCATAAAATATAGATTTTCTAAATAATTAAGAAGCAACTTAGTTGTTGATGAAATGCTCCTCCTTCCTCCTTTCAGAGATAATTACCCGTATGTCTATATGTTGAGCATGATCTAATAGTTCTTAACCCCGCCTGGGTATCAGAATCCTCTAGAGAACTTTGAAAAGAGAGGCAGATGTTTGGGTCATTCAAACCTAGTGAATCATACTCTTTGAGGGTAGGGCCTGGGCGTGTGTGTTTCTTAAAAGCCCCTCCAGGGGACTCTAGTGCAGCTGGAATTGAGACTACTCATACACCAGCTTATTGGGTAAGAGTGATGTGTGGGTTGTGGAAAGAGCCCACTGAGTATTTTCCTGCCATGGGATGAAGGCTTTCGCAGCCCATGGCCTTTCTGCTCACTCACGGACAGACCAATGGTCACAATAATTTGCAAAGATAGTCTCAAATGAGAAATTAGAATATTCCCCCTCCAAAACTAACCAAAGCTCCAAACTTGAATTCTGGTCAGGACCCTGCAGAGGGAGAGTGAAAGCAGTCAGCCCTCCTCCTCCACCCCAGGGAGCTATGCAGAGGAGAAAGATGCTTACTTGGATGGTGGCTTCCTGAGCTGGTTTCCTGCTCTGTTGAAAGCCGGGTCTTTCTTTCATGGCGCACTTCAAGGCCCCCTTCGTAGGACCCCAGATGAACCCCAGTGTGCACTCGCCCCAAGGAGACACTCAAATCCCTTGCCCCAGCAGTGGGGGCTGCAGGCCAATCCCAGCCTGTAATGGTCTTCACCAGTTGGTGACTCTACCGCTGAAACCATCAGCCGTGCCTTCTCTCTGTCGCTCTAGAGTCTCAGGGCATGAGTCAGGTTTCAGACCACAGCATCCCTAACTGTAGGAATATTCATCTCAGTCTCCCCAGTGACCCCACCGAAGCACCGGTCCCCCCGGTTTGAGTGGATGGGTAGAGGATGTGCTCATAGCACAGTGTTCTCCAAGGATACCCTCATTTCAAAAATCCTCTCTCCACACATGCATCGCTTTTTATATCCTCCATCTGAGGGAGCAGGACAAGTCTTGAAACTGGCTCTCCGATATTCCTTGGAAATCCTGCGTTCTGCACACGAGTCCCACGCTTGCTTTGGTGCCTCTGTTTAAGCCCATGCTTAGAAGCAGCCCACTCTGTCAGGCTGAGTTACCTGCATGGTGGCCAATGGTTTGGGCTGTCAGGTCAGGCAGGCTTAGTTTTGAGACCTTCAGCAAGTGTTTTAACCTCTCTGAACCTCAGATTCCTCAGGAGTAAGATGGGTGGAACTAGTCATAGAAACTAACTCTCAGATTGTGAGGATTAAATGTGACAAGTACATATGAAGGGCTTGGTGCCTGACACCTAGGAAGGGCTCTGTGGCACCCATTATCCAATTCAGTTCAGCTAAAACTCTAGCCATCTTAGCAGCCTTCTGTAAAACTTCATTCGCTAATGGACAGCCAGCTGGTGAGGGACCGTGTCATGTGTCACTGCTGGCTGCTCCACGGAGAAACGCTCCTCTGGTGCAGCCATTTCCTTGTCTAGAAGCCACCAGGGGAAGGTCTCATTGAGAACTGCTCACAACAGCAGCGTCACAAGAGCTAACTGAATTAAGCAAGTTATCAGGCAGTAGAGAATGCAGTTAGATTTGCATCTATGAAGCAGATGGCCAGGACAAGATGATTAAATTACTTTTATTATGTTTGGGAGAATTAATTTGTCACTTTATTATTTTTTCTTTTGTTTTTTTAAAAAAGAGAGAGATGTGATTTTGTTATCTCTGGCAAAAGTGATTTGTAGAAAGAGTTTATCCTTCTAATGGAAAACGAGTGGTGTGGTAGGACCTTGAAAAACCCTTGTCTTCTAATTATCTATTAATAGTCAGTACAATTATGTAGAACGTGACCAGGGAAACAGAAATGCTGCCACCTATTGTGGGTAACAGCTGGCTTATGTTTCCAAACATATGGAGGATTTTTTTTTTCTCTTAATAATCTTCAGACCATGGGCCATTGGTATTAAATTCATTTTGGAGACATTTTTACTCAACTGAAGTTCTTAGGATCTGGTGTTTTACATTATTAATTACAGAGTCTCACGTCACTTTTGATCTGGTTAAGTTGAGGGAACCTTTGATTCCTTCTTTTAAAGGTGAGGAAGAATCAAATGCAGGGTCTTTAAGAACAAATGGGATCTTTTGAGTTAGGGCTCAGGGCTGTTAAGTGGGAGATTCCCAACACTTATTCTTTGGGCACAAATAGTTCTTTCATGGCCCCTTTGAAAGGATCAAAGCGAGACCTGGAGTCTTGAATGGCTTCTTTTTTTTAAGTCCTTTTATCCCTAACAGTTACTAATGAGCATTCTAGGAAATTCACTCATGCAGGAAGCGTTTCTTGTACATAATAACTAGGGTATAAACTTTGTACATTATACCCATGTATGGTGTGTGTGTGTGTGTGTGTACAAGTGAACGGTGTTTCTGAAATTTTGTGATCTCAAATCTAACTTCAGGCAAGGCATTCTGCCCTTGAAATGGCTAAATCCATATGCTATCCATGGGTGTTCAAGAGTTCGGTTTTCAAACCTGGCTGCACACTATAGTCAATTGTGGAGCTCTGTTTTTTTATTATTATTTTTTTAACAGTTTTTATTTTAGAATAGATTTAAATTTACAGAAAAGTTGTGAAGATAGTACAGAGAGTTCCCATATAGCTCACATCCACTTTCCCCTATGGTTAACTTATATTACTGTGGTACTTTTGTCACAATTAATGAACCAATATTAAAACATCATCATGAACTAAAGTCCATACATTATTCAGATTTCCTTGGTTTTTATCTAATGTCCTGTGTCTGTTCCAGGATCTCATCCAGAACACCACGTTACATTTAGTTGTCGTGTCTGTTTAGATTTCTCTCAGCTGTGACAGTTTCTCAAACTTTCCTTGTTTTTGATGACCTTGACAGTTTTGAGGAGTACTAGTCAGGTATTTTGTAGAATGCGCCCTCCCCAGTTGAGATTTGTCTGATGCTTTTCTCATGATTAAACTGGGATTGTGGGTTTTCGAGAGGGAGATCAGAGAAGTAAAGTACCGTTTTCATCACGTCCTGTCAGGGGTCCCTGCTCTCAACATGACTTATCAATGTTGATGTTGACCTTGACTGTCGGGCTGAGGTAGCGTGTGTCAGGTTTCTCCTCTGTCAAGTTATTCTTTCCCCCCCTTTCCATACTGTTCTCTGTGCAGCCCACACTCAAGGGTTAGCAGTCCACGTTCTACTTCCTTGAGAACAGAATATCTACATAAATTATTTGGAATTCTTTATGCACGTGAGATTTTTGTATTCTCCCCATTTATTTATTCGATCATTTATTTATGGTAGTATGGACTCATGGGTATTTGTTTCATACTTTGGGCTTTAATCCAGTACTACTTTGTTGCTCAAATCGTTCTGGCTATGGCCATGGGGAGCTCTTTCAATTAACTCCTGTGTCCCTTTGACATACCTCATCAATGTGTGTTGGTGCAGGGAAACATCCTTACTTTCTGGCACTATAATAGGCTCCAGGCCCATCTTGAATGTTTCTTGTCCCAGTCCGAGAATCAGCAATTTCTCCAAGGAGCCCTGGTTCTTTATATTGGCAAATGGTATTAGAAACCAAGATAAGGGCACTGGATGTGCTTGTTGTTACTTGGGTGTTATTGTTTTTAGACTTTTTCAGTTGACAGGACACGGAAATAAATGTGTGTACACTAATCCATGTATATACACATATCTATAAATATTGTATCTAGATTAAGCTAAACATTAGTTTATACTGATATACTACGTAGATTAGTATATAGTTTATACTGATAAACTATACTATCATTTAGTTTATAGCTTTCTGCCATTGCTCGTCTGTAACCTCCCACTCCAACAGTCAGAAACCCCTGTGAAGCTTATTAAACACACTTGTGCCAGGGCCCCATGCCCTGAAGTTGATTTAGATGCCCACCTGGGGCCTGGGCATCTGTATTTTAATAAGCTCTAGACAGGTTGAATTCTCCCATTATAGGTTCTCTCTGTGCCGTGTACTCATCTTCATAGCATTTGCCACATTTGCCGTCTGACATCTTCTTCTTTTTTTTTTTTTTTGGTGAGGAAGATTCGCCCAGAGCTAATATCCATACCAGTTGTCCTCTACTTTGTATGTGGGATGCCTCCATAGCATGGCTGATGAGCAGAGTAGATCCACACCTGGAATCCGAACCCGAGCCGCCGAGGTGGAGCGTGCAGAACTTTAACCACTTGGCAACGGGGCCGGCCCCCTCTGACATCTTCTTATATTTTATTTGACATCCTTAGTTGATCAGTATCTGTTACTCCTTCAAGACGATAAGCTCCATATCTGTTGTGCTCATCATTCTATCTCCAGTAAGGGTACATAGCAGGCACTCAGTAAATATTTGTTGAATGAATGAATGAATGAAATTATATACAGCAATAATGAGGAGGAGGAAGAATTAAATACAATTTCTTGAACCCTTCCTACATGCCAAATGCCTTTTATGATGCTTTCAAAATATTGTCCAGTTCTGGGATTTGAGTCAGGTCTGTCTGACATCAGAATCCATGCCCTTTCTGTATGGAGTTCCTACTGTAGGAAGCCCCTTGTTCCCTGCTTTGCATGTAGCTGGAGCCCCTACTGTCCTGGATGGAGCTGTGTGGGTGGCCTAGAGGAGGTCAGAGGGGAAAATGGCAGCACCCACTTAGAGTCTCACCAAGGCCTCATTAGGAAATTGACTCCAATTTGGTTTGGGGAGAGGGGGTGTTTTTTTTTTCTGCCTTTTCATGCTCACAGTGAAGGTGACATTGATTTACAATTCAGTGGGTTGGAGCAGGGAAGGGAGGCTTCTATGGGTGGAAAAGATCAATTAAATGATTATCCCAGCTGTCACACACTAATGCCTTTTACTGAGTTTCAGAATCAGGAAGCAGAAGGCTACCGCATTTAGCCTTTTACAGGAAATCTAATTGCCAACTTTGCGATGCCAAGTTTTATTAGATTGGGAAGAGTCGATCTGAGCGGCTGGCACTTTCAGGCACTACAGAAAGCCTCCCACTGACCATCTGGGATACTAAATGCCCTCCCACTCTTCCTTTGGGGTGCTTTTGCTGAAGTTTTATGAATATAGCACTTCTGTAATTTAGATCTTTCTGTGATTTGTATCTTGGTTTTAAGAGGCTGAGACTTAAAAGTGTGGCAAGCAGTTAAAAAATGTTTATTGGATTCCTACTAAGTGCTAGGCACTGGGCTGGTGGCTGGGGATTCCAGCTGGGACCAAAACCACAGATTTCTGTTGTTTAGAGTCCTCTACCTGGAATGCTCTCCCCCGAGATCAGTGGGTCCCAAATGGTAGTGTGCATGAGAATCACCTGGAGAGCTGCTCAAACCTGGACTGCTGAGGCCACCCTCAGAGTGTCCGATTCAGCAGCTCTGGGCCGGGGCCTGAGAATCTGCATTTCTAACAAGTTCCCAGTTGATACTGAGGCTGCTGGTCTGAGAGAACCGCTGCCCTGAGTCTTTGCATGGTTGTCCCCTTCTTATCAGTTAGGTCTCCATTTAAATGTCATCTTCTGGGCCGGCCCCGTGGCTTGGCGGTTGAGAGCGCGCGCTCCGCTGCTGGCGGCCCAGGTTCGGATCCCGGGCGCTCACTGACGCACCGCTTCTCCGGCCATGCTGAGGCCGCGTCCCACATACAGCAACTAGAAGGATGTGCAACTATGACATACAACTATCTACTGGGGCTTTGGGGGAAAAAAATAAATAAATAAAATTAAAAAAAATAATGAAAAATAAACGTCATCTTCTTAGAGAGCCCACTCTTGATTTCCCTACCACAGTCTCCCTCCTCCCTTTGCCATTCATTCTCTGCTGCTTTTTCTTCACAGCATTTATCATCCTCTTAGCTTGCTCCTCAGTTTATAGCCGTTTTGCCTCTCTCCCACCCCTCATCCTCAATAGAATAAAGCCCCATGAGAGCACTTTCTTATTCCTTGTTGACTCCTCCAAGCCTAGAAGAGTACCTGCCACAGAGGGCATGCTCGATACATACTGGAATGAATGAAATAATTACAACTGTAATGAGTGTTATGAAGGAGAGCCTAGGATGCACGGGAGGGTAACAAGTTGACCTCAGGTGGGGCAAACACATGGCAGTGCATCCTGCACAGAGCAGTTTCTGGGCGTGTCCTTACTGCCTATTTCAGACATTGCCCACCGGCGTTTTGCCTGCAAGGTTATAGGCTGTGGGATTTGTTTGAAGATCACAGTAGGCCACTCTGGATTTGTTTAATTTTTCCATAGCCTTTCCATGGTCCTGTCCATGTTGAAAAAAGGCAATCTCAAGAGCAGCCCAGAATTTTGTCTGGCAGGCAGCCTTTGCTCAAAACTGGTTCCATGAGCTGCCGTGTCCCAGTGGCTGAGCTTGGCAGGAAGCAGAGCCTGAAACGGGCTGCTTCTCATGACCTTCCTCCCGATGTCCTCACTCACCCACTTGCTGAAATCTGGAATGCACAGCCATGTGCATGCCCAGGCAGCCTTTTCAGAACCTCTGCGAGGTTGAATGAAGGCTCACACTGTCTTCCTTTGCAGGAGTGAGACTTTAGGGTGGGAACATGCAGATTCCTCCTTCATCAGCCTTTCAGAGAAACGGAAGGGCAGACACTGTCGTTCCCCCCTTTGACAGAGGGAATGTCAGGCAAAAGACGAGACACGTGTAGGCACCAGACCACTAACAGCGCAGACAAAGGTTGTCAAAACCCCGCTGCAGAAGACGGAAGCTCTTCAGGTTTCTGCTCCTGTGTGGCCTCAGCAGCCACTGCTCTGTTCAAGTGAAGTTTGTGCAGCCGCTTGGCCTAGAGCTTCCTTGCCCAGCCATCACCAAGCGCCAAGCGCGGGCCAGAGGGGAGCCATCACCCAGGCTTGTTTGCCTGGGGCAGCCAAAGGAACCGTGATTTATTTCCCTCGAGTGTGTCATGAAAATATGGAGGGCGAGGAGAATTTGGTAGGGGAGATGGAGATGGAAGAATTGCAGGCATCTGGAGTTAGGGCTGAGGGCCAGAGGGCCGCCCAGCGGGCTGGGGTAACAGAAGCTGCCGCTATTCAGGAGGTGGCCTGTGTAAGAAAATCTGACCACAGCGGGAGCGTGACTTCAGCTAAAATTAACCTTCGAGGCTTCACACGCCTCCATAGTGCTTTGAACTAGACACCCCGAGAGGGTGCAGGCCGCCGACTGCCGGGGCCGCGGCTGTGGGCCCAACCATGCCTATAAGCATCAACTTGTGGGTTCCCGCCCGGGGCCAAAGTCGGGATTCCTGTGACCATTATAAAGTGGTAAGCAACCTGGAGGGACGCTGGCAGGGTCTCTGGCAAGAGATGATGCCATTTGTCCGAATTGGGCTTGTGTTCAGAGATGGTTCCAGTTTATTTTCTATGCTAGGTGGGATCACAAGGGCTCCAAGTGGGCTTTTCATCTGTGGGGACGCTTCCCTGAGCTAAACACCACCTCGTTGCTTTTTGCTTCCTGTGTCCTCACGGGGTGAGGACCCAGTGGTGTATTTTTAGAGCAGGTAGAGAGGATCTGTATGGAAGTTGTTGATGGCCTGAAAAAATACAGTCGCATAAACCGAAGGCAACGATCAGGAGGGTCGTGGATGCTAGCAGCTGTGGAAGATCTCAGGCTGTTTTCTGAAATGTGGCCTCAGCAGGTGCACATGGGGAGAAAGGCTGACCTCTGTTAAGGGTTTGAAGAGATATAAGGGGTACGCTAGAGGGCTTCACTGCAGAAAGGATGTGTGTGGGAGCAACCTGAAGTGATTTGCCGTCCTGTGAGGCCCAGGAAGGGCGCCGCTGACCTCTCCTGCCTCAGGCCGGGGCAGCCTGGCGGATCTTTCAAGCTGGAAGGCAGCTGCCTCCGTGGCTTTCCGCTTACCGTGGGGAATCCGTTTGGGAGATTGCAACACACAGCAAAAAGGCAAGATGCTCTTCTTTTCCTTTGTGCCTCCTTAACCTTCAGCAGGTCACGTAACCCTGGGCTCCTGGCAGCCCTGATGCTGGGGCAGAGCGGTGCTCTGGTTTGACGGTCTTCTGGAATGGTCACTGGGATGTGGTTTGCTTAGCCTGCAATAAACGATGTAGTTTGCCCTCCTTCTCCCAAAACTTCTCCCTGCCCCTCCCCCTAACCCAACTTCCTGGGCAACCTTAATGTTACAAGGTTTTATAAGGGCTTATTTTCTGGGGAAGAGTGTGCTTCTCTTATTTGCTTAATGATTACTGTGTATAACTGACCTTGGAATGATCAATTGTAAAATATTTAAGCCCCCGAGACATTTGCTGAGGGGAGCGGATATTCTCGATTGCCCTTGTCCGCAAGGATATGGATGGTGTAGGTACAAATGAGGTAGGAAAAAACTCCCTGCAGGAAGGTACCTTTTGATGCAGTTTTGAGGCCATTTTCCATGTGAGCCGCTCTGCTGAGCCCACTGAATATTGCACGTCCTCTCCTTGTCTCCATCCTCCGGGCACGTTGGCTCATTAGAGGTGGAGGGTTGCTGGGATGTGGGACGCTGATGTGTCTTTTCCTTTAGATGTTAACACCACCCAGGCCAAGCACGATTAATGGGGATGTCTTTGGGTTATTATTTTTTAGCTGCGGGATCTAGGCTCACTGCCCTGGGGAGGAGATTTCTTTTGAGGTAAGATGTTAAAAATAGACATTTCAGTAGGAGGAAGCTATGGTATGTGGTTCTGAGCTTCGATGAACACTTCTCACATGCTGTGTGGGGATTTCCATTTCCTGCTGAGCCTGGATGGATGGACACAGAATTCAAATTCCATTTTCGCAGGAAGCCAAGACTTCCTCCGGCTTGGTGCTAGAACTTCCTTCCCCTCACGGCCGTCCGATGGCCTGGCCTGGTCTTTGTAACTGCCGTGTGACACCTAGATGGTGAACTGAGGTAGGATACCTGGGCTGCGGTGCTGATGCTAATCTTCGTCCTGCTGAGCTCTCCTCCTCATCCGTGAAATGGGGGGAATGCAGCTGCCTCCTTTCCCCAGGGTTGTGGCGAGGCTCAGATTAGATCGTGTCTATGAAAGAGCTTCATAAGCTGTAAGCACTGCAGATGGGAGGCAGAGCGGGGCTGTTGTTAGTAGGACTTTATTCTCGAGATGACTCAATCGGGCCTTTCTTCTAGGACTTTGTAGAATAAATAGTATCTTTGTGCAGAATGTTTTGTGCTCTGGGCCAGGTTGTCCCCTGGGAGGGGAGACGCCCCTTCTTTCCTGGGTGCCAGCTTGGTATCTGGTAGTCTTCCTAGTAAAAGCCTATTATAAAAATACAAACACAAAAGCCCCAAGATTCCCCAGGGCCTGAGAGCTCTGACATCTGGGTTGGAGAGGGGCCCGGGGCACAACGGCCACTTCCACTGAGGCCACGTCTGTTGGCCGTGGAGTTGCTGAGAAGGAACGAGGCTCCTAAATGGGGAAGGAGCAGGACGGCATTTCCTAGGGCTGTGCCAGCCTCTACTGGGAACTGCCTGCCCTCCAGAGATTTTTAAAGCCTTTGCCACACAACTTTCCCACAAGTGGCACAGCAGTGTCTTTGCCAGGCCCTGTGTGCTCTGCCCAACGGGATGTAGCTCTCTGACCATTTATGAGGATGTCAGACCTCTGAGGTCCCCTTGGGCCCAAGGACTTTGAGCACCTGGACCTTCCTTAATGAGCAGTTACCCTTCCTTGAGTACCTATGCGCACATGCTCACAGGTGCTTCACACTTTTTCTCAATAATCCTTAGTATAAGTTTATGCACTAGGTACTGTTATCTCCATTTTACAGATGAGGAAACGGAGCTTGAGGAGTTCAGGTAACTTGCCTGGATCTGTATACCTTAAGAGGTGAAGCGAGGCTTTGACCCTAGATCTGACTTCACACTTGTAACCACTACACAGCATTTTCTCCTTGTCACTAACGTAAAATTCAGGGAAGTCGTGGAAGTTATCCCTTATGTGCCCACCCTAAACCTGCTTGGAAGACGGGGAGAACGAGGAGACGTGCTACCCCATTTACTTTCCAGGGCCCCTGAGCTCTTTCACCTCCCTCTTTCTCCAGGGGAATCCAGAGGATGACCCCGCCAACTCGCTTTTGCCCTGCCTGCAGTCACAGCGCCTCATGCAGGAAAGAGAACCGCCCCTACCCCCACGCTTGGGGTCCTGTCTGGGTCCGCCTCTCCCTGATCAATCAGGCTGCTGGTAATCTTCTCAAGAAACCTGACCCAGGGCAAATCCTTGAACTACCATCTACTACTCAGGTTTCCTGGGGGAGGAGCATCCTCAAATAATCACCAAGAGTGCACAGTTTGTCTTGGGTGTCGTGAATTTTAATAAGCAACGTACAGCTTATATGTACTCACCTGCAGTTGTCTGAATGGCCCTAAAAAGCCCAACCAAAACAAAAAATCCTTTTACCATTAAAAGAAGTCCTCTCAAACTTGCCGGAGTGATTGCATTTCCTCACATCAATCTCCTGACTTGAAGCTTTGGTGTTTCCACTGGAAATGCCAATGTTAATTGGGCATGGTGACTCACCTGGCCATCCCTGCCAGAGCTGCGGACCTGGGACGTGGCAAGCCCTGATGGAATGGAAGGAGGGTCAGGTGAGTTTTGGTCACCTGGGTCAGGCTGAGGCAGGGACAGGCCTGGTGCCAGTTGGGACACTGTGGGTGATGGAGTCAGTGTAGGGGCCAGGGAGAGGCTGGGCAACTTGAGGACCATAAATGTTTGGGAGACAAATGCCAAAACCCAGGAGGTTCGTGCAGGAGGAGGGATGAGGCAGCTGAGAGGGCCTTCCGCCAGCATTCCTTGAGCAAGTGCCGTAAGACAAGTACCCTGCCAGGTGCTGCAAGGAGCGTGCCGCCAGCTCAGCGTCTGCCCACTTGGCCCTGTGGGTCAACCTCGTCACTCTCTGAATGGGAAGTAACCTAACCGGGGCTCCTACTCACTCTCCTTTCCCTTCACCTACTGGGAAGCAGGACTTGGCACCTTGTGGCATTCCTAAGAGGGAGTCCACTTGCCCTAGAAAGCACCAGTGAGAATATAGATTTTATTGAGGATTTCAAAGTGGAGAGTTTAGATCATGTACAACTTCAATAAATGCCCTGTGACTTTGTCTCCAGGGCCTCCTCCTCCCCCGACACAAGCCTCCCTGCTCCTCAGATTTCCTGGCCCCAGTATCGCCCTGAAGTCTCTTTTTCTTATGCAGAGCATTTTAGCTAAGTCTCCACTCCCCTAAATTTGCATGCTCATACCCATTATTCTTCATTACAAAGAAACTTCCTCAGTGGGGATGATGAGGGGGGGAAATAAGTAACAATTCTTTTCCCTGTCTCACCTGTGTGTGCCAAGTGGCGTTTAACAATTGGCTTTCCAAGGAGAAAAGCCTGATGGGTAGGTAGCACTTGTTGATTTCCATGGTAAATCCTCCTACTGTGGCGATTTCAATCTACCAGAGACATCACTGAACACGGCATTGAAAAGAGATGTGCGGTAGGACACCGTTATATGCTATTTCCCTCATATGGATATAGTAGATGTAAATAACCTCAAGAGCATAAACAATAGTAAAATGTACTAAAATAATTAGGAAGTGGTGAGTTTTAAGTATTTATTACCACTGTTAAGAAATTTAACTGGGGCCGGCCCCGTGGCGTAGCGGTGAAGTGCGCGCGCTCCGCTGCTGGCGGCCCGGGTGCGCACCGATGCACCACTTGTCAGGCCATGCTGTGGCGGCGTCCCACATAAAGTGGAGGAAGATGGGCATGGATGTTAGATCAGGGGCAGTCTTCCTTGGCAAAAAGAGGAGGATTGGCATGGATGTTAGCTCAGGGCTGATCTTCCTCACACACACATACACACACAAAAATTTAACTGTAAGTTTATATAATTTAATTTTTTAAAAATATAATGCTATTTATATACAGTTCTAGAAAGCCCAAATGAATCTAATGGCATAAAGCAGATCGGTGTTAGCCTTGCAACAGCAGGAAAGTGAGGAATGGATTATGAAGGGCTACGAGGACATTCTTGGGGCTGGTAGAAATGTTTATCTTGATTGTAGTGATGGTTTCGTTGGTGAATATAGGTCAGAACTCATCAAGTTGTACATTTTAAATCTATGCAGGTCATTATGCCAATTACATCTCAGTAAAATTGGAAAATGAGTTTTAAATTAAATATTTCTTAGAATATTCTAAGTTCAGCTTTGTCATACAAAAGAGCTACATTTTTATTTGCTTCATTTTTTATTGCGGCCTCATGAATGATTTGCTTGTGTATTTATTTTTAGGTCCATAGAGTGCCATATATTTAGATTTGGGGATAACATAAAAGTAATTTAATTTCAATTGGCCTCACTTTCTTCAACTGTAAATTTAGGGTTGAATGAGATCACCGAAGGTTCTTCTGTCACTGGAATTCTGTAACTGTGACTGTGGATAAATTGGTGGTCTGGGATTCGGAATCACCTCATAAGAGAACACGGTAGAGAGATCAGGAATGTCTAATCATAGAGATCATATTAATCCCTTCAGAGAATATTTTGAATAATTTTAGATCAATCTGGTAATGCAGAGTTGGACAACTGGAAAACAACTGCCCGAAGATGAAAACCCAGTCTTTGGTATTTTATTCTTTTTGGTGCAATTGTAAATGGGATTGTTTTCTTAATTTCTCTTTCTGATATTTCTTTATAAATAATGGCTAACTAGCATGCAAATTTCCTGAAAGTTTATCAACTCTCCTGAGCCAGAACATGCCTGTTGTAGCTACCAGTATGTGTGTGTGTTGGGGGGGAGTATGTATATTTTTTTAAATAGCACTTGAATGGCTACTGTCGGGTGGGTCCTGCTGTTAAGCTGCAGGAAATTCTCTCACAGCAGAGTGTTACCTCTCAGGCCCTGTTCTGTGCCTTGTGCTGTGACTGGTCTAAAAGATACACAAGCCATCATCGTGCTTTCATGGACTTTGTGATCTAGGCAATGAAGGGGAACAGATTCCTTCATCCATCCGTCTGTCCATCCATCTCCCCATTTAATCATTCATCTGTCTTTTCTTCCACCTACCCATCCGTACGTCCATCCCTCTGAACATTCACCAGTCTGTCCATCCCTCCTTCCCTTCGTCTGTCCATTCGTTCTCCTTCCATCCTTCCATCCATTCACCCCCACCAGTAATTCAGTAGATGCTTGTTTATTGAGCCCCTGTAGTGAGTCAGCATTGTGCTAGTGTTTCAAAGATGTATAAAACTTGCACTCTGTTCTGGAGAAGCTCTTAATTGAGAGAGATGTGAATATGGTTATAACAGCCATGATAAAGGCATGAGCAAAGTCCTTTGAAGCCAAGAAGAATAAACAAATGATTCTGTGTTGGGAGTGAGAAAGTGAACGGCTTTACAGGGATTGACACTTGACTTGGGTTTTAAGACACCGAATAGGCGTTTGCCAGGTGGTGGGGTAGAGATGGCCCTGGTGGCAGAGAGGACATGTGGGCAAAGGCACAGGGGTTGGGGATCCTGGTGCACAGGGTTGTTGAATTGTAAGTGAGCTTGGATTTCAGAGAAAGGAGCGAGGCCTGGCAGTCAGGGTTGGTTTCTAGGAGAAGGGGACATCCTGCTAAGTGGAGGGACTGAAGGAAGACCTGCCAGACCAGAAAACCCACCAGCAGGGACTGAGGGTTAATGAGACACAGAGCCCATGGTGTGGGTGGTGGACCCAAGGGATTTGTGTGTTGGGGACACGGAGACAAGGCAGGAAAGGAAACGAACATTTTAGTCATCACAATAGATGTAATAGTCTTCACAATAGATAATAGATTATTGTCCCATTTCACAGATGTGGAAGCCGAGGCTCAGCGAATGATGATTTCCTGAGATCTCAAAGCCTTGGTTTACTCTGTGCTCAAACATATGCGGGTCCTTTAGATCTAATGTCTCACCCTATCCACCCAGCAACCTGTGAAGAGGAAACAGACTCAGAGAGGTTAAGCAAGCTGCCAGAGGTTGCCCAGGATGCCAGGGTCTTGGTTGGGCATGGTGGGGCCAAAAGTTCTGGGGGACCTGTGCGTAGAAAGCTAAGCCAGGGCACTTGAGCTGGATGGGAGTGACTGAGAGGCACAGTTGCTGGCATCCCTCTCCGTGCAGAGGAGGGGAGCTGTGGATTCGGAGGAACAGATGGAGGCTAATATGGAAAAGTTCAGTTCATAACCGGACTGGAGAGGGACCTATATTACTGCCCAGGTTGTCACTGGCCCCCCAGGTGTGGCCACCCTGCTAGGCAACTAGGAAAAGCTCTTGTGGGTTTGGGGGTATTTGCTGTCAAAAGGAGTATGCTCAGCAGCTGCCCTGGGCCTGCCGGGAATGGCCTGATTCCCACCACGGCCACGGAGGCAGCACTTAGAAGGAGAGAATGTCTGATTAGTCAGTGACTGATGAACACAGGGAGGGAGAGAAAATACTTGAGAAATTCTAACTGGGCTCTGACATTTGGTTTTCTTGGAGCCGCTAGACATCGTGGTTAGAGGTGTTCCAATCTCGCTGCTGAGGTTGGAGTGGGTGAGAGGAAGTCCTGCTGAGCGGGACCGATTTTGTTCTGAAGCAACAGTCATCATTCCAGTCTTCATCATTCATGGCCCTATTTGATTTTCCAGGGAGCCCTGGGTACACATTTGCTGTTGTGAGAGCTGAGGGCCAGGCCGCCTGGGTGAAATGGAGCGTCACCGTTATTAGCTGTGTGGCCCTGTGCACATTTCTGAACCTTTTAGAGCCTCTGTTTTCCAGTGTGTAAGATGGGGTTGATCGTTTATTCAACAGGTATTTAGTGAGTACCTACTATGTGCCAGGCACTGTACTAGAAGTTTGGGAAAATTTGGTGAATAAAACAGGTCAGAATTCCTGTCCTCCCAGAGCTGTCACTCCAGTGGGGCGAGACTGTAGATGAGATCACAGGTATAAAACACCCCACACACAGTAGGGCCTCAGCAGGAGCACGTACTCCCTCGTGTGTAGATGGTGGCCATCAGGTGAGCACATGCTTGGGAGAGCACTCTGTACCTTGTGACGGCAGTGCAGAGTGTGGCCTGTCTCAGGAGCACAGAGTGGCGGCCGGGGGGCTCCTAGGCATTGAAAGAGGGTTAGCCTGAGGGGTGGAGTCAGCAGGCACCTACATCTCATCCCGAAGATGTCCCCAGTCCCTCCCAGCGCCTTCCCCGCCTGGCTTATTTTTCTAAAGCACAGTTTCAAGACCTCGGGAGTTGCTGTGCACACCCACCTGCGGCTTGTTCGTGCTCCTGCCGGACAATGCCACCACTGTGTGGCTGCGGGGCCCTTCCCAGGCTGCCCCTGCCTCACTTCAGACTGGAGGAACCACGGACTTTACTCTGGAGCATTTCCCCATTCTGACACAGGCCTGCAGTGGTAGCTCATGGTATATTGGCATTTTTATCTTTGCTCTAGTGACACTGTTGTGAAATTATGTTTGCTTTGTGCTTTGGTGACATGGGAAAGTGTCAGCTCCCCTCTTGGATCTGTAGTCCTGAGTGACAAGCGACCAGCGCTGTTCCCAGGGGCAGGAGAGGGTGACCCTGTGATGCTATTGTGTGATGAGCCTTGCTCTCTCTTGCTGCTTTTCCCACCCTGCTGTGGCACTTGACCTTCTGTGGCTGGTGGTTCCCTCAGTAGCAGCGTAGGAGCATTAGGAACTGGAGTCACTGGTTTCAAACCCTGCCTACTTGTCATGTGACATTGGGAAAGTCATTTTACCTCTCAGAGCCTCGATTTCTTCATCTGTGAAATGGGGGTAGTAATACCTTCCTCTCAGGTGAGTTGGGAACTCACCGAACTCATTGTTTGCAAAGTGCTCACATCGTGGGTCATGTTCTTCATGGTAATTATAATCGGAGCAACATTCTGTGCTCATATGTGCAACATATGGGCCAGGCATTGTTAGATTATCTCCTTTCAATCTCACAATCACCCAAATAGGTAGTTGATCCATTTTACAGATGAGGAAACTGAGGCTCAGATAATTTAAGTAACTTGCCTAGGAAAACTCGGCCAGGAACAGGTTAGGCATGGAGCCTAAGTGGTTGACTCTAGAAGGTGTTCCCTTTATCAGTTCACCATAGACATTGGCCAGTGGTGGTTATTATCCTGCACAAGACTGCAGCAAGAGCAGAACTCAGCACAGGCAGGAGCTCAAGCAGTGTTCGCTTAATGCACCACGGCGTGTATGCGGCTCTAAGCGCCTTATCTTAACTTGGTATTCAGAGGTAAAGTAGGAGTGAGGATGGTACCAGGATGTGGAGCAAGATGGAAATCCAGAGGAGGGATAAGCCCTGCCTCCTCTCTGGTCACTTGCTATGTGTGTGTACATGTGCATATCCCTTTGAAACAAAAGCGTACATGTGGGCAGGGAGCAGGGTGTGTCTTTGGTGGTCGTACAGGCAGGTAGGTTACTGCAGGTAAAAAGGGAGAAAACCTGGGTTCTTCCCCTCCTCTGCTACTATTCTCTGGGTCCAGACAGGGATTTGTTGTGTACTCCTTGGCATAAATGAGTTCCTGTTAATCATGTTACAAAATGCATGTCGAGAGCTAGGGCCAGCAGTACCATTTTGCATGTGCTCAGGTGGCAAATAGAGACCCAGTCCCATCTCAGTGCTCCTGGAGCCCAGCTTTCTGGCAGCCTTACCTGGCTAGAGACCAGCTGAGAGCCAAAAAACCTTCCCTACTGACCCTTGGAGCAGCTCAAAGATGTGCCACAAAATCCTTCCACTTACGTACCATTGAGGCTCCTGCTTGAACACAACTTTCTCTTAATTTACACCCAATTTTAAAGGGCTCTCGGGAATTCTAAGGAAGGTCCAGCAACTCAGCAGGCCCAAAGGGCATACTTGTATATATCAAAACACTGTTATTCATAGTGTTGTCCGTGGGCCATCAAGAGAAAGTGAAACTGGGTTAACTAAAAAAGCAAGGATCATGATAATCCATTTAGGAAAGATTCCCACTGGAGTAAAGATGTGTGGCCCTCAGAAGCGTAGACTCACAGCAATCTACAATGACTTATTCTACCAAACTTAGATAACTAGGTGTTTTACTTTGAGTATTAACAACCACTATTATTTAACACTGTGTGCTAGACACTGTGTTAACTGCTTATATACATGCTCTCATTTAATCCGTAAAACAACCCTGTATATCCCTTTATCAATTCACCATCGACACTTGACCAATGGTAGTTATTATTCTACACAAAACTGCAGCAAAAGTAGAACACAAGGGAGGGACACTGCCTCTCAGAGCAGGGCATGACTCACCAAGGGCCACCCGGCTGGTAAGAGGCAGAGCCGGATCTGATCCCCGGTCCACGCCAGCTTGTGAGGCTGCAGACACACTGCCCTTGTGATACTGTGGTTAATGAAGAACCACGAATGACCGGAGTAAGGCATCAGGAGATGGCAAAGTTGGGGGTGGAAGGAGATTCATTGCCCTCCAGGGTGGGCATGTGGTGAGCACCGAGGACACTGGGCAGAACTGGACGCTTATGAGAAACCAGGGAGCTGGGCCAGTGTTTGGCCTCAGCCCCTGCTGTGCTGTGTGATCTTGAGCAAAAGATGAGCTTCTCTGTGCTTCACCTCTTTCTCCGAAGTATAGGGCTGGGGACACAGTTCACCTGTTGGAAAGCTTGTTTCAAGGCAGTGGGTTTTAATCAAGGCAGAGGTCAACGTTGAGGGAGGATGTATTAGATTCTGAGGGAGAGAGGGGAAGTGGGAAAAAGCCACCGGCTGATTGCAGGCCTGTCACCCTACCCCATGCGGTTAAAAGGTTATGTGGACATGTGGCTTCACCTGTGGGGTGGGTACCATGCTCCATCTTCAAGGAGCATGGTACCCACCGGCGATGCAGAAGAGAATGTTACCTGCTTTACCGTTGATAACAAATGGTGCATTTTGATTTTCTTAAAATTGTGAATAATTGAATAATCATTCTTTGTTGTATTCAGGTACTGGGTGAACACTCTGTACTACTGCTGCAATATCATTTTTGTACTTTAGAACAATCAGAGCTAAACCATTTAACCACACACTGCTCAGTCATGGAAGTGATATTATGACGTGTCAAAGTCTAAAGAGAAACCTCTTGAATTGAGGCCAAACAGTAGCATTCCCTTTATAATTAATCGACTGGAAACCACCTCAGATGCTAAATGACTGGTTTACTTTAATCTTTAATCTCCACGCTGACATTTCCTTCTAAGAGATACGTTTGACTCTCTTTCTCCTGGAACCTCGATCCTAGCGCTGTTTACTGCCTTAGTCTGTCAGGCTGTTTGGCATGTTGGTCTGGATTTCTAGTTTCGTTGTTATGGCACCAATTTTGGGGGTAGTTTTGTGGAATTTTTCTTGGGTTCTTTACTTAGAGTGCCCTCCTTCATTGAGGGCTAATTGCAGTATAAACTTGGCAACATTATTATCCCTGTTGGTTTAACACAGTGCAATTATTACCAGTTTTCTTGTTACAACTAATAATCAGGTTCTTTACTTCAATTGATCTGTCAAAATTTTCCCTCTTTGATTTCAGCCTGTGTGATGTGGAATGATGTGGAGTTATAAGCAAACAAATGACGCGCTCCTTGAAATGCTGTCAGGGCTAATAAGTGAATCAAAACGAATTCATTCTTCAGCTGTCGCTGCCTTCCTTCCTTCCCCTTTTATCTCTTCAAGGCTTTGACAGCAGCCTCTCTCCCTCACAGGGTGCCTCTGGAGTGCTGAGGCCCGGGTGAGGGGGTGGGGAGAGAAGTGAACTCTGGGAGATGGAGGGATCAGGGTGGGAAAGGCTCCTTCTCAGATATTCGTGTGGAATGGTTCTAGAGCCTTTCTATAGATCGTTTCTCTAGAAAGATTTGATGTTCTGGAGTCAGGGGTGAGGATGGTGGTTTTGTTCTCTTACCCTGTGGTTCTTGGTCTGGTCTGTGTCTACTGAAAGTTCACAGATGCCCACCTTGGGGGCAAACCAGGATCAAGGATCAGTGGGCTCCAGGGTAAAAGCAACAGCAGCCCCAAGTCTCCAGAATGCTGGGGGAGAAGAGGCTCTGGAGAAATCGACTCTGGGTGCCTGAGGCTTAGAAAGACCTGCGTGCTTTAACCCTTGCTGAAAATCTTTCAGACACACATTGCTCCATTTTTGCTGAGTTGCCAAACCCGATGGAGTCTGTCTCTGATGACTGAGGGTATTGTGAATGTATTGGAAGGATGGTTTTCATTGCATGACATACTGAAACTGCAAGTGAGAGAGATGGTCCTGAATTATGTCATGTTCCAGGGCCCATGAAAACTGGTTTTTAACATAAATCTAGATGTTTTCTTGTGAGTCACTTCCTCAAAAAGTTGAGGGCTGGGGACAGGGGAGAGGAAGGGAAACTCCAGATAATTAATGATTCTTGTTGGATGCATCCTGATTAATGAGGTTGTGCTATGGAGTGATTTATTTTCCTCCTTCTTTTCAATCAATAAAGAGATTTGAGATCCTGGTTTGAGGATTCGCTGCAAGCCCACATTATTTAAGTCTCAAATGTAATCAGTTCCCAAGAATTTGCCCCTTTTCTCTCTGTTCAGCTCCACCTGGCAACCACTTATAGACCCCCGGCCATGTACCCCCCGCTGCGAGGCGCTACTGGGCTGCAAAGATGGGCGGCACTCGGTCTCTGCCGGAATCTGGTGGGGAGGTGAGCAGGTGGTGTCACTGTGCAAGTTCCCTACAGTCTGCATCATATGCAGCTCAGGATGCAGTCAGGAAATTGAGTGACTTCGTGGAGGGACTGGCATTGGAATTGAACCTTGCAGGGTAGCCCCAGATGGAGGCACTCAGACGGACGGGGTGGCATGAGTTCAGAGATGGGGAAGTGCGAGGTAAGTCCAGTTTTCTTGAGGGTCATCATGATTATTACTACTGGGCACTTGCTAGGTGTTGGCATATTATCTCAGTCCCTGTAAGACTGGCAAATTTTTTCTGTAAAGGGCTGGATAGTAAATATTTGAGGCTTTGTGGGCAACTACTCAACTCTGGTGTTGTAGTGTGGAAGCAGACGTAGACAACAAATGGGTGTGGTTGTGTTCCAGTAGAATTTTGTTTACAAAAACAGGTGGTCGACTGGCTTTGGCCCAGGTCACAATTTGCCAGTCCCTGCCTTGTAATATATTTGGTATAATCCCCATTTTATGGAGGATGAAACTGAGGTACAGAAAGGTTAATAGAAATTCGCTTGCCTGGGGCTGAAGGCCGGCTTGACTTGGTCAGTTCCAAAGCCCACGCTCTTGACTTCCACATGCATTGCCTTCCCTGCGAGGGCCGGACGTGGTCTGGGGAAGAGTGGATGGACGGTAAGACTGCCTTGGCTCGCAGTGTGAAAAGGCCGCTTTAATTCAGTGAGGAGCCATCGACGATGTTTTGAGTGGGTGATAGGATTACAGCTGTGCTCTGGGAAGATCAAGTTGGCAGTGGTGTGCAGGTAGGTTAAAGTTGAGAGAAGAAGAGCTCTTGTTTTAAACAGCTTGGGGTAGAGAGTTCACTTCTTTGGCAGAGCCATTTCTGACCACTCTAGAATTTGAAAATTCTCCCTGGTATACCAGATACCTGTGTGGCCTCACCATGGCTCCACATTGTGTGTCTGTGTGTGTACATGTACGTGTGTACTTGTTGAAAGAAGTTTGCTTAACCTTGGTTTGCTGCTGCATTGTGCAGACACAGAGAGGGCCGGCTTCAGAGAGAGCACATCTATGTTAAAGTACCGTCAATCACCTAGGAAGGGAATGAGTGGATGTACCAGCATCACCTTCCACTCAGCAGTGTCTTTGCCCATGGCCCCTTCTCACCTCAGCTGCTGGTCTTGGGCTAGATGACTTTAAGCTTTGGATTGTTTTCATCATCCCTGAGAAGCAGCTGGTGGGATCCCTCCAGGGCTTGAGAGGGCGCTGTGGGTGTGTCTCCCAGTTAGGGAGGGAAGCCTCCCTCTCTGTACCAGCCTGGCTGGTTTCCGGCCTGCTTTTCTTTGACAGTCTACCATAGTTTGTGATTCCAGCTGGGGGATGCTCCAGACTCTCCAGATTGTACCTTGTGAAGGAGAAGGGGAGCAAGTCCCTAGTCATTTGTGTCCTGGAGGTTAAGGGTAGAGGCTGTGGCAGGTTCTGTTATGGCCCATTTTATAATGCTGATAGTCAAATATCTAATTATTACTTTTATTTACTGAACACTTAGCATGTGCCAGATTCCATGTCCTTTATGTATATGAGCTCATTTCATCTTTGTAATAGCCCGACGATGGCGGTATTATTATCCCCATCTTGTAAATGAGGACACCCAGGTCAGAGGGCACAGAAGTCATTGGCAGCATGGCAGCTAAGACTTAAAGCAAGCCTGTCGACTCCAAAGCCCTCCTCTTTCCCGCCCCGCCGCCTCTGCTTCCTGAGCCCCTCAGTGGGTCAAGCCGGGAGCTTCCCTATGGTGCCTCACCGAGTCTTCACAACCACCTTCTGAAGTAGGCCTTGTCATGCCTGTTTTACAGCTGAATAAACTGCAGCTCAGAAAAGTTGGGTGGCTTGCACAAGAGCGCTCGGACAGCAAGGGATAGAACTAGGTTTGGGATTTTTAATTTTTTTTAAGTTCTTTCAGTGAGGACATAACTGAACAGAGGAATGAGCCTACAGTCAGTAAGAGTGTCACAGAGGGGTGAATGATCTGAATAACATTTACAGTTGTACGCAGGGAAGCAGTGTTGTGGAGTGTCTCAGGGGTTCTAGAGTCAGTGGGTTCCGATCCTGGCTCTGCCACGTACCCGTGACCTTGGACTCGTTACTTTACTTCTGGACACTTGAATTTTCTCCTCAGAAAAGTAGACACAATAAGAGTATCTGCCTCATAGAATGAGGATTAAATGAGTTGATATGTGTGAAGTGTTTCTGCCACTGCCTGGCATGTAGTTGGCAATTTGTGTGTTAGGTGTTTATTAAGCTCCTGCTCTGCAGAAGGCCCTTTTCCCACATATGTTGTATCACTTGATCCTCATAATAACCGACACGTACGTGGTATTGATCCCATTTCACAGATGAGAAAACAGCCTCAGAGAGGTTAAAGAGCTCACCTGAGGTCATACATCCATTCGTCCACAGGTACATATTGAGAACTAATGTGCCTGGTGCTGTTGTGGGTACTTGGGATACGTCGTTGAACAAAACAGACTCAAATCCCTACCCTGTGCAGCCTCCAGAACTGGGACGGGGACCCAGGTCTGTCTCTTTCCCTTTTGTTTTTCTTCTTCCTTCTCTTCCTCTTATCAATGATCATTAAATGAAATTGTTATTTCAGACTGGCCATTGTAATGACCAAGATGGCGCTCTGCTTCCTTGGCTTTCTCAGTGCTTACAGCATTGCAAATGGTCTTGCTCTACTAGATTTTTGATCTCAGACAACTTGGGAGTCATGGGGAGGGAAAGTACAGTGGGTTTGAGGGTTGGATACCATGGTCTGAGGTGTGAACTAGAACTATACTGTGGTATGCCTCTTCTCTTTTTTTGGTCTCTGCAGTGGAAGACCAAGCTTCAAGGTGTGGAGTAGTGGATAGGGGTTGTCTGTGCTCAGTGCTTGATGAAGTAGAAAGTGCACCTCTGCCTTGTCTCTTCTTGGGATCAGGCCCTCGTGGTCCCAGATGGAGTAGCCAGAGGTGCCTCTTCCCTAGAAAGACCCTACTTTGCAAGTCCAGGCCCTGGAGCACCGGTCTTCATTCCAGGAGCCTTGAGGGGCAGCGTCCCCGTGTGTGAGATTACTCTGAGCATGGTGTTCGTGTGTGAGATTACTCTGAGCATGGTGTTCGGAAGAACAGGATGGAGGGTGAGAGCTAGAGCGAGGGCAAGGCTTCTGCTGCCCTGTGCGTCACGTGAGATCTCAGAGCAGGCCTACTGATGGAGATAGAATGATGGCCTTCATCGTTTTGGTGTAGATATCATGTGGGTTAGTGTGTGAACTGTTGCTCCTAATAGATGGCCCCATTGAGATGGGGTAGTTCTCTCTTTGAGCAGTCATTTGTTCATATCACTCTGGGGAAAAAAAATGTGCTGATAAATAGGTTTGGCCTACATGTGCCCCCACAAACTCACAAGTCCATGCAGGGGACTTAGCACTCAAAACCCATGAGGAGGTTTTTAAGTTTGTTTGTTTTTGGCTGATGTCAGTTAGGGGGAGAGTTTTCTTGTGCTTGTTGCCCTGTTTGGAAGAAAATACTCTTTTGTGCTGATGATTCTGTGACCCTGAGGAGTAGATCTCTCTGTCCCCCAGTGGGGTCTGCTTTCCTGATCCCAGGGGTGACCCAGCCTCTGCCTTTCAGGGTGCTGTGCACACCAATGCTGTGTTTAAATGTGTTGGAACTTGCTGTTTTTTGTTTACAGAATCCCAACAGTGAAAATGATGCCGGGCTTTTAAATTGAACCGATTAAATTTGAGATTATTGTGAGACCATCAATAACTCCACTCACACAAGCGTGATTGGAGGGCTCTGTGTTTTCCTACTTGGCTTCTTTACAAGGGACCCAGGCTCCTGAGAACTCAGCTAACTCAATAGCCCTCCTTAGCCTGAAATGGCCCATTAAAAGTTGCCTGTTGGGTGGTAACCTCCCCATACGTTTTCTCAATAAAGAGATGGGAAGGGGCGGGGTGGAGGGGAGTGGGGGCGACTTCTGCATTTGGAGCCCCAGCCTCTCAAAGCAAAGCTGTCTGGAGCAGACTGTTTAGTTATGTGTCCCCTGTCCCATTCAGGCCTCTGCATGTTTTGAAGCTTTCTTTAGCTTTTCCCTGAGCCTTGACGGCAGATCTCTCAATAGGCAAAGGCCCAGCGATGGTTAGCTGAATGCCCCATGGGCACAATGCACTGAATTTTAATGGCACTGGCGGGACAGTGGCTGCTGCGCTGGCCCCAGCAGCTGCCTCAGATCTGCTCTGAGATGGGGTTCCTCAAGTTGCCTGTTTGCTTTTTTGCAGATCTACACGGACTGGGCCAATCATTATCTTGCCAAATCAGGCCACAAGCGTCTCATCAAGGATCTCCAGCAAGATGTGACAGACGGCGTCCTCCTGGCGCAGATTATCCAGGTTGTAGGTAAGAGCGGATTTACATTGGGGGTTGATGAGTTGCAGTGGAGACCAGAAGGGGTCAAGCCGGGCGAGGGGGTGGAACCCTGAGATCTCTGAGAAAAATGCGGTGTTTCTGTCACATGTGTTGACAATTTATTTCCCTCAGTTTTGCACTGGGAGGTGCGGGTGCCAGCTCGCTTTTCCTGATAAAATCACTCACCCGGCAGTCTCCTCTTGATCCTCTGAGAAGAAAGACCGTGTGGCTGGTAGAAAATGCTGCTAGGGGAGGGGCCCTCTGCCCCCCACTATCTTTCTGGCTCTCTCATTTTCCCCCTCTGATGGTACTCTTTTTGTAGATTACTCTGGAAATATTTCAATAAAAAAGAAAAAAGCAATGTGGGGCTGGGTTGAGTCCTGCCAACTCTAATTGGGTCTGAGAAATCAAACAGTCACATCCCGGAGAGGGCTGGTTCTGGTTTTAATACTGGCGGAGGGGAACTGAGCGGTGGGATTGTGAATGCCTTGGCCGTGTGCTCCGGGAGAGGGTTCATCCGGGAAGGCACGTGGGCGGAGGCTGGGCACAGCATCGCCTTGGGCCTTAAGGAAGGCGCCCCAGTGGTCCTGCCTGAGAGCTCGGAGCAGACTGAGGAGGCAGGAGGTCAATTAGATGGCATTAGTATGATTGTTGTCGCTGGCAGCCTTGGCAGCTGACTCATGCAGAGAGAGAAGGCACAAGGAAAGGACAGAAGCCCCAGCCCCTCAGGCGTGTGTTGTTGTGGAAAAGTTGCTTATCCTTCAAGTGTGGGAAGTGGCCCTTTGTAGCTCTGCTCCCATCTGTGGAGACTGTTCCTGAAAACGCAGGTCAGTTGGCCTTCGCTGCAGCTTTGGGACTGCCACTGCCACAGAGAAAGAAGCTTCCCTGCTGTCCTAAGGTTGATTTCCTAAGACGAGCTTCTGTTGGTCCCCCTTCTCTTTCTCTCCTTTTTCCTTTCCTCCCGGTATTAGTTTTCTATTGCTGTATAACAAATTGTCACAAACTTAGTGGCCTAAAACAACGTACATTAATTATCTCTCAGTTTCTGTGCATCTGGAGTCCAGGCACAGCTTAGCTGGGTGCCTCTGTAGGGCTGCAGTCAAGGTGTCGGCCAGGGTTGAGTTCTCATCTGGGGGTTGACTGGGGAGGGGGTCCAGCTCACTCAGCCTGTTGGCAGAACTCATTTCCTTGCAGTTACAGGAGTGAGTCCTGATTTCTCGCTGACTGTTGGCTGGAGGCCACCTCAGCTCCTAGAAGCCCCTCTCAGCTCTTTGCCGCATGGGTCTCCCAACATGGCCACTTCAATTGATTTCTTCAGTGCCAGCAAGGGAGAACGTTTGTGGATCAAGTCTGCTAGTAAGACAGAATCTTAATATGACACAACATCGTGGGAGTGACATCCCACCGTCTTTGCCATATTCTGTTGGTTAGAAGCAAGTCCTCTGTCCTGCCACGCTAAATGGGAGGGAAGTACAAGGGCTTGAATTTAAGCAGGAATTACTTGGGGGTCACCTTGAAGTCTGTCCACCACACTTCTTCCTTTTCCTCTTCTTCCTCCCATTCTTCATCATCACTCATACCAAGCTTTTTAAAAATTTCTCTCATTTAATTTCCTCAACATCCCTGTGAAGTAGGTGGTATTCAACCCATTTTACAGATGCAGAAACTGAGGCCCAGAGAATCTCAGTAGCCCAGTATCACATGACTAGTCTGCAAGGGGATGCTAACCTGGGTGAGTCTGCTGTTAAAGCTTCTGTTCTTTGCCCTGCTGCATTATCCCCCTCTCAACACAGAGATGCTGAACCCAGTACAAGGCTATACCTTCCTTCACTTCAGTTCAGAAACCATTTATTGTTTGCCAGCATTGTGCTCCTTGCTGGGAATAGAGACAAATGTGCAAGGCTTATAACCTTGGAAGAAGGAGTAGCATCTTCTTGGCGAGGTCTTCCTCTAAGAGGTGACTCGCACCTGAGTTGGGTTTTGACCTCCGTGGCCACCGGGTCACGTCAGGCACGTGGGCCTACTCTGGCTGAGTCTTGGGGCTGAGCGGAGTGTTTCCAGTGGGAACCCTCTCAGCTTTCAGCACAGGGAGTAAGAGAGAGAGAGTGGGACAGGATGGTACGAGAGGCCTTGCTCTCATCCCAGCTCCATCCCTCCCAACTGTGGGACCTTCAAAAAGGCGTTTAACCTCTGCTGCCTCTGGGCACAGCGATGCCTGTTTTGTCTGATCTTGTGGCAGTCTTATGAAATGCAAGGTAGGAATCAAATATGAAATATGTTTGGAAACCGTGAAGTGTTCCTGCATTGCACTTGGTGGCAACTGCCTAGAAGGCTATGTGTAGAAAGATGATGAGGGCTTGGTATCAGTGTTAGAGTGTGTCATGATAGATTAGTTATGTCTGTCATGGGCCCAGAGGAGGCGAATGGTAGCATGTCTGTCGTGAATTGACTAAACATAGTGCTACAGAAATATAAGCTAGCACAATTTGTGTCATTGCTCAGGAGGATGCTTCTCTGAATCTATTCAGATGACATGAATCTCCCTGGACAGTGACTCCTCTGGGCCTGTGCTACTGGACCCTGACTTCAGAGGCTCAAGTTAGTACCAGTGACCCAGGCTACACCTTAAGCCACCAAGTTATTTTCCCTCAGCCCTCCAGGAGAGGCTCGCTCTGCCTGGGGATTCCCTAACCACGGCCTGATATTGGCATATGGATCTCTACCCCTGGCTGTGCCGGGCTCACCCCTCTGCTCTGGGTGTGGAGACCAGAGGCCCAGAAGATGGGGAGCTGAGAAGTCAACTAAACATAGGAGCCTCCTGTGTGCCTTCTTCCCTCAATTGTCTGTCCGCCACTTCAGAGCGTTTGATCTCATTGTGTCTTGTGAACACAGATTTCTTGGGGAGGGAGGGAGAGCAGCATTTTCTAACCAGGGTGCTGAACTATTATTAATCAGTTGTACTCTTTACATGTGGAGTCTGTGCTTTCCCCCACACACGTGCCCATTAAAAACTGTAAAAAGATATATTTGTATATGTACATGTATTTAATATTGTATATATATTTATATATGGGTGTCTCTCTCTCTTTATCTGCCCGTCTAAAACTTTCCCAGAATTGGAGTCCTGATGATTCCATTTTGTTCTGGACAGAATTCTAGTGGCTACAGTTGTCTCTGGCTGTTGAGATATACTACCGGCTCTGATACCTTTCCTGGCTCCCCCAGACGGCTGGAGGGACCCTCCTCTATCATTCCACTGGCTGCTCTATTGGGCCTGGGTCTTCTCTAGGCCGGGGTCTGAGGCATCTTCCTTTCTGGGTTCACAGCATTCAGCATGGTGCCTGGCGTGCAGTGATGTTTAAGGAAAGTTGAGAGGATTAGGGATAAGAATTTTATTCACTGCAGCCTCTGCTTCTGTAAGCCTGGGTTGGATTGTTTCCAGCAGGGGGCCTGGATGTTTCCCCTTCTCAGCATTTAGGATTCTTCTGAACATTCCTCTAAACTGTATGTCACACCCTCCTTCTTTTCAGGATTCTTTGCTGCAGCTCTCAAATATAAGGTTTGGAAGGGACTTTTAAAAGCCCCAATCTGATGCATGAATTGCTTCTGTGAAAAGCAGTCAACAGACTCTTAAATACTTCTTGTGATGAGCAGCTTACTACATCCTTAGGCAGCTAGTTCTAATGATGGGGAGTTGGAATCCTTCAAAAGTTCTTGTTAGGGCAAAATCTGCCCCCTTCATAGTGTCTCTCTATAAGAGCTAGTTCTACCCTCTAGGGCTACAAGGAACAATCTAATCGGAGATGATCGGAGCATCAAAATAATTGAGGACAGTTGTGGATTATAACCATGCAATAAAATAGGAATCTACAAGTCTCTACTGATAAATAGACAGGTATATCAATGGAGGAGAAGAGAGGGCTCAGTGGTGCAGGAGAACAGTGACTGATACATGTCAGGAGAGCAACCATGATGGTAAAGATGAGTTAAGGCAAGAATCATCGATGGCTGCTGAATCTCGAGGAGAAAGTTTGAGGAGAAGGAGGCTGTTTGTATGGTCTCAAAGTGTCTCTCCACGGATTGCTCACTAGTTGCAAGGGGAAATACAGCAACCACACACGGGAGAAGCCTGACACCCTGACCCGGTGATCACAATTACCTCACTGGTGAGGGACGGTGGATGTCATGAGCTTCCTGATGTGATACCCTGAGAACACAGCGTCACTTATGTTGAACTCCAGTCGGGGATGGAAAGCCTGAAACTAGTCATGAGGAATCTCAGACAAAACCAAATTGGGGAACATTCTATTAAAAAAAAAAAAAAAAAAAAACGCAAAAATCGGCCTGTATCATTCAAAAACCTCAGTGTTGTGAAAGACACAGAAAGGCTGTGAAACTGTTCCAGAACAAAGACTAGAGAGACATGACAACTAAATGCACTGCATGGCCCTGGACTGGGGAATAAAATGCTATAAAGGACATTTTTGAGACAATTGACAAAATTGGAATTATATCAATGTTAAATTTTCTGCATTTTATAATTTTACTTCTAGATAATATCCTTGTTCTTTGGAAATACGCACAAAGTATAAGCGACAAAGGACATGGTCCGTGCAGCCTACACTAAAATGATTCAGAAAAAAGTGTGTTCCTATACAGAGAAGGAGGCGGGGGGGCGGGAATGGGAATGGATGGAAGACTGTGGGAATTCTCTGTACTATTCTGTAACTTTGCTGTAAGTTTGAAGTTATTTCAAAATAAAATGTTAAAAAGAAAACACATCTAAATGAAGGCCCAAAACTTGCAGGCAGGGAGATCGTCTCTTTTGAGGGACCACCTCTTTCTAGGCCCAGGGGAAGTAGAGCATGATGATTAGGGACCAGTGGTGCTATGAGATCTGACCCATCATGGGGGCAGGAGCCATCCTGGAAAGGTTCCTCGAGGAATTTACCCGTGAGCCAAGACCTCAAACTTGGAATTAGCCGGGTGGGGTTAGCTACGTGAAGCGGTCGGGGAGGGCTTTCCTGGTGGAGGAAGTAGGGTGCAGAAAGGCTGGAGAGTAGAGAGCCAGAGGGCCAACAAGGTGAAATAAGGCAGGGCTACCAGGTTCAGGGCAGGGGATTCTGGGCTGTAGCCTGAGAACAAGGCCAATGGTTGATTAGTTGATTTTCAGGTTGGGGAGGGACATGATCAGATGTGTGACTTGAAGTGAAACCTTCAATGCTTTTCACAGACTCTGCTTCTAAGTCTTCATGTATCGCAGATAGAGCCTGGGATCGGTTGATCAATTCCAGGAGGTGAGCTTCCTTGATAGTGGGGTTGCTTGGGGCCCACACTTGTCCGTGTTTGCCTTCGGCCCGTTAGGCAGAGAGGGACCTTTTGCTGCTGCCTTTCAATGCTCTTGCTTTAGTGAGTGAGGGTCAGGTCTCTGTGTTCAACCTCTTATTAGTGTGATTATCTTCTTGAGTCCTGAGCTGCCCGAAGCCGGCACTTGCCTGCCAGCGCGTCAACATGCCATCTCCATGAGTTATTGGAGAGGTTTACGAGGCCAGGATGAACAGCATGAATCAAGAGGGAGAGACAGGCCTCCCTCCTCCTGCTTCCATCACTGTAACTCAGGGAGGATGCCAGAAGGGGCTGGAGTGAGGGAAGGAGGGAAGGGAGAGGGGAGAGGGACCAAAGAGGAGAGGGAGAAGGAAGGAAACAGGGTGAACAAGAGAGGATTGGAGAGAAGGAGGAGGTGAAGACGGAGGGGAGATGTCCCCTCTGATAGAGGTGAAGAGAACTGAGAACAGCTATTTTCCAACGCCCTGAGCACAGCTAGGAAATTCACACGTCACATAGGACTGTACCTTCTTTCCACCGATGACCTGCTACCATTGTGTGACCTTGGGTGAGTCATCTGCCTTTCTGGGCAGCTGGTTTCTCTCTCTTCCCATTGGCAGGGCTGCCAACTGCCCCGTGCACATGCAGAGATGCTATGCGTAGGTGCGTGTGCTGTTGACATGCTCTGAACCCGTCAGAGGAGGTCTTTTGGAAAGTGATGAGTTTGATGCTGCTGCTCTTATTTAAAAAGTACACTGATGCTCTCCAGTTACTAACTTGTCACCTTGTATGCAGACAGGTTACTGCGTTAGTGGGCTAAAGAACATGCTGGAGTAAATAAATTACCATTGGCACTTAGTCACAATTGAGGACTTTGAGGACAAATGCCTTTGCTTCTTTGGTTATCTGTTTTGAGGCTGTAGCCAAAGACCCCCTACCCTGAGTTAATAAATTCAGCTCTAAAAATCAAGCTCTTCTTCCTTCTTACCAGCAGAATTAGAGCTGCTATTATCACTTGAAGTATTTATGACAACCATAGAGATTCTTGGGAATTTAAGTAAAGGAGAAGTATTTAAATTACATGAAATTGGGAACAAGGAGGTCTGAGACTTGTTTAGCATTTTTATTAAGCACTTATTTTGAGTTTGGGCTTCGTCGTTTGATTGAACTCTTCCTGTGTGTTCTTTAGAGTGGTCATAAATAGGCTCCGCCCCACTGGTTTATTTTGAATGTTGTAAAATAGCAGCATTAGGCTCATTGGAGCTGTGATATTTGAATTCAAGGAGCACCTGACTGTGGTTTAGGTGACAGATTATGAAAAGGAATTAGAGGAGTAGTTAGAGCAAGCCCTTTGGTTCCATTTGTCTAGATAGTATATGAGGAATCTTTAATTTCTTGGGAGCGCAGTTATTCATCCTTCACTTTAATGAGCACTAATGACCAAATGCTGAACCAGGTATTGATAGAATCCAATGACTTATGACTTGAGACATCATAAGTATCCAATTGGAAGACACCTTGAGTGGCCTTGATTCTCAAAAGCCACATATTTTTTCTCCAGTATTGGATATCAAAATCCAAGGTCAGAGTGCATGCCTGGCGTAATTACCCCTCCTGAAGGAGTGCCGTTTGTCAAGGATCCTCTTCTTTTTTTCCATCTTCAGTTTGTACATCTATATTTACAAGTGAAAGGACGGCTGCCTCCAAATTGGCAGTAAAACTTGGATTCTTTGAAACGTTCAGAATACTCGTTCCTTAGTTCCACTCAACAAATATTTACTGAGTGAGTACTGTGTCAGGCACTGTCCTAAGCCCTGGGGTTACAGTGGAAAAGAAGCAGATAGAAATCCGTGTTCTTGTGGAATTTACGTGCTAGTGATGTATTCTGGCTAACTGTGTTTTCTGGTGAACTTAGGAACAAATATCCGTGAGTCGTCCCATTCATTGGGCGTGTTTTATGTGTTTTTTAAAGGCTTCATGGCACCTCTTTTGGGAGTGGGGGAAGCAGGGGGAAGAGGCATTTTAGGAATAAAAGGCCTGTCCTAGTGCTCTTATGGGTTGAGAAAACTCAACTGGACTCTGAAAATTGAGATCTTCCCTGGTGGGTCGTAAGCCTGAATATCTATTACTTTTGTTGAATTCTAAACAAGACGTAGACTGGGCTGAATGTACACTAATCAGGCTGTCTCACGCTAATTAGATTTTCAAACAATTTCTTGCCATGATCTTGCTTTCTTCTTTTCCACTTCTCAAGGCGGAAACGCTGGAGAAAAAATAAACCCAATTGAGGTAACATGAGGTATATTTAGGTCCAGGTGTTCAGATATCTTAGAGGCGTGGGGCACTTTAACTCTGTTACCCTTTCCAGATAGTTTTTAATGTCCTTTCTCTTCATGGAAGTTTTAGGCATCACAGTCATTAAAATCTGACGCGATGTACTGTTTTGGAATTCAATTTTGCCAGCTCTCATTGAGCCCTAAGGATACAAACGAGCAAAACAAAATCTCCACATCTGCCACCTCTCACAGCATAGCTGGGGGAGGCAAGAGAAGGAGTTCCACATTAGGTGATTAGGGGCAAAGTAGAGGTAGGTCCAGGATGCTGAGAGAACAGAGACCTGAGCGGGCCTCATCCTTTTGGGGGTGGGGCATGGGACTGGGCAGGAAGCTTATAAAGGCTTCGCAGAGGAGGCAAATCCTTAGTTCTTTACTGTGGAGTCCTAGCTGAGTTTTTGGGCTTAAGTCAGATGGAGACATCAAAAAGGAAATTTTTATTTTATGTATTTTACATAGATGATAAGAATATACATTATTGAGTTAATGATGGCTACCATTTATAGAACACTTACTGTATGGTAGGCACTGTGCTAAATAAGCATTTTACTGGCAGCATATAATCTTATTCTCCCAGTTCTTCCTGTGGAGTAGGTAATATTAGCTCCGTTTTATGGATGAGGAAACGGTAGCCCAGAGAGATTGAGTGACATGGCGAAGATCACATAGTAAAGAAACCGTGGAGCTGGGATTCATGCTGGGGTATCTTTGCCTGCAAAGCCAGTGCCCTACCCTCTCCATATCCTGCCTTTTTGTGGGGCTGCAGTCGCCAACTCAGCCCTCCATAGAGACCTTGAGCTGCGTCGTGCAAGGTCCCTTCATACTTCACCGTGGGAAGCTGGGCCTTTCTTCCCTGTTGATGATATTTGATTTCCAGTTAATTCAGTGCATCCTCTTTCTTTCACTCCTCTAAATAGCTAGGTGCTATTATGACTTCAGGAAGGTGTTCCAGATCTAATTTGAACTTGCTGTGTGGCCTTGCATGAGCCGTTTTTAAGTCTCTCTCTCTCATTTTCTCTGTTTGCCACCACTTTGGGAATAGGGTTATTAGTAATCCTATTAGTGTTAAGCAATGTGAGTATTTCAGGCTAAAGGTGGGGTGTGATGCTATCTTTTGTGGCTTTTGTCCCCAGGAGTGAGTGTGGCTGGACTGATCCATCTGAACCACCCCATCTTTTGTGGGGAATTTGCAGTTGCCCAAGAGCCTGAAGGGCAGTCACAGTTCAGTCTCTTTCCCAGTCTCCAGACATTTCCATCATGCCCCATCACTCCAAGACTGTCGTCAATGCAGTTGTCTCTGCTTCAGATGACGACGACCTTGCCCCAGCTGTCCCTGGAGGATGGTGGCTCGATGAGTAAGTCCTGAAGCTTGCTAGATGCGGCTCAGTATTTCACATGCCTGCGTTGATTGGACAAACCCCAGCATGGGCCTTAGGCCTTGGTTGGCCTCCAGGGTCCTGGACATCACTACTCAAAGTGTCTGTGCTGATTATTTATTCTTCTGACTTGTGTTTTCTTTTTCAGCGAATGAAAAGATTGAAGACATCAATGGCTGTCCGAAGAACAGATCGCAAATGGTAAGTGGTACACGGGATAGGGAGTGTTGGTGTTCTGTTAGTAAGCCCTACCTCTAAATGATATTGACCATCTTGAAAACATTCACACCACCAGCTTTACTCTAGGGGATTATATTAATAAACTAACAGCCATTTCCAAGTAGCCGTGGTCTGCTTCTCTGACATTTGTTGGCATTTACTGAAAAATGGTTGTGATTTTTACGTAGATTGTGAGACAGCGAAAATGAAATATTATCCTTGCTCTTAGAAACAAATTATGCAGAACTGGTGCAAATATACACTTGTTTAGAACTCAGGCTGTTCTGACTCATTCTGCTTCCTCAGAGACCCACAGCGATCTGTTCCTGCACGGTGCTGGGGCACAGAGGAGGGGAGAGTATCTTACTGTTCAGGAATTGGAGCATGTGGGCTGATTGCCTTTAGAGGTTGGAATGATGTGAAATCAGAACTGTGACAGGAAATGTGAAATGTATGATTGTATCCAGACCATTCCCAACGTCACCTTGACAAGTGATATTCCCTCTGGTGTGATGTGCTTAAGCTCTGATATTACAGCTTTAAAAAAAAACAACCAAAAACGAATCTTTTAAAATCTATTCTTGTTGCATGTCCTGCACATAAACTTTGAATTAAAATTCATGATCACTGTTGAGTTCAGAAAACATTAAATTGTGATGCTCTGGGTGCTTAGCTTTTCCCTTCTAAACGCTTTTCAAACATGAATATTTACACAGAGAATGTTTATTATCAGAGTCTCTTAAGATGATGCTAACACCTGTTTAGAACACGAAGGTGGGAGCTTAAGGACAACTATTTTTTCTAGACATTAATTTGCTTCCAGGAATCTAAAAAAGGGCATAATTTGTTTTTCTAACCTCACCCCGCTCCCTTGGAGAAGGCACCATTTGACAGTCTCATTCCAGAATACACCAAAGTGATTGGCATTCCTCCGGTTAGCTGTTTAATTTTCTGAATTGTTTGTTATCCCAGTGAGTTGGATAGAGAGCCTTTTCAGGCAACTGCTTTTCATGCACAAAAAGTTTTTTATTATAAGGAGCAGTGAGTATGTGTGTGGGGAGGCAATCATTTTTCAGTGTACATTCTGAAACAAATTTCTCTCTTTTTGTTGTTCTACTGGAGATTGTTTCTTTCTGTTTGATCCAGAGAACGACCGCTCCTTACGTAGGAAAGTCCCCATGCTGACGTCTCATGGCTGCTGTGACTTTTGGAAAAGCTTGGCGGCTATTTTTGCTAGAGCTACTGCAGCTGTCTAGTGTATTAATAATTGAGAAAATTTGGAAGATAGAAGACTTAATTTTAGTGCAAGCATTTTACACATGCAATCATATCTTCACATGAAAGAGATGCAGTATTTCCCCCTGGGATGGATATTGATGAATTTGTCCCAGCCCATTCTAACGCATATGTAGAACTGACACTGGAAGGTACTGAACCTTTTATTCTATTTGGTGCATTCTATTGTCTGTGCCTTCTGTTGGAGGTGTTGTTGTCAAAGTCCACTTTCAAGCTTATAATATAATATCATCACCTCGGATTCTTCTATGCAAATTTAGTTCCATGTGCAAATATGTTATTTATAAATGCTACCATAGCACCAATGCAATTTTTGTGGTTTCTCCATAACTCTTTCAGCTGCGGAGGTATTGGTTTTTTTCCATGGACTGTGTTTTTTTTAGAACACAGGATTATAAAATCCTATAATTGTCTGTGATAATTAGTTCCAGCTTAGAGGCGAGGACGCAGACATGGTCTGGTGTTAAATGTAGCAGAGAATAGTTCAGCGTGCAGGATGTGGGTCTAGGAAAATGTAGGAACCTCCACCAGTCATTTCATTTGTAGGAAATGAGAAAGATGATAATAAGGACAACAGGGCCATTGTCCTTTCCTCTATATCATGAAACAATGACAAGTCCATAAGGCAGAACTTGCCTAGGGCACACAGGAAGTGCTTCTTACAGAGGAGCATGGGTGTTGTTCTAGCTAATAGGACACCTGTGTGTGTGTGTGCTTGCGCATATAAAAGTTGAAGCATTTCTCATGGGAAGCATAATTTTGGAATATGGCATAGTGGATGAGCCATCATTTCTAGATTCCTACAAGTTTAAACTCCCAGTTAGGCTTTATTTAGGGCGGCCAACAGTAAAGATTTGTTGTTGTTGCTTGCTAAACATCCCCTGTTTGGAGGACACCAGAGGGGAAGGTATATGGAGAGCCTGATGTTGGCAGGAGGAAGGTGACGCACAATGAGGTGAGAACTTGGGGAGTGCACGTGTTGGGAAGGGATCTGACTCCCTTGAAAACCGTCAGCAGAGTCAGTGTGCTCACTCCCTAAACAGCATCTTCATGGCCCTTTCATTGAGGAGACAGAGAAGAGCAACTTGGTTTCAGAGCAGGAGGAATGAGTGCTATTCCAGTTTACCAGGGGCAAATTCATTTCATCAGCTAATTGGTGGGTGGGAACATGAGCTTTGAATTTGTAGGTAGGAGGCACAAGCCCTTCACCTGGAAGAGGTGAAGAGGGCACCTCTTCCTCCTTCCCACCCCTCACTTGTCCTCCTCCTGACCCCCCAGGCTGCCCTGGAGTTGCATTCTCTAACTCCTGCACTCCAGGCTCTGCTTCAGGTCCTGCTCTCCTCCCAGAGGATGGGGAAGTGAAATCAGGCACCTGTGGCACATGGACCAGAAAATTCCAGGGGCATTGATGCACAAACATGGGCGTGGCATTTCGTACTTTAGCTGTCAATCAGCATACATTCACAGCCAACTAATGCCAGCTGGGCACAGGGCAAGGCCAAATGAATACACAGGTGAACAAGATGTGATCCCTGCCCTCAAGGACCTCAGTGATGAGTGCGCCGGAGACCAGAGGACAATTAGAACAATAGAACAGAGCAGCTGCTCCCACAGACATCTGTGCTTGCACAGTGGGAGCCCATTCCACCCCAGAGCAAGGGAAGGTTTAAGAATAACTTCTAAGAGTGAGTCTTGAAAGTCAAGAGGGTTCACCACAGGGGAATGGTGGGTGGAAGAGGGTTTCCATTTCTGGAGAATGTTTACCTGAGGATGTCATGGACCGACCTGCAGAGGGAGGTTTTCCAACATTTGTTCATTGATCTACCGAAGTGCCGTGAGCTGTGTCTAGTGAGACTCTTCTGGCCTCTGAGCACTGTCAGCCCTTTTGCCCTGTTGTCTCTGAGGTGATGGGTGGGGCATGGAAGAGCCCAGAGTACAATAGACCCCGTGGGCATGATGGTCTTTTCAGACCTGGGACAAGTCTTCATTCATTGTTCCTCTGCCGGTGATGCATTTTGTTGAGCAACCCCCATTGGACACTGGAGCAAAGTTTCTAAAGGAAAATAACCACGGTCATCAGCTCCTGTGGATGGAAGTTCAACCATAGGATCTAAGAAATAAAATGCTACCTGGTGGAAAATGGTGGTTAGTATATTTGATATCAGCACCAACATGTGTCTGCATGGTGCTTTAAGGTTTACGAGCACTTTTGCACTCATGAGCACATTTGATCCTCCTGCCTGTGCTGTGGATCTGCATGACACTCCCATCTTTCCTGTGGAGGCACAGAGGTGCTGGGTAGTGGAGGACTGTCCCCAGGGGGAGGCAGATCCCGGACCATCAGCATCTACCGTAACCCTCTCACGGCCCTTGTAATATGGGTCTGTGACTGTGACCGAAATGCAGACAGGTGGCAGTGACTTCCATTTCCCTAGCCAGCCTGTCCTCAGCTTGTGTTTAGGAGTCCTTTGCCCTGTTTCAGTCTGACCCAGATACTTTTGGGGCCAGATCCTTGGAGATGGAGCTGTACAGACAACACTCCCTGCCCCCACCACCAAATCCGTCCATTTGGCCCTTAAATAAGTTTGTGTATATGCGTCAGAGCGAGTTAAAATGTTTTGTCTGTTTAGCATTGCCATGGCAACCTAGGGGCATCTTTTTGGCTTTCAAGTGTTGTGTTGAGCAGAGTTATGTGTTAGTTTGGAAGGAGAAACATTGCTTGGGGCTCGGCCAGTGGGCGCTGGGGCTGTCCCCGCCTCTGCCGCCTCCTTGCTCCTTGAACTCACTGTACTCCAGAATCCGAGACAGTGGTTCACTTGGGAGCCTAGGAATGGCTGCCGCAGGGGGTGGTTTTCTTTTTTAATCATCATTATTTTAAGCAGCTTGGCTTTCTGTTGTTGATGAGAAGTGCAAAGTTGGCGAGGTCTGCTTGCCCTTCAGCAGGAAGCCCCAGGCCTGTTTTCCACTGGGACTGGCCTGGGGGCATCTGGGGCCTCCCAGCGCAGCCGCCTGCCTCCTCCTGGGCTCTCAGGGAGTCCTCCTGCCTTCTTCCCTTACTGCATCTAGACTGAGGGCTGGCCGAGGCTGGGGAAGCAGACGGGCCAAGTTGGAGTGTGTTCTTCGCTGGTTTGTGGCCTTGAGCTAATGATTTAACCTTTTGAACCCTCCATTTCCTGTCCTGTAAAGTGGGTTGGTGATAATACATACCTCATAAAGTTTTTGTGAGGACCAGTGAGGCAATGAAGGTGGTAATAACGGGTAATAACAGTAAGTAAAATGATAAAATGGAACTGAAGGCTGTGGTGTGTTTTCCTTGTGCCCAGCGCCCATCTAAGTGCTTCAGAAGTACCCTCTTAGTTCCCTTCCCAGCAGCCTTCGAGGCAAAGGAGCTTATCCCCGTGCTCCTAGTATGTGATCAGCACTCAGTACACGGCAGCTTCTATGATGAGGATGATTTGTTTTAACAGTTGTTCATGTGTCTGGGGACATGGAACCTTTTGGAAATCTGAGAAAAGCTACCAGCCCTCTCCTTCCCAGATTGCACATTCTCCAGAATTTTGCATACAGCCCGAGCAGGTCGTGGAGCCCAGAGGCTGGCCCCTGTGCCCCCTGGGGCTCCATAGACCCCAAGCTCAGTGCCCCGGCTGCTGAGGGCACAGCTCTGCTCCTCACCCTTTCAGGGGCCCCTGTGGAAAATGCCAGCACCCAGGTTCCCAAGACAATAGGAGCTTGCACTTAGACACAGAGAAGGACAGGGCAGTGGTTTTCAGTAGAGTGAGTAGAGCTCCTCTTCTTCCCCAGATAAAATCTTATGTGGGACCCCACATGTGAAAGCGATAACAGCTTACTTGCTGCTTTAAGGAGGAGTAGGCAGCCCGGAGCAGGGCAGTCTTAGCCTCTCCTTCTCACCTGCCCCTCCACTCCCCACTGTCACTGCTGCACCTGACGTCCTGGTTCAGAGGCCAGCACCTGTAAAGACAAGGTGAGGAGGCCTAGGATCTCAGACCTGGGCATCAGGTTCCAGCTCTGCTCCCGGGGCCAGCCTTCCTTCCTGTGGTCCTCCTAAGTCTCCTCTCTGAAAAGAGAGAATCAGACTAAGGCTTCCTTTTCGCCTCTGACCTCTGGAGGTTGCAGAGCATCATGGCTAAGAGCCTGGGCTCTGAAAGCCGACTGCTTGTGACCCAGGGCATGTTCCTTGGCCTCTTGGGCGACCAGCTTCCGTAACAGGTATAGTAATGGTACCTGCCTCACCGGTTGTTTTAAGGCTTACTTGAGAAAGTCTATATGAAGTGCTTGCCCAGTGCTGGGCACAGAGGAAGCACCCAGGAGATGTTAGCTCTTAATAGAATGATGATTTTTCAAGATACCTAAGTATTTATTAAGAAATAGACGTCAAGGCAATCATTGTTTCTGTTTTGCACATGGAGACTGAGGCTTTAAAAGGTCATTTTTTGCCCCAGATTACTCACCTAGGAGGCAGAGTTGGAGCTCAAACCCAAATCTGTCTAGTTTAAGAGGCTGTTATGAAAATGTTCATAACATTCATGAAATGTTCATGAAAATGTGACAACTTTCACTTGTAGGAAAGAGAAGGGGTGTGACAAAAATAGTGTCTACCTCACCAATCCCTATTCTCCTTATTTTTCATTTGTGGATCCAGCAGAATCAGCTGAGAGTTAGCGAGAAGGGAGGAGGTTGAGTATTTCTGGCAAGGGCCTGAGTTGACCTGTTGATGGGAACGCAAGAGCTAAAAGGGGGCAGGTACCCCTAGTGAAAGGCGGCCTCTGGAGATGGCCGCCAAGAGCCCTGGCGCCAGGTACCTCCAACGGCGCTCTCCACAGAGCTTCCTGGGCCAAGGGCAGGCCATCTGCAACAGGATCGGGTTTCCAGCCCCCGTGACTTGGATCCCTCCCAACAGCTGCCAGAAAGCCAGCCACATGCCTGGGGAGTGTCTGAGTTCCTTGGGCAGCTGAGTTGCCTCTTTCCTGGGCCCCTGGGCCTATTTTTACACGGCCTTAAGGACACACATGTTACAGAACCAAGAAGGAATGAAGACAAGTCCATGGGCCACTTAGAATTGAGAACAAAGTGGAAAGAGTCCAGGGCCAAGATCAGCAGAAAGCATGCAGTGCTTCCCATTCAAGTGGCTCATCCAATGTCACTGCTTAGGTTTTGGCCAGCCTTCTCTTTCAAAGATGGTGGCAACCTTCATGTCTGTCTCTATCTGTTTGGTTGTGCCTCTGTTTAAAACCATCCTTGGCTCCCAATTTACCTCTCCGTACTCTTGAGCATACAGTAGACGGTAACTAGACCTTCACAGTCTAGTTACCGTCATCTCCTGCCACATGGCCACTCATATTTATACCCCACACATACTGGAACTTGGGGGGCCATGTACTCTCATGCCTTTGTGCTTGGATGCATGCTGTCCAGCCTGCTGGGAAGACCTGATGATTGTCCCACCTGGGTAGTATGATGTTTAATCTTCGGTCAACTGTTACCTCAAGTAGTTGAGATAATTTAGTGCCTGTTGTCTTTGTGCCCAGGTGTCCTGTACCTGCATTTCTCCTAACACACCGTCCTGTGGCTGTCCTTTGAATTGTTTTCTTGACACAGATGCCATGTCTTTCACCTGCGTATCCTAAGCACCCATCACTTAGATGACTGGCATCTAGTAGGTGTTTAATAAATGGTGGATGGATGTACGGATGGGTGGAAAGACCAAGGGGGGTTTTGTTCCCTCCCCCACATGGCCTTGTCCATGTGGCTAGAGGATTGTGATGTACCATTATTCTCATATTATCTACAGCTGAACAGTGATTCCAGCACTGGGTGTTAACTTGGAAGTTCTTTATGGGATTTAAGAAATGTATATTCTAGGCCCGGCCCCGTGGCTTAGCGGTTAAGTGCGCGCGCTCCGCTACTGGCGGCCCAGGGTTCGGATCCCGGGCGCGCACCGATGCACCGCTTCTCCGGCCATGCTGAGGCCACGTCCCACATACAGCAACTAGAAGGATGTGCAACTATGACATACAACTATCTACTGGGGCTTTGGGGGGAAAAAAAAAAAGAAATGTATATTCTAGATCACTAAATCACTATTCTAGAAGGATCTTTCCTTTTCCACTTCTTTCTTCTTTGGTTTATCCAGAGGACCCAAATAGGACACTGCAGTTAATTTTTAGTTTATTAAGTTCTTTTATGTTGCTTCAGGTAAGCATTTTTAGGTCACTTAGATATTATACCAGATATTATTATAACTACCAGATATTGTTAACATTGATAATAAAAATGATAAGAATAAAGCACTGTTCTAAGTGCTTTACATATTTTAACTCACTTTACTTTCATAACAACCCTATGGGATGAGCAGTGTATTCTGTTCATTCCATGTAAGGGTCTGGAGGACCTAGATGCTGATACCATTTGCTGTGCTCTGCCAGGGGCCGAAGGTGAGTTATGATCAAGAACCTCGCATCTTGTCCCCTCATGCTGCCGAGCCTAGAGTTGTTGCCTTTGTCCCTGTTCTGTCAAGAGTCTTTATATAAGAATAATAGCAAACACTTACCATATATACTTATAGCTGGACCATGTTTCAGACACTTTATCTGCATTAACTGATTTTATCTTCGTAAAACCCTATGAGAGCAGATACCTTTATTCCCATTTCACAGAAAAGGAAACTGAGATGGAGGTTTAGTAATTTGTCTGAGGTCACACAGCTAATAAGTGACAAGCTGGGGTTTGAAGCCTACCTCTAGTGTCCATTCCCTTAACTGTTAAGCTATTCTACATATAAGGATACCAACTGAAGACGATAAAAAGACGGACATGGAGGTACAAAAATGACATTTGTAATGCTCGCCCCTCGTGTAGGTAAGGGCAGAGCCCCATGGGGAGGCATTCCATCATGGGAAGGAGATTTGGGATGGAGAAAAATAAGCATGGACTCTGGAATCAGGCAGACCTGGGTCTCATATTGGGCATGTGTGCTGGGCACGTCACTGAATCTGGGTCTTTTTCCTCATCTGTGAAAGGGGGATAATAATGGAAGCTGCCTCCTTGGGCCATTGCAAGGGATGAATGAGAGATGGCAAAAAAAACACCTTGCGTCATCCTGGCTCATGGAGAGCACATTAGATGGCTGTTCCTTCCTTGCTTACAAGTCACATGTATCCTATCTACTGACTTGTGCATTAGAAGGTTTTTTCATACTCATGAAGGAGGCACCCAGTGTGCTAGGCTGAACAATGGGCCCCCAAAGAGGTCCATATACCAATCCTAGGAACCTGTGAATATGTTATCTTACATGACAAGAAGGACTTTGCAAATGTGATTAAGCATTTTGAGAGAGAGATTATCCTGGATTATCTGTGTGGGTCCTATGTGATTACAAGGATCCTTCTGAGAGAGAGGCAGGAAGGTGAGAGAGAAGATGTGGCCATGGAAGTAGGGTCAGAGGAGAGAGAGAGAATGAGATTGGAAGATGCTATTCTGCTGGCTTTGAAGATGGAAGAAGGGGCCATGAGCCAAGGAATGCAGGTGGCCTCTAGAAGCTAAAAAGACAAGGAAACAGGTTCTCCCCTGGAATCTCCAGAATGGGTGTAGACTGACTCCTTTATTTTAGCCCACTCAGGCTGATTCTCCTCTGGAACTGTGAGATAATTAACTTATGTTGTTTTAAGCTACTAAATTTTTGGTAATTTTTACAGCAGCAATAGGAAACTAATATGATCTGGGATTCAAGCAAAATACTTCGCACTGTATTAGACAGCCAGCTCTGTGGGTTTCTGACAGAGGCTCATTTTGCAGCTGGGAGCCCCTTGGTTTCTGAGTAGACTAGAAGTTGCCTCCAATGTTAGAACACTTCAGAATGGAATTTCCACATCTGTAAGTTGAAAGCGGGTGATTGTAGGGAAGTGTGGGGAGGACAGAGGCCGATGTGTAGTTTCCAGCGCTGCACCTGTGTTGTGGGCCCTATAGATGCCGAGCCGTCCTGGGAGTGGCGGGTGCCATCTCATCCGGTAGTTAGAGGTGAATACCAGGTATTCCTGCCCTCTTTGATGTGAATGTAAACTCACGAGTGGGTGCTCTGTTCCCCAACTAACGTGTGTGTGTCTTGTAATTAATGACATTTAAACAAATTTTGAGAGATTTATCATATTTTATATGCTATTTAATAACAGCAAAGCTTTGTAATACGTATAACATGTCTATCATGTCTTTTAGTTCAATAAAAATCTCCATCTTCCCAGCACCTGGCATCGTGTTAGATACATTGGAGATGCTCAGCTAATGTGTCTTAGATGAATGACCTAAAAAAATTAATGGTCCACCGTCCAGGCGCTCCCCAGAGAGTGGGGGCGATGTTACACATCAAATACACTGTACTTTTAAATGCTGTAGAGAAATTTGAGTCATCCTAAGCCGAGAAATTCTCTTAGACCCAACCTCTTACAGTTTTGTATTTTAACTTAGTTATAAAGGTATGGAAAAGACACCAAAATAACAGATTATTTTCCTTAATAAGGGAAGTAGTGTTTGGTTTGGCACAGCCTGCTAAGCAGTCCTTCTCCAGCTTCTGTGTGTGTGAGAATCACCTGGAGAGCTTGTGAAAACAAATTGCTGGGCCCCACCCCTGGAGTGTCTGATTCACTAGGTCTGGGGAGGAGCTGGAGAATTTGCATTTTTAACGAGCTCTTGGGTAATGCTGATGCTGCTGGTCTGGTGACCATACTTTGCCAACGTCGTCTTAAGAGCCAAGTAAAAAAGCCAATTTTGGGATATGCCTGTGCGAACATGTGTTAAAACATGTATTAGTTCACAAAGTTGTTTAAAACTTTTTAAATTAACAATATCTGTAAAGGGTTTATTTAAATTGAGCGAAATATTTTGAAGGAGCCAATCAGTCTGCACTTTTGGAAAGGTTAGGAAGCTTTAGACGTCCTCTTGTCTGAGAACTGGGGTAAGTTCTACATGGATAGGATCTGCATTGTGCACCTGGCTGTGGTCTTGGAGCTGGCGAGTGCCTTCTCTACCCGGTCCAGCTCACTCAATCGCTATGACCCTTCATTTCCTCCATTGAAAAATTGCAGTGATAATCCTTTAGCTCATTGAACTTAACTGCCCCTGTCCCACTAGACAGTCACTTCTTTGAGGGCGGTGTCGTGTCTGTCCATCTGCCTGCACTGCCTGGCACCTGCTAGGTGCCCAGGGAATACCTACTGAAGAAATTCCCATCACTCCTACCTTGGGACTGAGGCGCAGTGAGTGGCAACGTCGTGCTCGATAAAGTTAAAGAACTTAGCAAATGTGAGGACAGGCAGAGGGAGAATAGCTGCACATCTTCTTGAGCTGAAAGGGAAATGGGATGGTGATTTATAACTTGTAGATTGTGCTTTATAGAAGAGCCATCTGGGCCTCATGCTCGGATCCACCTCCCTGCACATGTCTTCATGGAGTTCTTATGTTTCAGCCTAGCATCAAAGGGGTGTTTTTTGTATGTGTGTGTGTGTTTTTTGTTTTTTGATTTTTCCATGAAACAGAACTTAGCAAGGAATTCCTGTTTGTGCTTTAAGGCACGGTTAGCCTGTGGCGTCTGTGTGTCTGGGAGCTAGTCAGTAGAAGGATGCAGTGTGCTCACTTAAGCAAAGGGTAGAGAATGGTGGCCAACAAGCCGAGTTTTAAAACAAAACCCAAAACAGAATAGATGCCAATAGTTAGATGAAAATCAATATACCTCATAAAAATTGATCTTCCAACTTTCTTTTTGAAAATATCTGAAAACCTAGCAACACTGGGTTGGCACTCCCAGGCAAAAATTGGCTAAACCTGGGTAGCAGCTGCCCCCTTTAGGTAGGTGTGGGCTGCCTTTGTCACACTCCTCACCATTCCCTAGTGTCTTATTCCCAGATTCTGTTACTTGTTTGTTACCTGCCCCCCTCTGCACACGTTTGAGGTTTTTGATCCCCAAACAATATCATGAACTCCCTCAGGAATCCTAAGCACTGGCATACGGTGGTTTGAAAGATCCCTGTTTTAGGAGCATTTTGACTTCAAAATAACGCCTGTAGATGTTTATGTTGTTTTAAGTAATTTCTGCTCCTGAAGACTTAAAACATTATAAAAGAACGTAAATATTTTCCACAAAACACGTCCAGAAGGGTGTGGGAGAAGTCAGTCTTCCCTCTGTGAAGTGTCCTTTGTCCTTTGGATTTGGTCTGGAAGGACTATTTACTCGCCTCGTCACACGGCCAAAGTCTGAGAGCAGGGAAAGTGACCAGACAGAGGTGACGAGCAGTGGTGGAGCCCTGGCTGTTTGGTTGTTTATGTTCCTTGTTTGCCGAGGGCTTCATAGCTTTAAAACGCTTTCTGCTAGGTGTCAAATTCCAACTCTGCCCTTTAATAACTGTGATTTTAGGAAGGCACTTAAAACACTCTGTGCCTCCATTTTCCCATCTGGAAAGTGATGATAATATCTAGTGGTGAAAATTAACTGAACTAATAATGTATGGAAAAGAATTTAGCCCAGTGCTTTGTGTTTTCTAAGAGTGCAAATATTAGTTTCTTGTGAGGCCTGTATAAGGCTTTAAAGAGAGGGCTAATTATCCCCATTTTACTGAAAGGAAAACTGAGGCTCAGGGAAATCAAGTACCTTACCCAAAGATAGCCAAGAAGCCCTGAGAAATCCACACACCCCTAGACTTCACCTCTGGTCCTGTGACATCCTTAATTTCCCTCTCCCCCATTAACACTTCCTCTTAGTAATTATTTCAATCACAAGACGAGGCTTCAACATGAGTCGGCTTTTCCTACGGAGAAGATTTGACAGGCGAGAGGGATTCCCGCATTGGCGTGAAGGTGGTCGCAGTCGTGTGGACTTGGATGGGGTGGCAGAACCTGAACAAAATCTCATCTTTCTCACACTTTGCCCTGAAGGAGCAGGAAGGCAGCCGGAGACAGGCATGCGGCCCGGGTCTCCTTCACTGTTGTGAAAGATAACTTGTTACCTTTCGTGGGAGGTCTTTGGATGAATCAGCTAGGAATTAAAGCTTTCCCTGGGCCCCATTCTGCTTCTCTAAGGGGATCATGCAGAAGAAACCCTAAGTAAAGCGAAGGGCCTTTCAGGGTTAGCCTGCGGATGGGGCGTTTCTTTTGACTTGATCTCCTCTCTGTTGCGTCACCAGTCTTGTGAGGCTCCTTTGAGAGAAACTTCCCGAGATTTTATTCTGAATTTCAGAATTTACTGATGCTTTGTTTATAAATGGCTATGAAGTGCCCTATTTTTATGATTGCCCAGGAGTTTAATTTTAGCCTGTAGGTGGAGGGTGTCTTCCTAATACCTTGATATATAGGTAGAACTATATGAAATGGCTGATATTTAACCATTTTTTACCTACAAAAATTACAGTTTTATCTGGTTCAATGGAACACTCGACAAAGATGAAAATAGCAACAGAGATTAGCATTATATGACGAGTTAAAAATTGTCACTATTTCTTCACAGGTGTATTGGATATCTTATCCTTGGAAAGCTCAAGGATATCCTGTAATAGAGACCTTCCTTGTCTAGTTTGTTTTTCCTCTTCCAGTGGTTGTCGACCATGCCTCTGACACTCTGGCAATGGCAGTAAGCAGAGTTGAGAATTATTTTAATTATTAATAATATTCCTAATTATTTTTAATCTCATATAATTTCTCATTGGTTGGCATGTAGCTCTTTGCCTTGATCACAGATTTTAGAATTTGAAGATCTTGGCCAAATCTAGTTTCTTGGTGTAAAGTATTTTGTGTACTACTTGTGGAATCTCCCCAATGGTACATTAATGATCACCAGTGGTCTAGAATTCAGGCTCAGCTCTTCAGCCATACCTACCAACAGCTTTTCAAATAAAAAAATAGATTGAAGTAATGTATGTGAAAGTCCTAGGATTGTGCCTGGCATGTGATAATCACCCACTAATTGCTAGCAGCATCTGGAATTGGAGTAGAAAGAGAGGGCAATTTTTGAATTACAGCTCCTGCAAAAATGAACACTACGGGCCGGCCCTGTGGCTTGGTGGTTAAGTGCGCGCGCTGCGATGCTGGTGGCCCGGGTTTGGATCCCGGGTGCGCATCGAGGCACCACTTCTCCGTTCATCCTGAGGCCGAGTCCCGCATACAGCAACTAGAAGGATGTACAGCTACGACATACAACTATCCACTGGGGCTTTGGGGGGAAAAATAAAATAAATAAAATCTTTAAAAAAAAAAAAAAAATGAACACTACAGGGTGAGATTTACAGGAAGAGGGTGACAGAGCAGTGACCTTCACTGTAGCCGTCACCACCGTGGGAGAGCAGTCGCGCAGGATTCTGAGTTGAGTATTAAAATTATCGAACTTACCTGCTTGGTTTTTCTTCCCTGGTCACTGAGGCTGCCAGGATGCGTCTTGCCCTTACAGACCTGCTATCCTTGGAATTGCAGGGTTGAAATCCACAGATCCACAACTCATGAGCAACCCAGAAGAACCATAAGCTACAGACATTAGCAAATGGGCTGAGCCACAAAACTGAATTACACTGGCTGGTGTGAGGGAGCTGGTCCCCAAACTGGTGAGAGAGTCTAGTCCTCGGCCTTCATCTACAAATTGTCCCATTACCCTGTTCCTTTATATGTATTTGTTTTGTGGGTGAACGGATATGTTCTAGTGGTATTTCTAAAACTGAGGATTCGCTGTACTCTTGGGGCATCTCAAGGATCTGTTGTTCTGTTTTATTTTGCATATATATTCTGCTGCCTCTTGAAGACTTGATGGTAGCTTATGTATTTAAGCTTGTAAGTATGGCAAAGATGCAGAGAACCCAGACCTTCTGAGAAGAGCATGGTGAGTCAGTGTCAGGCTTTTGAGTAGGTGAGTTGATGGGTGTAAGTTAGCCCTTATCACTGTTTTGACCTATGTTTAGTGGGGTTTCAAGTTTAAAGTTTGCTCTTGCCCAGGAAGTTGTCTGCTCCATGAGGGAAGGACCACACTGTCTTGTCACCACTGTTTCCCCTTCTCCTAGAGCAGGGCCTGCAAGAGAGGAAATAGTCACTATTTTTCAAGGAATGAATCAAGCTACCAAGTTCTAGTTAGTTCCTGGGTGATATTCTCCAGGAAAAGTCCACGGTGCTGCTCCTCTTGTCCAGAAGTCAGGGTTTTCATGTTCAAGTTGGAATCTGAGTTTATATCCTCTGTAGGTAAAGCTGAAGTGTTCTGCAAAACAATTATGATTCTTCTTAATGAAACTATTTAAGATCTTAGGGTTTCCCATGTAGTTTAGTAAAGGAGACTTTGACCAGAAAGCTTTTTGGACAGAAAGCGCTAATTCAGATAGGATCAAAGTGAATTCTAGCTACAAGGAACCCATTCGTAGAGAGGCTGTACTAGCATCGTATTATTTAGTAAGTCTCGAAGTGTCACAACTCCAAAATGGTCTTTCACTTCCAGAAGATGCCAGTGATATCTAATATTCTGCCATTTTGGAATTGTATGAAGAAAGAGCCTTTTTAAAGCTCTATGTAAAGTTCCAGACCCTTGGCATATGTCAACCCATCTACTCCTGGGTAACACTATGAGATAGTTATCAGCATTCCAGTGTTACAGAGGATGACTTTGAGGGTCTTGTAGGTAATCTGTAAGGGAACCAGAATCCAGTGTAGAGTCCAAAGTCTGTATTCTTGCAACAGATATTGTCACGCAGTAATTGTGTTGGAAACGAGTGCGACTGGGAGAGGTATCATGTGGGAAGCCAGTCAGTCCCTTCTGCTTTGGTGCGAATCAGTTAATCAGCATCTTTTCAAGAGACAGGCTGCTAAAAGGCAGGCACGACCTCAGGGGGCAGAAAAGGCCGGAGTCCTGGGGAGCTGGGCTTGAGAGGAAACCGGGGAGGAAAAGGGAGGCAGTCCAGATAAGCTTGTCTCATTCTCTGTTTTGCCAGGGGCCAACCTGCAGACCCAGCTTTGGGTATGCCATGGCCTTAGAACCATTGCCCAGGGATGTTCACGTCCAAAATGACCACACAGTAACAAACACTGCCAGTTATCGGGCACTTACTAAGCACGACACATATGTCCTCTCATGTAGTGACAGCCACCATCCTGTGTAGGAGATGTTAAAATATAGGCACATTTTACAGATCAGGCCACTGAGGCAACTTGCTGAAGATCATAATTAGATAAATGGCAGAATCAGAATTTGAACCCAGATTTGTCTGATCCCCAAAGCCTGTCTTATGTCTTCTAAATATCACTCCTTAGCCCTATTCATTCTCCTTTACCATGTGTGTCCAGCTCCTCATGTGGAGGCCTCAACTCGGAACAGTCCCTTTTGGAACTGCTAGGAAGTTAGGGAGCATTACCCTAAAATTGTTGCAGGAGAAATCGTCTTTGGAATTGTATCCACACTGAATGAATGCACACAGGCGTCCGATGGGCCTCTCTGACCACGCTAATGCCCGGTGGAGTTTTCCCCTCCTGGTGACTGCCGTCTCTAACACTGATATTCTGTGGAGCTTAACTGTAAGGGTCGATGATGGGAGCCTGCAGAGGAAGGACTGACTTCTAGAACTTTAGCTGCAATGCCCAGGTTCCTCTCTTTGTTTTGAGGGAAAAATTAAGAAGTCAGAAAATAATAAGAAAATGAAATATTCTAGGCAATTGGAAGCAAAGGGGAAAAAGATAGTCACTAGAGGAATTTGAGATTCTTGTTTTCAATTTTTTTACTCCTCTAGAGAGAGTTTTTTGTATCCATATGGACTTACCCATTTGCTGTAACAGCCGAGAGCCTCCTCTAAAGTTTTTAAAAGAATTCTTGAGAACATCTTGGAAAGCTGAAGTTATAAATACTATTGAAGATAAGGTAGCTAACATTGCCAAATTCAGGAAAGGAGCTGGGCAAGGCGTTGAAGCAGCAAGAAAAACAGACTGACGGGGAGACTCAAGTCTCTTCCAGCCCCTGAGCTCCACATTCTTAAGCTTTCTGTTTCAAAGCCACCAAGAGAGCTAGAGCTGACCAGCTGGAAGCTTTGTTGCTTGAATGGCCAAAGCTGGGACAGAGGGTTGGAGCCCCTTGTGCTGCTGAACAAAGATGGCTTTAAGCATCAGCCAAGCAAGTGGCAGCCCGTGGACTTACAAGGGAAGATGCTCTCAAATATTTCCCCACCTAGGAGAATCTGAAGGGCCACCATACATTTCCTTCATTTCTGGGGTCCCCTTCTAAAATTAAAACTACAGTCATGTGGTGCATAAGGACGTTTTGGTTAATGATGGACCACATATACGATGGTGGTCCCATAAGATTAGTACTGTATAACCTAGGTGTATAGTAAGGTATACCATCTAGGTTTGTGTAAGCACACTCTTGGATGTTCGCACAATGATGAAATCGCCTAACGACACAATTCTCAGAATGGATCCCTGTTGTTAAGTGATGCACGACTGTGTAGTGTCCTGGCCCTGCCAGCCCTGTCCTGTGGTGGTGTACATCTCTAGGACCACACTGTGGCTCATGAACCATGGGATCATGCAAAGATGCTGGGCCCCAACGCTGACATAGGTGGATGAAAAATGAAGCTGGGTAAATCACACATCGGGTTCCGGACCCTAGAAATTCGGAGGAAGGAGATGACAACATTGATGAGATAGGCATTTTAGGAGAGCATGTCCCCAAAGTTCATTTTGCTTTTTGGTTTGGTTTCATGGTTGGATGTCTTTTTTTTTCCTTCTCTATTTTTATTTTTGGAAAGGGGTGGAGGAAGGAGTGTCAGAAGGGCACGGAGGCCTGTTAGATATGAAGCAGACATTCCTAGTACATGTGACCACAGATGCTGACATCCCCTTGCCATCCCTCCCTGTCTCTGTGCCCAGCCCAGAAGTTACTGGAGCCCCACCTCGAGGACACTACTGAGCCGTCCCTGACACAAAATAGTACATCCTCCGGCTTTCAAACTGGAAGGGCTTGGCCTGGCTGCTGTTGCCGTGGTAATGGGGGGCCCTGACAAGGCTTGAGAACTGGGAGGACCCCTGCCTTCTCTCTTCCCCGCACCCCCACGTCAGCTCCTGAGCGTGGCCCCGTATGGCCCAGCCTTTGCTCATTTCTCTTCTTCCTTGCTCACTGGCCTCCAGCCATTTCAGCTTTCTTTTGGTTCCCAGAATGTGGTATGCTGCATCCTGTATGGAAGCTTTCAAGCCTTAGGTTCTCTAAGTTGAGTATGTTTTTCTCCCCACTCTTGGTGCCCAGCTAACTCCTTAGGTCTCAGCTCAAATTCCCCTTTAGTCCTTCAGTCAACAAATATTCTTGAGTACATACAGTGGGCTCCATGCTCTTCTAGGTGCTTGGGGGCTACATCAGTGGATAGTGGACAGAACAGACAAAAAGTCCTGTCTGTGTGGACCTAAGTGCTATCTCTTCCTTAAGAAATTCTCGCCCGACACCCCACTCCACCCCCCAGGCTAGCTCAGGTCTTCTAGTATACGACAGAGGTCGTCATGTACTTATTTGTGCATCATTTTCCCCTAGAGTAGGCTGTAGGTTCTACGAGATCGGTGATGATTCACAGCTGTGTACCCAGTGCCAGCATGTTGCCTGACACCCAGTAGGTGCTCAGGAAATATGTGTAAAGGAATGGATAAATGAAGGGATGAATGATTATTTTGGTTGGCAAGTAGGGATATCAGGTGTGAGGGTCACACCTTCTGGAAAGAAGTTGTTTGAGCTGATGTATGAGGCTCATGAAGAAGCTACACTGTGCTTTTCAAGTTATCAGAACTTGCAAGTTCTTACTTGGCCTTGTCTGGGGTCTGGTCTCCCATTGCCGAGGCCTCAGGCATTTCATGATTTAAAAAAAAAATGGCTATGACTGTACCTGACTTTAATGCAGCAGCTGTTTGCCTTCCCTCCTCCCAGGATGGAGATCTCCAAGGCGCCTGGTGAGGAGCTCTTAACTCCTAAAAACTACCACCCCATTTACTCAGTATGCCCGGACCCCTGTCTTTCCCTGGGCTGCGGTAGTGCCCATAGACATGGTCTTCGTTTGCATTAATCATTTTCATGCACTTTGCATTCAGCTACACTGGTATTCAGAGAAAAATGCTGCCATGACAACTGCCACAACAGATGGCATTTGATGAGTCTCTAAGCTACCGAGAAGACATACAGCAGTGCTTCCGAGGTTTGCATATTTTACGTTATCACGAGACCCAGTGCGGCCTTAATCATGATTGAAATGTGAAGTTTTCCGTTTGCCTCCTATCCCTCCCTTCTCTTTCCAGTTGTTTGGCATTTGTTTTGATTTTCCTTGCTCTCTGGCTGTCCTGGGTGGAGATATCCTTCTGCATGTGGGAGACAAAGGCTGCAACATACATAAACAGTCCATGGAAGTTGCCCTGCAAGTCTGAAGTTCAGTTGAGAAACTATTCAACTTTGGGGTGGAGATCTCTGCTGAGACTGGGAGAAAGGCCTAATTGCAGCCTTTCTCTCTTGGCCGTTCGTGGACCGCACAGGGTGGAGGCCACGTGTGGCCCCAAACAAAGGGAAGCCTGGGAAGCGCGTCTTGGTCTCGATCTGTCCCCTTACTCTGCCCCTCCTTCGTCCAGCACTTTTCTGCTCCCAGGGTCTCCCAGCCACCTTGTGGTCCCTCTTCTGGGCTTCCCACCTCCACCACAGCTAACACTTGCAAACTCCAGGAACTTATCCCAGAGCTTTCAGACCTGTTTCTATGGCAACAACTACATCAGCCTTCTCTCCCCTTGGTGCTCCCACCCATCAGTAACACTGGAATGTCAGACTTTTTCAGCTAATTTTGGGAAGTAGTTTATATTGGCTGTTATGTGTTAATGAATAACTTTGCTCGTATTTACATACTTTGCTAGTTAAGAGTCTTTTCCGACCCTCTGCCTCCCAGCCTTAACTGGATCCTCATCTCACACCAGGAGTCTGGATCACACGTGAGCCACAAGCCTCATTAAAGAGCTGTGAGGGGCACGAGGACACCCTTGTGCTGTAAGGAGGGCTGGGGTCCTGCGCCGGCTGTTCCCCTCGCGGGCTGTGGTGGGAGTTTGCAGTTTCAGCAGTGCATGCTGATGGATTGTTTACCTGTGTAGTATTTGGAAGAAAACCTTAAGGTGAATTTAATCACAAGAGAGCCTGGATCAAAGAAGCAGCACCCCCTTCTGATCTCGTTCCAAGTGAAGCCTGGAGGTTGGAATCCACATCTGCCCCTATTCTGCTTCCCAGCCCCGCTCTCTTCCTGGGGTACAGATGAAAAGAGCATGGGTCTCGGCCGCCTTGTCAGGAGTGATTTTTAACCTTAATGGAACATTATTAAAGAGTGGATTTGAGACTTGAGGAATGTTTTCCGAACTCCTTCTGTGAGCAGAGAATTCGTGGTAGAGGGAGAAAATTCAAGGCACTTGATGGGCTTATGAGTCGTCTTTTAAATGATGGCCCAAGTCCTTCGTTTTAACATTTTCTGGGCGTGCTATCCAGCCATTCAGATATTGCTCCCTGTTTCATCTCCTGTTTAGGAGAAAGCATTCTTGGTGCCCTTAGGCCTCCTCTCTCCTCTTCTTGAAGGAAGGTCCTAATGCTCCTTTTGTTTCTATGTTTCGATTCTCCCTGAAATGGGTGGGAATCGGGGGCTGTGTGTGGAATGGCTCTGTGGTCCCTAAAGAGGAGGATCATGGAGATATGGGCTCCTGGACAGGGAGGAGGACTCGGGACCAACATCGTCAAAAGAATTGAACACAGTGCCTGGCACAGAGCAGACATCCACACAGTTAGGTTCATTGAATGAATGATTAAAAGAATCATGTAACTCAGGTTTCTCAACCTTGGCACTGTTGACATTTTGGATTGGATAATTCTCTGTTGTGGGGGCTGTCCTGGGCATTGTAGGATGTTTAGAAGCATCCTTGGCCTCTACCCACTAGACACCAGTAGCAGTCCCCACACCCCCAGGGTGTGGTGTGACAACCAAAATGTTGCCAGACATTGCCAGACGTCCCCTGGGGAGGCAAAATCTTTGCCCCTTCTCTCTCATTCTCCCTCGCTCAGTGGAGAACTACTGATCTAAATTAAGAAATTGGTTGAAAGAATGATAGGGCTTTAAAAAATCAACAGGAGGAAGAAGTATTCTCAGTAACCTCTGTATAATTATTCATTCGTTTAGTAGAATTTAACATTAAAAGAAAGCCCAGTAGATGGCTGGATTGAAATGTACCAGGGCTAGCCTTGCAAGAAGAAATTACCATGGACTTTAAATGATGCTGTGTGCATCGAATGCTCCATGAATGTCACAAGAAAATACACTTTGTGCTCCTTGGAAGGAAATTTCTGTAGAATTACAATGTTGTGTTAGAGTAGTGCTTTTCTTGAATATGTTGGTGGCTGTCTTTTTATTCATTGTTGCACTGTTGCACTATTGTTGCAAAAACTTACCCTACCTATGTCAGCCCACCTACATGACACTCGGCAGGATAAATATCAAGTGTACTATTTTTGATTTTGCATTAACAGATTCAGGATTGGTAAGCTTTTTCTTTTTCTCATTTTCTGTGAGGACATAATTGCCAAAAGCCTCGCTTATCAGCCATGTGCCAGATGTTATATTAAAGAAGTGGGATAGGATTATAGAAAGAGATAAGGGGTAGAAGAGGAATTTTATAATTTTATCATGATTTAAATACTAGTGCATCTCTGTGGGGGCAACAAATCCTTTTGAATGGTTTTGGTATATTACACTGTGTACAATAGCAGAAATATGGAGTGATAGTTATTTTCTCAAAAGCAGGGTTTTGTAATGGCGTGAAATAGCATTTACAGATATAATTTTTACAAATAGATGCAGATTGCTCCAAAATATCTTCCACAGGGCCCTCCCAGCCATCCTCTTCCTCCGCCCACTCCGACCCCCCACCCCCCTTAACATGGTAGCCCCTGGTTGTCACTGTCAGTCATCTTGGGGCTGGGAAGAAGAAAAGAGAGTTAAAAGCAATCTCACTTTTCCTCCCTCTTTCTAAGAAATGATTTTCTGCGATGGTGGCAGGCATAACCCATAGCATCAGCATTTATTTGGTTTGCAGGAAATTGCATTCTGCCCTTTTTCTTAGAGATGAAAAAATACCTCCCAGATGCGGACCCTTGAAGGTGAGCTGGAGGCTGGGAAGGAGGTGGGAACCTGAGCTAAAAAATGCAACGATGGAGTAACCTTAAGCTCAGGGTTGAGCAGATTCTTATAAAATGGGTGCAGTTTTATTCCGGTGTCCCATAGCTTAATTTGAAGCTTTTGGAAGATGTGAAGACTGGGAATAGAGACAAAAATGCAGGATTGCATGGGGAGGGTGGACATGAACTTCAGGAAGATGGCCTTGGAGCCATACTCTACTCAATTTAGAGCTCTTAAATTGTAGGTGCTTCACTCTCTTTGGCTTTGAAGGAGCCATCATGATATTGCTTGGAGAAGGGGATGGAGAATGGTCACATGGACACTGTGAAAGTCGGTCATTTATTAGTTCAGGGTAAACCCCGTGGGTTAAATACTGGTTTGAGTTCATAAGAATGTCGATGGAGCCTGGGAAGTTATGTGGTGCCTGGTTGTGGAGGTGAGGGGGATCTTTATTGTGAAATGCAAATTGTGTGAAATTCAAAGATCCTTGTGCCAGGTCAGAAGCAGTTTCTTTTACTTAGAGTCACCATTGACACTAATCAAGCCCGAACATTTTCCTATAGACCAAAAAATAATTAGCCCTGACAACTGAAGTCAAATCAGACCTTTGGGAATGACCTCATTATTCTTTCATGAGGGCTGGACGTTAGCTTGCCCTTGGCCATGGCATCAGCCCTGGCAAACCGTGAAGGCCTCCAAGACTCTGGTGGTGGGTCCTTTCTTGCTACAGAAAACAGAAAGGACAGAGGGGATCAGTGAGGTTGCAGCCCTCCCTCCATCTGTAATGCCTGCCATCCTGAGAATCTTGTGAGTAAACACTACCCAGATTCCTGCTGAAACTCCCATTCACTATCTTTACATTTGACTGCCTGCCTCCTTGGTGGCTGGAAATTTCTCCCAGCTGCTGGTGGATGGGTGGGTCCACTAACTTCGTCCCCACCTCCATTTTTCTAGCAACTACTCAAGTTTTCAGGATTGCACTGGTGACAGTGATCAACATAGGAGTCCAATTCCACCCTGGTTATTTTTGGCAGCCGTGAGCAATCCAAGGCCTTGACTTTTGGCACTGTGTGCTTGGGATATTAAGTGACCTTTTCCTGTGCAAGTACAAAGGAGAGTCCTGACTTGCATCCCTCCATCCGTTCATCCGGTGTTTTTTTGTCCTCCTGTCTTTCCTCATTGAGAACCTTAGCCAATGCTCAATGAACCTCCTCTCTGACATAGCCCTTTGTTCCTAATAAGAGATGACTCTGGAGGAGGCTGAACATTTATTGAGTGTATATTGTTGTTTTTTTTCCCCCTAGATTGAAAACATAGATGCCTGCTTGAATTTCCTGGCAGCTAAGGGAATTAACATCCAGGGACTGTCTGCAGAAGGTAAGTCAGCACCCCGGGCATGAGGCTGCCTTGCATCCTTGGAAATGCCCACCTGTTACCTATTGATGACATTAATCCAGTGAAGCCAAGGGGTGCTGCTGGGCTCTTCTGGTTTTGTTTTCCTTCTGGTTTTGAGGCAGCTTGATGCTTGTCTAGACTTGAGGATGTCAACTTTTTGACAGCTAAAGAATCACTCCAAGAATGCAGATTTAACTGTGCTCGCTGTGTCTGCAAGACAACGAAGGAGGAGTGAAGACAGGGCCGCTTCTGTGCTGCTTCTGAGAAGGGCTTGATCAAACAATGCTGGTTTCATTCACCTGACTAGCAGTTCAGTTAATTATCAAGCTGGGCCTTATCTCTGGGAGAGAGAACGCTTAACCACAGAACATATTTAAACTGTACAGTTCCCAGGGAAAAATGCCCAATCCTTATCTCTTCCTTTTATTAGAAGAAGCAGCACTTTTCCTGGCTCAAAAAAAAAAAAAAAAACACGTGATTTATTAATGAGATGCTCCATTTTGACATCCTGATTCGTTTTTAATTAACTCCAATTTTGTGGCTAATTAGCACATTAGCATTTGCTGGTGGTTCGCTGTTCAATTAGGTATTGGTCTGGAGATGGCTGGTCCGAATTCTCAGCCTCCTCGGGCAACATCTCTCCCTGGAAACGTTCGCGCTCTCTCCTGTTTGTAAATACAAGCAGCTGCCAGCTCAGGAGCTGCCATGGGCCCCGGCGTTCTCCCAGGCTGGTGAGGCTGCACCTGCCTCCGCTTTTCCCAGAACAGGTAAAGCCGTTTGGGCTTCAGATGACACCACCTTTCCCTCTCGAGATTGCTTTCTGAAAAGATGCCTGTCAGCATGGACTCCGGTGGTCAGGGTGGGGAGGTGGGTGGGGAGCAGTGAGGCAGGAAGCAGCCCAATGGAGCAGGTAAGTTTGCAGATGTGATCCATTTGGGGCCTGGCGCCTGCCTTTGCTCTGCTCTGTGGTGAAAGGTTGGTTTTTCTGGCTATGTTGCTGAACTGTAATCTCTTCGGGTATTAGGGGTGAGTGGCCACTATTGGTGCCTTGTGGGTGTGTCGTGTCTCTGAGTGGGACTGTTGGAATTTCCCAAGTGGGACCTCTGATATGCTGGGCCTGTCCCAGGTCTCTAAAGCAACTGTCGAGTGGCAGTCCTAATCCCCGCTCTGAGAGGAGAGTCCTTGGAGGATTCCCTGGCCTTGGGGTGTGGGCCCTCCTCCACGGGGATGAAATGTGGGCTGAATGACGTATGGAATGCACATTGCTAGGGCGTGGTGGGGGTGTTGGTGGTGGTGCTTCCATGGATAGGTAGGGAGATGCAAATTCCCATTCTGAGGAACACGTTTCCTCCTGGGAGAGCGTTCTTGTGTTGGCTGGTGGGTGGCAGCACACTCTCCTCCTGGTTTCTGGGAGTGATCGGACCCCAGGCCTGTGCCCCCAGCAGAGCATCAGCAGGCACCTTTTGAGTCACACTCAGCTGAAGGGGCTCTAGGGGATGCAGGCCCTGTAAGCCGGCGTCATCCCCTGTGGCCTGGAGGTGATCCCTGGCCACTCTGCCATCTATCTACCCATCGTTCTGCCTTCTGCCTTGTTTCTCCCCACCACCTGCCCCATTCCCTCTATACCTTAGTGCATAGAGAATCTACTCTGTAAATATTTGTTGAATAAATAAGTACTAACTGTGCTTTTAAGGCTTTTATCTGCATCAGCTCCAGCTCTCTCAACTGAAGTTGGAATTTATAATAGACTGAGTTTACAGATGAGAAAACTTTGGCTTAAAGAGGTTACGGGTGACATCCCCAAGGCCTGTAGTTGGTGAGTGACAGACCCAGGATTTGAACCCAGGTCTGTGTGATTTCAGAGCTCATGTTCATGGTGTCTTTTAGAACAGCAGATGGATAAAATCTAGGCATGCCACATACAGCAGGAAAAAATCAGAAGATTTAGAACTCTTTGTTAGCTGGAACACTGGCTCAGAAGAGGTTGTGCAGCCGGTGGAGGCATATCATGCAAAGAACCGCTCAGCCCCCAGCCCCTTGTTGATGTTGGGATGTGGCCCTTGTGTGTCTCTGAGCATAGAAGAGCATCCTGTAACCAGTGTGTTTGGTATCAGTCATTGGGGTACAACTGTAAAGTGGGTTTATGGTATATTTATAGAGCAGTAACTGCCCCCAACTGTGCTATGTTGACCCCCCATCTTGCCTGCTTGATCGAGACTCACTTAATGGTGTCTTCGCCAGAATACATAACCCTTCAGTCCAATTCAGTCATTAGAACGGGTTTATGTCAATATTTATGACTCAGTCTTGTTCATTTTTTTTTTTTTTTTTTTGTGAGGAGATCAGCCCTGTGCTAACATCCGCCAATCCTCCTCTTTTTTTGCTGAGGAAGACTGGCCCTGGGCTAACATCTGTGCCTGTCTTCCTCCACTTTATATGGGACGCCGCCACAGCATGGCCTGACAAGCGGTGCGTCGGTGCGCGCCCGGGATCCGAACCAGCGAACCCCGGGCCGCTGCAGCGGAGCGCGCGCACTTAACCACTTGCGCCACCGGGCCGGCCCCTCAGTCTTGTTCATTTTTAAACTTCAATTTCAAACTCTACTCAAAGCTCTTTTCCCCTATGCCCCGCAGTGCAAGTGGCTTTGGAAGGTTGTGGGGGCATGATGACTTGGCTTCCTTTTCTTTCCCTCGTTCCTGTGCCTGAGCCTCCAGGACTGGGACAGCGGAGAGGAAGCAGAATTCTGCTGGTGGTGAAGCCACTGTCCTCCTCTTGGTAGCCATGATTGCCACTGTCCTGGGTGGCAGTCTGTGCATGTCCTGCTGACCAGGGGCTCGCTCCCATGGCCCTGGTTGTCTTTCGTGAGGTTTGACCAGCTCTTCCAGCTCACCCTCAGCTGGTAGCATTCATGTCTCATCCCCTGACTCAGGCCATTCTTTGTCCCCATGCTAAGGTGGTCCTGGTAAGGACATGGACCTCGTTCTCCTTATCCCTCCATGTCCACCATAGAACCAGCGAGAATGTGTGGGCTTCGTCTTTCACTTGCGGTAGGTGGAACGGGCCTCCTGTCACCTGAAAGTCCCCCACCATATGATCTCTCTCCAGCTCTTTCACCCCCCGACTTAGGTGGCCAAGAGGCAGATCTGCCACGTCTCTGCTAAGCAGTTGTCCAGCTGGGAACTAGGACGCCAGCACCCCCACTTGGAGTGGTTCTCCTAGAGCCTCCACTCCTTTGACTTTGTGGGGTGCAAGGACCACAGCTTCGTGCTCCTTGGTGAGGGGAGGAAATGTCCTGTGTCTGTGATCATCAAGCATCACCACCGTCCCCCACTCTCAATCTCATCTGGATCTTCTTACATAGATTTTTTGTTGTGGTGGGGGATGGTGATGATGGTGTGTGGGGGTTAGACCAATTCTGGACTAGTACAGTCTTGCAGGAACATGACTGGTCCCAACTTTTGTCAACTCCCTGAACTTTTAAAGCAAGGGTACTTAGAGCCTTTTATCCTCAGATAGGCCTTATTCATAATTTCTGGGTTACAGGAAATATCTCACTTGACATACTGTCAAATTATAAGAATAGAAACCATTTATTGAGAACCCACCGTGCGTCAGTCACTGAACTAAGTGCTGTACATATTTTGTACCATATTTAATCACCAGCAAACTTACGAGGTCAGTATTCGTATTATCCCCGTCGTACGGATGAGGAAACTAAGGCCCAAGGAGATAAAGTTCCATGTGGGACAAGGGCGGCCCACGAGGTCAGCTGAGCCGCTCCCATCGGTGGATTCAAAGGCCGCGTGTTTTGTACTGTTCACTACCACTCCACTTCTAACCACCTGCATGCATCACCACTAGAAAAGCATTATAGTGTTTAAAGAAATAATGTAGTTTTAATGCTTTTTGTTTTCCCTTTGAAGATGATTGAGTGCCCCGAGGCTCCTCCTCTGATGAAAAAACATCAGCGGTTGGAAAGCCCCACAGGTCCGTCTCCACCCTTTTCCGACTACAGCTGGGTTTGGAACACAGGCCAGTGTATGCACCTGTTCTTGAAGCATTTCAGCAGCTCAGGCCTGCCCCGACCTGCCTGTTAGAGAGCCATAGAGAGCCTTTGTTCCAGGGCAGAGGCTACAGGCCCAGGTGAGCCCCATGGAGACGCTGCTGGTTTGGAGTGTTCCCCTGGATGAGGCCTCCCCACCCCCTCAGGGTTCCCCAAGGCTAGACCCATCCTGTTGCCCTTGGAGGCTTGTCGGAGTCACATGAGCTGAAGCCTCACCCTGCTCTGGGCGATTTTCAAGATCCCTTCAGCCCCGCCCCAACACACAGCGCACCTGTCACAAGCAGCTGTAAACCTGTCCCTGTGAGGAAGGATGGCCGTTATCCCTGGGAGTTCTGAGAACACTTGGCCCTGAGCCCTCCTCCTGGAAGGGAGAAGCAGGGGTCCAGGGGTAAGGCATGTTCTGTTCAGTTCAGCAAACATTCGCTGGGCACCTCCTCTATGCCATGCACAGTGCTAGGCACTGGACTACATAGAGAGTCAAGTCAGTCCTACAAACTAGCGTTAATTCCAATTACTAAGCGAGCTGTGCTAGTGGTATGTGGAGGATCCAGTGGTGCCCAAAGAAAGGCAGCAGTCAGCTCTGCCTGTGGCAGAGGGGCCTTCACAGAGGTGGTGATGTTTCTCCTGGGTCTTACAGGATGGCTAGGTATTCACCAGACAGAAGAGAAAGGTGGAGGGAAATCTAGACGGAGATGGGGCATAGGTAATACGATGGGGCAGAGGACTAGCTCTTTATGAAGACTGGAGAGACAGAAGCAGGAAGATCCTTTAGGTGCCTCTGGGAAGGAGTGGATGCTTTTGAAGTGAAGTCCGTTGCTGAGTTGATGAGCTCTGACCTGGGTTTGCTGCCTTGACCAGAGACCCAGATGCTGAACTTGTTCCTCCTCTTACCCAGAGCCAGGAAGCAGGAAGTCTTTCCAGAGTGTTAGGGTAGCAGCAGGTGGGTCATTTCCATATCCCCCTGCCCACATCTCCTGGGTTTGGCAGTGAGTGGGACCGTTCTGTCCCTCACCAGAAGGGGCTGTGGGCTCTGCTCCCACCCCCTCCAGCCACTTCCCCCGTGTGCAGAGTCGTTGACAGGCTTGGAGAGCAGTTCGCACAAGGGCTATAAGCACGGGCTGGAAAGTTATGTTGTAAATGTAGGTCGTGTAGATGGCCCATCTGGAGGAATGACGCCACAGAATCCACAGTTCCGAATCAGCTGGGGACCTTACAACGGGGCTTTAGGAAATTGAATAGGAATTCTGTGACTCTGCAGTCTGCGGTTCCTTTGGCTCTGAATCCCTTCTTCCCTACAAAGCAGGTTTCTTTGTATTAGATTATTCCAATGCTTGTGCCTGGTTAAGCAGGCCTGAGGTTTCTCTTAAATAATGTTGAAAGAAAGTAACTCTCCTATTTATCCTAGTCTATGCCCAACCTTCCCTGCAACATCTATGCAAATTAGTACCCGCCAGTGGGAGCAGAGATCACTCGGAACCGAAGGACATTAGGAACGAAGGCAATACTGAATTCTCTTGGAAATTGGAATATGGCCTGTGTGGTTTGTTCTGCAGTTTACACAGGCTGGCCACAAGAAGAGAGAGGGGAGCAGAGTTCCTGTGCTGGTTTAGACACCAGCTAGTTTGTGTCTCCTTGGGCATGTCAGTCTCCAGGTCTACATTTTTTTTTCTTCTCTGGAAATCAAGAGGGTGAGGATAGTTGATCAGATACAAAATGATACTCTTTTTCCACAACCTTGGGAATGTCAGGAAGGAAACATTTTTGTGGGCTGATGGATTTTGTTTTTAGACTGCCTGTGGAGCTAGATTACCAGGCCTCATGGAGCACAGACAAATGCTGTTTGGAAGTATGGAAAGAGCACAGTTCTAGCTATTTTGGATACTGTCTGTTATAGACCACCCATGGCATAAACTGTGTGGCTTCCCACCCCAATCAGAGCATCCAACACTCTTGAAGTGTGTTCTTAAAAGAAAATTAAACATTCCACATATCCACCAACTGGTGAATGGATAAACAAAATGCGGTATATCCATATCCTGGGATATTACTCAGCAACATAGAGAAACAAACTAATAATAAATGCACTGACATGGATGAACCTTAAAAACATTATGCTAAGTGAAAGAAGCTAGATGCAAAAGACTGCATTTTGCATGATTCCATTTATATGAAATGTCCAGAATCGGCAAATCTGTAGAAATAGAAACGAGATTAGAGGTGGTTTGGGAATTGACTGCAGATGAGCAAGAGGAATCTTTTCAGGGTGATAGAAATACTCTAAAACTGGAATTTACTAAAAATCATTGTACACTTAGTTTGGATGCAAATTATACCTCAATAAAGCTGTTTTAAAAAACCCAGAAAGATCACCATTGAGTTTTCTCTCGTATGAGATTATCTGGGATTGATTTCCTTCTGGGCCGGTGACTGGCATGAGGGGGATGAGCAGGAAGAGGCATGGACAGCTCCTTAGGTTTCCTTTGGGTGCAGAGCCCTGTGGTGAGTTCCAAGGAGCCTGCAGGTAGACGGACCGTATTTTCTGAACCAAGAATGGAAGTACAGAGTCAGGCTGTGTCCTAGGTGCTTTGTGCTCATTTTCTCACTTTATCTGCACTTAATTATCCTAACAACCTGGTGGGAAAGGTGCAGCAGGGCATATGCCCATTTTAAAGAAGAAAACGGAGGCTTAGAGAGGTTGAATCTTGTGAAAACTCTAAGTCTATAAATGATGGACTACAGAGATTCGAACCCAGATCTTTCTGGCTCCAAAACCCCGTGATCTTTATAATAGAAATGCTGCCTCCTGAGCACAAGTGTATCTGAGGGAACACTGTAAAAAGTAAACAAGACAATAAAAAGATGTTTCAGAGGATAATGCTGTGTTGTGAACCAGAAATAATTAACAAGCCCAGCAGGTAGGGAATATGACAGAGGCGGCTCCGTTTGTCTGCCCTGCCTGGGCTGGTAGATTATGAGGGGCCGACGTGGACAGCACTGCTTTTTGCAGCGGTCAAGCCCCGAGCGCCTGGATGTGCTGAATTGTGAGTTCCTCCCTTCTCTGTTTTGCTTGCGTGGTTTAAAAAACTGTATTATGGAATGTATCAAACATGTTGTCATGTGTCAAATGTTTGATACATTCCATAATAAAAGAATACTTACAGAAAAAGAATAAAGAATACTTATGTACCTGCCAGCTAGCTTAATAAATAAAACATTATCTGGTGTGCTTTTAAATTCACCACACACGATGGGTGTACAAGGAAGCCAAGTTACACAGTGTTGGGAAACCGGGCTTTGAGCCGGAAAAACCTCGATTCACATCCCAACTCCAGCATTTATGACCTTGGAGAGGCCATAAACCCTTTCTGAGCTGCTGTTTCCCCTTAAGTAAAGCAGGGGTAATACTACTCCCTTCCCAGGCTGTAGGGATTGAATGAGATCGTGCATGGTGAGAGCTTGACCTGATACAGACTCATTAGCGGGAGCTCTTGTTATTATAAACAAGTTATATATAACCTGACAACAATTATAAAAGGCACTTAAAATAAATCTTCCATGGCTTTCATTTATCCCTGTGATTAGCTCTACTTTCTCCCTCCAGTGAATTTGATTCTGAGGGGAAATTGTCTGTTTTCCCAAGTTCCTTACCAGGTGCTGCCTTGCGTGCCAGCTCTTGATGCCTCATCTTGATTCTGTCCCCCTAACGCCCATCACTGTCCAGCTGGGGGAACGTGGGTGTGTCACTTCACCCTCTGTTTCCCCATGAGTAAAATGAAGAGCCAACTGACTCGTCCTGTCTGAGCCTCCTGTTCCTTGACCCTGTGTGCTCGTAAGAACATTTAGAAGCAGAAGAGGAACAAGCCGCAGGTGCATACTTCCCCTCTGGTTTCCTTAGGATGGAGAAGGAAGCAGAGCTGAAGGGTTAAGCTGAACTGTGGGGGCTTGGCCGCCTCCTTGGGCCTTTCTCTGCTCCCTGCGTCGCACACAGTGGTTTATAAACATCCTGATTTGTCCAGGTCAGTCCTGGCTTATACCTGTCGTCTTGGCGTAATTAAAAGCTCCTCCCTTTCACTCTCAAAACTATCATGGTTTGGGGCTGGCCGGGTGCCGCAAGCAGTTAAGTGCGCGTGCTCCACTGCAGCGGCCCCGGGGTTCGCCTGTTCGGATCCCGGGCGCGCACCGACGCACTGCTTGTCAGGCCATGCTGTGGCGGCGTCCCAAATAAAGTGGAGGAAGATGGGCACGGATGTTGCCCAGGGCCAGTCTTCCTCAGCAAAAAAAGAGGAGGATTGGCAGATGTTAGCACAGGGCTGATCTCCTCACACACACACACACAAAACTATCATGGTTTGCATGATGAATTGTAAGATCGCCATAGTAAAAGCCATCGTTTTTAAGGCACAAGCTGGAGCTATATGGGAATGTCATACAGGATTCTGGGGCACAGTCATCATACAGTAACCCAGACCAGAGAAGAACTTCACTGTTCACGGTGGGCCTTCACATGTACGTTCCCATTTGATTTGCAAAGCAACCTTGTGTGATGGGGCAAACTGTGCCAATATTGCCACTGAGGCCCAGAGAGATTACGTGACTTCCCCAGGGTTGCACAGCTCGTAAGTGGTCAAGTACAGACTGGAACTCGTGCCTTAGGTTTTCCAAAAGCTGTGCTCATGTCCATTTTGTCCCACAGTCAGAACCTGCTGGCTCCCAAAGTAGAGAGTGAAGGCTGGATTCACGTAGTTTGTATTGTCAGTTTCCTTAGCACCTGGAGGAGGGGACTCTCCAACAGGAAGTAACTTAGCCTGGCCTACTCAGCAGTCACACCCAGGACACTGGCAGGCTTACAGGGAACCGGGCTTGTTTCTGAAAGGACCCCATTCATACCTTCTGCCTCTTACTGGTCCTCGGAGGAAACTCTCGTTCCTTTATCAGCAGCCTCTTCCCCAGTCTGGAGCTGACCTGGAGGTGTGCATTACCCACACAGGGGGGCTTCCCTTCCTCCAACCCCACCCCCTTTAACCCCCTTGCCAGTTCAGAAACAGAAATGCAGCCTCGGGTGGAAGCAAAGCAGAGGGAGCCCCGAGCTTCCTTCTTCTCTGTCCCTCAAGCTGGGTGGCCCCATTGCTTCACTCTCAGGGTCAGTTTAGCCCCCGGCCATCAGCATCTGGTGTTAACTGCATAAAAGGAGGCATTGCCCCAAGAGGAACCCCCTTGTGATCCATCGCCCCTGCCTGTGAGTCAATATTTTATTCCTGCTCTGCAGCTCTTCATGCATGCCTCGAGGCAAATGCATTTTAACGTCTGAAAAATTCCATCTGCGATAAAAATTTTCTTATCCCCACTCTACTCTAACTTCTTTTAATATAGGAGAATTTTTGTGTAAGTAGTTCTTTATGGAAGCAAGTCCTATAGCCTGTCCCCACACCCACCCCAAATTAAAGCTGTTTATTCAGCAGATGAGAGAGACACAGAGCCATGTGTTTGGGGGCAGGATGATTGGGTAAAGCAGTGCAAGGATCCTGGAGTGGGACAGCAGCCTTCTGGCACACTCAAGGTGGCTTGAAGTGTAGAACTCGGACTTGGCAGAGCTGCGAGGAGACCAGTGAGTTTCCTCTGTGCCTGGAGACAAGCACAGTCTTGCTCGGGCCTCTTTTTCGATTGTGTCCTTACTGAGAATTTCCTCCTGGCACTTGCCAGATATCCAGTTGCAACTTGCCTCGGGTATCCACTCTAATCCCAGTGGGGAGAATAAGCTAATTTCTTTGTGGTTTAGGCCTGATTTTAATTGACTATGATACCAATTAAGTGTTCAGGAAATCTGTCACATCCTAGAGGAATTAAACTCGTGTGAGGGCTGGAACAGCCCATCAAATGGGAGCAAGAAAGGGCTCCCAGGAAAAGACTCCTCTTCTTAACAAGAATCTCTTTACTGTCTTGCAGAAATCAGGAATGGAAACCTCAAGGCCATTCTAGGCCTCTTCTTCAGCCTCTCCCGGTACAAGCAGCAGCAGCAGCAGCCCCAGAAGCAGCACCCTTCCTCGCCGCTGCCGCCTGCCGTGTCCCAGGTGGCCGGGGCCCCGGCCCAGTGCCAGGCTGGCACTCCTCAGCAACAGGTGCCAGCCAATCCCCAAGCCCCGTGCCAGCCTCACCAGCCAGCGCCACATCAGCAGTCAAAAGCACAAGCTGAAATGCAGTCCAGGTGGGGGCTCCGCGCCAGCTGAGAAGTCTGTTTCTTCTGGGGTCCTCCTCCGTGCCGTCCAAATTCTAGCCTACACCGAGCGTGTTTTTCTTTGGAGCTGCTTCAGTGCTGAGAAATACTGGTAGTTAGTGGGGAATTAGCATGACCTTGAAATGGATACAGTGAGGCCTCCTTCTGTGCCTGGTGGAGATATGTACTTTCATAGGTCAGAATCGCCAGCAGCCAAAGCTAATTAGCTGCTGCTGCTGCCTTGACTCTGGCCTTTTATACACACGGTCCTATGCAATAAACAGCCCCGAAGATAGACCTTCAAACTTATTCCGCGTGTTTGCCTGTAAGCTGGGTGTTCGGTGTTCTATGTGTGAGTAATTTTACTCAGTGAAGGCAAAAGTTCTGTGCCAGCAGATGCCTCTGCTTTGCCAGAAGAGAAATATTGAGAGCACGGAAGAAAGATGGCAAGTGGTTCTTAGCAGGGAAGGTGGCAGCCACCTTCCCTGAGAGGGCCAGCATCCCCTGCTGGGAGCAGTGACTGTTAAATGTGACTGGGTTGTTGACCTTAGAGTGTCAGTAGTGGTGTCTGCTGCTTTGCGGCATTAGGGCCTGGGTTTTGTTGGTGTTCCCAGAGGGACCCGTGCTTGCCAGTGGGACTCACCACAGAATGATGTAGGAGCAGAACACCAGGGTAGTGACCATCTAATGTGTCGCAAAGGGAATAGTTGCATTCCTAAACAACTCTGCAGAAGATCACCTTGTAAAACATTTGTTTTGATGGTAGAAAAAGAGGATTAGGAACTAGAAAAGTTTTGACTCATAGTAAAGTTCTGGAGAAAAGTCTATAATGATTGTGTTTTTTTAAGCCGTAAACCTTTAGCCATCAAACCTAAATGTCACTGATCAAATTGATTGCTTGATTTCATTTAATCTGTGCTGGAGAGTAATGGCCTTTTCTTTCCAGTCCCTCAGAGCCCAGCATTAATAATCGTCGGGCTTCGCGCAGCCCTTCACACTCTGCCTCGCCCATCGTAGTTGGGCAAAGCACAAAGCAGGTCAGACAAAGCAGCTGCCTTATAGATGGTTACAGCTTTTTTTTCCCATGAGAAGTGCTGTTTCCCAACTGTGACGGGGTTAAAACCAGCAGTGATGGATGTGATGTAGATCAGATCCCCTAATTAATTATCTAATTATATCCAGTTCACATTATGGAAATTTGTGGGCAGCAGAGATGCCTGGCCTAGCAATGAGGAACAGACAGCCAGGCAGCCAGCCTCTGCACCCTTGCCCTTTCCTGGAGAACCACCTGAGTGGGAGCCATTCTCTGATCCCAGGTTCCCTGATGGACCTGGATGACTGAGTGGTTAGGACATCATTTCCCACAGTGCATTCTGCAGAGTGCATATTCCCTGGATGGTAACTTGCCGGGGAATGGTTCTCTGGGGGAGAAAATTCGGAAATAATCTGGGTTAAGTTGTTAGAACTGTTATTGCAGGTTTATGCAGATCCTTGAATCTGCCAACGTGCATTCATTTCTTTAGTTAGTGTTTGAATGCCTTCTGTGTGCCAGGCACTGTTCTAGGCCTTTGGGGGTCAAGGGTGAATGAGAGAGCCGAGGTGCCTGCTTTCTACATTCTACTGGAGGAGGCAGGCAAGTAAACAGGGAAGAGAAATATCAGATAGTTAGTATTACAATAAGATGATGGGATTCAGAGGGATTGCGTTGATAAGTTAGGTTGGGTTCATAGGAAGGTCTCTCTGAGGACATGACACCAAAGTGGAGATTAGATCTAGCTTGAGCAGTTACGTAAATGGTGGCATTGGAGATGAAGAAGCCTGGGAGATGAACACGTGTGCACTGTGAATCTTCAGAAGGGAGCATAGAAAGCATTCCTCAAACTTGGCCACAGAAATCTTATTTTATGGAGCATCTTACTGCAGAGGGTTCCAAGAAGCATGTGTTAACAAACACTGGGCTTGTGTCACTGAGCTATGCCAGCCGGAGGCATCCATTTCCATGGTAGGCGTTTGTTTTCTTAAAAGAACCAGGTGTTCCAGCTAGGACACGCATCTCCCAGTAAGAAAAAACATCTTTTTATTAGTAAATGCTTTACCTAGAGAAGAGCCAATCTCACTTAAGCCAAGTTTTGTATTCGTTTATTCCAGAGTGGTTCCTGCCATTGTGGCCCCTGTCCCTGCAAGGTGGTGACATGGACTGGGCTTTGGGGTTGCTAAATGTCCTCGCTCAGCCTTTATCTTGCCCAGATTGGATTACTTCTGCAGATGACTGGTTTCATCCATTATATACTGATGCTTTCCAATTTTACTTCCGGAGGATAATCTTATTCTCAAGTTCTAGGGATATGATATCCCATGTTAATGCTCTGGCTATAAATTTAAGAATAATAAAATTGTATCACTGGCCCAGTTCCGTTGTATTTCTACCCCTAAGTTCTGACTTGGATAAACAAAGTCCCAAGGGTAGTGGTTGGACCCTGGTCATCAATCTCAAATGTTGATGCAAGCCCCAAATGCCAGGTTTGGTTTCGTCCTCTGTTAGAACTCTGCCGGATATGAACAGGCCTAAATAGGGTACCTCTTGAGATAGTAAATACTAAAACTTGGCAACTTTTCCGTAATGTTTGTTAATAAAACAGCTTGGGAAGCTGGCCAAGGAAATTTGAGACATTGGCCTGAAGGAATCAGAGCAGCTCTTCCCTGATGGCCAACTGGAGACCCACTTTTATCTCTTCACTTCACTTCTTGTCATTAATTGACGTGATGGCCAAGAACTTGATCCACATAAAATTCCTCACGAGTGTAGAGTCCAGGAGAGGAGCATAGTCCCCAAGACTTGCTTCCTTCTCCATCTGTGTCTACCTTATGTGTTGTCAATATTCAGACAGCTGTTTAGGGAAAATCCAGAAAATTGCTTTATTATTTTTCTCCATTCTCTTCTGTCTCTTCCTCCACATCCTAAGTTTAGTGACACCAACTTTGTATTTCTCAGATCCTTTTATGAACGTGTATAGAAAGTATGGATGCAAGAAAGATACATATTTCTATCTTTCATAAGGCAGTAAATAAGTTTAACTTTTTCTCTTAAGCCCAACCATGATTCTTCATATTTACAAATTTATGGTCCAAAGTCCAGAACTTAGCAAATTCTGAAGACTTTAAATGATCATTTCTATACCATTGAGAGCAAAAATTCCCAAGACCAACAAAACTTGCAAATATCTATACCCTTGTTTTGGGTCAACTGTATGGGACATTCATGAAAAGCACCCTGGCAAAACAAGCATGTGAAACAGAAGCATCTAGATACTTTAGAAAAGTATAAAGTTTACTTGTCAGAGACGCCTTGCTTCAGCATCTCATTGTGGGAAGAAGGCCTTATAGTGACTGATAGCAGAAAAGATATTTGGAGTTAAAAACAAAGAAAAGAAACCACAGAAGTTCTTAGATAATCTTGATAGCAATTTCTTCACATTGGAAATTTATCAAATCAGAAACCTTAGACCTAGAAAGAAAGCTGTGTATTGTGGGAAAAGTGGGCAGAGGGAAAGCCAGGAGCATCTGCGTTGTCGTGTACTCACATATTAGTGTGTCTAACGTATCTTCTCTCTCCTCACGCGTCTCTTCCACTTTTTTCTTTCCTGTCATGCAGTGCATCATCCAAGGACTCATCTCAAAGCAAAATCATCCGCTTCACTCTGGGTCAGAAAAAGATCTCTAGGTTAGACTTTCTCTGTGTTCTGCAAAGCATGGTTTCCACCCAACCCCACTGTTCCCTTTGTTCTGGCTGCTTCCTTTTGGTCCCTCTCCCCATTTCATGTTTGCTGTTCAAGAAAACCAAACATGCTTTTGCTAATGACCCAATGTCGGAGAGTTTTGAGAGTGGCTGTGGGGTTGTTGAAGGAGTGTGTGTGTGTGACAGTGTGTAAGTGAGATTGCAGTGTACGTAGCGTCTCTGCATTTCATTGATTTTGACGTTGATTGCTTGGTCGTCAAAACCCATTCTGATTTAGGGAGAGGTGAGTGTCGAGGTGGTTTTTTTTGACAAGTTTGGCTCCCTGCTCTGTCCTGGCCCTGGTCCCACCTCACCTGCATCTCATGTATGTGTGTTGTGCTTTTCGTTGTTGTTGTTAAAATTACTAATGTGGGATGGGTTTTCTCGTGAGTTATAAAGACCTAAAGCATGAATTTAATTGGTCAGAGGAGACAAAGTAGCAAGGCAGCTATGTCTCATTTTCGTTTCTGGATGCTTTTGGGTACCGTGGTCTCATTTCTCTGAAAGTAAAAATTAGGCCTGCTTTCTAACTAGTTCTCTTGACTCAGAGTTTGGCGTCAGCTGAATCCTATGAGGACCCATTGCAGGGTATGGGAAGCCAGTTACATCGTTGTATCTACTGTTATTTTTAAGGTATCCACAGCTAATGTTTCTTGAATGCTTATTATGCACAAATTTGAATGCATCATCTAATTTAATCCTCACATCAGTCTTCATGTGGTAGGTCATTTTACAGATGAGGAAACTAGCATTTAGTTTTGTAAGTTCGTTCGGTAAGTTACCCAAAGTCACACAGAAGGTGGCAAAACCGTAATTTGAGCCCAGAACCCTCACTTTAACCACTGTGTTACATTTCTCCCCTCCCCCTCCTTTTGGAATTTTGGTATTTTTGTGGTTGTTGAAGCTGCTCTGTAAAATCTTCTGTTTCGACCATTGCTCTTGGCCTCCTGCCTCTCATTGCCCTTGTAGCATCGTGACAGAACTTGATGTGGGCTGGAATCTCCTCCTCATTCCGACTAGTATGTAGTTTTCATTGAATTCTCACTTAAAGCTAAAGGGGTACTCACACTTCATTGCTCTCTGCATCCATGTGACGGAGCTGTACTGAATGTCTGCCTGCTGCCCCACTCTTAGGCTCTAGGGGCCTTTTCTGACTGGAGTGACTTTTCTAAAAAGCTTACACATGGGGAGGCCCAACTCAGGGTCTGCCTGGTGCAGGGAGGAGCCAACGGCAGTTGCATCTCTGTAGAGCAAGTCACCATGTTACTCAGACTTGGTTCCGGGGACCAACCTTCGTCACTGCATCTCATAGCCATGTGTCTTAGTCAGCTCAGGCTGCTATAACAAATCACCATAGACTGGGTGACTTAAGCAACAGAAGGTTATTTCTCACAGTTCTAGAGGCCAGAAAGTCGGAGATCAGGGTGCCGGCATGTTCGGGTTCTGATGAGAGCCCTTTTCCTGATTTCTAGGTGGCCGTGTTCTTGCTGTGTCCTTACATGGTGGAGAGCAGGGAGAGAGAAAGCAAGCTCTCTCCTGTCTCTTATGAGCCACTAATCCCATCGTGAGGGCTCCACCTTCGTGACCTAATTCCCTCCCAAAGGCCCCATCTCCAGACACCATCACACTGGGGATTAGAGTTACAACATCTGAATTTTTGGGGGGGTACACATAGATCCATAGCACTATGCTAGAGAGTGACTGCTTCCCCCAACAAAGAACACAAGACCCAAGTCAGAGCAGACACCCACTGCACCGGCAAACTGGCTTCCCAGTGTTTTGGGTGTCATGCAAATGTCCATACATCGGAAAGGAAAGGAGAAGGGTGAGCCTGGAGGAAACCTGAAATCTAGTGTCTGTTCCCACGATGTGCTCAGTTCTGGAAGATAGAGAAAACAGGAGCTGGCTGGGAAAACAGCTAATTGGAAGCACATGCCCATCCCGTGAATGCTTTCTTATCAGTCCCAGGTGATGGAAGAAGGCAGTGGTTGGGAGGCCATGGGGAGAGAGGAAGCACTGAAGGATGAGGGCTTGTCTGCCTCTGCCCCGAGGCCGTGCTGGGCACAGGACTTCCAAGTTGACCCAAAGCCAAGGTCTGGCTTTCCTTCAGCCCTCACCTAGAATTTCTTTTGGGTGCTTTTGTCTCTGATGAGGCCAGTAAAAGGATGTTCTTAGTTTCATTATTTGCCTAATACTCTTCCTTCCTTCCTTTGCCCTACTTCCCCACCCCTGGCCTTGGGCACAATCCTGAGAAGCATTTTATTTTATTTATTTATTTATTTTTTTAAATTTTATTTATTCATTTATTTTTTCCCCCAAAGCCCCAGTAGATAGTTGTATGTCATAGCTGCACATCCTTCTAGTTGCTGTATGTGGGACACGGCCTCAGCATGGCCGGAGAAGTGGTGCGTCGGTGCACACCCGGGATCCGAACCTGGGCCGCCAGCAGCGGAGCACACGCACTCAACCGCTAAGCCACGGGGCCGGCCCCTGAGAAGCATTTTAGTTCATCAGACACCACTAAGTGTAGCAGTAAAGCCTGGTTGCCAAAAGAAACAGCCCTACTGCCTCTGGCTGAGTAGGACACCTCTCCCAAAGCTCTGGAAATGGTTTGTTGTTCAAGGGCAAATGTCAATTGAACACCAGCCAGAGACAAACACCTTGATGGGCACCAGGGATACTGAACAGGGTGGGAAGTCTCGCCCTTGAATCTGGATTCAGGGACGGGGATTATGGAGGGGACTGGTACAGGGATGAAGAATTTCCATGAATTTCTGCCATTGACCACTATCATTGCCCCCTGGCATCCCTGGTGAGCCCCAGCTATTTAGGCTTATTCTACCTGCGGAAGGCAGAGAAGCATAGTAGCTGAGAGTATAGCTTTACAGTCAAACCTACGAAAAACCTGTCTTGAGCACTTACTGTGTTACCCAGGCAAGTGATTTCATCTCCATGAGCCTGTGTTTCCTTACTAGTAAAATGGGGTAGTTCTGCCTCAGTCACAGTGTTATGTAGGTTAAATAAAGTCACTTCCAAGCCTTTAATGCCTGGCATGTAATCAGTGCACCATAATAGCAGATATGGCCATGCTGGTGTTTTGGATTGATCTGGGGCTAAAAGGTAACAAGCCACTTGTCCCAGAGTTGATCTCTGTGCGACCATCTTTTAGAGAGGAATCAGTGGCCCTCTCTGCCCAGCTGTGGAAAAGCAGATGCCTTGGAGATGAGAGATTTAGCATTTAATCATCTTGTCTGGCAAAAAGCATCTCTGATTGTGACCCCCCCGCCCGCCGAGGTCCTAAGCATGTGCACACAAGCTGACATCCTTCCTGGGAGGGCCATCTTCTCCTGGCCTTTGAAGTGGTTTTGGGGGGAAGCACGGCTTTCTTCCCATCAGCACGTACCGCGTGTGGAGCTGGGATGCACTCGCGGGTTATGTGCCAGGAACGGCAGCTTTACTGCCTTGCCTGCTCAGCTCTGCACATGTGGAGAAATTGACCGTGGCTCCAATAGCAGCAGGATTTTTCTTCCCCTCTTTATTACACCAGTTTCCTTCAACTTTATTTTTAAAAAAAGCAATGTGTGTATATTTCAAAGGACCCATCTGTGTCCTCTGTCATTCTGTAAGTGTATTTGGACATGGAATGATCATGAGAAGTGGAGTTTCTCTTGCTAAGGAGCTTTTGGAACCTTCTGGTGCTATAAATGACGCGGGTATAAATGACGCGGGGTTGACTTGCCCTGCTCCCCTCTCTCTGCTTTTCTTCGGTGAGGCAGGCACCACGGGCAGCGTCTGTTGTGGTACTTGCAGCTGTTCCATGTGAGCAAGACCCAGCTCTTCAGCAAAGAGGGAATCTAACGTAAAGACAGCTGCTGCTTCCAGACTGGGGCTTGACGAAAGTTCGCGTGATACACATGATGTTAACAATAATGAACTTCACACTGTTAGCCAGTGGCCTAGGGTCTGTGTCACTAAACTAGAAGGCACTCTGCTTATCAACTCGAGCTCTGCCCTCAGCCTCCCTAATTAATGTCTCGTTACTGGAGGGCAGGACCAAGTCTAAGATTCATCCTGTGACACACAAGGTCCTCCTCCCGTGGCCCATGCCTGCTTCTCCAGCCTCATTTCCTGCCACTCTGTCCCCCAAGGCCCAGCACACACCAGCTTCTTTCCTCTGGATGACACCTCTGCTCCCTACCTTCTTGTCTGCTACTCACGTCCCCATTCCACATGCCACGTCTTGCTCTGGGGTCACGTTTATTTGGAACTTTCCCTGACCATCCCACCAACCTCCGAGGTCATCATTTCCCTTCCTTGAATGACTTCTGACCTTTGCTTTTTTTTTTTTTTTTTTTATTTTTGTGGGGAAGATCAGCCCTGAGCTAACATCCATGCCAATCCTCCTCTTTTTGCTGAGGAAGACCGGCTCTGAGCTAACATCTGTTGCCAATCCTCCTCCTTTTTTTCCCTTTTGCTCCCCAAGACCCCAGTAGTTACTTGTATGTCATAGTTGCACACCCTTCTAGTTGCGGTATGTGGGACGCAGCCTCAGCATGGCCGGACAAGTGGTGCGTCGGTGCATGCCTGGGGTTCAGGAGCGGAGCATGCGCACTTAACTGCTAAGCCGCAGGGCCGGCTCCTGCATATTCTTTTATCAATATGTGTATAGTTTAGATGTCAGCTGGGGTCAATCAGCCCCTTAAGATCTTGATAAGATTGAACTAGGACCCTGTGTTAGTCTATTTGGGCTGCCATAATAAAATATCACAGACTAGGTGGCTTATAAGCAACAGAAACTTGTTGCTCAGTTCTGGATGCTGGAAGTCCAAGATCGGGGTGCCAGCATGGTCGGGTTCTGGTGAAGGTCCTCTTCCAGGTTGCGTACTGCCAACTTCTCACTGTGTACTCACATGGTGGGAGGGGTGAGCTAGCTCTATGGATCCCCTTATAGGGCATTAATCTCATTCATGAAGGCTCTGCCTAATGACCTAATCACCTCCCAAAGGCCCCACCTCCTAAATCATACCATCACATTGGGCATTAGGATTTCAACATATGAATTTGGAGTGAGGGGGGACACACAAACACAAACATGAAAATTCCCTTCTTCAGTTTGTAGAAAGTCCAGTGCCCTCCCCACGATTGCTCAGGTGTCTTAGATTCTCATGGTCACTTTTGGCTTTGAAATCCTGTACTTACAGTTCAGTCTGAATTAATTCAGTTTGTGGATTGGCTCACTATCCCCAGGGATGTTTTGGTTCCCTCAAGGGTGGATCCAACCTAAGCCTTTTTCCTTACTTCTCACACATCACACATTCATTCATGGTCTTTGTAGGTGACGTAGACTTCGCTGAAAATTTCAGAAGGATGGAAGAGGCTTGCTTTAGAGCAAGCAACTGTCCAGCCCCATTCACAGCAGAACTCAAATTTTAAAGCATGGTGTTGACATAGGTTCTCTCTGAAACGTGGAAGAAGTTACTTGGTCTCCATCCAGTTTTCCCATTGGTCAAGTTAAGGGAGCTGTCCTGACGAGGGTGTAATGGCAATGGTGGTAGAGGGTGACATGAGTTGGCTTGAGCTCTGTGGTGGCTTTTGATGGCTAGGTATATGCCAACCATCATTGATTTGCCATGTCATCTGCCCTCAAGGCCTTCGAGAACTCCTTCTCCATGTCTCAGAAAATTTGGCACAACCCTGCAGCCCATTTGAAGGATATGCCTTTCCCATCAAAGGCGCACCTCTAGGTCCTGACTCAATGAAGAGAACCTGACGATGACTACCCATGTGAAACCCAGAGCTGCCTTAGTTAACCCAAGACCAGGAGTGCTTCACTCTGCGGAGGGGGCCCACAGAGGCACCCCAAGTGTAAGGTCACAGATACTTGGATGAAGCAGTTTCTCTTCTGGAATGTTCCTGAGGGGGTTGACAAGTCCCGTCTGCGGAATCCTGTCTTGCCTCTTTGAAAATGTTGATTTCAGACTCTTGTATGTTGATTTTTGTCTAGCTCTCTTCTGATACTCCAACCCAGCTCCATCTGTTTCCTTCCTTATTTGTCTGATTCTCTTTTGTACCATAATACAAATAATAATAATAATGCCCAATTCCTTTATGCGTCTATGCTCGGCAGAGAGGATAGGAAGAGGAACCAACAGGCATTGAGTACTTGCAACAGGCCAGACCTTAAGTCCCATTTCAAATTTACAACTATCCCATTGGGTACTTTATTATTATTTTAAAGTTACAGATAGAGGAGATGAATCTGAGATTATAAGACTGGTGCAATGTCACGTGTATGGAAAAAGCCTGTATTCTATCCATTGTCCCACACTGCCTCAGAGAGGACCAGACTGCCTACCTAATTCAAGGTTGTGCCCATCCCATGTAATACTTTGATTTCTTGCCTCTCTAAAGGCCTGTGCTGTCCTGAAAAATCTGTGGTCCAGGCCCAGATCAGGGCAGTGGGGCCTTTCTAGCAACTCTGTAAAGAATTCATCTTTTCCCTCCTCATTGCTTTTTGCTTCCCTGCTCTTTGCAAATTCCCTATTGAAGTAGAATACTGTGACCTGTGTTACCCTGCACCACTTAGTACTGTTGCCATGACATCATCTTGGAACAAGTCCGTAATCCTTTTCCAGGCCTATCCGTGGGCATAAAGGCTCCTGCAGAGTCCAGTCCAAAGGAGCCCCAGGTCTGCACCTGCAGCAGCTCTGCCATTGGCTGTGGGTACTCAGATAACCCTGCCTTGGAGGGCTTGCAGGATGCTGTTTGTGTTGGAAGCAGAACCAAGAGGAGCCAAGATCCCATTGCTGGACCTCCTTGATCGGTTGTGCTGGCCACGTCTGGTACACGGGCACTGGCACTGCTGGCTTTGCACCCCACTCTGTGCCTGTCTTCATGGGGGTGAATATCTTCTCCAAACAAGCTGGGATAAATTAACAGAGGGGGGCAAATCCTCGCAGAGCAGTGGGAAGTGATGCCTTCCCTCTGCCACTGGGTGGGGGAAGAGCTCACTCGCTTTCTTCTCTCCCAGCTCCCAGTCAGGGCATCGGGCCAGCTTCTCCCTAACTGTATAAGTTTTACAATCCTCTCACACCAGCTCATGTTCTCTGTTTACTCTACAACCATCTTTCTTGCTCGGCCAACAAGAAAAAGCTTAAAGTGATTGCCTGCTTACATCTAAAATGCTTCCAGACTACAGACTTCTTTGGAGCTTACAGATTTGCGTGGAAAGAGAAGGCTGAAAGGTTTATGAGTTGAAAATGCAGGCTTATCACTAGATCTGATGCTAGTCGGCTGAGGTTCCAGTGGCTTTTAAACGCAGCTAAGTGGGTTTTAGCGGAAAGATATAACTAAATATTTCATCATTTATTCATCTTTCAACTTTAATGATTGGAAACAGCCTGCTTAGTCCCTGAACCGAAATTCTGATTTGGGGAATCTTACCCTTAACTCTTTGGGGAATGGGCCATAATGTCTTTAGATATATTACAAAGAAGTCTGCTTTTATTTCCCAAACTACCCAAAGTGAGGTGTTTTATTTAAAGGGAAAGTGTGTGCATGTTTTTAGGCTAACAGATTCCTGCTGGTTTTACAGAAAGAATGTATGATTTTATTCATCTACTGTGCGGAGAAGCTGGGCTGCAGCCTCAGAGTAACGCCTACAGGGACAGGTTGTCAGGTATCGAAGGAAAGTGGATGTCTGAACAAGTGTTTCCATCCAGGCAATAAGTTTTCACTACAGATGTGTTGGGTTCTAAGTGGTAGTACTTCCCTTTCTGACCATTACAAATTATGTCTTTTTCTTGATATTTACATCCCTGGGTTATGGCAAAAACCATTTTTGATACCTACCGAAACAGATGCATATACAAGGTAGACAGTTTAGAATCTTAACAGGCCTTTGTGTTCCACGCTTGATAGAATTAGAGACGACACGGTTTGGCCCTATTGAAAAAGTAAAATTGCTCATCCAAGAGAAAAAGGAAGATGAGCTTTGTATTGTTAATCAGCAAACATATTCATATATTTTTCCTTCAAAATTTCTCTCTTTGCTCAAAGGGAAACTGCTCGGGCTTTGCTCTTGGACTTTACTGGGGTCATTACTAGCCTAGATGTTTGTGGTGGTTCCACGAAATCCTTTGACTGGCAAGCCTCCACAGACCCAACGTCTTGAATGGTTTCTTTTACCTCCTGCATGGTCGTAGTTCCTTCTTCTGAGACGCTGCTCTTCTCCTGAGACTGAATCCATTCCTCTGTTGCTTTTGCATTTTAGACTTCCAGGTCCTACCGCAAGGGTATCCGCTGCAGGCAGCGAGGCCAAAACACGCGGAGGGCCAACCCCCGCTAACAACCGACGCAGTCAGAGCTTTAACAACTATGACAAGTCCAAACTAGTCACCTCCCCGCCCCTACCGCCACCGCCAAGCAGCCACGAGAAAGGTGAGTCACCTTCTTGAAGGTCCTTTTTGGCATCTTCCTTTATAGCAGATCCAGTTCCTTTGGGTGAGTGTCGTCAGGGGTGGGGGTGGGTTGCAAATAGAGTGGTGGGAATGGGTCACAAGGACATACTTGGCTGGTAGGAACTTTGTTACTAGAGGCATTAATAAAGTGGGAGAAATACTGTTATAGTTGTCAGCAGAAACAACTGTATTTGGGTGGAGCTGGCTACAGATAGAAACAATACAGTATTTGCAATTTGAAAATAAATTTTCATAGAGCATGCTCTATATGGTAGGTGGTTTTCCAGAAATGCAAGCTTCTCAGGGCATGCATTTTGTGAGCTGATAAGGTTTTTGCCCATCAGAAGTGATGTGAGGAGAGTTAGGAACGAGAGGGTTTTCACCCTTTGAAAAAGTCAGAAATGTGGGTTGGCTAAATGAATGTCTTGGCTACATATAAGGAGTAGGCAACATTGCTCTTGGTGTTCTGATAATGTAACTTTTACCAAAAAAGGATATGATTTTTTACTATGCATGGTTCTGAGCTTTTAGGGTGGGGAAAGAAGGTGAGTAACCCTGTGGGGGCTCTTGCTCAGAAGATAGTGAAACAAACCTTTGCTTGCTTCAGTCTGTGTTTCATGAGACATTGGAGAAACAGGCAGCTTAGAAAATTCTTCCATAAGAGGCAGAGCCCTCCTTCATTCTCCCAGGCAAAGAGGTCTGGACCTCTTGTGGGGACATACCCAGGTCTCTTGGAAGCATTTCCTACCTGGTAGTGTGGAAGCTTCCTACAACTTGTCCTGGATGTGCCCCTCTGCTCCCCTGAGACCCAGGAGAGCTGCTGACTGCCCCCTAATTTGCTCCAGGAGCCTGGGTGGCCCTCCCACTGTGAACGAGATCAGAACCCCCCGTCCCCAACCCCTCCAGCCCGAGTGACTTGGTTCTATAGAACTGGGCTTCCCCCCACCCCTACTCCCACCTAGAATACTGGAGAAATTATGAAGGAAATTTATGTAGGGCTGACATACATATGGCAGAAGGTTTCCCAGACAAAGTATTGGGAACTCTGCAACTAGCACTGAAGCTATAACCAGGATGTCTCAACCAGTCAAGACTGTGACCCAGCCCTTGGACTCTGCCTCAAGGAAGCCATTTTTCTTCTTCTCTTTCCCTCCTCCCTCCCTCTCCCTTCCTTTGCTTTTCTTCACCATACCCAAGTGTGTTCTTTTTTAAAGTGTGTTCTCTTTAAAAGTGTTTAAATTACAAAAATAACACATGCTTGTAAAATGGTACAAGTATATATCAAATAAAAGTTCTCCTTTACGTGCTCCCTGAAGGATACCAACATAAACCCTCCTATGCATATCCTTCCAGAACTTTCACAATACATTTATATATATATATAATATATGGAAAGGTTTTTGCTTTTTTAATAAATAAAACGAGCTAAATTTTATTGAGTACTTACCATGTGCCTTATTGAATTCCCCCAAACAAGCTGTGTTGTTTTCCTCATATTACGAAGGATGAAACTAAGGCAGAGAGAGGTTAAGTACTGGCCGAGGTCAGACCAGAGATGGTGAGAGGCGGAGGTGGAACTGGACCCAAGCTCTTTGGTTCCAGAACCACAATTAATACCATGCTTTTCCTGAAAGTGGAAAAGAAATGCTCAGTGCCTTGCCCGTTGATGGCTAGAGATGTGCAGGTTGAACAAAAGGGGGCAGTTAGGGGAAGCCTGTGCCGGGCCCTGTCTTGGGCCAGCCCGCCCTTGTCCTATGAAGGATGGATATGAGACCAAAGTCCAAAAGATGGAGAAAATAAAGAAGTTCTTCGTGGATGGAACAGATGTGGGAGGATACAGGGTTGGCCGTGTCTCAGCGCCTACCACAGAGGCAGGGCCACTTAGGAGCCCAGCCAGGAGCTGGCCACCTGTGCTGGGACAGCCATCAACCTGCCTCTGTCCCGGGCAGGGGTTACCATGTGTGCGCTGAGCAGCCGGAGAGCCAGAAGGCCTCTTAAAGGACTGGCTGTGAATTCCAGTAGAGGCATTACTCAAGGGAAAGACTTTGGTGTCGAAAGAAAGAGAAGCCATACTTATTTATGAATCGTGTGTTATTTGGCAGGGACTTTGATTTTCTCTGTCTTACTTGATCTTCACAAATTCTGTGAGGTAAATATTATTAACCCAATTTTACAGATAAAGGAAATGAGGCTGATTGAGATTTAGTACATTGCCCTCCCTGGTAATTGAGCGCTGGAATTCATAACCAGGCTTGGCTCCCGGATTTGAACTCTGGCTCTATCCTATCCCCTGGGAAGTCCCCTGGGAAGCTATGGTGCTCATGAAATCCTGTAAGGATTTGGAATGATAAAAATAACTGATGGTGGTTCCAGGTGCATGGGAGGTGCGTTTAGCATCCCTCTGCTATCCTGGGGAGCTGGGCAAAGCAGGCTTTGGGTGTTTTTTATACTAAAACTTTTTCACCATCCTAAAGGAAAGGGGCTGTGCGATTTTACCTTCAGAGACTTTCATCTCCTCCTCCTTTCTTCAGGGTCCCTGTGTTCTCCTTTGAATCTGACCCTGTTCGCAGCTTATAAGGTAGCCGGCTTGCATGCAAACCATAGTCTGTGGTGAGAGAACAGAAATAACCACCTGGCCCTGTATAAGACATAACAGGCACTTGGGTGCATAAGATACCGTCCTTCACCCGAGAAGTCTTGGAGAGAGATGCTCGTGAGCAGATAAATTGCAGTTCAGTATGACTGATGCTGTAGTTGAGGTCTGGACCGCTTTCAGATGAGGTCACGTCCACGATATACATAATCTCCTTACCTGTCCTTCCTCGAAGGTTCCCTGATGAAGATGTGTTCTGGCATTTCACTCCCAGGTGAACCAATTCATGGGTTTTTATATGTGACCAGTTGACCTAGGAATTGATCTAATCACGTCAGTCGGTTAAATGAGAAATTCATTATTCTGTCGGTAAATGACAAAAATGTTTCAACATTAAGTCCCAATTTTTAAAAAAGACTAAGAGGAGGGCCGGCCCCGTGGCTTAGTGGTTGGGTGCACGCGCTCCACTGCTGGCGGCCCGGGTTTGGATCCCGGGCGCACACTGATGCACCGCTTGTCCGGCCATGCTGAGGCCGCGTGCCACATACAGCAACTAGAAGGATGTGCAGCTATGCCATACAACTATCTACTGGGGCTTTGGGGGGAAAATAAATAAATTAATTAATTAAAAAAAAAAAAGACTAAGGAGGAATAAAAGGAAGTTGCAATAGGCAACTTTTCAAACCCCAAGAGCACTTGATACTTTGTGGGGAAATACTAAAGAATTCCTCTTAAAATCATGTCCAAAGAAGGCAGTCCTCTTTTGCCATCGTCACTGAATTTAGTTCTGATTATACTGAACAGTCAACTGAGATGTAAAACAGAAGAAAAATAATAGATGATACTTTATAGCTAGAAAAAACCTGGGGACTCACAAAATTCATTAGCCTTTTCCATAAGGTGACCAAGTCCACAGTTGATATCTGAAAACCGGAAGTATTCCTGTACAGCAACATGACCGATTAGTTTTCCTAAAGACCCAGAGCTCAGATTTTGCCTGTGAGGTCTGGAGGAATGTCTGGAGATCCTTGTGTTTAGGAAAACCTGCTAGTTGTTGGTTGTGTCGTTGTCGCTATCACAGTTAGATCCGCCTCTGCATTCATCCTCTCACTCCCGCAGGCAATGGTCAAGGACAGCCTTGCCTGGCCTGTGGATGGGTGAGCAGGTTCCACTTCGAAATGTCTGTCGAGGGATGGCCGGGCCCACAGCAGCTCCTCACTTCCTCTCTTGGCTCCAAGTGGCTTTAGGGCTGCAGACCAGAATGACAGATTTTCAGGGGAGAGGAAATAGCTATCTTTTTCAACTTTTGTGACATTATCAGTTTTCTCTTCCTTCCTTCCCCTCACTTACATCCTCTGAATGGGTTGACACTGCCAGAAACCCAATACACTTCTTAAGTATTTGGTCCATCATATGAATCTGAAACCTTTAGTATTCCTAGACTGAATTCTGTGCAAATGGAAGATGTTCTCTTCTGAATAATATGGTTTTCTTCATTTTATAGAAAGCATATCTTCATTATAAAAATCATGTAAACAATATTCAAACAATACAAATTTATTGAGAGAAGAACCTTTGCGTAATCCCCCTCCCAGAAATAGCCACTGTTGACCACTTAGTTTATATTCTTCTGCATTTTCCTCATGCATGTACTACCACATTTTGATAGATAAGTTTTTTCTAATGTTTGTTATTTGCCAGGCCTTATTCTAAATGCTTTATAAGTAATAAGTTGTTTAATTCTTACAGGAGCTATATAAATATACATACACACTCTGTCACACACACACGTATATAACTTTTAAAATCTTATAAATAAAATCAACAAATCACGGACAGCCTTTTTATAAGTCATTCTCTCTTCGTAATAGTTACATAGTACTCCACTGTATGAATTTAACTTAATATTTTTAACCATTTTCACTTAGGTTGTTTCTAATTTTTTGATAATGTAAATAGTACTGAGGTTAATATCCTTGTATGTCTTTTTTGCGTGTATACAACCATTTCAGTGGAAGTGCTGCGTTAAAGAGTATGCACATTTTGTAGTAGTTTTAACATTTAACATTTGTAGTTGTTTAACATGTTGTTTTAACATACATTTTAACACTGGAAGATTTTGCTTCCAAAAGGTTATACCTGTTTAAGTTACCACCAACAATGTATGAGGGCTAGTTTCCCTGCACACTTGACACCACTTTTATTTTCATTCTCTTAGGCAAAAAATACCCTGTCTTTGAAACGAGGTAGATTATTTGAAGAAGCTAAAATAATGAGATCATTTGCTAAAAGCTGGCCTTTTTTTACTTGACACTTTGCCGTGAGTTACAACCGGTGACCTTGGCCTAGTACAAAAGCACTTGGGTTTGAGGTCAAGCTCTCTACTGGCTAATGTGACCTCACTCAAGACACTTACCTTCTCCAGGCCTCGGTTTCTCCTTCTGTAAAGTGAGTCTGAGGTCATCTATCACTAAGCCACTGTGAGTATGAGTGAATTCTTCAGTTCTCACTGGCCATTTGGCCTTGTGTAATGTGATCCCCATTAGCACTTTCTGGTGCGTTCCTTCCACTGATCTTCGTTCTCTGGGTCACTTTCTTCCTCTTTGGTTGCTCCTGCCTGTCTTGGGTAGAAGAGAAGAGCCAGGCGTGGCTGGAGACACAGTTTTACCGCCTTCAGCACTGCATCACGTCTGAGTAAGGTTGGGGCCACTGATTTAGAATCTCTATACACTTGTCACTGCATGGTTGGTGAAGCAAGTTATTTATCTGAGTTAGTGATGGGGGATGTGGCTGTGAAGAAGTTGCCCATGTGCTGCCGTGAGCCAGGATTCTGACATAAAATTACAGTTTAGACTAGATGGAATTAATTCAGTGGTCCAAGTCACACAGCAAAGAATATGGCTGGGCCGCCTCTGTTTCACGTTGTTTCTTTCATTTGTTAATTGTGTCACCATTGATGTCCAGCATTGGGCTGGTTGTAGTGACAGAGAGGACTGGGACACAAATGTGGCTTCCAGGGGCTCACGGCCTCAGGGGAGGGTCGGTGCTCACATGTCGTGTAATAGAGACATGCTCAGACTTGAGGAAGAAGGTGAACTCAGCCAGAAGGCTCGCGGGGACTTCAGAGAAGTGATATCATTTGTGATGACTTCCATCCCTGATGTTTGCTGGGAGGAAAGGAAGGGAAGGCTGGGAAGGAACGAGTCATCCAGCTCTCCTGGTCCGGGTGTTCATCTGAGAGGACCTCTGCTGGGGTCACTGTCTTAACAAACTCATGGCCTGTGGAGGGGAAACGTCTGCAATATCATTTCAGTGGTGGGTCGGGCCTCGCCTGGTCATCAGGAGACCCTGCCATTCCGGAGCTGGTGTCCCGGCCAGGGAGAGCTTGGGTGCCCGTCGGTGCTCACGGCTGATAGTCGTCTCTCTTTGCGAATCAGCTGTGAAGTCACCATGACCCTCCAGCCAGAAGCCATAATTGTCTGAGGGCTTTGAAGCCAGCTTAGCGGTTAGAACCAGGGGGTGCTGTTGAATTTAAAGAAGTCTCTGGGGATGGTCTGGAAATAGAACTCAGTGAACTGTTAGACCAGCCATGGAGGCGAGGCAGGCAGGACGAATTAGAAGCTACCAAACTTAGGGACCTCATGTAGCACTGGAGGGGGAAAAAAACAATGGCATGTGTTTGAGAAGTTGTACCAGTCTCTTAGGCCAGAATATGGTTATCTCAAGAGGAGAGGTTTGGGGCACTGCAGGTAGAGAGAAAATGTTTACCGTGAAAGCAGACTACGGAGTTTGAGTTCAGCCCTGCCCTGTCGCGGGAGTGCGGCTCTGGGCAAGTGCAGTGCTCACTAAGGCATCTGCTCAGAAGACCATCACAGGCCACACATGGCACATTCTACTCAGAATGGTCTCGGCAGGCATCGCAGGTTGCTGGCAGGGCTGTGCAGGTGTTTCTCTTCCGTAGGAGTGGTCCTCGAAGCAGTGTATACAGCAGTCCACACAGCCATCCAGGTGCTCTCGCTGCCCCCTCCCACCTCAGATGGAGGCTCAGGTGTGCGGGTACAAGACTTGCATGGGGCAGGTGCAGAAGTCACTCTAGCTTAAAAACCACGTGCCCCACGGGAGCCAGTATCTCTTGCGGCAGCTCTGTATGCATAACTTCTAGGGTTCCCACAAAGATTAGGCCAAATTAGTAGGGTCATAACACTCAGAGAAGACCAAAATGGTGTCCTCCAGGAGGTATTTAGACTTCATTTATAGCTCTTCCTAGTCCAGATGTGGTTTAACTATCAAGGGTCATTTTTACCATGAGCAGTGTTGCTTAGTAACATAGCTGACATTCTATCTTTATCAAGTTTCCAGGGGAACAGAGTTACAAGGTTAACCCAAGGTCAAATTCTCATGCAGAAGAGGAAAAGATTTTGTTAATCCTTTTCCAACAGCAAGTCACCTCGCCTCTCAGAGATTCAGTTTATTTATCTGTGAAGTGGCAACAGGCTGCTCCAGACCCAGTGAAGGGAGAAAGTGAGATGTGAAGCATTCTTTCTAATTTCTTACATAGCCCAATTCAGATTTTCTGTCCTGTTCGCTTCTAATGGTTGTAGATATTTCTGTGAAGAGTATGATTTATTATCACTTCTTGATCTGGAGTTTATTGACATCATGAGTTTCATTTGCATGGCATGTAAAAATTGATAAGTTGTGATCTTTTGAAATACTGGGTAGTCAGTTGCTTTGCTGTCTGGTAATGGCGCCCTTTCCCAAGTGGGCAGGCGGAGGTTATGGCTCCTGCAGTAAAGGCAGGTTTCATTGTTCTAGTTTGCATTTCACACCATAGTTTTCTTTTTATTCTAAACGAATTATTGACATTGTCTAATTGAACAGATGAAAGGTCCCAAAACGCATGGCACCTGTTTCCAAAATGATGCCTGAACAGCAACATTTTTCCACTCCGACATAGTGTATGCACATTGCCCAGATGTGATCATAGAGGGAACTGGTCCAACATATGAGCTCTCTGTTAAATCTGAAGCACACAGCTCAAGTCCCATGATCTGGTGAGATGGTAAATTCAAGACTCTGGACTGTTGTTTCTCAAGGTAGGACTAATGGACCATCTATACCAGCGTTCTTTGAGGTAATTGCTGAAAACACAAATCCTGAGGCTTTACAAAGCTAGTTCTTCTAATTCAGGTTTCTGAGTGAGAGCCCGGAAGTCTGCATTTTACGCCCTCGTCCTTCTTAGGGCACTGAAGTGTGAGACCCCCTCTCCTAGGAGGACTTCTTGGTCACCTTTGAAAGGGAATGCTGCCTGCTAATTGCCCTTTAACTCGCAGCAACTCAGCAACTACTTTATGGGGAATGGAGATAATGTGGTAAGACACCCAGACTAATGCCTGGCATATAGCAGGAGCTCAAGTGGGAGCCATTCAAATTTGCATATACATTTTGTTGTACACATATTTAAATGTATTCTCAGAGCCAGCAATGTATATAGACCAACCGAACTCATGTAGGTCTTTGTATCTTCTTTTGGTTTTGTGCTATTGCCTCACTAATCATTAGTGAAGTTCTTATTTTAATTTTTTTTTTTTAAATTATTCAAGGCTACCTTGTTTCCACTGAGCTAAGAGAAAATAAGGAAGAGAATTTTGATCCCGTCCTTAGGCTGGAAGTATAAAAAAGAGGATTGTCCCTCTGGGGTCTAGATGTGGTAGCAGAGGGAATACAATGCCAGAAGGTGCTCCAAGGGGGAGAGTCAGCTCACGCTTTCCCTTGTTGGAGAGTCATCTCTGGCTCTTTCTCTACGTGGCACTTGAAGAGCTTGGTGTTAATTGATGAGTGTAAGAGTGCTGTCCTGTTCAGAGGAAGGTAAGCACCGGTAAAGCTGTGAGAGGGGAGCCTGAGTGATGCTCCTTCCTTCCCAGGCCCCATCCTTGCTTTTGTCTTTAACCTCCAGCGTTAAACCAAAGTCAAACACGAAGGGGAAAGAAATGGTGTCTGGTGAAGTCTCTCCGGCCACTTTTGGGAGCCATTTTCTTGATCTACTGTGTAATTCAAAAGACTGTTCAGAGGAGGAGATGCATCAATCCCTCTAATGCGTGACGCTAATCACCTTTAATGCTAAAGCCATCCTTTTTCTCGGAGAAGAATAAGAAGGATATGACCGTGTTTGCTTTTCTCTAAATATGGGTGTGTCTCAAAGCCAATGTGTGAGCTTATGGTTTTGCTATGTATCTTTTCTCTAAAATACAATAAACCTGGCTTTTTGTAACAGAAAGAATGAGTAGAGAAAGAGAGAAAATAAATCATTTAGGAAGGTGAAATGTCTATTTGGTTAGTCTTGTGTCAGGAATAGAAAATGACTAGTTGATGTTCATCTGATCTTCAGGTGATAAATCTCAGCGTTTCTTTTGCTTCCATCTCTGTGTAGAAAGCATCACATACACATGAATTCAATTTAATTTCAAGGCTCAATGATATTTACATTTCTGGGTGCTTGCATTGTCATTTTTATCCAGGTGTCACCTGCAGTCAGGGCTTAGTTTTGTCATTTATTTAAACATTCTTTTTTAAAAAATATTTTTCTTCTCCAAGGTAGGTATTTGTCGGTGTTCATTAGCATGAGAAGATAAGTAGGTTTGGGGATAAATGAAATTAACTTGTCTGTGAGCACATATGGCCCCTATTCACGGTGCAGGGTACAAGAACAGAACACTGGCCAGAACAAGGGAGGGCTTCTGAACAGTGGAACTTGACAGTTCGTGTGGCTGTAAAAACTCGATGAGGATTTCCTGTAACTCGTGCATGGCTGCCTCTCTGTGCTGAGGACGTGGCATCCTCAGGCTTAAATGGACCTAACAGATAAAATGCCTCTTTCTCAGCTTCAGCTTCCCTGCCTGATTCTGTCGGTGTGTGCATTTCCTTAGGACACCAACATGTAACCATGTGCCCAGGAACCGTCTTCCCCTGATGAGGACGTCAAATGAGGGGTCACACTGAGAATATTCGTCTCCAAGATAACGGTCACAACACGTCTCCGTCGTGATGTGTGGGCCATCTACAGGTGTCATGCCGTGTGGATAAACGGTCATGCAGAGTGGTTTGTGCCAGGGCATGGTGGGCACAGTTCACATCCTTAGTGTCTGAGGAGCTCCTGCTGTGATGCCTTGGTGGCAGCCATGCCGATTCACGTGATTGGCAAGGCTCCTCAAACTTTGTGGAATTCCACAGATATTAGCTGCTGATAGAAATCAGTGGCCTGGCCTACTTCCCATAAAAGCAGTTAAAGAAGGCCTCTCAACACCTAATGCTCCCTTTGCCTTTTTCAAAATGGGAGAATCACAGCATTTTTATGAAATGTGAAAAGGGTTGGGAATCAATGACCTATAATAACTCACCTCGAGTAAAGCAAAGTTAAAAAAAAAAAAAAAAAAAGTCCTGTGGCAGGACAGTGAGTCTCTGCTGCCCCCTACTGCCCAGGCTTTGTATTGTGTCTCCAGGTGGAGCCTTGGTTTCCAGCCTAGCATTCTCAGGGCACTCTGGGAGGATAATGACTTCAGACTGTCTAAATGTCTTCTTCCAGACAGGGCCTGCCCACATTTTTTTCCTCAATTAGGGAGAATGCATGTGGACTGAAGAAACCCACACTGTGGACATGATCAGGTTCCTGTGGCATGGAGAGGAACTGACAGCAGGTCTTCACAAAGCAGTCCACCCCTCCCTCCAGTGGGCCGCCAGCTGGTGGACTCAAGAATCAGGTTTAGCCTAAGGATAAGGATCTTCGAAGGCACTAGTTGATTTTTGCTACAAGAACAGTTATGCTAGATTTGGCTTTGTTTTAAGAGGCAGATAATTCCAACCAGACCGCACAGTGTGGGGTAAATGAATCTGTCCCTTCATGTGCTTTCGTGTACCGGGAACACAATCTTTCATCTATTCGGCATGTTATTGGGTGCCTTTTCTGTCTCAGGCGTCATGCTAGTCACTAAATACTCAAAGGTGAAAAACTGATAATGATTCCCGCCCTCATGGAATTTACAGTCTGGTGGCAGAGAGAGAAATTAAACAAAATACAAATAATCTCATTACATTCTGTGATGACTGCTCTTAAGGAGAAGAGTCAGTGCTGTGAGGGAGGACAGAGGAGGGAGGAACCTGATCTGTGAGTTCGGCAGAGCCTCCCCTCATCTGGGTGAGACCCAGAAGACGAAGTCTACAGAGTCTGCTTTGCTCAGAATACCCTTCTTCCACCCAACAGTGAGAAACTAAGGATGTTTTAGGAAACAGTCTTGTGGAGAGAGACCAATTTCCTTTTAGAAATGAAGGTCTGTATCTTGGGCCAGCCTTTTTTCTCTCTCTGGCCACAGGGAGTAGAACTAAAAAATTACAAGGAGGCAAACTTTGACTCCATTTAAAAAAGAACTTTTTCACATTTATCTTCTCCCAGTTGAACAGGTTGTCTTGGGAGCAGGGAGTCCCTTGACCCCAGAGGAACAGAAACAGGCTAGACCACCAGTCACAAGGTTACTAGAGGTGAGGTTTCTTATATTAGCAGGTGGGATGGAATAGATGCTCTCTAAGGTTTCTCACAAATGTGGGATTTGATGATCCCAGGTGTGATTTTAGTAGGTCCTGGAAAGGCCTGGTAAAGATACGTGTCTCCCACAGTTGATTGGAGCTCCCAAGCCCCCCGCCACCGCCCCCCTTCGGATTGGTTCCTCTGAAGGTATTCATTCATTCCAGGAATACACTTCATTCTTGATGGTGCTGCTTACACTCCAGGGGTCATTTCTGTACTGAACAAAAGTTGGATTTCATGCAAGGAATGGCCTGTGTACAGTCTGTGATGACTTCTTTCCCTCCATTAACTTACTTGGGGAAGATGTCTCCCTTAACTTGAGATAAATTGTCTTGAACTTGCCAAGCTCATGCTCTGAGGCCATCAAAGAGGCCAAAGGCAAAGATCCCTGCCACATAGAAGTCACGGCTACTGAGTGAGAAGTTATTCGTGGCTGGTCTCAACCATTTAACCCTTGGATTCATTTCCTTGTCTTCTTTTGAGAAGAGCCAGATATAACTATCCTCAGGCAGAATTATTTTTTAAAATCTATTTCACATGTGTGCTGTAGCGGGCAGCATTCATTGGGGAAAACCAGGGAGAGAGCCTACCTTATAGGGAAGAAACTGGGCCTTATTTGTACAGATTTCTATGCACCGGAGACTCATTCTGTCCTGTTGTTCGTGTATGAATGAGGCTCTGGCACTTGAGTAATAAGCCTCCTTAGGGAGCCAGGATTACTTTGCCTCATGTGAAATTCACCTGGTTCTGAGTCAATGCCAGTGAGTACCTGTGAGGGAAAGGGACTTTTCCTCCTAGGATGTAGGTGCTAGGCGAGGATTCTAACCCAGATCAACGCACTCCAAGCTTTTGCTCTTAGCCAAGTTCTGAGCCATTTTGGTCTCGAACCTTCTATTAAGAAATGGTGATTATTTCCCCAGGAGTGTCTTCAAACCTGTTACTGCCTAGGAAATAGTAAGTAATAGTGAAACTTGTGGGAACTAACCTTTTTCTGGACCCCCCAGCCTTGATAAGGTTGGTGAAGCAGGTTCTGACTTGTTGACTCCTGTCTCCCCAGGCCCTAAAAATTATGGTTTCTAATAATAGCCATTTATTATTTCTGGCAAGCCTACAGGTTGACGGGATAGCTCTGTGAGGTGTACCAGGCTCAGGAGATCTCAGCTGAGCTTGCTCATGCGTCTGAGGTTGTCTGGATGGTTGTCTGGATGCTGGTTGGTCTGTACGGGCCTCAGCTGAGACAGCTCAGCTTTCTCTACCTGGTCTTTGGTCCTCCAGCAGGCTAGTCCAGACTGTTCTCACGGCGGTGGACAAGTTCTGAGACAGAGTTAAAGTATGCCAGGCCCTTTGAGGCCTAAGCTCTGAAAAGGGATGTCAATTCTCTTCTGCTTCTTTCTATTGGCCAAAGAAAGTCACGTGACCTGCCTGGATGCCTGAGGGTGGGAAACAGTCTACCTATCGAGGAAGATACTACAAAGTCAACATTGCAAAGAATATGTGATACAGAGAGGGGTGGAGACTTAGAGCTGTTTTTGTAATCAATCTACCACAATATGTTAGTTGGACCCAATAAATATGTATTGATGGATTGATTTCACTTGTCAAGGTAATAGTCTATTTTCACTGCAGTCACATGAAAATGAGAATACTCTGAGCTCATAAAAGGTAAGCTGAGACACACTTGTAGTTTCCTGCATGTGTGGGGGTGTGTAGCGCTGACAGCTCGCAGTGGGGAGAGTGGCTGAAGGATCCTTGGTTACTCTAGTCCCACAGAAGTTCCCTCTCCGAGTAGCAGACACAAGCCATTCATTGAGGGGACACGAGCTCCACTTGCTTTTTGAGGTCCTCCTTGGCCAAGGCAGGAGCTCCCTGTGACAGCGTCATCCTGCAAACAGGTCTGGCTCTGCTTCAGCCGGTTCTTGGGCCTCTGACATCCTTGGTCTTCAGATCCTCAGGATCCTCTGCTTTCTCTTTCCATACCAACTGGCACAAGTTGTGTAACGAAGATGGTCTGAATGTCAGACTGGGGTTTGGGATACGAGGGTCTGGTCCCAGCGATTCCACTTGAGGGCTGTGTGTGACTTTGGTGAATCATTTAACATCTCTGAACTTCTAATTCCTTGTTTTTAAAATGCAAATGAGAATAGTACCAACCTCATGAAGTTACTGTGAGGATCACATGATATGAAACATTCAGAAAGAACAGCCGAGTTCTGTATAGAATGTTTGTTAAATGCATGAATTCATGAGTCTGAAATGACCACAAAGGCCAGAGTAACCACAGCAGCTGAGCTGAGCACCCCAGAGAGCCGCTCTCCGCTCCGAGTTTGTTGCCTCAGATCAAAAGTCTAAAGCACCATGTAGCCACCTCCTCTTGCTTAGCTACACCTCTCGTGGATAAAGTGTGGGGAAGGATGTTTTTGAAAACCAAGGGAGCAAGAAATACAGTGATCTTCACTAAAAGAATAGCTTATGAACAAATGAACCCTCGTCATAGCTTGGTAAATATCTGCCTGGTTATCTTTTGCTCCTGGTATGTTAGAAAGGTAACCTATTGATTCTTGAGATCCCCCTCTGCCACTCATTGAGGGAGGGGGAATTCAAGACAAAAGTATTGATTTAGACAAGCAAACATGTTGGAAGAAGCATTTGTTAGGTTGTCTTTTTTTAATGAATTGGCTACTAAAGTAGAAGAAAGAAGATATATCTTTCAGGAGAGTTTTAAACAAAAGGACATGAGCCAACATAATTATACTCCTTTAAAACAACTTTAAAAGGTCATGATTGATGATTTTTGCACAGTGTTGTGGAACAAAGGACCCTTTGATTAGTAAAGGATTTTTTTCTGGATGTGATTCTATTTTTCCTTTGTTTGTCCATCATCCTTCAGTCTGGGCTCTCTGATCATCCCAGTGCATCCAAACCCTCAATTTGAAATAATCTGCTGCCCTGCTCCTGGAAGTTGGTGACTGGAGCATCTTCGGACAAGAAGGACATTGCAGCTGAACTAACGAACAGCCCAAAGAAAGGGGTGCAGTGCCAGCCAATCCTGGGTCTGGCAGTTTCTGAGCTCCCTTCTGTCTGAGCGTGCCAAGATGCCGTGGCTCTGGCCTTGGGGTGTTGGTCAGCCTTAGTGGTCATATCTTGGCAACCAAAGTAGCCACTGCTGGCCGGAAACTGATCAGGCCTGTTCAGTCTCATTAAGGAGGCCCTCAGATCACCTTCTGGCATGAAATGCTTCAGAAATCATCAAACGGCTGAGGTGGAGGCTGGATTCCTTGAAGTGCTTCCAAAGGCTTTGGCTTATCTGCCTTTTGGATGAGTTTAACTAAACAGAGAGCTTTTCAGGTCTGGGGAAGGGGCACTGAGATTAACACTGGGATGGGGGTGGGAAGGTTGGGAGGAGAGAGTTGGCTTTTCTCAGCCCACTGCTCACTCCCTCCCCCTCCTCCCTTGAGCTGTTCCTTGCTCTCATCTCCATCTGCGAAGGTCACTTCCCAACACCAGGAGGAGTAGATGTTTCTCAGAGAGCGAGTCTGTAGTTGATCAGCAAATGCCCCAGTGTCCTCTGGGTGAGCCCCGTCCAATAGAACTTTCTGCAGTGACGGTAATATTCCATATCTGCACTGTCTGATATGATAGCCACTAGCTGCATGTGGCTATTGAGCACTTGAAATGTGGCTGGTGAGAATGAGGAACTGAATTTTTAATGTGTTCAATTTTAATTAATTTAAATGGCCACATGTGGCTAGTGGCTGCAGTATTTGACAGCACATCTCTGGATAGCAGTTCAGTGAGCAACCAGAAGGTCTGCCTCTGAAGTCTGACATTAGAAGGTGGTTTCCTAGTCACAAAAGACCATGTATTGTATGATTCCATTTATAGGAAATGTCCAGAGTAGGCAAATCCATAGTGACAGAAGGTAGGTTAGTGGTGCCAAGGCTGGGGTCGGGGTGCAGGGTAGAGAAGGGTGTAGGGAGTGACTGCTGATGGCTACAGAGTTTCTTTTTGCTGTAATAAAATGTTTAAAATTAGGTTGTGATGATGGTTGCACAACTTTATGAATATACTAAAAACCATTGAATCATACACTTTAAATGGGTGAATGTTACAGCATATGAATTATATCTCAATAAAGTGGTTTAAAAATGGCTTTCTTTCATGCCATATTCAAGTAGACCTTCTGCCTCAACTCTGCTCCTATCCAATAATGTTCCTGGTTAAGCGCCTTCCCCTCCCTCAGCCTCAGTTTCCCTTTGATAAAGTGAGAGTATTGCCTTCAGCTTAAGGATAGCAAAGAGAAGAATTTCTGGTCCTCCTTTCCCCGTATATATTTAACTTTAATTCAGTTCAGATGGAATGGTCCCTGGGATAGAGAATGCACCCCCTTTTCTGGGAACCCAATTCCCGAGGCTGCCCCAGTTCCAGTAGAGACCCAGGCAGTAAACAGAGCTGTAAGGCAGGTAATAGACTGCCCGGCTCTGTCCATTCCCTCTGGAACCACAGTGTAGGGAGCCTTTGGTGCCGGCCTCAGAATTTTAAGTAACAGCTAAGATATTTATCTTTTTGCCTTTGATCCAGATGAAAAAAACAGGTTGTAGCTTTGAGTTGTCAGTTGATCTAATGTGCAGAAACAGCTTTCCGTGCCCTCAGCAAGCAGAGTCCCAGAGTGCAAGGCGGAGATTCCTGCTTATAAATCGTCCTGCAGTTTCTCGTGGTTTGTGGTTAGGGGATTCTGTGGAATCTCAGGGAAGTACATTTCTTCAGGAGCAGGCTTGAGCTAGTCTTTTTCTTCTCCCACTTGTCCTATGGGCTTTTGGAAAACAGGCCTGTCAAAGGGTCGCAAGTCAATGACATTAGAGGAAGTAATTATTACCGTCATCTTCCTCCTCCTCCTCTTCATCACTATCATAAAGCCTTACATGTGGGTCAACAAGCAGATGTTATAAATGCCTGCCTTATAAATAACTGTAGGGCTTTTAATGTAGGTGAGTTGATGGACTGTGAACAAAAGTGACATTGTAACAATAACAGTGAAGATATGGTAATGGTAGCCACTGGTTATTGAGCTGTTCTTCTGTGCCCGGAAGTGTTTGAGGTACTTAGCATGCACAGCCTCATTTAATCCCTTACACCACTACCAGGGGGTGTCTGTAGGATCTTCTCCATTTTACAGCTGCAGAAGCTGAGGCTCAGAGGGATTAAACAAAGTTGCCTACATCGTGTAGCTGGCAAGGACCAGAGTTGAGATTGAACTAGGGTCCGCATGAATCCAAAGCTGGTATTTTGCTTTTAACCATCACACTATCACCCAAGCTAGCTTTGACAAATGCACTAATCATTGAGTCCCTTTTTTGTGTCAAGTACTGTACAAATTATTGGAGATGCAGCTATGACCAAAACCAGCAAATGCCAGATGAGTGGTGAATTAACTACACAGAAGAAGGAAAGAGTATTCTAGACAGAGGGAACAACATGCCCAAACACTAGGGGGGAGAGAGAGCAAGGCATGATCAAGGAAATGAAAGCCGGGGGTGTGTATGTGTCTATCTGAAGCAGGCGAGATGCCTTTCTCGATTCTACCCAGCCAATCTGAGTTCTGTGAGGGCAGGGAGCATGCTGTCATGTTCAGCAAATCCTTGTTGAAAGAACAGATGGTGGCCGAATGGGATTAGAACCCGGGTTTCCTGAATCTGTTTATGTTCTGCCCAGTCATCTCACTCTGTGAACTCTTGGACAATTCCAAATTGGCCTTGGACAGTGGATGACTGTCATATTGTGATTTATAATAGGAAATATATCTTTGGTCTTCATTCCATTCCTGGCACAGAGCTCCTAAAACCCTTGGAATTTCCTAAGTGATGAGAATGAGAAAGATGTCTTTTGTTCAGTTAATGAGGTGATTTTTGGACCGCACCTAAGGATGGGGGCTGATTGCCAGTGGAGCCAACCATGTGATTAGAGGGCTGGAACTTTCAGTACCACCCCCCTGACCTCCGGGGAGGGGAGAAGGGCTGGAGGTTGAATCAGTTGCCAATGGCCAATGATTTAATCAATTGTGCCCAGGTAATGAAGCCTCCATAACAACCCAAAAGGACAGGGTTTGGAGAGCTTCCAGCCAGGTGAACATGTAGAGATTCCCCATATCTTGCCCTATGCATCTCCTCCATGTGGCTGTTCCTGAGTTATGTCCTTTTATAAACCAGTATCTAGTAAGTAAAATGTTTCTCTGAGTTCTGTAAACTGCTCTAGCAAGTAATTCAACTCAAGGAGGGGGTCACTGGAACCTCCAATCTATAGCCGAGTGGTCAGAAGCACAGGTGATAACCTGGGCTTATGACACTAGTGTCTGAAGTGAGTAGTGGGGGGACAGTCGTGTGAGACTGAGCCCTTAACCTGTGGGATCTGATGCTATCTCTGGGTAGATAGTGTCAGAATTAAGTTGAACTGTAGGACACCCAACTGGTGTCTGGGAATTGCTTGGATGTGTGGGGAAACCACCCCCCGACCCTAACACTTGTTGGAATTGGTACTAGAATCCTTTTTATGACCTAATGTGCCCACGCAGACCAGTCAGGGCAGAAATCAATTTTCATAGCACTGTGGGGTGAGAACCCCCAGCCTGGCCACACAGCTGCAGCAGGGGTGGAGGGATGTGCAACGTTCTGCCCCAGGAGCTCCGTTGGCCTGGGAGGCTCACAGTAAAAGGGGATGCAGATGGTGATCCAGTGGCTGGGTTATTTGTGGACACAAGAAACCTGACAGAGTTCCGTGATGATGAAGTCCTGGGCCCGCTAAATCCCAGTCAGTTTCATTGTCTCTTAGCAAAAGGCGGCTCTGCCTTGTGAGCACACGTGGTGACTTCCACAGCCATTGTGGCGATTCTAACGGCTGAGACGACCGGTCACAGGGATTTCATCACTGAGCTTCTGCTGGGTTAGATCTCAACCGAGTAACCTCTCTCAGTGCTTACATTCTAATTTTTTAAGCAAAATGTCTATGTTTGGTGGTAATTTTTTAACTTTATCTCATTAAATAAAAGATCAGTGAACTGTCAAAAGCAAGATGAGCTGGGGCCGATGTTTTTGAAATACAAAAATGTGGAAACGGAATTTACAGCTGGACTCAAGGACACGTTTGCCTCTTCACTTGTAGAAAAAGTGCCAAAAAGTGCATTTCTGTATCTCTGGAAAAAGGCTGCTCTGCTTCCCAACACCCACAGCTCTGAGCAGATGTTTATGTTCCACTTAAACACGTCTGGACTTTAGTGTCCGTGCTACTGGTTACTAAAATGTTAAATAAATGAAACAGAAACCAAAATGTGTTTAAATGTAATATTTTAGAATGTCTTCCTCCCCTGTCCACCCCATGAGACTGGTCACTGCCTGTCCTTGTGTCCCCATGACCTGACACCAAATAGACTTTCATTAAATGAATGCATCCTTCAGAGTCCATTTCAAATGCCTATGGTGATGAAGACCGCCTCATGAGTTTAACTGGAAATCCTCACCCTTGGGAATGTGGCCCTGTGGGTCTGTGTCTTCCCAACCTTGGAATAAATATCCTAGGGACCAAGACCACGTCTTCTTTCTCTAGGTACCCTGCCCACCCCTCCAAAGAATGTCACTTTATACATTGGCTCCCCCAACGTGTTCACCTCCAGACTGACGTCCATTAGCTGGAAGCTTACTGGCAACTCAGAGAGAAGCTAGATTAAACAGACACTTCCAGTGCATACTTTTACTAAAGGAGGGACAGGGCATGTAATCTGAGTTGTCCGAGGAAACTCATGCATTCCTGGCTGCTATTTTAAGACTCTCCTCCTAAAACGATATCCTTCAGGTTTATTTGGTTTAACTCCTGCTCTGGAAGTTGGCTTGTTTCTGTGCATCAGAGTTGTCATGAAAGCAACTCCTCCAGGATTCCGGCCGGACAGCTGCAGAATAGCTGGCATTTTTCTTTCCTTCCTTCTGTATTGACAGCAGGTTTGAATCATCCTGCCCTGTTTTCTGTAACATAACCAGGCCAGAAATCATTTGAAAAACATTTAGGATGCCTAATTTGATCTTCTTTTCAATGAGAGGGAGGCATTGCCTGGTACATTTTGTATTTTTGTGTTTGGAGATTTATTAAGAACATAAAAGGACCCCCCTCTTCTGCCCCTCCTGTTCCCTGCTGATCCACCTGGGAGTGGGGGATCCTTTCACAGTCAGGAACATCCTATCAGCCCACTGCTTCCACCTACGTCCTTGGAAATTCTTGGAAAGTCTGTCCACTCATTCCTTTGCCACTGGCCGCCCCAGTTGGGTCTCTTCCTGTCAGTTGAGTCTCTGGCTGGCTTTCTTAGGCTCATACCAATCTCTGGTGGAACTCTTCCCCTTCATACAGAGAGAGCCAGAAGTTCCCCAAATGGTAAACCAGGACACAAAATGTGAAAACTTAGCCAGAGTGGCCAGTGTGTGTCCCTGCCCAGCTGCAAGCCAGGTTCCTGCCTGCCTTTCCCTGAGAGGGGGACTCGGAGGCACAGAGGAAGGGGAGGCAGGCAGCCTCAGCTCTTGTTCCAGATCTGCTGCTCATTCAAAGGGTGACCCTGAGCAGTCATCACACTCTCTGGGCCTTGGCTCCCTCCTCTTTCCGAAGGGGCATCACACTAGCTCACCTGAGTGCTTCCTTGCCACCGTAGTGTATGTTGACCACACGACGGCTTCCTGATGGATGGTGCCCATCCCTAACCCTTTCTTTCCTCTTTGCCTTCCCTACCCTCCTGTAGGTGTGGCTTAGTCCAAAAGCTAATATAACTCTGGATAATACTACTTTTTGTCAAAGCCAAAACAAGGACTTAATCCCTGGAAACTGCCTTTAACCTAGATACCTGCTGAGGACTCCCTGAGCCAGGGATACACTGAGCCAGCTTGTACCAGCCCATGAGAGCCAATTAAAAATTTTTAAGAGTTTGGCAAGACCATTGATGTCACGTTGGCAGCTTGGAATCTGCCACGGTGGGGGTATTTACACTGCAGAAATCAGCAAATGCTATAAATCAGAACTTTTTCTTCGGAGTCAGTTGTTAAACATTTATCAGCCTACCATTGAGATTCAAAGGAAATTGATCCCCAGCTCACAGGTAGAAGACGACCCAGTGTGCTTCCTAATCTTTCTGGAAGTGTTCCGTTTTGCTTATTTTGTTTTGTTGGGGTGAGGGTGGGGTTACATACTGTTAGTCTGTATTTGTTCCCACTTCCTGTTTTGCTGAAATACTTGAGCTTGTAGACCACACATCTTACCATTCTGTGTGCAGTTTCTCTCTCACCCCTGGAACTGCCCCAACTCATCCTCTCCTTGAAAGAGTGACGTAAGGCTCTGGGCATAGTAGGTTTTTCCTGCAAGTTTAGGGCCATGGAGGGGTTCCAGTGTTGCAATGCAAACAGCTTCAAATTGAATATTGGATGTTCCTGTTCGTAAAAGTCCTTCAGCTTCTCTGCCACTGGGAATTTCTCAGTGGCCACCTTTTGTTTTGTTTTTAAGATTCCAGCTTCCTACTATATTCAGTCATCCTTCTCTCTCCCTCCCTTTCTTATGCAGACCAGTTTATCTCTGTTTTCTTGTCTACTTCCAGACCATGCCCCCAGAGCCTCATCTTCCACACTCTGAGTGGCCTATATCCAAGGTATTTCCTAAACAAAGGAAGCTTCTTAGAGGAGCTCTGGTACCAGCTGTTAAAATCATTGTTTTTTCCCATTCCTCTGGCTTCAAGGCTTGGTAGCTGACTACCTCAAGTCAATAATTCATTTCAGCTCTGACGTGGTGTGCAGCTTTGCGGCACCAGTCCAGTGCCTTCATTTGTGTACGCTGATTGAGTGTTGACTTTATACCAGCTGTTATGGTTTCAAGGGGCTAAATTCATCATGGAGTCCATCAGGGGCCTAGTTTTTGATGGGGATTGGGGAATCCCCATCAGAAGTTAATCTGATTTTCATAAGGAAGAAATTGATTTTTGTTGAGAAGGGGGAAATTGTAGTCAAGCAAACCTCTAGCACATGGACCTTGGAACACCTAGTTACCGTTTCTCCTCTCTGTTTGACTGTTTGGAGGGTGTGGACTCATCACCATGCCTGCCAAACCCCCATGAGCTGGCCTGCCTGGCCACTGGAAGCTTCTGCCGCGTGGAGTAGTTAGCATTTTCATGCAGGGCCGTGTGCTCTCACACATCCAGCCTTTGTCAGTGCTGCTCTCTGTTGGAAATGCTTTCCGTCCTCCTCATTCCTCATTCTTCTTCCCACCGTTTCTAATTCATCTGTTACATTTCAGGTTAGACTTGGTTTTCTCTAGAAAACCTTTCCTGACCCCGGGGACTGAGTTTGAAGCCCCTTCTCTGAGTTTGCACAGCACCCTGCCCTTAGTCTCTGGTCATCCTCATCGTGTGCTGTGGTTATCTTGTCCATCCTTCATTAGCAGGCGAGCTCCTTGATATCAGGGCCTGACCCTTATTCTCTTCTCTCACTGTTGCCATCACAGAACCTGGTATACAGAGACTTAAATAAGTATTTATTGGTAGAATGAATAAATGAATGAGTGAATGAGCTATAGAGCAATGATTTGTAGCTTAGACTCTGGAGCTGGCAGATGTGTACCTGTCATTTGACACTGGACCAGCTACTTAATCTTTCCAAGCCTCAATTTTCTCATCTGTAAAGTGGGGATGTAGCAGTCTCTACTTCTTAGGGTTATTGTGAGTGGTAAATTAGGCAATGCAAGTAAAGTACTTAGCACAGTGCCTTTTACACAGTATATGCTCAATAAGGTATTGTTATTATTATTGTTATTGTTATTATTAATGACTAAAATCATAAAGAGCAAATGATAGGGAAATAAGCTGATATTTTGGTGTACGTACTAAAAAGTAATAACTTCCAGCATTTAACTGGAATACAAATTATCCTATTTCCAAATAACATCTAAACACGTATCGGTAATTTTCAGTAATGGGGACTAATGTTCAGCAATGCAGCCTGAAGCATCACATAGAGTTTTCAGTTAGACCCAAGTTTACTAAGGAGAAGAAATGGAATAACGTGCTTTAGAGAAAAAACAAATCAATGTGCGTTAAAACGAAAGTTTTTGTTGTTGCTGTTAACTGTCTTAACTAGAAAATACAGTTAGAGTATCTCTTTCAGTTCTTTAAAGCATTTCTAATTAGCCTCTTTGTAGTAACCACTGTGTTAGGTTCCTGACCTAATGATGTTTATCTTACCCTCATGCATGCATTTAGTCACTTATCAAGCAACATTTATCCTGTATCAGGTACTGGAGATAAAAAGATGAATGAAACAGAGCTCTGGGCTTCAAGGAACTAATATTCTAGAGCAAGGGTCAGTAAACTTTCTCTTAAATGGCCACATGGTAAATATTTTGGGCTTTGCAGGCCATAGGGTCTCTGTTGCAACTACTCAATTGTGCCATTGTCGTGAGAAGCAGCTATAGACAATAAGGAAATGAATGAGCCTGGCTGTGTTCCAGTAAAACTTTATTGACAAAAATAGGTGAAGGGCCAGATTTGGCCTTCAGGCCCTAGTTTGCTGACCTCTGTCCTAGAGGAAGAGATATGCACTTAGAGGGAGCTAAGTCTGTACCAGACTAGTAGTAAGCATAAAGGGCTAAGACCTGTGAAAGGTATAGGATGGGGAGATGAGAAGAGGATGAGTTGGGCTGTGACCTTCACAGGGAGAAATGGGTTAGGGAAGTGGGGGCCTGTGTGAGGTAGAGGAGAACAAACTGAGACCAGGAGGAAAAGACGCATGGCTGGCCCTTGATGCAGAAACGGAGAGATCAGCTGTCCTGGACCTGCACTAGGCAGCCCAGATACTACAAAGACCTTCTCGCTCTTGGGAGATCTGATTGAACCGTCTGGAAGCCACTTCAGGATTTCTGCAAGTTCCCATGGACTGCCCCCAGCTGCTCTCTGCAAAGGTTGTCTTCATTCCACCCCAACACCCTGAACACAGCACCCTACATCCTTGCTGGTTTCCAAGAGATAGCCACTCACAGCAAGCATGTCCTAGTTTTAGTAACTTTTGAGACAGAGTATTGTGGTGTCACAGGGAGGGAAAACGTTGCCTATCACAAGTCCCCTGGCTTCCTTGTCCCGCCCACTGCTTTTCCCTCTTTTCTCTCTTTTCGATGTAACCAAGCACTTTGTTGTATCTTCTGTAAGACAGTTGCATCCATTCAGGTTCCCCTCGGGCTTCAGACTCTGGTCCAAGTGGTTTATCAAGGAATTCTCCTACCAGAGACGACTCTCCCATCCTGACAGAAATTCTGGTGCTCTCGTTACCCTAACACACAGTGGCTTCCCAGAAATAGTGTGCTACCCCCTTCTCCTCCTGCAACGCCCCCCCCCCGCCCCCCACTCCATAGCTTTGGTCCCACGGGTCTATTAATTTTTACAAAGGAGAATGAGGCTGAGGCAGCAAGCTGTAGCCTCCATGTTGGACAGTCCCCGGCGTTAATCTCACCTTTGCGTTCAGCAGCTGTGTAATACCAGGCCAGTGACTCAACCTCCCTGAGCCTGAGTTTACTGTTCTATAAAACAGGCTTGATACTGCCCTCCTCAGGCAGTGGTTGTGAAGATTCAGGAAGAGAACCTGGCCGCCAAGCTTAGTCCTAGCGGGTGTGAGGCTAATGCTAGTTGTCTTTTCCTGCCTTCATTTCTGCCTTTAAGTCCCAAACTGGGAGTATAAAATTGCATTTGGGTCTCTGTCACTCATTTACATCTTTGTTATTGTGATATGTGTCTCTTGATAAAGGACATTTAGTCATTTGCCTTGAACTTGTGGTATCTGGATTGACAGCTGGGTGTGACTAGATCAGTAGTCAGTTTCATATTATTTGAAACCATCAACTTTGCTTTTGGCTTGTCAGCCAAGTTTGGGAAAGAAGGAAAGCGTTGAGTCTGCGCGCCTGGGAGGTGACTTGCAAGGATCCTTCATTGTGGAAATAAATTCAGTACGTGCGCTGGATGAAGCGAGTATATGCGTGCTGGTGAGCAGGGAAGAATAACATTCTGATTGAGTTATATGTCCCATTTTTCATTATGCCTGGGTGCAATGGATATGCCCCAGAATTCCTGGTTGAGATTAGCATCATGAATGCATTTAGCTGACCAGATTTTACCCTGATCGAGTGGAGAATCTATATATTTTGTCCTTCTGAATTTAATTTCAATCACTAAGTTTGGGTGCCTGGACACTTCATTTCCTTTTAATACTTTGTAAAAAATTAAGTTCTGAATGTTCTCTGCAGGGATGGGAAAACAGCTTGAATGACTTCTTTGGCTCCCACGTGCTCCCAGACCCACCTTGTGATCCACAGTCCATAAACATTCCCTGTCACAAGGGTTCCACTTGGTTGTTACTTCTGCTTTATGCTACGTCTCACCCACGAGACTTAGAACCCCTGAAAGGCATAGACCATGTATTCATTGCTGTGTCTCCAGCACCTGGGAAAATACCCCGAACAGAACATGTGTCCAAAATGTTGGAGGGACGGAATGGGATAGGATGGATGGAGCAGCCAACACTAAATGTTGTGGTTGTTTTAGGATTCCAAGGAGAAACATTGCCAAATAACTTTGAGCCCCAGTCATAGCCCTGGTTACCATACCTCCAGAATTCATTATTCAAGATGACAGAGATCCCCTGGAACAACATTTAATAAGCTTTGGCATGTGTAAGTGTGCATTCAAACCTCCAAGCTGGTTCATGAGCAAGCCTGGTCTCCACTTTCTGTCTCCTAGCCCCGCACACGGGTGAGAAGCTCCTTGAATCTCTTTTCACCGTCATTCACGTGAAGAGCCCTCTGAGTCTTACAGAAACAGAGCAGATGCCAGGAGGGTCTAAGTCCTGACGGTGGACAGTGAGAGACATGTTCACTGGGCTGCCTCCAGCGAGCCTGGTGAGGCGGACGAGGCACATGGGCCAAAGCCTGCTTTGCACGGGGCCCTGGTTCAGAGAGGAACAAGGGGCAGCTTGCTTGCCAGCGATCTGCAGTCAGCCTGGGCAGGGCCGGGGGGAGCTACTTGCAGAATGTGGGTACTTTAGAATGCACGGGGCCTTGGGAAGGGCCGTTCTCCTTTTCTCTATAGAGTTGGGTCAGAGAGGGCTTTTGGGCTGTGCCCTGGTCCCACTCTGCTTATGGAAGACAACAATTCCACCAATATTTTGTACAGCTATACTTCACTTTAAGAAAGCCCAATGTTAGTAGGGGAGTGAAAAATCAATCTGTTTGCAAAGCTTTTTGCAGGATGCTCTCCCATTATTATTCCTTTGCTCTTCGTGGCAAAGGAAGAGAGCTTTGGTCACTGTCTCCATTTAGTGGAGTCCATGGATTAAGAGCATTGGACTTTAGTGTTCAAATTCATGCACGGCCACTTCCTAACCTGACTTTGGGCAAGTTGCTAACATCTCTGAGCTGCAGTAAATTCACTTCATAAGATGCTTATGTGTGAATTAATGAAATCATCAATTAGATAAGTTTGTTAAATGAAATTATTTAAAGCACTTAGGATGGTACCTGGCACCTGGTTGGCACTCAGTAAATGGTAGTTATTGGTGTTAGTTTTACTTTCACTTATGAATAAACTGGAGCTCAGCTAAACTAAATAACTACGTCAGGGTTACCAAGCTATTAAATTGGAGCTGAACCCATCCACAAAGTTGCATGATTGCATAATCCTAAGGGTAGTGTGAATAGCACAGAGCAGAATAAGACAATTACCTTGGCATTCTTCCACCTCATCATTGTCTTGTTTTTAAAAGATGTCTTAGCCTTACAGAAGAGTTACTAGGATTGATCTAAATGACTGCTCCATTTACAAAAACTCAATCTACCCCCAACTTGTCACAGCCAGGCCGGTTGCATAAAACAAAACAGACACCTGCAGGAAATTGCCTCCTGATTTGGGTCAGGGAAGCCGGTAAGCAGTCTCTGGGGGCATTTCCTACCTCAGTGTATTTCGTTTTTTCAGAAGAAAAATTCTGTTTTTCCATTAAGAAGACAACTGTCAGGTGAAAAGGCTCAGAAGTCCAGTGGAGCCGTGTGTGGAGCAGGGACATCCACGAGCCCTGAAATGATTTGATCTGTCTGATACCAAGTGTCTGCATACTTGGCAGAATCAGGATAAATGACTGCTTTTTTCCTTCTGTTCCTGCACATTTGGCATAATACAATCATAGATAGTGAATAATAGTCCAATTCAGCTCTCAGTTTCTGCATTGAGTCCCCCAGGGAAATACAATAAGCTAGTTCTTTGGTTGGCCTCTGATTTTGATTGGCAGAAAAAATAACAGCAGAAAGATTACATTTTGCCAGCATCCTAAATTTTGAAGAAAAAAACCATACTTTAAATTATTGCTCAACTGTTTGACGTTCTCATTTTTAAAAAGAACCTCCTGGAGGGAAAAATTCTCTTTTTCCTCAGGGAAGGAGTTCAAGGTCAGAGAACTTTGCTGTAGAGTCTCTGAAAGCTGTTGACAGAAGACTTGATGAAAATACTCTGTCTTGTACCGAGAGAGGGGCACGCACTTGGAGAGTTTAGTTTATTGTCTCTTCTTAAGGCGGGTAGACTAGGAGTGCAGCTGAAGTGTGTGGACTTGATATGAAGTTGCCTGGCACTAATCTGTTGGATCTTGGGTGACCTACTAAACCCCTGTGCCTCAGTTTCTGCAGTGGTGAAACAGTCATTATTACCTATCACACTGGATTTATCCTGCAAATGAAAAAAGTCAATTTAATACAAATATTCTCTAGCATAGCGTCTGGCACAAAGTGCAGGCTCCATAAATGTTGGCTGTTATTCTTATTAATATGTGGTTATTAATATTGTAGAGGGTTTTTTCCCATGGAAACCTTTTGTCAAATACAATCTTAGATGTAGAGAGAGCTGCTCCAGTAGAAGTAGAGCAGAGGACATGTAAGAACAGGTTGGCTCAACTCCCCCAGGGCTGTAAGGGGTCCTGGCTCTCACCGTCCACACGCGCTTGTTCAGAGCAGACCTGAGTTGTGGGCCTGCCCCAACCGGTGCTGTTGTAACCCTTCTTTTTGTTGTTCTGTGTCCGTGGGCGGAAAAATCAAAGGGACGGGAAGCCACATTGGTCATAAGAGTTCTTTCTTCCACTTTGCCTTTTCCCAACTCCTCTCTTCTCCAAACTGAATGGGTCACTCATTTTGGCCACTCCTCATTGAGAGTGGTTTAGGGTCAGATTCTGGTCCTTATTCTGAGCAAGCTACAATTTCCCAGTGTGTTGTAGTAAGACTCCAATTCTTGAATACCTGGTTTCGAACTTCAGTATGGATGGCAATCGCCAGGGGAGCTAGTTCAACGCCAGCTGCTTGGGTCCATCCCCAGAGATTCTGAGTTGGTAGATTTGGGGTTAAAGCCAGCAAAGCTACCTTATTTAACAAGCTCCAGAGTCCTAAGTTCGGTAGCAGCTGTGACATTTACCGACTATGAGATCTTGAAGAAGTCATTACCTGCCCAAGGCTCTGTTCCCTTTTTGGGAAGTGAGTGACTTAAAGTCGTGGGTTTCTAGGAAGCCTTTCCAGGTCTCCAAAATTCTGAAGATTTCACCATTCCAGCTGTGGTCTGGGCTGTGCACAGCAGGGCGTGATCCTCGATCCTCACCTCCTTTGTTCTGAATTGTTTTAATACAGGCCAAGATCACATCAGTTTTTGTGGCCAGCATGTCCCAGGTCTGAGTCACAGCCTAACTGCTGATAGGAATCTTTTTACGCATACCCGCTGCCTTTTTAGGCATACCTGCAGTCATGGCTCCTACTTCCTGTGCTCATGGAGTTTTTTGGCTGTAGCACAGAGCCTTATACTCATCCTTTTGAAATAAAAGGGAACAGATATACATTAAGGATGTCTAATGCTCAAGATGCATATCATGAAAGCATTTCGCAGTCTACCAAATTATAACTTCACAGGGGAAAACGGTGCATCTTCTTCTCCCTTGCATAGCTCTCCTGGTTAGTGACTGGTACCTGTTGGACAGCCATCTTATCTGTATTACCTTATTTGGGTTGTGTGCCCATTTTCTGCTCCCTCCATTAGGGCAGTGTTTACCAAAATGCATCCTATGCTAGGCTGCTTAAGCTATCCCATAAAATCAGTTTTATGGCAAAAATACATTTAGGAATCACACTAATCCCATCATCATTTTGGATATTGCCAGTACAAGTAAGCCTATTAAAGGCTCTGAGAAGTCCTGCAGGCAAGAAAACTGACTACTATTTAGCCCTCCGTTTTCCAAAGTTACCTGACCCTGGAACCCCTTGTCTCTGTTACTGCCTGTTTCTGTTTTTCAGTGGAGAGCATTTAGGTTTAACACTGCACTGGGGGCTCCTATTTTGGAGTGGCCGTCATTTGCCCCAAGAGAAAGCAGGAAGATTGTGCTGGTATCTTAGAGGAGGGGGCCTGCAGAATTTAAGAAACTCTATCTTAGAGGGATGTATTTACAATAGTGTATAACCATTGTACTCTGCCAAAGAGCTGTAGAGCTGTTAGCTATGGACAATGACCTCCTGCAAGAATGAGATTTGCCCCCTGTAAAGTGTTTATAATCTCTCTGTGAAATTTCATACACCCTTGCAGAAAGGGAGAAGGTTTTCTGTGGCCAGTTTTGTGCTTTCTTACAGCCATATATGGTACAAGACAGAGAAATGGCTTGACCAATTAAAACAAATGCTTTCTCCTGAAACATGCTGCTTGGGATTTTGAACAAATAAGTTCAAGAGAGAGGAAGGAGGTGTTTTGAGGGTGATAGGGCTTCAAGAAATGAAAAATCAAGACTAGGAACACTTTGTTTTTAAATGTATCCTCTTGTAGATGTCAGCAGTCAAATGATTTATCTCGGTATCCGGCTGAGTGGGAGGATTTGAAAACTATGTGTAGGACACCTTTTGATCTAAAGAGTGGGTGGGAGGGAGAGAGAGATTTTAAGAATCTATTCTCTTTTTAAGGTGTTATACAAGGTCAAACGTTAGCCCAACTGTATATTAATATTTCCAGCCAGTTAACCTTTGTTTAGCTTTTCCAGTTCTTTATGACATTAAGTGAGATTTGAAACCATACCTCGTAGAACTGGAGAAAATGGAATGAAAACTATGTAGGAAAATGGTGCTTCCATATTTTCTTTTATTGCTTTTTAGCTACCAGCAGAGAAACAAATGACCTCATCACCCATGGTTTCACTTGGTTTTATCCAAAATAAGCCACTGAAGAAAAAGAATTACCTTGTCGTATATTAAAGAGAAACAGCTGTAATTGCTCCAGCTAGGGAGAGCTGCTTCTTCCCCTGCCCCCGAGGTGAAAAAGTCACTGAGGAAAACCGGGGACTTTGTGGCTCATGCGAGACAGAGATGGCTTGAGTCTATTAGGATAACCCACTTTTACATTCTGGACATTTTTGGGGGTCACACCATCGCAAGACACTGGAGTATTTGTACATGACCTTTTCAGTGACCCAGTACAGCAGAATTTCCACCATTCATAGAAGAAAAAGCATTAAAAACATCACCAAGGTTTCTAGTCTTTTGAGTTCACTTGGCTTTAGAGAGAGCTGGCGTGGTTAGCCCAGAAGGGAAAGCCAGGCACAACTGATCTTAATTTTGATTCATATGGAGGGGTCCAGTGTGGGTGATAGCTTTTATTTGTTTGTTGATTTTTCCAGCAATCATTTCGGGCACCTAGTAGTGCATCAGCCAACCACAGCACTGGGCAGCGAGTGACAGGGACCCCAGAGAAGCCCCGACAGAGCCCTGTGGCTCTTTAGATGCAAAGAGAGGGCTTCTGGTTTGGGGATTCTGAAGGTTTCCTCGAAGAAATGGCATGGGAGGTAGACTGGGGGCTAAGGTCAAGTGTGGATGTGAGGCAATGATGCGGGCAGTGAGGCAGCCCAGTCAGAGGAAGCTGCTTGACCAGAGAGTCAGTGGTGGCCAGTTTAAGGAGGAAGAACCAGGTGGCATATTTGCTTGCCTGCTAGAGTTTGTTGAAAAGGATCACTGTTCCTTTGAAGCATAAGTTGCTTTTTTCAAACTAGAATAAAATAGTACAAATAAAGTAGTATTCAAAACTATATAATTTCATGTGATTCATTAACCATCAAACTAACAGAGAAACTTTTTTTTATCTATATAACAAACATTTATTAAGCCCTAAGTGTGTGCCAGGCCCTATGCTAAGCACTGGAAATAAATAGTGAACCTCTCACCTATTTAGGGCATGGGGTCAGAATTCTACTTGCAGCCAAATACAATCCTGTTTTTTCCATTGGGATAAAATATACACAGTATAATATTTACCATTTTAGGCATTTAAAAATGTACAGTTCTGTGACATTAAGTACATTCACATGGTTGTGCAACCATCATCATCCATCTTCAGAACTTTTCACCTTCCCCACCTGAAATTCTGTACCCATTAAACACTAATTCCTCATTTCCTCCTCCCCCCAGCCCCTGACAACCATCATTCTACTTTCTGTCTCTATGAATTTGACTACTTTGGGTACCTCTTATGAGTAGGATCATACAATATTTGTCCTTGTATGACTGGCTCATTTCACTTAGCATAGTGTCTTCAAGGTTCATCCATGTTGTAGCATGTGTCAGAATTTCCTTCCTTTTGAAGGCTGAATTAATATTCCATGGTGTGTATATACCACATTTAGTTTATCCATTCATTTATCCAAACACTACCCATTGTTTATCCATTCACTGATGGACACTTAGGTTGTTTCCACCTTTCGTTATTGTGAATTATGCTGCGATGAACATGGGTGTACAAATATCTGTTCAAGTCCCTGCTTTTGGGTATATAACCAGAAGTGGGATTGCTGGGTCATATTCTATGTTTAATTTTTCGAGGAACTGCCGTTCCATTTTCGACAATGACTGCACCACCTTAATTTCCACAGTAGTGCACAAGGGTTCCATTCCAATTTCTCCACATCCTCACAAACACTTGTTATTTTCTGTTTTGTTTTTTTTTCAATAATAGCCCTCCTAATGAGTATGAAGTGATATCTCATTGTGGTTTTGATTTGCATTCCCTAATGATTAGCGATGCTGAACATCTTTCCATGTGCATATTGGCCATTTGTGTATCTTCTTTGGAGAAATGTCTATTCAAATTCTCTGCCCATTTTTTAATCAGGTTGTTGTTGAGTTAAAGCAGTTCTTTATATATTCTGGATGTCAATTCCTTATCAGATATATGATTTACATGTATTTTCTCCCATTCTGTAGGTCGTCTTTTCACTCTGTTGATAGTGTCGTTTGCACAAAAGTTTTTAATTTTGGTGAAGTCTAACTTCTATTTTTTGGGTTTTTTTGCCTGTGCTTTTGATGTCGTATCTAAGAAATCATTGCCAAATCCAGTGTGATGAAGTTTTTGCCCTGTGTTTTCTTCTAAGAGTTTTATAGTGTTAGCTTTTATGTTTAGATCTTTGGTCCATTGTGAGTTAATTTTTTTATATGGTGTAAGGTACGAATCCATCTTCATTTTTTTCCATGCAGATCTCCAGTTTTCCCAGCACCATTTGGTGACCATCCTTACCCCATTGAATAGTCTTAAAAATCATTTGACCATATATGCGAAGGTTTATTTCTGCACTCTCTAATCTGGTCCATTTGTTGGTATGTGTGTCTTAATGCCAGTACCACACTGATTTGATTACCATAGCTTTGTAGTAAGTTTTGAAATCAAGAAGTATGAGACCTCCAATTTTGTTCTTTTTCAAGATTGGTTTGACTATTTAGAGTCCCTTAAGATTCCATATGAATTTTAGGATGGATTTTTCTATTTCTGCAAAAAACATTCCTGGGATTTTGATAGGGATTGTATTAATATAGCAACTTTCTAAAAATATTTGTTTATGTAAGTCATCATTCTTATTCTAGCTTGGATGTTCTAGGATGCTACAGAATTGTAGACACAAGAAGATTCTTAGAGTCTGTGGGTCCGGAGCCCAGCTCACTGTTACTCTATGCCATCTCATTTTCCTTGGTTCCCATGCCCCCTTCTCCCTTTCTGTACCTCCAAGGATCCTCTCCAGACAGGAGTTGAGGAGAAGACTATGTTTAAGCCCATGCCCTTAATTTTAGACATTGATCGCACCAGTGCTGAGAAGGCTCCTCTGGCCAGGCTCAAGGAATGCTGCAGAATCACTAAGTGGGTTGAGTGTGGTTCACGTGGCCAATAGGACTGTAAAGAAATGACCTGAGCAACTCTGAAAATAATCTCCAGCCTGTGTGGCTGGAGTCCACGCACTTTAAAAAAACTGGTTTCAATTATCCTAACAAATTTGAGTGCTCAAGATTGACACGTTGACAAATTATAGGAAATTGCAAACATTTTCCCAGGCCCAATGATCAGGCCTTTTCCTGAAGACTCTGGAAGGGATTTAGGCAGGAAACTTCCCCAGGGTAGGATTAAAACCACAGTAGCGGTGACAGAGGCTGCAATCAGCCGGCCTAGAACACACTCCCTGAGTGCCTGCTGGCATCAGGACCAGACCACCAACGTCTCCCTAGCTAAGAGGCTGGGACAGAGGGGACCTGTGGCCAGTGTTGGCCTTCATGGAGGGAGAGAGGACGAAATGCTTATTTATCTGCCTTAGACAGTATTTTCATTTAGAAGGTATTTTGGTTACTGTCAGGGAAGGTTAAGGCTGGTTGCCAGAAAAACCAAACTTTTCGCCTCCCCGCTGAAGGATGAATGCTCTCCCTAAACTCTGAAAAAAAAAAGCCTTTTCTCTTCTTCAAAGGCATCCTGTCTGCAATGTTTCAAATGAGACTTTTCCTTCTTGTGATGGTCTGTCAGTTGGTGGTGGGTGAGCCTTGTAAGCGGGTCTGTTAGAGCTGGGACGTTCAGTCTGCAGGGCATGAGCCTCCACGAGTGGGTCATAGAATCTGTGCAGGGGTTCTTGATCAGCATTTTGAAAAATGGACTGCGGTAGACTATATCAGAGCTTATTGCACATAGTAATATGTATAATTACTTATATATGTAATTGTATGTTTTATAACATAAAATGCATATATTGCATTTTTCAGTTTTACATATGGATATTTGAATGTTTATTGGGTGTGATGTAATATGTCATTCTTACTATGTTCAGTAGTCAAAAACTTGCTAAAGCCATTATTTTTTAAATTATATTTGGCTAAACAAGGCTTCGCCATGTTGCCAGATCTGTCCATTCTCAGCAAAACATTGTGCTAAAAAAATACATATAAATAAAGTTATAAATGGTAGCCATTTCACATTAGTTTGGAACCTAGTCCTTATGTGGGCCTTCTGATTTGATTTCTATTTGGTTGATTTCATTTTCCAAAAGAATAGATTTAATATAAAGCAAGTGTTTCTAAAATACTTATTATATATTTTATATAAAAATAAGTATTTCTTGATTTAATGGAACAGTGTTTCCACAACTTCAGTCTTTCACAAATCTTCTGCGTGATTTTTGCCAAATCTGTGAACCAGATTTTTTTTATTTGTGTTTTTATTTATTTCATATTTTCCTTAAATCAACTCAAATTTTAAATCTACATTTAATATCCATGAAACTGTTAATTTCTATATGGACTAGTAATCTGTTCTAATATGCAATAAAATAAACATACAACTTTTAAAATATAAAAATATTCATTCATGTGCCATTGACAATAGTCTCATCCACTTCAGTGGCCCACATAGCATTATTGGAGGAATACTGACGTTCAGAACATTCTTGATGCTTTTCTCCTTTCTCTCTCTTAGATTCCTTTGCTCTAACAAAGGTCCATATGCTTAGAAAAGAAACAAGAGCTATTAGTTATTGGGGGGAGAAGTTCTCTTAATTTTAAAGAACTCGCCCCCCGCCCCTACCCCACACCCCTGGCAGTGTACACACTTGGATACTTGTTTTCGTAGAATACTAATGTTTCTGAGTTCACAAGCAACTCACTCAAGGTTGACTATACCTTGACCCAGCCAGATTTTCTCCTTCGTTTATTAGTAAACATCTTAAGAGAACTGTGGAGGGGGAATGTTTAAAGATAAAAAAAAAAAAACACCTGTAAGTCCGAGCACAGAGTAATGATAGCAGTGAGTGAGTGAGGGCTGTGTTCTTGGGGCCTACGGGACAAGACTTGCCGTGGCCTAGCCTCATAGGGCCTCTCGGAGACTCACTGAGATTTGAATGGAACCAGCTGAAAGGACTCTAGAGGAGCTCATCCTCTTTCTTACAAATGGGGCTACTGAGGCCCAGAGGGGCAAAATGGCATATCTAGGGTCACACCATCGATTGGTGACACAGCCTGAGGCTTGGCCTACCCACCCACACCTCTTCTGCATTTACCTCGCCATCTCAGAAGTCTGGTGAGGAAGCCTTATGCTAGGAATCACGGAACCCCGGCTTTAGAAATGGCTGCTTTCCAGAGAAAGAGGAACAGGCCCCAAACAGCCACTTCAGCCAGGGTCGCTGGTGTGACACCTTAGGAAGGACAGAAACATGTCAAGTTGACCTGGACAAGACCACTCACGACCTGGAGCCGCCTTCACTATTGAGGGGATTTCTGGCCATGATGTAAGCGCAAAATATTGACGATCTGATCCTCAGATGTCCTGCTGCCCTGTACCCAACTCAGGAAACTTCTGTTCTAAAAACCAAATTCAGAATCATCTCCAAGTGCTGCAGTGAGTAGCCTTGAAATGTCCCCACGATTCCACAACCAGGGGAGCCCTGTCTAAGTGCCAAGTAGAAATTCTGAGGCTCGGAGTCCTGGTCCTGGTTTTTCCCCTTGAGTTTAGGCTGACAAGTTTTAATAAAACCCTAATGACTAATCACAAATCTTGTGTCTCCGTTGCCTTAAATGTGACTTGGCAAAAGTCAAAACTACCAACCAACGATTCATAAACTGTATCCTGAGTATTTCCTATGCTCTGACAGCTTTGGGACACAAAGACGAATCAAGGAGGGTGTGTCTGTCCTGGAGGAACTCACAGACCTGTGGAATAACCAGCCAACCCACAGTGGAAACGTGGCGTGACAACTAACTCAAGGGTCACCTCCTCCAAGAAGGCTTCCCAGATGGGAGAATTAGTAGCTCCCCATCCTTGGGTCTTGTGGTACCTTGTACAGCCTTCCACAGTCCTTTGCCTTGTTCTGTGCTCTGTTTTGAGGTCTGTTGCCCCTTGGGACAGTGAGTGCCTAGAGGGCAGGAGCTGCATTTTATTCACCTCTGTATTCCTGGTGTAAGGAGGTGGCCCTCCAGAATCCTTCTATGGAGAGGTGTGGACAAGGTCCTCGGAAAACACAGAGTAGGGAAAAATGCCATTGATGCAACCCAGACAGTTCATTCAGCTTGAGGGTCTCAGATAGCGTGACAGAGGAGAAGGCACTTGAGCCGGGGTTTAAAAGACGAGAAGGAGTTCCTGGGAGCCGTTTGGCACAGGCTGAGCAGTGAGTGTGCGTGTCCGTCATGCCTGCGTTGTGTGAGCTCTTCCCTGCGCCTAGCACCTTTCGTCTGAAGGAGACACGCGTCTTCAGCGAGTCCCCACATTTCACTTAGACAAGCCAGGTGTCTGTTAACTCTGAGTCCGTCGTTAGCTAGTTAGCTGTGGGTTAATTTCTAGCTGTGTATGTTAGTGTTAAAAATACACAGAAATGGTAAGTAGGGGCATTTCTTGTCAAAACCATTTTAAGCAAGCTTTATAGCCATTCCAAGGAATGTGTGGGAGCAGAGAGGTCCCGTTGATCCATGTACTTATGCTCAGTAGGGAATATGCCTAAAACTGCTTGAGGAAGGAGGGGCGTCCCTCTGAATGTGATGTTATGGTTCCTGTAAGGACATTGTTGCAACCTGCCCACCAAACCCCCTTTTCTTTAGCAGTTATTTTCTAACAAATGATAAAATTGATTAATTACCGTCTGTTTCTCCCTGCTAGAATGTGAACTCCATGAAGGCAGGGATCTTTGTTTTGTGAAGTGCCTAGAAGAATGTCTGGCATATTACTAGGTGCTCACTGAATGAATGGATATTGATAGGTATGAAAATACTGAATGAATGAATGCTTCTGCCCCAGACCTGAGCCCAGGTAGCAGGGAAGGCAGTTGTCCTAAGTGGAACTTGGGGTTGGAGGGTCACTAGTATTTCACCCTGAGCGCCGGCCACTGTGGCCTAGGCTGCCTCCTTTCCAGTGGCCAGGCTGGTCCATACCCCACCATGATGTCATGAACATACCCTTGCAGTAGAAATGCTGATGCCTGAAAAGCACTCTGGTCATTTAAGTGGCTGTTGTTGAAATGTATTCTTCATCAAAGGAGGTACCTGTCATGCAGTCCCAGGAGCACTGTGTCACTGGTTCGAATCCCAGATACGTCCATGTCTAGCTCTGTGGTTTAGGGTTAATCATAAGCCTTCTCTTTGCCTCAGTTTCCTCACTGGTAAAATGAGGACAGTAACCCCCGCTTCACAACGTGCCTGGCACTGCACCTCCTGACCCCAGGAGGCCCTCCATAGGCAGCATCAGGCCTGTGGAGACCCTCAGAAAGGCCGGCAGTGTGGGTGGGTTCCCGGAGCCTGTTTCCAGCCGGTCTCCAGCTCTTCCCAGGAAGAGATCCAACAACACCCGGCGGGTTTCGTTAGGGAGGATTATGCAGCACCCCCCTCCAAACCCAAATCCCAGTAAGTCAGGAAGATGTATGTGTTTTAAAACATTGGGAGGTCTGCTTTGGATCACCCTGGAGCTGTGGCTTCCCCGAGCGGCTGCAAGTGAAGGGAAGCAGTTCCTCTGCCGGGAGCTCTCTGCGCCGTGCTGTGCTCGTGTCCCACACAGGGGCTGCCTTCACTCGGCCTTGGCGGCCGTTGACTTTTAAATCATAAAAAGCCGCTCTATATACAGTTTACTCTGTTGCTAGAAGGCGGCGGAACATAGGTATTAAAAAAAAAAAAAAAAGGGCAGAAGAAGCAGCCGTTAATCCCGCCAGGCTTCTGGGCACTGGAGCAGTTGCGGATGACAAAAGTTAATTAGAAACATGAGCAGTTTAACCGAAAACACTTGTGACAATTGGAAGGGCAGCCTCTTCAGTTGGAGAATTTTTCCTAGGGAATCGTTGCGGGAGAAAGTGGCTGCTGCTAGGTAAGTCCTGGCATCGTGACTGTGCAGGCGGGGACGTACTATCTGGGTGCTGAAGGGCCACCTCCTGGCTGCTACGAGCACCGGGTGGGCTCGGGGTGTGGGTGGGCGTGAGGCTCAGCCATGGGCGAAGCGACATCGTTCCCCGCCACTTTCTCTCTGACAGCTGCCTGACGGGGGAGAGCGCCGTACCGTTCTGAGCGCTGCCTGGAGAAGGGAGCTGCAGTTTGCATCTCCGTGATCTGGGCCGCCCTGGTGGCCAGCAGAACTGCAATTTGGAACCTGCCCTTCCCAGAATAATTCCAGTTCTAGTTTGGAAATATTTTGAGGCTTTTCTGAGAAAAGAGTCTGGCTGGGGAAATACGCCCTGAGTGCCAAGGGGGAAGCCTTGACTTTCAGATAACCTGCGTGTTTTCTTGCCTACGGTGAAGCCATGTGCACAGTCTACACTCTGAAGCTAAAAAGTCTTTTTTATTTTAAGTCCAGCCTGATTCATGTTTGTAACTCTTTAAAAATGCCAACACAGGAAAACTTAGATGCTTTGATAGGATGTAGCAACTTCTGTGGGTAGTTATTATTCTGTAAAAATTATACTTGGTTTCTCTTCTCTATTTTTTTTGCCTGTTCTGTTTTAATGTCTCTGCTACATTGTTTCTTAAAGTTGGATAAGTCTTGATTGTTTGGCATAACTGGGAAACGGGGTTGTGGGTTGAATAACTCAATACAGTAGATATTTCCTACATTTTTCTTACACCACCATGGTGGCGGTGTGGGTTTTTGTTTTTCCTTAAATTTATGTGCTTAATTGTGCTTCATGTATGTTGATGTTAAGATCAGCGTGTATTTGCACAGCATGCACCACAATGTGATGGGGGGATGTGAACTGTGCATGATGGAGAGCAGGAGGAAGTCAAGGTGGGATTTAAAATTGAACCACAGGGAATGCACAAAGCGGGTGATGGAGCTATATGGCGTTCCGGTTGGGAGCGATTGGCTGTCTAACCATGGCCGACCCTCCCTGGTCTTCAGGGCAGGTCCGCAGGTGTAACTCGCGTTTCTTTCTCTTCCCCATCTCTGCAGAGCCATCGGCAAGCCCAGCCTCCTCCTACCCCGGAATGAGCGACCATGCACCTGCCTCTTCGGAGAGCGGCGGCCCCTCCGCTCCGGCTAACTGCGGCGCCTCCTCGGCCATCCCGCAGCCCGGCGCCGCCTCCAAGCCCTGGCGCAGCAAGTCGGTCAGCGTGAAGCACAGCGCCACGTCGGCTGTGCTCGCCGTCAAGCAGCCCGTGCCCGAGGCCCCCAGGCCCAGCCCCGAAGCCATGAAGCCAGCCCCCAGCAATCAGAAGTCCATGCTGGAAAAGCTAAAACTTTTCAACAGTAAAGGGGCTTCCAAGGCGAGCGAGGGCCCGGCCCCCCGGGACACGAGCTGTGAGCGGCTCGAGATGCTGCCCAGCTTCGAAGAGAGCGAAGAGATCGAGGCGGCGGGTCGCGCGCTGGCCACGGCGGGCCCCGCCTCCAACAGCCCCAAGATTGCGCTCAAGGGCATCGCCCAGAGGACGTTCAGCCGGGCGCTGACCAACAAGAAGAGCTCCCCGAAAGGCAACGAGAAGGAAAGGGAGAAGCAGCAGCGGGAGAAGGAAAAGGAGAAAAGCAAGGACCTCGCCAAGAGAGCCTCTGTGACAGAGAGGCCGGACCTCAAAGAGGGGGCGAAGGAAGACCCCAGCGGGGCAGCCGTGACCGAGATGCCAAAAAAGTCCTCCAAGATTGCCAGCTTCATCCCCAAAGGGGGAAAGCTCAACAGTGCCAAGAAGGAGGCCACAGCCCCTCCCCACAGTGGAATACCAAAACCAGGGATGAAGAGCGTGCCCGGGAAGTCCCCAAGTGCCCCTGCCCCCCCTAAGGAGGGGGAGCGGAGCCGGAGTGGGAAGCCGAGCTTGGGGCTCCCGCAGCAGAAGCCCCAGCTGGACGGCAGACACTCCAGTTCCTCCTCCAGCCTGGCTTCCTCAGAAGGAAAAGGCCCAGGTGGAACCACCCTGAACCACAGCATCAGCAGCCAGACTGTCAGTGGGTCCCTGGGGACCACCCAGACCACAGGAAGCAATACTGTCAGTGTTCAGCTACCTCAGCCCCAGCAGCAATACAGCCACCCCAACACTGCCACAGTCGCGCCTTTCCTGTACAGGTAGGAGCGGCCACCCACCTGCCCTTCCTGGGCCATTGGGCACAGGAGCCTTCCTGGCAGATTCCGGGTCTTTGAGGGCGGTCTCAGGCCCGCCCTCCAGGAACATTTGAGCAGGCAGCTAAGGTACCAGCTGATAAGCTCCTAACAGAGGTCTACACGGTGTGCTTGAGGGCGGGCAGAGAAAGCTCAAGAGAGTAGAATTTGAGCTGAGCCCAGGGTGAGTAGGATTCCACTGGGCATTGGGGCCCCGGGGGCATTTCAGAAGCAGCAGCGAGAGCAGACACGTGAGGGGTGGTTTGGGATCACTCGCCTGGTTCCAGCATCAGTCCTAACACATCCTAGATGTCCTGTAAAAATAGAAAACACAAAACCCACCTTGCTGAATAACCGAGACTTCTTCTCACAGAGGTGTTTGTCTTGAACTTTCAGATCCTCACAGTTTCTACCGTATCACACGTATGAAGTATTTTTTCAGTCCCTGCTGTGTGCTGGGATCTTTTGAAGGGAGAGTGGGGTGAAGAAGGGAAGTGGTAAGGAGGGACCAGTTCTAGAAGGCAAAAGAACCCAGGTGTATTGAGGACAAGTCTGGGTGTTTGTGTCTGTCTCTGTCCTTCTGTCTGTTATCTGTCCCTCGGTGTCTCTGATGACACATCCGTGGGACCACAAGAGACTATGTGGAGCCAGGTGCTGCTTGCTCTGTGGAGTTCTGGCCTGTGAGAGCCTCCAGTTTCTCAGCCTGCACTGCACACCTTTGCGGGATGGAGGACCCTGGCTCTGGGTGCTCCTTGTTACATGAGGATGAGTCATCTCCAGGCAGGTGGAGGCTCCCCGAGCACTGCTCTCAAGGGAGTCCCAGAGCCTTGCTCGAGTAGTCAGCTTGATCCTGTGCTTGAGACGTGTGATGCATTTGGCCACACTGCATAGTTGAATGATAACTGATGCCGCTACAGAGCAAAAGGGGACTAAGATTGAATGTCATATTCTAGGCACTCATTTTACAGCTCTTACCCTAAGTCCATACACATGCACAGTTGTGTGCACACACTTGTACACCCCTAGGCATGGACATACGTTGACAGTCACACATGAGTCTGGACACAAGTACACATTCAGATGTAAGATGCAAATGCCCGTATGTGCACATGCACTTACATGGCTGTTCATATGTGTAGACTTGTCCCCAGACTTTCAGATTCCTCTGTTTCTGTGGTTCCCCGAAGAATTAGCTTTCCCCCTTCTCCCTGCCTGAGTTGTGTTCTGGTAGCCTCTGTTACTATTCCTGCCAGGAGCTGGTGGAAAGACTGGCTTGAGGGACTTCAGAGTGAAGCCAGCCTGGTCCAGACAGTGAGGGAAGGTCAGACCTCGCCTCATCCCGCTTCCCTTTTCCTCCACTCCCCTCCCCTTCAGTGAGGGTCACGCCCACACTTTTTAATTGGAAGACAGTCATCTTTTTATTAAATCAAGTCATCAGCTCAGCTAACAGTCCTGAGAAGAGTGCCAAGGCTCAGAAGTGACTCAGCACTCGGCTGCATGCAGGGCGTCTAAAACAGTTGTTCTCTGAACCATGGAGGCACCCGAATTGCTCCCCATGGAATTTTTATCATTCCAATAACATTAATAGTCTTGAGGTAATGCATATTCAAGCCACTGTTCACAGATTCTTGATTTGAATTTTCACAATTAAAATATATGACAGTCTTTGATCAATCCCACGCCTTCCTTTTTTTTGGCTGTAACCATTTGAAAGATTGTAAAATATTTAATCCCTTTTTTTAAAATGTCAAGCTTTTCCATGAGAGGAAAAACTCTTAACGATAAAGAGCAAATGTCTGACAAGTAGGTGGAGGGAGAAAATTGCCCAGCTGCCTTTTAACGTTAACGCTCACCTGGTGTGGTGTCCTCTGGCCCCTCTGAGGTGCCTTCCTCTTTAGGTGAGCCAGGGAGGGGCCTGGAAGGAGAGCACTGGGATAAGAGGGCGCCAGGCTCTGTCTTTATTAGCTTGTGACTCCCTGTGTGGTCCTGGGACCTGGCTGCAGGAACAGCTGGGAGCATGCACAGGTGTGTGCAGAGACCCAGCTAAGGGCTCTTCATGACTTCGCTCATTTATTCCTTCCCACAACTCCATGAGCTAGCTATCTTTTTATCCCCATTCTATAGATGAGCAAACTGAGGCTTAGAGTAATTAAGTAACTTGCTCTAAGTCACAGAGCTAATAGCTAGAAGAGCTAGTGTTTAAACCCAAGTCTCTCTAACCAGAGGGACCAAATTCTTAACCACGAAACAGTCTTGACTCTAAATCTCTGCCTCTCTCTGAGCCTCAGTGTCTTCATGTGTAGAGTGAGGAGATTGGACTATATTAGAGGATATTAGAAAATGATTTAGACTCCCTCTGTGCTCTAAAATTTTTAAGTTTATGGCTCACTGTAACTTACAATGCTACCCCCAGAACCTCTCCATGTTAGCGATGTTACCAAGAGATAAACGGAAGACACATCATTTTTTAAAATCACTCAGAATGAATTATATTTAGGAATTCAGAAGTAACACTGGACACCTCTGTCGCTTTACACTTGACTGAGTGCTTTTGTGTCATTTCACGGGATTTTTGTAGCAGCCAAGGAGGTCGCTGTCGTCTTCCCCCACTGTACAGAAGAGGACCCTGAGGGTCAAAGAGGTGAAGCGACTTACTCAGATGTGCACAGCTATCAAGTTATGGGCTCCAGACCTGCAGCCAGCTCAGTGTTCAGACTCCATGTCTAATGTTCCTTCCAGTACCCAGCATTCTTCTAGACTTAAAAAGTTCTCATTTATCCATGCAACACGCCCTGGCTGAGTGCCTGCTCAGCACATGAACTTGAACAGATCACGTTCTTATGTGCACACGTCAAAAGAGCCAGTCTTTGCCTTCAGAGAGCTCAGTCTAGATGAGGAAAGATTTATTGATTAGGTCACGTTGTAATAACCAGGCATCAGAGAATAAGGAGAGTGCTGTAGAAGCACACAGGAGGAGGGGCGATCAGTTGGCAGAGAGTCGGGAAAGGCTTCCAGGCCAAGATGGCATGGGAACTGCGTCTTACAGGTGGGTTAGGAACAAACTAAGGAAGAAAGAGGGAGGGGCTGGCCCTGTGGCTTGGTGGTTAAGTGCGCGCGCTGCGATGCTGGTGGCCCGGGTTCGGATCCCGGGTGCGCATCGAGGCACCACTTCTCCGTTCATCCTGAGGCCGAGTCCCGCATACAGCAACTAGAAGGATGTGCAGCTACGACATACAACTATCCACTGGGGCTTTGGGGGGAAAAAATAAATAAATAAAATAAAAAAATAAATAAATAAAAAAAAAGAAAGAGGGGAAGGGCCTATAGGCAGAGGTCCCGTAACTACAAAGATGTTTCTGCTACGGCCATGGTATGGTCTGGGAATGGAGAGAAGCCACATGTGGGTGGAGCATGGGGCATGGCTGTGTTTACAGTGGAGGAGTGGAGGAGATGGGGGGAAATGAAGGAAGGAAGAGTCCCGTGACATAGGGCCTCTTCTACCACAATAAGGACTTTAGACTTGATGCTGTGGGCGAGGGGAACCATTGAAGACCTTTAATCAGAGGGTGATCAGATCACAGCAGTATCACAGAGATCAGTGGAGGAGGGTGTGAGGGGTGGACCAGACCTAGGAACAGTCTAGAGCAGAGATCAGGGATTCAGATGCCTGATTGGGCCCCAAAAGATGATATCAGTGAGTGGCTCAGGATGCAGGGGACTGTGGCAGAGGGAACTTCTTGCCTCTAGAGGGAGCAGCCACCACCTGAAAAAACACCAGCAGGTGGCGACCTGCAAGACAGTGAGCTGTCTTCCTAGACTTTCTTGTTTTAACTGAAAGTAAGAAAAGAAAGGGAGAAAGCAGAAATCCAGATATTTCTTTTGAAATCTCCCAATTTTTAAATGCTGAAACTAATTCAAAAGCTTTAAAATACTATGCAGACCGGTAAGAATAAATCTGTGGACTGGTTCCCACACCTGGCTGCCATTTGCACTCTCCAGGCTGGAGGCAGCATACCTGTTTACAGAGTGCTCGCAGGGCCTAGGCAGAGATGGTGAGAGCATGGACTCTTGCCAGGGGATACAGAGGAGCACTGGGAGTATGAAAATCCTTTCTGGGTAGAGATTACAGGAGTTGGGCACTGATGGCTGCAGGAGGAGGGCAAAGGGGGGAAGAATAGATGGATGACTTGAGGTTTATCGGTACATCCCCCACGTTTAAGACAATTCACATTCTTGGCAAACGCTTTCTTCTTAGAGAGTGAAATCTGGTGGAATTAGCTCGGGATGCTAATGAATTAATAATGTTACACTAGGGTTCTGCGTCTGAGTGTAATTGTACATTCGTATGCTGTGCCTGAATGAGCAGAGGTAGTTGTGGCAAGAACACATTGCATGAAGTGGTTTCCTCAATTTGCTTGACAAATAAGGGCGTGGAGAAAGTTTGGGGAAGTACAGATTTCAGTCAAGTGTTGAAATAATGATCAATGAGACCTTTCATGTCAGAAGATCTGAGCTCTGAATCAGAGACCTAGAGGGCAGGCACACCTGCTTGGCACCCACTCCTGACTGGTTTTACAGTCATCGTTTCAGAGAGCCGTGTCAGGAGGACGGGGGGAGCCACGGGGGCTGTCAATGGAGTCATCTTTATGCTTGACTTGCTGGTGTTGCTGGTTACTTAGAAGTCACTCTTTGGCATAGGTTAAATGATCCAAACCACCCAGTCCTCTCCAGCATTGTTCTGGCTGGACCTAGCTCCCTGATGGGGACTCGGAGGAGCGTAACCCAGTGAGGGATTGCAGACCCTCCATCTGGGCGATGAATATTTCATCTTTTCCAGTTCGGTGGCTCTCTCTTTCTAGGACATTGCTCCACGTGTGCTGATGAATTATTTAGCGTCAGTCTGCTGCTCTGCTCTGTCCTAAAGCTTCTTGCTGAAGGAGGTGATGGTGGGTGCTGTGGTCAGACCACAGCGGTCCAGATGTGGTAGTGACTGCTCCTGACAAGCTGTCTGCTTTGGTTTGTGTGTGAAGGTCCCAGACAGACACCGAAGGGAACATTACTGCCGAGTCCAGCTCCGCCGGTGTGAGCATGGAGCCTAGCCACTACACCAAGAGTGGACAGCCTGCTCTGGAGGAACTCACCGGTGAGTATGGGGCCCCAGAAGTTCCGTGTCGGCTGGTGATGAGGCCTCCCGTGAAACCGCCTGCTGGAAGGGCGCCAACCCAGCTCGATTTGAAGTTGTTTTACTGTTGCGTTGATTGTTGAGCTAAACAAACTTATTTTCCTTTTTTTCTTATGATTTTCCTTCTTCTTTTTCTCACTGTTTTCTCTCTCACACAATCTACTCCCTCCTCCCCAGAATTGTAAATAAGTCTCTCACCTGTTGGCAAACCCTAATTTAAGATAAATTCCATTTCATTCACGTAGGGGCTCTGGGCTGGCCTCACACTTCATTTTGAATCTCTTGTTTACTCTTCAGATAAAGTCACTTTCCAACAAGAGGTGGAACTCTAAAACATTGACTTTTTTGTTTCCTATATGGAAGCACTGATTGAAAATGTGTTCTTAGCATCCTCTATTAATTGTAAAGAAGACTACAGCATGCTTCTTTTGCCAAAAACAAAAAAAAAATCTAAATTTTATGTATAAGCTAGACAATAGTGATTGAACGGACATTATATAAAAACACATCCACAGTTGTCGTGTAGTTAATTCCATAAATATCTGCCTATTAGTGTCATACTGTCACATTCTTAATTTAAAGAAGAAAAGCTAGCATCTGAGCTAGAATTCTTCCTGCACTGCTTTCTTTCTGAGTTAGCACCTTCTCTCTCTCTCTTCCCTGCTCCCCATTGCTGTGCCCTGTGTTCCAGCAACTTCTCATCAGGGAGGCGAGTGGTAAACCACATATTTAGCGGTGGCTGCATTAGTCTTCTCATATCTTACCACTTCCAGAGTTGGGTTAAAAATTGAATCTGTGTTTAAATCCATTTATTCATCTAAATATCCATTGCCACACCATTTTAATAGCCGTATTACAGCTGTGGAATTGGTCTGCAGCCCTGCGATCAAATCTTACCCATCTCACCGTTAGCCTTGAGTATTAATTTCAGAGGATCTGAGCGATTTAACTATTTCCTTCTGGTTCTGCTGGCTGGGCACAGTGCTGGGGCAGAGAGGTTCCAAGCCATTTGTAAGTGATCCGTCTTACAGTGGTTCAGGGCCCCACATTTGGGATTGGTTGTGTGTTTCCTTCTCTCCATGGTTTGTAGCTCCTTGCATACGAGGACACGTTAGCACAGGAAAAGGGCTAGCTTTGAGGAGAAGGGTGTGGAGTTCAGATGACTGCTCAGGTCTCCGTGCACATTCCAGGTTGTGCTCTCATGTGCACACATCAAAGGAGCTGGGCCAGGGCTTCAGGGCCCGGCATGGATCAGATGTGTGTCCTGTGGAGGAGTGTGGATTCATGTCCAACTCTGAGGCTCAGCGAATTCACATTTGAAAAGCAAAAGCAGCAGCCAGAGACCATTCCACAAGCCACTTAAATTCAGAGCGACAGACTGCAGCCTGTGATCTTTCACTAATTTTTCTTTTGCTCCCATGTCTCTTCTGCATCAGGACTTTAAAACCAAGTAAGAGCCCAGAAAGCCTGAGATGCTGCCTCCCTTTGGGGAACAGACTGTGCAGTCACTTGTGCCTGCAAGCACTTTGTGGTATTAAGTCGAATGGTGTTGGTTGCTAATGAAAACTTCTTAATTGGGGTGACTTGTCTTTACATTCAAGCGGTAGAAACCACATGTGTGATTGCACTGTGCATTATTTTATGGAGATACTATACAGTGGCACGAGGTTGAATTTAACTTATCCATAGCCGATCCCTTGAAATGAGAATGAATGGTGAGTGTATTTAGAAATGGACGTTGCTGTGACTGTTTGATCAATTCCTTGGTTCTTCCCCTTGCTTATGCAAATAGGTGGATTTTCCCATGGTGCTTTGTCATTTATGTGGCCTTACACTTGAGACGTGCCACCTGGATTGTAGAGTCAGAAGGAACCACGTGCTCCTGTTCATTATCCGGTCCGTGAATCCCTTCCATCATTCACTGACGAATTGTCTTTCAGTCTCTGCCAGAATATTCCTTATGACAGGAAGGTTATTCTTTCATGAGGCAGCCCTTCCATATCTTGTTGGCTTTAATGGGTAATGGAGTTCTTGATTCTTACATATGTAATCACTGGATATAATCCAGCCTCCTGAAGCCCACAGACAATTTCCATTCTTTTCCACATAGCAACATGTCCCTTAGCCTCCCTCTTCCAACTAAAAATCCCAAGTTCCTTCTTCTTCCTTTTGTAACACCCTGACATCCTCCATGCTCAGCCCTCTCGGGTCAGAACGAGGTGTTCTCTTCATCATGACCAGTGGCTCGAGGGAGGGCTGCCGTTGGCAAATGCAAGAGAGCCACAGGTAGACATGGGAGAGCTTACTCATTCTCACCATCTCTGTGTATGAGTTGAACGGGCCCTGCCATGTCCAGTGGAGCACGGTTGTGTTTTTATTGTGGTCAGCTGTGAGTTGGTGGGAAAATCTTACACTCAGTCCATCTTCCAAGGAAGCAGACTCGGCAGTTCAGAACGTGGCCACCTAAGCGAGGCAGGTGTATTACTGGTTTGCTTTTCTACGTTGCTCTTGGAATCAGGTGTACGCAGGGCTCTGAGGGGAGAGAATGTGCCCAGTGGGACCCCAGGTGGGGAACAGGGCGCTGGATTTCAGCGAGCCCTCGTTTTCTGCCGGGCATATGCCGTGTCACCGCATCTGTTCCTCCTCCTAACCCATTGAGGGAAGGGATTTATCCCCATTTTACAGATGAGGTTCAGAGAGGATAAGCCACTATCCAAGATCAAGTGGCTAATAAGTGACAACAGCACGATTCAAACCTTGATCTACTGGGATGCACAGTCCGTGCTTTTTCTTCAGCCCTAGGCTGACCAAACATCTTTTGGACGATAACTATTTCTTGGGCAGCTATAAAAACGTGTGTGGGGGTTACCAAAAGTAAAGGTGAGACACCGTCCCATCTCAAAGATCTTTGAATTTCTAAAGGAGAGTTAACACAGGCAAATACGTCAGTAATAGAGACATGGATAAATACATATAATTGTTATTCTTCTTGTGTGTGCTTAAGTTAGTTGATGAAGGTAATTTGAAAACTTGTGCCTAGACTTAGTTTCCTAATAAATGTTCACTGTAGGTCCTAGAGCTGTGCAAAACTCAGTGCCCTTTTGGCAGCTACACAGATAAAATGTGGCCCGACTGGCAGTGAAAGATATTTAATTGATGGCCCAGGGGATAGATGCACCTACATTCCTCCAAGGCCACTAAGGGAAGGTAAAGTAGACATTCATCACTGCTTTCATTTAAAAACACGTACATACATATTTGTATTTTAAAGAATTGGGTGGGAAATGCAAGTTTGACCACTTTTCAGATAAGAGAAAAATGCCTTCCAAACTTCTCTTGGTTGAAAAGGGGGAGAAAATTGAAACACTTGCATTTTCAAGGATAGAGAGTTTGCTATAGCAAATTTTCTTCATAAAATCACATATCTGTCATTTCCTCCAGTCCCCAGCTCCTCGGCACCACCATGCCGAGAACAACCTAAGGAAATTATCAGTGTCAGAAGGAAAGTAAATTCTGTGACATTTCTTAGCTGCCTATTTTCCTATTAATGACAATTGCTGGAAGTTCTACTTAGTGTCTAATGTAAATTCCACTTGCTGCTGCCCATGTGTACTATGTTCTTGATGGAGATTTCTTTAAAAATGTTGCTCAACACTTGAAATAGTCACAGGCTTTTAAAGACCCTTGATTGTGGTTCTTCAGTCTCCTCAGTCCTCCCTGAAATTACTCTGAGGGATAGACGTTTGATTCCTTTAATCATTACTTTACTTATTCCTCTCCTCCTCCTCCCCGGGTAAGCCCATCAAAAGAATAACCAGAGAGCCCGAGGCAAGGCTGCTCTGAGACAGCATGTGGCTTCCTGGCTTGGTGTGGCCTATTTCTCCCGGGGCATCTGTGCCAGCTTGACCTCTGCTGGGCCAGGTGTTTTGTGGAGGATCTTGCCCAGAGAACGGAAGTCCCTTGTCCTCCAAAGAGAGACCCTGACTCTTCTTGCTGGCGCCTGCTCTGCAGCACGGCTGGCGGGAGTTGGGTGCTGCGCTGGCGCTGTGCTCAGGATCGCCAGGCCCTGTGGCTGCCGGTACCTTTGAGGTCGGGACCGTTACCGTCCTCGTTTTAGGACTGAAGGATGGAGAGGGTCAGCACCGTCCCCACCATCACACAGCCAGTGAGTCAAGGAGCCAGAATTTGAGATGACATCATAAATCTAACAGAGACACACCTCTCTCTGTAGAAATTTTCGATTAAGAAGTACACATCTTTTAGCCACTGCAAGTTGTGTTTATAAAGTAGCGCTGGTCAACAGCAGGGTGTATCATCAATGGGTGAGAGAACTGAATGCCTCACCCACTTTTCTGTGGGCAGAAAATGACTTCTGGTAAGCGGTCAAACCAAACATGCATGTCTCTATTGGAGATGGTGTGAAATGTGTTTACATCTCTGACTGGGCGCTTTGCTTCTCCCGCAAGCGGGACCTCACCCGTTTCAGGAGGGACTTGGAGGGAGAAGACAGGCTTCTCCCCTTGGATTTAGCACCTTCTGTTGGGCATCCATCCATCCATCCATCTGTTCATCCATCCATCCATCCATCCGTTCATCCATCCATCCATCCGTCCGTCCGTCCATCCGTTCATCCATCCATCCGTCTGTCCCTCTGTCCGTCCGTCCGTCCGTCCGTCCATCCATCCATCCATCCATCCATCCATTCCTTCTCAGATCCTTCTTAAGCACCCACAGTGATCCAGGCACTGAGCACAGAACATGGTTGTGGTCGCGGATGTGATTACTGTTCTCGTGAATCTCAAGAGCCATCTGAGAATTAGAATAATCTTAGTCGTTGTCTTTCCAGGGGAAGATCCTGAGGCTCGGCGACTGCGGACAGTGAAGAACATCGCAGATCTGCGGCAGAATCTGGAGGAGACCATGTCCAGTTTACGAGGAACTCAGGTCACACACAGGTATCTACAGCGTGAATTTCTTTACTGAACTAGCTAGTGACTTGGTTTTCACATGACTTCTCTTGGGTTTCTTCGTGCTGCTAGCAAAGTGATTTGGTTAACAATAGAATAAATAACTTTGATCCTCAAATGTGCTGGAATTCACAAAGACTGCCATACAGTGTACAGAAGAGAAGCGTCAGGGGCAAAAATGAATACAGACAGATTCCTCCCAAAAGCAGAAAGTTGCCAAATCCACTCTTCAGAGGATTTTTGTAGACCAGCTCCACTGAAATTTCACTTTACATGCATTTTCTAAAACTATATTGTGCTGTTGAAACAAGCAGGTGAACTATATTTGACCTGTGCGATAAAGCAAATAACTTGAATTCCTACCCGGTCTTCTGATACACAACACTCTGTAATGTTGTTAGTCATGAGCGTGTGTAAAACACGTAAGGGAAAATTTGTACAAACTTACGAGCATGTTTAAACCATGATTTCGTTGGATGAAATCTGGGATGACCTTGGAAGCATTTGTGAGGTTGTTTGTGTTGTTGAGCAAGAAGCTGAAGAGGATGCAGCCCTGGTGCACCCTTGATGGGGCAGAAATGAGTTTTATGGTTTGTGTTGGGCTTTGATAATCGAGGTGAAGTCCTGGTTGCCCCCACTGATCTCCCAGGGAGTCTGCTTTGCTTCTGCAGTTTCAGTCTCTGTGATGAAGGAGTGTAGCAAGGAGACGGCAGGGGCCCCCAGTGCCAGTGGTTTTGGCAGGTCACGTTAACCTCTGTGGGTTCTACGTTAAATGAGACCAGGGCCCAAACCTAAGAGATCCCCAGTAAGAGGAAAATAAGGCCGACTGCAGGATAGGAGGGAAACAGAAACGGTTGAGGTGCCAAACTACCCTCCAGAGGAGAGTAAACTTGGGGGTTGTGATGTGGGGCTCCCCAAACCTTTATATATTTGATGGCGTGGAGCCAGAGGCTGGACCCTGTGGCTCAGTGATGGGCAAGGAAACATCTCCATTTCCACCATCATCACTAAAACTGCCTTCATGTGGGTTACAGCAGTCTGATAAATTTCTAAGCTTGGACTAGAGAGGTAATGATGACCTTACCTTCTTAAGGGTTCTTCTGCAGGAAAGACTCTCACTCTCTGCTCAGTTAGGAGCCCCCAGTGTGGCTCTGTGGCAGCACCTTGGTCAACTTTACCATGCACAGACCTGCAGGGCCGGAAAGACAGTGGACTGCAATAGAGTCTGTCTGATGGCCAGGGATGAGCTCAGTCTCCTGGCGGATTTGGACCCCCGTAATTTGATTTATTATGGATCTCAAGCCCAGGCGTTTACCACTCTTTTCCAGCCTTTTGCCCCCAAAGTTTATTTGTTATTTTGGACAAAATGTGGGAGAAGCAAAAGTGTGGGGAAAATGGACCTTAGAGAGAAAACTGGGGCTCTCCCCCCGGCTCAGTCTAGAGGGAGCTGAGGATGTGAGATGTGACATTAGGAACTCCAGGGTGGATGGTGCATCCTGGCGTGCAGCATCCTAGCACGAATGGGCAGTAGGTACCTTGATGCCCCATTGTTATCTGGTCAGCATTTTCTGCTTCCTTTCCTGGGTTGGGAATAAGATGCTGGTAGTTAAGATCGTTTAGTTAAGGTAATTGGTAGTAGGTATCTTGTGTCATGTTTTAGGGGGAAAATTCTCCACCTGGCTTCTCAGAAGGTTACGTAGATATGCAGCTTTGCCTTTTCATTTTTAACAGAGGACTTACACTGGGTGGGCCATTGGAGCCAATCATTTGATCCTCTTTTGTATATGGGAAATATTTCATAATTCTAAAAAAAATGAAAGAATATATAAACTGCGAAGAATATTAGGCACCTTAGGGTCTAACCCAAGGCCGGCTTTATGTTTTTAGCACATTGGAAACCACATTCGACACCAACGTCACCACGGAGATAAGCGGGCGCAGTATCCTCAGCCTGACTGGCAGGCCCACTCCCCTCTCCTGGAGGCTTGGCCAGTCCAGCCCTCGGCTCCAAGCGGGAGACGCCCCCTCTATGGGCAACGGGTACCCGCCTCGAGCCAACGCCAGCCGGTTCATCAACACTGAGTCGGGCCGCTATGTGTACTCTGCTCCTTTGAGGAGGCAGCTGGCCTCCAGGGGCAGCAGCATCTGCCACGTGGACGTCTCAGACAAGGCCGGAGATGAGATGGACCTGGAAGGCATCAGCATGGACGCCCCCGGCTACATGAGCGATGGGGACGTTCTGAGCAAGAACATCCGGACAGATGACGTCACAAGCGGGTGAGTCCCGGGGTTTCTCTGTCTTCTCAGAGACGGAGCAGGCTTGGCCCCTGCGTTCTCTTTTCAGGGCTTTAGTTAAGTCCTCCGGAGGAGGTCAAACTGCCTACTTCACTTTCTACTGTCCATGTCAAAGACTGTATAGGGGGCCTTCTGGGCCGAGAGTCACAAGACCTGGGCTGCAGTCCAGTTCTGGCAGGAATCGCTGGGCAATTCTAGGGAGGCTCCACTGGCAGCCAGAGTGACACTTGGCAGCAAACCACATTGCGTCCTTTAAACCAAACCTTGCACTCAGGATGGAATGCTGCCTTCTTAGCGTGGCTGCCTGGTCCATGGGATCCGGCTGTTACCTGCCTCTCAGATCTCGGTGTTATCCCCCCTCCTTGCTTCCTGTTGCGCCTGTGCCTTCTAAGGCTCATCAAGCTTTTTCCTGCCTGAGGTTCTTTGCACTCTCTGTTTCTCGGCCCGGATGCCATTCCCCAGATCTTTGCATGGCTGGTTCCATCTTGCTGCTCAGCTGGAATCTCTTTGGAGGGCGCCTCTTTGACCATTCAACTTGAAGTGCCTGCCCCATGCCCTGTCCTCTCCATCACCCTGTCTTATGCTCCTTTGAAAGCTTATGACTATTGGAAATTATCCTGATTATGAGTTCATATTTTATTGTCTCGCTGCCCCCTCCTGCTTGCAACAGTAAGGGCCATGAACAGGGACATTGTCTGGCTTGTTCACTGCCGAATCCCCCATGCATTGTACATATAGGAGTTTATAGATATTGCTGAGTTAATGAACACATGGATTGCGAGTTGTGGGAACAAGCCCAATCTCCCTGCATCTCCATTTGTGCACACATGACGTTAAGGGGAATGACGAGATGATGTCTAAGCCGGGCCGTGACCATGTGGAGCACAAGACTTGGCTTTCTGTTTCTAGCTCCACTTCCAGAGCCCCATGTAAATTGCAGGGGCATCTCTTGATCCCACTTGCCTGAGACTTCTTCACCTGTTAACTGACTTGCCCAGAAATTCTCTAAGATCTTTTTCTCCTCTACCATTCTACCAGTCAAAATTACAGGTAATAAAAATCGGGCATAATCATCATGCCACTCATTTCTATGAACATAGTGATCCAGAAACCCACCGATGAGTCAATATTTTCATAATTTTAATAATAGCTAATTCTCCCTCTTGGTGCTGAACTCTGTGCTAGGTGCTTTCATGTATGTCATCTTGTTCTATCTTCGCAGAAATCCTTGGAGGGAGGTGATGACATAATCCCCATTTTACGGATGAGTAAACTGAGGCTCAGGGGAGGTTAAGTAACTTTCGCCAGGCCCCGCAGTGATGAAGAGGCGGAGCCCAGGCCTGGTGGCTCTGGAGCCCTGTTCCTTAACCACTGTATTGGACCATCTTGCCTAACATTTTGTTGCTGCGTTGAAATAGCACAACTACGGGAGTTTATTTTAAAATTAATTTACTTTTGCTTAATTCTACCTGTCTGACTAGAAATGTTCTTTTATTTAGTTAAAAGCTCAGACAAAGGTGCTTCGGCTTTCTGGCTGTTGCTGTTATAACCTTCCTGTACTGAAATCTCAGAAGACAGGAGCCACCAAACCCCTACCATATAACAAATTTCTGCTATCAGCGATGGCTGGGAAAGTTAATGGAATGATAAATAAATTAAATGATCCAGTTAACCTAGAGCATCATTTTGTGTTTCTAGTTTTCCATAAACATGAAAAACGGTAACATACACCTGTTACTAAAATTGCACGTAATTTAATCTTTTTATTATTATTTAGAATACTTTTGGTATCTAGTAGGGCCTCAAGGTTATCATTATCAATTCCCACTGTAATATACCACCAAAATATTTCTTGGTTATTTTGAGATTTTTGTATCGTGTAATAGTTAATTTTATTGTCAGGTCAGTCTTTTAATCCTCAATAGATGGTGGTCTTTGTATTTATTTTGCTGTAATATTGACATCCTCCACAAGGTGGCGACATTGAAACACTCTAACCTGAACCTTGCTGATGTCCTGGCGAGAAATCTCTAGTTTCTTTAGCTACTCAAACCAGGGCCTTTACCCTTGCTAAAAAGCACAAATGTTTACATTTCAGTTCCTGCTTTTGAGAAGCTTACATTTTTAGCAAGTGAGATAGTGCTTAGAGCAAGTGTAGATAAAAGTGCAGAAATGTAATCAAACCATCCAATTATTGAAATTGGAGAGGCCTGGTCTGGTTTTCCTTCCCCCCCCCATTCCTTTGAATGGGGAGATTTACCTTCCAAATGAGGAGAGGTAGCCCAGATGGTGTTTAGTGCTCCTTGTAGTTGTGGCGTTCTAGAACGCTAGCTGAGCAGGACTCCACTCTGTGGAAATGCGGGCGAGCTCCTGCTTTGAGGCCCAGGGATCAGTCGCCTTTACGTGAATTAAGGGCAAGTCGTTTAATGTCCTTGTACTCATTTCTTCTTTCCCGTATGAACATGACGAGGTTGGGCTATTGAAGGACGGGTCGTTTAGTCTGTGCCGCACGATCTGCTACGTAAGTCGTATGGCTGCGGCGGTTGGTGTGTGGAAAGAAAACAGGCTGAGACGTCAGACAGAGCTTAGCCCGCCATGCCGCCCATGAGCCCTGTGACATTGGGCACTTTTAACTTCCCCAAGCCTCGAAGCACCACTTAAAATGGTTTGTAACCTTCAATATTTGATCTTTCTCTTTGAGTTTGTATCTGATTAATGGCAAATATCTGGTCAAGACACAGTTTCAGACGGGTCTAGACGTCTGATCAACCGCAAACACTCAGGCACTTAGAGACGATGAAATGATTCCAGTTTTATCCAGGTGTTTGTTTGCCTCAGCGGGAGCAGCCATGATGCGTGAGTAATGTATAAATCCATGTGGAGGCTCTGTGAGGAAAGTGCTTGTGAAAGTTGACAGCAAGTTTATTTAGAAAGCCTAACGTGGAAGTAAATTCTAGTTTCTGAAAACCTCTGACTTTTGGTTTTAAAATGACACCGGACCTCAGTGTGGCCTAGCCGCTATTTTCTGATGTCTCAAGTTCACGTCTTCGCTGAGTATGTAGCACGTACACCTGTGTGTGTCACTCAGTTCTCCCTCGGGGGGCTGAAATCACTTTATTTCCATGGAGTTTAGCCAAGAACCTAATGGCACATGCCTTTTTTCTGTCCGTGTGTGTGTGTGTGTGTGTTAAACCCCTCTATGGCACTCACTGTGTGCCAGGCGTGTCCCAGTTGTCACCTGACCTCACCACTTCCTTTCATTATATTGATAAATTGGGCTCTGGCTGTAGTTAGTGGAAAAGAGATTAAGATAACAGATGAAGATGTCTCTTACTAAGTTTTGATCTGTGAAGTCAATCCATCCACTAATCTTTTAAAAATTCAGAGTGCCATATGGTATAGAATAAAATGAAAGGCACAGACTTTTCATCCATATGTTTGGGAAGACAATTTTTTTTTTTCAAAGGAGGCACTGAGTTGTATAGTCTTCCAAAGTATGAATATACATTTCTTCCTGGAAAAAAAATGACCATTTAAATTTATAAATTTAATCAGAAATTTCTCTAAGAACCTTTGCTGGCTTCCCATCACCTGTGGGAACAGATCTCAACTTCTTAACTGAACAGGGCCCTCCCTGCCTTGGCCCTGGCCACATCCCTCTCACAGGCACACTCCCCACTGCTCTAGGCTACCTGCCATTTATTACCAAAGGCTGTCTCCTGCATTTGCAAAGCTCTGTGCCTCAGGACATGCTGCTTTCTCCCTGGAATTCCTTTCCCCTCTAGCCCGTCTGACTGATCCTTAAAAAACAAAAACGCCTCCTCTGGGATGCCCTCCCAGATTCCCCTAGCCAGAGTTAGTTCTGTCTTGTGTGTTTCCAGTGGCCTTGGTTCACACCCAACCTTGTATATGAGCCTTTCACTTTGCATGGGAAGTGTTTCAGAGAGACTGGATGGTGTTGAGGAAAGAGTATGGTCACAAGAGGCAAACAGATTTGAGATTTAATCCTTGCTCTGCCAAAGAAATTAGAGTTAGAGCTTGGAAAGCAGCTGGCAGAGTCTGGGATGCTTAAGAAATGTCGTGCACGATGTGTGTGTGTCTGTCTGTCCTCCACCAAAGTGGGGGCTCCTAGAAGGCATCCAGTGCCCGTTGTTTTTTTAGACTCAGAGGCTAGCACAAGCAGGTATTTCATAAATGTTTTGTGAATGGTCTATTCTCCATGTCTACCCTCACAGGACCTTGGACTTATGTAACTTGCCACCACCAGCTTTGAAACTCAATGATTTTATTGACAGAATGCGGAGAAAATCAACTTGCCTGTGGTGTCTTCTTGATGCGATAAGCAGCTCCATCTAGTGGTCAAAGTGGGATGTGACGCGGAGGTTTTGATTGCTTTTAGCTCTGAGTCATGATGTTGGTTTAGCAATCAGGGCTGGTGCTCTTCGGGGCTGAGGAAGAGGAGACTGTAGCAGCTGGCTTGTCTTTCAAGTGTGGGCTGTCCAGTAGTTTAGGGTGGGAGAGAAAGTGGGCTGTGAGCAAGTGCTCTTCAGTATTGGCTTTGGGATGGCCGAGGTCCTCCCTGTCCGGTGGCTGGGATTCCTCGCCAGCAGACAGGCTGTGTACACTGGCGCCAGCGGAGCCTCTCTTCCTCAGAAGCTGAGGGACCCCTCCCTGCTCAATTACTCGTGGCTCCATAAATAGGTCAGGGCATGTCTTAGCTCGGGCTGCTGTAGGAAAAGACCACAGGCTGGGGGGCTTAAACAACAGACATCTGTTCTCACAGTTCTGGAGGCTGGAAGTCTGAGGTCAAGCTGCCAGCATGGTTGGGTGCTGGTGAGGGCCCTTCCTGGCTTGCTGTGTCCTCACCTGGCAGAGAGAAGAGGCTCTGGTTTGTCTTCCCCTTATACGGGCACTAATCTCATCACAGGTCCCCACCTTCATGACCTCATCAAACCCAATTACCCCCCAGAGGCCCTGCCTCCTAATACAATCACAGTGGGGTTAGGGCTTCAACATAGGAATGGGGGGGTGGGGGCCACAAACATTTAATCCATAACAGGGTGATTCATGCTTCCAAGCAGCATTTGCCTGTGCCACACCCTGTGCTTACATTACCTTTCCCATCATAGCCTGCCAGGTTGCCTCCTCTCTGAAGCCTTCCCTTATTCTATCCAAGCAGAGGTGATGACTCCTCTCTGGGCTCCCGTGGCATTTGACGTACCCATAATAGCCCTACATCAGAATTATTATAAATATATATGTATGTGTGTATATATATGTGTGTGTGTGTATATATGTATTTATGTGTATACATATATAATCAAACAAGGCATCCATGCAAAATATTTCATTAGACTGCTTCAGCACTAATTCTGAGGAAGGGGCAGCACCTGTTACAAGCTCTAAGAGATGAAGGTCAAGTCCGTCTTAGATGCTCCCATATCTTCGTTGGCCGGTAGTGCCTGTTCCGTAGTAAGTAGTCAGTAGATATTTATTGACCGAATGCCACAGCTGCCTTCAGCAAAGCAAGACCAGGCACATGCCTCTGAGAGAATATGTGCCTCAGACTGAAGCCCCTTGAGCCCGAGGCCCCAGCCACGTGGTCTTCCCTCTCCTTGGACTTGCCTTGTACTGTCCGATTATTCTAGACTTTTGACCACATCTATCCCAGTGAGCTTGATATGGACAGTACAGGAAGAAAGAGACAGCTCAGAGCCCTAGGGCCTGGGGGGTGGAAGATGGAGGTACCATCATGGGACAAGTGTGGGAGGTGTCTCTCGCTAAGTCAGCGTGGAACGCAGCAGATAGCACCCCGAGTCAGAAAGGCTGCGTTGATAGCATGAAAGGCTCTTTCTTATCTGGTGAGTGTTTCTCATGGTCCTTCCAGGCCAGACCTGAAGCGACCTTGACAGGCTGTTGTTCCTGGCAAACTGATAGGAGAGGAAGCCAAAATATTCTTTACAGCCACGATGCTCCCGTGGCCAAGATAAATGGTTCTAGGTGAGGCCGCCCTGAAAGGCAAGGGGGTCAGGGCAGGTTCCAGCAGGGCGAGGCAGGCATCTGGGATTCGAAAAGGGTGGGCTCTTGTTTCTCCGGGTTGATCCCCCTGAAATGATCTTGGCTTGGGGGGCTCTGGAGGGCTTGGGGAGTTGCCAGTTGGCCACTGGGCGGGGCTCGGTGGGGTTAGGAAGGTTGAACTGTATGGAACGGTGAGGGTGCAGCTCTGTGGAGAGACAGATTTTCAGGGCCTTGAGCAAGTCACTTGCCCCTAATGCACTGTCTTCCACACACACACACACACACACACACACACACACACTCACTCACTCACTCTTAAAAAATACAGTGGAGCTCCAGCGTGAGGCCCCAGGCCCAGAGTAGCCCGGTGGGTTGGCGATGGGGCTGAGCAGCTCGCAGCCTAGGGGTCTTGCCGTTCCTCTCTGCTTCCCTCTGTTTCCTTGCTGACACGCCTTAATGGTATATGAGTTCACAGAAACCATAAATACTTTCCCTGTCTGACATTTTCCTTGATGTGAAGTGTCCCAGGCAAATACAATGAGCCCTGTTTTCATAGGCAGCTCTCTGGGTAGAGTGAGCAAGTGCAGAGAGTCGTGCTGGGGCCAGGATTAGTTTCCCCAAGTGTGGCAGAACAAGCGACAGCCTCCCCGCGTGGTCGTGATGTCATCTGACACGGGCCCTTTGGCTGATGGATAGCCCTGGCTGCCAATATCAGTTGTCCCTGATGGCTGGGGAGACGTCAGTTGTACACTCCCTCTTCCATCCGCGGGGACCCACTTGATTTACCGAGTGTGGGAAATCTGTCAGCCCTTATCAGCAGCTGGGGAGGCAGTTTTATCAGAGGGGAAAGAACCATTGAGCTAACAACATGCTGAAAGAGGGGAAGCGCTCCAGCATTCCCAAGCCCACTCTCGCCACTGTTGGTGACGATGGATTGAGCAGACAGACACCCAGGATTAAGGAAAGGTTTACTGGAGAACAGCCCTGTGGAGAAATGACGTGTGGCCCAACTTTGACACGGGCAGCCGAGACCCACTCATAACTAACAGCAAACGTTGGCCTAGTGATTTGGGGGAAGGGAGAAAAAAGGGGGCGTCTTCTCAGGAAACTGGGCTTAGGAATTTCCTAGCTCGCTTTGAGATTTGAATCTCTTTCCCGCCTTCCCCCAGCATCCCGCTGGGAAGTAGAGGGGGGAGGGGACAGAAGCGGGTGCTTTGGGAGAAGAAAGTCATCCCTCCCTGAAGGGCTGCTCCCCACTCGCCCTCCCACCTTAGTGACATCGGGATCTCCTGGAGTTGGAAACTGGAAACCTTGCCTTTGGCCTGCCTTCTGGGAGGCTCCGGGGAAAAGGCAGTAAAATTCCGTTTAAAAATTGTTTATTGAGTTTGCTGTGTACTAGAGACTGTGCTAGAGGCACCGAGGCCAAGGGAAATGAATAAGACCCATTCCCCGAGACCCTAATGCCGTGGAGGGAAGCGCATGGAGCAGGGAAGTACACAGGTCAGTGTGGGAGCAGTGGATTTTGTGGGGACACTGACGGGAAATAAAGAGCCTCCTGTGAGATGGGGCAGTGGGAAGAGTGTGGGCTGTGGAGTCCGACCTGGATTCGGGGCTGCCTCTGCCACTCTTAGCTGTGGTCCTGGGGCAAGCGCTTTAATTTCCCCGCGCCCGTCTCACAGCGTTGCTGTGCGGCTGCAGTGCGATGGTGCACGGACGGAGCACGCAGCAGATGGTCGCTGCCCGAGTGTCCACCAGCAGCAGCAGCTGCAGCATCTTCAGGACACGTGGGCTGGGCCTTGAAGGATAAACAGTGGCCGGGCAGACCCAGGTCGAGAGCAAGGGCATGAGGACATGGGGGTATGGGGTGTGTTTTTATGAGATGGGTGCCTGGGATGGGTTGGAGATTCAAGACAGGAGGATGGACTCAGGTCAGAAGCTATTAAGAGTCCAGAGAGCAGTGATGTGGCTCTGGGTGAGGCGGAGCAGACGTGCAGAGGGGTTAGTGGAGGGGCTTGTCACGTTAAACTCAGCCTGACTTTGGGGGCCAGTTGGAGGAAGGGCATGAAGGTGCCACAGAGACAAGGGTGACTGGCAGGTCTCAGCCTGTGCTGAGACTGGCTAGAAATAGTTGACATTTGTCCTCAGCACCCTCCATCCCTTGCCAGCTTTCCACTTGGCCTGTTGTCACCCGCGCAGTGCCCTCGGATTGTCTCAGGCCTCCGAGCCAGCCCCAGAGCAGGGGCTGTCTGAATGTTTAAACAGAGTACAGGGCAGCCTATAGAATGTAATTCTTGGGCTTTAGGAAAACCCCAACCCCGCAGCCTTCCAGTTCTTGCCCTGGAGAAGCCCAAGGCCCAGTGGAGGAGGTGGACCTGGGCAAAAACCCCTAATTCTCACGCAAGGCAGGTGGTAATAAATGTTAGCACTGAGACGCAAAATGTGGGGGCTCAGAGGTGGATCTGAGAAGAGAGCGGGCCTGTGGGGGCCTTTTGTGTTCTCCGTTATACTTCTGGGAAGCCAGCTTTCCTCATCTGCAAATAAGAACAGTAATGCCCAGAGCTGAGTGATGATTGAATGAGATAACACATGCAGAGGGCTGGTGGTACAGTGCCTGGAGCCTTGTAGGCCCTTCTGCGTCATCCTCGTAGTAATGATGCTGTTGCCAAGATTAAATGGGATATGATGTACGTGTAATACCCAGTTCAGTGCCCGGGACAAGGCACAAGTACTCAATATATTTCCTTCTCTTCCGCCCTTACTCATCCCCGAGCCCCAGTGAGAGATCTCCTTACAGTCAGTGGGATCTGCGAGGAGACCGTAACTGATATTCATGTGGGAGGTATGAATACCCCCAGATACTCCACTGTGCTGGGTTTGAGAGCCCCCTGTGATGGCTCAGGCAGAGCAAGGCACCCCTTCCTTTCCTGCCCACTGTCTGGGCTGTCCGCTGTGCTGTCGAAACAGACTTCCCGCCTTCCCAGGACCCTCCACTGGTGAGCGATGTCAGCAAAACACGCGGCAGCATGTGGACAGTACTCACATTGGCCCAGGTGTTTAACCCAGGGAACTTCCCTCTCGGATCCATTAATCAGTGCCACAGAGACTCAGCGTTTTAGTTATTTCAAGTCGACAATTTCACAAGTGTCTCCTCCGTGCCGGGCCCGTGGCTGTGCTCAGGGTCTGACCGACAAGAGGAGGGGGTCAGTGACTTGTTCTCAGGGTGGGACTGTTTGGTACTTCTCATTTGAGGCTCGTTTTTGGTCATTATAGGTCCTCCTCGGGGTAAACCTGGGACCAGTGAGCTCACACTTACCGAGGGGTACTAACACATCCAGGAAAAACATTCCAGTTCTAGCTGTTGATGGATGATGGGGAATAGGGGCTAACGTGTATTGCACCCTTTCTGGGTGCTGGGTACCTTCGGTAACCCCCAAGCTCTGGCTTTATATGCTTATCATTTTCATTTTACTAATAAGGAAAATGAAGACCCAAGAGGGTACTTGTTAATTATTTTAAGCCCATAGGAGAGATGGGAAGATGGCCTACTGTCTGTTGTTTCTTTCCCCTTGTGTGCTGGAACGTCAGTGTGCCTTTGGTGCCTCTGTTGCCTCGCTGTGGTCGGGCATCCTGTCCTACATCAGGACGCCCTCTGCTGGAGTGCGCTAGTCTGCAGGCTCGTCTTTTTCTGCTCGGTGCTTTGCAAATGTATCTTGAACGGAGAGAACTGAGGTGTCACAGATAGACCCTAAGGTCCGGTCCCTAGTTTTTCCTGTTAAGCTTTTGGGTAGCTCTCATCTAGAAAACGTAGTCCATATTTACTTTTGTCTTAAGCGTATAGATCACTGGAAATGCCCTTCCCAGTAATTTTTCAAGAATCAGCAGCTACAGAGTGGCTCCACAGATTTATGATGGCGAGGTTGGGGAAAGCCAAGTTCAAGTTGAGGTGAAGAGGAAAAGAAACATTTGGATGAGGTTGAGAGTATTTTGGCCCTGAGACAGTAAGCGCATGTTGAAAGACTCAAAAAATGGGCCATGTGTGCCTGTAGTCAGTTCAAGATAAGAAACTTAAGTTTTGTTGGGAACTCATGTTCCTCTCTCATGCTGCTCTGGAGGCATGGTATAATGGAAGAAACTTGAGACTTGGGGTCAGAAGACCTGACTTCATATTCCTTGCTTGCCAGCTGTGTGACCTTGGGGAAATTGCTTCCTTTTCTGAACCTGTTCCCCATCTGTTAAATGGAAGCCTACCTCTTAGGTGTGTGGTGAGAAAGAGGGGAGACAGTGTTTATAAAGTATTTGATAGAGATAGAGTGGTAGTTCTCTTTCTCCTTCTTGGAGTTATTGCATCTTCTTGCCTTCTTAGTCTTTTTTCCTACTTAGGACATTCACTAAGATGATGTCATACTGTTTCTTATTCTTGAGCACAGTGACCAAATATCTGCTATCTGGGTCAGAGTTGGTCTGTGTATTAGCCCGCCTTCTCCAGGGAAGAGTTGATGGTACAACTCAAGTCCAGAGGTGACTGGAGGCAGAATTGCCTCTTCCTTGGAAAACATCAGTCTTTTTTCTCTTAAGGTCTTCAACTGATTGGATGAGGCCCACCCACATTATGCAGAGTAATCTGCTTTACTCAGAGTCTACGGATTTAAATGTTAATCTCCTCTAAAAAGTACGTTCACAGCAACACCTAGACTAGTGTGTTTGCCCAAATATCTGGTATCATGGCCTAGCCAAACTGACGCATAAAATTAACTATCACAGCTGCAAGCAGGCCTTGCAGTACAGTCAGTGGGAATGAGTCATCTGGGGCAGCAGGCAGCTCACCTGTGGCCCAGAGACAAAGAGCAACACACCAGCTTGTAGAAACATCTGCGAGGTCTCAAGGCTAATGCGTCCTGCCTGGGATATGACCACAAATCAAGTCTGTGCAGGTCTTGGAAGACTCATTGCATCCCTTCCAGAATCCCCAGGGTCCTGATTAGAAATCTCCCTGAGGAATGGAGGTTTTGACCTTACCTCTTAATCCTGAAATAACTATGGAGTAAGACAGACACTGTGGCGTGGACACCCTTGGATGGCTGATGATTTTTGAGACCCAAAAGTGAAATAAGATTCTGTCTAAGGAGAGGCCCCATCTGCCTCTGGAGCCTTCCGGCTATAAATCAAGCCCACATTCACTTCTTGATCCTGGGACAAGTGGGAGACAGGTCTGTGGTTCTCTGCTGTATCATCCGAGTCCATGTCGCAGTTCCCAGGGCTTTGTGCTTGTAATTGCCCAGTCATCTGTTTTGAAATGAGAAATCTCACATACTTGAGCAGTGATGTTTAAAGGGTAAAGTCAACTCAAGTTGTCAGAAACATGGGACAGAATCAATGTGGTGTTGGCTCTGCAGCGAAGCGGGCAGGAGACTAATGGTGCCTGCTAACACGGGTCTCTCTGCCTGTCCCACGGCAGAAGCACTGTAATTCATAACAGCCAAGCTGCGTTTGAATCTCTGTTACGTGCTAGGCACTGTGTTGAGCTGTTTCCATGCATTGTCTCACTTACTCTTTACATCACTTCTTTGAGATCAGCGCTATTTTTCATTCCCTCTTTACAGTAGAGGAGACCGAAGCTCAGAGAGGTTAAGTGACTTGACCAGGTCACACAGTAGTAACTGCCAGAACTGAGTGTTCAGCTGGGCTGAATTCAAAGCTTGTGCTCCCAAGGACTCTGTAGTATGGCTCTCCACTGTACTTGGATGCCATGCTCTGATAGGCGGAAGGCAAGACCAAAAAGGGGGAGCGGGCACTCTCTGGACGTTGGAGGGCCTGGATACCCTGTGCCATTTTAGGGAGCGCTAACAGAGAGCTGGAAGCCCGTGTGCAGGAGGGTGAGGCTCCGAGGGCTGAGTTGTTGAGGAGCTTGAAGCTGCTTGGAGGAGGCTTGTGCGCGGAGGCGGCCAGGGGCTAAAGCAGCTGCTTGTCTTTGCCTCGAAAGCGTTGTCACGTGTTTCGTCTCAATTCAGTGTCACAGATCTTTCCTGTAGCATTAGAAACACTTGTGTCAACATCCCCCGGGCGCTTGTGCAGAAAGTGAATGGGGCACAGCCGTCTGTGCGTGTGGACGTGAAGCCCGGTGAGATGGTCGGAGGCAGGGCGGTTGGGATGCAGAGCCAGCTGTGCGCGGCGGTTTGCGGATGCGCCTCACCGCGGCGTGGTTGCTGTCGCTGCATCTCATGGCGGCGTGCGGACATCTCAGTCACCTCCGGCTCCCGCCTCTGCAGATGCGATTCCTGGAGTTCTCTGAGGACACTCTGCTCTCGTGGCCCCCACCCACTGCGAACCCAAACAAAACACACAATTACAAGCTCGGCGCCACCTGGAGACCCCAGACCTGTGCCCGGCAAGTGAGGGCTTTATTAATCAAGTGCTTTGGCCTCCCTCTGTGGGAGTTGTTAATTAAAACCACTCAGCCATTGCGTTGGGCGAGAGAGGGGAGACAAAGGTTGGGGACGGCTAACCGGCGGGCTCTCCGAACCCTCGCAGGCTGGTGCAGCTATTTTAGAAGTTGACATGGACTTTATGGTTGAATAAACCCTTCCGGTGTGTGAGGCTCCTTGGAACAGCTTTCATTGAAGGCCCTGCAGCCAGGCCCTCTGGGTACAAAGAACCCGCCTCGGCTCTCACCAAGTGTGTGTGATAGCCGATAATAACGGTCCCTGTGATCACACTGATAACAGCAGCTGCCATTGACTGAGCACTTCTCCATGCCAGGCGCTGTGTGCAGCACTTTATGTACGGTCTCTCCTTCATCCTGACTTGAACCCACATGGTCTCTTCCTGTTCTCCTGACAAGGACACAGGGACGTGGAGGGCATCGGTATCTTGTCCCAGGTCGCAGAGCTGGTGAGTTAGGGAGCCCGGACTCAGACACCGACAGCCTAACTTCAGAGCCTGGGCTCAGCCACCGTGTCTCAGGGTTTCACTGAAGCCATGTTAACATGTCTACACTAGGACTCCTCTTCCTCCCTGCAATCCTGTTTCTCCTCGTGTGTTTCCACATCCATTTCGCTTCCATAGCCGGAACCTGGAAAGAATCTCAGGCTCTCTTGTTTCTGGAACCCCAGTCACTAAATTTGATGGATTCTCTCTCTCCACTATCTCTGCCATGGTTCCCTCTAGTCTCGCTGCTCTTGTGTCTTCCCCAGATGATGCGTTCATCCCTTCATTGCTTTCCTTGCCTCTGATCTCAATGCCCATCCAACAAATCCATCCTATACTTTGGTAAGAAAAATCTCGCTGGAGAATAAATCTGATTACATTGTCACCTGCTTGTAATTCCTCAGTGGTCTACACTGCCTGCTGGGTGAACTCTGTTTTAGTTTCTGTAGCTGTAAAACAAGTGACTACAAAATCTAGCTGCTTGAAGGCACCATTTTATTATGCTCACTGGGTCTCTGCATCTGGAATCGGGACAAGGTACAGTAGAGAGGGCTTGTCTCTGCTCCACCATGTCTGGAGCCTCAGCCAGGGCTGGGGCTGATTTGACAGCTGGGGGTCCAAGTCACTCCAAAGCTTGTTCACTCACATGACTGACCCTTGGGCTGGGAGGACATAAAGGTTAGGATGCCCACACTTCTCCAGATGCCATGGCTTCTCACCACATGGAGGCCTTAGGATGGGCAGATTTCTTACCTGGGAGCTCGGGGCCCCACGGCCAGTGTTACAGTGGGCAAAGTGAGGCCACATCACCTTTTATCATCTACCCTTAGAAGTCACAGAGCATCACTTTCACCATACAGCATTGGTGACAGCAGGCACAGCCCTCCAGATTCAGAGGAGGGCACATAGATCCCACCTCTCAATGGGAAGGTGGCAAGGTCACCTTGAAGAAGACCACATGGGATGGGAGATGTTGCTGTGGTCATCTTTGGAAAATACAGTTGCCCACATCCCACCCCCTGTCCTGCCCAGCATGATGTACAAGGCCCTCTATGGTCCACACACTGGGGTATAGGCTCCGTGAGGCACGGATGTTGTCTGTCTTACTGACCATGGATCTCCTGTGCCCAGTACAGTGCTTGGCACATAGTAGGCCCTCCTTATCGTTCAAGGAGCTAATGAGTCTTCTACATGCCTAGCCTCCATTTCTTGTCATCTCCTCCAGCCCCTCACTGCCCACTCCCTCCCCCACTCGCATCCTGGTCCTGCCACTCTGGACCACTGACCTTTTGTTTGATAGAGATACCGCGCTCTTACCGCTCTGCTTTTTCATACATGTCTTCTCTCTGTAAATCCCTCCCCCGCTCCGTTCCCATCCACCCGCCACAGTCCTTTTCGAGTCTGCTGAAGCTAGGAACCCTCCCCGGGCCGCCCCAGCAGACACTGGGCCTCCCTCCTCTGGATCCCCGAACACGTGGTAGTGCCTCCCAGACGGCTCCTCTTGGTTCCTTCTGGTGTTGTCTGTCTGTATAACTCTAGACCCTCGTGCAGAGGAACTGTGTCATTTACTCCTGCATTTCTAACTGCTTCTGCCAGACCTGCCATGTAGCTCACAATGGGTGTGGAATGAAGAGAGAGAGGGGGGGTCGTGGGGATGGTGCTGCTGCTGCTGCTGTTCATTATAACAATGGCAGCCAGCGTCTGTTGAGTACTTCTCACGTGGAGGGCACTTGTCAGGTCTTATTGAATTCTTATAGAAATCCTGGGAGGCCTATAACATGTTGTTATCCCCATTTTACAGACGTGGAAACGGAGGGTGAGAGACGTCCCTTGTCCAAGGTCATACAAATACTAGAGGGAGCAGCCAGTTTTGGGAAGCTGGAGGACTCAGCAGTGGAGATCCGAGCCTCTTCCCTTTTGGTGCTGCCACCTGCTGAGACCCAAAGATTTTTCTAGGTTTTAGAGAGCTCTGTAAATCCTAGCCTTCAACTGGGTTAATAGAATAATAATGTGGGAAGGAACAGAGTATCTGCTCGTGAGACAATGTCTGTTTTGTTCTCGGTGCCATGTTTTAAGGGGTTCAGAATCAGACAGAGGCTTGTTTAGGGGAGGGTAACAGGGGAAGTGAAGGGTCCAAACTGTAATAGAAATGTTTGTAGAAACTAGATCTGCTTGGCCTGGAAAATACCTAGAAGAACAGTAGGTTCCAGAGGACCACACTTAACTGTCGGTGGAAGTTAGGCTTGCATTTTTCACTTCCTAAACACCAAGTTGACCATTAATCAGTTGAAGGAAAAGTGTCCTCAGAATTAGACCTGTCAAAAAGTGGGCTGGGCTCTTTTGCAAGGACATGATCTTCCTGTTCCTGAGAGTGGTCAGGCAGAATCGGGAAGAGTGTGCGTCTGCCTGTTACAGAAGAGATTCCCGTGTCAGGTGAGAAGCTGAGAGAGAGGGCCTTCAAAAGTTCTAACAGGCATGAGATTCGGGGTGTCCAGGTGCCCATGGGAATCACTGAGCTTCTATTACGGATGAAGCAGAGCTGGGCGTTGTGTTCTGGAGAAGGAGGTCTCTCTGACAAGCCAGGTTTCCACAGGTCACGCCAGCGTGGGGCTGGTAGCAGGCACAAAAGTTATTGCTTCTGAAAACGTTCTCACCCAGGCCCCCTTCTCATAAACACAGAAACCGCGCACACACCTCCTTCCCCTGACCTGGGAGATCAGGCGTGTGGAGGCAGGGTGGACTGTGGCTGCTCAGGGTCTGCACACCAGTCAAGATGTTAGTGAAGTTACACTCTCTAGGTTGTATAATGAAAACGATAGGTTTTTGAAGTATGAAAATGTTAAAATATTGAATACGCCCACTCTAACTAGGCAGGGTCTAGGGAATTCAGCTTTGCCCAGCCCCATTTGAATGACTACTTCAGCTGATCTGTCTCCGATTCTTGTGCGAGTGGAAGCATTTGAGCACGTTGAGGAGTGAGCAAACAAGTCAGAGGCCCCGTTCTTTTGTCTGTGCCACGGCAGACAGCTGTTACGACTCGAGTTCCCCTGCACTGAGGGAAGGTAATTTGAGTATCCTGTAGGCAGCCAGCTTTTGCTTGATCTCTGCTCTGGAGGTCACTGGCCTGTGTTTCGTTCCCCTCTTAGCCTGCCCTTCTCGCCAGAGTGTTCCAGCTGCCGCCGGGGTGCCCCTGCCACTCCAGTCCCCACCGCCCTGTGCTGCTCTTTCTCTGGCCGGTTTGCCTGGGTGCTCGGCCGCGTGGCGTCTGGGTGCCTCGTGTGCAGTTCACCTCCAGAGCTCCAGCAGCCGCCTGTCTGTGGGGAGAGACGTGCTCGTCAACACAATTTGTGCTGCACCTGTCCCTCTGGGGAACGCGCCTGTGGCACCGTCCAGGCCCATACGTGCTGAAATTCTAGGGGAAACACAGTTTTCACCTTCAAATTGAATTCCCTGCTCTAGTGGTTTCACTTTCTACTCCTTTTTGAAAACTCCCAGACGGCGGGGAATTTAGCCATGGGCAACAGGACTGCCTCCAGCTCAGGTCCAGGACGCCACAGAGGGGGGCGCTGACTTGTTCCCTGAACCGTGGGCTCTGCTCGAGCCGTGCTTGCTGTCCCTTGAATGGGACCTGTGACTCCTCCCTCCAAGCTTTTCTTACCAGCTTCCACTGCCTGGAAGGCCCCTGTCTTCCCAGGAGTCTTCCTTGGAGCCTTTAGGTAACAGAACCTACTGTTAATAGTGTTTGACTTATTTCTAAATAGATGCAAGGATGCCTCATTTCTTTTTGTATTCCCCAAATGCTTAACACATACGTTATACATAAAAGCAATTTAATTCTTGGTTATTATTTATTCTTTCATTCAGTCCACCAAGAACGTTTATTAGATACTTATCTCAAGAGTTCCAGGCATAGTACTAGGGACTAGGGATATTGAAGCAAAAATACTGGTCCTAAAATAATAATACTGGTCCTGCCTTTACTGAACTTGTTGGGTGAGAGGCTGGAGCATAAGGAGAGAGATAAGTAAACAGTTATAATAAAGTGTAAAATAAAGGAGCCAAGATTCAATTTTATCATAAAAGACAAATTTATTGAACACAATAAGTTTATGGAACACAAAAAACATATTAAGATGAAAACATATTAATAACTACGTCTGTGTTTCCTTGGGCAAATCACTTAAACTGAGTCTCAGTTCTGCATCTGAAAAAGTCATTAGACCAAATAATCTTTGAAATCCTCCCTCCCCCCGGGTCTGATATTCTGTAATTCTGTGAGCCTATGTATCATTAATGTTTCACTTAATGCTCGCTTGCATTTAAGGTGCAGCTTTCGAGGGAAGACCTCTTCAGTCTGGTGTCCTAAGTGGGAGGTCGGGGAGAGGATCTGAAAATGCAGCCTGTATTTCACTACCAGTGTGCTAGAGGCGGCAGAGCACAGCAGAGTGAGAGCACCGCACATCAGCCGGGGGGTCAGCGTGGTGTTTTAGCCATTGAGGAACACATTACATCATGTGTGTTTTGAGGATGTTGGTCCATGTTGGACCCCACAGGCACGTTTACTGGCCTTGGCAGAAGAGAGCATTTTTCTGTGGCTCATGTGGAAGGGACCGGCCATTACTTGGGATGTGCCCAGCTGGAGGCTGGGCTGATTTTTCTCTTTTCCCGTGGCCCTTGGTTTGCATAAGATGCCTTTTCACTTTAGGATTTTGTTTTATTTTTAAGATTTTAAGAATTTCTACCATGGCCTATTTTATCAGGATTATGCAGTGCAGGTTTTTTTTGGGTGGGAGGGGACCCCAAAGAGGCGGCTGTGAGACCCACCTGTCCCGGCTCAGGGCACAGACAGGCCTCATCTGTGCGCTCTCAGCCACAGCCTGTTCCCTCCTTGTGAATATATCCTCGCTGCTTTTGTGGATGCACAACACGTTTTTGGATGGTGTCTCCTATTGTGGAGGCCTGGTACTTAAGCCGTTCCAATTCAGAACTCTCCAGAAGCAAAATGGCTGGTTCTTATCCTCGTGTATTTTACCGAGTATTTTTCAAACTTTTTTTTAAATCTCATACCCCTTGCTGTTTCACATAAAGATGCCACACTCTGAACTGGGGGGAGGCGTAGTGAGAGGTAAGAATAGGTGTGGCTTTTGAGGATTATTGTATTTTTAGTAGTTCCACACCAACCAAAATTTTGTCAAATTTTATCTATAGAATACATTATAAAAAACATTGGGCCTTTTAATTTGTTTGTTTAAAATGGTAAATTTGTGGGGGGGCCAGCCCTGTGGCCTAGTGGTTAAGTTGGGTGCACTCTGCTTTGGCAACCTGGGTTCAATTCCTGGGTGTGGACCTACACCACTCATTGGCAGCCATGCTGTGGCAGCGTCCCACATACAAAATAGAGGAAGATTGGCACAGATGTCAGCTCAGGGTAAATCCTCCTCAGCAAAAAAAAATAAATTTCTTTTTTTTTTTTTTAATTTTTATTTATTTATTTTTTCCCCCAAAGCCCCAGTAGATAGTTATATGTCATAGTTGCACAGCCTTCTAGTTCCTGTATGTGGGACATGGCCTCAGCATGGCCGGAGAAGCGGGGCGTCAGTGCGCGCCCGGGATCCGAACCCCGGGCCGCCAACAGCCGAGCGTGCACACTTAACCGCTAAGCCACGGGGCTGGCCCCAAAAATAAATTTCTAATAAAAAATAATAAAATGGTAAATTTATAACATTGAATATACTTTTTCAAACTCCTGCCTCACCCCAGAGATGGGCCCACTCTCACAGAGAACCAGTGTTCCAGCCTGCCTGGGTACCACTCGTGAAGGTGACCCAGCACACGTGAATGCCTAGAAACGTGAACAGGGTCAGGCATCTGTGTTTCAGCTGTTGTGTCTGCTGGTCTTGCTGGATTTAGTGTCAGGTAATTTGAGCATCTTGTGATCACCCAATTTTGGCTTAATCCCTATGCTTGAAGGCCAGAGGCCTATAGATGTATTTCTTTATGTTGGTAGTACATTTATCGAATCCCACATAGAATGAGTGCCTAGAATAATGATTTTATTAAATGAAAATGTTACCTGGTAGAGATTTAGCATATAAGACCACACAGTGAATTCATCGTACATTTTCCATCCTTTGTATTGGCACGTGTGTGTCCTATGAACTTGCTAATTTCCTTGCCCCAGCTCGAGGCTGCCTGGCAAACACCTTCTCATCCTTCAAGATGCCACTTGAGGACTCCCTTCCTCTAAGAAGCCTTTTCTGGCCCCTTGCCCTGCCCTGGCCCTTGTTGAGCCCCCTGCAGATGTCGACGTGTCTGTTTCCTCCACCCAGACGCGAAGCCTCTCAAGGTCAAAGACTGAGTCTGAGTCTCGCATCCCAGGCACCCAGGCCTGTGCCTGCCTCACAGTAGGGGCTGCATAAGTGTTTACTGAACGAGTGACCACCTCAAAATGTGGACCATCTCTACCGCCACAGGCACCATCTCTACCGCCTGCATACAGCTCTGGTGCAGCCCTTCCTGTGACCCCCCAGCTGCTTCCAGAAATCTTTGCTGAGGTCAGGTGCTGCTCCCCAGGCGTGCATTGTGCCCCGGCCTGCAGAAGGGGTGGTCTCCCAGTTAGCAGTTCATCCCCTTTTCCCTCCGCCTGTTCCCAGCTCCCCTTGAGCTTTCTCTCGGCTGCAGCTCAGCTAAGACAAGGGGAAGCTCGCCTGAACCTAAGCCAGAGCACCAGCTGCCTTCTCCCCAGTTTGAGAGTGGCCATGGTTATTACTGGAGGGTGTGAAACGAGCGGAGAAAGAGACACCGGATGTCTGATTCCCACCCCCGGGGGCTGTTGTCATTTTCGGAAGGGAACACACAATCCCAAACACCAACCTCAATTCCGCTGACCTGATGTGAAGAGTGAACTTGTGTCGTGGAGCACGTTGGGGTGGGGAGTCGTGTCAGAAATCGCGGGAACAGTGAGGTGTAGCAGCGCCCAGAAGATTGGCAGCATGTCTCAGTGTTAAAAGTGCCTGGGAGGAAGGCTCTTTGGACAAAGCGGAAGGCTTTTCCAGGGTAAGGGCATCTCATTACAACGTCCCTGCTGAGCCACCACACACTGCCCGCAGTGCTCTGTGCTCAGCATGCCCGGCACTGCTCGCTCGTGTCCCCTCTCAGTCTGGGCTTCCATGTTGGACTGTTCTGAGGCCGGTAGGCCTGTTAAGTCCAAGACCATGACTTCATTGATGTTTTAGAAGAACCATGGAGTTCTAACAACTCTTATCAAGCCTCTTCAGGCTTGTTAAGAACAGGGATCAGGCACTGTTAGCATGTACACTGTCCCCTTAATGGAGGGCCAAGACTAGTTATCCTGAGGATTTGAAATTTAAATTACCATTATCCTGTAGTCACATTATGGTGACTAACTCTTAAGGGAAACTGAAGCCAGTCTAGCTCACAGTTCCTCCGTCAGGGTCTCAAGATTTAAGGCAGCATTTCTGACAGCTTGATCCTAACTACCTGCAAGAAAATTACTTACATGTCTTAAAAATGCAGATTTGGGGGAAGGATGAATAGGAGGAGGACAGGGAGTTTTTAGGGCAGTAAAACTTAATCTATGTGATACTGTAATGGTGGGTACATAACATTATGCATTTGTCAAAACCCGTAGAGCTATGCAACACAGAGTGAAGCCTAATGTTAGCTATGGACTGTGGTTAATAATAACATCAATTTGCTAGCGCCATCGAGTCGATTCCGACTCCTAGAGACCCTGCGTACAGCAGAGCAGACCCCTGCCTGGTGTTTTGCTCCATCTTCTCACCTTCCCGCGCTCTATCAGACAATGCTCCGCTGCCAGTCATAGGGTTATCATGGCCAATGTTTTCGGCAGTGGGTGGCCAGGTCCTTCTTCCTCGTCTGTCTTAGTCTGGAAGCTCCACTGAAACCTGTCCACCACGGGTGACCCTGCTGATATTTGAAATACTGGCAACATAGCTTTCAGCATCACAGCAACACACAGCTGCCACAGTATGGCAACTGACAGATGGGTGGTGTGGTTCCCTGACCAGGAAATGAACCCAGGCCGTGGCAGTGAGAGCACCAAATCTTAACCACTAGAACACCAGGGCTGGGTAATGTGTCAATATTATTAATAATAATAATGTTTGTTATTAGTATCAAATAATAATATATCAGTATTGGTTCATCACTTGTTACAAATGTAGCACACTAATGCAAGATGTTAATAATAGGGGAAACTGGTGGCAGGGGAGAGGGGGTATATGGGAACTCTACTTTCTGGGCAATTTCTCCATAAACCTCAAAATGCTCTAAAAAAATAAGGCCTACATAAGAATAGAGAGTTTGGGTCCTACTAATGACATTCTGCATCTGTGAAGCTGGGCCTTGAAATCTGCATTTTTCTCAGGTTCCCCCAGATGAGTCAGGTGTATTCTACAGTTTGAGAATTCCTGGATATCAGTGAATCTCCTTTCACCATCTGTTTCATTCCAAGAAGGAGCTTAAAGGGGCTTTGTCCAGAGTACTGTCTCCTGTGTGTTAGAATGTGTTTCATCTTTCAGTAGGTGGACAGAAAGCTTCCTGCTAATGCTAGAAATAGTTGCTGCAATACTACACTGACAGTTGAGCCACAATAAAGAGAATTCAGGCCAGACCAAATTCCAGACACAGGGACTGTCAAATTTCCAAAGTGTGCGGCCTTTCTTCAGAAGGCTGCCCTGCTGGCTCCTGTTGTAAATGAGCATAGTTACGGATTATAATGAAAATTTCACATCTGTGTATTTATTTCAGTAGGACTGATAATCCACTATTGTTATAATATTTGGCTCTCTGCATGACTGTGTGTATTTATTAGCAAAATTATGGATTTTTTTTTTTATTAAAATACTTGCGGAGTTTATATGTATATAGATCCTTCAGCCAGCTAAACTAAAATGCTCTGGAAATTGGTGCTAGATGGAATTTTGTTGAACTTGTGAAAATTCACGTTGCATCTTGCAAAAAACACAAGGACCTTGGCACCGTGCTTCGTCACCACGCAGGAATTTTCCCACTTGATCAATGACTCCGCTGCGAGGAGATTGGTGAGAGCAAGGCCAACCCCCAGGCAGTGGAGGGATGGAGTCTTCATGCTGAAATTCAGGGTGACACAAGAGCTGCAGGAGTGCCACATGCCACTTCTGAGTCAGTGTACAGCAACATAAGCAGAAGTCCTGCTGTGTGGAAGCTATTTCAGAGTACATCGAAAGGACCAACTCAGCCAGGACCCACCTCTGCCCTAACTCAGCAGAGGGGCGCTAACCTGGCACCTGGGAGGGGCCCTGGAGCTGACTCACACTGAGTGCGCATTTTGTACACATGTGCGATGGGGTCCATAGCTTTCTCCAGTTTCTCAAAGGGGTCTGCAACCTAAGAAGATATAGGAATTTCCCTTTTAGATAGTGGTCTGGAAACTTTTTTTTTTCCCTTTGTTTTTGCTGAGGAAAATTCACCCTGAGCTAACATCTATGCCAGTCCTCCTCTTATTTTGTACGTGGGTCACTGCCACAGCGTGGCCGCCATCAAGTGGTGTAGGTCTGCGCCCAGGAACTGAACCCAGGCCACTGAAGCAGAACGTGCCAAACTTAACCATTAGGCCACGGGGCTGGCGCCTCTGAACTGTTTTTGGTTGTGTGAAAAAGAACTTGTCCCTCCATTAAACGTTGTATTTGTTTTTTAAACATATGTGTGCCATGTTACTGAAATATTGTGTGCACTATAAAACTCACAAAACTTAGGAATTAAAAGGGACAATAAGAAATATAAACAGAAGCACTTTAGTTTTCACCCCTGTGGGTCATCTTATGGCCCCCACTACAGAGATGGCTGCCTTAGACCAGTGCTTCCCTTTCTTTAATGTGCACTAAAACCACCTGGGGATCTTGCTGAACCTCAGAGGCTGATTCAGGAGGTCTGGCATACTGCAGTTCTAAAAGTTGCCAGATGATGCTGAAGCTGCTAGTCCATGGCCCATACTTTGAGTGACAGGTAGAGGGGGAGGCACGTGCTGAGTTTTGTTGCAATGGCCCCGCAGTGTGCCTTCTGTTCTCCTCAAGCAGCTTTGCAGCACCTAGCTTTAGGGAATAAAGTCTATGGCACAATTTCCCCCAGTGAGGCTTAGAGTGGCCCCCTGGGACCCTTTGGCTTCTCCTTTACTCAGGCCTGCTGTTTCCTGCTGCTGCCTCTCTCCCCATGGCCTGCTGGAGCTGAGCTCTTGTCTGACTAGCTTAGCAACGTCTTTGTAGTGCTCCCCAGGAAGGCGTGCTCTGGTGACTAGGCTAGCCAGAGGAGTCTCCAGACCTCCTGAGCCTGCTTCACTTCTGCAGCAGCCTTGACTTCCTGCCACGCCAGAGTCAGAGAATTGAGCTGGGTTTTCCCAGTCTTCTGGCTCACTTCACAGTCAGGACCTGGTGAGATGGAAGTGAAATGCACAGCGGCCAGGAAAGAGGCTGGTGCCCCTTGAGCGGTCGGTGACTCATGGCCATTGAAGGAACTTTCTGCTGTGGTGTCTATTTGTCATGGTCATTTTCTGTGCTCTGAGCTGAGGTGCCTCATGCTGTGGCCTTAGGTGGCTGCTCTAAGCTTCAGGGAAATAAGGGAAGATTTTGCTAGAGATGAGAATTGAACTCCCACATCCTCCTTAGAAGAGCAAGATGCCAGCTTGGCGACGTCCTGAAGAGCCGGCAGGCCTGGCGCATGGAGGCCCTTGGTGCTGACAGATGCCCACAGTCTGCATCCAGCAGCAGGTAGGAACCTGCTTGGATTCTCTAGGTCATGTCTCCCCTCTGCCTCTGCCAGCAGAGTCGTTGAGGAGTTCCCCAAAAGACGTGGAAACCAAAGAAATGTTTGTTGATTATTTGTGTGGTCTAGTCCAGATTATTTATACTTGCAGGCCTGTTATTACAGAGAAACCTGAGAAAGACTGTAGTCTTTTTCTCCAAAGGCTGCTGTTGATTGTGTTTCACTGTGTGTCCGTTTGGGCCGACCCACAATACAGAAGCAGCAGCACCATGCTTTTTGCTTAGAACTCATCTTTATTTGGTTTTAAAACATAAGGATCTGCTGTGAGTTAGGGATTTAGACCCACTCTGATACGTCTCTGTGCTTGTCATTGAAGGTGGAGGCGGTGGGTGGGGTGATGAGTGAAATAGGCCATGTTTGCCTCAGCTTTTGTGCCTAAAATCTTTGAGGGCAAGGTGGTTTCCAAGTGTTTCCTTAGTAAAATTTTAAGTGTTCGCCTAAATTTTGGTATTGCCGTTTTGTAATTAGCACTGAAAAATTAAACTCAGTTTTTTCCAGTCACATTTTTGCATTTCAGATGCATTCTCGTCTTCCCTTAAGTCAAACGTAAGAGCTTCTTTTCTGTCATAAAGATCATCTTTCTTCAAAAGATTCAGGCAGCTTTGTTAGACTAGCCTGTCGGTTTGTCCTTCTGTGACCCAGAGTGAGGTTTATTCATCTGACTTCTAAGAGGCCCTAAACTAAGCAGATCCTTTTACAGGTTTGTCCACAAACTCAGTTTCCATCCTAATAAGCGAGAGAATAAATGTCTTGCACGTCGTAATGGAGTAGACGAGCACTGGGAAAGCGAATGTTGTTTGGGGAGAAGAATGTTAGTGAAACGCTCAACTCCAAGGGCTTTTCATCAGCCCACGTCATTGTTTGTAACCTTATGCAGCAAAGTATGTGTTGACGTATATGTTCATGGATTTATATTGATGTTGGCAGGGAATATTTTATATATATATATGTATATAACTTCTTTATTCCGTTTTTCTTTATGTTCACATTTAAACCAAAAGTGTGTCCAAAAAATATAGACAAGTTGACGTGTCTTTGAAGAAAAGTAATTACTTAGACTTGAATATTTTTTTCTGTTTGTATTGCTTTCTTTTCTTGCATCTGAGGGTTTTTTTTTTTTAATGTCATGTTCTATTAGAAATGCACCGAACTAGATCAGGTCAGTACATATGACTTGCCCTTCCGTCCCCTCTCACCTCCCCCAGTTCTTGACAGGAGGTGATTTCTTCTGACTTTAGTGAAGTTGGTTTGTGTTACTTATGCAGCCATGTTACACTGTGAATTTGGGAGTGAGGAGCCACGCTTCCCTCCTTCTGAAGGTGACTCACAAAGCCAGTTTCTCTTGTTCCACATTGTTGCCTCATTACAGTGAAAGAAAGAGAAGAGCTCCATTGACTAAATGTTGGACTCGGAATCTGGCGTATTTGTTCTAACAGGTCCCATTAGATTCCAGAGCTTTTTCATAGCTGGTGTCAGTTACATAGGATGTACCTGTTTTGTTGAGAAAGTTCCTTGTAATAGGCATGTTGCCCTCACAGGCCTCTCTTGGCTGGAGGGATGGTGAGGTCTACCCTACAAGTCTGGTCATTCCCCTGAAGCCTGGGATGACTCAGATAGGATTCAGACAAATGGTGCATTCTGAAAAATCTGTAGAAGGAAATATCAATGAGAAGATGCTCACCACAAATGGAGTATTGCAAGGAAGGAAGTATTGACAAGTCAGTGTTCTCTTAAGCCAGAGCCTGTTACTCATGTGCTTAGTACCTCTGTAGCTCCCCTGGCTTGCAGGCAAGCATGCCCACCCTACCGGGCATCCAGGCCTTTCCTGACTGTGCCCCAGGCCCCTGCAGTCCAGCTCCTGTCTTCGTTCTGTTGCCTCAGCAACAGTGAGCTACCTACCCTTCTCTTAGCTTGCCCTCCTCTCCATTTCTTTCTGCTTCTGTACACATTATGCATGTGCCTAGATGGATCCTTCTCCCTTGGCTGGCAAACTCCTATGCACCCTTCAAGGGCTAGCTTAAATGGCACTCCTCTGTGTCTCCTTCGCCCGTGTGTTCAGAGCCTGTCATACACCCATCTGTAATACTGCTTTTCATGTAGCCATAGAGTCGTCTGTTCAATGTCTGAGTCCCTTACAGAGTTTGAGTGTTGCCAGGGCAGAGACTAGGTCTTTTCATCTCTGTAACCCCAGCCTGGCACAGAGCCTGGTATGTAATCTTTGTGGAATGGAAAAGGGGGAAGGAAATGCAGAGTCACTGCTCTGTGATGTGGGCAGTCGCTACTGCTGATAGTAACAGCAGCTGATAAGTTGTAAGTGCTCCCAACATGCCGGCCCTGGGCTTTTATATGCACGGTCTCATTGACCCACCACAGCCCCGTGAGGTTAGTCTGTAGTGTCACCATCTTGCAGATGAGGAAGCTGAAACTTTTGCTTTGACAAAGCTGGGATTTGAACCCACCTACCTGCACTGTGATCTTGACCCCAGTTTCATTTTCCTCATTGGCAAAAGAGAAATAATAAGATACTTTGTAAGATTCTTTTGAAGATGAAATGTCATGACTTATGGGAAGCACTTGGCACAGTGCAGTGCCTGGCAAGCATCAGTAACCCTTAGTTCTTATTAATAATGACACACCCAAGGTTCCCCAGCTAGCCAGGGGCAGAAGAGATTTTGAACCAGGTCTCTCTGACAACAGATGCATGTTCCTAACTCTGATGCTCCTAGGCCACTGCACGGTGCCCAGCCTTGAAAAGCAAGAAAAACGCCCCACAGATGCCCTGTTTCTTTAGCACAGGCTCCCATTCTCTCCATCCAGGGGCTCTGGGGAAGCTGCAGAAGGTGGAGGTAGAGAGCCCCCTCCACCCCTCGCTGCAGAACTTGGAAGTGAAGGATAATGTGGAAATTGGTTAGTTTCTTGGCAGCTTAGTTAGGACCCCACCAAGCAAACATTAGGATGTTACCAGCACCTCATTAGGCTCCAGCACTAATTATTTGTTTCCTCAAGGAGAAGGAGAGTGTGGCCCTGGTGCTCAGGGGTTCAGTCCCTGGATCAGCTGGTTCCTTTCCTTGTGACCTCAGGCAAGTCATTGCATCTCCACCCAGTGTGAGCCTCTGATAAAGCTCCCAAGATGGGGCTTGGCCATCATTTTCCTGCCGCCCTGCACCTCCGAATCTTAGAGCTTCGGGAATGCAAGTCTTTTTAACCCTCCTGGTCAAGGGCCGGTGTTTGAGATCAGCACACCAGTGACCACTTCATCTGTAAATCATGCTTTCTTAAGGGACTAACTTGATTAAGGCAGTCTGTATTAATGTATTCTGTAGCTAATTTGTATACAAATTTGAGTTGAACAAAAAAATGTATATTTTTCATTGAGACTAGAAGAGTCATTAAAAAATATACACCGAGCTTTTTGTAAATCAGACTATAGTAATTGGTGGATAATAATTTAGAAATAAATATTTTGAATTAGATTTTTGAGTGTGAGGCTGGTTCTACTGACAGCTGTCTCCAGTGCTGTGCTGTCTTCTAGTGAGAGGACAGACAACAGAATTTATTTTGGAGAATATTGTAAAAACTAGGGACCGGCCTGGTGGCATAGCGGTTAGGTTTGCACACTCCGCTTCAGTGGCCTGGGGTTCACAGGTTTGGATCCCTGGCACGCCACTGACACACCTCTTGTCAAGCCATGCTATGGCAGCATCTCACGTAAAGTAGAGGAAGATGGGCACAGATGTTAGCCCAGAGCCAGTCTTCCTCAGCAAAAAGAGGAGGATTGGCGGCGGATGTTAGCTCAGGGCTGGTCTTCCTCACACACACACACACACACACACACACACACACACACACACAAAATAAATAAATAAATAAATAAATGATTGAACACATTTTTACAAACCTCTGGGAGAAGAGGTAAATTCCCTATTTTCGTTACCACTCATCCCCACTCCCTCTCTCTCTCTCTCTCTCTCACACAGTGAATGAAATAGATCTGCAAGGAAACTGGATCATTGTCAGATAAGTTGCATTCAGTTCCCTGGCTGTCAGTTCCTGGTGCATTTGAGAAGGCAGAGTGTCCTGATTTATCCTTGCCCTTCCCCTCTGCCTAAACGGAATCAGAATTCCCAGAAGCAGTTGACAAACCAAGTTAGCACATTCAATCCCCTCTCTCCAGGGCCCTCCCGCCTTGTCAGGCTGGGGGCTGCAGCATGCCTCAGCGTTCCATCTCTGACATGCTCACCAGGCTCTGCTCTCTGGCCTTCCCAGAAAGCCAGGGCTGTGTATGTGTGGGCCTCGTCTACATGCCTAGATGCGTGTAATTGCCCAACCACGTGTGTTGTTTCACCAGCAATAAAAATCCCACAGGGAAATGAATGCTAAAATTAGTTTGTTTGTCCTTTGACAAGATCTCCCGAGTTGAAAAATTTTTGTTTATCTACATAGCTGAGCGGACTTCGCCAAATTCAAAATTAACTGCCTTGCTTAATGGTGCAACGGATTGTATTTTGAAGAGCTTCCACTGAATTCTCCTTGAGAGGACATTGATCTACAAAGTCCAGCCTCTGACAAAGTTACTGCATTTGGTGTAGGTGATGCTAGTTCAAGGTTGCATGCATGTAGTCCACCACTGGCCCCTGGGTCACTGCATCTGTTGGGTGGGTGGTAATTGGTATTGTCCTCCCAAAAAGTTTTTGCTAAACTCCACTCTATGACTATGTCCTTGGCTTCATTCATTCAACAAAAACAATATTTAATAAGCACTTAGGATGTCTTAGGTACATGGGATATAGATTTGAACAAAATAAGAATAGTCCCTGCCTTCAAGACACTTACTGTATAGAGTGAGAGACAAGCATTAAAAAGAAATTATGCAAATAATTATTTTACTGTAGCTGTAATCACTGTATTTTTCTGTTTTAATTGTGATATGATTCATCTACCATGAAATTCACTATTTTAAAATGTACAATTCAGTGGTTTTTAGTATATTCACGGAGTGCATTTTTGTTTTTAAAATCATGTGGTTGAGTGAAAATTTCAGTCTGTTCTGTTTTGTTGGCACAGCCACAAACAGTTGGTTTGACTGATTCCAACAGACTTTCCGTTACTTGGCTTTGCATCGCCTCTGTTCGTTAATGCCACAGCTGGGGGGCAGGAGGGGGCCTCAGAGAAGTTCGGTCAGACACAGTATCCTAGAAGCTGCCCCAAGGGGACGTTCTTTTGACCCGTATTGGAAGCTCCTTCTCACCCAATGGCTCCAGTGAGAACTTTCTTCTCTGCCCCTAACTTGAACTTACTGGTTCTGGGCAACCTCCACAGCATCTTTTTTTGTGTGTGAGGAAGATCAGCCCTGAGCTGACATCCATGCTAATCCTGTTTTTGCTGAGGAAGACCAGCTCTGAGCTAACATCTATTGCCAATCCTCCTCCTTTTTTTTTTTTCCCCCCAAAGACCCAGTAGATAGTTGTATGTCATAGTTGCACATCCTTCTAGTTGCTGTATGTGGGACGTGGCCTCAGCATGGCCGGAGAAGCGGTGCGTCAGTGTGCGCCCGGGATCCGAACCCGGGCCGCCAGCAGCGGAGCACGCGCACTTAACCGCTAAACCACGGGGCCGGCCCCGACAGCATCTTTTTTTTAATCTGGAAAAATGCTTTTAATGTGAAATAAACTTAGAGTACAAAATTTCATGTATGCCATGGTTACAAATACATAAAAATAGAAATATATTATAGGAGAAAAGAATGGACTGAAACTGACCAAATGAAATAGTGTCAAGATAATGAGATAACATTATGAGTCTTTTTTTTTTTTTTTTTTTTACTCACTGGATGGAAGCATTAGTTTCTTCTTTATCTATTTGAGTTTGGTTTTTGGGTTTTTTTCCACAGCATCTTATAATTCCATTTTCCTAAGAGTATATCCCAAGAAGGTCCCAAAGCGTGGAGGAAACTCAAGGATTGAGAACCGTCCGGATCTACCCCATAGATTCTGAAGCTAAAATACCAAAGGCAGTGACACCTGCCTTGATGTAGCTCAGCTGACTGTTTCAGGAAAATAACCACTCACTGGTCTTCTTACTCCCTGTTATTTAAATTGAAATGTAATATATTTGCATTTTCAGATATCTGGTAGCTCTCTCTGATGGGGCCCATGTGGGACTAAAGGGATCTGAATTTGGTTTCTTGCTCTGCCCCAGTTTTGCTTTCCCTTCCTGTTCTCCCCTGAAGATGGGGTAATGACACAAGCAGTCTCCTTTATGGGATGTTTTGAAGGAGCCAAGGCAGATGAGGTAAAGCTGCTTTGGGCCTGAACTACTTCCTGCTGGTGGCTAAGCTCTCAGGAACTGGTCTGGTTGGTGGACAGTCAGCCATCTATACAGAAAGTTCCCAAAGTTCCCCCTCCCCTGGACAACACTGATTTCATCAGAAAATGGCTTTGTGGCATCACCAAGAGATCTGAAAAAGAGTAAATTAGCATTAGTGTTACTCAGAGAGTTTTGTGACAACCCCCTTAAGAAATCAGTATCGAGAGTGAAATTCACCATTGTAGATACTTCGAGATGATCGCAGACCAAATAATGTCTTCCATTTATATGGTTTTATACAAATTGCAGAGCACTTGCATATTTCTTGTCTCGCTATTCCTTGTTTCACATTCCTTATGTCCACCTTATGACGCAGGAACGCTGTGATATTCCCATGGTTCAGATGAAAAACCCTGGGCCAGAGAAGCCACTTGCCCGTGGTGGCGAAGGTGGTTCTTCTATCCTCTACATTTTCTTTCCACCTCTCTGAAAAGCTTGCCTACTTCCTCCACTGTTCTGTAATATTTTTCCCTATGATTTGCTGATGACTTGTCAGTTCCATTCACATTACTTAGGTGAAACACCTGCTTGTATAATTGCTGACATTAAAAAGAATGTCATGAATACATCTGGCAGTTAATTTTATTCACTAGTTCCCTTCTGCTTTAAAGATTCCTGTAAGTTTGGATTAATTAAGCTGAGTTCTATTTTTGCTAGCAAGCTGGTGATTCTTTGGGGTGAATCAGCGACTGAGTTCTCCCTGGGCTGTGATCAGTGACAGAACCTTGGGAAAGCCTCAGTTCCTGCACCCTTAGTGCACAGGAGGGCCATGCGGGGCCTCTGGACATGAACGACAAGACTGCACATGACTCACTTTTGACCGTATATGTGCATCATCCTCTTCTTTTAAAGGTACATGACCGATGGTGGACTTGGCCTCTACACCCGCCGCCTGAACCGGCTCCCTGATGGGATGGCTGTGGTGCGGGAGACCCTGCAAAGAAATACCTCCCTGGGCCTCGGAGACGCCGACAGGTAAGCTTGCTCTGCTTGGGGTTGGCCAGGTGCGAAGGTCATTCCGGAGTGGGCTGAGGAATGAGGGTGGTGATATTGAGAGTGGATGGGCACTGCTGTAGCCACACACAGGTTGGGAGGCCTTGAAGCGGTGCCCAGGGTTAGGAGCTGGCACGGCAGGCAGGAGAGAGCTGCTCAAGAGGTATCGAGTCCTGCTTCTGGTTAGCGTGGTGCTTCTGACAGCAAGAACAAGGGAGTTCAGGCTTGGGTAGTTTTTGTTGTTGTTTTGACTGTTGCTACAACATCTCTGTCGGTTCAGCAGGCCCCAGGGATCTGCTTGCTTCCTCGGTTAGCCAGCTTTCTAGGTACTGCACCTTGGAACAGAGTCCCTGGTGAGGCACAGAAGGTCTGTGTGCAGAAGGGAGCTCTCCTGGCCTTGGCTGAGCAGGCTTCACCATAGTCTCCTGCTGCCTGGTCATGGGAGGCAAGGCTTAAGGGGGTAGGTGTATACGGCACGTGCTGGATAGTTGACATTATAGGGCTTCACAGGTCTTCATTCCTGCCACCGTCAGAGACGAAAAGAGTTTCAGAAAATACTACAGTAAAGAGAGAGGACGATTTGGCCTCCAGGTTTCTACTCGTTACTCTGACACACACCAGTTCTATGACCATGAGCGATCTACTAAAGAAGGGGCTTGAACTGTATGATTTCCAAGATCCCTTCCCGTTCTGATGTCCTGTATTTCTAGATGTCAATACCCTTGAATGATCTGACTGTGGAAGGATTTTTCTGGCATACTTGACCCATTTCTACGTCTGAGTTGATGAGACATGGAATTTAGATGGGAGTGGTTTGAAATCATTGGACTCTTTTGGGTGCTAAGCCTTGTGTCAGAAAGCCAAATATTTGTAGCACAAGTCCAGCGTCTTGCTGTTCTCTTGGTAGGACATACTTTTCACAAAGAGCTGAGTAACTTCTGTAGTTCTCTGGCTTCAGAGAAATTGGGCAGGGGACTAAAGAGACAGACACTGAAGTTACCCCCCGAAGTGGAATTTGCTGGAGAGGAATCTTTGCCTTCTCTCTGGGAAGCTGGGAAGCTTGGGCTGGTGAAGAGCAAAGAATTCATTGTCAGGAACTTGGGATCCGGCCCAGGCTGTGCAACTGGCTTGAATAAGTCCTTCTCAGAGTCCCTCCAGTGTCCAGGGTGGTGATTTATACCAGAGGTGACAAAAGGCTTCCCACTACAGTGCCAGCTCAAGTCAGCTTTTTTCCTGTAATTAGTTTTTTAAAAAATATTGGTTTGAAAGTTCCGTAGAAAGATGAACCGTTTAAGAACTGCTCTCTCGAGGATAACATTCTCTATAACTAAAATCTTTAAATATTATCAGGAAAAAAAAATCGGTTGTTGTAACACCCCACTGGAGAGTTCACAATTTATCAAATTATTTTGCTTATTTGTGTTCTCCTGTAAACATATAGTTGGTTAGTAAATCTGTTAGCGTAAAATGCAAGCCTGACAAAGTACATTTCCCCTTAGCAAAAGAAGAATCTGTACTCGGCAGTTTAATTTAACGCTTCACTGCAGGGTTAATGGAATTACTATAGATCACAGCTGAGCTTGTTTCTGCTTTTGGAGGTGGAGGATTTGGGTGGGAGCTGGAAAGATGGATAGCATTTGTGTTGTTCCACGTCAGCCTCTATGGTGGGAACAAATGGACAGCAATGTCTTCTGGTTCTCCCCAGACTGGAATGCTCAGATGTCATTATTTAAGATTGAATGAATAACTAACCAACTTTTAAAGAAAGAATTCAGGTGGCTTTAAAAAAAAATAGGATTTAATAATGCTTATAAATTTCCTTTTTTATATAAGTTTTGACTCATAGTCCCTGAGAGACTTTGCATTGTTCTGGAATATTTCTGGAAATTTCTTTAATCTCCAAAGTTATTGTAAACAGACCATAGTAATGCTTCATCTTTGGCTAAGTTGGAACAGTAGTAGATTTGTTTCTATAAAGTTCTTCATGTAAATCTCTTCCAAAAACTGTATTCTAGATGAGTGTTTCCCAAAGTGGGAGGCAAACATTAGTAGTATTGGAAATAATTTCAGATGGTAGACACAGAAATATTTCTTTTCAAAAATTATATTTTAGGGGCCGGCCCGGTGGCCCAAGTTGTTAAGTGCGCGCGCTCTGCTGCGGCAGCCCGGGATTCGCCGGTTCGGATCCTGGGCGTGCACTGACGCACCGCTTGGCAAGCCATGCTGTGGCGGCGTCCCATATAAAGTAGGGAAAGATAGGCATGGATGTTAGCCCAGGGCCAGCCTTCCTCAGCAAAAAGAGGAGGATTGGCAGATGTTAGCTCAGGGCCGATCTTCCTCACACACAAAAAAAATTATATTTTAATTCTAATATTTTAAAAAACTTATTACTAGCACATCAAACCCATGATTTTACAAATATGCTTAGGGTAAGGATAGTGTAGGCTTGAGACAATTTAATGTGACATCTCAAGGAAGAATATCACAGATGGTGTGCAGATAAGTTAAAAAAAGATGATATGCAAATAGCCGTGGATTAGGTAATCCTGTACTTGTCCCTGTAACTGGAAATATATTCTTTAAATAATTTAAATTAGACAAGTGAAAAAAATGCAGAGAACCCAGCACCTTTCCAGAATTCTTCCCTTTTAACCTGAAAAAAGAAGGTCCCAGAGCTGAGATATTTCCAGGAAGTTCTTTATAAAAAGTCAGCCTGGTCCTTAAGGACTCACAGACAAGCAGTAGACTAGCTGGGGTCCACAAAGGAAGCAGGAAAGTACTGAGAAGTGGGACTCAGTCAGACCTCAGCCAAGGCAAGGCCAGCGTCAGAAGGGCAGACGGCCTCCCCGTGTGAGTAGGAAGATCACTGACTCGGAGAACAGCTCTTCCTGGGTAGGCCCTAAAGGACGCCGACCTACCAGACCTTGGCTGTTTGTGACAGGATGTGGCTGGGGTATCTTCAGCGTTATTAAAAGTAACTGATAGGAATGTGTACCTTCGGAGCCTGGGAGATAGGGACACTGTCAGTTTGTGCATCTCGTATGTCACCAGCCGGCTTCTGAGAAATAGTAATGACGATAGTAAATTCGAAATGCCGAGTCTGCCCTTGATCTCCTGTCACTCTCCAGGGTTGCCACCCCGGGCTCCAGTTTTTACCTGATAGTCGTCAGTGGCTGCTTCCAGCAAACCGGAGCCAGCCGGCTGAGGAGGGAGGATCGAAAGGGACAAATGGAGGTGGCTTGTTACAAGTCCTAGGCCCCAGAGAACAGACAAAGAGAGCTTGGCATGGAGGTCTCTGCACTGGCAGCCTGGGAAGAAGAAGAAATGCGACAAGAAGGGCCGAGAGCCTGGGCTCACAGACAGTCACACGGTCTGTTGAATTCCTGCAGTTCCCGCGTGCGCTGCTGTCCCCTCAGAACCCATCCCAAGTTCTTGAACGCCGGCAAGTTGAGAGCTTTCAAAGCTTAAAGCTCAGCTCTGGGAAAGTTTCCGCTCCCGAGTCCCTTTCTTTGTCCCTCCAAGCATCCCTGTGCTCACAGCCCCTTCCATCGTCACCCTCTGCTTTAGCACGCAGCGGGCCGAGGCAGGTGGCTGTTCCTCCTGTGTGGTGTCCCCAGGTCATGTGTCATTGAGAGCCCAAGGAGGACAGAAGTCAGGCTCGCTGTGCACGTGAATCAGGAGGAGGACTTTGGAATTTCTTGTCAACTTTCTTCTAAACTGTTAGAACACTTATTGAACTCCAGTGGTTTTATTTATTTAATTTTTTTTGGTGAGGAAGACCAGCCTTGAGCTAACATCTACCTGCCAATCTTCCTCTTTTTGCTGAGGAAGATTGGCCCTGAGCTAACATCTGTGCCCATCTTTCTCTATTTTGTATGTGGGACGCCACCACAGCATGGCTTGATGAGTGGTGTGTCAGTCCGCCCCTGGGATCTGAACCTGTGAACCCCGGCCGCCGAAGCAGAGTGCGCGAACTTAACCACTATGCCACTGGGCCGTGTCCCCTCCAATGGCTTTTATTAATTTAGATAGTGGTAAAAATAGCAAAAAACTAATGCTGCATGCTGAAACATCAGCCTGAGACTTGAACAAATTGAAAGTTGCCCTCCGACATCAGGCTGAGAAAACAAGCAGGAAGGAGAAGCGATTTCTTCCTTCTCGTTTCTAGGTTTTCATTGCCCTCCAGACTCTGAATGTTGTCGGTGTTGCGACAGCCCTTGCAGTTAGGATTCAGAGTCACTGTACACGCTTCGCTGTCTGCATGTGGGGCCCCGACCTTGGTGCTGAGAGCTGTCCCAGTTTCAGCTTGAATTGGGAGTCCCACAGAGTGAGGATGTAACTATGCAACCTGGTATTGGACCAGCCTGCCAAGCCTGCCCTCCTTCCTCGCCGGGAGAGTCACAAGATCTCCGGGAGCCCAGGGCACCGCTTGGCTTTGCGACTTGTGTGAAACAAGGCAGCCTCCTGGCACCAAGCAATGTATTCACAGATTCAGGCCCAACCTGGAAAGAGGAGTTTAATCCAGGCCAGAGGTCCCCAGCCAGCAGAGGGAACTGGTAGAAGCCCTTACCAGGTGGTAGGTCCCCAAACCGATTATTTCTGAGGCATAGCCCCTGCTGTCGTATGCACAAGAGAGGGAGCACAGATGGGAAGGACTTCTCCCTTTGCCCCCCACTTCCAAGCCTGTGGTAAGCAGAATAACGGCCCCCCAAAGATGTCCGTTGCCTAATCCCCAGAATCTGTGGGTATGTTACGCTACATGGCCAGGGGAAATTAAGGTTAATTGCCAGCTGACGTTTAGAGAGAGAGAAGACCCTGGATTATCCAGGTGGGCCCAGTGTAATCACAGGGTCCTTAAAGTGGAAGAGGCGGGTGGGAGAGGGACGCCACCTGCCCTTGCTGGCTTTGAAGGTGGAGGAAGGGGCTACAGCTAAGGAATACAGGCAGCCTCTAAAAAGGGGAAAAGGCAAGGGAACAGACGCTCCCCTAGGCCTCCAGAAATGAATAACATCTGTGGTTTCAGTCCATGAGACCCAATTCAGACTGCTGCCTCTCAGAACTATAAGATAGTATATTCTTGTCGTTTTTACTCACCAAGTCTATAGTAATTTGTTACAGTAGCAATTGAAAACTAATACAAACTCTATCAGAAGGTAATAAGAACAGTAACAGTTGCCATTTCCTGATGGATTGCTATATGCCAGGCACTGAGCCAAGTACCTTACAGACATTATGTAATTTACTCCTAATCCTGACCGTTTGAGGGAGATATTATCCTAGTTTCATAGACTTGAAGCAGTGGTGCTCAGAGAGGGTCAGTAAATGTGCTGAAGGTTACACACACACCGAACACGTGGCCAAGCTGGGATTGAGACCGAGGCCTGCCAGAGCCCCCGGGTGCCCTGACCACCTAACACACTGCCTCCTTAGGGAGCCCTCACGGAGAGATTCCTCCATTCTCTAGCTCTTAGGCCGCCGTTGATCTCAGGCTTCAAGGAAAAGGCCGTTTCTTAGACAAAGCTGGGCCGGTTTACTCCTTGGCCTCCTAGTGGGGGGAGGAGATGCCAGTTTGTGAATTCTGACCTGCCGCAGACTTGTGTTGTTAGGGGGGGAGGAGTCCACAATTTCAGGATCCTGGGCCAGGGCTGATGCTTCCCTTTAGTGATCCAGGAAACCCAGGGCCCCCAGAATCTGCAGAGATTCTGCAGCCATTCGAAAAATGCTCTTTCCTGGTCCTGGCTACCCACTGTATGGTCCCTGCGGCACTGCTGGAGTTTCTGTACCCAGAGCTTGGGGGTCTGCAGGCCTCCATCTCTGGGCCGTGGTTAAGGAGGGCCCCCCAGAAATCCTCTCTCCCTCCCTTCACTGTCTCCTTCTGTGTCTGTTATGCATTTTCAGTTCCTGATCTTCCCATCATCACCAAGGAAGGTAAGCGGGATTTCCCCCTTCTTTCACCACTAATCACACTTCATACCTTCTCTAGCTGCCCCTCCATCCATGTGGTGGGAGTGAGAGATGTGGGTCTATACTGCCCAATATCAGAGCCACCAGTGAAATGTCGCCATGGGAACGTAAAATCAATGTACATTAAAACCTTGGTTCCTTCGTCACACTGGCCTGATTTCAAGTGCTCCCAGGTCCCTTGTGGTTCATGGCTACCCTATTGGACAATGCAGACAGGACATTTCCATCACTGCGAAAGTTCTTTGGGACAGCACTGACAGAGACACCTCAGTCATATTTCAGAGGGCAGCTGCGGAATGGAGAGAACGCGTAGGGTTTCCACAAGGAGGCCTTGGTTCCATTCACTCATGCAGGCAAGTTGCTTAACTCCCTGAGTTCAGGGTTTTGTCTCTGAAATGAGGGCGGTGTTCACACGTGTCTCCCAGAACCATTGTGAGGTGCACACCAGGTGAAGATGGTGAAGCATTTTGTAAAGTACTGAACAGAGATGAATACTCTATTCCTCGGTCCTGCGAGCCACTCAGGGCAATCTGGGCTCAACCCCTCTGCAAGTCTCTTGTTTTTATATTTAATTAATTAACTAATGATTAAGCCCTCTTTTATAACAGCTTAGAGTAACTACGTATAATAAAAGAACAATTGTGGATTAAAGGAATGAAGCATTAGGATGAGGGGAAATGTAAGTTAGAATATGACCTGTTGAAAAGGGAGAAAATTGAGAATACAGATACACTAACCATAAGGTCCTACCTGGTTGCATGTTTGCGTGGTAATTCAGCATTGAGCTTCCTACCAGCCTAAGTGAAAATGCACTCTGCCTTGCGTCCCTTCTCCCTTCCTGACTTCTCCCCTATGCTTTTGTCTTCATCTTTGCTTGTGTGGGTCAGTTGATCTCTCTCTTTCTCCTTGCCTCTGCTGACTGCTTTACAACTGCCTGTTATACCCACTGTTGCCCCTGAGCGTCTTCTGAGCCCCGCCTTCAAGGTTATACTCACTTTCTTGGACAAGACGATGCCTCCAACACCGTGCCCAACAACAGTGATCTCATTGTGTTTCCTTTCCATCCCTTCCCCTTCTTCTGCTCGTCCACAGCAAGGGAAACAAAGGAGGAGAGAGGGAAAGTCTCTTTCATTTTCAAGCTCATAAAAGGAGCCTTAGAGGCAAAACTCTATTTCCGTGGTAACAGGGTAGTAATTACTGCATTGGCCTTTCCCGGGGGCCTGTCTTCTGCTTGTACCACTGGCTTCCTTTTTAAGTAACAGCTGCTGCTTGTGGAATGCACTGGTGGGCAGGGGCCACCTGTGCTGAGCAGGGGTGTGCTGACAGGAAGCAAACCATCTGCACCTTAAGCCACAAAGGAATTCTCCCAGGGGCTGTAAAGGGAAGAGAATGACTAGGCTGTCGAGTTATCGTTTCTCGTGCAGGCAGTGTTTTCACTTAAAAAAAAAAAAAAAAAAAGAAAAGGCAGTAAGTGGCCCCACAAGACTCTCCCACTGCCTGATGTTGCCCAACTTCATAACTTTGTTCCAGGTTACACTGTAGTGGAAGCACCATGGAGAGAGAGAGTGTGTGTGTGTGTGTGTGTGTGTGTGTGTGATCTCCCCCAAAGTACCTTTTCCAAAAGTGGTGCCTTTTCAGTAGTTGTTTAAAGGTGATTTGTAGACTTGATGGTTTTCAGAGTATGGGTGAGAAGATGTTTAGCAACAGGAAAGCAAGAATGAGAGGTCAAAGAGAAAAGCCAAAATGGGCACCTTTTTCTGTGCTTACTTCCCCAGCAACCCCAAGTCAGATCTGACTATACCTGTGCCCTGCAACAGAAAAATAACCTCATGTGTTTTAATCCGGGTACCTGGGCAAGTCTTTGCATCAGTCAGGAAAGGATAGGTTGTGCTGTGTAACAAACAACTCCAGAAAACCCACCTTCACTATCTGGTCATTGCAGGTCAGTGGGAGGCATGCTGTTCATCATTCTCACTCTAGGACCCAGGGTGCCAGAGGCACTACTGTTTACTGCATTGACAAGCCCCCATGGCAAACAGAAAGAGAGTGTGGCTCACCACACTCTGTCTCTTAAAGCTTCTGCCTGGAAATGGCCCATATAACTTCCACTCATGATTGGCCAAGGGAAGTCACATGGCTACACTTAATGCAAAGGCGAAGAGAAGTACAGTTCTACCATGTGCCCGTGAGAACAGAAAATATGTGGTGTACTGCACTAGTGACTCGCACTGTTTTATTGCATACGAGTGACAGCCTGAGCTTAATGCCACGGCTTCCCCATTATTTAACCAACTCTGTATCATGCAGTTCGTCATGTATTTACTATCTACCTATCAGATGCTGGGCACTGTGCCCCCAGTCTAACCGATGGCCTCTGAGAGCTCCTCTGGGTGGGAAAGAGTGAGCGGGTAGATGAGGAACATGATGACTGAATTGGTTAAGGAGTTTTAATCAATGCAATGGGTCAGTCATATATCAGCAAAGTATTTGGACTGTGTTTTGATATGTGACAGCTTACAGAAAATGCTGCTGTTTGTTGAATGTTGATTGAGTGCCTACTATGTGCCAGATCCACAGATGAGTAGGACATAGTCCCTGCTCCCTGCTCCCAAGAAGCTTACAATCAAGTAGAGAGAGAGAAGCCTAAATAGGCTCTCGAGGTGCCCCATGCGTAGAGACGTTCACCGTGCGCTGTGGGAGCAGGAGGGACCGGGAGTGTCCCTGGGGGCTGCATGTCATCCCACGTTGGGAACTTGTAGTTATGATGAAATGCAGGAGGTCTCTTCTCCTGTCGGTGATGATTTGAAAGATCCTTTAGAAACATTAGCCAAGTGTCAAAATAGGCCTGCTTATCTCCTCTTCCATTTGGGATTTTCTTTTTGTTTCCTTTAATAGCTTTTGTCACTTTTGAAGAGCAGCCTAGCCATGATTTCTGTTACTGAAATGGAAGATGTGATCGAAATGAGCCCAGTGTATAAGGCAGCCCTTACACTGGCCTGTGGAAAAGTGTCCCTGGTGGCAGTGTTGCCTTTAGATTCGTCAAGCTGGACAGTGGCGCCAGCCCAGAGTTTTGATTTAGTCACCTGGCATGTAAACGTATTTCCCAAGGCTGCCTCTCCTAAGCCAGTTCATGTCAAGTAGAAGCTTACAGTGCGAGTCTGGGTGAAAGGGACCCTCAGAATCATCCACTGCAGCCCTCTCACTTTGCCAATGAGGAAGTTGAAGCCCAGGGAGATTGCTAGTGGCCCCAGGACCACTCTGTCCTCCAGGCTTCAGAGAGCAAGGTCATCTCAGTGTGAGTTTGGAAAACATAAACTCTAAGTAACTCTGCTAAAAGCATACCTTATCTTTCTGGTGATGATTATGAATGCCGTCCTTGCAACAAGGGAAGGAGTGCACTAGGAGCCAGGTGACCTTGTCCTAGATCTGGTTCTGCCACTGTTGAACACCTTGGGCAAGATGCTTCCCCTCCCTACACCTCCTGCTTCTTCATATGCGTGGTCAGACCTGCTGATGTTTAAGGTCCTAGAGCTCCTATGAGTCAGGGTTCTTGTTTGTCACTTGAAGGGCAGAGCTAACAGAGTGACTCAGGAGTGTAGCTCATCCATGCAGGGCAGGGGCCCCATGAACCTTCCATCTCGGATAGTCATGATGACAAATGTCGTTGTGTGGTGGTGTGTCAGTTGGGCGTGTGGTTCTTGTCCAAGGTCCCTGGTGTGTACAGACCCAGCAGGCTGAGGGGCCCCATCTTCTGCACGCAGCAGACCTCTTCCAGAGGAGAGAAAACCTCGAGGTCCATCCTCACTGCGCTGCAAAGCGAAGCCTGCTCTAAGCCGCAGTGCACTTAGGCGAGGAGGCCAGTAGCTGTTGTTGCTGACGGCAGGGACAGAAGAATGCCCAGGGCTGAGGGACCAGAATGCAGTCCTCCGAAAGGGGAGCATGGTGGACAGAGCTGCAATCGAGAGTGGTGGGGCTGTGTACCTTTCTGATCCTTTGGAGAAAATCTATCCTATATTGCAGTGGATTTTGCTTTAACTTGGAGCTTCACCAAAATTATATTAGGAGTTGAAGCTCATGGGATTGTAGTTTTATTTTCATCGAGATAAAATTCCAAGTGACTCATAAGCAGTGAATTGTATTTATTTGGGTGAGTGTTTTGACCCCGGATTTAATTAGACTTGGATGTGCATTGTTCCCTAAATCAGCACTAACAGGGGGCACTGCCTGTGCAGAGGGGGGCAGTCGGCCTTGGGAATGGGCGGAGTCGGGGGGCTTGGAGGGACTTCTACGCTGTGGTTTTTCATGCAGTTGGCAGGCTGTGCATGGTACACCCAAATCCTGGAGGGCACGACAGCACTTGGAGTCGGTTTATACAAGGAGACGATGAATTTTCCGGATGAGGGAACAGGCTCCAAAGGGTGGCATTCCTTCCCCAAAGCCGCAGTGCTAGAAGGGGCAAAGTTAGAATTTGAATTCAGGTCTCTCTGGACATGAAAGCTTTGCTTTCAATCACTGTGCTTGCCTCCCTCTTTGTTCAAAGCCTTGGCTGCCATCTCTCCAGAAGGTGAACCTCACTTGGAGCTACGTGAGTAATTGGTGAGCATCTCCTTAGAGGCTCTCGCCACCTGAGGTGCTTGCGAAGGTAACGGCATCTGGGCCACTGGTCTTGAAGACAGTCCCCTTCCCAGGCCTCAGTTCCCCATCTGGGAAGCTCAGCAGAAGGAAAACCCAGGAGTGCAGCCTCGACTCAGACCAGGCTCTGTGTTGCTAAGGGAACTCTATCTCTTACCCAGGAGGACTTGAGGGATGCTTGAAGCTGTGGGTGCAATAGTTTCCTCCTAAGATCTTAACTACTTCAGTGCCAGAACCTCCAGCAAAGGCTTCAGAGTTGCCTTTGTCACACTGATCACACCTGGTGAGCTTCGGGGTCTGCCCACATCAGGGTCTGTCTTCCCAGGTGAGTGGCCTCTGCGGTGGACCTCTGTGGCTGTTTGTGTCTCAGCAGTACAGGAAGAGGAGGCCGGCTCTGTCTGCTCCGGCTGCAGCCCTGTTGCTTTTCCCCATCCTCTGCAAGCTTTGATTTATCTCCCTCATTAATCCCTGGTGCTCAGGACTGTAAAATTGCCTGAAATGAGATCTGAAGAGAGACTCTGACATTTTGAGGGATGTTGCAAGATAGTGTGGAGGAGATTAAATGGGGACTGAGGGAAATGAGGTGGTTGCATGGCTCAGTGGCCTCAAACCCCCGACTCAAGGATTCCTGTTGCTGCCCTGCCCTTTAGCTTGCCCTGAGATTTGGGGAGATGAGCTTACACCCTAGTTGCCCCAGTGGCAAAATGAGGTTTAAAAAAACAGCACTGGCTGCTGCTTCGGGCTGTCTGGGCATGGATTGTGGGTAACCCATGAGAATGCAGTAGTTGAAGCCCTAGAGGAGATGTGCAACAGAACCACCGGGCTTTGTGGTTCGGGTAGGAGTCTGTCGTGTTGCCTTTTACAGGGTGCACAGGTGGACTTGAGAAGGCAAGTGCAGGAGCCACTTTGGGCGCCCTACAGTCAGCCAGAAGCTGGCTTCACTGGCTGAGTACTATGTGAGGAGATGAGGGGGATCTCCAGGTACCTCTGCCTTATGCTGTAGGAGTTCCTGTGGGGAGAAGGGATCCATTTTTCCATTCTCAGTGTGGGAGCAGCTCAAGAGAACTCTGGGTACCCCAGAAACAGAGGTCTCTTGGGAGGCCCCCTAGACTCCTCCATAGGACTCTTGGCAGTTTGCAGTCTGTGCTCCTAGTCTCTGAGTCTCATTGTTAGCAACAGCAACTCTCATTTCTTGAGCATCTCCTGTGTTCCAAGTATTCTCCTAGATGCTTTATATATTCACTTTCACCTCCCCAGGGACCCAGCAAGACAGGAGTTATCCCCGATTCCCAGATGAGGAGTCCTGGGTCAGTGCGTCTAGGTGACTTGCCCAGGGCCACACAGGCAGTCAGTGGCAGAGCTCAAATTCCAACCCAGGTCTGTCTGACTCCAAAGCCAGAGTTCTCTCTAGGCCATCATACTGCCTGTCTCTAAAAGGCGAGGCTGTGCCAATGATGGTGAGTCCATAGATCCAGCTCTCTCTGGGAATAATCAGGAATAACCTCCCAGCTTCCCTTACCTGAGCAACCCCTACCCATGCTCCAGGACTGGCTCCAGCCCTCCTTCCCTGGGAAGACTTCCTGTCCTCTCCCCTCCTCCCCTAACCCCAGACAGGATCCTACGCGGCCTCTCATCCACCCTGGGTCTCCCCATAACCTGCGCTTTGCCCTCTGGATTCACATGCCTTTGGAATCATCTGCTCCTGGGTGTAGTCTCTCTCACTAGACTAAGAGGGAGGAGTCAGAACAATATCTTGCTCTTCTTGGCATTCCCAGGCTTTGCACAGAGCCTGGCATATACAGCAGTAGAGGTTTGTTATACATTTAATTAATGAATTAATGTTATCCTGAGACTGATTAATAAGATTTACAGAATATTTAGGTTCCCTCTCCTTTTCCATCCAGTCCATTGGCAAGTCTTGGGCATAGTCCCTCCAATGATCTCTCAAATCTCTTTGCTTCTCTCTCTCTCACCTAATGTGCAAAATATTTAAAACTGATGTGATGTGGGCACCAACCAACCAGAACAGGGCACTGACTGGCAAGAACAGGGCACTGACTAACGAGAACAAGGCACTGACCAACCAGAACAGGGCACTCACCAATCAGAACAGGGCACCAACCAATCAGAACGAGTCACCTACCGACCAGAACGGGGCACCGACCAATCAGAACGGGGCACCGACCAATCAGAACGGGGCACCGACCAATCAGAATGGGGCACTGACCAATCAGAAGGGGGCATCAGCGGCTGTAAACAGCTCTCATGGCTGACACAAATCAACCCTGGTGCTGTGGTTTATAGTGAACCATCCTGTTCAGTCCTCATCTAATCCTCAAAATAAGTTCACTGTGGCCCCAGCCTGCCTTCAAAAAATGGGTTCCTTGGTGTCCAGGAGCTTCTCAGAAAAATGATTTCAAACCTGTGAGCCCCTGGCATGTTCAGACTCCAGCTTTGCTGCTTCCCAGCTGCGTGACGGAGGTCAGTTAACTTAATCATCCTGAGCCCCATGTCCTCATCTGTACAGTAAAAATAATGAGCCCACTTGGTAGAGCTGCTGTGAAGACTAAATGAGAGGAGTGCCGGGACGATGTTGGCCCAGTCAAGGCCCTCCATTGGTGGCAGCAAGTTTATTTAGTAAAGGACTAGAATGCTGCTTGCACAGATGAGGAGAGGCAGGCGCAGAAAGAGTAAGGTGCTGGAATTGGGGAACCAGGATGTGAGGATGGGTCCTCTCAGCTCCAGTCTGACACTGTGGCCACCGGCCTGCGTCGCTTCGTGCCACAGCATACCCTTCTCTTTGTGATCCTGCTTGGGGGAGTGGGGGAGGTGTCTCACTCACTCTTGTCCCCCAGGCAAAAGCCAGAGCAGTCCACGCACTTCACATCCTGGCGGGCGGTCCCGCTCTTTGGAACCAGCAGATTAACCACCGTGTAACAACCTCAGAGGTGCAAACCTGTTAAAATCCCCAGCAAAGGTCTTGAAACAGAACTTGAAAGGGTTTATGACCCTGTGGATTTGAACTTCTCTCTGAGCCGGGCTATAATTCTGGCTCTGCTTTTGGAAGTAAAGATCAGAGCCATAATTTGAGGAGGGCCACAGAACGCACACTGATTATGTTTCAAGACACAAGCTGTGGGATGAAGCTGCCGTGGGAGGGCCTGGGGTCTGACCGGGCAGGGGGTGTGGAGGGGGCTGAAGCAGGGTGTCTAGCTGAGGCAATTAAATGCCCTGCTTCTCAATTTAAACCAAAGCCTCGCAGAGGGCTGTGCTCTTAATGATCTGGAATAAAGGGGTAGCGAGCAAAGCCAGCGAGCTGGCGGAGCTAATGCAGGCCCTGGCCTTGACGGTCCCTGCAGGAAGTCTGTAGAGGAGCCCCTCTGTCCACAAGCAGCACTTGTCATGCTAATGACCCAGCCACTCTGGTGCCACTGAGGTTAGCTCCCAGATTTCAGCTTTGAGCTCCTCTGGAGCGGAAGAGCTGGGACTCTTTCTCTCCCTCCCTCATCATGGCGTGTTCTCATGTGCTGCGGTCCTGGCACCGTCCCTCTGCTCCCACTGCCACTGTCCTGTTACTCCGCATATCATCCCCAGCGCAGCCACGGTGACCGTCCCCAGATACAGATCTGACCGTGTGCATTGCTCGCCTGCTTAAAATCCGCTGTGGCCCCGCATCACAGACAGGATAAAGTGCAGACCTCTGCAGTGGTCCACCCAGCCTCGGCCCCTGCTGCCACGCCGGCCTCACCTCCCCCTTCACTACCCGCAGCACGAAACTCTTCACTGTCTCCAGCACACGCCACCGTGTTCCAAGTCTCTGTGCCTCTGCCCCTGGAATCTGCTCTCCTGACCCTTTGCCAGGCTAACGCACGTAGTTCTTTCAGCATTCAGCTCCTGTGTCTCCTTGCGAGGCATCTCAGATTTAGTAAGTTTCCTTTCCTTGGAGCTCCCAAAGGACCCCATGCATCCTTTCTTCTAATTTCTAACAAAATCTCTTTTTTTCTATTTTTCCCTACGCTAGGCTTGAAAACAGGGATTATCTTATCTGTCATTGGGTTTGCAGGACCTATAATACAGTGTCGGGCACACAGTAGGTGTGCAGTCCACACTTGTTGAACTGGACTCCAGTTTTAGCTGAATGAGTCATGTCTCCCCAGCTGGGGGTCTCGGCTTTTTCACTGTGCGCACGGTCGTTTTTCTCACTCTCAGTACTGGGTCAGCCTTTAGCAGGGTGGGTGGCACAGAGTAGGTCTTCAATGAAGATCAGAGGCTAGCCTGACTGAGAGGACGTGGTCGTGGCTGTCCCACCCATGTGGCAGAGCACTCGCCGGGGACTTCCTGGGTATGGGGTGCTATACTAGCGCTGTAAGGACAAGGGATCTGGAGTGGAACTTTCCTCCAAGACACCAAAGCCCTCTCCATTATCTCAAAGAGCGGGTCTTGAGAAACTGAGGGCAAAGGGCAGTGCAGGCGGGAGAATGTCGATGCCTTCCAGTTCAGAGGTCAGAACAAGAGCGCTGTAGCCTCAAGTCAACAGGGAAGGCTGCCTGGAGGAGGGGACTTTCAGGTGGATCTTGGAAAAGAAGAGCGATTTGTGAGGGTGAGGGGGAGAAAGAGCAGTCCAGGTTTGGCAGGGAGGAAAAGGAGATGGAGGGAAGGAGGCAAGCCTGGGCATTTCGTTCTCTGGAAAGAAGGTCCATGCCTGAAGGCAGATGGCGTGTGTTCTAGGCTGGTAGGTGCTTCCCTCTGCTACTCAGTGCTCACCTGGAGCCGCCACGGCCCACTGTGCCCTTCGGAAGTCCCCTCCCCCAACCCCAGGCATCATCAGGGGTCATCCCTGTGTCCTTGGAGAGAAGCCTTCTGAAAACAGACACTGATCGACGAGGCAAATAGCTGACTTATTTGTAGATGCTCTGGGGCTCACAGGATTAGAAGCGGCCACCTCCTAATGATTAAACACTACACAAACACCCGACGACCAGGGTGTCCCACCCTAAAAGGGCTGTAAACCAGAGGGGCAGCAGCTGTCCCACCAACTGGGAGCAAGTGAGGCAGGAGAAATGCTTTCTGCCCTAAGCAACGAGCCCTCCAGCAGGCGGCCAGAGAGCGGACCCAGACCTTTGCTACAGTCGGGAGGGGGAGGTCAGGGAGGGGAGAGATGGGGTTCTGAGGTCACCCAGAGTGGAAAATAACAAGTACCTGCCTCCCCTCCCTGTGCCAGGTGCTCTAAACATGCTGTGCATTAGTGTATATCGCGACCTGGTGAGTCCGATTTTGCAGGTGGGGAGATAGAGCTAGGAACTGATGGGGCTGGATTCAAATGAGATCTGTATTGATGTTCAATTTCACCTGCATACCCACCCATGAGGGGAAAATGACCACCACCACCCTCAAGTTAGATGATGCAGCTGACTCAGAGAGGCTAGGTCATTTGTCTGGAGTCACACAGCAAGCAGGACTAGAACCCAGGTTGTCTGACCCTCCAACACAAGCTGTCTCCATTATGTCAAATGACTACACTCTGCCCCCAGCCACTCCCAGGGGTCCAGTGACTCAAAGGGCTAGGTGTGGGACATTGCCTCTCCTATTCTATCTGTGGTTTCTTCCCGACATCTCTAAGTTGGCTCCACTTGAGTCCAACAGGAGAAAGGATGGCACCTGCTTCTGCCTGTTGCCTCTCCAAGAAGGAGGCAGCTGGGCCCCACTGGTGGGAAGGGTGAGGAGTTCACACCCACTTGCCTGCACACACTCTTCCTAGTGGTAGAAGGGCCAGACCAGGGCTATGGGCGGGAAGCAGACCCTCGCTAGCTTCTGAGAGCCAGGGATGAGAACAAAGCCCTCCCTTGTCACCAGCCATCTTGAATTATTAGGATCCACTGCTCCCGTTCTTCAGCGAGAAAAACAACCATTCCATTAATTGGATTTGGATTTTCTGGCTTCTGCTTTTGTCATATTGTTAATAATAATAATAATATCTAGTGGCTACTAGACAGCATGGAGGGCTCATGTGGAGTCAGGAAAATTTGAGAAGAAGACATTTAGAATTCCATCCAGTCTGAGTGAGCCTCCAACCTTGCTTGCTGGTAAACCCCTGGGACCCCTGAAAATTGGTCCTCAAACACCAGGGTCTTTGAACCCCAGTGGTGGAGACACCTCCAGGCCGTCCAGAGGCTCACCTGGAATTCCCAGCAGCGCTTGTGCCTACATCCTCCTCTGTAGCACCTCAAAAGGCTTAGTTTGTTCCTTCTGTGTGTCAAAGGGTGAGCCAGCCAGGCTAAAATGTTCTTAAGAGGAACCTTGAGTTTCAGAATCCATGTCTCGAGTTAATCCACCCCTTCTGTGTGCTTCGGTATCCCCTTCTGTGAAATGGGCATGTGAAGTCCTGCTCTATCCTCTCCCATGGAGCTCACTGCACCCCTAGGAGCAGGGCAGCACTGCAAATGCAGGGCTCTGGCCAGGGCAGCCTGGGTCCCCCTGTTGCCTCTGAGGAAATGGCCACCGGTGCTAATGGAGCATAAAGCAGTGGGCCCAAATGCTGGGTGGTTTTGATGTTCTGATCAGGTTACACTTAATTCTCTCAGAGCCTCCTTCCATGAGAGGCCCGGCCTTGATAGTCTCATAAATTCCCTCCCCTTGCCAGTGCCTTAGTGTAACTTAAGGTGTGCTGAATGAAGATAGCATCTAAGTCTGCTGGGTTGCTGTTAAAGTTATAAGCATTTGCCCCCAGCCTGGCCTGCGCTGGCCATGGCTCTTGTTCCAGATGCCACCAGATGGGCTCTGGGGAGTTGGGGTTTCTCATCTGCCTTTCTTTTATTGGTATGCTTCTTTTGATGCAAGACCTTGAACCTGAGGCAATATAACACAGTGATTAAGAGCAGAGGTTTGTTCTTCCCCAAATCATTTGGCGGGGATAGCCAAATCGCGGCTCAGCCGCCTACTAACCAAATGACATACAGTAAGTTAATGCAGGTAATAAGAGGCCCTTCTTGGTGGAGCTGGTCTAGGGTACCTGTGATAACCCCAGTAAATGACAGCTGTTATGCTGAAGCTTCCTTCAGCTCCAAGGAGGGCCGGACCAGAAGTGTCTCCTGAGTCATTCTCACTAGACTGTGAGCTTTCTGACTATGGAGACCCTCTCTGTCTGAACACTTTAATAGCCAGGGTCCAGGAAGTGACTGTCACATACTAGAAGCTCAATAAATATTTGTGACTGATTTCAATCCCAAATGGTTCTGCTTATTTTTAATCATTTTCTAAAAGCAGAACAAGGGAAGTGGTTCCCATCTGGAATGAGAGGTTTTCGGTAAGGAGCGGATGGCAGAGAAAGGAAACCGGCATTTCTGAGCACTTCCCGTGTGCCCAGCCGTGGGCTAAATGCACCAGGGATTTTACCCCACTTCATCCGCCAAAGTCCTTCCTGCACAGTCGGTGCGGCCTTTATTTTTCACATCAGGAAACTAAAATGAGGCTCAGAGAAGTGAACTTGCCTGAGGTCAGACAGCCGGGGCAGCTGGACTAGTAATAATCGTAGCAGGTACAGTAATAATAATAGTCTTGGCAGCCACTAACATTTATGTGGTACTTAGTATGCACCAAGCCCTTTACCAACATTTGCTCATTTAATCCTCCTGACAACCCAGTGAGCTATCTTCACTTTACAGAGGAGGGGCCTGAGGTACAAAGAGGTTAAATAATTGCACATAGTTGGAGGTCGAGCTGAGACTGGAACCCTGGTCTCCAAAGACCATTTTCTTCTAGTCTCCCAGAAAGCATCAGTAAGGATTTTGTAGGAGCGAGCTTTCTGAAGCAGAAGAATTAGGTTATTGAGTAAGATGGTGGCACACCCTTTCCTAGGAGTTTTTAATTAACATGAGACTTGCTGCCCATAAGCCCAGGATGTATGAGAGGAGCTCATCCTGCAGTAGGACGAGGATGAGAGAACCCGTGAGTGCCCCCGGGGCCGAGCCTCCTCTCTCCGCGTTGACTGGGTTGGCAGCATTATTTTCACTAAAGAAACTGATCTGCCCTTCTCTGGAGTGAAATGACAGGTTAGGAAGGGCTCTCAAAGTCTAAATTTAGCCAGCAGAGCAGATTCGTGGTCACCAGGAAAAGATAGGTTTGACAGGTTGGCTGGGGGACAAAAGCCAGTCCTTGAAGAAATCAGTTCTCCTTTGAAAGGTGAGTCGGGTTGAGTATTTATCTACATGGAGCCTGGAGTGTGAGCCCGTGCGTTGGCAGCTGCAGCAGCAGCGTGCACTGGTGGGGACCAGGAGGCAGAGCTGCGGCCTCGCTGGGGCCTCTGCTGGTGGTCTCCCCACGTCAGCCAGCGTTAGAGTGACTGCCTACCACTTCCGTCCTTTGTTTTACGGTGCTGATTAGAATTTTATGTCCACAAAATGGGAGAAGAGCATCATGATGCTTCCCCCCTTTGTGCAAGTCTTGTGAGGTCAGTCAGTGCAGAGCCCGGTCTCGTGGAGGTAGGGGAGCAGGACCCAAATATTCCAGAACTCTCAGCCTGTGTGTTTTAAGCCTAATTCACTCACCCTGCTTTTCCATTACTGGGCCTCCTTATTTAAATTTGTATTGATGTTTTTAACATTCCCTCATAGTGAATTTTCATTTCCACTAAAATGTGTGTGTGTGTGTCTTCACCTGTGTCTGTGTCTTTTCTCTCTCATCTGTACTATCCTCTCCTCAGCTACTTCTTGAGGCCCAAAAACTTCCAGAGCTGTCCCTGCCCCCTGGCAGCCCACAGAGATTTCAGTGACACAAGCAAGGGCATGCCTGCAATCAGCATCCTTCAGCTTGCCCCTTAGGACCCTGCTCAGGCAAAGATAGAGGCTCAGATGAAAACCATTCACACCACGGCCGTGTCCACGCAACAGCCAACGTGCTCTGGAAAAGAAATTACCCAGTGTGGGGGATGACTAAATTTAGGCTTGTGGATTTCTTTTTCTGCTGCTTGTGTCTTTGATCTACTTGGCAGTTGAAAATTGAAGTTCCTCAGATCTTTTTCTCCCCTAGATAAACGGTTTGCACAGAGTGATGCGTGTGCCTGCACACGCTTAATTTCCCTGGCATCGGATGCATGTTTTGAAATAGGATCATGCTGGAAGCACTTTTCATTACCTTAGAATGCTTTGCGTAAATGGAATTGATTCTTTTCCTCGACTGCTGTGATGTTACTGCTTTCTTTAAATGGATAAAATCGCTCTAACTGGCTTCCCTGCTCATCACTTCCATCCTGTCAACCATCTCTTCCATTCCTTCCTGTGGTGTTTACTGACAAATGAGACTTCGTGTTCCCATGTGGCTGCATAGGTGTCTGTGAGACCTCCCTGACTTTGGGCTGGGAATTTGGGGTCCCTGGTCTGTAATGGAGAGAGATGGGGGTAAAGCAAAAGCGTGGGTTGGGGGTTGGAGGTCTGCGGTCTTTCCTTGGATCTGCCACTAGACTGTGACGTCATGCAAGGTACGTCATGCAAGGTACTTCCCCTCCGCCTGAGCTTACCCGTAAAAAGAGGGAACTGAGCCAATGGCCTCTAAGTTTCTTTCCCGATCTGAACGTATAGGGTGACCTCAGTTTAGCAGATAGCCAACCCCGTATAAGATTTGGGATTTAATTATTGAAAATGATTTGCATGGAGATGGGTGCTTATTGAACTCAGTGGTATCTGAACCGAGACTCTAGAATCTGCTACAGGTGAGCTGGACACAATGGTGTGACTTGGAGCTTTCCATGGGGTGGACGTAGTAATTTTAAAAATGCCAAGTTTGTCAAAGAAATTAGATGAAACACAAGCAATAGAGGGAGATTTCTGAACTGGGAAACAGAGCTGGGGAATTTTCCTTTGGTGTGTCTGTGTCCTGCTTCCCAGGGCTTCTCCAGAAGCAGTGAATGCGTCTGAGCTCCCCGATCCCCCGAGGGATAAAGTTTAAACCCTGTTATGGGGCTTCTATGAGATCTGGCCCCCTTTATTTCTTACCCCCATTATTTTCTTCCTCTCTCTGTAACCACAATGAACTACTTACCATTCCCTGAAAACTACCCTCTCTCTTGCTTCATAGCCTTTGCGGGAGCTGTTCCCTCTACCTACAGTGCTCCCTCCACCCTGGCCCCTCCTACCCACAGGTTGACTCTTATCCTTCAGAGCTCATAGTAAATGTCACCTCCTGCAGGAAGCCTTCCCTGAGCACCTCAACCTCCAGACCAGATTGGGTGATCCTCCCATTTCCTTCGGTAGTATCCTGAACTTTTCCTTATTATAGCACCAAACACATCATATTACGAATGTCTGCTCCTCGCCTGTCACCTCATCTGTACTCTAAGCATCTTGAGGGCAAGGACCTGTCTTATCACCACCATATCCTCATTATCCAGGCCAAATGAGGACACTGCTCAGACAGGTGGACCAGCTCCAGGTCTTGCAGCTCAGCTTGTTCGAGGAGCTGGAATTCACTCCCAAGTCGGCCTGTCTCCAGACCCCACCCCTCTTCCGCTCTAAGACTTCTCACCTTGACCCCGGCTTCCCCTAATTGTGAAGAAGTCTTCTCTTGAGACACCTTCTATGATCTCATAAGAAGCAGTGGGGAAAAATGGAGTTTGCATCTCAGACGTTTGATTTAGAGCCTCATTTACGAGCCTGTCTGCCCCACGTGTGAGACTGACCATGAGACAGTGCAGGGCCTGCTGAGCTAAGGGGGCTCAGTGACAGTGAGTCTCCTTTTCTCCCCAGAGCCGGCTGCGACCTTCCCATCCCAGATGCCTTTGTGAGATAAGTGAGTCAGGCACTTTTGTTTTTTTAATTTGTGAAGAAATCCAAATACACGTTCTGCCTCTTGGATTCCAGCAGCTTTAAATGTCCTTGGATTCTGTAGAAAGGGACTCAAGTCTGTAATATGTGGACAGCTGCGGCTCTTATCAGAATGCAGGCATGCCTCTCATTACTGTTAATTGCAGTTCTACCACCGGGGGATCTAGGCCCAAACCTCCCAGTTCTGTGACTGGTAACCTATTTTATAGCACTGGCTGCACAGGATACATTACAGTATCTTCCAGGCAGCTGCTCTTTAGGTAAATTAATACCTGGGGGTCTTTTTCCTTCTCTAGGAAACTTTAAGTACTGTAACAGGCTTTCATTTAAGGCTGTGCAAGGCTTATTTCACCAGATTGCTATTTGGAGGTTCTAACAAAACACCTTTATGAATAGCGGCTGTAATACCCTTAATCCGCTAAACTTCCTGACATTTTAAACTAAGTGGATTGCTACGAGTGAAATCAGGCTTTCCCATCTCTCTGCTCTCTTCCTCTCCCCAGCCCTGCCTGTGCGTCTTCAGGACCACGGTGCTAGGGTGCAAATGCTTTCTTGCTGTTAGGGCGCCGAACTAGAAAAGACCCGGGAAACGCCCTGTGGTTTCTCCAGACTCCAGATTTTGTAATTACCTGGCCTGACCCATAGCTTTTTGAAAAAACAAGTTTTGCTGAGGTTTCTGTTTCTCATTAAAGCTTAGAATTTAAAAAAATTAAGTGTGATTTTCTTCCTTATTAAAGAAAAAACCAAACATATGATTTATTATGGAAAAATAGAAAATATAGAAAACAGTAGGGGAAAAGTAAAAAGTCACAATATCATATTGATGTAAACACTTATACATTTTATTTTAGAAAGATCAAAGTTCTTGAGCACTTGCTATGAGCCAGGCACTGTTCTAAGCTCTTTACATGTATTGATTCATTTAATTTTTACAGTAGCTCTAGGAGTAAGAACGCATTGTACAGATGATAAGACTGAGATGTGCATTGCTTATGCAACATGTCCAAAGTCAGACAACTAGAAGTTGCAGAGCCAGGGAGCATGACTCGATAGTTCTTAATTTTAACTGCTACACCATACAGCCTCTAAAAAATGAGAAGTGGTTTATAATCTACTTTTGTAATTTGACACTACAGCATGGGCATCTTTTTATATCAGGATTCATGAACATCATTTTTAATGGCCACACAGTATCCGTTCTATGGAGGAGCCTTCCCTGCTGATGGATGGATGTTCAGGGTGTTCCACTCCTTTTGTTCTCATAAACAACAATGCAAAGACCATTCTTGGGGACTAAATGCATGCACAGTAGTGTGGGCTGCAGATAAAGCCTGATTCTATATTTTCCTTATAATTCTCACATTTGTGTCTGCAAATGATGCTCTTGAGGCTCTGAAGAAGAGCATAGTCTGGTGATGGGGCTGCCCTGAACCATTTACACGCTTTTTGTATCCGTACTCCATTGTTCCTGGTACCACATTTGGGAGAAGGTTGGCTGAAGAATGGAGTTTCTGTCTCGGTCCAGCTAGCTGCCCGCAGCTGACCCAACACATTTAGCGTCAGTTTGCGTTGTGCTATGAATTGAATGAGCGTTTTTATCTTTCTGTCTGAGCTTAAATGAAAGTACAGAATTAGGAACTACCATGATGTTACCTACCCATGCAGTCACCCACTTCCGTAGAGAGGGAGAGAGGAAGGGAGGGAAAAAACAAGGCCCATGGGTAAAGGTTGTTGTCAATACCCTCGTAATCTCAACTGGTGAAGTGGCTATTGGTGAGGTCAAGAAAATCATCCCCAGTGTGCCAAGTCCCAGGCTCAAGGAAGAATTCAGAGGTGATGAAGGTGGTTGGTTTCAATCCTGGGCCCTACTTAGTGGGGCCTTGCCAGCAGCGTGGCCGTGGGCAAATTACTTAACCCACTGCTTGTTAATATCCTCATGTATATTGGGGATAATAACGCCTACTGCGTAGGGGATGGTAATCCCTACTACACAGGGAATGTCAGAAGGATTAAATAAGACCAGAGAATTGAGCACAGTAACCGCCAAGAACTCAATAAAAATGAGAGCTTAAAAAAATCTCCAGGAGGACACTGACTTATGAATCAGGCAGACTTGTTCTTTAGCACTTATTAGCTCTGTGACCTTGAGCCACGTACCTAACCTCTCCGAGTTGTGAGTTGGGGATAATGTATCTGTTTTACTGGGGTATTGTGAGTTTTGCTATCCACAGTGTACATCCCTGCACACAGTGGGCCTTCAGTACCCACAGCAGAATTTGTAAGCACTTGCTATGTGCACTCACCCTGCTTTATTTCTCTTCCTCCATTCAAGCAGTTCTTCTCGTAGAGACTATTGGTCAAATGGAAGGAGTTTAATTCTTAACCAGTCTGTAACTTTTCAGCTCACCTCCCCACTAGGCAAATACCTAGAGTGAGTTGGGCTCTTTGCCAGCCTGTTTTTTTTTTTTCCTTTTGACTTAGACAAGATTGTGGTTTAGAGATTGTGGAAGGTTTTTGAACCTATTTTATAGTCACTATAAACTCAGAAGGGAAACAGTGAAATCCTGAAGCTAAGGTACAGAGCAGGTTTCCTTACAGGAGACTACTACCACCTCACGGGGCTGTTGGCAGGGTTGTGTGCGAGGGGGTCTTTACAGCGTTGGTACAACACCTGACACCTAGAGTGTCTGCAGAAAATCCAGGGGCTGTCCCCAGCAGGGGACAGAAGAGCATGAGTCAAGTTCACAAGGCAAATGAATTTTCTTTTGAAAAGGATTTCAGTGGGAGATCTAGGGGTGCAGACAAAACATTCATGCCTAGAGGGGTCTTAGAGAACCTCTGGGGCGGCAGTCGGCTCACTGAACAGGCAAGCCCTCTGGGAGCCACAGTCAGGAAGTGACCTGACCAAACCCGGCTCGGGTTGGTGTCCTCTCTGCTGCTCTGTGGTGTGCCTCCACGGTGTGAGAGCTGCATGACCTGGGCCGGTGGAGAACTCTGGGTGTGTGAGGTGAAGTGAGACCAGACTCCCCACACCGTTGGCTTAAATCATTGCGCTCAAGGCTGCCCCGATAAGCCCCTGCGTGCTTCCTCTCTGATCTCTTCGCCCCACCCCTAGCCCCCCTGTTCCTCTCCCTCATGGTCTCACCTGGAGTGGACACACTCAGGGATGTCCTTACAGCTGGAGCCACATTCAGAAAGTGGCTTTGAAATATTTTATTCATTGCCCGTCCATATCTTAATAGAGAGAACAGTCCAGCTGCAAAAATAAACATTTGAACTCTCAGAATTCTCCCTACGTACCTACAACACCAGTATGAAAATACAACTTCTTATAGCCGATGGTATTATTTTTAATTTCCTTTATTTTTTTTTTTTTTAAAGACCAGATTGCCACATGGATTTACCTCTTTGAGTTTTCTTGGTAGTCCTTTTAAATAACCAGGCTTATTAGCATGACTGAAGATGCAGGAAAGCCCAGCTCCCGAATCATCCTCCCCTGAAACACCTGCCGAATGAAGTTCCTAATCCGCTGGTGCTCCTCACCGGCCATGAGGACAATGACACAGGAATTTTGTGGCTGCTGTTGTCAGCCAAGGGTGTTTGGGATGGGGCTTTTTGGGATAATCTAGATTTTACTATGTAGAAAACTACATCTAGGCACAAATTTAAACTTTTCCTCCAAATGGTCAGCTTTCCTCATTGCACAGCATTCCTATACAGGCAGCCTGCACACGGAGTTTTCTGACTTTATGGACGGTAATCTTTTTTCACCCCTACAATGTGTGCTCACAGCTTACTGTTCTTTCATGGCATGTATCATGATTTGCAATTAAATGTATTTTTGTTTTTTTTCGCTGCCTGACACTCTCACACATACCAGACTGTGAGCTTCATGAGGGGAGAGAGAGACCTTTTCTCTTTTGCATCCCACAAGCACCATGCCTGGCACATAAAAGTCAATGCCAATATTTTAAAGAGAACAGTCACTGGAAATATACAAGAAGCCATTATATCATGCACTTTGGTGAAAGGGTGTATCTAAATTAGACCAAGCCTGAAAGTATTAGCATCAGCTAAAGGACTCTGAGATAACCTTGACGCCTGGGCCCACAAAATGTCATAGTGTCGTCTGTTGGCATAGTGGCCTGGAAGTGTTCACTACCCTAAGTGCTGTGGTGTCATGGAAACCAACCAGGATTTGGCATCTGAAGGGATGGCCTTCACTCTGACCCTTAGCAGTTGTATGATGATGGCAAGTCATCTAAATTCTCTGGGTCCCAGTTTGTTTTCCTTTAACATAAGGATAGTAATACATGTTAGCACAGTTCTGAGAATTAAATAAGATGAGATTTACAGGCAGTGAAGTCTATAAATCTGAATTATTATTATCATTAAAAATAATTTGGGGGGCTGGCCCGGTGGCTTAGTGGTTAAGTTCAGCATGCTCCACTTTCAGAACCACGTGCACGGGTTTGGATCCTGGGCGCGGAGCTACACCACTCGTCAGCCATGCTGTGGCGGTGACCCACATACAAAATAGAGGAAAGGTTGGCACAGGTGTTAGCTTAGGGATAATCTTCCTCACCAAAAAATAATAATAATAATAATTTTGGCCTCACATGTTCTTTGTTGGAAGTGCTGCCGTTTTGGAGTTGATCTGTAGTCAATTGGCAACCTGTTAGAAAAGACATCTCTGATGTTGCATTGAAGACGGAAAGTCTGGGATTGTGATTTTCAGTGGAAGAGGCTGGCACCTGTGGTCATGTTCTTCGGCCTGCTCTGTCCAAGGTTTTGTTAACAAGCCTCTGGTTTCAGATTCAGAACGGGAGGGGAGTCAACACGGAGAACAGATTGGATGCTCTGCCTGATGAATGAAGCCCTTTGTTGAGAGATGGAGGAGTATGTGTGTGCTTTCACGTGCGAGTACCCACCGTTAGGGCTCCAGACAAGCCCAGGAATTAACCAATTGAAGGTAACAGAAACTGCAGCTCCACAAGATAAAACATTGAAGCTGAAACACAGCTCATTGTGTCTTGACAATAAGATTAGAAGACAGTATCACCTCCTCTCTGGAAAAGGAGGGCGGGATCCACAATCTGTGTAAATGTGAAGAATAAGCCGGGCCAAGACCACTGGAAGCAGAGACTCTGCATAAGCACCTCAACAGGAAAGGGGGGTTTCTCACGTATCCTCTAGGTCCTGAGCCCCGGAAAAGAAACGAGGAAATGGAGAAAGAAGGCAGGAGATGCACGGGGCCGGCCCGGTGGCGCAAGCAGTTAAGTGCGCGCGCTCCGCTGTGGCGGCCTGGGGGTTGGCCAGTTCGGATCCCAGGCGTGCACCGACGTACCGCTTGTCAAGCCATGCTGTGGTGGCGTCCCATATAAGGTAGAGGAAGGTGGGCACGGATGTTGGCCCAGGGCCAGTCTTCCTCAGCAAAAAAGAGGAGGATTGGCATTGGATGTTAGCTCAGGGCTAGTCCTCCTCACAAAAAAAAAAAAAAAAAAGGGCAAGAGATGCAGGGGTACCCTGACGGCATCTCCAAAGCTCTTTATTGACACCTCACTGGCATCACTTGTTACTGAAGGATTTGGAGTTCTCCAGAGGATGGGCTTGCTGTTCCGTTAACACCCCCACCCAGGCTCTAAGCGTGGTAGCCACCTCCAGTTCCTCAAACAAACAGCTCTTCCCTCCCTCTGGCCTTTGCGCTTGACCCCTCCACCTGGAACACCTGGCTTCCCTCTTTTAATGGCCGTCTGGCTCCCTCTCATTTCACATGTTAGTGTAAATGTCACTTCCAGAGATGCCCTCCTGAACACTCTCTAAAGGAAGGGCCTCCTGTGACTCTCTTTCCCAGCACGTTTATTTCCTTCATCACTTTTACCATGACATCCAGAATGATCTTCCTTGTCTCCTCCGAGTAACCAGCTCCCCCAGGGCTGGGACACTTTCTTTTACTCACCCTTACATTCCCAATGTCCAGTCTGGTGTCTGGCACAGCTTAGGCACCAAGTGGCTATTTGTTAAATGCTGTTCATTTTCTACCCCAAAGCTACCTAGTTTCTTATAATTTTTGTTAAAACCCACAAAATCCCTAGGGTTAACTCCCATACTTTGAAGGCTTTGTCAAAGACCCCTGGAGTGTTTCTCCCCTTCCCACCATCTACTGCGGATCATACTCGGTAAGATTCCACGGCAGGCAACGCAATGCTTCTCATTTTCACAGATCTACTTTAAACCCCTTATCTTCCCATTCTTGTTCATCCATCCAGGGGAGCCTGCCTGCCTTCTTTTCCCTCTTTTTCTGTTACTAGCCAGTCAGAAGAAAGTTACCCAAATGAGTTAAGACTGGCTCCCAAATTAAGAAAACAAAGAATCATAGTCTCAAAAGGAAACTAGACCTTGTATGAAGTCAGTGCCATAACGCTCAGAAGCAGCTGCCCTTAACCTGGGGTTTATGGACAGGCTTCGGGGGGGTCAGTGAATCCCCTGAAATTGTGTGCAAAATGTTGTCTGTATAGTCATGCATCACTTAAAGATGGGGATAAGTTCTGAGAAAGGCGTTGTTAAGTGATTTCGTCATTGTGTGAACATCATAGAGTGTGCTTACACAAACCTAGACTACACACCTAGGCTACACGGTACTAGTCTTACAGGACCACCGTCTTACATTCGGTCCATCGTTGACTGAAATATTGTTATGCAGCGCATGACTGCATACATTTTTCTACGGGGAGACAGACCTGAGATTCTATCAGGTTCTCAAATGGAAATGGATGTCTGACCAAATAAAAAATTAAGACCCATGAGCTAACCGTTGAAAGTACCAAAAGGCCCCAGGAGACTGCACAGAACATTCAGTTCCCTATTTTGTCTTCCTGTACCCAGTTGGTCCAGGACTACATCAGTGGTGCTGAAGGCACTGAAAGAGATCGCTCAGAATAAAAGCAAATGGCTCTCCTGTCCTCAGAGAACCTTACTGTTGTTTTGGAAAATACAAAAAATAAATGCCACCCTCCATTACGTAAAAAAGATAGTGTGCTGACTGGTAAGTTCCATGAAGAGGATCGTGTAGTGGAGCTAACTGGGCTAGAGTCTAGGGAGAAATCCCAGAGGAGGTGACAGTCTAGCCAAGACCTGAACCATGAGAAGGAGGCAGCCCTGCGAGACATAGGGAAGAACATTCCAGGCAGAAGGAGCCACAGCCTAGGGCCTGTGAAGTGGGAGGAGGCCTGGTAGGTTCGAGGGCCCAAGAGAACCTTGTATTTGAACATAATGAAGGACAGGGCAGAGTGGCAGAGGGAGTGGGCAGGAGCTAGATCCCTTCTAGGCCAAGGGAATGAATTTGGATTTTATTCTAAGTTCCGTAGGCAGCTATTGGAGGGTCTTAGGCAGGAAGGTAACACGATCTGATGTACACTTGAGAAAGATCACTGTCATTGCTGTGTGGATGGTGGATCCCAGCAGGGCAAGAGGAAGACTGAGTGATCAGGGAGGTGGCTGTTGGAGGAGAGAGATGGTGGTCGCTTGGACCAAGGTTATCTTACTGTAGACGCTGAGAAGTGATCAGGTCAAGGTGTGTTGGGAAGCTATAGCCAAAAGGGCTTGCTAATGGATTGTATAGGAGGCAGTAAGGAGAGAATTAAGGATGGCTGAAGGATAGTCGTATATTGACTGAGATGGGGAGGACTTTGGGAGTGGGGGTGCAAATTGAAAGCTGGAAGCAGTAGTTTTACATAAGGTGCGTTAGATTTGAAATGTGTTGAGTACACAAAGGGGCCCAGACTAGAGAAACAATCTTTAGAGTTGTCCATCTATACTTAGTATTTGAAGCCATGGATGAGATCACCTGGGAAAGGACTAGGTAGAGAAGAGAAGGAGACTAGGGACAGAACCCTAGAGGTCTAGAGAGGAGAGGAAGGAGAGGAGGATGAGCAAAGGCAACTGAGAGGCACCGCCAGGGAGGGGGAAGAAACCAGGTGCAGATGATGGCAAGGAAACCAAGAAGAAACCCATTCAGGAAGGAAGATGCTGCAGGTGCTATATGCTGTTGAAAACTTAGAGTAAGAATGGAGAATTGACCTTTGGCTTTGGCAAGAAATAAGCCATTGATGTTCTCAGAAGAAACAGAAAGTGGTTTCAGTGGAGTAGTGGGGACACAAGTCTGACTGGTGGGTTGGAGAGAGAATGGGCCATAGGCGTTGGAGTACAGACAGCTCCTTTGAGGTGTTTTTGCTATAACATGGAGCAAAGACTAGCATGGTCATGGAGGAGAATATGGGCAATGGGTCAGAGACCGTTTTGTTTTATTTGGTGAGATGGATGCTATATTTCTCAGCTAGTGGGAAAGAGCCAGTAAAGAGGGAGAAGCTGATAATGTTGGAGGAGAGGAAGCAAAGTGTCTTCCTTAGTATTGTTTTAATAAAGTACTCATTAGTTATAAGTGAACATGTTTCTAGATTCATTTCAGTGATTTCTGTTTTCTTAATTACATACCATATTTCCAAGAATAAAGTTTTCTTCTACTCTTTGATACCTAGGTAGAGCTTATCAGCTACTTTTTGGTTTAAAAAGTGACTCAAAGTTAACCTGGGAACCTTAACATCATTGATGACATTGTTTTTTTGTTTTTTTGTTTTTTGTGAGGAAGATCAGCCCTGAGCTAACATCCGTGCTAATCCTCCTCTTTTTGCTGAGGAAGACCGGCTCTGAGCTAACATCTATTGCCAATCCTCCTCCTTTTTTTCCCCAAAGCCCCAGTAGGTAGTTGTATGTCATAGTGTCACATCCTCCTAGTTGCTGTATGTGGGACGCGGCCTCAGCATGGCCGGAGAAGCGGTGCGTCGGTGCGCGCCCAGGATCTGAACCCGGGCCGCCAGTAGCGGAGCGCACGCACTTAACCGCTAAGCCACGGGGCCGGCCCTGATAACGTTTTTATGGAGCAAAATGTTACAGGTTCTAGAAGGTCTTTGGAATTTGGCCTGTTTAGAAACCAGGTTGAGAAATGACGGGGGAAGACTGGTTCTTTGAAAAGCACCAAAGGGCATGTGCTCTCCTGGAGCTGGTTGACCTACCTTCCTTTTTTCTCTTCTGCTGTTGCTGGATCTCTTAGCCACACCAAGTGTTATCTTTCATAGCGTGGAAAAGCCCTAGCTACATTTGAACCTGTAGCTGCAAAGAATTCAGTGTTTCCTATAAAGATAGGATTCTTACTTTTAACCACAGAAAGAGGACTGAGACCTCTTAAAGCACATTGTCTTGTGCAATAAACTTGCCCTTGTAAAAATTGTGCACCAAGTGATATATTTGGTGTTGTAGGAGATTTACACGAACTTTTATACAAAGAGAAACTTTGTTTGTTCACCCTCTGGTGCATCCTCTCTGGGAGTAAAGGCCAAGATGCTTACAGCAACTTGCCAGGCTCCCCTCAGGCACCCTCCTCCCTCCCTCCCTTTACCCCTGTCCCTCTGACTTGACCTCCTCTAGGCTCTCTTTGTTTCACTGCTCACTGTGCTCCAGCCATACTGGGCTCCAGATTCTTGGAATGAATGTGCAAGTTGTATCCTGTCTCAGGACCTTTGCACTGACTGTTTCCTCTCTTGGAAGGCTCTTACCCCCAGAGAACCCATAATTAGCTCCCACACGTCTTTCAGGTCTATAGCAATAACCATCTCCTCAGCAGGCCTTCCCTAGCACCCATTGACAAATCACATCTTCTTCCCTATGTTACTTTTTCTTCTTAGCATTTATCACTAACATACTGTATAATTTACATTTGTCTCATTTATTTTATAGTTCTACCACTAAAAGGCAAGTTGCAGTAGAGTGGGGGACTTTTTTGTCTGTTTTGTTGACTGTTGTATCCTCAGCACTTAGAACTGTGATTGGCAGGTGCTCAGTATCAGTTGAATGAATGAATAAATGAATGGATAGACATTCCTTAGTTTCTCTTGGCAGTTAATCTGGGTTTTTACATGTTAAAAACAAAGATCAACTGTAGCAAACAGTGGAATTTTTCATATGTATATCTGTGTGTATGTATATGCATATGGATATATGTGTTTATGTATGTATGTCTCCATATACATAGGCACCATCCCATTACACCCCAATTAACTCAGAGGTCAGCCAGATGTTCAAACAAGTCATGTCGTAAGGATAAATTCAGTCCAGAGACAGTGTAGAAGGTAAGAGGAATGGCTTAAAGCATCTTTTTCAGCCAGAGGTTGGGTCCATCCTGACTTTTTTGTCTCAATAAGTCTGGACTGTACCCGCCTCCCCAGAGTCACCCCTCCCCGACCCCTGGCCTCTGCCTCCCACTCCCCAGGCAGATGCTGGCAGCAGCTTTTCAAGTGGGGAGGGCTCTGAGGGATGAGATGTCAATGATTAACTTCGGTTGGGACTCCTTCAAGATTAGAATCTCTGCTCCTGGACACGTTTGCTTTTGCATTCGCCTGGGAAGCCCCCCTAGACCCTCGCTTCCTCCCTGAGCTGACCTTTTATTCTCTCTCTCTTGGGTGGGGGAGGAATGGCTCTTCATTCCCCTTTGAAAGGCTTCTGTTTGCTGAGCAAATGCTGATCACGCAGAGACCTTGCTTGGAGCCGGTTATTGCTTCCTTCCCTCACCACCCACCCTAACTCACACACACAACCCCCATACTCCCCCATCCTACTGGAGAGGCGGCCCAGGCCAGAGGGAGAGCCTTTCTCAAGGAAGTCTTTGAAAGCTGCCAGGAGCCAACTGGTAGGATTTTTGGAGAGGGAGTAGGGGGTTTGGAGAGCATCTTAATCCTAGTTCATTTTGAAATAAAAGCTTGTGGCTATAACATAATTTTGCTTTTGAATTCTCAATAGTGAAACAGTTGTTCATTGTTCGAGGCATCTGTTTACAAGGTTCCTTCTGAATTCCTTGATTACAGGCTTTAATAGGGATTAGTCTGTGCAACCCCTTCCCATCCCAGAACTGGGACTCTCTCCCGTTGCACCTCCCCTCCCAGTCTCTGTACCATAATGTTTAAAATAGCCATGCACAGACTGAACATCTTTAAAAAAAAAAGTAGCATGAGGAATTAATGCATATTTTCGTTGACACTGCGTCAAAATTGACATCACCGGAAATAATGTATGTCATCATTAACTGTACAAATAGGTGTCTTTTCCCCTTTGGGGTTCAGAAGTTATCTCTGTGGGCTGATCATTTCAGTCAAACACTTTGCATTCAGTTGTCGATGGAATGAACTAAGAAATGTTACTGTCAATGAATTTTGTGTCATTATTAAAAGTAGCACTTTGGGCTCAAAAGACTTTCTCCAACGTTTTAGCATAGTCCGTGGGGATTTAAAATATTTTTTCACATTTAGAGTGTACTCAACTTGACCTGCTCTTACAGACTCCCCTGGGACCAGGGTGAGGGCGCTCCCACTCGGAGCTTTACGGTAACGGCTGCAGAGTTTGGTGTTAGCTTTTGCTTTGCTGAAACTTTTCACAGCTGACTTGATACTAGCACTCAGGCCTGACCTCTGGCTCCTTCAGCACTTCAGGGGTTAATTTTGTTGGTGGATCGGATTTCTTTCCTGGGCAGGGGGAGGATGATCCCCTTCTAGCGGGTCCTTTAGTCAGAGTTGCCGGGTGGGTGCCTGGGATTCCCTGGCAGGACGTGGGCTGGCTCTGGCTGCCTCCGCGGGCTGAAGAGTTGCCATCGGGAGACTCATTCAGCTTCTTTGTCCGCTTTCTCTAAGGACCACAATGTAGTGAAATGCTCTGGCCTAGGGACCTAACAAGGTAGGACGATTTCCTGAAATTTCTGGTGCCTGGGGCAGGATGTGGTGCGTGTACTGCCTTGCTCCTTGGATGGTATTGGAAAGCCGGGTAGAGCAGCTAGTGCCGCAGCTGCCAGAATCCCCATGGGCTATGTGCTGGGGAAGTCGCAGGTCGGGAAATTCAGCATCCTTCTCCCTCCCACCCTCATCCCCTTTCCTTCTAACCTTGATAGTTTCAGAGGAAGCTGGAGCGTTACCTAAATGTCCCTGGTCACTGGGACATTTGAGAAATGTCAGTATTTTCCGGACCATCTTATCAAATTAGGCTGCTGAGACTGAAAGACTCAGTATTGATCACTCAGCTGTCTTAGGTGCTTATTCCAGGTTTTGCGGGGAGACGTTACAGTCTGGGGGAGGAGGGCGCAGGAGAGAGGCAGTGTGGGCTCCAGGCAAGGGCTGCTGGGGGTTCAGGGGCCCTGATTAAAGTGACTTGCAGTTGGAGGTTTTATTTGGAATCTAAGAAGCCGGGTGAACTTGTGGTTGTTTACTAATACTGCAAATTACTGGGTGGGTTTTGTTCTGGAAACTAGGCTCCAGGAGAGACGGTGTGGGAGATTGAAGTATGAGTACTTTTCTTGTTTGTTAGGACTGTTATAAAGCTGCCCAAAGAGGAGCACTTCTATTTTTAAGCCAGACAAGGGGAAGAGAAAACAATGTTCGTTACCACCTACCACTTGCTGGGCATCTAACAGACATTGTCTCGTTTAATTTTCATTGCAAAGCAGCAATATTATTCTCAATTTTGAGGTGAGGCAGTGGGAACGAAGAGAGGTTAAGTAACTTGCTCAAGGTCGCCCAGCTAATCAGAGGCAAAGCTGGGATTGGAACCCAAGTCCACCCCTCCACTCTGCCTTCCTTGTTGTGTTTGGCAGATGGCTTGGGATGGTTCCATCTGTGAGTGTAAACGTGGGGTCAGCTGGGTGAAGGGCGCTGTTTGTCGTGGAGGACTCCCGAGAGTGCACACGATCGATACTCTCGAGCGTGGCCTGCCTGTGCTTCCTAGCTCCTGCTCGTTTCTGGGAGGGAGGGGTTGTACATTAAGAAGCAACTCTGCTTTGGCAGCAGGACCTACCTGGGAGTTCTCTGATCTCTTTGAGGCGGCTGAGCTGGTGGAGGGGTCTGTAACTGGATTTGCGTTGTCCCTGGTTCAGGGGGCGGGAGCCCAAGTGAAAGTCAAATCTGGGCGGGTCAGTGGCCTTGGAGCTGGCCTTGGGCTGCCGGCACCCTGCCCTGAGCTCTGGGACTGCCTCTGGAGGAGCTGGATTTGTTGAGTCCTGGAGGGAGGGGTTGGACACCCGACGTGTTAATGCTGACCCATGCTTGCCCTAGCTGCTCACGTGTGTGCTGGAGGTGGCTCATTAGCTGGGGCTGAGCTGCTCCGGGGTTGCAAAGCTGATTTCGAGCGGTTGTTTCTTGACCTGAGTTCGCTTCCTGGTTGCCCCCGCAAGGGTAGCTTAAGGGCAGCCCGCTGACACCACAGAGTGAGGCCGGCTTGGTTTGGGGGGACAGCCCTCTGTCTGCTGCCCCGAGGCGGTTGTGGTCCTGTTTTGTGTGTTCAGGTTGCTAGCCCCCTAGGATGTATTGGGAGGTAAGTGTGAGTGAGTGTGTGTGTGGGGGGGAGGTTAATGGGAGTGTTGGGACTCCCGCTCCCCCTCCACCTAGCCAGCCAGTGCCCTGTCTGGGATGTGCCACCTCCTCCTGCCACTTGTCTTTAACTACTTGGAGATGTTTTAAGAATGCTTTGATTGCATTAAAAAGTGTCCTGAGCTTTTTGGGTAGCAGGTGGGAGTTCTGAGTTCTTACGTGACTGTGATCGACTTAGAAGCATCTTTCCCGGGGCCGGCCCCGTGGCTTGGTGGTTAAGTGCGCGCGCTGCGATGCTGGTGGCCCGGGTTCGGATCCCGGGTGTGCATCGAGGCACCACTTCTCCGTTCATCCTGGGGCCGAGTCCCACATACAGCAACTAGAAGGATGTGCAGCTACGACGTACAACTACCCACTGGGGCTTTGGGGGGAAAAAATAAAATAAATAAAATCTTTAAAAAAAAAAAAAAAAAAGCATCTTTCCCTCTGCTTGGGTTGAATTCATGTGGTTAAGAAGAGCTTGGGTTTAGAATAGGGCAGATCCATGTTCAAATCCAGCTCCACTGATTAGCTCTGGCACCTTGGGCAGGTCACCAGCCCTCTGTAAACCTCAGATTCCACCTCTATGGAAAGAGAAGTTAATAGTCTGTGCCTTCTAGGGTGAGGGAGAGGAGTGTGTGGGATGATGTATGTGAAGTGCTTAGCAAGTACCTGGAGCCCACTGTTAGAACTTCTCACCCTGCGTGATAAGTGTTGCCTGTTATTTTCATGAGCTATATATAATCTGCTGAATTCTGCTGATGTTTAGGGTACACTATCTTCTGCTAAACAGAACACCAGGATGGGTGTTTTGGGTCTCTGGCAGAAACTGGCCGACAGTGGACCAAATGTTGGCAGCCCTCTCTGGAGGAGCCTTGGAGGAGAGAGGGCTTTGTGTAGCTGAGGTCAACAGACACGCCGGTGCCGATTGCAACAATGAGGGTATGAGGCTTCCGGACCGGAGCCAGGGCTTCTAACCCGACCAAGGCCTGGAACCAAGGGGAGGAATTTCATGCTTACTCAGAGGACCACCTACTTGTTGAAGGAATGAGCTACCAAAATGAGACAAAGGTGCTGTGGGGTGAAACTCAACCCTGGGGCCTTCTGAGTGCTGCTAAATCCCCCTGGAGCCCTCTTTATGGGGTTCATGTTTCCCCCGAAGTGATTGGCCTTGCACCTGGCACCGTCTGTAGAAGCTGCTTCTCCCCTGGGACACTGTCCAGTTATGGCGGCAGCAGAAGCAAGTTCTTGCACTAGAACTTGATCATCTATTTCATAGTGTGGGCCTGCATCTCCTTCCTGCGGTCCCTGCAGGTCCCCTGCATCCTGGACTGCAGCTGACATGAGCTGGTTATGTCCCCTGTGCCTGGAGATCTGACGTGGCCCCCACAAAGGGCTTATGAGGACTGGGTGTTACTAGCACTATATTACACAGGAGGAAACCTGGGTCTGCTGGAGGTGAAGGTGCTCTGACAAAGTAGAGGGGCAAGCCCAGGGTTCAAACACAGGTCTCTCTCACTTCTTTCTCCAGAGCCCCCAGGGCTTAGTGGTGCCCTGGCCCACGGCTAGATGAGACTGAATTTACTGAGGTTAGTTTCTGACTCTGCCCTTGCTTTAATTCGAGCTCAAGTTTTCGGACATTTTGCGCCAGAACTGCAAACCATGTAGGCTGATCCCAGAGGTGAAACCTAGGGAGAGGTGGCCTGCTTGTGGCTTTTTTTGAGTGATTGTATCTTTTTGGTGTGGAAAACTTTGAAGTCCTTGTAATGCACATGATAGGTGGTCATTAAAATGTGTCAAATGAATACATAAACGAGGTGGTCGGACACTGGACACTCTCGGATCTGTTTGAATCCCAGCTTCAACATTTCTTAGTTGTATGAGCTTTGGGCCTTTCTAAGCCTCAATTGTCTTAGCTCTAAAATGGGTATGGTATTAGTATATCCAATAGTACCCAGGATATAAGTAAAAGGGCCTGGCGCATAAGTAAGCCATCAATAAGTGTTGTAATTTTTATCACAGAGTTGTGAGGATTAAATGAAATAATGCATATTATTCACGGGGTAACTAGCACGGAGTCTGGGACAACTTTAGACTTCAATGGCAGTTGTCTGTTAAATCGTCACCGTTCCCAGAGAGACAATGAAAGGATGGATTCTGCAGGAGTCGTGCTGCATTCTTTGAAGGTGGGTTTTCTTAATAGGCCTCAGCAGTGGTTAGAGGAGAGGATGCTCTTGAGCAAGCCTCCTGGGGAGGAAATAGTTAACATACCTGTGTGGGAGAGGTAGGTAGCCAGTGCTTTCTCATCCCTGGGGGTTACTCCCAAGCCTATGGTTGGGCTTGCTCACTCATCCACACCAAAGGATCTCATTCTGCTAGGGCCCTGGGGTTTCACAGGAACAATTGCCTTGAACAATAGCCAGAAAACAAGTTCCACCAGTCTGGGCTTTTGCAACTGAGTGCAGCTGTCTGGAGGGGGCACAGGGCCCTGTGAATGGGCTCTGCTGTGATTCGGGAGGTGAACTGGAAAAGCCAGCAGGTAAGGCCTGGACACAGCCCTTGCGGGCTCTGCAGCGTGAGTTTAGTCACCAGGAGAGAGGCGGAAAGGGGGCAGGGCCGGCCCAGACCCTTTCTGAGGACCGGAAGGGCCTTCTGGAAGTAGACCGAGTCTTTGGGGCTTGAGGGGGATCCGGATCTGCTGCTTTGTGAAGATTGCTTTTCAGAACCACAGTTAATAGTTCTTCATCTCTGTGGCTTATTAATGATCAGAGAACCAATATATATCTGCAATCTGATTTTTTTACATCATTTAGCATGTCTTTCCCCTGAATAAACGACATTATCTCACAGAGAGTCCATTTGAAAAGTCTAATGACCCTCCGGATCCTTCAGTAACTCCTTTCTCAGAGTCAGAGTCTTTTGCTGAAAGCCAGGATTCCTCACGTCCGGGAGTGTAAATCCTAGTGGAAACATCTGTTTAATCATCCATCCAACCTTGGGATTCTGTTTTGCCTTTTTGCTTCATGGGAGTTGAAGTTGTAAATATAGTATCACATTAGCTCAGAACCATTGCAGATTCCTCCTGCATCTAGATACTCCCCGGAAGAGCTCAATATTAAAAATTTACCAAATCAGAGGTGATTTCTTGGGGGGCCTGGTGAAAGCAGGCTTCCTTCCTGGCTTCTGTGGAATGCTCGCTCCCCACAACGGTGAGGAGAACAGGCAGTGTGAGAAGGTGGGACAATTTATGACTCTTTCACCTGTGTTTTTCATAGCAGATAGCTTGTATTTGGGCTGTTAACATTGTGCTCGAAGGCCTTTGAGTGGCATTTGAATTCCTGACACAGTGGTGTCAGCACCTCCTGTAAGACTCTGAAACTGGATCGCCTGGTTTTATGGGCCTTTTCATTTCTGAATGGATTTTCTGGTCACTTATGGAGATCTCTTTGTCTTCACATCTGTATTTCTCCAAGGGGTGGTAGACAAACCATTGAGGCCTCGAGAGCCTTGCTTCTGGCTAAAATGCTCTCTTGGCCAAGGTGGGGTCTCTTCTTGATATGCTTGGTTGCGGTCAGCAGGTGGAGGTTCTTTTGTGATTGGGCTCGATAGCAAACGGAGATTTCGAAGCTGATCTGTATGTACTCTTTCTGATGAGCTGCAAGGCTGCATGGAGTCAGTAGACCCTGGTTTGAATCCTCTCCATCTGATGAGCTCTGGGACCTCAGCCTCCATTTCATCCAGTGGAAAATGGGAGTGAAATACTACATGTAATGTGCCTCGTATGGTGCCTGGCATTTGGTAAACACTGTCAATGGTGGCTATAAATATTAGGTAAGATTGTATCCTATTCCTTTGTGGATAAATAGCGTGGTCTAAGGCACACTCTCAGTTGTGAATTGGGTTGTAATGCCTCTGTATGAGGGTTTGCAAACTCAAATTGCCGGGCCAAGCAGGTAGCATATATGAATGCAAAGGCTGAGATGCGGATTGTGTCAAATGGGAGAGCACATCTCTGTCTAAAGAGGGAAGTTACTACCCAGGGCTAATTTTTCCCTATGCATGAGATACTGGCAGCTATTCCAGATATTTGAGGCTTTGTATGGGCTTTAAAAAAAAAATCTGAGGGGTGAAATCAGCAATGAAGAAGCCCAGAGGCTAGAGAGTGCACTTACCTGTTTGGCAGCTGTTACTGAGTGGGAGAAGATGCTCTGAGACCACTGGGGACCTTCAGTTTGCCCATTTGGCTTTGTACCAACTTTCCTCTGAGCTTAAACTCACAGGATGTCGGTGAGAAAGCAACCTTTGGCATGGCTTCATCCAGCTCCCTCATACAGGAGACTGGGGCCTAGAGAGGAAGTGACTGGTCTGAACTCTAACAGGAAGTAGTTCTGGGGAAGGCTGGGGCCAGGGCCTGGCTTTCCTGGCTCCTTGCCTTTGTCACTTCCATGCTTTGAAGGAGAGAGAGCAGCACAGCAAAGAGCGTTGGTGGCCCTGAGCCTTGGCACCCTGCAGACTACTGCGTAGTGCTGGCACTTGGCTGGTGGTGTGAGGACATATTGAAGGCGGTAGAAGTGTCTAGAACCAGTACAGTCTCCACTTGATGCCCTATTTTACATTTTCATTTGTGTCTGAGCTATGTGTTCTTGTTGGTCACATCCACCGGCTTTTCTGTCAAGGGTAGGGACAACTCTGAGTCATCACTGTATCCCCACTGCCTTGCACCATGCCTGGGACGTAGAGGGAACTGGCTGACTGGATGAGATGAACAAATGAAGTCAAGGCCTCAGCTCAGGATCCAAAAATACTGAGTTTAGGAGTCTTGAAGTAAAGTAGTAAAATTTGTTGAAATTCCTTCCACCCACCCATTGGCTAAAAGTAGGTGAAAGTCGTTTTCAAATCTGATCGCTTATATCTCCAGTTGTGCCATTATCTGATGAGATCAATGGAGGACATGTCATTGAGTAGAGAAAAAGGTACATGGCTGTGATCTGGTTAGGAAATGATGCTTTTGTGTTGATGGCTCTGAGGAATCAATGGAAGCATCTTCTTGCCATTTTTCTAGATGTCTCAGCCAAACAATTTTTAAGGCATATCCATGATAGTGCTGTCTTGAAACTTTAAAATATTAAAAAAAAAAAAAAAAGACAGGGAAGCCAGCCAAGCTCTCTGTCCCACCTTCCTTCTAGTTTCCTGTTATAGAACCTAAGGCAGAAGGAAGAGGTGTCTTCTGCTTGTTTCCCAAGGCTATTGACACAATGCTGCTTCCGCTAAGATTTTTGGAACAGTTTGGAGTAGCTTTGGGAGTCTTACAATGTAGAGCAAAGGTGAACCAGAGTGGGGAAAACTGGGAAACGGGGTAGATGCTCTCTTGGGTTCATTTGTTCTTCTGGTCATTCATGTAAAAATCATTCATTCATTCACAAAATGAAATCTGCTTTAATATTTTCCTAAATGTCTGAGGAGTGCTTTTGTGCCCCAAAAGAACTTCTTAGAGTTAATTAGGTTTTCCTATTCAATTATTGAAGTTTTAATTTTTAAACCTAGGTTTTCTTACAAATCTCACCTATAAATCAAGTATTTTGGTATAAATTAATATCATTTCCATTTATTTAGTTAGTTCTTTATTTTAGTTCAGACTTAACAAATTGAATTTAACTAAACAATTGGTACTGTTTGCAAACTTCAGTAATTAAGTTTCCTTAAATATTTCATTCTGCATTAATAAATTTAACATACCTGGTTTCTTCAGGCTCTTTAAATATCTGACAGGGCGGACTTACCAGCCTAACAAGCACAATCTTTCTAAGCACTTGAAGAACTCTTGCAAATCAAATAAATTAAAGTTACAAATGTCATAAGTTAGGTTATGTTGAACACTTCAGTTGTTTTTATAGTCTGAATCCAATTCTTAAATCTTTTATCTTAAAAATCTCATCCGAAACATGTGCTCATTTGAAATCAAAATCACAAGACTGTTCAGATTCTCTAATATGCCATGTATTCTTTTAAATATTATAAATATACATAGATTATCCCGATGATCACAAAACTTTCATCTTAAACTCAAGTATTGAGTATGAAGATACATCTTTCTAAACCTTTCCCGGGATTTAAAGTCATTTACTCCCAAGTAAGGGCAGTAGGTTTGTCATCTCTGGTGGGCTCAGGACCATCGTATGGTTCTTTTCAGTCAGATTCAAAACCAGGGCACAGGAATGATCAATTAATATTCCAGAATGATTGTTCCAGAGCCACTGTAGTTCTTTCTGCTGTGTCATCAGGGTCCCTTGAGCCTCTTGGCTGGAATTTCATTTCACCACACAGTAAACACACATCCTCTGGGTTTCTTTCAAGTTCCAGTCGTAATCAGTTTTTGTAACCTCTTTCAACACGTACCGCCCGATTTGGGTCAATGGACTTCTGTACCCCATCCCAGGTTGTACCTAATTTCCTTTGCCACTTGATTGGAGTCAACTAATGTCCTTACTGCCTGCATGAGTTCTGCATGCTTTCCATATTTTTTCTGTCTGACTGTCAGCCATGTCTGGAGTCATTTTACAACTTGGGATTCTCCTTTAGTTAGCACAAGTATAAGTGACAAAAACCTAATAAGCAAACTAGTTTTGAGCAAAAGAAAGGAATTTATTAGTTCTCCGTTTGGGTCTCCCAGGGGTGCCTCTAGGCTCCATGTGCATTTCTTCCAGAGTTATGTTTCATTCTTCACAGTATCTCCTGTGTGGTCATACAAGTTTGGGGAGTGCTATCTTAGGGAAAATTAAAGAGATCATTCCAGCACATCACAACTATTAAGAAGTTCATGGACAACATGAATTTCTAAGAAGGGGATAGAAGAGCCAGCATACCCCACAGTCCTTTGTTAGGACAGCATTGTTATCTCAGAGCATCTCATAGAACTAGTTTTCCTTAGAATACATCTTGGAACTCACTGACCTTAATCTTGGTGGCTCATAACCATTTATACCGTGAATTTGGGGGAAAGAACAGTTGAAGCTAAGTGATTTTATATCTAGAAAGACTTGCCAGTGTCCCAAAAGATCCAGAAGTGAAGGAGACATGGCTGGTTTACTGAGTGCAGAGACAGCTCTGGGGGACACCGAGGCCACTCTTGCTGGGCTTGGGCTTCCTTCGCGTCACTGCCCCTTCATCCTCCTTATCAGTTTTCCCACCCTACTCCTCTGTGGGGTCCATCACTGGTTTCTCCTCTTCTGGGCTGGCTTGGTTACAAGGACTTCCTGTAAACTCAGGGTAGCCCCATGATGTTCCAGTCACCAATGTGGGAAGGTCGTGTGTGTGATGAGTGCCGCATGCCCCTCTGGAACGATATCTTGGTGTTGAAAGGCCACAGGGGAAGAGCGGGTACAATTTCAAAGCAAAAATTCTGGGACCTGGATTTGTGGGCGTCTGTTACTAACTTTCCTCCTTCCTCCCCACTGCCACACTCTCCTGTCAGCCCCCTTTCTTCTTCGTCGGATTACAGGAAATTTTAGATACATTCAAGTCCTAACCCCAGAGAGCAGATGCAATTAAAGACTCATGGGATTTTCTTTTATTCTTGAGGGCAGATTTGAGTCCTTTTCCATCTTTTATGTCATGCTTTCCCCAGCAGAGCCTTACATGGTTGCCAGCCTAGTTAGGATCATTCATGTGTCATCCATAAAGAAACTGAGGCACGGAAGTTGTGACTTGTCAAAGAATGAAGTGGGAGGGAGCTGGGCTTGGAATCTGCCACGGGTGGTGAGTTTGCATCAGAACTGGCCCGTCTCCTCTGCAGGTGAGTTCAGTCAGGAGGCGGTTAATAAACACGTGCTGTGTGCCTGGAGGTGGAGTGGATGTGGCCACAAAGTAAGGTGACATTGCTGTAGCACTGCCCGGCTGGTGGGGGTTGGGGGTGGAGAGGTAGGCTGTGGGGTCAGGTAGCGTCTCACTCCCAGGTCTGCCATGCATTTGCAGAGTGACCTCGGCCAATTCTCACAGCCTCAGTGTCCTCATTAAGAAGCAAGGCCACCGATGAGTAAATAGGAGAGTTGGGGAGAATGCGTGCAGACACTGAGTAGTTGGCACGTGGCAGTTGGCACGAAAGGCCCTTGGAGAGGAAGGCAGCGTGATACAAGCTGGAGGGAGAACATGTTAGACACTTCTGCATTTTTAACCCAGTTCCAACATTGGCTGAACGACACTGATCAAGATACTTGTTCTTTCAACTTTGATTTCTCCCTCTGTCAAGTGGGGAGGCTAATAGGTACCTGGCAGTGTGATACAAGGATTGGAGAAGTATCTATTTCAAGCACGATGCCTGGCACATGACATGCACTTTGTTGCTGTCACTAAGCAGGCCCCTGCATATATTCGGAAGGTTGGACAGACCTTCATAGAGGGAGTAACTAGAAAACTGTGTAGGTGTGTATAGAAGCGAATCCGAATGCGTGAGACTGTGTGGGAGTTCCCAGGAGGGTGGGCTGGAGCCTTGAAGGACGATTTGGATGCAGATGGAGGCCGGGCCAAAGTGGTGGACACGTAGCAGTGAAGTCTGCTGAGACCCTGCAGCCGTGGGACCCTCTGGACCCTTGTGGATTCGACCACAGCAAACCCCTTTCTGAGACCTCACACTTCCTGCCTTTATCCTCCCTCCTTGGAGCTGCCTTCCCACATTCCCCTGCATTCGTGCGGGACCCTCCAGCTGGACTTCTGGAAGCCAGATGGGCGTGCTGAAGGGAAAGGTGATGAGAATAGGTTTTCACTAAGATCAGCAGAGCTCAGGCAGGCGTCTCACAAGCTGATGGAGTGAACTAGAACTTCTTTCGGGTTATTTAGGGGGAGTGGTGCTCAGCCACCCGGCATTTCCCAGGCTTTAGGCTGCTACTTTGCGGATCTCTCAGCATGATGCGTCGTGGAGGGCAGTGTGGTGGAGGAATGTGGTTAAGTCAGCGCTTCGTTATCATACAGGCCTGGACATAGATACTGGCCCTGCTGCTCCTGCTGTCTGACATTCAACCGGCTCTGCCTGGCCCCCCAAGCCTGGGCTTCCTCCTGGGGAAGGGGTCCACGTCATGTTCAGTGTGCACTGAAAATGGACGTGATGGAAAGCCATCTGGTGTCACAGTGAAGAAGGTGGCTCTGGAGTTGGTGGCTGGACCCAGCTCCCGCTCCACCTTTTGCAGTCTGGGCTAATCCATGGCGCCTTACCTTCCTAAGCCTCAGTTTCCCCACCTGTGCACTAGAAAAACAGCGATCCTTACCTTTTTCCACTGGATCAAGTAGAGCAGCGTTAGATTTATGTTGGAAGCTTACTTTATAGTCTCCTCAACTTCTCACTCCCATGAATTTAAATTGGCAAGGATTTATTAAGCACCTGCAATGTACCTACCACCCTGCAACCCAACAAATGAGAACATGCAGCAGGCTTGATGGGCAGTGATGGCAGGGGCACTGCAGAGAGAGGGACCAGGGAACGCCTTTCTGAGGAGGTGACTCTTCAGATGAGGAGGAGGCAGGGACACGTGTCCAGGAAGAGGGACAACAAGTGCAAAGCCGTGAACACAAGAGCCCTGTTGGCTTAGAAGGAACAGAAGCCCATGAGACCAGAGCCAGTGAGCATTGGAGAGGCGGGCCTGAGACAGGACTGGAGTGGGAGGCCGGATCAGAGGGTCTTGAGGGCCAGAGTAAGGAGTTTGGGTTTTAAGTTCCTGAGAAGCTACTAGAGGATATTAAGCAATGGAGCAGCAAGGTCTGATTTACGTTTCAGAGAGATCATTCTGGCTGCTGTGGGGAGAATGGATTGTTGGGGTGTAGACGTGGAGCACAGGGCCCAGCTGTCCTGTTGGCTGTAACTGAGGCAGAGTTGGCAGCCCCTTGCACTGCAGGGTGGCAGGAGAGGTGGAGAGCTGTCCCCACTGGGATACATTTGACAAGTAGAGGTGGTCGGACGAAGTGGCGGATTAAAGGACTTGGTGGTGTTGGGAGATGGGAGATGCTAAGGAGGAAGAAGAAGAATCATTGTTGGAGATTTGACTTGAGCATGGGGGGTGGTCTCAATGGATCTGAGGGTTGGGAAACGGACTCTATTTTAGATGTATCCTGGGATATTGTTAGACTTAGAGCTACTAATAGAGTTGAAGTTTTGTGCTCACTTGTGCCACTTTCCTTCCCTTGGCACTTCAGTCCAGGAGTGGAGTCCAGAGAATTCCACCGGCAGCTCTTCCCACTCTGACCCCGAGGGAGGTGCCACTGTTAACTCTTGCTCTGCACCGCTCCCAGCTCTAGTCTCCAAACCTACTGTACCTACTCTGCTGCTAGGCCTGGGAAGTAGCCATTGGCTCCTATAAAGTTCCCGAGACGAAGTTGAGGATGGGGTAGGAAGTGGGTAGTGTCTTGAGTCACCTCTGCCCAGGGACGCACCCAACCTTTGGGGGAAGGTGTGTATCAGCCACTTCACCCAGCTGCCAGTCCAGAACAGCACAGGTGGATGGTACCCTTGAAGATGAGTCATTTCCCAGGCAAAAGAGCTTCGTCTGGGTCTTTATGACACAGGGATCCGTGGGCGTGTTACACATTTGTCTATATTGTCAGCCTGAGCTGGCGCGGTGTGAGGTTTTGGTGCTCAGGATGTGTTTGTCTTGGCAGCTGGGATGACAGCAGCTCCGTCAGCAGCGGGATCAGCGACACCATAGACAACCTCAGCACTGATGACATCAACACCAGCTCCTCCATCAGCTCCTATGCCAACACGCCCGCCTCCTCTCGCAAAAACCTTGATGTGCAGGTAAGGGTCCCTCCTAGGCTCCTCCAAAGGCCCCTGCCAGCAGGGAGCCTTGGGCTTGTGGGTCAAGGGGGCCATTTGGGGTGAGCAGAATCCGCAGGCCCGTGAGATGAGGCCCGACCTCCTGCTTGCTGCCTGCGCTCTCATCTCCTGATCGTACTTGCTATCTGCAGGGGAAGGGGGTCAGGCGGCGGCGCCTAGAAGTGGAAGTTGGGAGGCCTCACCACTCTCACTGGGGTGGCCCTGGTAAAATCACGTTTCCTTCCTGGACCACAGGTTCATAATCTGCTTAAAAAACAAAATAGGATGTTGGACTCAGTTGTCTCTCTTTAGCCTGGAGTGTGTGTACCCTCTTAGCCCCAGTGAGCCACTGCTGTCCATGGCACGTGTCTGATCCCTCGAGAGCGATGGGGTGGGAACAAAGATGGAGAACCCTGGACTGGAACACTAGAGGTTGGGAACTGTTTATCTATAGGTCACATCTCCTGCCGATGTGTTTTATTTGGTTCACGGTATTACTCTTCTTTTAAACTGCGTTCCATGTCAATTTTTTAAAATACAATATTTCACATGAAAATGAGCTTATGATTTCTCTTGAAATAATCAGAAGATAATTGCCTCCTCGAGACTACGTTCTCCACGTCTGCCCCATTCAGACAGGGGCCCGGGCCCCAGTGTGCCACAGCTGCCACTGGCCAGCTGCCCCTTTCAAAATCCCTGCCTGACCCAAGCACTTGAGCTTTCAAGCCCTACTTCACACTCGCAGATTGTGTGTTTCGGATATGGTGCTACCTTATATTTGCTTCCAAAGCCATTCCGTGGGGGTCGTTCACTTGCCCTCATAGCCTTCCTTAGTGGTCAGAGGGGTTGGTTCTAGTAAGCCCGTTTCCATAATGGAAAAGTGAGGTGCTGTCCTCATGACTAGTGCCCAAGTTGGGACTGATGGGTGCGAGGACTGGTCAGCCGTGTGGCACTGGTTTGTGTGGACTGGAATCTTTTCATGATGGGTCCCTCCCACCTGTGGGGGCCGCTGCCTCAGGTGAACCCACGTGAAGGTCGGATCGGGACAGAGTCTCCCAGAGGGACCTCGGGAGGGCAGACCTGACACTGCCACCTTCTTTCCCTCCCTTCCTGCCACATCCGCTTCCTTTCGCAGCTCTTCTCACTCTGTACAGATAGGAGCTGCTCTGGAAACCTCTTTGCTTTCGGAGGTATCTTTTCTTTGAGGTCAGGGCTAAATAAAGGCTGTGTCAGAGTGTGGGAGGATTCTGTCCCACAGCAGTGTGAACATTGCGAATACATTAGGTGTTGCCTCTGGGGTTGCCTGTGACTTCTTGAGTTTTCATTTTAGCCAGAATTTCTAATTATTGTGGGGAGTAAGGGTGGGTGGTGGTGACTGTGAAGAAAAAAAGCTACGCAGATGAAGGAGGCACAAAGATTTTGGGAGTGCTGGTAATGTTTTATATCTTGATCTGAGTGGTAGTTATGTAAGGATGTTAACTTGATAAAATTTATTCAAGCTATCTACTGAAGATTGTGCATTTAGTATATGAATGTTATACCTCAATAAAAAACTCCTAAGCCATGCTGCCTGAGAGTGATCACTGTTAAATCAGTGACTAGACACAAGTTAGAAACACCCAGCCAGCCTGGGTCCCTGCCACCTACCACTTGCCAAATGTCAGCATATCCACCAGTTTTCCTTTCCTAGTTGACACTATTTCTTTTTCTGAGACTCATTATAATTTCAAGGTAACAACAACCAAGCTTCTAGACTGTCCTTAGGTACTGAGGTGAGGAACCCAGAGGGAGAGACAGAAAGAGTGAGAGATGAGTAAATCACTAGGTTTCTCTTTTGTTTACTTGCAAGGTAGGAAGAGGCTTGCTCCTAAGATGCACGGTGAGCCGACCAAGCACTGTAGGAGCGATCTCCTTGTCTTTGTTCCCCTCCCACAAAGCTGGAGTTGGAGTCTGTTTTCCACACTGACACAGAGTCAACATCTGGGTTTTACAAATGACTTCCTATCTGGTACACTTGAATTTGGTTAATACCGGGGCCCCCTTGTCTTTGACCAGCTCTTTGCTTTCATCTCGCGAATGTCACATCAGAAAAGGCTCAGGAATAGTACACAAACATATGTTTTGATCAAGATCAGAAAGTTAATTTCAAAGGATGTAAAGGGTTTAATATTCATTGGGTTGTTTTCTGCTATAAAACTACCTAAATTTAAAATGTTTAAAGAAAAACTAGGCAAGTAGGTCTTGGAATAAAATAAATGCAGACTCGCACCAATAGTTACTAAGACTCCTACTGAGATGGTTTCTTTGGCATCCCTTCGTTCCTGTCCAGGGAGCATCTCCAAATATTTGAATGACCGTAAATCGCAGCCTCCTCCCCTCCTCCCCTGTACCACTTGGAGGAATGCTAAGGGCCATTACTCCTCTCTGAGCAGCATCAGGCAACGGGAGGATGTGCACTGCCATCCTTCCCCAGGGCTCCTTCAGGTTTCTGTCACATACTGATTTCTCCTGGATGAACGGGCAGCACACAGTGCCCCAGGCAAGGCATGGAGAGGCAGGAAGAAGGGGCTTGGCGGGTCCACCAGGAAAGCAGATTGAGGACAGGCTGCCTGCCTAGGTTTTCATATTTGAAAAGCCTCTGAGGAGCAGCTAAGGGAACTATGTCTAAGGCACCAGGAAGTTGTTGTCTGGACAGCAAAGGAGCAGCCTCGTTTAGCTTACTGAAGAGGAAGAGGGGGTTAACAGAGCAAACCGTCCTTGGGAGATGGAAGAACCCTGTGTCTGTGAGTGACTGTGTCCTCAAGGAAGTTGAGGAGCGCTGAGGGTGCCCTCGAGGGGGCACACACGCCCAGGTTCCCAGCACTGGGCGTCTGTGCTCACTGCTCCTCCTCCGCCTGCTGGGCAGAGAAGCCCCATCCTGAGGTCTGAGAGCCCTTGACTCACTTGCTCCAGGAGAGCTGGTGGACCCGGTCGGGCAGCCACACCAGGTTCCCGTGTCAGGTAGAAGGTATGGACTTTGATATCAGGGTTGAACTCTTCACTCTGTGATGTCCTTGGATAAGCTAATCAGCCTCTCCAAGCCTCTGCCTCCTCATCTATAAAATGATACTAATTAGACCTGTCCTGAAGGGTGTGTGAGGGTGACATGGAAATGCTTGATCTGAACATGCTCTCTCGGTGCCTGATTCTCAGCAGTTGCTCAGGAGTTACCTTCTTCCTTAATTTCCTCTGGATTACCTGTCCCTCTGCCTCCCTCCTCCATTCATGTCAGGAACTAAAAGTTGCCTGTGTTCCAAATATATTTTGTTTGTAGTTTCAGAGCAGTTCATCCTGTATTTTGCAGCATTTTATTTTTAGAACAATGTGTGGTGGCAGAGGACTTTAACAAATACGCATCTCTCCCCACGTGTTCATCTATCCATTCCTGTCCTTAGTCATTCAGTATTTCCTCTCAGTTCTATGGAAGGTTCCATTCCAGGTGCCGAGATGCAGAGAAGCACACGTCAAGATTCCTGCCATTTTCGCTGCCTGTGAAATTTTTAATAAAATACACAGGGCGACAAAGATAATTCCATGTGAGTTTATTTTGTGCTACTCAAGGAAATGAAACTGTGAATTCTGTGGCAAGAATTCCTGTCCTGTGTGGCCTTAGTGAGCCAGGAGCTCTCTGGATCTTCTCTGGGTATTGGTCTCGATGTAGAGATCGAGTTTGGCTGGGGGTGAGGAGGGGCGCCCTTCTGCCCACCTTCTGGGGGCTGCTTGTGACTTCAGGCAAGTTATTTTCCTCTTCGCACCTCTATTTTCCTGGTCTTTAAAATATAGATAATTGTACAAGCTCAGAGGACTAGATGAGTTAATGAGGTATGTATAGGGACACAGAGCCTGGCAGGAAAAGTGGCAAGTGATGATGCTGATAATTATTTCTGTGATAATTATCAGGGCTCCAGCTTCAGTCAGTTCAGTCTCTTGATCTGCAGGGGCTATGGGGATGAGGAGGGCAGTGTCCCTGGCTTCTAGAGGCTTGTGGCCCAATAGCAGAAAGGACAAGTACCCTGTTCACCCTAATGCAAGACAGAAATGGGGTAAATGCTCAAGTGCTGGGGATTTTCAGAGGCAGCAGGGTCGGTGACAAAGGAGCCACTGTTTGAATTCCCGCCACATTGAGCTCATTGCGTCCACTATCAGCTCTCTAGGACACCCATCTATTATCATCCCCGTTTTATACACAAGGTAATAATCTCAGAGGAGTTAAGCCACCTCCTCCAGGATCACACACAGCAAGGAGTGGCAGCACCCAGTTTGAACTCCATGCCCATGCTCTTCCCCTACATCGTGGCACGAGGCCCCAAGCTCACCCCTCAGGCCGCACCTTGGATCCACCCCTCACGCTCCCCTCTGCCACCCCGAGGAAGCTGGGCCCTCAGTGGTGAACTCTCCCCCCTCAGGTACTTCCCCCCTTCTCTCTTGGGTGTCGATTGAGTATGTGGACTTGCAGGTAAGGGCAGCAGGAAAATCCTTCTAAAAGGAGGGGCCATTTGAGATGGGAACCACTGACAAAGGCAGAGAGCAAAGGGGATGGTACAGCTCTTTGTGCGTCCCCATGTGGCCGTCCTGCTGCCCTGCTGGTGTAAGCTCTGGGAACAGAGAGGCTGGGACTTTTGCATCTTTGATCCTTGTGGTGCCACCACGTGATCTGGCTCATAGCTCAGGAAAGGTTGGCTAGGGAGATGTGAACTCGAAGCCAATAGAGTGTCCCAGGGCAGGTGCCTGCTGTGCAGAGTAGAGCTGGGAAGGCTACCTCCCTGGACCAAGGCTGGGGGTGTGATGACTGGATGGTTGTTCTTTCCGGGGGTGGGGGGTGGATTCAAGCTGCAGTCCTGGACCAGGGCCATGTGTACTGTCTCTGCCATTGGTGGAGTCAGAGTGCTGGGGGTCCCCAGCCAGCCAGCATGGAAGGACGATCTGCTGGGTACTGTGTCCGGTGCTGCTGGCATGCAGACATGTCTCATGACCTCGGACTTCTCCTCCACGTCTGGTGGAGTGGTTAAGGGGTGGGCTCTGTGGACTCTCTGGAACACTTGCATCTCCACCTCCTCGCTGTGTGACCTTGGGCACTTTTCTTTACCACTCTGTGCCTCAGTTTTCTCATGAAAATGGAGAATATGAACTGGGTTTTGGTGAGGATTAAATTAAATGATACCTGTAAAGCACTTTCACCCAGCACCTAGCACATAGTAAGTGCTCAATAAACTCTAGTTGTTTCTTCTGCTGTTAGCACCACTACAGTTTGATTGGGGGAAATAAGGAATAGGACCATTAAAAGAATAACTAATGCAGTAAGCCGGGATGTGGTATGGGGTACACCCAGGGTGAGGTACACTTCTTAGAATGTGTTAGGATGTACTCGGACATAAGCTCCGGGCGGTTAATGGTTTGTATTTGTCGTGGTATTCCCAGTGCCCATAATCTTGCCCGGCACAGAGTGGCACCTGGTAAATGTTTGTTGGGTGAATGCTTCCCAAGCCAAGCCCTTTCCTGACTCAGGACCTTTGCACATGCTCTTCATGCTGCCTGGCATGCTCCTCCCTAAACTCTTCTTTTAGTGTCTTCCCCTTCTGTAGGGCACTTCTTCGGAATGGCCTTACCTGGCCACCTCCCACACCCCCACCATCATAATCTAAGTTACGTCAGTGCCTGTATTTCTCTCAGACTCCCTGTCCTTTTTCTTATATCATTCTTCAAAATTCACAATTACACATTTGTTTGTATTCATTTATCTAATCTCTGCCTCTTTCACTGGATCGTAAATTCCATGACAGGTGGGAACCAATCTTACCCGCAGATCCTCAGAACCCCCCATTGTACCTGGCAGACAGCGGGCATGGAGTTGGTTCTGGTTGAATGAATATCCTGGAAGTGGTGAGAGGAGGAGAGCGCTGGGCTGGGGTGGTGGCACACGGGGTGGGTAACTTGAGTTTCCGCTCATCTGTAGCACTGAGAGGAAGACAGTGCTCCTCACCTGCTCACCCTCATGGTGATGGCGGCCGGGGTCAGGTGGGACCGTGTATTCAAGTGTGCTGTCACCTGAAAGCCTGTGTTCGTGTGTTTACTGGTTTACTCATCAAGCCTCGGTTGGGCTCCTGTCTGTGCCCAGATGTCGGAAGGCCTCTGTCTGTGTCCCTCGCCGCAGCTGAATGAGGAGCTCCCACGGTCGAGGGGTGTTCTTGTCCTCCTCACAGCCCTGGCGCCCAGCGCCTAGCGGGAACTCAGCGTGTGTGTGAGGAACAACCGAACAAATGAAGCAGCAGAGGGTGGCTGCCGTGGATGAGTGGACTTCACAGAGGGTGAAGGGGTTGAGGGAGGGAGAGAGAGGGGCTGTGGTGGTGATGGAGGCGATTGACCTTGGGCTGCTTGCCCTGCACAGCCAGTGTACCCGTGCAGGAAGGCATGTGTCCTCGTCTTGGACGACAGGCATCCGGCCTGATTCTTGCCAGGTCTCGTGTCAATGTCCTGCCTTGCCGAGCTTGCTGACTCTTGCTAGTTAAGTACAGCAGGTATGGGACTCGGATCGAGCCTAGCCACCCCAAAGTGCTGCTGACCTCCGCCCCCATTCCCTGCCCTGCTTCTCCCTCCTGGTATCTCCTTGGACTGGCCCCAGCCCCTGGGGAGGCCCCCGACGCGTTCTGCTTAGCGTTCTGCCTTTTCACTGCAGCAAATCATTAACATCACGCTTCTGTCCCCTCCTGGGTTCCAGGGCCAGCAGGTCAGGGCTCTTCCAAAGAAAGCTGGCTAATTATATCCCTTGTCTGAATGAAATCCCACAAGCGGAGTGAAGCAGTGGTGTATAAAGGGAGCTGGGGTGGGAGCTTTCAGTGCTGTGGGGAAGTGGCTGTGCGGGTTCGTCTTCTCAGCCCCTCTCCCCCTGATACTAGCAGCCGCCCTGCTCGCTTCCTCGCACGCTCGGTGTGTTCCACTGTGGCGCTGTGCTGGATCCTAAGATCTCGCTGCCAGCGGAGTGAGGGGGAGACGGCAGAACAAAGAGAAGGGAGGCTGGAAGCCGGATAGGGATCAGGCCGCTGAGCCAGGGGAGGCTTGTCGCCAAGTGCAGAGTTGGTAGCTGAACTCTTGTCCCTTCTCCGTCTGATGGCAGTTCTCCCTGGGGCTCTTTCCGCTTTGCCCTTGGCGCTTGTTACCCTCTCCCTCACTCCCTTCTAGGACATAACTATAATCTTTACTTTCCTTGGACAAAGAAAATCAGCCTTTCTGACAAGATAACCAGAGGACAAAGGCCCAGACATTTCAAAGTCGTTATCTTTAGTCTCTCCCTTAACTCTTCCATCATATCAGCATTTTGCTCTGGGGTGAGGGGCTCCCTAGCCCCGATTTGGGAAGGGCTAATTCTGAGTCTCCTCTGCAGACCGACGCCGAGAAGCACTCGCAGGTGGAGAGGAATTCCCTGTGGTCTGGCGATGACGTCAAGAAGTCAGACGGAGGGTCGGACAGCGGCATAAAGATGGAGCCAGGGTCCAAGTGGAGGCGGAACCCCTCGGACGTGTCCGACGAGTCCGACAAGAGCACTTCGGGCAAGAAGAACCCCGTCATCTCCCAGACAGGCTCGTGGCGGCGAGGCATGACGGCTCAGGTGGGCATCACCGTGCCCAGGACGAAGGCGGCCGCCCCAGCAGGCACGCTGAAGACCCCAGGAACTGGTGAGTGAGAGGCGAGCACTGTCTTGCATCTGCAGGTGCCCATTTGAAAACCTTAATCACTCCAGCAAGGACCTGATGTGGTTTTTAAGTCCCTATAAATGCTCAGTTATTTCTTCTTAGGGTTTAGTCTCTGCTAATAACCAGCTTTCAGAAACATTCCCACCCCTACCTTTTTCCAAGTGGAAACAGGTAAGTGTGAGAGCCTCTTAAACTCTGCAGATGGTTCAGCTGCGGAAGCGTACTGAATTGGTTTAACCACGTGTGCAGGGTCAGAGCTAACACACCCAGTGCAGGCTGTTCCAGGGCGGGTGTGTACCAGCTGTTGGTGTGTTGAGCTGGTGTCTGTGATTTAGGGATGTGTGTGAACAAGGGCAGTGTTTTTGCTGGAAGGCAGGAGTACCTCCTGAAATGTTAGGGACAGCTCTTTAATGGACGGGGGAGAATGGTCAGCAGAAGGCAGGCTCCCTTTCCCGGACAGATCAGTGAGTGGCTGGCTTTGCTTCATTCTGGGTAAATTTAGACTGCTTTGCAAATGAGTAAAATCACTGACATCTCCTAAAAGCCTTACGGTGACAGTAGTAGACGAGATTCTCTTTATAAAAAGCTCTTGCTTCTGCCTCCCAAGGGTACTACTTTCCCCAGGGAGAAAGTGAGCCAGTTCTTCCGAGGAGGGGAGAATTTTAAACAGACTGAGCTGGATGAGCTGGCGTCTTGGTTTGCAGGCTAACCTTGCTGATTTCTCTCTTAGGAAAAACAGACGATGCAAAGGTGTCTGAGAAAGGAAGGCTTTCACCCAGAGCCTCCCAGGTGAAGCGCTCCCCGTCAGACGCAGGCCGCAGCAGTGGCGACGAATCCAAAAAGCCCCTCCCCAGCAGCTCCAGGGCACCCTCTGCCAACGCCAACAGCTTTGGGTTCAAGAAGCAGAGCGGCTCGGCCGCTGGGCTGGCCATGATCACAGCCAGCGGGGCCACTGTCACCAGCAGGTCAGCCACACTGGGCAAAATCCCAAAGTCGTCTGCACTTGTTGGTCGGTCTGCTGGTCGGAAGACGAGCATGGATGGGGGTCAGAATCAGGACGATGGGTACCTGTCCCTCAGCTCCCGGACAAACTTGCAGTACCGGAGTTTGCCAAGGCCCAGTAAGTCCACCAACCGAAATGGGGCCGGGAACAGATCTAGCACCAGCAGCATAGATTCCAACATCAGCAGCAAGTCAGCAGGCCTGCCGGTGCCCAAGCTGAGGGAGCCTTCCAAGACGGCCCTGGGCAGCTCTCTGCCAGGTCTGGTCAACCAGACAGATAAGGAGAAAGGCATCTCATCGGACAACGAGAGTGTGGCTTCCTGTAACTCAGTGAAGGTGACCCCGGCAGCGCAGCCTGTGTCCAGCGCCGCTCAGGCCACTCTCCAGCCAGGGGCCAAGTACCCTGATGTGGCCTCTCCCACACTCCGCAGGTAAGTGGGTAAATGGCACTGAGTAGAACTGGAGGATGTGGAATGGCATCCTGGATTAATAAATTCCTGTTTCTTAGTTAAAGCAGCCTCTGTTTTTCTCCACCTCAGTCCTAGGGTAAAGCTGTTATCCTGCCAGCAGTTTTGTAGCCAACTGATTATTTTCCCATTTGGGATGAAAAACTTAAGCCTCTGGAATCAGTTATCTTGGGTTCCAATCCTGGGTCCACCTTAGTTAGCTACCATGTAACCTTTAAAAATTCTGCCTCCGTTTCCTCATCTGTAAAATGGGGATGATGAGGATACCTACCTGAGAGTTCCCGTGAAGATTAATCTATGTGGGCAAGTCTGGCCCATAGTGAGTACTCAGTAAAAGTTAGCAACCATCCAAGATGAGATCTTAATGCCCCCTTAGGTCTAGGTGGGTAGCTCAGGGGAAGCAGACAATTTTTTTTCTTGTCTTGCTAATTCTGTGGCTGAGATTCCTCATCATTATGCCAGACAGGGATCTTGGCCAGATCCTTTTCTCAAATAGTCCAATATCCCCTACATACTTTTTTATACTGCATGCATAATTCCAAATTAGTCTCTGAAATTTTAACTTCCTTAAGAAAAAAACCTCTTAGAGCAGAAGTGTTTCTGCAAAAAAGAGAAACTGATTTCCTATGACCTTAAAAAGGCATTTTCCCGCATTTCCACACTGAGTGGAAATTTTTACATGAAAATATTGTTTCCTGTTTTTTTTGTGTGTGTGTGTGAGGAAGATCAGCCCTGAGCTAACATCTGTCGCGAATCCTCCTCTTTTTGCTGAGGAAGACTGGCCCTGGGCTAACATCCATGCCCATCTTCCTCTACTTTGTATGAGATGCCGCCACAGCATGGCCTGACAAGTGGTGTGTCGGTGCGTGCCCGGGATCCAAACCCCAGGCCGCCGCAGCAGAGCACGCACACTTAACTGCTACGCCACCGGGCCAGCCCCTAATTTCTTGGTTTTTAAAAGTTTCTTTCAAATTTATACAACTTTTGCCTGTTCATATTATCTCATTATAATATCCAAGGGACCGTCCTCAAATTGCAGCTACCCAGGACAGAGCCCATCCCATCTTCTCAGGAGACTTCTTGTCATAGCAAAGAGTAAGTCCCAAGAATAGAAAATTAAGCAGTGAAAAAAGAAAAATTATGTGCACATGTACATATTTGGGGATGAATCGGAATGTTTGAAAAGATTTCAGAAGAAACATTCCACATGAAAGGTGTAATGAAGCTGTTCACTGTTCTTTGTCTAGACTTGATTATTAGAATTTCAGTAATGATTATTTTTTCAGGGGAAGGTCCTATCGGGCTGCTCTTTGTTGTTTTAACAGACTGCCTTGTAAATGAAAATTTTCTCTGCTTCTTGCCTCAAGTATTATATGTAATATTCGCTCTTTGGTATTATAGATTTCCTTTCATAACTACAAAGGCATTTTACGAGACCCTTAGGGTAGTGTAATAGAATACTTGAGAATGCAGGGAGCTTCTTCACCTCTCCATGCAGCACCTTCTAGCCAGTCCCTGGTAATTACATTTTTCCTAAATCGTGAAGATGTTCTCAGTTCTCTCGTTGTGCATTAGTATGGAGAAGAGAAATATTAGGTGAAGTGTGATAGCTCTTTTCAAACGATTTGAATGACTACCAGACAAAAGATCGGGCTTCTTCTGTGTGGTTACGCGTAGCAGGATTAGGAGCAATGAGTACAAGTCAGAAGAAGATGGAGCCGATTTTGGTTTTCTAACAATCGGAAGTGCTTGGCGATGGAGCACGTTACCCTTTGAAGTAGTGAGGTCTCTGTCCCTGGAAGTATGTAAACATTCTAAAGCCAAGATTCTGCCATAGGATATTTCATTCTCTGATTGTCACCAGGCAAAAAGTGTTTCTCATCTCACCAGACATTGTAGTGAGGATTGTGTGTTTTTCTGTTTCTACAGTAATTGAGATTTATAAGGACTGTTTGGAGAGGACAGAGATCAAACTCACACCCTTTTGAGTAGCAGTGTGAGAGGCAGCCTGCCTATCATAATATGCAGTAGTTTCGTCACTTTTCAGAGAAACCTGTTCCCCTAGGGGAGTAAGGGATAGAATAAAGCCTTCTCATTCCTAGAGCATGTACCGCCCCTGACTTAAAGGCAATTCTGCCATTCCACCAGCGGCCCCACTGCCCATGCAGGAGGGAGACGTTTGTGCCATTCCTGTATTCTGACAGCACATTTTTGGTCGTGAGCAGAGGGGAGATGGCATGGAATGGTATTTCTGTGTATCTGCCACAGAGCCACAGTTGAACCCATGTGTCTGGTCTAACGTCTTGTGAACGCAGCAGGGTCTCTGTGCACCTTGTTGGGTACTACCAGCTCTGTGGCCCTCAGGGACATCATCTTTCAGGTTGGGCTTTCCCTTGAGGATAAATCCGTGAAGATGCTTTTCCCAGGCCCCATCCAGATCTAGACTCATGTTCTTGATTCTACATGTTGTGCTTCGAGATCAAAGAAACCGAATCCCTTGGAGTTGATCTGTCGTAAACTGAGTGCCTGCCTTGTGCCTGGGGTCACGAATACAAAGATGGTTAAGACAGCTCTTCTCCCTCTAGATGTTTCCTGGGCTGGACAGTTTTCTAGTTACTCTATTTATGGAAAGAAAGGGAAGCAAGATCTTGGGCCAGTGTGGATAGGCCTATATAAAATTATTCCCCATCGCCCTTTGTCTCAGAGCCAGGGTCTCAGCTGCAGCCTAGAACTTGAAGCTGGAGCCTGTGATGCACCAGCGTCCAGGCCCACTGTGTGGCGGCCTTTCCCAATGGAGCGCTTGTAGCCACGTCAGTAGGCATGACCGTGCCCTCCTTCCCCAGGCCCCTCACGCTCCTATCCCTGTGCCCCACCTACTTGAACAGCTCGGCGCCCTCGGCTCTGGGTGTTCAACCTGCACAACTCTTTGTCTCTTCACAGACTCTTTGGTGGGAAGCCTACCAAGCAAGTGCCCATCTCCACAGCTGAAAACATGAAAAATTCAGTGGTCATCTCCAATCCTCATGCCACCTTGACCCAGCAAGGTAACCTAGAATCCCCCTCAGGCAGCGGCGTCCTGAGCAGCGGGGGCAGCAGTCCTCTCTACAGTAAGAACGTGGACATCAACCAGTCTCCTTTAGCCTCCAGCCCCAGCTCAGCCCACTCAGGCCCCTCCAACAGCCTCACCTGGGGCACCAATGCCAGCAGCTCCTCGGCAGTGAGCAAGGACGGCCTGGGCTTCCAGTCCGTCAGCAGCCTCCACACCAGCTGTGAGTCCATTGACATCTCCCTCAGCAGTGGAGGGGGGCTGAGTCACAACTCCTCCACTGGCCTCCTTGCCGCCTCGAAGGACGACCCCCTGACTCCCTTTGTCAGAACCAACAGTGTGAAGACCACACTGTCGGAAAGGTTGGTGCTCTGCATTTGGCTGCCTGTATCTCTCAGAAAGACCCCCTTCCAGGATTCAGAAGATTACGGGAGGAATCCCAAGTGTTAGTTCACCTTTGCCTGGGAGATTTCTCTCTTTCTAATCACTGCTGTCTTTCCATGGGGAAGCCAGTTTGGGATGGAATTAAGCTCGACTCTGTTTCCTGTTATCTTTTTCATTGTGATTATTCTCAATAACCTCAAAGGCTGAGGGCTGCTGGACATCTCTTGGGTCATATTTAATGCTTCCGTTTGGAATGGCATTCCGCCTTTGAAATCCTTCCATTTCATTCTGTTTGTTCGTCAGCTGCGTCCTTCCCCTCCACTTGTAATTGTGCAGGCAGAGTAGGGTGGCTGCAGCCATGGACCGTGTGGTAGGATGTTCTCTAGGCAGCTGGTTCGATTTGGTGGTCATCATGGCAAACCCCCCACTACTGAAGGGCTGCGGCCAGAGTGGTAGGAATCAAGACCCAGCAGCGTCCTCAGAGCTCTGGATTTCACTGCAGGAGTGATGGGTCCGGTTTCTGCACCTAGGGAAGAAAGTCTGGGGATGAGAAAAATGTTCTAATCATTGTATATAACAACACCTCCCACCCCCTTTCTTCCAATCTAATGTTCCTTCTCTTGTTTTCTACCTGCCTGGACTTCTAGCCCTCTCTCTTCCCCCGCCGCTAGCCCTAAGTTCTGCAGAAGTACTCTGCCCAGGAAACAGGACAGGTAATGCCATTGTAGGCCGCGGACCCCACCGAACCCCTAGGTTCCTCTGTCCGTCTGTGTCAAGCCAGATGTTGTGTGTAAGGCTGTTGGCCTGAGGCTTCCGCTTGTGTTCATGGCTCCAGTGTACCCTGTGACCCCCCGACATGCCAGTGAGGGTCTGTTCTGCTGTCCACTGAAGCCCCATGAGAGGTGAAGTTGGGCTGGCCCCACCCTTCCTAGCTTGGGAGGGAATCGCAAACCCCCCCACTTGACCTGGGGCGGCGTGGCGGGGCTGGAGCCCTCACTTGCATCTCAGCGTGGCATGCTCCTGCTTCCCACCCTTCCCACCCACCTCCCTGTCCAAGACCAGAAATGACCTACCACCCACCGTGCAGCTTGGCCCTCACCTCCGTCTCCCCACCCCTACTCTGCACGCAGCTGGCTCTGCTCCCTTTCGGAGTCTTTTGCTGCAGTTGGCTGGCTATGTCCTGCAGGCTGCTGTTCTGTGTGCCCATTTCCTGTGATGATGAGGAAAGAGAATATGTGGAGTGTTGCGACTTTACAAACGGAGAGGCTCGTTTGCCCCCAACCGCCCTGTGGGTGGGCCTCAGAGAGGGATATTGACCTTAAATTTGTGGGGGAGCCATGGCTTGGCCAAACATAATAAGCATGTGTTGTTTCATGCTAAAAAAAAAAAATTAATGGAAACCCTCTTCACCCTATCAACAGCAAAAACTTTGTTTTTGTCAGACTCACAGACCAAGCCTTTAAACCCTTGTTCTTTGGAGATCTGAATGCCTTGACTTTATCAGCTCGCAAGTTGTAACATGCCCCGACCCGGGCCCAGGGCTCGGCTCCTAGATACACGCCCAACAAGGGCCACAGAAACTGAGAGAGACCTGGAATTCTCTTCATTACAGATGAATTCCAAATATGCACACCGCTGGCCTCTTGAAACCCTGCACCAAGTGCCTTCTCTCACTTAAAGTCATCGCCAGTGGCATAGGGGGTGGGCTGGAGTCAGGGGTGCAGGGAAGCTGGCATCTCCCTCTCTGAGAAGCAGTGGTGGTGCAGAGGGCAACTGGGCAGCGGAAGGCACGGGCTCTGCTTCGAGGTGGGGCAGCCCGAGTTTTGCTTTGAAGCTGTGGAAAGGAGGAACAATTGGGGTTGAGTGGCTCAGGCCCCCTGGCGACTTGGGGCACAATATGCAGTGCTGTCAGGGCAGGCCAGGATTGGCTTTCTTTTGTTTCCATGGGTGTGGGTGTGTTGCATGCGCTGCTGGATAAGGGAGCACTCTCAGGTGCAGTGTTTCTTCCTCCAGACCTCCTCGGCCCTCCTTAGCCTCTCCCTGCCCACACTACCCGCTTTCCCTGTGCTTCTTGTCGTTCTCACTGTTGTTTTGACTTTCCTACAGTGACCCGCACCTTGATAGGAACACTTTGCCTAAGAAAGGACTCAGGTATCTGTGTTTCCTCCTTGCATCCGTGCCCTCTGGTGTGGCTTTGGGGCTTGGCTCTGTGGCTCCCATGGCTGGTGGGGGATCGGGCTGGGCTGGGGTCCCTGCTTTGGGCACGCAGCAGGACCCTTTGGACGACGGCGCTCCCCTCGCACCCTCGTTCTCATCTCTCCATTTGTTGGCTTATTTGCTTGAGCAGAGGCTGTGCTTTTTCAGGCTTGATGTGGTGAAACCATCTCATGAAAAGCATTCCGGGGCGAGCCCAGAGAGCAGTTACTGCTGCTGCTGAGGCCGGCGGGCTCGTCGCTGAGCGCTTCACCATGACCGTTCTGTCTACGGGCTGTCTTCTGAGAGAGACGACATGACTTGTAGCATGTTGATTTGTTAGCCAGGACCAGGGCAAAGGAGGAGAGAAATGTTTCCCCCAAGTTTGAAAATATTTAACTTTTCGGCCCATGGAAAATGGCTAAAGACAGTTACTTTGCACTTGTCTAAACACTCAAGTAGGAAATTGGGTCAGTTTTCAATGCCCATAAGACGTGGGTGTGATCACTTTTTGGTGAAAAGAAAGAAAAGAGTACAAGGAGGGAACGCCCTTTCATTCATTGTCAGTCGTGGCCGGGGCTCATTTTCGGTGCTGGTCCTGGTGAAACAAGATGCTACAAGTCCCCATTGCTCACGCAGTCGCCTTCACGTTGCCACGCAGAGGAGCTGAGTTCTGACGCCTGCCCCTGGTCTCAGCGTCTCATGGTTGCAGCTGTCATTTCTCCTGCTCGCTCAACATCTTCTTCGTGGCATTGGCTTCACCCTGCACTAAGCATTAAGTGCTTTTGCAAAAAATGAAACTTGGAATGAAATGTTTCATTGCTGTCATGTATGTCTGTAGTTAATAACCTGCAGCTCTTAAGGCTGAGAGCATGTTGAACAGTAACGTGAGGTAGGTATCAATGCTTCCTTTCAATAGGAGCTCCGAGTAAAGCCCATTCTAAGAATCTAAGAATAAAAGTATTGAGAAATCCCGCAACAGATGTCCTGTGGGAAGAAGTTCAGCAGTGCGGCTGTAGAAGGGGGAACCGGCAAGGCCTTTTGTACATAACAGTTTTCTTCATGCCGGGGAAGGCTGCTTGTCTGCGACCATGCAAGATGCTTTAACGATGGCCACTCGTAATATGTGTTTGACAATGATGCCCCACTCTTGCCCCGAGAGGAAGCTAACCTCTCTAAATATTAACATTTCGAAATGCTGTATATATTTCTGGAACAGACCTATCCTATCAAAATTATGTAGCTCTAGCTATTTAAAATTGGTTTTTAAAAATTCAGAGTAGGGTTATGTGATGGGCTATCTTTAGGCAATTCATGGGACCTAGAAATTTCATGTCCATCATCTATATAAAAACATTGAGGAAGAAACATTTTTATGTTCCCTTGCACTCGGACTCTCCTTTTCTAGCTCACTCCCTCCATACACAAGCATATCCAATACCAACACACCAATAACTCCTTTTTTTAAGCCAAAGAAATCCCACTATTTATGTAATTGGTAGTCACTCCATGGTGATCTGTTTATAAGTCCAAGGGGACTCTGGCCACTTGGGCACTTTAGAAATTCGAGATGGCTGCCTGTGGGCATAATGAGAAGAGCATGGATTTTTTTTTTTTTTTTTTTTTTGTGAGGAGGACCAGCCCTGAGCTAACATCCAATGCCAATCCTCCTCTTTTTTTGCTGAGGAAGACTGGCCCTGGGCTAACATCCGTGCCCATCTTCCTCCACTTTATATGGGACGCCGCCACAGCATGGCCTAACAAGCGGTGCGTCGGTGCGCACCCGGGATCCGAACCGGCGAACCCCGGGCCGCCACAGCGGAACGTGTGCACCTAACCGCTTGCGCCACCGGGCCGGCCCGAGCATGGATTTTTGAATCAAAAAAATATCGATTGAAATCTCTGCATGTGACCCAAGGCAGGATCTCAGATGGGAGTGATAGCATCTGCATCGCTGGATGGGTCCGAGGCTTCAGCGAGATAGTATCTGTGAAGTCACCTCGCTCATTGGAGACACTCAGTAAATCGTTAACCAAACATGTTTCAGAATAAATGACGAGGTGGACCACATGACTTCTGAAGACCCCTCCCCTGAGTGAAACCCAGTGATTTGGGTTCCTTTTGTGAAGACTTGTGTATGCTAGACGGCAGCAAGCTCCGTAAGCATGCGTGTCCTCCCACCTTCCTTTACACGTCTGGTTCTGATACGCTGGTTCACGGCCGCTCACTTGTGCTGTAGAATGCAGATGCCACGAGTTATCTATTTAAAGCCTCCTCAGAGCCGTAACAGCAGCTCGTGTCTTGCTTCAGTCCCATCAAGGTGGTTTGACATGACACTGTCATGAATCAACATGTTACAGATACGCCCAGTGACGGCTCTTCTGAGCATTTACCAATCTTGCTCCCTTTATGTATTCCCTCCAAACTGAAAGGAATTGCAATGTTCCCCAAAGGCAGCCAAGTAGCAAAAAAGGTTTTAAGAAACTTCGTAAGTTTCAGGACGTGTAGTGATCTGATTTTTATTTTAAGGTCATCTTTGGATATACATTTTCTTTTCCTATGTTTATCATCAGCTCCACAGAGTTCATCTTCATAAGCGTTGTTCATAGTTAATCCCAGCTTGGTTTTCGTCTGTCCAGGTATACTCCCACCTCCCAGCTTCGCACACAAGAAGATGCAAAAGAATGGTTACGGTCCCACTCAGCAGGAGGCCTGCAGGACACCGCCGCCAATTCACCTTTTTCCTCTGGCTCTAGTGTAACTTCTCCCTCCGGAACAAGATTCAACTTTTCCCAGCTTGGTAAGTAGCCACTTGTTGCTAGTCGTGTTAATCAGTTCCATAGGGCAGAGGTTATCCTGTCTTTTGAAAGAGACATGTAGTCTCATCACTCTCAGGATCTGATCAGCCCTCAGCAATGTAGTTTGATTACCGGAGATTAATAGCAAAAGAAATAGAAAAAATAGAAAAGTTCTTGGTACTCTAATCAGTACTTTTCTTTATATGGTTGATATAGGTAGGATTATAGCAAAGAGTAAACCATCCCATTCTTGAGAAGAAGCTATTCTGTTTCTAAGACCTCTGAAGAAGTGGGTTTTATAGCATATTCCATGTTTGGTCATCCTCATTGCTTTATTAAGCTGGAAATAGAAATCAGGTTTTGATTGCACAAGTATTCTTGGAAATACCTCTACTGGCATAATGCTTTGCCTGGCACAGTGGAGAGAGGAAAAGACTTTTTAATACAGTCCCTGCTCACATGTCAATGGAGTCTTTTCAAGAGACAAACACACCCACACAGACTCATAAATAGGGTGAAAGGAACCATCCAAAGCTTTATAGGAAACTGTGTAAAAACTGATATGATCAGATAGCAAGTATTATATACAGTTAGAAAAAGGAGCCATCAGTCTTGGCTGGAATGACTGGGGAAGGTTACGTGAAGATGGCAGGATGGGAGCTGAGCTGTGGAGGACTGATGGGGGACAGAATCTTTCTAGTCTCGTCTCACTCTTTAGAGAGGCAGCCTTTTCTGAAGATTGTGAATAATAAACTCAGAGTCTTTAAGGACAAGTGTGCCTTGTAATCAAGTAAGGCTTAACCCTTCATGTTTAATTAACAAAATAGATACTTCTGAAAATATTATACATTACTAAAATGGACAGGATTTTAATAAGAAAGCCGGTTTTGGCCAAGGTAAATAAGCCCCCTTTGCATTGAAGCTCTTTAGGCACCATTATTAAATGTTCCCCATCTGAGGCGATGAGACCTGTGTTCATATTGTTCTTTCCCAGCCATAACTCTTTGAGGCAAGAGTTTCTTGTCATGTACAAATGCTTCCCATCTGATCAAAAGCCCAGTTGGACTATTTTGGGCTTTTGGCTTTAGGGAGGATAGTTCCAGATGAGCCCAGGGAGTAATTAGCTCATGCCTGGAAGGTGACACGAGCTTGTCTGAACGTGCCAAGTTGGAGAGCGGAGGCCCAGAGCCTTGCTTTGGAACTGACCCACCTTTCCTCCCTTATTTTTAGCTCTAAGTGTGTATCTCAAATGCTGATGTGACTACCTTTTAGAAAATAGACAGGGGAGAGAAGTTGGCAGGGCTACATATGGCTGATAATAAGCAGCCTCTCTTCGTCACCATCCAGGATTTGAACAGACATGAATTTCTAACCTTTTGATCCCATTCCTTTAATTCCAGCGAGTCCCACCACTGTCACTCAGATGAGCTTGTCCAACCCGACCATGCTGAGAACCCACAGCCTCTCCAACGCTGATGGGCAGTATGACCCGTACACTGACAGCCGCTTCCGCAACAGCTCCATGTCCCTGGATGAGAAGAGCAGAACCATGAGCCGCTCGGGCTCCTTCCGGGATGGATTTGAAGAAGGTAAGCAGAGAGACTCGCTATCACCCAGGTTATGCGGTGCAGTTAATGTTCCTCTGTGCCGAGTTCACCTTGTTGACCTGAGGGCCACCTGTCCACCTGTAAGTGCTTCCAACTCGCCCTCTTACTCTGGGGTCGGGCTGGGGAACTCTGTATAGTAAGATCTGACTCTTAATTAACCTCACAGGACTCCAGGGAAGAGGCTGCTCATAAAATACTGGTGAATGTAGAGCTGACCAAGTTCTGCTCTAAGCTTTTCTCTCTCCGACTTGGGCCGTAGCCCATATTGGCCTGTGCCCTCATCTTGGGGTTCAGCCCCCAGATCGCCATCCTGACAGAGCAGTATCTGGAGCGTTCACTTCCCTGGGCTGATGCACCCCTATGGCTCTGGGGGCCTGTGGGCAGCCCTCCTCTCTGCTCCACTCCATAATTTTCTATTTCTATACTCAAGCATTAGGTTTTTAAGTTTATTGTGTTCAGTTATGCCCTTTTCCTTCTTTGCTGGCTAATCATGACTCTTTTGGGTTGGATTTTTATGGTTTGTTCGTTTTAATCAGAATTTTGGGAGAAAAATAGTGTGGGCAACTTTGCCAGCCATCTTCCTAACTCAGTTCATTTCTCTTTCCCTTTGTTCCTTCACTGAAGTTGTACGTTAGGGGAGCGAGCAGGCAAAATGCTGTGGAGGGACGTCACCCCCAAAAGCTTCCCAGAGATGGGCTGACAGCATGTTGGAGGCAGGGCTCGTGGACTAGTGGCTAAGGGTGTGAAGTAGGACCACCAGGGTTTGAATTCCAGCTCCGCTACTTCTCTGGCATATGATCTTGGGCAATTACTTCACCTCTTTGTGCCTCTGTATTTTCACCAATAAAATGGGAGGAATGATAGTACCCAGCTCACAGAATTACAAGAATTAAATGAGAAGATATATATGTAGATCAACCCAATAATGTTATTATGTGTCACAGTCTGTGGACTCAGCCTCAGCATTGCTGTCCTGGCAGCTGGAAGTCCCCAGGCTGAGGATGGGGGCTCTTGGAGCAAGAGGACCCCAGGCTGAGGGCTGTGTCTCTAGTTGTGCCTTTTTTTTTTTTTTGCCAGTGACAGAACAGAATGTGGGAGGGGATCATAGAGGCTTCCCTCTGCTCCGATCCCTGTGAGAGCAGGGAAATATGCCCAGCATCCTCCAGGTGGGAAAGAACAAACTTGTGATTGATTAGGAAATCCTGAAGCAGTCAAGAGGGGGAGAGATGCAGGATACAGGATTCTGCTTGCCCAGTGTTCTTTTTTATAAGTTTCGGTGGAGTTGCAGAGCGGCTGCCCCTGGTTAATCTGCGTAGCCACTTCATTCTCTCCGCCCTGATTTATGTATCGTTTGCATCCAGTGACATCCAGTGAGCAGACGCAAGTCTGTAAATCCATATATGGGAACCCGCAGGGACAGAGGAGCGAGGAGGGGTGGAGCCTGAGTTACTGAGAGTGTTTTGCTAGACTGAAGAGCTAGACATTAGTGCTGTAACCACTCAGAGCAGTAGTAGTGGAGGCTGTGTTGACCCTAAGGTGAAGGAGTAGGCCATTTGTCTTGAGCTCTTTTCTAGTCAGTGTGCTAGCCAAGCACAGCCACAGAGCGTTTCCCAGCCCTCCTGATGACGACTCGCATATGGAGCGTGTCTTGGGCCCGCCCTATTCATCTTCCCTGTCATGTGTGTACCTGAGTGAACCATGTTCAGTACTGAAACTTGTCCAAACAAGCACACTTCGCCTCATAAAGGTCCAGGGCCATTACAGCATCATCATCAGATAGCTTTTATTTATTCCATCTGGAATCAAGCTGTCAGGCAGCACAAATGTGGAATATCTGGGGCGTCCAAGTGACATTGATAGAAAGTGCTTGCCCACAAGCAGTGTCTAGACTTCTGTAAACCTAATGATTCGTGATGATAGGGAACTGAAGCGCAGAGGTAAAACTCAAATTTGGGGGCAAGGGGTAGGGACTGCTGTTGATAATCTACAAACACGTGACATTTTCATCTTTGGGGAAATTTGGCATCAGATTGATTTTATTTCTTCCAAGGCTATTTCATTACACAAACAAAATAGGGCTTGTGCAATTAGGTGTTGGTAATTCCATTGAGTGAAGACTTTTTTTTTTTCCTTTTGAATTTATAAATCCCCGACCTTGCAGAAACAGCTGGGGAAAAAATTCACATCTCACGTTTGGACCAAATAGAACCTCCTTATAAGAGTCAGGTAGGTATATTATACCAGAAAGCAGGATGGAAATTCAGGAAGAATTAGAACAGCTACCTGTCGGAGATTTTTGTGGGATTTAATTAGTGCTTTCCATTTTGAAGGAAGTAGGAGTCATAAATATGTTGATTAGGTACAGGCATGGCCCAAATGCAACCTTTCAAAGTTATTTCAGGTAAATGAATTTCCATCAGATGCATTATGCAATCTTAAAGTCAGCTTTAATAGCGTACATGCAGGGAGATGCTTGAGGCATTTTTAAAATGGATGTCTTTGGAGGAAAAAACATCCAGTGACTTGAGCAATTATCCCTAAGAGCCAGTGCGATCTAAACCAGTTCCTGTGGAATCCACAGGAACAGAGCAGCTCATTAACAAGTAAATCTTGTATTGTAGCTCGCTTGTGTTTCTAGCCCCTAAGTTACACTTGTGATGAAATCCTGGCACCTGCATGGTTAGCAGTGTGACTGGGTAAGGGGCTTGACCCTGCTCAGCCTGTTTCCTGTCCACTAAAATGTGGAAAATCATTGTCCTTGCTTCTCAAGGTTGGAGAGCAGATGAGGTGAGAGAAATCCTGGAAAGCACTTAGCAAAATGACTTTTAAGGGGTTTATAGTAAGTACTTGATCATTGGTAGCTATTGTGATAATTGTCATGTTTTGTTTTACCCTTCTCCCCAAGAGCCATTTCATCCCCCTTTTGTTTGTGGCAAAATTGAGGCAGAAGAAGTGACCTTGGGATTTGATGTGCCAAGACTAGGTCCCAAACTCTCGATCCTCAGCCCTCTGTGTACTCAGTCCTGCCTTGACATTTGGCTCTGCCTTCTCACAGCTGGGCTTTCTTACCTGTCCTAAGCGCACCCTGATCCCTCATCCGTGTGTTCTCTCGGTTTAGTTCTGCTTCCTTTGCTGGTTGAGAGGACGATCCGTTAGCATCTCATTCTCACTGGCTGCGGAAGTACCCAGTGGCAGAGTGAGAAGCACCGTGCAATGCCTAGATTCACATGCCTCTTCTGCTCCTGACCAGCTGTGTGTGCCTGGCCACGTCTCTTAGCCTCTCTGGGCCTTAATTTACTCTTTCGTTAATTAGGGTGGAAACTCCTGCCCTGTCTGGGAATATTACCTACAAATTCTCTGTGTTGATGGGGATCACTTCAAACAATAGTATAAATGAGAAAGTGCTTTGATTTTTGAGGCTGAATATGTGTATGAAATGCCCGTGTGTGACATCAAGGCATTTGGTGGCCTTATTGGCCAGAATATGCCTGGTTGTTTCATTCTGCCTAGTGATTTCACCTGGTGCTTTAGGTAGGGGTGAAATGAGATTCTTCTCAAATATGCATTTTTTGCTTGTGTGGTCCCACTTTGTGCCTATGTCTAGATTCACTGAGGGGCTTAGGAAACCATTCTAAAAAATACCAAAAGGCTTTACCAAAAAAAATGCCCTCAGAAACCAGTACACCAGGTCACTCCAGGGCAGAGCAATCTCCAGACTTCTGGCCAGCAGATCCTGTTCCTGAATGCTGTGTGACCTTAAGCAGGTCATTTAACCTCTCTGGGTTTCAGATTACTCAATGGCAGAGATGGCCTAGTTATTCTCATGGTTCCTTGTAATTTCGAAATTTTGAAGGAACAGGTATAGGGAAGAAAATGCATAGCATGCTTTCGCTGTTCTGGCTTTGTGAACCTCATATGCATTTTGTTGTCCAGAAGTATCCAGGCCACATAACCCAGGCTCTGACTTGGCTCAATTCACTTGAAGGAGGGCCAATGGCAACGGTTCAGGCAAGCCACATTCAGTTTGGAGTTGATTCTGGAAATCGAGGAATCTTTCTTTGGACCACCGCCTTGCTGTTGCTATTTACCAAGTGAGAGGAGTTAATTACAGAGAAAAATAATTACCTTCCCCCAAAGCCTGCCGGATGTGCTCTTCTCTGCCTGAAGCCCCAGCTTACACTGAGATATTGATGAAGGCAGTGTCAGTAAGTCTATGTGAATGAGGTAAAGAAGTATGAAAGAAAAAACTTCCATCTTCCAGCAGCCATAGGCCGCAGAGCAGCTGTATGCAGGCCTCTGGAGTGGGCGTCTGGCAGGGCGGTATGATTAAAGGGAGGCTACATGTTACCTGCATGTCTTCCCCTAACTTGACCTCCAATATAATCTCCCCACTTCTGTGTGTGTCATAGGGCTAGAGTAACATACCCCTTGGGAACATTGGGCCACTAGGTTGGGGCGTGAGAGGCCTCTGTTAATGTGTGCACATATTAACTCAGAAAGCCATTATTGGCCGTTAACACCTTAAACTGATTTTTTATGGAGCATGGGCCAGATGAGTCCTAGATGGAGGAGAACCCCGGGCAGCGCTAAGGAAGGTAGATGTGAGTGATGATGCAGGGATGGCCTCAGAGCAACAGGCACCTGCTAAGAGAAAAGAGGGCTGGTGGGGCCAGCCAGGAGCTATGTGGGCTCAGAGGAGCGAGGAAGCCCATCTGGGTGGCAGTCAGGGAAGTGAAGAAAGGCTCCATGGAGAAGACATGGTTTGAGCTGATCTGGAGTTTCGGACAGGCAGAGATGAGAAGCATCCTAAACAATGGGAGCTGCATGGGCAGACTCTGGGGCAGGAAAGTTCTACCTAGGGCATGCTTGAGAGCAAGGTGCTGAATTCAAAGTATGATGGGAATGCAGAAAGGAAGAATGGGAGGTCGGGAGGTTTGCTGGGAAGACAGTGTGGAGGCACCTGAGTGCTAGGCTGAGCTGTTCTTCAGACACCTTGTGGGCAGGTAGCTTCTGCCAACTGCTAATCCAGGTTGAGTTCACTTCTGGGGTGGTAAGTGAAAGCCGTTGAGTATACACGGGAAGTTACTCCTGAACCCCCCACTCTCAGACCCCGGGTGATGGCGCACGTGGGAGTGGAGGCATTGCACCTGTGGTCGGGAAAGCTGCGCCCAGTTAAGAGGCCTGGGATGTCTCCACAGGCATAATTCTGTATTTCAAATGAATAACAAGAAAATACTAAAGAATCGGGTTCCCAAAAAGAGAAGTTGATCAGAATACCTAGTCCTAGAAAAGACCATGCTTTGAAATTACATGAAAACAAATAATAAAGTGTCTCTACTGGCTAGGGGCAGGAGGGGGTGCTAAGAGGGTACGAGGATGGCTCTAAGTCAGAAAGTACCAGTCACAAACAGAAAGGAGGACACCACCTGCTTGTCACTTTGTACACATGATAGAAATCGAATGAAAGCATCTAGATTTCAGTCAGTGGAAATGTTTTCTAAACCAGTGTTATGCTACGTGGACATCTAGAATGAATTTACTATGGTTAGCAGCCTCCTGTGTTCAAAATAATCAGCTCGTCTTTTTGCATACAAGTGACAGATGCTGGCAGAGTATAAAATATATATGCAACACAATCTCAACCCTGAAGGAACACATTCGAGAACAGAATGGAATAAAACCTGCTGGAGCGATAACACGTTGCCTCCGGGTAGTAGAATTATGAGTCACACAGGTTATGGCCGTGAGTGTGCTTCTTAACACTTCTCTGCACTTGAAAATTTTTGTTCAATAATCATGTATTATTTTGCAAGTCAGGGGGGAAAAAAGTATGTAGAAGGTTGTAGAAAACAATGTGGTATGGAACAGTGACTTCCTGAGTTTCTCTTCCCCTCCCCCTTTTTGGCTCCATAGCAGCCAGCTGTGATTCACATTTTTTTCCTTTTCTGTTTTTTTTTTCTTTTTTTTAGTTCATGGATCTTCGCTCTCCTTGGTTTCCAGCACGTCATCCATTTATTCTACAGTGAGTATGAATCAATGCTGTGTGGCTATGATCCTATGAGCTGGGGTCCTTTATCAAGTGTGTCAATGATAAAATACAAGCATTTCTCCTAGAGAAAGTATTTCCGTCATAAGGGGGTCAATTAATTAGGGAACAAGATTTGAAATTCACAAACAGCTATTGATTATAGTGTACCAACCAATAAATCAGGAACTGGCAGCTTTGTTAAAGTGGCGTTGAGCTTTGGGTGGTAACTGGTTAGAACGTGTGGGAAGCCTTGGCCACCTGCTGGTAGATTTGGAAAGGAAAGACCTTGAACAACTTATTAATCTTCTGTCTGCCTCATTTTCTTTATCTGTAAAGTAGAAAGAATAGCAGTCCTTACCTTGTGAAGTTGTAATGAGATTAAATGTTATGAAGACTACAGTTCACTCAATATACATTCCTCGAGGACAAGAACTTGTTCTGTTTGTATTCCTAGGGCCGAAGGCAGGGCCTCGCCCATACTAGGTGTTCAAAAAAGAGCTTTGAATGAAGTTAGAAAATGCATGTAAAGCAATGACTACGGTGCACAGATTAAGCCCTCGTAAATGTTAGCCATCACCAATGAGAGGCCTTCTGGACAAAAGCCAGATGTGAGCAAATATGTTGCGGGATTTGTGCAATGGTGCTTACTTTTTGTAGCTGTATACATAACTATTTCTCTTAAAAACTTTAATTTTGGAATTCCTGTAGGGAAAAAAATCATTTTGTTAGTTGAGAATTCTGTAGTTCTTAATTCCATGGAGACAAATGTTTTAATAATTCAGTTTTGAGTAATGCCAGGTTTCTGGGCTATAGCAGGATGAACTGTATACAGCCCCATGTAAGTAAAAGGCCATCCCAGAATCAAGTTAGAGAGACCAGAGACGACATTCTTTCTCAGGCCCATAATGAGCAGACTTCAGTGATTGCTGACATGGTCTGATTTGAAGGACCTAGAAACACTTTCTTCTGCTCCTAGCCGCCTCGTTCCTCCAACTCCAAAATACCTCTTTGCTCAGCTGGTCATCTTGTCTGAACTTTAGTCACAGAGTCCTGGCTTTCATTTACAGGCTTTAATATGGTCACCTTGGGGAGGGGTTATTTAAGCTATTATCTACTAAGGGAGCGTAGAGGTGGCCTTCTGTCAGCTAATGCGTACACGAAGTCCTTTCTTCTAGAAGGAAACTCTGTGATATGGGGACCAGAGATGGTACTTCCAAACCTAGATTCACTTCTTCAACAGTATTTACTGGCAGTAAGTATGTGCCAGGCTCTGGTCTAAGCCCCAAGGATATGGTTGTGGTGGAGAGAGCAGGCTGTAGCTGATAGAGAAGGCCGGGGGCACCAGAGGGCACCGAGGGATCCAGGACTCTAGTTCCACAGTGTTAGTGCAGAGCAGCCATAGCAGACACATCAGGGCCCAAGCCCATGTTTTCCCAGTGGGTTCCCTGTCATCACAGAGGGGATGGGCCCTTCTCAAAAGAGTGGAAAGTGGGGACTGGCCTGCATTAGCCAGCCTTGGAGAGAAAGAGCATGAGTTTCTCCACCTGTGACAGTTCAGGTGCAGGAAACCATCACATGCCATTGCCAGCTGCACCCGCTCGTGCCAACCTCTGAAAGTTCTCGCAAAGGCCTCTCTTCCAGCAGCTCTCATTCGGGGTGTGGACGTGAAGCTGGTATTTTCATGAAATTTGAGATTGCCCTTTCCATGTTGATATAAATTCACAAATTACCAAAGACCTAATAATAATGATTTTTAATTCCATGTTTATCTGGATAGCAAGAGACTCGAGGCCTCATCTTAGTTTTTCTCACTATGTGGCTTTGGTCCTTCAAATCAGACCATGTCAGCAATCACTGAAGTCTGCTCATTATGGGCCTGAGAAAGAATGTCATCTCTGGTCTCTCTAACTTGATTCTGGGATGGCCTTTTACTTACATGGGGCTGTATACAGTTCATCCTGCTATATAGCCCAGAAACCTGGCATTACTCAAAACTGAATTATTAAAACATTTGTCTCCATGGAATTAAGAACTACAGAATTCTCAACTAACAAAATCACCTCCTTATTCTGGTGTCTCTCAGTTTTGCCCTTGGTGTTGGGGAGCTAGGCGAGGTTGTCTCTGAGTGCCCACAACCTCTGACATCCCGCCAGGCTTGGAGTCCAAGGTTCCCATTTACTCTCCTTTACATGAGCCTTCTCTGAGAATATAGGTCACTTTTGCAGACTTTAAAAAAAATAGTCTAACATTTGAATATTTTCTTGCTGGAGTAGTCTGCTAATTCCAGGGAAAACTGCAAGTCTGGCTAGACTCTGCTCCACCCAGCACCGACATGTGGTCCCTTATCTATTCTTAGCAACGTGGCCTTCTAACTGTGGTGATGAAATTCTGAAATAATGCTCAGGCACCTTTGTAAATGGTAAGGTGAACAAGTTCTTATTTGTTGTCTAAAAAGAGATCTGTGGAGTCTCTTAAGTTGCCACCAACCCAGACCAAAGAGTCTGTTTAATAGCTGAGTGTTTTATAAGCTCTTCTTGGATGATAGGTTTTTCTCCTGAAATCTCTGTAATTCTTGGATATTCAAGAATGCTCATTCTGGCTAAAATTTGCCTATAATTTTAGTTACGAAGGAAAGAAAAGGCAACATGATGCTAAACAACTGATGAGGAGAAGCCACGGCCAGCCCTTGGAATAGAGAGACTCCAAGAGGCCACCTCTGGGATCAGACTTGCTTTTGTGGTTGGTAGGGAGCACAGCTGAGTTCCCAGGGGAACTGCTAAATGGAGGGAGGCCCAGAGCTTCGCTTAGAGTTCCCAGATGTAAGGAAGATCAGCCGCAGCTGGGGACGAGATGCAAAACACATGATCTCTCCAGGCTGCTGTTGAGAACCAGGGCACAACCCCAGAGACAGGTGGGCACAGTACAGGCAGTGGCAGAGGCTTGGGGAAGGAGTGTTAGGCAGGCCTGTTGGTAGAAGTGTTTAAAAGCAGGGCTGGTCCGATGTAGATGGCTCAGCCTGCTCACAGGCCTCCACTAGCCCGGCAGTTGTCAGATAGTGACGGTGAGAATGTGACATTCTCACCGCCCACTTTTCTCCTTTGGAGCAGACTCAGAAGGCAGGGGCCTTGTTTCTGGAAAGCTGCTGTGAGAAAGTAGCTGTAGCAGAAGAGCAGGGGAAGGTGCTGCTTAAGATCGTAGGCCCTGGAGCCAGACCCGCTGGGCTCCAATCCCAGCTCCTCCGCTTACCGTACGCCATGGCCTTGGGCAAATGAGTTCGCCTCCTGTGCCTCAGTTTCCTCATCTGCAAAACAGAAGGCAATAGTGTCGGTACCTCTTATGAGGATTAAATGAATAACGAATGTAAAGTGCTTGGAACAGTCTCTGGCTCATGGTCAGTGTTCAATACATGCTACTTATTATCACCAGAATCCGAGCAACGTGAGGTGAGGGGCTTGGTCATGTGCACAGCTGTGTCCCAGATTCTTAAAACAGTGCCTGGCACAGAGTAGGAAATCAATTAATACTTGATAGGTGGTGGTGGTGGGTATGGATAGATGGACAGAAAGACAAAGAGGGATGGATGAATATTATCAGGGAGGAGTAAGCCCTGAGGACATCGCCCAGTCTTCTCCAGAAAGTGTTTCTTAGATAAGGAGATTGTCCAGCTATGTGACTTAAGGCAAGATTCCTAACCTCTCTGAGCCTCAGAAGGGATACAGACCTACATTATGGGATTTCTGCAAGGATTAAATGATTTTGCCCCCATGTATCTAAAATTTAGTTGCTGTTGTTGGAAGGCAGCCTAGAGGGGGGCCCCTCTTGAGCAGGATCAGGAGTGAGGGCACTGGGGGGCAGGGGTGAAGGGAGATCAGACAGGAAGCAGCCACCCCCTGCCCCAGCTGACGGGTATGGGGTCTATAGGATATAATGACTCATACCCCTCTGCATTCTGAACTGAGAGAGAAGTAGACACCAGAGTCAGATGCTGATTTTAAAAATTAATGGGTTTATTACTAGTAAAATTGCATTAGGACACACAGCAAGCACCCAAGGACGAAATAGGGTCCTTACTGATTTTCAGTCACCTACCTGGCTCCCAAGTCACTGCTCCCCTGGGGCGGGTGTGAGTGGTAGGGTGCAGAGAAGGGTGGTAACGCTTCCAACATTTCCAAGAATGGAGGGGTTTTCTTTTATGGGCCCCCGGGGGAACCCGAGGAGAGGGAAAGAAAGGTTCCCCCTGCAGCAGGTTCCCCTAACCCATGTGGGTTCCCCTGTGGAGGAGAGAGGTGGTCTTGTAGTCTCTGGCTGCAGGTAGCTGTGTCACCACAGACACAGGGCACAGTATGGAATGCTCTGCAAGTCAGAGGGCCCACAGGCTTCACCCTTACTCCCCAGTGTCACAGGTTACTGGGGAACTCAAGGTGAGCCCGCAGGAAGGTGAAGGCCACTTCATCCTCATAATCTGGGGTGTCATGGGTGGCTGATGGGGGCTCCTCCCCCTCCCACACTTTGGAGGCCGTCCTACCGTGCTGCAGTAAGAGGGAGGATAAAATGGGGCAGAATTAACCTAGGAGCAGTCCTCCCTCCCCCAGGTAGGATTGCCAGATTAAATACAGAATGCCTCGTTAAATTTAGTACAACTATGTGCTAAAATACCCTGATATTGCATGGGATGTATTTAAGTAAAAAAGTTCAAATTTAATTGGGTGTCCTTACCTTAACTGGGTGTATTTTTATTTGCTAACTCTGGCAGCCCTGCCCTGGCTCATCCCCTTCTCACACCTTCCCCTGAGCCCCTTCCCCTTCAGCCATCTCCACACGGGAGCAGGGACTCCTCACAACCAGAATAGTTGAAGTGCTGTTCTAATACTTCCTAATTTCTTAAAATAATATGCTGTTTGTATTTGGCCTTTCTGAGTGATCAAATTAATTGAACCAGTTTATCCAGAAAAATGCACGAGGAGAGAAACTGGTAAATCTTCGAGACGGCCATAAGTGTCCAGATGTGTTCCCTGCAGGTGGGACTGTGCTGCTCTATGTTCCTCATCTGGTCTAACTTCCCTTGTGTTCTCTTTACAGCCGGAAGAAAAATGCCAGTCAGAGGTAAGGAACAGTGTGCTGGTGGGATTTTCCTCTGTCACTAATATCGATTATTTCGCCCAGTTCAACCTGGAAATGGATTCCCAAAGCAAGTAACTCTGTCCTTTGTCATGTTTAGATTCGCAAACTCCGGCGAGAGCTGGATGCCTCCCAGGAAAAAGTTTCAGCTCTGACCACCCAGCTGACAGCAAATGTGAGTGCAGACACTGGGCGGGGGCCATCGGGAGGGGAGACGACTGCTGCTGCCCTGTAGGCATCACAGCCTCCCACCCCGAGCACCATAGAGGCAGTGCGGTGTAATAAAACGGACATGGGCTTGAGCCTCATGAGTGTGAAGGTCAGCTCGACGCTTACGGGCTCTGTGCTTTGGGCAAATTCTTTGACCTCGGAGCCCACATTTACTTATCTGTACAATGGGGATGCTAAACCTCTCAGGGTGGTCATGTGATTGGTACCTGGAGTATATTAAGTGCTCAGAAATGTTAATTTCCCTTACCTTCTAATTTCTGAAAGTTTTCACCTTAAGGGGAAAAAAAAGGAAAATAAAAAGAAATGTAAGACTCCACAATAAAGAGCTGACTGCTCTGTAATTATAATATACACAATGACGTGTTCAGGAGTCCCTGCCAACCGACATTCAATTCAGCAACTGTTTAAGTGCCAACCCTGCTCCGGGCACTGTGAGGTCAGCAGGAAAGCGAGCACAGTCACTCTCATCTTCGTGTCCTTTCTCTGCTACAGCAGAGACAACAGTTTTGCTCTAACATGATAACTGTTACGATAGAGATAAAGGGAGATGGTTGCAGAATATATAGGAGGAGACCCTAACTCAGTCTTGTTGGGAGGGAGGAGGTCAGGAAAGGCTTCCTGGAGGAGGTGACATCTGATGGATGCTGTGTAGGGAGGATGTTTGGGAAGGACAGCATTCTAACCAAAGAGAATAATTTGTGCAAAAGCCCAAAGTGAAGATCTTGGTGCATTTGGAAACTATGAGTAGCTCAGTGTAATTAGAATCTATGGCTTAGATGGGGAGAGGGGAGGCAAGAGTGGAGGGGAGAAGGAAGTGGGGAGGGAGGAGACATCGAAAAAAGACAAAGGTCAGGTCACCTCATGGAGGCAGAGGGTTTGGGCTTCCTACTGAAGTTAGTGGGGCCCCATCCGTGCATTTGAAGCAGAGCAGTGAGGTCATTAGGTTGCTCTTTAGAAAGCTTCCTGGCTATGGTGTGGCTGTAGGATCAGGGGGTCAGAGCAGAGGCAGAGATCTCCTGCCCTCTGAGACCCGGCTGTAAGGGAGCCCTGCCACAGAGCCTGAGCCCGTGAGGGCTGAAGCTCCGACGGCAGAGCCTGAGGTTTTGGAAAGTGCCGAGGTGACTCTGAGGCCAGGCTTCCTGCCCAGGAGCGCACAGCCCAGCCTGAGACCACAGATGCGTGTGTGAGAGCCTGTCAGAAAGCAACCTGCCTGACCCCCCACGTGCTGTTAGAGTGAAAAGCAACTTCAGAACGTGGTCTTCCTTGGACCAAGAAGCTGAGTCAATACTCCGAATTAATATTTACCTGGGGTTTTTGCTCGGGTAATTCCCAACTTGTGCCCCAGTCTGCTGAGGAAACCGTTTCTCTTGAGTGTCTGCACATGAGGTGCCTGGCACAGCGCGCTAGGCCTTAATTTCACATTCGGTAATCGGTAACTGCTCTCACTATTGTTCATTTTCCTGAGCTCTCACATTTCTGGAAATCTTTGATTTTTTCCAAAACCCTAATGTCCTACGCCACTGTGTATTATATCCTTCTTTATCTTCTTTACCTTTCCCACCATCAGTAACACTCTCAAAAGAACGTCAGACATTGATGTGAGATCTGAATTTTGAGGCTTAGATCCTCAAAAAGCAGAGGAGTTTTTTGGGGGGTAGACTCTTCATCTGGGGAACCAGATGCATATATTTGAATCCAGACCCAACCCCAGACCCAGTGAGCCAGAGTCTCTTGGTATAATCCAAACCTGTGAGGTTTGACAGCAGCCCCCTCCCAGGTGAGTCGGAGCTTCTCTCCTAGACAAGAATTACAGCTGTCAATTGCTGCCCCTTACTAATCAAAAAGTAGTAAGTAATTTACTTATCAGCGAACTTAGGTTAATTCCTCCAATGACCTCATGCTGCCCCAAGGGCCCTTACATTGGGCCATTTGGAACTCTGCTCTCTGTCCCTGAAGAGTCAGGGTGAGATCCCTTACATTATTATTATTATTCCAAAGTGTATTTTGTTCCTCACAAAAGTCATTGAATCCAGTATTGGTTTAAAGTCAATATTTAGTCTTACCACACATCACCGGCAGTGCTAACGTGTTTTATTGTCTGCCATCTTTCTCGTGGGCCAAGCTGTGTTTGTTTTTCTAGAATAAACTACTCAAAGCCACCTTCTCTGGTGTTTTCGTACCACTCCTGTTTGTTTTCCCTGGGAACGTGAGAGTGGTGCTTGACAGGAAGGCAGTTGTATGGCTGGGAACCAGACTCAGAGCAGCCCCTCGGCCGTATTTTCATAGTTCACTTGTGACACAAAGTCAGGCCTCTTGCTCGCCGGCAAAATGCCGTCCCTGGTGCCTCAGAGCAAGTGTGGTTTCTTCTTGAGCCTGCAAAAACACTTTCACCAGCAGTCTTCTGGGGGTCAGGCTTTTGTGTCTGTTTTTAATTGAATAGAAAATAGGAATGCCCACAAATAGAATCGTGGGTGGCAATCAAATGCAGAATTGAAATAAATGGAAACATAATCATTTAAATGTAGCCTTAGAAATGCAAAGATAGGGGCCGGCCCCGTGGCTTAGCGGTTAAGTGCGTGCGCTCCGCTACTGGCGGCCCGGGTTCAGATCCCGGGTGCGCACCGACGCACCGCTTCTCCAGCCATGCTGAGGCCGCGTCCCACATAGAGCAACTAGAAGGATGTGCAACTATGACATACAACTATCTACTGGGGCTTTGGGGGGGAAAAAAAAGGAGGAGGATTGGCAATAGATGTTAGCTCAGAGCCGGTCTTCCTCACAAAAAGAGGAGGATTAGCACGGATGTTAGCTCAGGGCTGATCTTCCTCACAAAAAAAAAAAGAAATGCAAAGATAGCGGTCCTTCTAGACATCCACGTCCTGGCCTATTTCCTTCATCCACTATGTGACTGTCTTAAATTGATTGGCTTTGGTTTTGCCATATTCTCCAGGGCAAACTAAAGCAGAACTCTTTATTTTAAAATGCAAAGGCATTTTCTCATTTTTTTTTGGTGAGGAAGATTGGACCTGAGCTAACATCTGTGCCCGTCTTCCTCTATTTTGTATATGGGACACCACCACAGCATGGCTTGATGAGCAACGTGTAGGTCCACACCTGGGATCCAAACCCATGAACCCCGGGCTGCCAAAGCAGAGTGTGTGAACTTACCTGCTACGCCACCGGACTGGCCCCGATATTTTCTCAATTGTTAATAGAGAGGGCATGCAATCAGAAAGAAACTAGCTAGTCCACTTGACACTTCTATTACAAGTGGTCCTGCTCCCGGCCACTTCCTACAGCTGTTGAGAAAAGACTCAACAGTTGATCCTAGAGACGTCTTATCCTCAAGTATCCCTGTCTGATGAAGTTAGTAACAGAGGCCTCTGCCTCGCTTCTCAGATCTCCACTCCTCAACTGGAATGTCTGCTGACCTTCCTCACAGCCCAGGGTAACGGCTCCTCCTCCGCCCACTCGTCCTGCTTTTATTCTTCACTCTGTGCATCAGTATCTTCTCCTCTGGAATTTTACAGCATGATCCAATCTCACTTCTTCCGAGACTCCCAAGTATCCCGCTGGCCCTTCTCATTCCTCCTGTAGCCCGCTGTGTATCCACCCACCCTTCGCCTAGAAACCCTCTTTGATCTCTCTGCTCCTGAGTTCTCATAGTGTCCTTTGTCACATTCTCGTTCCCACACCTCTTCCTTTCCCCATGGTGTCCATTCATTCCTGTGTTTGGCAATTCCTTAACAGTTTATAGACCGTTTTCACCTGTATTGTTTCATTTAATGCTCACAGTAACCCTGGAAGGAAAATAGATCTTGCTCCCATTTTATTGATGAAGAAACTGAGGCCAATAGAATTAGATAACTTGTCCAATCTTTATTCTTGGTTTTAACAATACTGTCAGGGTCCTCAGTCAACCAACCAACATTTCCCCTACTGCTCTGTGGAAGAAGCGAGAAGCCTTAGTGTTGGGACACGAAGTTGCGTCTTGCCCTTGAAGAGGGCTGCGGAGAAAGGGGCAGACGGGAAAACGTCACATTTCTCAGTTCTAAGATACACATTTTTTTTTTCATGTTTTTAACGTCTCTAAAAAGTGGATGCATATTTTCATTGTAATTGGCAGCGTTTTTTAGAATGTCTTAGTAACATTGAAAGTAATGGTGCATCTGATGTCGTGTTCTAACAGAGGTATATAACAGTGTGGGGGGCCCCGGGGGAAGGCATAACTCCCTGGGGACACAGGGGAAGGTTTTCTGAGGAGGTAGCAGATGGCCTTTCAATGGCTTTTTATTAACCAGGATTATAACAAGCAAAATATGCCAGCCACTTTGTTCATTCCGTCTGCAAACATGCTCACTGTGAGCCTCTGCTGTGAGCTTGGCGCTTGGTGAACAAGGGGTCCTATAGTGTAGTAGAGACAGGCATATGTCAGCGGTCACAGGAGCACGTGTATGCTTGACCCTGGTACCACAAAGCACATGTCAGCGTCCAGTGTGCTTTTGAGAGTGAATATGAGGGAGCCAACCCAATCTGGGGGAGTCACGATGGCATGAGCTGAGATCTCTTAAGAAGGATATGTAAAAATTAGACGGAGAGGCAGCTGGGGAAAGAACATGTATAAAGGGCCTGGGTGGGAAGAAGCCCGGGGTGTTTGAGGATCTGAAAGAGTAACTAGAATAACTGGTCCCCAAAGCGTGGCGGGGAGTGGGGCTCAAGAGGCTGAAGAGGTCGATGGGCTGACCCACGTGGCCCCAAGAGGATTTCAGTCCTTAGGACCAGCACCCTCAGGCATCCTCACCTTGCAAGGTAATGTACCTGAGGCTGCGTCTTTTCCCTCCAGGCTCACCTCGTGGCAGCCTTTGAACAGAGTCTTGGAAACATGACCATCAGGCTCCAGAGTTTGACCATGACGGCCGAGCAAAAGGTAAAGCAGGAAGGACGCTCTTTTCCTCCCAGCTTAGAGTTAACAACAAACCTAAAAATTTTCTTCTCTTTCATTCCAGATAATTGTATAGATTTTGTTTTTTGAACTATTGCCATTGAATCGTAAAGAGTAGGTCTGTTGAGTGAAAATACGACGTAGATGGAGTGGTGGTGACTGCATCAGCAACAGATCCCGTCGTCATGTTCCACTGCTTTCATGTGCTTGTGTGTGCCTGTTAAAAATTGATGCCGCTTCGTGTTTGAGGCAGAGGTTTTCTGGAACTCCTTCGTTCCCAACCTTCCTCTGTTGACGCTAAGTTGCACTTCAGCTGAACTCTGCAGAATGATTTTGGGATGACGGATATTTTTTTTTTCTGTTCCTCAGGATTCAGAACTGAATGAGTTAAGGAAAACCATTGAGCTGCTGAAGAAACAGAACGCAGCTGCCCAGGCTGCCATTAATGGAGTCATTAACACCCCGGAGCTCAACTGCAAAGGTAAAGCAAGAGACACCGCCTTCAGGCCAGCAACCTGCCTGCCTGCCCTTAGGAGCCTCCCCTGACAGCATATGATGCAACCTCCCTGTCAGAGGTTGGGTGTCAGCGTCAGTCAGACAGGTCCTGGGAGGCAGACACTTGCAATCCAGCTACTTCTTACCTTCCATCCTCTTCTCTCACATATCTCAAAAATGGAAGAAAATATATTTCTGTTGGCAAAGTGCCAAAGTGTTTCCCATCCCTTAACTTTGCTCATGCTTTGATATTTACGTATTGATGTGGGATAAACTGAAATGGGTTCATCTCTTATTTGTCCCGGAAAATATTTCTGAGTGAATTGGTTTGTCCTTGTGTATCTTACTTGTGAGAGAGGGGGTGGGCGTGAGGATGAGTTACCTCCTGCAGCAATGATAGTGACGGTAACAGTAGGAGCAATAATGATAGCTAACGTGGAGCACTCGCTGTGTCCTCAGCACTACGCTCAGGGTTGTAATTACTAATCATCTCGTTTTCTTTCCATGACACCTTATGAGTGTGATACTGGTTGTCTCTGCGTTGTACTGATGGAACACTGAGTTCCGGAGGCGAGAGTCGCTTCCTAAGGTCACAGAGTAGTAAGAAACAGAAGTGGGACTAGAATCCGAGTCTGTCTAGCTCTGGAACCAGTGCTCTTAAAGACCAGGCCGCAGGTGTAGTTCTGTGCTCACAAGGAAAACTGTCTGCAGAGTTTATCTGGGAATCGCTGCAGTGTTGTTTCTGGTATCACTGTTATTTCAGAGATCAGGCTTCCTGAGAAAGTGATGATAGAGTTGAAATGGGAAGGATTAGCAAGTGCTGGCCAGGCAGAGTAGAGGGAAAAGAGCATGAAAGGGGCTTGGCATGTCCAAGGGGCCGAGAGAAGGCTAGTGCAGCAGGAATGTCGAGGGCAAAGGGGAGGTGGGGGGCTAACAACATGGGTGACCATTGCCACAAAAACACGTTTGAATGTCTGTCAGAGCTCAAGAGAGCTGGTGTTGGGGCATTCTCTCTAAGCCGCCTCTGTTTTGTAAAGTGGAGAGAGAGAGGCCTCATTGAATTGACCAAAGAGGGCATAGCACCTACCTGCTCAAGGACCTTAAAACCAGCACTGGGGAATAGAAGGTGATGTCTGGTGAGAATTACCTCGAGTCCTCGGGTGTGTGGATTTAGGCGTAAGGGTCGTTCCCGGGACAAGGCGTGGGCTCACGGCAGCAGCTGCTGACATCCTGCCTTGGGCCTCCAGGAAGCGGTACCTCCCAGTCTGCAGACCTGCGCATCCGCAGACAGCACTCCTCTGACAGCGTCTCCAGCATCAACAGCGCCACCAGCCACTCCAGCGTGGGCAGCAACATCGAGAGTGATTCCAAGAAAAAGAAGAGAAAGAACTGGGTGAGTGTACATCCAGAGACTCTGGGTGCTGACTGACAGAGTCAGCCTCGGAACCAACGTCCACCAGATACAGCCCAGTCTAGCTCTTAGCTTCAGAACATAGACCTTTGGGAGGAGATCCAAAGAAGTAGCTTGTGGATAGATTTCTACCAAAATCATGTTGTGCTCAGCCAAACACTAGGATTTAAGAAATGTAACTATCAACATGTAGTTTTTCTGTTTCATGAGACTTTATGTGAAATACTCATCTTTCATTTCATATATGTGTTATTTCTTCCCCATCGTATGTTGGCCACAAAGTTCCAGGTAGAGCAAAGTTACTTTTAAGTGGTTTCTTAGTTAGTTCCAAAGTATTTTTCTGAAGTGTGTATTACTAGCTATCCCATCATTAACCATAATCCTTGTCTATCTATTTACCCAATTGCCTATGATAGCATTCAACCAACCTCTCTTTGAAAATTTTTTGACGGTGTCCTGTAAGTAAAAGTTTAATAATGTAGACATGAGCAGTTAGTGACTTATTCTAAACTGGGGAGTTGTACCTCAAAATGGCAAGTTTAATAGACCCAGTCTCCAATGCAGTGTTTCTCCATGTTTCCATAATCTCAATGAGCTACTTGGATTTCTGTGTAGTGGAATCTTAAACAGTTTTTCCCTTTCTCCTGGAAAATTCCATCCCCCACCTCCCCACCCCCAATTTTTGGTTCTGCTGTTGAAGCTGTGGAGTTCTGATCGACATTGCTACTCCCTGCCTTCAGTGCAGGGAGGTCCCAAGTTGATCTGAAGTTGGCCAGTGCTCAGAGGGCCACATTCATCAATGCTGACAGCATCGTGTTTTCATAGTAGCTTCAAAGTCCTCATTCATTCCATACACTTCTCACTCATTTTGTGTATCTTGGATGGGTGGCGAGGTCTAGTGCTGGAGGAGATGAGGATTTAGTAATTTTGGTTATTGATGACTTGCATTGGAGGCAGGCTAAAAGGCCAGTTCAGTGTGATCCTCTCATCATTCTGATTAAATTTTTTCTTTAAATTACTAGTGGTTTTTAGTCAACTCATTTGCTATGACTTAAACAAATAGAATTAACTCATGTTGCTGTCTCTAATATGCTGTTGATAAATATGGTCCTATTTGATTATCAAAGTGATGAGACAAAAATTATTTTCTAACAAAAATAGTGATTATCTATTGCTTCAATTCAACAAATAAAACTTGTTTATTTTGCTTTAAGACAACTCTTGGTTATCAGTGCAATTGGGGAGGATGGATAATTGGCATCCTCAGATAATCCCAAAGCTTAGTTATGTAGAATCTCTGTAATCTCCTCTTCCACCTGGCATTTTACCAGAGGTAGAGGCAAGGTTTTAGGTTGATGGCTTGTGTGCCAAATCCTTCTGTTTCTATGACTACTCTCTGGAAATAGGATCAGAAGTAGGAAAGGGGAGTGAAATGGGATCTCGATTTGCCCACAAGCTGAATATGCAGTTTGTTATGGATGAAACGTTGATGGGAGAAAAATCCCATTAATTATTTCAGAATGGCCCGTTTTCTGAATTTATAATGGCTAAGAAAACCTCCAGAATATGTTTTCAGAAGAAAAAAAGACTTTAGAAAAAGGAAATTACTTTTTAAAAGACCTTTTTTCAAGACAAAGCTTTATTTTTCGGCCTAGAAAAATACATGCTTATCATGGCTTTCAGAGAAGACATTGCACTTTAATTCTTTATGTTCTCCTTAGAATTTTCAGATCCATCTCATGGTTTGGGAAATTTGTCATATACCAGTTTCTTTTTCCCAATCTGGTTAATAAATTTCTCAAAAATATCCATTTTTTGAGTAAGAAGTGAGATGGCTTATTCCCTGCCTGTATTATATTATCTTATGTGTATACCAGGACAGCAGGGACTCCTAAGGAGATATAGTAAAGAGCTAGAGAGCCATGTTGGGACCAGTGCAACAGTGAAGCTACCGTTGCTGAGAATAGAAGACATGCCAAAAGTAATAATAATAATAACAATAATAATAAGGCTTAGAGAGATGACTGAAAAGAGGCAAGAAAAGAGAGAAGCATAGGAAGGTGGGGCAGTCATTTCAACCAGACAGAGGAGCTGGAAGAGCACGGATTGTAGGAGACTTCCAGACTCACTGTTCCTTTCCTTTCATAATGGAGGAAGATGCCCCTAATGCCTTGCAAGATCCGTGATCCTACTGGAAACCTCCTCTGTGTGTGGTGTTTATTATTAGCCATGTCATGTCTGAAAAGTCCGAAGCTTTCCCTGTCACTGGCTTTCTCTGTTAAAAATTTGTCTTTTTTCCTTCCCCTTCCCCATTTTTGCTTGCGTTTTCTCTGGCAGGTCAATGAGGTAAGCAAGACCAACGTTAATATCAGATACCAAGCTAACCCATCCATTGATATGACTAACCTCATCCGCATCCGTCACCATGTCTGAGCATCCTGCTTTGTTGCTGTGTAACCTCATCCTCCCGACATCCATCTGCTGAGCCAGGCTCTGTCTTGCTGTTGGCATCTAGTCTTGAACCAAGAGTAGGCATGGAATGTTACCCACAGGTCCGGTCCTTTGAGCTGTCAGCACCAGATAACTCTTCTTCCCTTAATGCACTGATTCGAGAGAGCTGTTGGGAACCTTTATCTTTGGTGGGGGGGATCGTGGGAGAATTAATTGCTGTTTTGTCTGCATGTCTCTGTTTTGCCAAGGCCTAAGCATGGATTGCAGCCCCTGCCTGGCTGACGGTCTTGTCTATTCAGTTACGCAGCTCCTTCAAGCAAGCTTTCGGGAAGAAGAAGTCACCCAAGTCGGCGTCCTCTCATTCAGACATCGAGGAGATGACAGATTCTTCTCTGCCTTCCTCACCAAAGTTACCACACAACGGGTCCACGGGTTCCACTCCGCTGCTGAGGAACTCTCATTCCAACTCTCTGTAAGTCTGTTCGTTGGGTCACTCTGGTCAGACGACATCTTTGGCCCCTAGGGACCCTCTCGAATTAGAATGGCTAGGAGCCCTGTTATGATGTAACAGCTCCTTGGGATCCTTTTTGTCCTGCTTTCATAGGACTGGGCCTGTTCTTTCAGGGGTTTAGGACTGGAGAGGTGGAAAGAGAAAGGAAACTTAGGCTCCTGTTCTGGTGGCGTCAGTGTGGATTATTAGCTGGCTGGCACTGGGCAAGTTGCTTAAGCTCTCTTTGTTTCCATTTCTTCATTTGTCAAATTGGGATAATGGTTGTCTACTTATCCTATTCCAAGGAATGAACAAGATAAATGGATGTGAGAAAGCTACGAACGCCCTCCTGTGACGGGAAGACGGTGTTATAAGCGTTGGCAAGTTTTGCTGAAATTCTGGTTCATTAGGGTGACAAGGCTTAGAGAGACTACGCTTTTCTCCTTTGATCAAAATTTGGTGTTGACTCTTTCTCTGAGGTCAGCACTCAGAAATTGGAAGTTTAAAAAAATGGAGATTCTATGACAAGTCTCTTTACCCAAGCATTGTCCCTTTCGTGAAATGATTCGTCACCATGAACTCCCCACGTGAAAATTAAATGAATCATTTGTGCAGAGCTCTTCCGGAATGCAGCTGGTTCTGTTAAGTGAGATGCACGTGTGCTCACTTGGCGTTGGTTTAGGTGGTGTTCAGCTTGGCGACTGGTTCCATAAACGGGAGGCGTCATCTGCTCTTGCCTAGCCGACCTCCCGTGACTTCCGCTAAGCACCCACCAATCATTGCTCCATCAGGGGCATAGGGAGACAGTCCTGTGCCCATCGAAAAACTTAAGGCCCAGACTCTAGAGGCAAGACAGGTCAGGAATGGCTTGGGATGGACAGGTAGGGACCCAGGTGTTGGCTCAGATGGGGGCTGGCTGCCTGTAGCAGTGGGAAGATGGCTCCTGCCCCTGGGACTGAATTCCATTAGAGACCTTGGAACAGCAGGCCAGGGGTGAAAGAAGACTGGAGCTGAAGTAGTCTGCAGGGACAGCTACCAGCGAGGTGAGGCAGTGCCTGGAAGAAGAGGGCCACTGTGGCTGGGGTCCGAATAGCCACTGAGCTGGGGGAGACAAGGGAGCAGTGGTCATAGGCACCTCAGTTTCTTCTTTGGTGAAAATGGGATTAATTACATCTGTTTCACTGGGTTCTTATAAGGGCCAGGTCAGATCCTGTGCACGAAGGGCCTCCTTCTCCCTGTTCCATCCTCCTTCAGTCTCAGGAGGCCAGATCTGTGGGGCCGTCCTAAGTCCTCTTACCCAGCTGACTAGCCTGCTGAAAACAGCAGCCTGCACAAGTGTCCATGGCCAGCTTACCAGATGGGAGCAGGGAAGGTGGGCCAGAGCGTCGGCCAGGTCTCTGTAGCACACCAGCGGCGCAGACCACGAGGAAGACCGGAAGTGAAGGGCGGAGGCAGAGCACAGAGCCCGACTTTGAAGCAGCCCACTCACCAGCGAAGCATGGCCCTGTTGGGATCTCCCTCTTACTTACCTAGATTAGCAGGTCGTCTTCTCTTGGGGAGCACCCTGGTAAGAGGGGCCACGGGGACGTGCACTCTGTTATGGTGAGGGTAACACCCTGAGCGGGGGGAGAGAGAGGAGTGCAGAGGACTGGGTCGCAGCGCCCGCCCGGCGCCATGTGTTCTGGTGTGAGGAACTAGGCAGGACCGAGTGTGCAGCCCGTCTGACCTGCAGGGTGTCACAGAGGTGAAGAAAGAACCAGCTACCTGTGGCTCCACAGGCCAGCATCCCAGAGCGTCCCAGTTCAGTTGTTCCTGACCAGGGATAAAGGAACTCCTCGTCTCTTCTTTATTGATTAATTTAAACGTTTTAATAACAACATGTGTGAGCGGGGCACTGCTCTAAATATTCGAAGAGACTGAAGAGGACGTTAACCAGATTCCCACCCCTGGGACCGGGGACATGGCACGGTACAGCTCACACCACTTCTGAGCTGCTGCTCTGTGCCCGGCAGCGTTCTTGTGCCCGGTTACAGCAGTGTACGAGACAGATCAGGTTCCTGCTCTGGCAGACCCCATATACCGGGGGAGATGGACGTTAGACAAAGAAATCTGAATGAACTAGAAAAATCAGATGGTGCTAAGGGTTAACGCTGGGAATTAAAATAGTGTGTTGGGGTACAGAGTACCTCGGCAGCACTATTAGACGGGGTGGTCGGGAAAGACCCCTCTGAGGAGGTGACATTTTGGCTCAGATCCGCATGACAGGAGGAACCACGGGTTAGTTCTGGTCAGTAATGCTAGTGCTGTGACGAACTCAGTCCCAAAGCTTGGTGGCTTCACATATGACTTTTTCTCTGGTTCCCTCCAAACCTGATGCAGATATTCCTCGTCCGCAGGCGGCCTGCCGTGCGGTGATGCAGGCTCCGAGGCGCCTTCCGCCTGTGGCCGGCCTTCCCACGGGGCCCGAGTCCTCTGCTGGGGCCTCTGTGTCCCCTGCAGGTGGAGGGGGGAGAGAGCGCAGAGGATCCTGCAGGAGGGTTTTATGGGCTGGGCCTGGAAGAGACACACGTCACCTCTTCCCACAGTCCACTGAGCAGGGCTTGGGGCCACACCGCCAGCAAGGGAAGAAATGAAATCGGTGTGCCTGGGAGGGAAGGGAAATGGGCTGTGGTGACCACGTAACAGCCGCTGCCACCCCAGCCTCACCATGAGCAGGGCAGCCTTCTTGTCCCGAGAAATGAGTACCACAAGGAACCTTGGGTGGAAACAGGCCTGTTGTGTCTGAGAAAGAGGGGGCTGGCCAGTGTGGCTGCCGCTCGATGGGCAAGTGGCCAAAAACAAAGCCACAGAGGTGGGCAGGGCCCAGAACACGTGAGCTTCGAAGTCACGGTGACTCTGCATCTGATTTCACGTGTGATGGGTGGAGGCTGGAGAGTTTTAAGCAGGAATGTGAGACCGTCTGACTTGGTATTTCACAAAGATGAGTCTGTTCTGTGAGTAGGAGTATAGGGGAGTGTGGAGGGAGGGAGAGCATGGCAGATCTCCTGGACGGCACGCTCCCCCTCGTTCACCCCACTTTGGCCCCCTTGCTGTTCTTGGAATACTCCAGTCACACTCCCCACCTCTAGGCCTTTGCTCTTTCTGTGCCCTCTGCCTGGTACACTCTTCCCCCAAATACTTCCTTCAGGTCTCTGCCTGTGCGCCTTGCATAAAGTAACCACCCCCACACCCCCACTGGCCAGCACTCCCTGTCATCCACGTGCCCCTGTTTTATTTTTCACCATTGCACATGTCACCACCTGTTGTGTAGATTTTCCTCGGTTATTTTTTCTTTGCCCCTACCGCCGAACCACCACCCAAAAATCTACAGTATAAGCTCCATGAGGTTGGTATTCTGTTACTCTTGCAGATATTCAAGTATTGGGTGGAATGAATGAGTGACTGGTGCTGGATGGATTTAGGATATATTCTAGAGGAAGAGTTGACAGCACATGGTGATGTGGAGTGAGGGAAAGAGAACAACCCGTGAATATTCCTAGATTTACAACTTGAGTACCTGTGTACGTGGAGGCAGTTTCTGGGATGGGGGGAGACACAGATGGGGCTGGGCGGGGTTTGGGAGCTCTAGTCAACCATGTTAAGTTTGAGATGCCCAGGAGACATCACGTGGAGATGCCAACCAGCCTGGGGGGCTTGGAGGTGTAGATTTGGGAGACGTGGGCTCTTAGGTGGTGTTGAAAGCTGGGAAACTAGAGGGGTTCTCCGGGAGGTTGAATGCAGATGGAGAAGAGCCAGAGGGCAAGGACCGAGCTCTGGCCTCTCTGAAGAGAAAGGAGAGCAGCCAGCAAAGTATGGGAGGAAACCCAGGAGCCGGGAGAAGAAACTGTGGAGGCAGGAGTGGTAGCTGGGCCAGCTGCTGCTGAGCAGCCCAGTAAGATGAGGAGCGAGTGGCAGTGATGCACTTGGCTACACAGGACTCCCAGAGACCATGGCAAGAACTCTCCCTCCAAACTGCTTTCCCCACAGGGATCAGGCGGGGCAGACTCTTGACTCACCAGCCCTTCTCAGACATTCCACAACATCCGTGCACACTGGAGATGTTTGTTCTTGGTCTAATGTTCCAAAGGGTGGGCAGAGAGCAAATGCTTCTTTCCAACCTTGAAGGGTTTGCAAGAATGTGCAAATCTAGATGTGAGAGGCGGTTCAAAGAAGAAACCAAAGGCAGAGTCAGGGCTCAGAAAAGTCCCTGCCCCCTGGGTGAAAGTAATGGCAGTGTGGGAAGCAGTGTTTCCCACACTCGAGGCGTTTAAAATTAGGTATTCCACCGGCCCTGCCTTCCAGACAAGACAGTGGACAAGAGAGCGGGTATGTGCCGGAATAACCTGTTAGGGACTGAGTAGGGAAATAGGGTCATCAGGTTGCTTCAGTACATGCTCCATGCACTGGACAAGCATGTATTGAGTGCCTGCTGCATGTCGTTCAGGAGCATGGGCCCTAGAGTTAAGCAGACCTACCAGGTTTGATCCTGATTCTGTCATTTTTAATGAGCATGTTAATCTCTCTATGCCTTCGCCTCCCTGTTTTTAAAATGGAGATAATTATAGTGCCTCTTCATGGAGTTAGTAGTGCGTGGAGTAAATGAAATAATATGCTGCAGATGCCTGGCACAGTCGTTCATGTATTCAGTGAGCATTGGCGGAGCACCTGTCATGTGATCAGACACTAGACATGATGCAGAGAAGAACGTGGTCCTAGAGGGGCCAGCAGCCACGCGGGGAGTAACCTAACTACAACCAAATTCTTGGTGACGTAACAGAAGTCTAGTGCAGGAAGAAACTGAGGGCAAAGACTCTGTCGTGGGCAAGAGGGAGAGGGACTGACTTAGATGAGCTGCTGCAGACAAGCCATTTCAGCAGCATCGCTGTGTTGCAGGACATGCCTCCCGTGTGGCCTCGCCGTTGTGTGTTTCTGAGAACTGGCCAGTTTGCAGGAAGCACAGGAGGGACTTGCACTCTTGGTACAGTTACTCCCAACACAAACTTTCTTCATTTTGGTTTGCTTCCCTTTATAAAGTCATTGTTTGGCCAAGCTTTGCAAAGTAACCCACGTGATGTATTCCATAAAGTAGGTGCTGAGGAAATATTGTCTCTCTTGCTGAGAAAGCTTTCTGGGGAAAAGGTACAAACCACGTGAAGGAGACTGGAGCATAATGCCTTGCCATGGGATGCCAGACAGACCGGACTAACACAGTGTGGACCGAAGCCGACTGTTCTCTGCAGTGAATTGGAGCCTTCGGGATCTGTCCAGGGCATGGTTTGGCTAAGACAAGAGTGTCACAATGGAATTTTGTTCAGACTTTACACTCCATTTAAACCAGGAAACCATAGTTCTCTCTCAAGAAAGAACCAGTTTTTGCACACTCCCCCTGCAAACCTCCCACACCAAAAAAAGAAAAAACATGACTGTATAGTTAAACCTTACAAACCACAGGCTATGCAAAGCATAAAGAGCTGGGGAGGAGAAGGATCTGAACTCCAAAGACATTTCTGTCTCTCTCCCCCTTTTAGTCCCAAATCTGTTGACCTCAGTTTCTCACAGGTATGAAATGGGAGCAATTATAACATTTTCAGGAGTCCATTGGAGGTTTCAGAAGATTTTGAAGCCGAGAAGCTTCCTTGGCTGCTGACAACTCTTAAACATAGGAGGTGGTCCTACTGTCTTTGGATCTCTCAAATCAAAACAGTTCAGGTACAGGTCAAGAAAAGAGCAACAAAAAAGATTTGGGTGTTCAGGTGTTAAATTTTTCTTCTAGTCCTTTCTGCCCCCAAAATACAATTACATCTCTTTTAACAATTATAAATGGTTTTCCTTTGGCAGTTAACGTTTCCACACCCTCAGCCAGTTTCAGAGGTCAGTTTTGTTTGGCCTCAGATCCAGTACTTGGGTCTTGGAGAGCGGGCTCGCACGACTATTTCTGCAGAGACCACAGGCTCACCACGTCTTTCAGAGATAATCAGCTTCAGCTTTGTAACTTTATGAACTTGGAGTTTTTTTCTTTTTCTTTTCTGTCTTCAGTCCAAGAAATGTGAAAGCTTTCTATTCTGGATCACCCCTCATGCCAGATCCTGTGATCTCTGAAATCAATAGAACTTTTAATAGAACTATCTTTTCCAACACTGCAATTCATCATAACTTTTATGGTCTTGTACTTTGTGCTAACTTGCCAGGTATCTGAAAAGTGAACCTAACTAATCAAATAAGGAACCCAGCCTAGAAGGACCACCTCTTAAGAGAGAGGGACTCAACGGGGTGCCATGGTCACCTTGATCTGGGCTACAGCTGGGAAGGGAAGACAATTAGCCACGCTGATGCAGTTTTCAGATAAAACGTTGGCTTCCACATCATGTCATCCTGTCTGCTCTCTGACTACCTGAGATGTTTCTCTTCCTTGCCATGAGCTGCTTAAGCAATGTGGGGGTGGGGGAATGGAATAATGTTGCTCTCTCTAGATGCTCTTAGGGGAGTGGGTTTTAGAATGTGACCAGAAACAAACTCCTTCTACTCGTGTCTTTACAGGCGACTTTCCCTTTTTGGCAAATAAAAATCACCCCTCAGCTGTTTGACCCTAGAATCCCTAATTTTTAAAACAGATAGTTGACCTTGTTTCTCTAAGTGGGTATAGATCTCTAGGGCCATGTTGTGTCATTACAGGGGCCCAGCTGTGTACATATTGTGGGGTGTTCAGACGCCCAAGGTTACTGCTCCCTTGCACCAAAGCTGTTCTCATTGCCAGAGCTCTGTGAAGAAGGAGTGTAGAGAAGCAATAAAATCTGTGAATTTCAGGTGCTTTTGGTATTGTCACCTCTGGGAAGCACTGGGCAGCTGGTTATACGGGTCAGTGCTGCACAAACCTGATGATGGCCATGGACTGGTGGTCACTGGAGGACTGAAAGGAGATGAACTCGGAGCTGCTCTCATCAGTAACATTCCTCTTTCCCTAGAATTTCGGAGTGCATGGACAGTGAAGCCGAGACGGTCATGCAGCTCCGAAATGAGCTTCGAGACAAGGAGATGAAGCTGACAGACATTCGCCTAGAAGCCCTCAGCTCTGCACACCAGCTCGACCAGCTCCGGGAGGCCATGAACAGGATGCAGGTGAGAACCCGGGAGCGTGGACTGAGTCCGAGGCTGTCTGAGAAGGAGCATTAGGAGGCTTCTCTCCGCCATGCCCCAAGGGAGGGCTGCATCAGGACCTCGTGGCAGCCCTCTGCTTTCTGAGCTCTTTCTCTTTTCACGTTTTCCCATATATTGCTCAAAGACCAGTCTTTTGAAAGCATGAGTACCATGCCCCTTCTTTGCGTCAGGCTGTCAGTGGCTCTGCCTTTGCCTCTTGCATGCGTCACTGTCTCCTTGACCTGGCCTTCAAGGCTGTCTGCAGGATCCTTTCTGCTCTTAATCCACCACCTGCACCCCCCAACTCCACACAGTGGCCAGAGGGAGCCACTGACTGCTCCCTTTGCATGCCCCAGGAGTTTCTGTTGTGTATCATTCTTCTACTGGGCTGTCCTGCACCTCCAGATTGGCCCCTTCCCTCAAGGCTCAGCCCAATGCTTCTTCCTCTGCAAAGCTTTTCCAAGTCCAGCATCTGGAAGAATATTCCTATAGATTTGTTCTTACTGCCCCTCACCTTCTGCCACGGATTGAAGGTATTTGGGTCTGCTAGCTATTCTTGCTTTCTTTTTCTGGATATAGCACCAGTGCTTTACACATAGGAGGTTCTTCCTAAATATTTGTAGAATGAAAGACCCCTGTGAGCTCTGCCAAGAGAATAGCATTTCCCAAAGCAGGCTCTGTGGAACACTCGTTCCGTGAGAGGCTCTGTGGAAGGAGAGCTCCTCGTTCGAATACGTTTTGGGAAATGCTGCACACTCTGCCCCTCTGAGATCCACAATGCACAGCAGCTCCTTAAAGAGATCTGTCAAATCCAGAGTTTCTCAAACTCTTAGATTATACGATGCTTTTTCACTTAATGCTCAGGCAGCACTCTGGGAACATTTCTGAGGTCTGTTTTCAAAGGCCAGCTCTCTGAAATGGTGGACCCTCCCTGCCAGACAGGTCTGTGTATACCGCAGAGGCAGCAAACAGTGCTGAACCTCTCTGATGGTGTGACTTACCCAGCCTCGCCTGGGATACACACTTGATCCCTGCAGGGAACTTGCAAGTTTCTTCTCCAGAAACAATTTGTCTGCCTTACATTCACCTGGTAAGTGAGCTTCTCCCTTACTCTTCGCAGAGTGAAATAGAGAAGCTGAAGGCTGAGAATGACCGGCTGAAGTCGGAGTCTCAAGGCAGTGGCTGCAGCCGGGCACCCTCCCAGGTGTCCCTCTCTGCCTCCCCGAGGCAGTCCATGGGCCTCTCCCAGCACAGCCTGAACCTCACTGAGTCAACCAGCCTGGGTGAGTGGCATCTCAGGGCTGGGGGCAGGTCAGGGCCTGCATTTGGCACTCCGCTCTCCCAGCGAGAGCCCCAAGACAAGCAGATGAGCAGATCAAATGCAGAGGCAACAGGCGTGTGTGCACTTGGAGTGTGTGTGTGTCTGAGTGTGTGTCTGCTACCCACATGAGCCCAGCCGTTAGACCGCTGTCATGCTTTGCTCCAGTGCCCCAAATTCTCCCAAGCCATGAGCTTGGATCCCCTCACCCACCATGCTGAGTTCTGTTTGATCCATTTTAAGAGGCTGACCTGCAGGCTGAACGCTGCATACAAACCCCATAGTAGCAGGGCCCCTTTGGGGCAATGGCTTGGTCCGTGATCTTCCCGCCTTCAGGTTGGATTCCAGGCTGGCGCAGTAATGAGCCAACATGATCTAGGTTTTCTTTGTGAGCGTATTGAGGCTGACGCTTTGATTTCTTATCCGTGATGCTGCTGTTTGCTCTTGTTTTGGTTGAGTCTCTCCCTCGCACTTCCATTTGGCAAAGCGCATCGTCAGCCCGCTGGTTCCTTGGTTGGTCCACCATTGGTTTCTGTGCATTCTCCATTCTGCCCTCTCCCCTTCCCCCCGCCCCACCTCCCCCGCACCCCGACACCTGGTTTGTCCCGCTGCTGTGCCAGTGAGCAGCGGGGGTGTCAGGAAGCCGGCTTTGCTGTCCCCTGTGCCTAAGGCTGTTGATGTTTTCCATTCGCAGACATGTTGCTGGATGACACTGGTGAATGCTCGGCTCGGAAGGAAGGAGGCAGGCATGTTAAGATAGTTGTCAGCTTTCAGGAGGAAATGAAGTGGAAGGAGGTTAGTTGGATCCTTTCCCCGCTCGGCCTGTCCCTTCCCCAGGTAGAACTACCTAGCATAGTGATTTCATCATCAGACCGAATCACCGCAGTGCCTCAGGTGGTTTGGAAATACTACTAACGCTTTCCTAACTAACCATCATCCCCAGCAGCAGTTTGACACAGTCGAAGTGAGCAAAGCGCCCTTCCCCCTCTCTCGTGTTTGGAAAGTCTAATAAGGAGTACTAAACATGGCCCCCCATCGCTCTTCCGTGTAACTAACCAAACACTAACATCAGGCAGAAATGGCTTTTCTGAATTTGATATATTCCCGAAGGACTTCAAAGGCAGCTAAGCACATTTAGCACAGAAGCTACAGAAATAAGCTGGCGAAGAGCACCAGTTTTGTCCAGTTGTCAGAGTCTGCCAACGAAGGAGACACTGAGAGACAGGTGGCCAAGCCAGGGAGCACACAGGGGGCTACAAGTGAAGCGGGGTGCATCCTGACTCCCCGAGGCCGGAACCTGAGTTTTCTACCAGAGGCTAGAGGCCGTATCCCCATTAGAGACTATTTTGGGGTGGGGATGGGGGTTGACAATTAAGGTTGATTTTTAGTTGTTGATTAAATCCAAATGGTGCTATGAATGACCATCTGTCAGATAAGTGAGAAAAGACTCAGGAGTCACTCTGTCAATTCCCGTAGAGTTTTTTATTTATTTCTTAATATGCTAGCCAGCATGCTGTTGTAGTCTCAGACAGCTAGGGAACCTGCAGTGCCCACCAAAACACAGCGTCTACAGCCAGACTTTCCTCTGCCGGAGTATTCCACTTTGTGGATGGCTCTTGAGTCTCACTGGAGGGAGTAGGCCCAGAATTTTGGAGCTGCCAGGGGTTTTAGCATCATCTAGCCTAGAAAGATCCAAAAATAGCTGTCTTCAGAGCTTAGCTAGTAGAGTAATGGACTATTAAAGAGGAAGTCCATTCTTATAACATTCTCATAATAAATGTAAGTGATCTCTGTGGATTCGTTTTATTCTGGTGATCATCAACACGAGCAGATAGATCTTACGTTTTCCAAAAGTTTATGAGTCACTTTCAAAAATTGTATTTTTCTGGAGAACCATAGCAGCCAGATGAGGTTGGTTGACCAGATGTTATTATCTCCATCTTACAATTGAGAAATCCAAGACCCAACCAAGCATCACTTACCTCAGGCTACAAGGCAAGTGGTGGGGGCAGATCATCTCACTGCAAGACTGGTGCTCTTTTCTCTGCTGATTTTGCTTAACTGTCGAATACACCCTCTCCCTGCCCCACCACTCTCCTAATTCTATGTCCTTATGAGCATGTCAGATATTTAAAAACCCGTCAGAATGGAATGTTCTATTAGCTTTTCTTTAATCAGTGTGATAAGTTAGCCCTCACTATGCAGAGCCCTGTGGGCAGAGATGCAAAAGAAGTAGAAAAACATTTTTTGTGCACTTCCTGGAGTTTTACTAGTTTTCTGAATTGAGCGTGTTTTAACTTTAATTAGAAGAAAAGCAACAAACATTATTAAGAAACAAAAAAGAAGAAAAAATTAAAAATATATCCTATCCTGAAGGAGTTTAAGATCTAGCAAGGTGATAAACTTGATATTCAAACAAGACAGAAATTCCTAAAAAGTAAACAAGTACAGAATATGTAAGTTGTGTAGAGAACTATTGAAGCAATGTGAGCTCTGAGCCTAGTGGGTTAATCATTGAAGGCTTCTTGGAAGAGGTGAGTTTGTAAGGTTTGGAAAGGGAGAGATGGCAGACAGGAGAGGGGAGAGCATTCCATGAAAGGGTTCTGTGATTTACGCACTATACGAGGTACACTCTGAGTAGAAGGTTCTAGATTCTGGAGAAGAGACCATCTCTTCCTGATCCACGGATTGCTGTTTAGAGCAGAGAAAGGCTTTAAGGCTATTATTGCATTCAATTGAAGTGATACCTGGTGTTAAAATAATAAGACTTTAATTCCCCTCTCAAACCATTGGTGGAATTCTAAGACAATCTGAGTCCTTGCTAAACTGTCAGAAAAGATGCACCTGTTTTTCACTGGCGTACATTTCCTTACCCTTAGGATTCCAGACCGCACGTCTTTCTTATTGGCTGCATTGGAGTTAGTGGCAAGACGAAGTGGGATGTGCTCGATGGGGTGGTTAGACGGCTGTTCAAAGTAAGTGTTTCAAGAAGATGGCTGCAGCACTACACCTGAAGGGGGACCTGGGCTTAGGGAGGGGGAGGGCGGTGTGTGTCGTGAACCTGGCCACTTCTCAGCGTGTCCCCTCGCCCACATCCTTATGTTGCTGAGACTCTTCCCCTGGCCCTCAAGGGGGCAGAAGGAGGATGGTAAGTAGAGACTGGTGATTGGCCAGACTGTTCCCATCCGCCCTTGGCAGTGGTTGGCCAGCCAGTGCAAGTCATTTCCCCAGCCCGGAGCAATTATTGCAGCCTCTCACTGTGAAGTGCTAATGTCCAAATTCTCCCTTCACCTTAGAATTGTGTTTATTGGATATGCTTTGGAGCTTGTGTTCTGCAGCTGGCGCTAAGAAATCAGATTTCCATCCTTCATTTTGCAGGGATTTGATTTGATTTGCCTAGCATCCTTGCTAACACTTCAGAGTCTGTGATTTGTCCTGCAAATGACATTAATAATCTGATCAATGGCAAGTGTCAAGGATGTTGGCATAGTTATTTTTCTAGTCGTTCTAATCACATCATTGGAGTGAGTGTTTGCCACAGGAGAAATAATTAAGAAGTACCAAGGTGAATCTTGAAACACAAGGTGGTTTGAAAGAAGCTTTTGGTATGTTTTTTTCTATTGACCTGAAATTAGTCAACAACCATCAGTGTTCATTAATCGTATCCCCTGATAATCATAGCCCACATTTTTTGTGCCAGAGACCATGCTAAGCTCTTTCCTTATGTTACCCCAGTTTATTTCCAGGCCTATGAGGAAGGTCCTATTATTTTCCCATTTAAAGGTGAGGAAAATGAGGCTCGGATTGGGTCACTTGCCCACGGTCATGGATTTAGAACTGGACCATGTTGGTCTAGTTGAGTTGGTCTGACTTCAAAACCTGACTTAACTAGCACATTCTAGTCTGTTTCTAACGTCTAGATTCAGGTGGCTTCACGCAGAAAATTATGTTCTTTGGCCAAAGATCACTCACCATCTCAACAGTCCCGTCTGTAGAAATGTGACTAAGAGATGTGACTGGCTCAGGGCAGACCAGTCCTGCCACCCAGGCCGAAACCTCACCCCTACTGATGGGCAGTGGGCATCCTGGGGTTAGAAAGACAATAGTTAGGGCTGAAACGAGTCTGTGGGGCGTCACAGATAAGGAAATGAGACCATTAAAGGTAGAAGCTTGTTATGGGACTCCACCTCAATCATCATCGGGCCACCTCAGAGCCCACAGACCCTTGTCCCAAGTTCACTGACCTAAAACCTCTTGGTCATTCACCTAGGGAGAACACTTTCCAATTAAACACACGTTTTGCTGTTGAAAGCTCAAAAGCTGCTTTTTTCTGGCAGCTCTGGGGTTTGCTACCTTGGTCATCAGTATGGTCTTTGGGCCAAAAGAAGGGGCTGGTGGGATTTCTTGTCAGAATTGCTTCTTCATGAATTCTCCAGCACCGTTCACAGACCCGATGTCTTTAGGACTTGGGCCGAACTTAGAAAAAGCAGCCTAACTCTCTGTGCTTGGTTCATCCAGACTAAACATTCAGTCTTATTAGGGTTCCCCCCATCACTAACCAAACAAATCTGTATTGTAAGAGGCCTGTGATGCCTGGGCATCATCCCCGTAGAAAGTCAGCTCTTCTCCCCCGCGTTCCACATCGACTTCAACTCGGGCATCAGCTGAGAAGGGAGAGAAGATGATCGTACATCACCCAATGAAAACACGACTCATGGGCAGATTTTTGGCTGCATCTTTGATGGGGTCTTGGTTTTATTTTTTCCAGGAATACATCGTTCACGTCGACCCAGTGAGTCAGCTCGGGCTGAACTCAGACAGTGTCCTGGGCTACAGCATTGGGGAGATCCGGCGCAGCACCGCCTCCGAGACCCCTGAGCTGCTGCCCTGTGGCTACCTGGTGGGCGAGAACACCACCATCTCTGTGACCGTCAAAGGTAACTCGGGTTTGCAGAGGTTGGAGCTTCCAGGAATGGTAGCTTTGGTTTTGTGACTTGGCGGAGGAAACCGTGGCCACAGTTTTGTTTGTGCATATGGATGTGGGGTTTTTTTTTTCCCTTCAACTAGTTATTCTTATCTAAGCAAGTTGAACAGTCTTTAGCTTTTTCAACCACCGTCAGAAACAATTTTAGTTTATTGCTGAAATTGTATAACAACAGGTCCCATTAGCCTTATGACTCTGAGATGATGGAATCTTAATAACCCTGGTGAAATAGGGCTCTATCAATACCAGTGAACTACTCTTGCCAGCAGGTCTTGGACGTGCTCCCGTTCCACAGAGGGGAAGCCACGATTTGCTGTAGGCTCAAAGGAGTTGCTCTGAGGACCCTGAAAAACTGCCGAAGCTCTTGCCCACACATGAGGCTGCAGGAGCTTCTGACTGCCTCATCACCCAGAGTTGTTAAACTCCAGGCCAAAGTGTGTTCCATAGAACCCTAGGCCCACAAAGAATTTTGTGGGGAAAAAAAAGTTTTGTGGCCAAAAAAGTCTGGGAAATTGCATCATTATCCCCATTTGGCTGTGGGAGCAGGGGGACAGGAGTATTCTGGTACACTAAAGGCTCTGTCCTTTGATGTCCTAAGTCCTGCCGTTAAAAAGGCTGTTTAATCCAGTCTGACACAAATGTATTTGACTGCAAACCCCCTTTTTCCTGTATTTTATGAACCACCTGGAGAATAGACTAATAAACTCTGTGCTAGGCTCAACCTTCAGGTTGTCCCATTCCTCCCTGTAAGGCACCCTTCTTGACTGGAGCTTAACAGTGCAGTTTTGGGGTTATTGGAGGCAGGTTTTGTTTCCTGGCTGGTAGGTTTTCCAAAAGCACCCCAACATTCCTTATCAGCAGGAATCAAGGTCTGGCTATGCTGCGTGACGAGCGTCCTTTACTGCTGGAGCCTCACACGCCACCTTATCCTGCCGGCAAATGAAATTCCACAGTTATGGCCTCAGGCTGCACGCGACAGAAGCCTACTCAAAACTAGCTTAGCAAACAAAGAAGCGTATAGGCTCGCGTACCTGGAAAATCCCGGAATGTGCTCCAAAGACAGCCAGCTCCGGGCGCTCCACCGGTGCCGTCAGGACCAGGCCTGCTAAGCCTTGCTCAGCACTGCCTGCTTGTCCTTGAGCTCTTGGCACATGGCTGATGAAGTGACCCTGGTAGCCCTGATTCGTCTTTCTAGCGTAGGAACCTAAAAGAGAGAATATCTCTCTGGAAAAGTGTGGCAGAGAATTCTTAGGGGTGATTCTGGCCCACCACGAGTCCAATGCCCATCAATGAATCAGTCACTCTGACCAGGGAGAGGCTTTGGCTCAGCCTGGTCACAAGCCCAACCCCTTGGGTGGGTGAAGGTGCTGGGTCAGCCCCACTGGAACCACCTGGAATGAGCTCCCCATAAGAAAGAAGAGTTTTCCTACAAGGGGAATGAGGAAAGGGGACCAGGTACACCGAAATAACAACTCTGCACTCCGAGAAGCCTTAAGGAAAGCCTTATACGTCATGGGCTCAGACTGCATTGCATCCATGCTGGCGAGCATGCCTTGTCCATTCTAGCTGGGCATTACAAGCACTGAGGGGTAAAAGGAGTGACCGTGGCTGAGGCCAGCCCAGCCCTCTGTAGGATCAGTGACAAGATTACCTGCCTCTAGTGGAACAGGCCACCCCACCGTGGAGCCTGATCTGCTCTGTCAGCACGTGGAGGTGTTTTAGCATCTCAAGGGATCAGCGTGGGTTTATTTTTAAGTGATACCTGACTCTTCTATTTTCCTATAGTGCTTGAAACTTATGCCGTCAAGGCACTGAAAACCACTCAAGGATTTCAGCAGAGAGAGATCTGTGAGCTGCAGATGATTCACTTCAGTGGTCTGGGCGTGTGGGGGGTGACCGCATGCTCTGATGCAAGGGCATCTGCAAATCAGTCACTCCCATGAGAGTTTATGGCAAAAGACTAAAATAGCAACATGTATGCGGAGAGAAGTGTTTTAGTGTTTTTTCTCCCATTGTTATTATTAAGTTAGACAAGAGACCATGCATTCCATACTTTGCATTGCGGTTTGAGCCACGTAGGCGATAACAAACCCAGTACAGGAAAGTCTTAGGCCTGTATCCAGAAGATAAGTCATTTGGGAACCTTCCTCATGGTCATTCGAGAGCAGTCACTGCTTTAGGAGCTATTCTTGGCCGGGGGGATTAGAAACAAGCTTATAAATGCATTAGGTGGGTCTGTTTGCAGTGAATAATTATGTGAAAGGAAGATGTTATTATAAAACAGAATGAATGCTCCCCAATTTGTTTTTTACCTACATATGCTGGTTTTCTTGAGGTGACTTTTTAATAGAATTACCTTTGGTTCTGGACAAGTAACCCTGGATGGGTCTTCTCTGGGGAATGATATCAAGAAAACAGCTCTTTGAAAGCCCACAGCCCTGAGAACAAAGCTGTTCCAGGCAGGAAGGGGAAAGATGTTTCCTGTCGATATTGGTGAGGCTCCGAGGTCTCAGTGGGTAGCATTCAGCCGAGGTCTAACAGTATTCACATCCCAAGTCAAATGGCCCCACCTTGCGTCCTTCCTCATTTTAAAGACAAAGCGTTGATACCTCCGTGGTTCACCTGAGCGTGGGCAGCCAGGGCACGTGGCCCGCAGAAGAGAACAGGGTGAGGAGGCAGACCCAGGACATTCACATTTGGTTGAGTGAACACCGTCGGTATGGTAACTCCAGACAGGCAAGCAGAGCCCAGCGTCTTAGGGATTCTGCAGAGGACAGACGAAACCCAAGGGCCTGGAGGTTAGAGGTGAATCTGAGTTTGGGAAAGTCAGCCGAGCCAGGGGCCAGAGCATGCAGTGCCAGTGGGCGGGGAGCAGCAGCAGTTTGCTCCCAGCCTGGCGGGCAGGGGTCTCAGGTGAGTGGGCTCCGGGGAAAGGGTAGCCTCAGGTTTTGGCCGTCCCAGGCAGGCACAGAGGGCTGCCCTCTCCATGGGGCTTCCAACACTCCCTGTCTCTCACGCAGGGCTCGCGGAGAACAGCCTGGACGCGCTGGTGTTCGAGTCCCTGATCCCCAAGCCCATCCTGCAGCGCTACGTGTCCCTGCTGGTGGAGCACCGGCGGATCATCCTCTCCGGCCCGAGCGGCACCGGGAAAACCTACCTGGCCAACCGGCTGTCGGAGTACCTGGTGCTCCGGGAGGGGCGGGAGCTGACAGACGGGGTCATCGCCACCTTCAGTGTGGACCACAAGTCCAGCAAGGTGAGGAGGGCGTGCGGAGGCTGCTGCCCAGCTGGGGCTCGCTTTTGGGCCCTTTCAGAGCTGTTGATGCCACCACCATGCTGATGGGAAAGCAGTGTTTCCCATGCGCTGCCCCCTGGTGGTTTTAGAAGCCCCATGAAGGATAGCAGAAAGGAAGGCTTTGGCCCAAAACTGCCCAGCAAGAAGTTCCATCTGTAAGTCTTTCTAGTTCATTTCTTGCTTCCCACCATGAGCCAGGCATGGTGCTCGGTGCTAGGAGTTCTTTACAATCGCCTCAGATGCGCCCATTGCAATTTACCAAGAATTTATCCTGTGCCTACTGGGTGCTGTTGTTTTTCCAAAATGAAACCTCCTTTTGTGGAATAATAATAATAATAATAACAGCAGCTTGCATTTATAGACTGCTTGCCCCATGAGCCGCAAACCGGCTGCCTCACAGCTGTACCTTCAAGAGAGTCATTGTCGCTCTCCCATTTTACAGAGGAGGAAACTGAGGCTTGAGGCAGATGGTCATGTGCAGTGGGCTGGATCTCCAGTCTAAGTCTTGGTCTCCAGAGCCCGCCAATGGGCTCGATCCTGCCTCACAGGGAGCGATGGAAACATTTGGACAGTCTGACCTCGTTCCAGCCTAGGGTTGTGAAGTTATTTTTCAGACCTGTTCGTGTTCACGCAGTGGGTGTTGTTGGGTAATTCACTCTGGCTGGCCCCGTGTAAAGAGGCCGGAGAGTCAAGGGTGAATTGGAAATGACCCCTCCACCTTAAGAATCGCCTGATGTGCTTGAAGCTGTGGATTCCTAGGCTGCATTCCCAGATGATCTGTTTCAACAGGTTGGGTGGGACTGGGAATTTGTCACTGCTAGGTCCCCAAGTGATTGATGTAGGGGCAGAACTGGAGAGAAGTGGTCAGAGCCACTGTCCTGAGATCCTCCGGGTGAGTAAGGGAAGGCTCCCTCTGTCTCCCGGGGCCAGTGAGAGAAGGACCCCAGGCACATGGCTGGGGGCCGAGCCCAGGCGAGATTTCAGCCCCCACCCACTCTCCCTTTGGCCGGACACCCTCATACAGAGCACAGCTCACCAACCGCACCCCGCCGGCCTGAGTTGGGGTGGGGGCCTCTGAGTCTCAGGAGCCAGGAGCCCTGTCCTTGTCAGGTGAGACTCCACAGTGGGAAGGAGCTAGGAGAAGGAAAAATTACTAGTAACTTTAAAAGTCGGGCTTTTTCTATTGCTAGCAAGCCACATTTCGACTTACTAGGGAGGCCCAGGTGTGTGTGTTCATAGGAAGGAGAGGAAATGTCACAGCGTGAGCAACCAGGCTGGCAGGGAGGACAGTCTGGCGTGGTGAGGAGCACGTGCTGGGGCAGGCACCACGTCTGCGTCCAGCTCCGCGGCTCACCCTCTGTGTGCTCTCAGGCCAGTCACCTGGCTTTTGCCTCAGCTTCCCCACCTATAAAATGGAGCTCATTGTAGTGCCCACCGCAGAGGGTCGTTGCGGGCTGCAGAAGTTCATGTGTGTAAGGCCCTCAGAGCTGTGCCTGGTCTGGGCCGCGCCAGTTGTCGTGATGATGATGAGACCATCGGGCAGTCATTCTGGATTCTCTGGCTGGTCTTTAACTCACCAATTCAGCCTGTCCCCGACTGCACCATTATTCTTCCTCTTCTTTTCCTGACACGCATCCCTAACCCCTGACCTGCTGGGCTGCATTCTGGTTCCAGCTCCAGCCAATCCCCACCTGTTCTTCACAGTTTAATTCAAAGCTTACCCTTCCAACCAGACCTTCCAAGGCCCCCCGTGCGTGTCGACCCATCTCCCCTGCAGTGTTGGTTGTCTGCCTGCCCAGCACTCGTCAGCAATACTTGTGTGTGTGTGTGTGTGTGTGTGTGTGTGTGTGTGTGTGTGTGTGTGTTGGGGGGAGTCCTTTGCTATATCAGTTCATCCAGAGCTCCTCTATAAGCGGCTCTCAGGCAGGTGCCGTGGAAGTCAAGAGATGCATAAGACACCTGCCCTCGGGAGCCTACTGGGAGGTTAGCATAATAAGAAATATCAAAAAAAGTGACAACACTCTAGAGAAGTGGCAGAGCGGGGATACAGAACGATGCTGTGCTGTGCTCTTGCCCAGTCTGAAGGTTTTCTGTTATCTAGTGAATACCAGAAAGCAGGACCCAGGCCTTCTCACCCCTGCCCACCCCACATCCCCTGAGCCCCAAGCTGACGCCCTAGCAGTTGGGCACTCGGCACGTGATCCCCACACGGCCTCAGGAAGGGCCCTTCCTCCTACGCTGGCGGCTCAGCATGTGCGTCTTCACTGGGGTGCGTTCACTCACTTGTTCTTCCTCTGGCCCCCGCAGGAGTTGCGCCAGTACCTGTGCAACCTCGCCGACCAGTGCACCAGCGAGAACAACGCTGTGGACGTGCCTCTCGTCATCATCCTGGACAACCTGCATCACGTCAGCTCCCTGGGCGAGATCTTCAACGGGCTGCTCAACTGCAAGGACCACAAATGGTAAAGGCCGGCTCTGGACCTCGGGGCCCCGGGAGGATGGCCGTCACGTGACGCGTGCTGCCTGGGGAGCTGTGCACACGCGTGGCCGGGGTCAGCGTTGGGGCAGGGGAGGCAGCCAGCCAGCCTCTGCCTAGACACACAGGCACCACGGGCCTCTGTGAGCGCCTTCTCCTCGAGCCTGGCTTTGGCTCACGAGCCCTCTTCCTTCGTTTCCCCACAGCCCTTACATAATCGGCACAATGAACCAGGCTACCTCGTCCACTCCCAACCTGCAGCTGCATCACAACTTCAGGTAAAGTGTCGCTTGTGGAGTGCCTGTTATATCCCGGGCGTTGTGGAGAGCTTTTTTCCCAGCTTAGCTCATGTAACTCTTACAACAGCCTCCAGCAGTTAAATTTATCATTCTCAGCTTACAAGTGGGGAGACTGAGGCTGGGAGAATTAAGTGACTTGTGTGAGGTCACACAGCCGGTCCGTGGCAGCGCTGAGACTTGAACCCAGGTCTCTGACTCTGGGTCTTGAGGAGGCAGCTCTGGGCAGGGGCTGAGCGCTTGCTTGCCTGCCCTGCTCATCACCAATGGCGCATCTCTGTCCCGAGTGAACATGAGCCATGAAAGCTCTTGCTTATGAATGTCCCCAGGAGGCTGGGTCTCTTGGGCCTTTGTGCTGCAACTGCTGTGAGCCGCTCTGCCCCAGCACTGGACCGGGCTTCTCCCACTGCTGGGGGTGGGAAGGACTGTTCACCACTGTCGTGCTAGGTTGTGTGGCCGCTTGCCTGGCCATTATCGATAAATGCCCTTCACCCTGCCCTGACCCCCAGCTGACTCCTCCACTCCTCCTCTCCTGCCTGGTCCCTTGGATGAGGGTGAGAGGCCATCCTTGGCTCATTTTCACTGGCCACTCTGCAGGAGTCTCTGAGGGAGATCTCTTGAAAGTGGACCTGAATTGTAATTATCAGGGAGATGTCAACTCCTCCAGGCCACTGAGATCATGCAGGCAGCATCATGCTATCTCAGCATACAGGCTGTCCTGGTCTTATCCACGCTTTTTCCTAAATATCCCTCAAGTCCTTCTTTCTCCTCCTCCTTCTCCCTCACTGCCACATCATCTCCCAGCACACTGCTTCATTCATTTTCTAATGCAGCTTGGCGCTCTGCAGGCCGTCCTCTGTGCCAGTGGCAGCCAGAGTGAGCATTCTAGAATTCAGATGTGACCATAAAACCCTCATGCTTAAAGTCCTTCAGTGGCTCCCCATAGCCTCGAGAATGAAGTCCAGGCTCCTGGGGGTGGCAGGTCAAGTCCAGTTTCAGTATGAGCATGTGCCCCTTCCAGTTCCCATGTGCTTTGATTCGGGAGGTCAGCCATCGTTTTTATCACTGTCATCATCCTTGAAAAGCGTTCCCGACTTCCTCAGGTGGGTGCTTTGTGCCAACCACACGGAGCCCGTGAAGGGTTTCCTTGGCCGGTTCCTGAGACGGAAGCTCGTGGAGACAGAGATCAGTGGGCGGGTGCGGAATGTGGAGCTGGTGAAAATCATCGACTGGATTCCCAAGGTCTGGCATCACCTCAACCGCTTCCTGGAGGCTCACAGCTCCTCAGACGTCACCATAGGTAGGCGGGAGGCTGGCGGGAGGCTGGCGGGAGCCAGCAGGCAGGCTGGGGGGGGGAGGGTGCTGCTCCTGGAGCTCTGGCCCCCTCAGATGACTGTCCTCGGGGCCCTGGCCAGGACAGCACTTCGCAGGCACAAGTCAGCTGGTTGCTGCACTGTCCACACAGAAAAGGGTCAGAGGGACAATCACGGCCCAAGAGAGACCCCAGACTGCCAGCCAGTCACACCCCAGGGCTGTGTCTCTGCCCCTCTCCCTTGCCCAGTGCACTGGGGCTGGTCAGCAGTGGAGAGATGCGTCCAGCCCAGACTGATGCAGGAACTGCCGGCTCCGTGAAGAGCCCCCACCCCGAGGGCCCCCAGGTGAAAACTACCCTGTGGGATTGGCTTTGCTTTCAAAATAAAAGAAAATATTATCGACGTTCCTGAAGCTTTGGGTTCAGAGGAAAACAGATCACTGATCATCCCCCCATCCTGACATAATCATTTTAATTTGAGCTTGTTTTTCCTGTCCGTGTCCACACACACACGTTTTATGTGGTTCAGTCTTGGTGTGCACACAGGATGTTCTATTCTCTCTCACCTCACATCGTCTCAGGAGTGTTCTGTGTTGATACTCTGTTTTTATAATTATTTTTAAAGGCTGCAAAATAATCAGATCATCATTTCCTTAACCGTTTCTGTTCTCTTGGACATTGAGTGTGCTTCTGTTTTCAAGGGGCAGTATTCGTAAGACCACAACAAGCCCCTTTCTGCAGAAAGCCTCTCCTCTCTTTGGGTGATTTCCTCGAGGAGGGAGGTCCCGGGTGGGGTTAGGGTGCCCACACGTCTGCTCTGTGCCCACCACCCACAGCTGGTACTGCTGTGGTTGCTCAGCAAATCCAGGGTCCCTCTGTGACGCTGCAGACTGGCTTCTCCTGACCCCCCGTTTCGGCTCTGACTGATGTTCACTGTGGTCCCCAGGCCCCCGGCTCTTCCTGTCGTGCCCCATTGACGTGGACGGCTCCAGGGTGTGGTTCACCGACTTGTGGAACTACTCCATCATCCCCTACCTCCTGGAAGCCGTCAGGGAAGGACTCCAGGTGAGGAGCACACCACCCGCTGGCCTCCTCAAAGCTGGGGGTGCTGTTCTGGTGACCAGATGAGTTGTCTTGATCTCCTCCTTGAGAAGTCTGGCTGACATGGAGTGACAGCCCCTCCCTGTGAGGCCATCAGTCTAACACAGCGTAGGACCCAGTTGTCTGCAAATCCCGGCCCTGCGCCTGCTAGCTGTGTGACCCCAGGCAAGTCGTTTAGCCTCTCTGTGCCACAGTGCTCTCGTTGATAGAAGGGGTTAGTAATAGTACTCTGCCAGTCAGAAGTGCTCAGCATAGTGAGTGCGTGAGAAATGGAAGCATGCGTGTGCATGGCACTTCATAGTTTGCACAGTATTCTTTTTTTTTTTTTTTTTTTTTTAAAGATTTATTTATTTATTTTCACCCCAAAGCCCCAGTAGATAGTTGTATGTCATAGTTGCACATCCTTCTAGTTGCTGTATGTGGGACACGGCCTCAGCGTGGCCGGAGAAGCGGTGCGTCGGTGTGCGCCCGGGATCCGAACCCGGGCCGCCAGCATCAGAGAGCACGCACTTAACCACTAAGCCACAGGGCCGGCCCTGCACAGTATTCTTACGTCTGCTATTCGGTTCAAGCCCTGCATTAGTCCTGGGACTTGGACAGAGATTTTTTTTTTGTCTCTGTCTTTCAAAAGAGGAAAATTGAGGCTCAAAGAGATAAATGACTTGCCCAAAGTCGTAAAAGTGAAACTTGAAGCATCTGGGATTAGAGTTCAGGCCTCTGGCTCGAATTCCAGGTTCTGAGCCCTCAGGCTGTGGCACTCACCACCTGCCATCAGGACCCCTCACATGTGATCCTGGGGCCCATGGGGCTGCAAGTCCCTCCTGCCCTGCAGGGCCTGGAAAGCAAAATCCTTCACTTCTCATCCAGCCCCGGGGTTCATGCCAGGGCCTTAGCAGTAATGGGAGCTTGCGACAGCTTTATTGTTGAGCCTGGAGGCAGCCTGAGAAGTTCCTGGACTTTCAGCACCCACGTGGAGTAATCAGCAGACCTCACGCACAGCTGAGTATCCAGGAACCAGTTGAGCAGCCAGCTTTCCAAGAGCTGCTTTGTTTCCTCCGTCCTGGGCAATGGGAGACACAAGATGCTGTTGGAGGCCTGTGGAGGGTGCGGAGGGGGCACACCCACGTGCACGTGTGTGATAGTGCCTGTTAACGGCTTCAGTCAGTGTCGTTTCTGTACACTTGGCTGAGCCTGGCGAATATTTGACTGCTTTGTGACATGTAGCGGCACTGAAGGTCTTCAGAGGCGTTCAGGGCAATAAGAACTCGAAAAGGAAGGTGTTGCGCCCCTTGTGACTGGTATTTCATTTAACTGGAGTGTGTAGGCTGCAAACTCAAGCCACCAAGTTGAAATATAGGTGTATTGTGAGGGCAGAGAACAGCAAGATACTGGGCAGTCCCTCGACCAGCCCCAGATCATTAGTTGGCAGTGTCTGAAGATCATTAATCAATGGCAGCATTTCCATTCTCTCTATCAAATGTGGCTTTCCGAAGAAAGCTATGAAAGATTTCGGATCTTGGCAGTGGAATCTCCCTAGGTAGATGAATTCACTGCCCTGGGTAAATTGACCATAAGTTAATCTTTAGTCAAATGGATTTCTTAGTACCACAAACCCAAACAGCCACCCAATCATTCATATTTTCTTGGGCCAATGGAAGCATCTCCCACCTGCTGGATTCTGGCAGGCAGTTTCATTTCATAAACCTCTCTCCTCTGTTCTCCATCAGTGGCTTCCAGAGACTGCGGAATGCCCAGCATCTCTGGGAAACCCACACTGCTCAACAGCAGCAGAAGGAATTGCAGGTTGAGGAGCTGCACTGTTCCCCCCTCTTTCTGCCTCACCTCTGACGTCTCCCACTTGCTTTTTTGCTCCAAATATATCTTCTCGCGAGGGACAGGGAGTGACCTTAGCGTACACTTGGAGGAACTCATGGGCTCTGTTGAATAAAGGCTTCCCCTGCCCAAGGAGCACTATGGGGAGGGAGAGACTATGCTCTAGCCCCTTGTTGGTCCTCCTCATGGATGGACAGTGCTAACACCCTGCTCCTTTGGACCTAAATTTCAAAGAAGGCCTTGTGGGCATGGCTGTGAAGGTGGGGCCTGAACTTCCTTCCCGTCCTGGAGAGGTTGCCGGTGGAGCTTATCGTAAAGGAGCATTGGGTCTCTTTCCTACCAAGAGCAAGGCCACAGGTTGCAAGGATGTGGGGATGGCTGTAGAACAGCCCGTCTGGGGCAGGGAACAGAGATGTGCCACCATCTCATGAGACTTCAGTTCAGTGTGAGGCAGGAAAAGTTGTTGCTTCCTTGTGCTGTGAGGTTTTTTGAAGGATAATCTTTCGAGAGCACGAGAGCCACCAGAGAGGCAGCCAGAGTTAGCATTTTACCAAATTGCTCAAAAGTGAGCCACCCTGCCCCAAACCTGTGACCTCATCGTCCTGAGGAGCCCTGGAGTCCCCAGAGAACCTGCTGATTCATGACGAAATCTGGTGTGTTCTTCGTGCCTCTGGTTTTGAAGGAAAGTTTGCTGACTTTTACCAAGGGCCTGCTACTCACCAGGCGCTGTACTTGGGGCCTGACGCGCGTGGTAGCGTTGAGTTCTAATAGCTCAGTGTGCACCTTGTAGACGAAGAGACCAAGGCGCACGGGAGTTCTTGACCCTTACCCAAGTTCACTCAGCGGGGTATGATGAGCCAGTGTTGGATCCCGGGTCTGGCTGACTCCTCGGTTATCTCAGGCTGTCCTGAGGACCCCCAGAACTCCACCCAGAAGCCTCAGGTGGCTTAGGGAACCAAGTATCGTGTTTCATATAGTAGACTTCTACAGGAGATTTCATTTGACAAAAGGATTCTTTTATTTAAAAAACAATTTAAGATTCCCTGCTCTCCTTCCTGTTACCTTGAGTCCATGCTTCCTGTGTGCTGGGCACTGCAGGCTCATCTACTCCTTACCTGGCCCTGCCAGGTGAGTGGAGCGGCCCTGAGGAAGCACACTGCGGTTCAGAGCAGGTAAGCCCTTGGCCACGGTTCAAAGCGAGAAGAGGTGGAGTCCCCAGAATGGGCTCTGACAGGGCTGCCCCGGGGTGGTGGGCAACAGGGAGACCCTGCTGCAGTCAGGCCTCAGGTCGGCCTCTGGACAGCCCCTCCAGAGGCACATCCTTGCCTTGAGGAAACGTGGCATCGCCCCCTAGTGGGTACCAGATAACTTTGCAAGTTTTGAGTCTTCTCCCACTAAGAATAGTGTGTGTGTGTGTGTGTGTGTGTGTACACGTTGATGCCTCCACGTGTGATATATATGTGCATCTTGCAGAGTCCAAAGGTCACAGTGGCCCAAGTTTTAGTTTCCAGTGTCTTGGCCGCATGTTCCTAACATATGGCCAGGCGCCTCCTGTCTGTCTGTCTGTCTGTGTGTCTGTCTGTCTATCTATCCAGCTGTCTCTGCTGCTTCCCAAAGCTCCCTCAGGCCTCTGCAGGGGGGCTGGGGAGCTTCATGATCTTTCCTTTGCTCACCACGGTGCTCACCCAGCCTCTTACCACCTGCACTTGAACATGCCCAGCGGCAAGTGAGGAGGCTCGTAAAAATATGTTGTGTTCTCGCAGGTGATGTTTGCATGCGCCTGGTGTGCATTTGTCTTATGACTCAGTCCCCAGTCCTGTTCCCCTTGGAGTCGTCCTTGTGAACGCTTGCCAAAGTGTCTGAAGTCGACAGCGTAACTCAGCAGGCCTCTGTCTGCTTGGTGAAGGGGCAGGACGGAGGGCTATTTATCAGATCACCCAACCTGCTCTGAGTCCCTGGGAAAGTCTCCCATCTCTAGGCCTCAGGTTCCCCATCTGTAGTCTGAAAAGTTTGGACTAGAAGAGTGTTTTTTCAGGCTGGCTTCTGTGGAGCCCAAAAGTTCCTCAAACTACTCAGTGGTGGGGTCAGGAGAGAAGAGCAAGTATCTAAAAACCACTGGGCCAGGTTCTCTCTAAGGACTTGATGAGCTCCAAATTCCAGCCTCTATTATTCTGCAGCTCTGAGTGTCTCCTTCTCCAGGCTGGAGGATGGAGACAGAAGCAGTAGCTGTCAGAAATGAGGGTCTATTCAGGTCACATGTGTGAAGTCTGGCTTGGGAAAGGCAGCTCCATTCCGCAGGGAATTCCCTTGGAGGGAGAAGCTTCTAAAAGTTACAGGAATGTTTCTGATCTGGAACAGGCCTCTTCGCTTCTAAATATCCCCCATTGCTTGTGTTCCCTTCCTCCCTGACACACACCTTCACGTGACCCCTTCCTGCTCAGACTGTGAGTTGCCTTTAGAGTGCCAGACTGAATTCTCAGGCCTGAGACTCACCACTGCCCCAGGTCAGGGAAGACTTAGCAACAGACAAGGCAGAGCTCTAGACGGGAGAGGTGCTAGCGTCTGAGAAGGCGATGAGGTCATGGGAGGCTGTGCATGTCTTGAATGGAGGGGGAGGCAGCCTCGATAGAAAGAGATGGATGGGCCCATCTGCAGTGCGGGCAGGGCAAGCAGCTTCCCTGATGGAAGTCATATGTAAAGATCAGAGGTGGCTTAGGCAGTCGTGAGACAGCTGGAGGGGACAGCAAAGCCAGCCCGGTTGGCGTGTCTGGTGGACAGCCTGGTCTGCATCCCCCTGCTCCGGTTCTGGCTGAGTCCTGTGGCTCTTGCTGATACCGAGTGGTTCAGAGCAGAGTTGGTTGGAGGGGCAGAGAGGGGAAAGGTCAGACCAGGAAGCTGGGTTCCTTGTTTGAATCCAGCTCTGCTCTGTAACCTTTCCCGACTGGCTCTTCTCTTTGGGTCCTGACTTCCCTATCTGGTAAATGAGGGGTCGGGATAGGTGATCCCAATTCCTTCCAGCTGAGGCAGACTATGACTTGGAAAGACTTGTGTTTGTCAGTTGGAGTTCAGCTGTTTTCTGCGTCAGCACCTGGCGCTCACTCCCTTCTCAACTGGGGGAGGGAGGAGTCCCAGCACGGCACAGGGAGCAGACAGACAGACGGGCTGTGGGCAGCTGTAATTTCACTCTGGAGCCCCGCTGCCGCCAGTGTGCTGCAGGAGCCTTTGGTCTTGGTACCCCGTGGTCCCCTGTGGAGGGGTGCCTTCCAGAGCCACAGACAGCACTGCCCTGGGGGCGCGTCATGGCCTGGCTGTGAGCATGGCCTGCCACATCTGCTCGGACTCCAGCGGTGCGTGGGCTCGGACAGACTCGGATTCCAGTGCTACGTCCTCTCCTCCCCGGGCCTGTCTCCTCATCTGGGAAACTCGGGGAGCAATGCTGCTTTTTGGAGTCAAGATATTTGTCAAGTGCTTCTCACGGTCCCTGGCACACGGGGGTGTTAGCGAGGGAAGATGTAAAGACTGCACCTAGCCACGTAATACACAAAGCCTCGCCTCGGGACGTGGGCAGCCTGGGCTTTTGTTCTTTAAAGAAGGTATATATTTCTTGAAATTGCCAGTAAGAATCACTAAAATCATTTTGTCATTAGATATTTAAGGCTTAAGAAAAGGAGGTTGGAGGCATAGTACTGGTTTTATAGAATTAAGTGTTAAGATAGTTTTCTGTTTTAAGAGGAAATGAGTTATTATGGACAATTTTGAGAACTACGTGAGAGAGGAGAAGCCCCCACGTGTAACCTCTGGTAACAGTTTACTGTTCTGAAAGTGACCAGTGCTTCTAGAGAGGAGCTCTGAGAGTCAGGCGCGCTTCAAGAAATGGGGTTTTGTGGAACCAGGGCCGTTCGTGTTCTCTGCCCGTGGCGTTGACGCCCAGCACCCGCTCTCTGTGCTGAGGGTGGGTGCACCCCGTGGGGTACTAGAGTCCGCTTGTGTGAGCTGGTGGTCAGCACCTCTTCCCACCTCTGCATCCCGGGATGTTGTGTGGATCGTTGAGGTGGTGGGAGTATTTACACCACAGAAACTGGCAAGTGCTTCAGATCAGGGGATGTTTCAAGTGGATCAGCTAGGCTCAGAGTTCAGGGTGACGCGGTGAGTGAGTGGCAGAGCCAAGATGTGAACCCAGGTCAGCCTGACTCCAAAGCCAGAGTCTTGACCCCAAGGTCATGCTGCCTTCAGTCTTAGCCCATCAAACTTTGTGTACCTTGGATGACTTCTTCCTTAGGATTCTGGAAGTGGAATTACTCCATCATGGCAGGCATAATGCTGGGTTTGGGGGTTTTTCAGAAAGCTGCAGAATCAGGGCTGCAGAAGAGGTCTCAGCCCACTTCCTGAGTGTTCCTTCTCTGCCTGGTTTTAGCTCTATGGAAGGCGGGCCCCCTGGGAGGATCCCGCCAAGTGGGTGATGGACACGTACCCTTGGGCAGCCAGCCCACAGCAGCACGAGTGGCCTCCCCTACTGCAGCTCCGGCCCGAGGATGTCGGCTTCGACGGCTACTCCATGCCTCGGGAGGGGTCAACGAGCAAGCAGATGCCCCCCAGCGATGCTGAAGGAGACCCGCTGGTGAGTTCTCAGCTCCCAGAGCAGTTCAGCATTCATTAAGCACCTACTGTATATTGGGCATGATGCAAGGCAGGCTGGAAATAGGGAGGCGACTGAGCCCCAGCCTTGCCTGGGAAGGCTGGACCCATCACAAGATTGAGGACGTTTTTGCCAATATTTTCTCCCATGATTTTAGTTTTTCACTAAAGCCTTTAACCCCTCTGTAATTTGTTCTGGTGTAAGGTAAAAGGTTAGGAATTTGATTTTTCCCCTTAAATTCCCCTACACCTACTGTCCCTACACCACTCGTTGCCCTCTGGTTTGAGAGCCACCTCGGATCATGTACTTTCCTGGTCCATTGATCTCGCCAATAGTAACTGAGCAGAGGCAGAGCTCGCTGAGGAGCAGAAGCCCACGCCAAATGCCCAGGGCACCGGCAAGGGAGGTTTGGGGGCAGGAGGGACTCACGGAGGTCAAGGGGGCCTGAATACAGGTCACATGGCCAGTGAGATGAGTTGAGTCTGGAACGCTGCCTGAGCTTCCTGGTTACTCTGCTGTTGCTAAAGGCCCTTTAAGGAGAACCTGGGCCAGTGACGGTAACACTGCAATCATAGAGCTCGCTGCCAACGCAGGACCGTACATAGTCACACTGTAAAATTAGAATAAATCAAAGCCCTGAAAAAGAAGGCGGGAGCATACACACCAGAACTTCACATGTTACGTGACCATTCTCATGCCTTAAATTTAGCCCTGAGCTCCCTTGGCAACTAAAGCGAAAAGAAAAACACAGCAAAGAGTATTATTTGCGTTCCCTAATGAAAGAGCATATTCATAAGAGATGCAGCAGGATTAACTGACAACTGATTTCCTCTTCTAGCCCTAGTGACCAATTTGACTTGCTAGATAAAAAATAATAATAATAGGTGCTGTGGGTTGTCTGCCATCCTCCTGACTGGTGGGATGGAGCTGTGGTCCTGTTGAGACTTTTTAAACAGGAGCTATTTTTAAATGGATTTGTTATTTGTGTTCCAATGCACAACCTAATTTGCGGTGTTTACAACAATAGTTTTACAGCAGAAAGGATCAAACTTTAAAAAGCCATTTTTAACGTTAACCATTGCTGAAAGCCAAAGTCATGGGGATATTTTTGTGGGCACAAGCTCATGAGGTCTTAGCTTACGTGAAAATAGAATTTAAGATATCTAGAGAACGAATAGCTAGCTCATCCCCAGACACTCTCTTCTTAACCAGGAATATTTGAGTCACTGATTAAACACACAAGGCGTTTAGATAAGACGTGGGGTTCTCGGAACAGTTACGCAGGATTCTCCTTCCAACCCCAGGCCCCCAGAAGTGAGCTGTGTCAGCCCCGCCAACCCTCCTCACTAAGTTAGATATTGGGGGCTTCTCCCAAGTCCCCTTCTCTCGGCCCAGGGCCACAGGTCTCTGTTGTGATAGCTCTCTTGTTTACTAATCTCTCCCCTTCATGGGACTGAGACCTCCAAGAGGACAGGACCTGCTTGTTTTTGTTCCAGACCATGTACTGTGGGTACACCGGGAATGTTTGATGAGTGAATAAATAATCCCGGCTGCCAAGGATTGTCCATTGCACTTCAGCCCCACCTCTTCCCCAGTTACGGCTATGCAGGTGGACACCAGCTGATGCTGCTGCTGTGGCCTGGCTCACCCAGGGAGACCCTGCTGGGCATCCTGGGGGGCAGCTGGCCAGTGAGCAGCTGGATTTCATGCCCTGCTGCACCATGTCTTGGCCTTAGAAAGACCCTATCTTCCTAACTTATTTGCCAGATAAAATATAAACACACACACAACTTATAAATAGAATAAGTTTTTAGTTTCCCATCTCCACTTCCAAAAAATGTCCAATAGACTATAGACCAGGGAAGATTCAAGGACACTGTCTTCGGACTGTTTTCTTTACATCAGACGATGACCGTGATGATAACAGATCACATTTATTGAGCACTTACTCTGTGCCAGGCCTGATACACATCATGTCATTTCGTTTCTACCCCAACCCTATGAAATAGGTGCTGCTGTTCTCTCCACCTTATAGGTGAGGAGCTGGTGGCTCAGATGTATTAGGTAGTTTGCCCAAAGGTTCCTGAATTGGAATCCAGGCCTCTCTGTGGCTCTCTTTGTGGCTGGTGCTGCCCTCCCCTCCTCGGGAAGGCTCTGGCAGGAGCTGGAGCACAGGGGGCTCAAGGCTGCCCTCCAGCCAGAGCCAGGAGTACAGGTGAGCTTGATGCTCATCAAATGGGGAGCATGTGCATCGGGTGTCAGCCATGCTGATGTGCAGGTTCTGGAAGCAGGGACACTGGGCTGGCACCTTACCCCAGGCTAAGGGCTATGCTTGAGTAAGGCATGCCTCTCCCAAATAAAAATAAATATCTTGTTTGTAGAGAACTTTCTATTTTGTTTTCAGTGCTCTGCATATATTAACTCACGCCGCACCATAATGTTATAGAGCAGGTATGATTATCATTCACATGTGACCAGTGAAGAAACTGAGGCACAAAGAGTTTAAGTAACTTGCCCAAGGTCGTGCAGCTAGTAAGTGGTGGAGCCTGGATTTGAACCCTGGAATCCTGGCCCAGAGTCCATGCTCTTGTCTGCTGCCGCCACGGTGGGCTGCAGTCCCTGGGGGAGTCTGGGGTAGGGGGCCTGAGCTTCAAAGACGCAGAGGCGGGTGGCTGACTGGACTGAAAGCTGCTCATTCTGTTCGCTCTTTCCCCAGATGAACATGCTGATGAGGCTGCAGGAGGCAGCCAACTGCTCCAGCCCCCAGAGCTACGACAGCGACTCCAACAGCAACAGCCATCACGACGACATCCTGGACTCGTCCCTGGAGTCGACTCTGTGACAGGGTCCCGGCTGTGGAGCCAGCCCACCTCCCCATCTCCTCGCCCCGCTCCGCCTACATCCTCTGCACCATCCTGAAGATGCCCTCCTGAGCCAGCCCCCGGCCACAGCCTGAGAGCTGCAAGGGACACTGAGACCCCTCATCCTCCAGCCTTGACCTGGGTGCCACAGCCCCGGCCAGCCGCCTCGGGACCACTTCCCTGCACAGTGAGACCTGCACTACCATCTGTTTTATTTTAATTGTTGTTTTGCCTTGTTGCTGTGACCTCCCTAAGAGACTGAAGATACTTCTCGGGAAAGGATCATCACTGTTGAAAGGAAAAGAATATAAAAAAGAACCCACCTGAAGCTTTGAAACCAAACAGCATCCTGCCACGAGCTGCCCAGAGACAGGAGAGGCTGGAGCGCAGTCGGAAACGTAGACAGCACGGCTTCCCCCCCGCACGGACCCTCCAGACCGGGTCTTCTGCCAGCGCCCCCACATCCACGCCAACCCGCCCTTCCACCCAGCCGGCCACAGACAGAACTGGTGCTAGCCAGGACACTTTTTGGTCCCTCAACAAATCACAGAGCTACAGTGCAGGGAAACCTTAGGAAAAAGCAAATCGTGCTTTCTGTTCAGTTTTTTAAATGGTGCTCTCCTCACCCGAGAGGTATTTTGCCTGTCCCAGATCAACCACCCCTTTTAGGTCCATCAGCCTCCGATTTACCCGCGACAGTGAGTGAAGGAGTGAGAATGTGTGCGAGCGGATGCGGCTCTGACGCGGAACAGCACGTGTCTGCTTCCTTCTTAGATGTGAGTGAGTCAGGTTCTCTTTCTGCCAACACTGTGTACAGTGTGAGTTAGTCTGCCTTGGAGAACTGATCACCCCTTTGAAAACAACATTGAGTTTCCCCCTTTCAGACTCTTTGATTTTGAAGATTCTTCTCCTTCCCCTCCTGGTCAGAATCAGTCCTTTGGTGAAAGTGAGGCCCGCAGGAGTTGAGTTTTGGTTTGGTCCTGCTGAGTTTGGGTTTTCAGTTGTCCATCCTCACAGTTCTGCACACTCGCCTCCCCTCGCTGGGGTTGGGGCTGGTCGTGTCCGTAAAGTGGACCAGGACGCCATCCCTACCAGGCCGATGAGCCGACCTTGCCTTTCCTTCCCATCCTCGAGGCTTCAGAACGCACGTCGACACCTCGAGCGCCAGCCCCAACCTCAGCCAGGGTGGGGAGGTCACCTCGAGAAATGCTTGCACTTTCCTCAGAACCAACAGGACGCAACTCGACAAGCGGGGCGCCCATTCCCTTCCAGAAGCTCCAGCCCCGGCCTCTGTCCAGACGAGCCTTGCCTGACCTCTTTGGTGCTGACCTTCCCAAAGCGATGCCTTACTGGTTTTGTACTAACCGTGTCCATTTCTGAGTGTCGTGCCTGCCTGGGGTCCGGTCCTTTGTTTCCCCATCAGCGCAAACAGGGCTAAGAAGTCATCTGCTCATTAGGAGAATGCAAGTCGCTGTGACTTTTCTCATCCATTAGACTCGTTTGTGTGGATGGGTGACCATGGGAAAAAAGAAAAAAGGAAAAAAAAAATCCAATTTTTAGGTTCTTATCAGTCTCCAGCTCACACCCTGACTGGACAATGATCTGTCTTGTGCAGGAAAAGGCAAAAGTTCCTCCAGGTCTACGTAACGTGGGTGAGACATGCCTGCTAGGATGTGTTTTCAACATACTGGTGTTTTCTTTACAGGGTGTGGTAAATCTTTGAGTTGTTTGTTTCTGTTTTATAAAGAGAATCCTTATTGGACCCCAGTGGGGGGTGTCTCTGTTAATGATCAGGGTTTTTATTGCATCTTTTACATTACTGTTTCTGAAGGTCCATCTCTCTACATTTTTTCTTACTTTCTTCCCACAAGAGGGTTGACCTGAAACTGCTCACATTACATTGGATGACACCATTTTCTTCCTCGAAAGGAAAAGGGGAATGCGTCCCGATAACTGGGGAAACCTGTCCATCCTGTCCCTGCTGTAACCTTGGTAAACTCAGACTCCTGCTCAGCCTTCGTGAGCCATCTGGGTGTGTGAGTGTGTCCTGTTCTGTTCTGTTTTTCATAAAATTTTTGAACCATATATTTAGCCTGTGACCACGGGCCACACCCTGAGCCTTCTGGTAAACCTGAAGAGTGGTCCTTCTCAGTTGATCTCCCAGCGATGACCTTACACGCTCATACTGTGAATTTGGGAGGAGGTAAAATTGACTTCTCCTCTCGGGCAGTTTTTCCAGTCACCTTGTGAGTAGACACTGCAGTATTGTTGGAAACTTTTTTTTTTTTTTAATGACGTCTTCTCTTCTCCCCTCTCCCCCAGACTTCCCTCCCACTGGGTCCAGGCTCAGGACCGAGACCTCTGTCCCCGGTGCTGCCTGACTAGTGACGGGTGACTTCAAGTGGTGTCACCCTCGTACGATTCGCAGCTCATTGTCCTTCCTACAGTCTCGGGAAGCAGGGTTGTCTGATGTGCACATTTCTTATTTTGGTCACATTTTACTTCTGTGTCACTCACCGTTGACAAAGTGACTTTGTACTCGTTTAGGGCTCTGTCCAAAATGCTTCCATTTTGCCTTTTTCTACAGTTAGGCTAGTTTTGAAATGTTTGAAATTCTATGCAACATTTATGTTGAGTTACCGATGGAAGCCAAAAGTTTTCTTCCCAAACTGCCAAGAATTATCCAGGCCATAAATGAGATGGGGATACTGTTTAATGTAAGGTTGGGGGTGGGGTAGGGGTGGGACAGGAACGAGATTTGCCCAGACCTTTGTTGTATCTCGGGGGCGTTTTTTATTTTATTGTTGATGCTTAAACTTCAAAATTCTGTGTATTCAAATTTGATCGTGGCAAATCTACTTCAAAAGGAAAAAATAATCTGACTTTGTGGATATTAAATGGAAGTTTGCTGTTTTGAGCTAGTTGTTTCCAGTGGAGCAGTTTATGAAATATGTTCTATAAGATGTACATTTTTTCATTGTAACATAGAAATTGTAAATAATTGATTAAAGTGCTGCATTTTGATGAATTTTTTCTAGCCATTTTTAAAGAGAAAACTAGGAATTAAGTATTTTGTGTACGGTATGTTCCCATCCTCCCTCCCCTTCCTCCCTGCCCCTCCACCGCTTCCCTCCCTATTTAATTTTCATTTGTCATGAAGTTTTTGGATTTGCCAATGATCTGCTGGAGATCATGCCCCACGTCATAGAGGATAAAGCTGATGATTGTACCAGTCTTAAATTATTCATGATTCAATAAAATTTATGCTTATTTATTCAGATTGGTGGTTTGGCTTTTCTGTGCTAGAGCCGGTCCTCCTTGGAGTTCGATTTCATGCCAAGAGGAAGTCATTCTGATTTGGTTGCAGCAAACGTTGGGAGAACCCGAAACATCTGCAAACCCACCTCTGCCACGATGTCATCCGCGTCCTACCTCTTCTCAGTTTCTCGTCTAAGTTATTGCCTCTTGTGTGGTGATTGTTAGAAATGCAGAACTCCAGGCTCGTCTCCAACTTGAGGAACCACTGAGGAGCTTGTGGAAATGCAGATTCTGGTTTAGTGGGTCCAGTGTAGGGCCTGACATTCTCAGTTCCCAACAAGCTCCTGGATGATGCCAATGCTCTGGGCCCCAGACTGCACTTAGAGTAGCAAGCAATATCAGCATCCAGCCGCACCCCCCCCATCAACCCCCTGGCATAAGAAAGACTTTTTTTAATGTTTTGAGTACATACTAATTGCCAAATGCTTTCCCAGATGCTCCAGTATAATCTGCAAAATGACCCTAAAGGGGTGAACATTCTTACTCCCATTTTACAAGTGAAAAAAACAGGCTCAGAGAAAACTTGCCAAGGATCCTATAAGAGGTGAGAGAGCTGGCGTTTCAGCCCCACCTTCTGACTCGAAGTCCTGCCTCGCAGGGCCGCCTCGCATCTTACGGGCCCCGTTCCACATTGCAGCTGACACCCGTTGCAGAGCACAGGTGGTGGGAGATGACAGCACATCGCTGCATTCACTTTTAACAGCGACAACCAACATTGTAGAAGCTTGGTTTGAAGTGAAACCTGTGAGTTCACTGCGAAATCGATCCTGCACAGCTGGCTCAACGGGGGGTGACATGAAGTGTCCAGCTTATCGCAGTGCACAATGGCCCAGCCAGGGGGAGATGAGGAGTCTGGATGTTTAGCATAGGTGGTTTTTAATGCCTGCCAACAAAATGAAGGGAAGCTGGTCCCATGGTTGACAACTCATGTCACATATTCTACCCCGTACACAATGTACGGGTGTAGAATTATGACCAGCACAGATAAAGGGCGTGATGGGCTAGACGACTTTTTAAAAAGAAGGGAAGGAAGGGAGCTATGCATTTAAGTACTTACTGGGTGCCAGACACTCTACTGAGAATTTCACTTTGTCACACGCAATCACAGCACCTCTAAGAGTATTATCAGCTCCGTTTTACAGGGAGAAAACTGAAGCTGAGTAATGTTAAATTACTTACTATATAGTAGAAATGGAATTCTCACTTTGGTTCTAAAACCCATGTCCTTCTGCCACACGATGCTACAGTAACCTTAGGCTGGACTTTGAGGGGAGGATTACGGGATCCCTTCTGAATTAGTTATTTGCTGCTGTGTAACAAATCACCCCCAAAATTTAGCAGCTTAAAGCAACAAACATTTTCTCTCAGTTTGTGTGTGGAAGGAGTCTGGGCATGGCTTAGCTGGATCCTCTGCCTTGGCGTTTCTCATAAGCCTGCAATCAGCACGTCTTAAATATTTACAAGGAGTATTTAAAAACAAGAGCTACAGAAAGCATCACATTTAATGGTAAAATTTTGAATGTTTTCCCTTTCAGATTAGGAAACAAAGATGCCTCCTATCACCACTTAGCATCGTAGTAGAGACTAGCGCAGAGAAGAGAAATAAATCATGAGGATTGGAAAGGAAGAAATTAGACTGTCTTTATTCACAGATAACATTATATACTTAGGGAATCCAAAGGAATTCACAGATTATTAGAAATAAGTTGAATAAATTTGCTTGATATAAAATCAGTACTCAAAAGTCAACTGAACATCTGTATGCAGCCAAAAGTTTAAAAAATACCAAAATATCATCAAAAATATCAAATACCTAGGAATAAATGCAATGTAAGATGTGCAATACCTCTACACAGAAATCTATGAAACATTATTGGGAGAAATTAAAGACGACGCAAAGAAATGGATATATTATGTTTATGGGTTGGAAGACTCAATGTTGTAAAGATATCAGTTCCTCCAAAATGGACTATATTTATTTATTTATTTATTTTCCCCCCAAAGCCCCAGTAGATAGTTGTGTGTCATAGCTGCACATCCTTCTAGTTGCTGTATGTGGGACGCAGCTTCAGCATGGCTGGAGAAGCAGTGTGTTGGTGTGTGCCCGGGATCTGAACCCGGGCCGCCAGTAGCGGAGCGCGTGCACTTAACCGCTAAGCCACGGGGCCGGCCCCAAAATGGACTATAGATTTGATGCGATCCCACTCAAAAGCCCAACATAGTTTTTATGGGATTGACAAGATAATGTTAAAACGTATATTGAAATGCAAAGGGTGAAGCACAGCCAATGAAGAAGAACAGGAAGAGAGGGGTTTCTCTACCAGATGTCAAGACTTATTGCAACGGTCATTAATTAAGACAGTGTGGCATTGCTGCAGGAACTGACAAATAGTTCAAGAAAACAGGATAGAATAGACATTCCCAAAATAAACCCAACTCACGCTTGCTTTAATACATGGAATCATAAGTATATTGTCTCAGGCCAAAGGACCTATTTTATGGAGAAGGAAACGTGATAAAGGACATGACAGTGGGGGTCCACTGGTTCCTACTACAGAGCTGGAGGTTGGACTGTTCTCGTAAAGGCTCAGCTAAGGCACCAACTTGGGACATATGCTCTGTGTTGGAGTATGGCTCTCATTTTCAAGTTATTTCAAGTTATTATTTTTCGTTTCTCAGTTATTTGCTGCTGGTGCCCAGTGGCCAGAACACAGAGGTTTGGGGACTGAGGGGTGGAAGCAGGAGGGGCCCCCAGCAACCCACCTGGGGAGTTGTTTGCTTTCCATCCCTACAAATTTAGGCTGTGCAAAATTCGAGGTGCTTGGCGGGGCTGGTCTGGTGGTGTAGTGGTTAAGTTTGCAGGCTCTGCTTCGGCGGCCCAGGGTGTGCGGGTTCGGAACCCCGGGCACGTACCTGCACACCACTCGTCAGCCATGCTGTGGTGGAGTCCCGCATACAAAATAGAGGAAGATTGGCACAGATGTTACCTCAGGGCCAATCTTCCTCACCAAAAAAAAAAATTTCGAAGTGCTCGTCCCTGGTACATAGGGGCTTGGGGGAGGCAGGAGGAGGGATCCTTCTCTTCCACCACGGACTTTAAATCTACATCTGCTTCCTGATCACTGGAGACTGCCCCGCTGGCAGTGACAGGAGTTACTATACTGGTAGGGTAATCACCCCGATTACAATGAGGAGCTGGGACCACGTAACGGGACCAGGGAGAATTATATCTGGAACTTGCAGAACTCAGGGTCACCTCTTGGTAGTTCTGTGCCTGGTGATAACTGTGAATGGGCATTTGCAGCCACCACAGCCCAACAAGGCCAAGGTAAACTGTTGCTCAGACCCTTCAGGAAGGAAGGTCTGGGTCGTCCAGAACTATGAAGAGCTGGCTGAGGGTGAGGGTGATATAGAGCAGAGAACTGAGAAAGGAGATGCTGAACATCAGTTACGGCCCTGGGACCAGCTGTAGCAGTGGAGACCTTAGCTTGGTCCACTAACCCTCCTGTTCTGAGTCTTTTTAGGGATTGTAACCAGCCACCACCGTGGAGCATCGATACGAGTGGACTCGAGGCGCCGAATGAGTGGTCTGAGCACCACAAAGCGTGGGCTCTAGCAGACCCCGCTGATGCCTCAGTCCACACCCTGACTGCACCTGAGCCTGCAGGGGACAACTTGTGCGCTGACAGCATCCCACTGCGAGCACCCAGGTCTCTCTTCTCTCTGAGCCCTTTCTCCAGGTGCAGAGCAGCCCACAGTGGATTCAGTGCCCCCACGGACAACCTACACCCAACAAGGTACAGGAGTTGGTGGACGAGCATCCAGCTTTCCGTCCTTCTGTGGGACCAGTGTGAGGCATATCCTACAGGGCTCCGTAGGGGCGCCCTGAAGGGATTGAGCCCCGGTTGCCCACAGTGGCAATCAAGACCCTTTATTGGTTTTCTCCCTTCCTTGTCACACTTGGTCTGCTCCCTCACACGGAGCTGGCACGAGGAAGAGGCCCCTAGGGCACACCCCGAGAGTGCGTCTTCCTTAAGTTTTGCACCCTAGATGCCTCACTTGCCTTCCCCTGGTCCCAGCTCCACCCTCAGTCGTGCCTCCTGACCGCACAGTGCAAATCAGCTGTCTGCACCCAGGTCCTTTCCCAGGATCTGATCAGACAGCTCAGCAATTCCACTCTTAATTGTTCTCATAGATTGATTGTGTCCCCTAAAAAGATATGTTGATGTCCTAACCCCCCGTACCTCAGAATGTGGCCTTATTTAGAAACGGGGTCTTTGCAGATGTAATTAATTAATTAAGATGAGGTCACACTGGAGTAGGGTAGGTCCTTAATCCAATATGACTGCGGTCCTTGTAAGAAGATAATGTGAAGATGTGAGGGAAGACTGCCACGTGAAGATGGGGGCAGAGACAGGGCTTATGCAGTTTCAAGCCAAGGCACACCAAGGACTGACGTTCCTCACCTCCACCAGAAACTTCTAGAAAGAGGGAGCACAGCTCTGCTGACACCTCAGTTTCAGACTTCTAGCCCCCAGAACTGTGAGAGAATAAATTTCTGTTGTTGTAAGCTGCCTCGTTTGTGGTACTTAGTTATGGCAGCTGGAGGAAACGAATATGGTTACATACCAAACAGAAATGCATGTATATATACACGCACCAAGAAATATGTACACAAATGTCCATAGCAGTTATAATGTTCATTATAACAGAGCCTGGAAACATTCCACACATCCACTGACAGTCAAATGACAAGTGAAATTGTGGTATGTCAATGTCACACAGCAGTGAAAATATCTGTGGGTGGATGCTGAGTGAGCGCAAGCAGCCGGACACAAAAGGATGCCGAACACATGATTCCATTTCTATGCAGTCCACACTACCGTTTAGGAGTGGGTGCACGCGTAGGTCAAAAAACTGTAAAGCACAGCATGATGGGCAGGGGCAGTGGTCGGGACAGGTAAAAGGTTTTGGGGGGCGGGCAGTGTCCTATCTCTTGACTTGGTGCTGATTACACAAGCAGTTGCTCGTATCTTTGTTTCGTGCACTTTTTCCTGTGAGTGTTATACTCCACGAGAAGGTGCCTAAAAAGTGAATGCGACACCAGGCTGCCCACCTGGTCACCATCCCCAGTGAGGCCGCAGGCAGCTGAGAATGCTGCTGTTGAGAGGCGGGACATTGAGGTTTTGACCCTGATCCCATCACTAGCTCATGGTGTGAATTCTCAGGAATTGGTTTCCGAATCCATAAATCCAGGACACTGTTGGGTCTGCCTTGACACTAACTGTCATGTGAGCCTGGACGGGTTGACGCCACTTCCCTACGCCTCCACCCCTCTTAAGGGAAATGAGGCTAGTCACACCTGTCTTGCAGGATTCAGGGAGGCGAAGCATCCAGAGTGCCAACGCCACCAAGCACTTCCTTGATCTTCCTCATCCTCCCAGCTCTGACCTCCTTGGCCCTGCAATCTCCGCAGTGTCAGAGGCTGGAGCTGCCGGGCCTCAGAGGATGGAATTGGGTCCGGAAGGGGAGGAGGCAGAGAGGCGCATCCAGACCTCAGACAAGGGGAAATGTCCTGAGGGTCACGAGCAGGGAATGGGCTGCCTTTTAAGATAGTGAGCACCCTGTCACCATGGGAGTCCCAGCAAGGCTGGAGGACCGCCTGACACAGTCGCAGCAGAGGGATCCCTGCCTGATTGGCAGATGAGTCCAGGGGGCCTCTGGAGCTTTGCTCTCCTGGTGGGATTGCTTCAGGAAGGGCATAGTGGAAGGAGCAGTGGGGTCTGGAGACTGGAGTTACTGCCTCCCACCCTGGCTCTCTCCTTCGGAGAAGTGTCACCACTCTCAGAGCCACGGTTTTCCCATCTGTCTAATGAAGGGATGGGATGAACTCAGTGGTTCCCTAATGTGGCTGATGACCAGGAACCCAGGAAGCACATGAGAAAAAGTCTAGACCTCTCCCTAGTCCCGGGGAATCTGAACGTGCCTGGACGGCAGGCCTCCCCCAGCTCCTGCGTTCCAGGCTGCAATTATGGGCAGTCCATTATACCTCACAGCAGCCACGAGGGGGCAGAAAAGCCCAAGCAATCCAATCCTCCCTCAGGCTGGACCTGCCTTTCTTGGCAAAATTCTCTCTCTCTTCGGGTGGAGTATTAACAAAAGGCTTGGGCGTGACCCTCGGAAGATGGAGAGTAGTCTTTTCCCCTCTACCGCAGGCTTGGAGGACGAAGCCGCGCTCCTTATAAAGAGAACAGGAAAAGGAGTTAATGTGTGTCAGGCATCTTGCTAAGCCAAGTAATTTGCCTTCATGGATTCACGTGACACGCCCAACAACCGTGGGAGGTTGGCGTCATCTTCACTCTGTAGAAGGACTGGTGAAGGGACTGGCTCACTAGTCAGGGACAGAGTAAGGATCTGAACTTAGGGCCTGTCAGATGCCAAAGCTTGGAGTCTCACTCCTACCCCGCACCCTCCACCTGCAGCTCCCAAGCGCTCACATCCGTAACCTCATTGGCGGTCCACCTGGGCCAGCAGGTTAGGCCCAGAAAGCATTATTGCCCTTAGAGGAGGAAACTGAGGCTCAGAGAGGGGCAGGAAGTCATTCCTGAGCTAATGGTGCCACCAGAACAAGAGCCCAGAGGTCCTGGCTTCCTTTCCTGGACAACGAGGGAGGCAGCTGGCCACACAGGCTGTGGAGTCTACAGAACGGGTTCAAATCCCAGCTCCACTGTTTGCCAGCTGTGACCCTGAGCAAGCTGTTGCTCCCTGAGCCTCAGTCTACGCATCTGTAGACTGAACATGAAATATCCACCTGTGGAAGATGCTGTAAGGGTCCTTCTCAGCATCCATCATAGGCTTCTTCCTAACTACACCCTGCACTGTGCAGGTGTCTACCCCGCCCCCACAGGGCCGTGTGACTAGAGGACGCTGACCCCATCCCCAGGTCCAGGGTGGAGGCAAGGGTCTCGTGCAAAACCCAGTCCATTTCCTAAGGTTTCTGTCATGAACAGACATGATGTAGTTTTCGGGAAAGTCTCCGGGCAGGGAGGGACTTCTGGGAAAGTTCATCCCTTAATAGATCCGCAGGGGAGACAGGCTTCCCCTTCCTCTGACCACTATCACGTCTGGAGGTGACCTGGGCCAGGTGCTGTCATCGTGCTTTCAGCCCGAGGATGAAGCAGCACCAAGGAGAGCAGAGCAGAGATGGAACCAGATCCTGGCTCCTGTCGTGGAGCCACTGACTCATCCTGGCAAGAGGCCACCCCCCTTGGGACTCCCAGCTCAATGAGGTAATACGTGGCGTGGAGTCCGCCCGTCAGGCTTTCTGTGGTCTGCCACTGGGACCTGCCTGGGGGAGGCACCGCTGCTGAGAAAGCGCCTGGAAACTGTGGAGTGCAGTGCCCAGGGGCTGCAAGTGCTGAACCAGTGTGAGCTGCTGCTCACATTGGCCGTTCCGCCGCAGACTCTGCAGCCAGGGGCTCGGCCACTCTGCATGGGGCACGGTGCTGCCTAAGACCCTCTGCTCCACAGCCGCCCTGCCTGGGCTTAAATCCCAGTCCTGACACCGGGCAGGGCAATTCACATAACATTTCAGCGCCTCTATTTCCCCACCTATAGAATGGAGATGGTAATAAGAGTACCTACTTCTTAGGGTTATTGTGAGGATTAAATGAGTGAAGATGTGAAGCTCTGAGAACAGTGTGTGTAGCACATTTCAAGCTCTCAATAAATGTTAGCTGCTATCCTTATCATATCTGTTTTTGAAAGGTTGCCAAGATCTTACCAGGCTGGAATTTATTTTGGCTGCCTTCCCAGTGAGGACCACTGTCATTACCTGTGATGGGAGAGCCACTAGGGGACCTGGGTTCCACTTCAGACACTGCCATGAACTTGCTGTGTGACCTTTAGGGAAACATGTCCATCTCTGGGCTCAGGATGGTCCGGTGCGCAACAAAGGCAACACGCCAGCGAGATCTCTTTAACGGCTGACCTCTTCCATTGCTCCCTCGGCTTATCTTTTCTCCGTATCCTGATGTGAGCCCTGGGCCTGCCTCAGGCACCAGGATGATGGAGGAGCTTGGCAGGTGTCTGAGGGCTGGAACCCTTCCTCCCTCTCCTGTCTGGCAGATGTCCAAGGAAGTCCTGGGTCCACAGTGAGGAATTGTCTGTTTTAATGCCACCATCTTGAATTCTTCATAAATTTTGGACAAGGAGCCCTGCGTTTTCATTTTGCACTGGGCCCTGCAGATTATGAAGTGGGTCCTGGTTTAGATTCATGAGCCTGAGTGTGTGTCCCATCACTGAGCTGGGGGTGGGGGATGATCAGCCACATCCAGTACCACATTGACCAAGAGGTGGGGAGAGCTGGCTTGCCAAAGGAAAATCCAAGTGCTGTTACCAAAAGGAGGGAGTGGTTGCTATGTGCACAAAATTGGACAGAGGTCCATACAGATATGGAAATGGGATAGTTCCGAGTACTGGGGGGACCCTAAACCGTTCAGTCTGAGTTCCTCCCTACCTTGGACACCTGACAGTGTGTGTGGTTCTGTGGAGAGCATCCCACAACTGTAATAGTAATACTCAAACCCAGGCTGCACACCTGGGGCCACCAGGCAGCGGGCTAAGTGTTTTTACGTGCACTGTCTCATCCCATCCTCACAGGGACGCTATGACAGGAGTATTATTAACCCTGCTTCAGGACAGGGAGACTCAAGCAAGCGTCTCTTCTTCCTGTAGTGGGAGAACCAGCTAAGGAGAGCTGCCCACACTCCCACGGGGTGAGATGTCCCCCCTGTGTCTCCCCAGCAACCCCGTGCCCCCATCACAGTCCCCATCACTACTGCAGTGGCCTGCTTACCTGTGTCTCCTCCACAGGGACTGTGAGCTGGAGGCTGCTAACTCCATGATGTGGTGCTGGTGCCTGGGACAGAACTTGGCTCCTGTCAGTAAATGTGATAGAGAAGAAAGAAAAATAGAAGGCAGCTCAGAAGTTTAAAGACTCGACATCAGGCAGAAAAACGAGGAGGATGTTCAGTGGAAGGAAGCCGAGTGCAAAGTTCAGAGAGTAAACTCCACAGGTGTGCATGGAAAATAAATTTCTACCAGAAGGATGGAAAAGCATCTTACAAATGAATATTAACAGAAACAAGCAGACCTAAGTGTGTATCAGATTGACAACAGAACTTTGTATAATTTGGTGGAATATAATTTTAGTGGAATATAATCTTATATTTACTTTATAGGTGTGTTGATGGTAATGGTATTGACTTAGTAATTCTGATACTATTTTGCGAGAAATGTGAGTTAAAGCAAATATGTTGTTTGGAGTAATAATAATTTTCACATACTGTGGGAGAAAGTAGGTAAGATACGGAGTGCGGGACGACAGGCAGAACGCTGTGCTGCTGTACTAAATTGAAAATTATTAATATGATGCCTCTCTCTCTCTCTTTCTTTCTTTCCCTCTCTCTCTTTCGCTCTCTCTCTCGGCTGAAAGGGCATAGAAGCAATGATATTATAGTACAAATAAGCACACTTAGCAGCCAGATCTTGATTTCTAAATACCATTCTCCACTAAAAAAATAAACCCAAGCTTCTTGGGGGAAGTGGCTGATTCCAGGAATGGGGCAGAAAAATTATAAGGTAAGTGCCAGGTAGCATGGAAGTGCTCAAGCACTGTTGGAGACATATCTGAGGGACACAGGAGCCAGCTTAAAGGGCTCCCATTGGCTAAGTCTGAGATAATTGAGCATCAAACAGAGTAATAGTGGTGATGTATAACTGAGTAAACCAAAAATTCATGGGTCTATGGAGATAACAAAAGGCGAAGGATGCCACCATTCAGAGGCACACTACTCAGCCCAGGCCCCTTTCTCTTGCCAGGCAGGCAGAAAGAGAACCATCTGAAAGAAACTGGGGAGACGAAGGAGTTCTACACACATAATATCACGGAGCAGAGACTTCGGTGTGAGAGAGAAGGCGTTGCCAAATGAGAACATATTTCCCTTCCTTATTGTGGGTTAGACAAGGTCTCAAAAACCAGTGCTATGACCCACAGGTATTTTCACTCACCAATTTTCTTAAATTGTGGAATTGTACTTAAATTCCAGATTTCCAGCTGCTCTTAAAAACCAGGCAGTCTGAGCAGCATTCCCACATGGAAACAGTCAGCTGGAGTGAGCAGCCGTCACTCTATTCAGTGGGCTTTGCAGCTTCCGGTTCACCAGAGTCCCCACCAGTCCCAGCCCCCTTCACTAAGTTATGTCACCTGCCTGGCCCCCGGCGGCATTGGCATTTATGGTGACTAGTTTAGTCGTCAGCATTTGACAGTATTTGATTCAATACCTGCTAACAGGACACTCAAGAGAATGAGGTGAACTCCCCTTGTGAAGACCAGATTTGGAGGGACTCTTCCAGGACTTCACTGAAGAATTTGGGGTGTCCAAGTTCTCTTTCCTGGACCTGGAGCATCCAACCACCCCCCACTTGCCATGTGGATGCCTCTTTCTTACCTCCTGTTCTGGGGTGGGGACGGGGGTTATCATGTGAAACAGGAGGAGAAGCAGATAGAGCTGGAGTGAGACCATTCCCTAGGGGTAAGGAGGAGAGTTTTCCAAAAAGTCGGTAGACAGCTTCCTGATTAACGCGTCAAGAGGGAGGCCAACTATGATGATGTGGTGGAGTTGAGGAGCAAGGTTGGGAACTGGGAGAAGGATTTAAGTTCTTAGATGCTGCAGAAGACATTGATGGTTGTCTACCCAATAGTTATCCTACCCTTCTGACTAACAGAACACATTTTGTTCAAGAAACAGTGTGCCTGAGCATGACTGGAGAGACGGCTCATGATTGGCCCAAGACAATATGGCAGCTCCTTTGCCTGTGATTGGTCTAGGCATGGATGTGGATCCAGTTCTGTCCAATGAGATGTAAGATATCTGCTGGACCATTCTGGGAAGGATTTGCCTCCGAGATAGAAGAGATTCATGTGAGAAAAAAGTTCCCTTTGCCATTGTCCCTCTTGCTTCCTGTTATGGATGCTGTCATGCGAAGTGACGCTTGGAGCTGCTACAAACGTCTTGGCATCATTAAAAAAACAAACTCAAAAGCCAGCATGCTGAGGAAGGTCGAACAGAAGGATGAAAAGAGGATGGGTATCGATGATGTTGTTGACTTACAAGTCAACTCCAGGATGCCCTATATCTGATTTTCTTGTAAGGAAATAATAAATGCTCCTACCATTTAAGCCGCTGTTAGCAATATTTGCATGCAAAAGCACTCCTACCTACTACAGCTGTTTTTCCCATGGCTTAGAGGAAACCCCATGTGTAAAGCTGGATGTCTTCCGCCTTCAATGATCCCACCCTTCAGGAAGCATGGTAGGGGTGGAGGCTCCAGGGACAAGGCAGTAAGGGAAGCCTGGCCTGTGCAAATTCACTCCTCCTCCAGTGCCCACGGAGAGGTGGTAGCATCCTATTGAGAAGAGGGGTCCAATTGTCCTAAGTGGTGATGAGCCAAAAAATAAGTGATGCCCTTGGGGCAGCTGGAAGTGGTAGGAGGGCTGTCACAGCTCCAAGGAACACTGCCAAGCAGACAACTTGGAAAGAATTTAAGAGGAAAACTCTCTCTTTTCTAGTGGGAGGTGACCTTGAAATATGAGGGAAGCTGATGTTGCGCGGTCATAAGAAAGTATAAAGTAAGTTATTAGCATGCAAGAATCTACCTGCAGAGCACGGTAAGCCATGCCAGAGAACCTAAGTTTCAGGCATGATCTCCTGGTGAAGAATATGACATTGGATCCAGGCCTTTACATCCTGAGTGAGCTACTTGGTGACTTGTTGGTCTGTGTTCATTTTTTTCCCTATTTTGACATAAATGTGTGATCTTATTCAATGGTTCAAAATATGGTCATTTAGGGCCAACTAAACAATCTGATCTTTTTTTCTCTCTCTCTTGGGCCCCTGCCAATATTCTGCCATTTTAATTATGGCAACATTGAGGTCTAAAAAATTAAGTATCTTAGCCAAGGTACACACAGCAATAAATGGAAGAAGTAATATGTGAACCAAGATCTTTCTGTCCTCTTTTCTCATATAACTTATTGCCTCTTTGACATTTTAACTTAAAAGTTAGTCCAAGATCAAAGAAGTTTGGATCCAACTGCCTCTTGCTACCCTTCTCAATTGGGTAACACTGCTTCCCGGAGGTTTTATGGGCAATGCCTTCACCAATTTCAATAGGAGAAGCTCAACAAATGACTTGTGGGTGTAACTCAGACCGAAGAGCAGAAGTTTGAGGCACAATATAAGGACAGAGATTGGGGGTTCTTTTATTATTTCCAAATCATGCCCTTGCTTTTGTGTTCCACTCAGTTCTTGAATACCTACTATGTGCCATCTACCATGAAGCAGCTAACTGTCAGAGATGGTACAGACTAGTAACGGTGAACAGCACGGCCTCTGGAGCAAGATTCTTTGCTTTGACGCTCTCTGCTTTTCACTTGCTAGTTGTGTGACTTCCAGCAAGTTTCTTAACACCTTGCACCTCAGTTTCACCATCTGTAAACATACAATAAGTTTATTAAATAGAACCTATCTTATAAGGTTGCTATGAGGAATACCTTAGGAAATAACTGTATGATCTGTAGACTGGTCCCTAGTACACAGTGAGTGGTATTTAAATGTTGGTTACCCTGTCTACTTGGTCTTTAGTAAGAGAGCTCCAGCTTCACATCCCAGTCTCCACCTCCAGACGAATCCAAAGCCCTGTGCCCATCTCTCCTCTGCTCCCCTTAACCAAAACCCACGTCCTCTTTCTCCCCCCTCCCTCTCTGCAGGAAATCCCATTTCCCACAAATGCCTCCTTGCTGCTTGCCCCCATTCAGCACCTATCCCTGAGTCTACCCCAAGGTCCATGCCCCTAGGGAAAGCTTCACCGCCTGAATCACCCTCACCCTTTGTCTTTTTCCTAACCTCCAAAAGCACCTCCGTCAGAGCCCAGGCCTGCCTGCCTGTTGGTCGACGTGTTCTGTGTGGGTGCCTCGTCACACCACACAGACTGTCAGCCATGGCGTGGGGTGCAGGGCATGGGAATGTGTCCCATGTCTTCCTCTGCATCCCTCCGGTACACACACACACACCCCTGTGTACGTAACCAGTATTCAGCAGAGCCTGCTAGATGTCTGACTAACACCGTACAGTCACACACCTTCCTGATCTACACTCCCAACCCCACTCCAGTCGTCATCACCAAACGTTGCTGCTCTGTTGATTTATCTTTCCTCAGCCCACAAATACGCTCCAGAACCTGCGGACTTAAAAACAAAGGGAAAACAAACCAAGACCCTCCCTTAACAACACACAGCTTTTCAGCTACAGTTCATCGCTCTGCTTCCTTTTATAGCCAACCTGCTTGAAAAGCTCCTCTATACTTGTCTGTAGCGGCTTTCAGACTCTTGACAATGACCCATAGTAAGAAATACATCTTACAAAGCAACCCAGTGCACACACACTCATAGCGTGTGGGCACACACACTCTCACACAAGCACACACACTCACATACATGCACCTGCACGTACAGTCACACACAAATACACATATGAAATTGAAACAAACATTTCATAAAACATTACTCATGGAATGTACACTGAGATTTTCTATTCCATTTTATGCTGTTATGCCATTTCAGTTAAAAAAATAACTAGGCTATGCTATGCCATATCAACTAAAAAAAAAAAAGACTGGGTATTTGTGATCCTCTGAAAATTCATATGTTGAAACCTAATCCCCCATGTGATGGAATTAGGAGGTGGGGCCTTTGGGAGGTGATGAGGTCGAGAAGGTGGGGCCCTCGTGACTGGGATTAGTGCCCTTTATAAAAGAGCGTCCAGAAAGCTTGCTCACTCCTTCCTCTAGGTGAGGACAGTGCGAGAAGATGGCCATCTATCTACCAGGAAGTGAGGCCTCACCACTCTGCCAGCACCTTGATCTTGGACGTCCAGCCTCCAGAACTGTGAGAAATAAATTTCTGCTGTTCATAAGCGGCCCGGTCCATGGGATTTTTGCTCCAGCAGCCTGAACGGACTCCAGCCTGCACTGGCCTGCACTTGTCCTCCACTTCCTCTTCTTCTGGTTCACTCCTGGTCATTCCCCCGTAACTACAGCTTTCAAAAGGAGAGTTTTTTGGAATACAAACCTTAGCACCGCTTACCTCATCAATCCCAGTAAATGAGTCTTTTACTTGAGAGTGAGGAGTTTAGAGGCAGCTGCTGGTTGAAATGAAACTTTTCGCTAAGAGTAAAAACTCGGCTCTCCCGCCCCTTGATCTGTTCTGCTTAGTTTGGTGGTGACGGCTGGGGTGTGGATTTGCAGGCCAGGTCAGTCAAGTGTCCTTTCACATCGGGTTGCCTACATGCTGTCAATAATCCTCTTTTATCACAGTCTAAACGTGGTCCTAAAACAAGATGTTTGTGCCAAAAAGAATCTCAGGAGGCCTTACCCTGATTGGGGGGGGGGGCTGTGGGGGAATACGGATGGTGGGTTAAATGATGGAATCATCAGCCCCTCGGAGTGTGTGGAGGGCTGGGGGGGCACACTTTTGTGGCTTTGGATTACCAAAGAAGGAATCGAAACTTCACTTTTCCCTTTAATAATCAGCTTATTCTGGTAGTATTTTCGCTCCATTTAAACTATCAAGAATGTGGTCGTGTTTTCTCCTTAGCAACACATTGATGCAAACACATTTGGATTTTTTCTAAATAAATTTATTTTGGGAGAATTTTAGATTTACAGAAAAGCTGCAAAGATAGTTCAGAGATTTCCCAGGGACTCATGGTTCATCTTACCTCATGTTAACATCTTACGTGACCGGGTACCTTTGTCACAATTAATAAACCCATACAGATACATTGTTATTAACTAAAATCATTGCTTTGTTCAGATTGCCTTAGTTTTTACCTAATGTCCTTTTTCTCTTCCAGGATCTTGTCTGGGATACTATGTTGCATTTAACTGGGCTTGTTTTTGCAACAGCATCAAAAGGTCATTTTTTTTCTTTTAAAGTAGAACTATCAACTTAAAATCAAGGAAGTGTTTTTCTTTTTGGAGTGTGTCAAGCTGTAGACTGATGTAGGTCTTTGCCAGGGAAACCTTTCTTATTTTTAATTAGTACCGTCTTTTTCCAAATTCGGATTGTACCACTCCAGCTAAAGACACTTTTTAAAGAAAAGAGAGTGAATACCTACCAAAAGGGCTCCTTGTAGAGGCTGAAGGCGGTAGTGGGGTAGGGGACGGGGTGGAGATTTGGGTTCTTCGGCGCCTCTTCCCTTAGTGGAAACAGAATGTGCTCAATCTTGGCTGCCAGGGTAATTTACTGGGGAAGTTACTCAGCCTCAGTGTCCCATTCTGTCACATGCAGATATTGATACTTCCAGGCAGGTGTAGTAAAGGTTAGATGCAAAAGAAATGAAAGCTTTAGCATTCTGCCCAGCACACTAGGACCCAGTAGCCATTATTGTTGTTCTTTTATACTTAAAGAAAGGGAGAGAGAGGCATTTTGGAAACGTATTGCTTAGCAGCTGCTTCTTCCAACTTATTGCCTGCGAGTAAAAACATCTTACAACATCACTGTCCACAAACACATGCCAGAAACCTTCCTCCCTCTGCTCTTTCTTATACGTCTTTCTTGAAACGATATGGCATACGGTTTTCTCTTCATACTCCATAAAATTCATACCATCCTTCAAGGCTTTGGGCAAATTTCTCCACAAAGCCTTCCCAGATGCTCTCAGTGCTGGGAAAGGGGATAACCAGGAAGAGTTTGGAGCCTGTGCTCTTGACTATAAAATGGGATTAAAAACAGTCATAGTGTGGATTAAAGGAAATAATGTATATAAAATACTAATCATTGCATCTAGCACATAGTACGTGCCTCTCAATAATAATACTGATAATAATGATAGCCTTTCTTTGAGATGGCGGCAGTGAGAATGGAAAGAAGAAACTCTATTAAGGACTTACATAAAGGGACAAGTCTTAGTGGTTGATTCCTCGTATGGAGAGGATGCGAGAGGGAGCGGTCAAGAGTGGCATTTGGGTCTCTAATTTCTGAGTAAGAGAGAGAAAGGCATTTATGGAGTTAGGGGCAAGAGCAGGTGTTTTTTGCTTTGTGTGAACGGAGTGTTGCAACTAGAAGGCATGGAACTTGGTCCTGGGCATGTGGAATTTAACAAGTTCTTGGGACACTCAAGGGCAGATATCCAAAGACTGTTGGCTATGTGGGTCTGAGCTGAGGAGAGAGACCTTTGAGTCCAGATTGGGGCTCACTGTTGGACAGATGTTAGTTGGAACCAGAGAGGAGAGGAGAAGATCGTGGGTCAGCTTGTAGACAAAAAGGCAGCAAGGGCTGAAGATAGAACCCTGAGGAACGTCAACAATGGAGGGAAACACAGAGAGAGGAGAGTCCAGGGATGAGGCTGAGACAGGTCCTGGGGCTGAGAGCTGTGTGGCCATAGCTAGAGGGGAGTGGAAGGGGAGAGAGACTTCCTGGGGTGTGTGTGGGAGGAAGGATAGAGTTGGTCATGTTTAAATGCTGATAGGAAGGTGCCAATGAGAAAGATGGGCTGAAGACGGATAGAGAAGGTGTCACTGAAGGGAAGAGAAGAGTTGACAGAGCAAGGAGTGAAAGACGACACGTGCAAAGCACCAGTGTGCTTGCAGCGAAGTTTCTAAGTGGGGTGGTTGGAACTTAGCCTGATAGTTCACTCCCATCCCTCCCCTAGTAAAGCACTTTATATGTTTAAACAAGTGGTTCTCAAAATGTGATCTGGGGGCCCCTGGAAGTCCCTAAGACCCTCCCATAATTGTACAGTGGGGTTTTCCAGAGGCTGCATGTGTGATGGTGTCTCCTTCTGACGGCTAACGGAATGTGTGTTTGTATATTCTCGTGTTCCTTAGAATTTTCTAAGGTAGTGCATTTAGATTTATGTGCATTTTTAGTGATTAACTCAGTTTTTTCTGGTACTTCTACTGTGCTCTTACTTGCTTTCTTCAGTTATACCTGCTATAACATCTGTACCCCTATTGTCATCTGATAAGTTGTTGTTTTGAAATTCCCAAGTTTCCCTTGAGTCTATGCAGAACGCAAGAAGTAAGTACACTTTGTTGTCTTGTTTAGCCACAATATTTTTAAAAATTTGAAAATGTTCTATACTGCAAGATTTTGCTGCTGTTATTTTAGAAATTTATACTTTATTTTAAAGTAAAAGAAAATATATTTGTCATATATTTTTCTTATATTTAAGGATAAATTGTTGGCTTTTGAAAGGGAGACTGGAAGACTCACTTTCTCAACCCATAGCTGCACTGTCTACTTCTAAAGATGCTAAGATAGATAAAAGTGACGTATCAGAGTGTTCCTGCCTCGTGGAAGGGAGGAATATACCCCCCTCCAAAATAAACAAAAACAAAAACTGAGTGAAACTGTAACTAAGAAAGAAAACATGTCAAAAGTTACTTTTCCCTCAGCTTTATTGATGTTAGTAATTTACCTTTATCGTCTTACACAACAGACCATTTTTGGATAGTATTATGTTCCAATTAAATTGTACTATCATTTTCAGACCAGTGATTCAGAGTTTAATGAAAGGAATTGAATTGAATTTTTAAAACATAGACATGATGGACTCTTTAAAAACTGAAAATTATTTGTTACAACTTTTCGGACTGAAATGAAAAGGCCACTAAGGCATCTTACAGAGTAAGTTGGCGTGTTGCATTAGCTAAGGAGGTACCCTTGCTGGCTGAGAGACTAATTACAATGCTGTGCCACTGACGTTGCTGAATGCCTGCTGGGTGAAAAGTCAGTGAAAGAAATCACGACAGTGCCACTCTCCGGTGACAGAGTAACTCTTCAGAGACTGAGTCAATAAATCATCTGCAGAACTGTACTTATGCTCTGAAAATGGACGAGACTACAGAAGTGCCTGGACTTTCTATTCTGCTTGTACTTGTTTAGTATTCACAACAACTAATCATCAAAGAGGTTACACGAACGCTTGACAACAAACGTAAGTGTTGCTGAAATATTTAAAGTGTTGAATGCCTTTTTGAATCTCACGTTTTATCCTGGAACAACTGTGTTGGCATTTTTATTGATAGTGCAAAAGCAATCGTCAGTAAAACTTAGCACAAGCCAAGGCAATGGTGCTGAACTATACTAGTGGTCACTGCGTTCTCCATGGCCTTCCCCGACAGACAGCCAGTGTCACTTGAGAATGTGCTTGATGAGTAAACATTATTAATGTTATTAAATTTCAACCCTTAAGTATATAATATTTAAATCTTAATATTATGCATGATGAAATGAGAAGTGTGCATGAAGCACTCCTGCTGCACATGGAAGCGTGATGGGTATTTCAAGAAACGCACTTGTGCAACTGTTTGAACTAGCCACATGTTTCATGGAACTCTCATTATTTGAAAGAATGACAGACAAACTGTGGTTTCAGATTTGGGTATCTCACAGACATCCTCAAAAATGAATGAAGCAAACTTTTTACTTGAAGAAAAACTGATAGCATTTATCTCAATAATAAAATTTGAGCTTTTAAATAAAAATTTAAATTTTGGAAAACTTGTATCTGCCACCATGAGCTTGACAGCTTCTCAATACCTAAAGGCTTTTATGATGAGCTAGGCGGAGATATTAACAAATGTGTTGTTTTATAATACATGAAAATTGCCAACATTTAGAACATCTGCATAACTCGGTGAGCCAATATTTTCCAAATGACCAATGCACGATGTTACAAAATCATACGTGGGGAAAACAGCCGTTCAAAATGCAAGATGGACTAACGGACTTGAATGTAACAGAGTTGAAAAAGTTCATTGATAGGACTTTAGATTCCAAATTGCAGCTAACCTTTAAAAATCTACCACTTGTCTAGTTTTGCTGTTGTATCAAAGAATAGCCACAATCATCTAAGAAGACTGTACCAATACTCCTTTTCCAATTGCATATCTGTATGAAGCCACATTTTCTTCATATTGCAACAGATTGCAGAAACAGGTAAGAAAATCCAGCTGTCTTCTATCAAGCCAATCATTAAAGAGTTGCACAAATGTAAAGCAATGTCAGTCTTCTCTCTAATTTTTTTGTTTTGTAATATATATTTCACAAAACATGATAATTATGTGGATATTTAATGAAATTGTTTTTAAATGAAGTAATGAGTAAATATTTAAAATTTTTCTCAGTCTTAATGTCTTATACAGAAAATATTGATAGATAAAACCCACAGAAACAGAGGCTCTTTTAGATATTCCGTGATTTTTTAGAGTGTAAAGGGGTTTAACATCACAGTTTGGAATCATTGGTTTAGACCACAGGAAGCAGGACTGGGGGTACAGTGGGAGATTTGGGAGCATAAGGAAGATTTTAAATAGCCATTGATTTTTTTCCTTATAACTTCAGAATATTAAAAAACATAAAGCTCTATTAGAGAGTTTCTATTTGTTGGGGTTTGGTTAAATGGGTTTTTACCACTTAGTCAAGGGAGCAGGATGGTATATTGGAGTCTGATAAACCTGAATTTGAATTCTGGCTGAGGTAACCAAAGGGAAATCACCAAAACTCCTACCCTCAGTTTTTGGATGTGTGGGGATAATAATATCTTAGATGGGTTACTGTGAGGATAAAACCTCATGTAAATCTTCACCACTTAAAGTATGTCCTGTGGACCAGCAGGGGGTTAGCAATGCTGAATACCCCAAACTCTGAATTGTGATCCACATTGTGGTGAGATTCCCAGGTGATCTTACGCACATTAAAGTTTGAGAAGCACTAATGTAAGGCACCTAGCAGAATGTCTGCCTGTCACATAGTAGGTGTTCAATTAAAATTCTCTTTCTGTTTAGAGAAAGACAAACACTGTATTATTTCACTCATATGTGGAATATAAACTAACACACGGACAGAGAGAACAGTTTGGTGGTTACCAGGGGGAAGGAGGTTGGGGGATGGACACAAGGGGTGAAGGGGCACATTTATATGGTGACTGGCAAATAGTAATGTACAAATGAAATCTCACAATGCTGTAAGCTATTATGACATCAATTTAAAAAATTCTCTTTCTGTTTAGTATTCTTCTTCAGCTTATAGATATAATTATTTCAGCCTTTTAGACTAAAGTAATTGGTTTGATTTTAAAAAACTCATCTGACCAGTTAGTTTCTTTTTCATTATTATCAGCCTAAAGTAATCCTCCAACTCATTTGAAAGATTTGTAACTTCCAGACCTATGGTCTGGACTCTAGAGTGTCTCTGTCCCTCCTTTTAATTTACTTATTCACTCAGCACGTATCAAACACCAATATGTGTTAGGGACTATGATGACACTACAGAAACAGTATGCAAGACCGACATGGTCCTCATTCTTGTGACGCTCAGCTAAAAGAGACACTAAAACGAGCCAAAATGCGGCATTTGTAGTTCTCAAGAAGTAAAGCTTTGTCAATATAGGGGAGTAGCATACACTTTAAAAAATCTCCAGAGTATTTTTTTCCTTTTTTGGGTTTTCTAAACTTGTATTAATACGGAAAATACTTTCCTTACATCATATAATGCTTCTTGTTTTGAATCCTACGTTGTCTTATGATAGTATTGCTTACCCCAAAATTTTTTACTTGCCTGCCATAATTTTGACCATTGCTGGATTTTTTAACTCTTCTAACATGAATTATTGTTCCAACTTACTTCAAAAAAAATTTTAATTGAGGTTAAAAAAACACATGACATAAAATGTACTGTCTTAACCATTTTTAATTTGCTGTTCAGGAGGGTTAACTATACTCACAGTGTTGCAAACAGATCTCTAGAATTTTTTCATCTTGTAAAACTGAAACTCCATACCCATTGAACAACAACTCGCTGTTTCCCCCTCACCCCAGCCCTTGGCAACCAAAATTCTACTTTCTGGTTCTATGAGTTTGACTATGTTCCATACCTCATTTAAGTGGAATCATATAGTATTTGGTTTTTTATTACTACCTTAGTTCACTTAGCATAATGTCCTCAAGTTTCATTCATGTTGAGCATGACAGGATTTCTTTCCTTTTTAAGATTGAATAATGTTCCACTGTGTGTATATACCACGTTTTCTTTATCCATTCATCCATTGATGGACATTTGGGTTGCAGAAGCTATTGGGAATCATGTGAATGATGTGAATGTGAATACCTCTTGGCTATTGTGAATAACGCTGCAGTGATCATGGGTGTGCCTCCAGAGTACCTGGATTCCAGATGTAGACACTAATCCATCCCCATGCCGGAAAATAGTTCTTGACTGTAAGTAAGAACTACAGGCTTGAGCTGGCAGGGAGGAAAAGGGGGGCCACTTCTGGTTGGATCCCATCTCTGGCTGTCCCAGCAATAGCAGAGGAAAGGAGAAAATAGCCTGAATCACTCAGAGCAGAGCGAGTTTCCTGTCTGAAAGGAAGGCACTAACTTGAATTGAATGCCAACCATGTGCAGGACACCACGCTAGGCACTTTCACATGTGTTGAGGGGATACGTGGGAGGTTTCTTGAATTAAGATAATTACGACAATAAAGATAATTTTTTTCAAATTCCCATGATTATGTATAAACAATAATGAAACCAGTGACCACCAACATCAGGAACAGGCCCAGCAGGGGAGGATAGCAGAACCTTAGCATGGAGAGGGCTTATGTTATTTGAAAAGAGAGTTAACTGAGAAGAGAATATATTCAAATTTCAAATATAATACAAAGTACTGAAATTTAAGCTTAATAAGGAAATGTGAGTCTGTGTGGCTGAGGCAGCAGAAACCAATCTCACAAAGGACACAAAAGCCCCTGCCAGGGTTCTAACCTGATGTTCTTAACTCCCCAGATTGCTGGTTAAATAAATCATTTTTTGCTGAAAGCTAGTCTTTAAAGAACTTTAGTTTCACTTGGGGGCCCCAGAGTCTGTATCTGGGCTCCCAAGTTATGCCTGTAGATGACATTCCTAATAAAATCAGTTCATACACAAACATCAAGACCAAGGTTGAGCTTCCCTGGGGACTAGGAGACATGCCTTCAAGGAGGCACAGGAAACCATCGCAAACCTGAACCACTTAAACTGACTTTCATCGATTTCTTTTTTTTTTTTTTTTGCAGGGAAGGATTCACCCTGAGCACCCTGAGCTAACGTCTATTGCCAATATTCCTCTTTTTTTTTTCTCCCCAAAGCCCCAGTGCATGGTTGTATATCCCAGTTGTAAGTCGTTCTAGTTCTTCTATGTGAGCCACCATCACAACATGTCAGTTGCCATGACAGACAAGTGGTGTGACTCCATGACCGGGAAGTGAACCCAGGCTGCCAAAGCTGTGAGAACACTGAAGTTTAACCACTAGACCATCAGGGCTGGCTCTCACTGATTTCTTTGAGTCCATCATTTCAGCGCTTAGAGAAGGGGAGAAGGATTAGTGCAGACTCAAGTTGTTGGCACCACTTTACTGGAGCTACTGTGCTTGTAACCGTAGCAAACATGGTTATTTTATGGTACAGGGAAGCAGAGAAGGCACTGGCCTGAGGGTCTGAGATGGGTTCTAGTTCCAGTTTGGCCACCAACTAGCTGGGTGGCTTCAGACAAGTGCCTTCCCCTTGAATGTGAGCTTACCTTCTGTAAATCCCAGCAGCATTAGGACAAGAATAGCTCCATTCCTGTCAGCTCTAACATTCTGTGAATTAACCAAATCACCGGACCATTGTATCCATTCTACTTTTTATTTGGCCTTTGTTCATTTGATACATATATACATATATAAAAATCTGTACATGGTAAAAATACAAAATAAGTATTTCTTTATAAGTTATGCAATTAAACAGCTACCTTTTCAAAGTTTAAAAATCATCGCAAAAAAAGAGAAGGAAATCTAGTCAGTCCTTTATAGTCATTCACAATAACCTTGGTATAAAATATCCATACAACACATATGTACAAAATAGTGTACAGTTCATAAAAGCTGTGCAAAGACAGCAAAGTTCAGTAAAAAGAAAAAAAAAATCAAAGAGGCTTGTGGGTCTCTCTGTTCACATCACACCCAGAGCTCAGGAGCTTTGTAGCTCCATGAAACCGCCCCAGAAAGAATGAAAGGGCATAAGGTAGAGTGCTTGGTGCATACACTGTGGGTGCAGAAATTATGAAGCAGCAGCCTCGGAACACACATACAGAAATAGACACTGATTCTTCCTCCCGTTTAGAGAACTCACTTCTTTGCCCAGAAAGCATTTGAAATATCAGAGAAAAGACTCAGGATTTATGTTGTGCCTGAGACCAGAAGGCGCAGAGAGAGATTTTTTTCTATTCTTACATTCTTGAGCTTTCTAAGGGCGCTGCTATGGGAAGACTGGGTTACCACACTCTGGAGTTGGATGGGAGGCCCTTGCTACCTAAGACAGGGAGGCGGAGGGATCTAGGAAGTCAGCGGTCTTGGAGTCCACGCTCCATGGTTCGACTCCTAGCTCTCCTCCACAAAAGGTTTCCTACGTTAGAGGGTTGTGGCTGCTGAAGGCCAGCGGGGCCTGGCTCACAGCTAACGCCAGGCTGTGGGAGTGGAGACCCCCGCTGTGTTTAAATTACCTTGCAATAAACAAGAGAGTAGCCCTCGTGAAAGAGTTAAGGCTGGGACCAAGACCTAAATTTAACCTAGGTAAGAGGGATGTTGGCAGGTGGTGTGGGGGAAGGAAATGTTATTTCGGGCAATGGAAGGGGCTGGGGGCCCTTGACGGGGTGGCAGTGGGGAGCGGCGGCTTCTGGGCAGCGGGGACTGAGTGAACACGCAGACTGGATCCCACCTCTTCAATTTCAAAGCCCTTATTCACAGCACCCCGGCGCGGGAGGGCTTCTAGGACACGGTGATCTCCTCCTCCTCGCCCTCCTCATCCTCCTCCGAGTCGGAGAAGTCCGAAGGTTTGCCGGGGCTGCTCGAGTGCGCGGGCGAGTGGGGCAGCGGCCCTTCGAGCCGCGGGTCCTGCAGGTGCCGAGCGTCCGGGGCCGCGTGATAGGCCAGGCGGTGGCGGGGGCTGCCCCGGGCCTCGTCTTCCTCCTCGTCGTCCCCCGGGCCCTTCTGGCCCACGTCGCTGAGGTCCGGGTGCGGGTTGAGTTTGGTGGGAAGGGTCTGCTCGCGGCAGCCCCCGCTAGACAGGAGCTCACGCTCCTTGGAGTTCCGCCACTTCATGCGTCGGTTCTGGAACCAGATTTTCACCTGGGACGCGAGGCGCGGAGAGAGCAGGGGAGAAGCCGAGGTTAGCGCAGACCCTCCCCGCCAAGGGCGCGGGGGAGGAGCGCCGGCAGGACCATGGGGCTGGGGTGGTGGACTCTGTCCTGCTTCCCCTCCTTGCCGCTCCCCACCCCCTGAAGTGACTTCAGATGGGTCACCCTACCCTCACTCCACCTCCGTTCCTCTTGCTCCTGCCCCATCCCCTCATCCTCCGGCACCTGGCCCAGATGGGCGCGGGTGGGGGGTCGCTGAGCGGGGGAAAGATGGGCCGGGAGAGAGCGGGCCGCTCTGAGGAGCCTCGAGGAAGATGGCTGGTGCATTCATTCCCTCTAGACCTGACTTTCCCCATCTGCACAATGGGACCTAGGCGGTTTCAGAGAACCCCCCCGATTGCAGGATGCGTGGGGGAGGGGCGAATTGTGGTGGAGAGGCCAGGGAGAAACCGCCCTCACCTGTGAGTCTTTCAAGCCCAACTTGGCCGCCAGCTTCTTGCGGTCCGGCTTGCTGATGTATTTCTGCTTCTGGAACATCTTCTCCAGCGCCTTGCGCTGCACGTCGGAGAACACGGCTCGACGCAGCATGCCCCGGCGAGGCTTGCCGCGGGCGGCCAGCGGCCAGGAGAAGGTCCCGGGGATGGGCACGACGCTCGAGGACGCTGCGGAGGGTGGGGGGTTGCGAGTAAGGGGGAGGTAGCGGCCGCCCTCGGTTTTTCTCTCTGATCCCTTCATCCCTTTAAAGCTCTCCTTTTTCTCCCCCTGGAGAATAGGCCACGAACCCACAAACCTGTGAGAGTGAAAGGCGCTTTCCGCCCAAATAACTTTCCCTTTCAACCGTGCAAACCCGGATTAGGTAAAACCACGGACACTCAGAAAACAGCCCCCACAATAGCCTGTTTCATTTATTTCCATTCAACGGTCTCAGGGAAACAAATCTGCGTACATTAGCTAAAACAGCAACAGAAAAAATAAATTACAAAAATTAAAATATCCAGCTGAGGCCACTTGGTTTCCCCCTTAAGCCTTTATCACCTTCGTGGCTTTTGCATTCTTCAGATGAAAAGGAGGTGCTTTACTGGTTTGGTAGAGAGGAGAAAATCCGCTTTGGATTTTTTTTGAAAAATCCAATCGGTATTCATCTTTTTTATATTAATCTTTCCTCCCCTCCCCCACAAAACGTAAAGAATTCAGCCCGAATACATGAAAAGTGGCAGCTAATTAGCACATTGACCGCTTCCCAATGGGTATTGGCATGATAAAAAGGGGGAGAGTTTCGCTTTAAGGGAGGGGGAAAAACCCAAAAAGAAACAGAGACTCTAATGAAGCATGAATGGTAATTGTGTAGTAATGAACTAACAGAAAAAGACTGAGGACAAGCAGCGAAAGCCATATATTACTGGGACAAAAGAGATTTACACTTTCAAACTAAACACAACTGCAGGCCAAGACCATTGGGAGAATACTGATGGCAGAGGCTTCTCTTCCCCGAATGGTTTTCATTAAATGGACATGAAAAGCTATTTATAAAGCTCGGGTTGTTTTTGTTAGAGCATTGAGATGAGGGAGAAAGGAAGCAAATTCCATTATCAGCAGCAGCGTGAATGGTGGAGGTGGTGGGGGTGGTTGGTGAATTCTCTCCCCCTTTCAAAAATCAATTGCTTGTTTCTTTCGCTGATATTTAGGAGTGCGCTCAGTGGCTTTACCCATCCCCCACCGACCATGCCCAGTCTCTCTTCTCTTTATAGGGGCTCCTCTGTCTCCTTCTGAGTATCTATCAGTTGCAGAATTTTTGAGCCAGAGTTTGAGTCACCACTGGGATTCCAGGATGAAAACCTCGTGGAACCTGTTTAAGGTGTTTCTCCTTTAGACTGGGACCAATTATGGGCTTCCCTCCTACTTCTTATTTTACAAGCTCTACGGTTCTTAAAAAGTAATGGCGGGGTGGGGGGAGGCGGTTTGCGAAGAGGTTGGGAAATCAGGTTGGAAATAGAAGGTTGGGGTTGTGGGAGGATCTAGTCCCCCTCCCCCTGGGCGACTCCAGGCGTCCCACACAAGAGGGCACCCCATGTGGTCTTGTGAAAAGCCCGAAGCCCTGAATGGGTCTTAAAGAGAAATTAGCCCCGGCTGGTAGGTGTCTCTCGGCGGCTTGGAAGGACGAGGGCCGGTCTGTGTGTGGCTGCCCGGAGGAGCTGACCAATTGGTCATGGTGCTGAAACCTTTGTAGGGAATCGTGGCCAAGTGCACTGACTCTGTGGGAAAACGGCGTCGTGAAGGGATGCCAACAGCTCCTCGCCGGGAAGGGAACCGCCTCAAATTGGGACCATGACAATTCCTGCTAATTTGTAGAGCAGGGAATTGGTGCAAAGTGTCAAGCAGTCACTGCTTGTGCTAAATAGGGCATCAAATTGGCGCGACGGATTCGTGAATGTTGTACGCCTCGCAACCTCTGAACCAGAGCGTAACCCCGAGGGGTGGACGGAGAAATATGGCTTCGGGGCAGGGAGCGATGGGCTGGGACTGGGGCGCCGCCCAGCCTCGCGAAAGGAAGGGGGACGAGACCTACCTGGGAAATAAGAAGATCTGATGAAAGGCTGGAAGGAGCCTTCAAAGTAGGGAAAGGCGAAGGTCTTGGGAGGGACGCTCTGGAGCAAGGCAGGAGATGATTCTGGGAAAGAGGGAGGGAGGGAAAAGAAGAGGGAGGGAGACAGAAAGGGAATTTGATTATGTACTTGATTATTGTACAGCACACTGAATACATGATATGATTAACCCTCCGGCTGTTTCAAAGGCGTCTTCTTCAATGTATTGAGAGAGTAAAGTAAATCTTTTCCAGCATTTTCTCGTCTGTGGAAATCCCTCCTTTCTCCCCCAAAATAGTCCTCAGAGTCGCCTCCCGTCCCCAATCTCATCCTAGGCACTAACGAGATAGGTAGGACTGAGGCGGGGAATAAAAGAATTGTAGATCCATAATAATAGCTAAGCTAGTAAATATATTGTCTTGGGTTTAAAAAACTGCCTGCTAGAAGCTGGAGGGCAGAAACCCAGACGCTCGGGGGCGTGCGCTCAGCTTCGCTGCTGCAGGGAACTGTGCGCTCTCTCCTACTGCAGGTGCTCAAGTTCATCCTGAAGGTGGGGCGAACCTGGAAGCTTTTCTTAGGCTGGACCTAAGACTCACATTGCGCGACGTGGGGCCTCGGAGATCGTGCTTACGCGTAGGCGCCGATGTGTGCGTGGGTACCCGCTGCATACAGGAAACTGAGGCCAGAAAGACTCCGCACCTGGACCGGCCCTCAGCGTTTTGCGTTTACTTACCTCTGGGCGCCGAGGAGAGGATGGCGTTTACCCCAAACTTCAGAAACGTGGGCTCGCTGGCAGGGGAGACGGCCGTCTGCGGAGAGCCTCCCCGCCGGCTGCCCGGACCGGGGGAGCCCAGGTCCGAGGCCCCGGTGTCCGTGAGAGCCGCAGGGGCCCCCTGCCTAGGGGGCGACATGCTGGCGGTGGGTACGCTGCGGGGCAGGTAGGCGGGGGGCCGGCTGATGCGGATCAGATCCTCCACCAGGAAGCTCGAGTGGCCGGAAAATGCCGACTGCAGGGACTGGGGCAGCGTTAAGGTGGGCGTGGGGCGTAGGAGGCTGGGGTACCCGGCGGGGGGCGCGAGGAGGCCAGGGAACATCATGTTAGGCGCGGGGCGGGCGGAATAACCCTTCTTCCAGTAGCCGGAGGGTAAATGCCTCGCTTCCCGCCCCTCCCGCCCCCGCGGTGCCCTCTCTTGGGTTTAGTAAACGTCTCCAAGTGACGATCCCACTTGGGCGTCTGTGAGTCCTCCGTGGTCCTCCCGTCGAGGTGATGGTTTTATAGTGGCCCGCCCGTTAAAGCTCTTTGAAAAGTGACAGCTCTGACAATGAAGTTCAACAAAGTTCTCCACTCGAGCTTCATTCGCCGAGGCTCTGGGCGCTCTGATTGGCGCAGGGGTGCAATTTATGATTGGATTAGTCTTCATAAGCATGGCCCGCACAATGGGCCGGCAACAAAGGCTGGCGCGCATCAATTCTGCATATCGACCGCCCCTTTGCAATACAGTGCACTCCCAAAGCTCTCGCCGGGAGTTTTTGTTCCGAAGCAACCCCCGGGCTAATTAAATGCCTATTTAGAAGTTTCAGATGACATCTTGCCCCATAGAAAAGGAATTATTTAAAGAACGCACTAAATTTATTTGCAGCTCCCCTGCTGAGCCTGGAAAATAAATCGATAAATATTCATAGAAATTCATCTCCAGGCAATCAGTAAAATAACCCTCCCCCCTTGTGGAGAGGGCAACGGAAAATTTCAAGTCAAGAAACATGAAAATATACTCCCTCTTAAGTCTCTAGCCCTATAGTCACTCCAGCTAAGGCAGAAAGCAGATGTGAGGGGTCGGTTAAATTAATGTGTGTGGGGTGGGGGAGGAAGGGAAGTGCCATTCTAACAACCCAGGGAGACTTGGCAATTGACGCTTTGGGGCTATCGGATGTGCGTTCACAGGGGTGGAGGGGAGGTCTTGATTTGAGTTACTTCATGTCTGGAGACGACTGAGTCTGATTTGGTGGATACCTGAACAGTAAAATAAGTCTCCTGCAAACACCCAGCAACTTGGAAAACGATTTTCAGCGGCGTTTCTCTAGAAGTGTCGCTCGGAGCGCTCCGCAGTTTGCCTGGGGGAGGAGCGGAGCGGAGCGTCTCACCCAGCAAAGGCGCGGAGTTCCACTTGCAAAGGGCTTACCGCTGCCGGAAGCTGCCGCAGACTAGGAGGCCTGAGCGCTGTGAGCGCAACGCTGGCTCTTTTCCAACCTCTGGGAGCCCTCGGCAGTTTCAGTTGAAACTCACAGCCTGAACCTTTAAAGCCGGAGCAGCGAAGGCTGGGATTCGTCCCGAGAGAGCCTTACCCCTGCGGGGCGCGCGACTTGGCCGAGGTCTTGCAGCTTCTTAATTAACTGCAACGTACAAACGCGTGAAAACAGAGCGAGGGACGCAGTTACCAAGAATGTCGGTCCGTATCAGGAAAGCCTGTCCTTAATTTGGGGCCTCAGACGAGAATCTTTCTCCAGACAGCCCTTCGCTTTCCTCTGGGTTGGGCCTGCGTCGGCGCTGAGCCTCGATTCCCCGGTTTCTCTGCTCCGCGAGATAACAGATGTGTTAAATGTCCCATTCATTTCTTTAGTGCGGCTGAACCTCCCCAAAGAGAAGTGTGCAGCCCCGCCAGGCCGCCCTGATCCTATTAACCATGAACTAACTGTCACCTTCAGCTGGTTTTCCTTTTTGCTTTTTAACACAAAGCTTTCTCAAAAAATCTTATTAACCAGCTTTATTTCTCTCGATGGTTTTGTTCAGGGCGTTTTGTGTTGGTGATCGCCATGTCGCTGCTTTAACCATTCAATAAAAGTGCATCTGCGATTTATATCACATTAAACCAGAAACGGAGCCGGCTAACGCTCTCCCTTGATTCAAATTAAAAAGTTATTTAGGGCAGGGCTCTGGAGCCGAATTAATGCTGGAAGATGACGCAAGTGTGGAGTTTCTGAGCCCAAGACTTCTTACGCAGGCGTCCTGGGCGGCAGGCGGTAGAATACCACTAAGGAAAGGAACAACTTTTAAATAAGTGGCTACTTAAATATGGGAAATGCATTGCTCGAGTTAATTGGCGACCCCTGAAAACGGAAGAGGGAGATCTGCGAAGAACCTCAAACGTTCCTCTTTTTGAAGTTTTCCAATAAAATGGGGGAGAAAAGTCTAAACTACGGATTTGAACACCTGTGCTTTAACCTTGCCCCCAGAGAAAAGTTTTCCATCGCGATCACCCCCCTCCTGGCAACTGCTTTCTGGAAGCAGGAGGAACGGCTTTAGTTTTTGCATTCTCTCCTTCCTTCTCTTCTCTTTTTCCTCCTTCACTTCCTCCTCCTCTCTCACTTTCTCCTCTTCCATCTCCTCCTCCTCCTTCTCCTCCACTCCATTCCACCCTCCCTCCCTGCCCTGAGCAGTTGCTAGTTCCCGGAAGGAGGAGAGGGGCGACTACAGGTGTTGGATTCCCCCATCGAGGAAGCGCTTGCCCAGTCTTCCGGAAGATCAGGATGGAGCCTATGTTTGCAGGGTTTTGTTTTGAGGGGCAGTAAGGACTCAAAGCCAGTCTGGGGCCTTCCTCGTGCTTCTCCCTCTCTAGACCTCCTCTCCTGCTGGGGCATTTCCCTGGGTGTAGTTTTTACAGTTATTATCCTGCCCATTGACACGCTCCATAACACCGCCCCCACACACACACCGGCCATTCCACCTCACTATAGACTAACTGCTGCTAACTTCTCTTCTTTTACAAGGAAGCCCTGACATTTTTTGGAAGGTGGGTCAACCCCTTGCTGCGATCCACGTGGACCCTGCTTCCAGCAGTCGGTCTCCGTAGCCTCCTAAAGAATTCCTAAGGCGCCAAAGAGGCAAAGTGAGGGCGGGGGCGAGGGCTGGCCGTCCGTGAAAAGGCAAAATAAATCCTAAGCAAGCAAGAAATCGGACGAAAGGATCTTATTTTAGGTGATCTCCTTGAACGCGTCTTTTCAAACTCTGCGATAGCCTAAGGGGCTGCGCGGCGCGGCGGCTGCGTCTAAGACCTGTGACTAATGCCGTTTGACCTGAGCCCACGGGGTTTTGTGCGTCCTGCCATTCATTGTAATGTCGTTATCTTCAAGTTTATTTCGGAGACGTCACCCGCGTTCTCTATCCCAGAGTTGGGCTTTCTGTCTATTTGTCTTTCAAGGGGAAAGACGATGGGAGGGGAAAAGAGAATCGGAGGCCCTGGTTGGGGTTAAGGTCCTTGCCTGCGCCACGGGCGCGACTGCTCGCTGGGGGAGCCTGCCGCGGAGATGGCTGGGGCTCCCGGGGCCTACGAGGCCTTCCTGGGACAGCAGGAAGGGCTCTCGGAACCCGCTCTGGAAGTTTCTTTCTCCCGGGGCAGTGGAGAGCGAGCGGGTCGCAGCCCCACACTCCGCGCTCTCGCCATTGCGCGCCCTCGCCAGTGTTGGCGGAGCCCGGAGCGCCTGGGTAAGCGCAGACCATGCAGGGAGGCGAAGGGCGCTGCAAAGTAAGAGTGCCTTGAGATTCCCCTTCTTCCGAAAAGATAACGAGCGTAAGTTTGGGAAGATTGGGAACCCAAGGTCGCACTTTGCAAGAGTTCGAACCCCCAGACCTCGGCGCTCGCGGCTGGAGCTGCCAAGAGAGAGCGCTCTGCGAGTTTGGCAGGACGCCGGGCGGTGGCGACGGGAAAAAGCGCCCGCCGCCTGGCTTTTACGGTCCCGGGAAAACACAGGAAGCCGACCGGCTAGGCAAAGGAGGAGGGCGGCGAGGCTCGGGCTGAAACAGCTTTCCTACACCCCAGCCCTCTAGGCAAGCCGCTCTATTAAGACACCTCTAAGGGGTTCACCTTCAGAATAGGCCACAAGGAGCTACCGGCCGCCCCAGCCCTTTCTAGTGTCGCACCCACCTCTCTTTCCTTTCACACTCACTCCCCCCTTTTTCCTTGAAAATCCTTCTATTGTGCCAATCAAGCAGATGGTTTGCAGGAAATATAGCTTGGCCTCGCTGACCGAAACTAATTTTAACTAGCTTTCCAAGCCTGAAACGTTTGTTTTGCTCTTACAAAATAGCCCCCAAAACAGCTGGCAAGGGTGAATTAAACCCATTAAAGACACATTTATAAGAAATTATATTCACATAGATTGCCTGAACCCCCTTGTGCAGCCTAAGAGGGGAGATGAGCGCATTTAAATGAAAATGTCGACGAACGCTCCCCTCCTTAACGTAGCCTGAAAGTCTCAAAACATTTTACTAAATAGATTAACTTGACTATTGTCTTGCATCACATTTATCAGCTTCATTAAGTGAATAGCTGAACAAATATATTACGCATGCATGAAAAGCTCTTTTTTGAGGAACCTCATTGTATCCTCAGCCCTGACAGGTGGTTAACTGTGTGTTGTGTTTTTTTGTGGGTTTTTTGTGTTTTCTTTCTTTCTTTTTTATTTTTAAACCCGAAGAAAGAGGCTCTCTGCAGAGCGGTGCGGCGCGCAGTGCAGGCCTGGCGGGAGTTGAATTCGCTGCTGGGACCCTGCAGCCCAGCGATATTAACACCAAAAGGAGTCGGCAAAGGCGATCTGAGCGCACGCAAGATAATCAAAATGAACTTTCGGAGAGCCGGGCCTTGAGTGCTTTTTCTCGCCATCACTCAGCCCTGTTGTCTGAGAAGTTAATTTTATCCTCTGTCCTTAAAAATAAATAGCCTCTGCTTTTCCTGCTTAACCGGCTCTCCGCAGACTGCGGGGTTAAATATGCTTTTAACTCACATTTGGATCCATTTCACTTTACTGTGTGTCTTTAGGTGAAGTCCTTGTCTTCTGGGCCTCAGTGTCCCTGTGCGTAAAACGAGGGATTGCCCTGGAAAGCTCTCTAAGGGCCCTTTCAGATCTAACCTTCTAAGCTTTAAAACTCGCAGCTCTTTGTCGCCCCACAGCGGGCCCCAGCGTCAGGCCCCCCGCCGGACATCCCCAAAAGAAGGCACTTCCGGGTGCCTGGGGCGCTCTCTGCGTGGAAGGATGGAGCGTGGAGTGAGTCGGGGCTTCGGGGCAGATCGGCCTGGCCGGAGGACTGCGCGGAAGCGGCGTCTGCTCCTCAGGTCTCTCGGGGCCCTCGCATCCCGCCCAGCATCCCTCCTCGCGAGCAGCCAGTCTCCTGTCCTGGTCCCGCCACGAGGTGCGGCCGGACCCCAGGTGTACTCCCTGGCTCGCTCCTCTGGCCCTGGCCTCGCCTTGGAGCTGTTTTAATTACCAGTTGCGGCTCCACAATGAACCCTTCCTCACCGCCCACCGCCTCCCCCCGCCCCACCTTCTTTTCCCTTCCCCGTGGCCCCGAGTTGGAACTGTTGATTTTCTGTACAGAGTCTTTCTGGATAAAGAGGCTTGGACGAAGGTGAAGTTGGGTGACAGGCGCAGGGTGGGAAAGGATACAGGATCTTTCTCTGGGCCTGAAACGGCCGCTTCTATCACGGCCGGGAGGGAGAAGAGAGAAGATGAAACCTATTCTGCCTTCTTTGAGGTCCCCAAAGACTCAGGGATGGGGGGCAGGTGCCTCTTAGCGAGGCTGGTTTTGTGTTCCGGTGGAGGTGGCCCCTGGGGTGCGGGGGAGTTGGCGGCTAGTGAGTTGGGTGGCAGGTCCTGGAGAAAGGAAGGCGCCCACCGCCCGACGCCCCACACACACTTCAAGAACAGAGGACTCTGCAAAGACTCATCTTGTTCACGTGGAGTGGGGGTGAGAAGTTGGTGCTGCGAGGTTTACACCAATCTTTCATGGGATGGTTGTTTTGAAATTAAAACTTCTTGTCCAACACGTAAGAGCCGGCAAGGGGAGAAGGTGTTTGCCTATGGACTGAGACTCTCTTCTCTAAACCAGAATCTTGCTTCACCTCCTTTTTCTTTCTTTCTTTCTTTCTTTTTTTTTTTTGTGAGGAAGATCAGCCCTGAGCTAAGATCCATGCCAATCCTCCTCTTTTTGCTGAGAAAGACCGGCTCTGAGCTAACATCTATTACCAATCCTCCTCCTTTTTTCCCCCCAAAACCCCAGTAGATAGTTGTATGTCATAGCTGCACATCCTTCTAGCTGCTGTATGTGTGACTCGGGGGCCTCTGAGGCTGGAGAAGTGGTGCATCAGTGTGCGCAGGGTTCCGAGCAGGTGCACTTAACTGCTAAGCCACAGGGGTGGCCCTCTTTCTTTCTTTTTAAGGTTAAAAAACCGTATGGTGTATTTTAAAGCATAGAAGGAAGAGGATTTGTGTACCTAGGGTCAGTTTGTAGGAGAAGGTGGAGGGGACAAGGGAGGGAACATACTTGTCTCTAAACGTCTCAAATTCTTCAGCTCATTTTTTTCTCTATTTGAAATTTAAAAATTGCCCTTTTGCGACAAAGAGATATTTTTCTAATCCAGATTCCCACGGGAGGATTAGATGTAAGGCTACTAGTTCTTTATAAAGCAGTGAAAATTAGTTTTAAAAATTATTTTTCTTCTAACAGGTCAGGAGTCTTGATTTGGTCAGAGGAGGGACTACCAGATAGAGGCTGTTTTCAACCAGGAGTCAATACTTGAGAGGGAGGTATTCTGAGGTGTGTGCGCCTCTAAATTGCTGGAGGTTTGTTTGACTGAAGCTGAGGTGGCATTGAGGTTATGGCAGGAAAGAGGGAAGGAAAAGTCCTTGTGCCTGCTCTGCAGTTCTGCTTAGTGCAGGGAAGGGAGAGGGAGGCATAAGAATGTGATGTTCCTGCTACACTGGGCAGGGAAGGGGGAAATAGCCTTATCTTAGGGTGTTACTATACTGCACAAAGGCCTTAGACCAACTTCCAGCTGCCAGCTGCAGGAGGAAAATCAGAACATTCCTTTGTCTGCTGACCCTCATCCACTATCAACCTTCCGCTTTCGCTGCAGAGAGAAAAAGATGGTCATCAGACAAATGCCTTCCATTTCCTTCCTGCCAACTTACTCTCCATTCTATTCACATCCCCACTGAGTCAAGTCCTCCTGCCTCTCTGGGGACAATATTAGTTATTTATTCTCTGTTTGCCCTTCCAAATCTACTTCCTACCCCTTCTTCCTCTGCCTTTGTGCCAAGAGGCCTGCCCCGAGGGAATGTATTGACCCCAGGATACCTTGCTGGCTGGTTTCTTCTAGTTTGTTTCAGTCAGTGGGAGGCAATGGGCAGTTGCAGAGAAAGGTTGGTGTTTATTCCTCCCATTCCCTTCTTGCTTTGTTGCATTTCTGTGAGTTTCTGCAGCTGCAGCTCCCAAGCTCGCGGGACTCTGGCAATATTGTCTGCCCAACCTCCTGAAGTCTCAGGCCTAGGGATATGAAGGAACATATTGGCTTCCCACTGTTGCTAGTCTTTGGGTGCATAAACATCCCTGGTTTATTCCCTTACTCCTGCCCACACTTTTGTAAGTGGTCTCTTTGTTGGAAATATTTGCTGCTCAACTCCTGATACAAGGACCTTGTTTTTCATTATTCTCTGTCTATAGCTTCAATATCCCCTTCACCACAGGTTCTTTTAAATTGTGCTCGTTTTCAAAAGGCCTTATGTCCATCTCTAACTACACCTTCTTATAGGTTTCCTCTAACTTTTGTGAGGTCTGAGACAAGACTATAGGTGGAAGCCTGTGTCCCACCCTACTTCACTTCCCACCCGGACTCCGTCCTGCATCGTGAAGGGCCATGCATCCAAGAGTGTAGACACCTTCTCCACATGTCCAAGATCCATCCCCCCTCCCCCAAACAGCCATCCCTGCCCATGCGTCAGGTTTAGGGATGGGCACACTGATGGCATGGTTCACCCTTGGGAAGAGAGACCTAGGAAGAGGCTTGTGTAGTCTTTGAAAACAGGCTTGGTTCTGTTTGGGCAAAGAATTCCAGGGCCTAAAAGGGAGTGTATAGGCTCTAGGTGAGCATTTCCCCCTGGCCACGTGGACATGGGTGGAGCTGGAGGGGAGCTAGACCGGGGCCCTTTCCAAAGTTCAGGGCCCAGGCAAATGCCTTGTTTGTCCAAGTCTAAGCATGGTTTTTCTTTCACAACCAAAGTTTGTGAAAGCAACATCTACCCTTGCTCTCTTCTAGACTTGCCACCTCCATGACCTTTCTCAACCTGCTGCCACGCCATCACATTGCACTGAAATGCCTCTTGTCAGTGTCACTGATGCCGTCCCTGTTGGCATAGTCGATGGACTTCTCTTCTCTTACTTGGCCTGACTACAGCGTTTGTCACTGTGGACTTCTGTCTCCTTCTTGGCTTCATGGTTTTCTTTTTCCTTCTCAGACTGCTCCTTCCTGCTGTCCTCATGAACTCTTGTTTCTCTGTTTATCCCTTAGATGGTCATGTTATTCTGGGCTCTGACTGTGGCTCTGCTCCCAGACAGTTACTGAAATTCTACCTATTCTTTACTCTATTCCTGAGGAGCTACTTGCACTTCCCCGAGTACGCCCTGATCTCTCAAACCCCGGTGCCTTTGTACATGCTGATCCTTCTGAACTCTCTTCACCTGCCTAACCTCTATACGGTTTGCTTAAGCCTCACCTCCTCTGTGACCCTTCTCTGCAATGTACTCTTAGGTCTATGCCCCTTGGATATTTTCTTGTAGTACGTAACACTCACCTGTATTATTGCATCTATTACCCTGTGTTTAGAGTTGCCAGATAAAATACTGGATGCACAGTAACATTTGAATTTCAAACAAACAAATATTATTTTTAGTATAAATATGTTCCAAATATTGCATGGGATATACTTACACTAAAAAATTATTCATTATTTGTCAGAAATTTAAATGTAACTAGATATTCTGCATGTTTATTTGCTAAATCTGGCAGCTGTTCCTATTGGAATAATTTACCTGTTTGTTTCCCCTGTGGACCATGAACTCCTTGAGGGCAGGCACCATTGTGTCTGTGTCCCGATGCCTGGTACATGGGAGGCATTCAGAGAATGTGTGCAGAGTGGGGAATCCTTCAAGTTCTGGGAGCACTCTCTTGCCTCCTCTATAAGGACATTTCCTGCATTAACGTTCAGTGTATTTAGTTCACTGGTCTCTCTTCTAACCTCCTCTCAAGTCTTGCCATTATTAGCTCTTCATTTTATACTGTTTGGTTCTCTAGATGGTAACCAGATGAGAAAGTTCCCAGATTTTGTCGACTGTCTAATCTTTGTTTGTATCCCCTCGACCAATCCTCTTTGCTGATTTGAATGATTAGGTGATGACTTCTGTTGGTATGGTTGGCCATTAGTGGATATTACTAGCGAATATGCTTGTATTTAGTTGACTAAATACTATGTTTAACAGAAAGTCAAATTCCATAGCATGGGTACCAAGCTCAAGGTAACACATCTATACTAACTCCTGGTCTCACAGCATTAAATGAAGTAAATGTTTAAATTTTACAGTGTTATTAATGAATGTATTGGCAGATCTCCACCCAACCCTCACTTAGGTTCTTAGATGGAAGCTATGTGTATAAATATATATGTTAATAAATTAATCACTAAGAGGAATTATGTGACCCAGAAAGCAAAACATTGCTGCTCTGAAAACTGGTGCTTGCCAAAGAATCGGGTTCCAGCCTATCTTTAGGCCTTAGGTACTAAATTAGCTGACATGAGTCAGAAGGCCAACACAGGGTATGAGGTATCAGGATTGGTTAATTCTGGTAGAGAGGAAAGCAAGCAAAGTGGGAAGCCCACAGAAAATGTAGATGTCCATCTTATTATCAGAAAAAAAGAGTGTAGAGTTAGAAGTGCACTGTCTAATTCAGTAGCCACTAGACACATGGGACTACTCAAATTCAAATTAAATCAAATTCAAGTTAAATAAATAAAATGTACATAATTTAAATGAAAAGAAAAATTAAATAAAATTTTAAAATTTTAATAAAATTTAAAATCCAATTCCTCGGTCACCTTAGCCACAGTTTTAGTCCTCAGTGACCACATGAGACTAGTGGCTACCATGTTGGATGGCACAGATATAGAACATTTCCATCATTGCAGAAGGTCTTTTGACAGCATTGACTAGAGTTCCTGAATATGAGAAACTGATGCCAAGAAGCAGAGGCTGTTGGCCTGAAGCAATGGAAACCTAGAGGGATATGACTGCCATGTTCAAGTATCCGAAGGGCTGCCAAGAGAAAGACAATTAGTAGTGAGGTCTGTGTTACTAGAAGGAATCAAAGAGAGGCGGGATGCATACTTGACAGCAACTAGAGAGTTCAAAAATAAATCAAGTCTTATTGCCTCATCCTCTCCTTCAATCAACAAATATTTATTGAGGTCCTACTATGTGCCAGCAGGCACTGTTCCAGGTCTGGGAACACTGGAGTGAATAAGGCAGACATAGCTTGTGCCATCCCGGATCTTCCCATTCCACTTAGGATGAAGCAGGAACAGCCTCTGCCTGTCCCTCCCCCTCGCCTCTTCTGCCGCAGTCCTGCCTCCCCAATCTCTTCTCTCCTCCTCTAAGATGCCAGGCTCTTTCTCACCAGAATACCTTTGCACATACTTCTCTCTCTGCTTGCTTCATTTGATTAACTCCTGCTCATGCTTCAAATTGCAGTTTAAATGCTCCTTTCTCATCACCGAGTTTCGATAACCCTGTATCTTTTCTTCTTGGTAATGTACACATTGCCACTTACTAGCTGTGTGACTTTGAGCCCAGTTACTTAACCTTTCTGTTCCTTAGTTTTTTCAACTGCCTCATCTAAAGTGGGTATAATAATGCTTACCCTAAAATTTGACTGCAAAAAAAAGTGTATCGCCTACAACAGTGACTGGCCTATATTTACATATAAGAAAATTAGTGCCCTTTCCTTTAAGAAATTGAATATCCTACTCCTATACCTGACTTTCTTTTAAATGTCAGTGAAGGACATATAAACCAATAATAATAAGAGCCTTATGAAATAGATGCCATTATTATCCTCCCTTATCTAGAAGACGCAGAAACTTAGAGAAATTTAGTAACAACTGTGGTAGCTTTGTGTTGGGTCAGCCTGGCTAGGCTGACCTCCGTTTTTCAGAATTCCTTTCCTACAAGATTCCCATTAGGGTGGGCCACAATAGAGTCCTGAGAGACTTGGAGGGTGGAAGGAAAGCAGTAAGTCCTTTGTGGCTGATCAGCCAGGCTCACCTCATTGGTGTGAGGCAGCAGCTGGTCCTGCAGATGCTCTGCCTTCTCCAGCTTCCCTGACTCCTGGGCCAGGTGTGTGTGTTTACCTCCCTGAAGAAGGGCTTGGCTTTTCCAGGACATCCACACCAAGGTCAGAGGCAGCAGGGACTGACATGGGTTTCAGTCTGTTCTTCAGCTTGTGTTTGTGTGTTCTAGCCTGCTCTTGATATAAATGTGAGATGTATATATATATATATATATACAGGTCCCCGACTTACCTGGTTCGACTTTATGATGGTGCAAAAGCGATATATGCATTCAGTAGAAAGCGTACTTGGAATTTTCAATTTTGATCTTTTCCCAGCCTAGCAATACGAAATGCGGTGCTCTCTCATGATGCTGGGCAGCGGCAGGGACCACAGCTCCCAGTCAGCCACTCGATCATGAGGGTAAACAACTGACACACTTATAACTTCTGTTTTTCACTTTCAGTACAGTATTCAATGAATTACATGAGATAGTCAACACTTTATTATGACATAGGCTGTGTGTTAGATGGTTTTGCCCAACTGTAGGCTAAAGTAAGTATTCTGAGCATGTTGACGGTAGGCTAGGCTAAGCTATGATGCTCGATAGATTAGGTGGATTAAGTGCATTTTTGACTTATGATATTTTCAACTTACGATGGTTCTATCGGGATATAACCCCATTGTAAGTCGAGGAAGATCTGTATACGGTAGACATAATACATCACCTATTGGTTCTGCTTCTCTGGTTGAATCCTGTGGTGATTAAATTAAATTTGATATAAATTAGATATATATAATTTCCTTGTCTCATAACAAGTCCATTTTACAGACAAAGAAACTGAGGCTCAGAAAGTGTAAAGTAGCTCGCAGGGCATGATGTAGTTAAGTTATTGGTAGAGGCGGATTTGGACCAGGGCGGTCTGACCCAAAGTCCATATACCTACTCAGTACGTGACGTTGCCTATGGGATTGGGACCAGGACTGATTATGGCAAGGCTTCTTTGATTTTTGTTGTGGGGGACTATGTGGTACATTGTTGGATGTTTAGCAGCATCGCTGGCCTCTACCCATTAGATGCCAGTAGCATACTTCCCTATCCCCCTGTCATGACAGCCAGAATGTCTCCAGACACTGCCAAATGTCTCCATGGTTGAGGACCATGAGGCTAGAGGAAGGCAGGCCCTGTATTTGGAGCAATTCTGGCTCTGGGCAGGCAAGTGGTCTGGGAAGAGACTGAAGAATAAGAAGACAAAGGCTCCATATGGGAACTTAGGGAGCAAGGGGTCAATCAGAGCAGCCTGGGAGCCTTTGTCACGTGAAGAGGGCACAACAGTGAGGGTGACTGGAGGCTGAACCCCAAGGCTCGGGAACTAAGGATCCTAGATGTTTCCTGTTAAGGAGCAGGACTGAGTAGGGCTGAGCGTGCAGGAGAAGATACCTTTCGCCTTAAATTGTAGGGAAAGAAAGGATGTGGAGTGAGGATTTTAACCACACTGGTCATCCTGACTGCTCTCGAGAGCTGGCCACTGTGGACACTCCCAGCAATCAGGAGATGCTGGATGAGCGTTTGTTGAATGAATGGTGAATAGCCAGGCCAAGGAAGAGAATTAAGCAATGGCGCTTATTTTTGAGTAAAAATATGGTAGGAAACAACATTCCTGAAGAGCCACTAAACCTTCACTTGGCAGACACTGAGCAGCGAATTTTAGATGTTTGGGCAAAGGCACCAGCGCTGGGATGAAAGAAAAAGAGAGTGTCACCTTTAGTGACCATTCATTACTGAGAGCTAAAGTGTTCGCTCGGTGCCTCCTCTTCTTTTAAATGGAAGTCTACTTTGTAGGAAAACAGAGATGCTCTCCAGCATGACAGAAAGCAAGCTGCTTCAAAAAAATACGAGTGGTATTTGGCAAAATCAGAACTTTCCTTGTAGGTAGCTGAGTGACTGTTCCTGTGTTTCAGTTCTTACTACTTATTTCGCTTTCTCTTATGTCTAAAAAATGAATAGCTTCTTAATATACATATTTAGTTAGAAGACATTTCAGAGTGTTTCTCAAATGCAGAGCCTGTGGTTACAGAGGGCATTCCTGCGCTCGTCCATTCAGAGAGACAAGCTCTGCCTATAGGGTCACTGTCCTCTACTCAGATAATGCTAGAGGGAGGCACGGAAATATTTAAACTAATTAACTACAATGCTAACAATCATACCAACAGCCCCAGTTTATGATCCTATATAACTTCTGCTCCTTTCTCAAAAAACCAAGTACTACAATGAATCTGGGTTGCTTTTTAAAAATCAAGCTTCCATTGTTCTCTTCCTCTCTCATTTTCATTTTCTGCATAGAGCAGTTCACGAATCCATATTTTTTTTCTGCCACCATTCAAGATATTTTGGCATCGGTTATGTGCAATAAATGGCATGAAACATGAAGGGAGCAGGGACGGTTGTGGTCGCTGCTATTCACATGTTGCCTGTTAATCTAATTACCAAGGTGGGGGCTCCAGAAACGGAGCTGCCCACATAGAAAAGCTTTCCCCCCACCTGGTGGATTGTTTAGCCAAGCTTTTCAAATGAGCAGAGTTTGGGGGGGGGAGGGAAGAGAAATGAGTCTTTTTTTTTTTAAGTTTCTATGCAGAGCAGTGGAAAGAATTTAGTGGTTGTCAACATGAGTTTAGGACAAAGGTATGGTTTAAAATGTAGGTTAATTTTCACCGAGCTTCAGGTCACGCAAGCCCAGGGAAACCTGTGCTGCTATTAGTTTTTTGTGTGTTTTAAAAAGAGTTCATAAAACATAAGGGAGCGAGATGAAGCGGAGGGGGAGAGCGTCCCAAGGGGATGAGGTCCACTGAAGGGTGGGTATTTCAGGGGTGTTATTTCCAGAGGCTCTTAGTGACCGATTGTGTGAAAGGGCAGCTTTGAATGAACAGCCCCAGCCAGGCTTGATTTTGAACTGTTTTTTAGTCCTTGATTCCTGCAAAAAAATAAAATACCTTGTCGAATAGAGCCCATTGAGTGAGGATGATGGGTTAAGAGTGGGGTACGAGGTGGCAGCGTGGATGCTTGTTTATCAAGGAGGAGTTGTCCGTTGTTCCTGGAGCCAGTGAAAGGAAAGACGCCAGAATCTGATGGCTGGGGTAGCATTGATGTGAGGTACGGGGTAATCGGATTGAAAGGGAGCCATAGTATTTATGTCAGTTCACATCTCGTCAAAGGAATAATATGAGGTGCTACCTAGCCGAGGCCTTGGCCTGGGGCCTCAGTTAGCAAGCACCCAGGCCTCAGTGGATTCAAATATAAATTAATTCTCACAGGAGCATTGCCTGATTAATCTATTTGCATAATAGTAGAAAAACTGCAGAGTGGTTACTTTTTTTTTTTTTTTTCTTCTGTAGGGGTTTGGACAAGAAAAGGTTTAAATTCATTTGAAAGAAGAGTGTGTGAGAAGTCAGAGCTGCAGAGCCCCCTCTGGGACTCTCAGAGCTGTTTTCTGGAGCGAGAAGGGTTGGAGTCGAGGTAAGGCCCTGTTCACTCAAGGAGTTGAACTCTCCGGGGGAAAAATCCCCTGCTTCCGAGGCCCTTCCTGGCACCTGTGTTAGGGGGTTTAGCTCTTGGCTCAGGTGGGCTATCAGGTTCAGAGGAGGACAGTCTGAGAATGGAAGGTGGCTCGTCCTGGCTGCTGCTGATGGTGAGACATGGACCTCAGGCTCCAGACATGGAACCTGGAGTGCTGGTTTTGCTCTGGGTGGGTCTCAGCTGTGACCCTGCACTCAGTCCTGGATAACTGCATGTGACAGGCGCTTAACGAAGTGGAGGGGTTCTGAGGACAGCATGGAGCCTCAAGGAAGCAAATCAGACTCATTCCTCGTGGCCCCAAGCAAGTAGAACTGGGACCAATCAAGGGACATTGTTTGGCTGAGTACAAATATGGCTGAGTACCAATCCATTCAGTCTCCACCCAGAGTCACAGTGACTGTTTTGAACAGAAAGTGCATCAAGACCTGCCCCTGCTTAGAAGTTTGGACTTCCAAACGCCTCCCGGTGCCTCCCTGGTCCTGCCTCATCAGCCCCCCCGACCCCGCACCAGCTTCCTCTCACCACGTCCCCTCTGTGTTCACTAGGCTCCGGCTCCCTTTGGTTCCTGGAACCAGCCAAGCTATTCTGTGCTTCAGGGCCTGTGTACCGGTTATTCTCAATCCTGGGTAATTCCTACCCATCCTTGAGATAGAGTTTAAAGACAGAGTATCTTTAGGCTTTCCTCTCCAAACATATCTGCAAATCTGATCTCTTTTTCTCACCACCTCCACCACTACCCCCTAGTCCTCACCCCTGCATCTCCCACCTGTTGTACTGCCACAGTCCCTCTGCTTCTAACCTGGGACAACAGTCTGTGCTCATCACAGAAGCCAGAGGGATGCTTTTATTTTTATTTATTTATTTTATTTTTTAAAGTAATTTTTATAATTTTAAAAATAATTTTATATATATATATAATTTTTATAATTTTATTTATTTATTTATTTTTCCCCCAAAGCCCCAGTAGATAGTTGTATGTCATAGCTGCACATCCTTCTAGTTGCTGTATGTGGGACATGGCCTCAGCATGGCCGGAGAAGCGCTGTGTCGGTGCGTGCCCAGGATCCGAACCCAGGGCGCCAGTAGCGGAGAGCGAGCACTTAACCGCTAAGCCACGGGGCTGGCCGGGGATGCTTTTAAAATGCAAGTTAGATCATGTCATTTCTCTGCTCAAAGCCCTCCAAAGCTTCCCATCACCGAATAGAAGCCCAAGTCCTCACAAAGGCCCGTAGGACCTCCACAGCCTTGCCCCGTCTCCCCCATGGTCTCCTTGTGCCTCAGACTTCACCTCCTGTCACTCTCCCTGGCCTCCCTGTGGCTCTTTGAACTTGGCAGGGGTGTTTTCGTCTTAGGATCTTTGCCTGGCTGTTCCCTCTGTCTGAAATGCTCACCTTCTGGATACTCATGTGGCTCACCCCTCACCTCCCGCAGGTCTATGTCCCGATCTTACCTTATTAGTGATACTCTCCCTGAACCCCCTATTTAGAGGAGAACACCTTCACCCCCCCAATCCCCAAGGTAGAGGCTTGCAAATGGCTTGACCCCTTCAGGGGCTTGTGATGGTTCTGGTGTGGCTGGTGCCCAGGGCTGAGGCTTGGGAAGCAGACAATCACTCTGGATAAGTTGGCCACGGGCAAGCTGTGTGACATGTTCAAAGTCAGACCAAACACTTTGGACTTTAGCCCATAGGAAGCAAAGAACCTTTGGAAACTTTCAGGTGGGAAGAGTCTTAATAAAACAACTGTTTCGGGCAAGTTAATCAGTCAGTGGGGAATAAACCAGGCAAACAGGGTGTCTACTGGTGAAGACCGGAGCTAAGTCCAGGGTCCTGTGAAAAGTACATTCAGAGATTCTATGCCACTTAAATCTATTTAAATTCACTACAAGCAAGCTGTGCGTACAGTACCTAAATACTGCTCTGGGGCATATAAAGAAAAAGACTGTGAGGCCTCTGCCTTTACAGAGATTGCAACACAGCGAGGATTCTGAGGAATGAGGAGTCCTGGCTCGATGACAGGGTTTCCATGTCAGGGAAACATTCTCCTGGGGTCTCCGAGCTTCCCTTTGTGCTGGGCGCTGCTGTCACCTTAACTGCACATGCACCCCCCCATGTGTGCTCCTGGGCCTCATACTGAAGAAAAAAATCTTCAATGGCTGTAGTTTCTAAAGTAAAATTATTATTTTTTACTATTCATAATTCATATAGGTGAATTTGGGCCTGCAGGGCCAGCCCTTCAGGGCCCAGTTGATTACTTATTTCCTCCAGGCACACAGTTTCCTCGGATTTGGATCCCGCCTCCATGAGACCAAGGGTGAGTCGTGGCTCCAGCTGTTCTCATAACTCCCCATGGCCCTGGGCTGTCACTGAACCCTTGCCCTCCGATTTTATCATCCATCAAGTGGGAAAGTTAACATCATATCTAACTTTCTCAAAGGGATATTGTTGAGAAATCAATCAATTGTTGAGAAATCAGTGAGTGGATTTTTAAAGGACTTAAAAAGGTATAATCTATATAAATATTAGTTATCATTGGTATTACATCACTACCCCACAGCAACTACTAAAATAGCTGGTACTACCTACTACTACTGTTTCTGACATTCTTATCCCATAGGTGTCTTTCCGCTTCTTTTTCTTTTTACAACTAGAACTGAAATGCTGAGAAATATCAGATCATGCCCACGTCCCTGGCAACCAAGATTTTTTTTTTCTGTCAGAGAAAGATTCCTCTGCTCTAGGTTCACTCTCAGTTGGTCCTCCAAAGCTTATCATCTTGTGCAGAGGTCACTCTGTATGGGATGGCTATGGCTAACCACTACATATTAACTAACCCAGTGGTTCTCAACTGGGGGTGGTTTTTCCCTCCAGGGGACATTTGGTAATGTCTGGAGACATTTTTAGTTGTCACAAATTTGTAGGGGTGGGGGGTACATAGGAGAATGCTAATGGCATATAGTGGTAGAGACCAGGGACACTGCTATTCAGTGCACAGGACAGCCCCTCAAAGCATTTTCTGGCCCCAAATGTCAACAGTGCCAAAGGTGAGAAACTCTGAACTAACCTCACAGCTTTCATTTTCTTCTGTTTATTATAAGCATGTTTGCCCTTTTTCTTTTTACTTTTTTGGTTGAGGAATAATTTATATATAGTGAAATGCACAGATCTTAAGTGTTACAGATTGATCATTTTTGGCAAATGCAAACATCCATGTAACCCAGGTTCCTATGAATACATAGACCATGTCCATAACCCTTAAAAAGTTCTCTTTTACCCCTTCCCAGTCAGTTCCCACCCCATCCCCAAAGGCAACCGCTGTCTGTTTTTTTCCACCATAATTATGTCCATTGTTTTTGACTATTAAAGATGTCGTATTCGGGGCATGGTAGCCAGTAGGGTTAGATTAGAGATGATTAGACCCCCGGGACCAGGGAGCTGGACCACAAGAACGGGGCTTGAGAGATACAAAGGACAAGTCACATGCAAAGAGCAGATGAGCAGGGAGCTGGCATCAGAGAGATGTTGCAGCAGACGGCTGACAGAGATGCTGTCAGGTGGGCAGAGGAGAAACAAAGGAGTGCCAGTGGCAGGAGCAGGGCCCTGGCCACAGAAATGCAGGTCGAGGAGCTGGGCGAGCGCTGTTGGCAGACTCGGGCAGAGCCAGGCTGCATGAACAGGAGCACATGTTGAGAACTTGGTCGGGGGAGTGTATTTATTTCCTAGGGCTGCCGTAACGATGACCACAAACTCTGTGGCTTGAAATAACAGAAATTCATCCTCTCACAGTTCTGGGGCCCAGAAATCCAAGCTTAAGGTGTTGGAGGGCTATGCTCCTTCCAGAGGGTGTGGGGAAAATAAGTTCTTTGCCTCTTCTAGTTTCTGGTGGCTGTAGCATTCCTAGGCTCCCTTGGCTTGTGGCCCCAACCCTCCAGTCTCTGCCTCTGTCTTTATATTGCCCCCTCCTCTTCTGACTGTTCTCCTCTGTGTGTCTCTTATAAGGATACTTGTCATTGGATTTAGGGCTCACTCGGATAATCCAGGATGATCTCATCACAAGATTCTTTACTTAATTACATGTGTAAAGGCCCTTTTACCAAATAAAGTAACATTCACAGGTTCCAAGGATTTGATGTGGATATCTTAGGGGTGGGCATTTTTCAGCTTACTACAGGGAGCAAAGTTGAGAGAGAAGTTTCTAGAACTGGGCTGTGAAGTCAACAGGGGGTCCAGTGCAGGGTGAGCTGAAGGGCAAGCTGATAGTCCTCAGGTCTCTGTTTCTTTATATTTCTCCAGTCTAAGGTTGGAATTAGTTCCAGGGAATGAAGGACATTAACATTTATTGAGCATCCAGTACTGCCAGGCACAGTGCTGAGTGCTTCATCATCAGATTCCTTTAATTCTAACAAAGACCCTCTGAGATAGCTATGCCTTTTTCTCCCCTCGACTTTGTATTTTGAGAAATGTCAAACTTAGAGGAAACTTGAAAGAAAAGTACAATGAACGTCTGTATATCCTTCACCTGGGTTCACTAATTGTTATCATTTTGCCTCATCCGTTCTCCGTGTTTGTATATATACAGTTGGGGAGGGGGGAGCTGAACCATTTGAAAGTAAGTTATAGACATCATGATATTTCAGCCCTAAATACATTAGCATCATTGCCTGAATTGACAAATGAGAAATAGTTACTTTTATTTGACAAATGAGAAAATAGAATCTCAGGCATGTTAAGTAAATTTCTCAAAGTCTCAGAACTAAAGTACAAAGCCAATATTTGAATACAACGCTGTCTAACTCTCAAACTCATGCTCTTTCTGCACGTTTTTATTCATTTATCTTTTTACTCATTTGATGGTTGTGGTGGGGTGGGCAGCTACAATTCACTGAGGATATGCCGGTTGAGTAAGGCATGCAAGATGGAAAGATAGTAGATTGGTAAACAGATAAATGACCAGGTTAATTTCAGGATCTTGTGATGAAGAATAACTGGTAGGGAATGGTGGTGTAGAGCCTGGGACATTAAACAAAAAACAGCACATGGCCCCTGCCTTAAAGGAGAATGCAACAGAGCAGGATTCTTAGAAATGAGAAGTGGGATTCTCAGCAGTGAGGAGATCTCCCCTCCACCCTTTCTCAAGAAGCTTCAGGAGGAGACGCTTTACCAACAGAGAGGATAAATTAAGAAAGAAGAAGACAGGGTGTCCTAGGAATAAGAGCTCTGACTCAGGAGAGAAGCAAAGGGAGGTCTGGGACAGCAGGACCAGAGGGTGCAGAGAGGGGCAGGAGGATGGAAGGGTCCATGAGAAGCCAGAGATCTGATGACCATCTAATGCATTTGACCACGTGGAGAAGAGAACAGAATTCAGAGGTGTTTTAGAATTCTGAGGGAGAGTTTTAGAAGAACTAATGGTAGTTACACAGAGAACTATGTAAATAAAAAAGAAGAAATTGTTAGCTGCAGGAAAAATAAAAAGTTACTCAATAAAGGCAATGGAACCATAATTTAATACTAGCTCAACAATGAACGATATTTGCATACTTGTAGTAAAGTAAGTGTCACGGTGATTGTACCAAAAACAGTGACCTAATTATTGTAGGAGAAGCGGGGGGAAGCATTGCACAGGAGGGGTAAACTTTCATTGTCTGTTACAGAAAGTTAATAGATGATGTCTAAAATGTACAAATCAATAAACAGAACTAGAAGCAAACCATTTAGAAATATGGAGGTAAAGACCAGAAGAAATGGTTAAAAAATACATGAAAATAGTTCTCTCTGGGGAGGAGGAGGGGAGTGAACGCGAGGGGAGGAGAGTGAACACGAGGGGAGGGGACTGAAGGTTGTTATTGCAAGCTCTGCAGTACCATTTTACATTTAAAATTGTGTGCATGTACCACTTTGATGTAAATAAAAATGAGCAAAAATTGGTAAAATGGAAGGAAGAGAGGGAGGAAGGGAGAGAGAAAGCAAGAGATAGAGAGAGGGAGGGAGAGAGGCTGACTGGGTTGAGTTTCCTTTACTCCTCCCGTCTGGGGGAGAAGAGGATGGAGAAATTAGAATAAACAAAGATGCGGAAAAAATGGCCTCAGGGGGAGATAAGGACAGGAAAGGGATTTAATCATTCACAAATCGGATAATCAGACCTTAAATTATATGAATTAGATGTTCTAGAAAGAAGGCTGTGTATCTAATAAAAAACGAGGATTTGATACTCTTTAATGTTGAAACCAGATCATCTGGAGTTGATCAGAAATTGAGAGTACCTCTTATCATACGAGCTCTGAAGACTGAATGATTCTGAAGACATTTTCATCTTGAATGTTTATGGTTTTTTTCATTCCTAACTTTTCTAAAAATTTTATGAAGTAATAAGTATAGCTAAGTATAGAAGAACTCCCAGATTAAGTGTGTTTCAACTTTTTAAAGATTTGGTAATTCACCCAAGAATTTTCCAAATGCTTCTGATTTTTAAGAACTTTCCAGAGTCTAGAGATAAAAATATAAATAAGACCTCAACTTTGCTGTTGCGAAGTTCACAGTCTACAGGGGATATTTAAAATATTTTGTTCAGTTAGGCCACAGGGCATAGTATTTATATTTTTCTAGATTCTATTTGGTTGGCCAAGGCAACCCATTGTGTATTTAAGAAAAGTTATTCTGAATTAACACTAAATTTGTTATATTGGCCTATACTTTTATTTCATTAATGATATTGCATGCATTTTCCAGACCTTTCCCTAAAAGTACTTATTTCATTTCCAGTAAGGATTTCTTGAATCATTTTGGTTATAAATACTCCTGAATTTTGTTTAGAAGTATTGACTTACTACTCTTTCAGCTGTTATTTGTCCACCCCCAGTTATTCTGAACTGCTGAGTTTCATCATAGCTGTGATACGAAAAGGGCTGTTTCCTTAAAGTCTCTTTTGAAATTTTTCTGCCTTTTACTTTTGAACCTGCTATAGATTTTAAGTAGAATAATGAGACCATTTCATGTAGTTACTCCTGTGAAAATTTGCCTTGCACATAGTAAATAATAAATATTTGATTGAACAAATTTAGGACTGAGGACTGCCCTTATTTGGGATTGTGATAGGAGATAGTCAATTTGAACATATGTAGAATTTAAACACAATCTGATGAGAAATATGATTCTCTTAATGCCTACCTTCAATCCAGCACCAATTCTTTTAGCTGCTGTTTGAGCTACTTCTGATTTGCCCAATGGTGTGTTTAGAGTAGCTTTCCCCGGTAATCCTGTCTCCTGCTTTTTTTTTCTATTATCTTCAATGATTGAATCAGATCCAGAGAACTCCAAACTGGCCTTCTTTGAAGTTAAAGACTTTTGGCTCCACCCAAGCTTAGGATGTCAAGTGAGAGTAACAACCATTACTAAGACAGTAATAGGGTTAAAAAAAAAGAAAAAGGTAGAAAAGTACGGCATACCGAAAGTAAACATTCATTATTATTTAAAATATATCAAGTTTTACATTCGTGAATCTATAGTTGAACCAACCTGATATAGCCCTAATCCTCTAAAAAATTTTCTCATTTCCATAGACATCTCTATAAATTTAGAAATTTTAGTACTTGGATTGGATCCACTTGATAAAGTTGGATTGAATTGTTTGAAAATATTTGGTCTAACTTATCTACCACAGTTTGATTATGCTACATAATGAGATAGAAATGTGGAAAAAGTGGTTTATATTAATCTGGGAAAATAAGTGGCACAAATGCCCTCACTCTGGTCTAGACCACGTTCTCTCCTTCCTGTGCTACCCCAACAGCCTCTACGTGGTTCCTCCCCGTCCTCTCTGGCCCAGATCAAACCCCTCTCCATTCTTCAGCAGACAGAGGGATCTTTTTAAAATGCGGGTCTGCGCTCAGTCACTCTTCTGTTTAAAAACCCTCAACAGCTTCCCATTGAAATTAGGACAAAATCCAAATGCCTTCACCTGGCCTATAAATTTTCGTATTTTTTTTGTTCCTGGCGATTTCTCCAGCCTCAGCTTCTGTCTCTTCCCCACACTCATGCTGCAGGGGGTGGAATCTGAGGCCGTCACTTCCTCCCAACAACTTCGGAGGGCATTTTCTCCCTGTGGGGTTGTTATATGTGCTGTTCTCTAGGCCTGGGTCACTCCACCACCCTGCCCCCTCCCTGTCACCTCAGATCTCAGCGTTGGATGCTTAAATGCCATTTCCTCTAGGAAACCTTCCCTAACCACACCCATCAGAAAAATTAGGTCCTATGGCATCTGGCATTTCTCCTTTATAACACATTCCCCACGTAAACTTACAATTACATTGAATGCCTTCCTCCCAGGTTCTAGCTCCACGAGGGCCGTGACGATGTCTATCTTGTTTATTACTTTACCTCAAGTGCCCAGCACTGTGCCTGATACATCACGGTAGAATAAATGGATGGATGGATGTTTTGACAAGTACGGATGTTAGACCCATGAATACAATACTTCAGTTCTCATTTCCGTGGTGGGAAATTATTTTTATGACATCTAAATTTTTTTCTGGTTGTGAATATTTATTCATTCATTTACAACCAGATGAAGGTTTGTTTGAATGTAATCATAAGTATGCGTCACGATCATAGGTTGTCTCCAAAAAAGCAGGGGTCGTAGAGCACAGATTTTTAGATCCTTTGCACAGGACCAGGTGATACAGGGCTCTCCAGGGTCATCTTGCCTCACTCTTGCCCTCATTGGGTCTTTTCCCCATTTTTCACAATGTTCTTACCCTAGTCTGGGCTGCCACATATATGATTGATAATTAACAGTTAGAAGAGCTGGTCAACAGTATGTTGATTGATTGGTTAGACAGCTGCTACACAGGTTAGTTTGAAAATAGGAAATTTTTTCTGCTGGTAACAATGGGACTATAATTATAACATTCTCAGGGTACTTTCAGTTATAAGCAGAAACTTGACCATTGCGTGAGATCTATTTATGAACTTACCTTTTTTTTTTTTCAAACTGTTCACAATTGTTTACTGGCACCCTATGACAATTACGCATAACCTACATTGGCACTTAAACATGGTAGAAAATCCAGACTTACGCCCAGAAAAGGTAGGTGACCATGGTGTTAAATGTATTGCTTCCTAGACAGAAGTACATCAATGGGTGCTCTTAGAGTCAAGGTCCTTTTCACAATGAAAGAATCACTAATGTGAAAAGTGCAGTGAGGATCTTTTCCCCAAAGAGACTCTTTTCCTGACTGCCTTCTTATTTCCAGCCTACTTGCATCTCAGTGGCTGTTTTGATGGTTTCTGGGTTAAGAATCATTTCACCAACTTTTATCCCAGATGAGAAATTTGTAGTGAGGTTATAATCCTTATGAGTGAATGGAAATTCCAGGTGTAGCTCATCAATAATAGCTGTTTAAGATGAAAACAGCCATGGTCTTGTTGCCGGAAGACTGACTGAATTAGTGTGAAACTCTGAGCCGTTTGCTGAGATGGATCGGGGAAGTGAGAGTCTTTTCTTTTTAACTCTGTCATGCTTTATGGGACTTTGGTGAGCAAGTCTAATCTTGTCATTTGAGTTGGTTTTTTGCTTATGAATAAACACACAGGAAGAAAATTATGTAGAAGATCATGGTTTAATGGTTCTATTACTTGACACCACAATAAAACAGACCTGATAATTGTGAATGACGATGTGAATTGGAATACTTTTTACATAGTGCCCATCTCCAAAAAAAAGCATCTTTCTCCTCATGTCCGAGGACCTGGTAACGAGTCTTTCGCTAAAAAGAGAGAGAAAGGAATTTTACTTCCAAGCTGTCAGTAGCCTAAACAGCTGCCAGCAGAGAAACCAGGCTGTTACTTTCAAAAGCCTAAATAGAACTCTTGGAAACAGTTCTAACCTTTGGGCGAGAGAGCCAGAGGGCTGCTGGGAAGCATGCTCTGTAATAAACATTTTTCTCTCTGCAAACATTCTTTTCTGACTGTCCGTCTCAGCACTGAGTCTCTCTCCCTCGGTTCCTGCCATTCTACCCTCCTCGCCTGACTGGTTCCTCTCCAAAAATAGCAAGGAATACTGTTGCTGCACAGGGTGTATAACTGAGCTGATTATTTTAGATTTGGTGCAATTAATTTTTAATAAATTGGACAGGAAGTAATTGGGTAGAATTTCACAGAAGGGCAAATTGAGGCTTTGAAAAGGTCCTGCTTTCCCTTTTCCACACACTGAAGTGCCATCCAGATTCCAGGGAGCCTCCTTCTTCTTAGGTCAGTGCCTGGGCACCTGGCTTTTTGGGGTTTGATGTGAGGGACTGTGCACTATTCGCTGTCAGGCTGGGGATCGTTAGCTGAGTAACAAGCACTTATTCAGCGCCTGCCGAGGCGCCACACGTTGATACTACACAGAGATTAATCACGGAGGGAGAACACGCTGCCCTTCAGGAGCCTGTCACCTGAGTGGGGAAACATGCGGCTTACCCTAACCTGTCGGAGATGGCAGGAAGGTGGCTCTCTGCCTGATACAATCCAGGCAGTTGTCCTGGATAGAAGTAGCCCTCAGTGGGCGCTCAGAAGCCCTACGTTCAAGTCCTGACTCTGCAGCTTCTGGCTTATGGCTGGACAAGGCTCTGCATGGCTTGTCGCCTGTCCACACCTCTGGCTGCATCTCAAGGCAAACCCATCCTCACTGTCTGCACTCCAGCTGTATTCCCCTCCCTCCACCACAGGGCCTTTGCAGAGGCTGCTCCCTCTGCCTGTAGTGCTCTCCTACTCCCCGCTCCCTATCTCACTCCTACTCATTCTTCAGGTGTTGTTTAAAATGTCATTTCCTAGGGAAGCCTTCCTTCACCTCCAACCTACATGGGGTCTTTCCATCATAGTGTTGCTCACAGTGGTAATCTATTTATTTTATGATTATTTGGTTTTTATTTTTCTTCTCCACTAGATGAGGCAGAGGTCATGTCTGTTTTATTTACTATTATTCCCCTCTTAGCGCATGGCCTGACAGAAAGTAGATGTTTAATACATATCTACTGAGTGAATGAATAAAAGCTGTCACTTAAATGCCTTAAGCCTCAGTTTCTTCTACAATAGGGATCATGAATCCTACTTCTCATGCTTGTTATAGGGGTGAAATGAGATCCTGAGCTTGAAAGTATCTTGGAACAAGCCTGCATTTTGTAGGCATCAATAGATACTGAACAAATAAGAGCTTAATAATAATAGTACTTCTTACATCTGTGAAACAGCACTTAAGTGGAAGGCCGGAGTGTTAGCAATACTGTTCATATGATGCTTTATACTTAATAAAGCTGCTTCCTATACACAAAGTGGCAGGTTGTATTTTCCCAAGATGGCCCTACAAATATATGTATGTCCTATCCCACATGGTCTCCTTACAATGTCACTGAGACTCCTCCTATGGAGAGGTGGCAGTCTATGTTCCCTCCTCTTGAATCCCAGTGGGACTTGTGGCTGCTGTGACCAAGGGAAAATGGCAGAAGTGATGCTCTGTGACTTCTGAGGCTGGGTCACAAGAATGATACAGCTTCGGCCTGGCACTGTGCGTTATCTTGGGCACTCGCCCTTTAACCTGCTACAATGTCATGAGGAAGCACTGAGATAGCCTGTAGCCAGCATTGGTGCCAGACATGTGAGTGCATGAGCCTTCTGAGAGCCCAGCCCCAGCAACTGAGTGGTCCAGCTGATACCAAGTGGAGCAGCGACAAGCTGTCCTCACCTGTCCGGACTGGAGATGCATGAACAAGATAAATGTTGTGGTTTTAAGCCACTATGTTTTGGAGTAATAGGTTATCTGTTTCTGCATTGTTATGCAGTAATAGGTAACCAGAACACGTGGTTATCTCAGACCCTGCTGCGCTATGCAGTAAGCAGAGCGGGTGTTACCAGCTGCTTCCAATTTTGGGATGAGAAAGCTGAAGCCGGCAGGGGTTAAGTGGCATCCCCAAGGTCACATGGCTGGAGCACGGTAAAGCCCAAGCATCTGGACTTCTGGGATTTGTCTTCCCAGTGCCCAAAATTCCTGACTCTCCCTACATGGGCCTCAGAAGTGGGGGTGGTGCCAACCCTCCAGGAAATCCCACCTCCTTTTTTTTTTTTTTAATTATTTTATTGAGGTCATTTTGGCTTATAACATTATGTAAATTTCAGGTGTATATTATTATATACCAGTTTCTGAATAGACTGCTTCATGTTCACCACCAATAGTCTAGTTTTTATCTGTCACCGTATTTATGTGCCCCTTTACCCCTTTCGCCCTTCCCCCAGCCTCCCACCCCCTATTTAATTGGGCCTCAGGGGCTTGGTGCTCCCTCTCTTAGAGCGTGGGCTCTTTCAGATTTTCAAGTGTCCAGATCACACACCCCAGAGACAGGAAAGAGAAAATTGGAGAAGATTGTAGCCTTAGATAGCACTTAATTTTTCAAGGTGCTAGCCATCCCTTGTGCCATGAAAGTTCTACATGGAGGCTCGGCAGATGGCATTTACACACACACCAGAGAGACAGGGGATGGTTCAGAGAGATAAAGAAACCACCTGGAGGTGGATTCATGCTCTTGACCCCAGACACAGATAATTTTCAAAAGGTTTAGCTGCCACCTCCCTTTCCCACACACCCACACTCCAACTTGCTTCCCAATTTCTCATCACAAGGAACTAAGTAGAAAGTGAGCTGCCACAGTGACATCAGCTTTGATTACTCTTTTTTTTTTAAAGATTTTATTTATTTATTTTTCCCCGCCAAAGCCCCAGTAGATAGTTGTACGTCATAGCTGCACATCCTTCTAGTTGATGTACGTGGGACACAGCCTCAGCATGGCCGGAGAAGTGGTACGTCGGTGCGCGCCTGGGATCCGGGCCCGGGCCGCCAGCAGCGGAGCGCGTGCACTTAACCGCTAAGCCACGGGGCCGGCCCTGATTACTCTTGACTAGAGTAAGAGTATGGCAGTGATCGAGCACAGCACATGGTGCATGATAAGTGCTCAATGGGGGCAGGCGTGTTTCACAGACTCCTTGTGATTACAGGATAAAATCTAAACTCCTCTGCACTAGGCATGCACAAAGCTCTTTGTGATATGGTCCTCTCCCTGCTCAGCCTTGTCGTCTGCCACATGCTCCTTGCACATCCTACTCCAGCAACAATGAGAGTGTTGCCACCTACCCCTCTGGCCTTCACATCTGCCTGGCCTGCCTCATCTCTGCTGGTCTGCTCGATAAATTTCTCTTCCTTCAGATCTCAAGAGCTATCTTCTTCACGTGCCTTCCTTGATTCTTCCAAGCCAACTCAAAGAGTCAAGTCTTGCAATGAAGCAATTTTATTTTCCAGTCTAATTGGATGCACTAAAATAAAAAATAGAGATCTTCCCCCCCTCAAATATTGTCATTTCCCAGTCCTAAATGCTATGCATACTGCAGAGAAGGCACTCAGAAAAAGATTTATTAAGTGAATAAATTATCTCATCCTTACTACCACCTTATAAAGTGGGTACCTTTATAATCCCATTTTACAGATGGTAAAACTGAGCTCAGAAAGGTTAAGGGACTTAGGTTACTATGGCTAAGGAGTGCCGCCAGGTATCAAATCCAGGAATGTCTACTGCCAAAGCCCTTGCTCTTTCTGCCATGCCACAGCTGTGGCATTCAGTGATGGTTGGAGTCACAGCTGGGGAAGCAATAAGGAAACTCGTCATAGACCAAGGCCACCCCGGTGCTCTCTGCACTGCTCTCAGGTAGTCCCCCACCTGCTATGTGAGTCCACACAGCTCAGGATGCACCTTTCACATTGGCTGGTGTGTTAAGGATGCAATGCTCTTTGTCCCTCATGTGGTTATTTTTTAAAGTAGAGACAGCTTCCTGATCATATAGTCTCTTATTTCCGTGCCCTAAACTCTCCAGGATAGCCTTAGCACTTGGCTGCACCTGGTTCTCATTAAGGTTTTATGTTCCTGTTGACCCCCGTCTCCCCTTCCAGATTAACCTGTGTTTGAAGTTTTGATTCATTTCATTCTGCATTGATGGAGGATTCTGAACTCTCTGCTTCTTTGAAACAAGCCCTCCTGGGTCTGTCAGCTATATGGCTGCAGAGGAAACGATCTTCTGCCACACAGCTATAGAGAGCCGGGCGGCAGAAGTAAATTAACCTACCAGTTCCACAAAGGGATATGCTGAGAATTGCCAACAATATTTATGTGGGCATTGTGCTCCCAGATACACTTGGATGGCAGTGAATTGTCAGTTACTATGACAAAATGACTGAAGAAATCAATCTGCCAAGTATGAATAGCTCTCAATGGGCTTCAAGGTTCTCAGGTTAAGGGACCCTCAAAGCGGACAGAGGTTGGGTCTCATATTGATATGACCTCCATTGGAGAGCATGTAAATTAGCTGAGATGTGGGCAAAGAGGTCTGTTCCCCCTGCCCACCCCACTCCTCACCAAGAAGAGCATTTTCCAATATTCACATGGAAATGAAAGACCATTTTAGAAGGCCTGGAAGTCCAGCCATGTTAGTGACATTTAAATTAGGCCTTTTCTCCAGAAGAACCTTGAAAGCCTTTCTAAAGCACGTACCTGCCCAATTCCAGAGAGGACGCATGAATTTCACGTTTTCGTATGACCTCTTCTTTCTCTCCTCTCCCCAGCTAAGTAGATTGGATTGCACAAAAAGTAATACAATGTGGATAAACCAAATACGAGCCTCTCTCTCATACATATATATGTATGTATGTATATTCCCCTTCCCGTAAGAATTGATTTCTCAGATTCCTCTCCATTGGATTCTAGGCCATCCCTGGGTCCTCTCCATTTCAGAGAGAGGGATTTTTAAAGAAAAGCTCTTTATAGGTGAGTACTGGGTAAATTCCCATTTTAACAAAAAGAAAGATACAGCCACTCGTTCAGAACACACAAATGCCTTGTAAAGACGTGGCTTCTGGAGCAAGATTTGGGAAGAACGAAATGTTGCAAGCCATACGCTGTATAATTTCATTTCTATTATCATCGCTGATTTGTGCTGTGATTTTGCGATGACTCGTATAAATCTTTTATATATAAATAACCCATAAAATCACATTTTTGGAAATTTTGATATTCTCTCAAGGCAAAGGATCATTAAAGTAATTATGATCAGAAATAAAAGAATTCATTTTTCTTTACAAAATATCAGGTTGGTTCCATTTCTTACCAACTAGGCCTCCTTTGTGAGCTCTTTGAACGATGCCGCCTGCATTTAAAATAAACGAGGAGAAAATGCTCAAGTAAGATGAGGATTTTATCGCACTGTAGTCATGCTAACGTGAGAGCCGCAGAGGCCCTGCAGGAGGAGTCAGAAAGCCTGGTCAAGGACTGAGGAGAGCCATGTAGAGGCTGGCGAGCCTGGGCTGAACCCCAGTTCCATCACCTGTCAAATGGGGATCATTACAACGGTGTCATAGCTATCGACACTGAGAACTCAGAGATGTCATTTGTTAAAAGACATGAATTCTCCTCTGGAAAGTTATTTTAGAGGACAAAAGAAAACACTCTAAATGACTGCAAACTGTACAATTCAGTACTGAATATTGTATTAGGATTTTAGAAGCAGGAGACTTGAGTTAGAGGCTGAAGGAGTCAAGAAAGGCATAAGGAAGGATGCATAATTTGGTCTGGGCCTTGAAAAACAGGTCCAAATGTAATTGTTTTGTTGTTGTTGTTGTTGTTTTTAATTGAGGTAACATTGGTTTATAAATTTCGGATGTACATCATTATAATTTGCCTTCTGTATAGACTACATCGTGTTTACCACCAAAAGCCTAGTTGCCGTCCGTCACCATGCAAACGTCCTCCTTTACCCCTTTCACCTCTTCCCACTCTCCTTCCCCCTGGTAACTACCAATCTGTTGTTCTCTGCATCTAGTGTTTGTTTATTGTTCTTGGTGTTTTATCTTCCACATGAGTGAAATCATAAGGTATTTGGCTTTCGCCATCTGACTTATTTCGCTTAGCATGATACCCTCAAGGTCCATCCATGTTGTTGCAAATGGCAGAACTGCATCTTTTTTTGTGGCCGGGTGGTATTCCATTGTGTATATATACCAATCTTCTTTATCCATTCATCCAATTATGGGCACTTAGGTTGTTTCCAAGTCTTGGCTATTGTGAATACAAATGTAGTTTTATGCAATTATTTAATTGGGTTCTGTAAAATCAACAAGACAAGCATACCAATAGCAAAACAGGCAAAGGGCATAAAAGGTAATTCATAAAACACAAAAATATCAAGAAACATGTTAAAATACTCAACCTAATAATGAAAGAACTTCAAATAATAACATGCTTTCACCCCTCCGTTCAGTTGGTAGAAATTAAAAAACATGTATATATATAATTACCCAGCAGTGAAAAGATTATTTTTGTATCTTGTTCATGGAAGGGTAAATGAATACAACCATTTGGAAGATAATATGACAGTATGTATCAAGACCCTGAAAAGTGTTGTTTAATCTTGATGAAATAATCAGAGATGCCCACAAAGATACAATATACTTGTACAACATGGAGCTACTTATAGTGGCAAAAAATAGAATTACTAGATGCCCAACTATAGGGAATTGGCTTAAAAAATTATGATGTATAATATTAAGAAGAATGTTTTCAAAGTCTTTTTAATGGCATGGGAAAATGTAACTGACATAATAGTAAGTAATTAAAAAGCCAGATTAAGAATTATATATAATAAGATACTAATTCTATTTAAAATATACCTATACATATGTAGATATACATGTATATTACAAAGAGAAAATAGTGACTGTCTCTGAGTGATAGGACTATGGATTTTTATTTTACATTTTATAATTTGTCTATATTTTCTAAATTTTCTATATGAACAAGAAATGGTATTTGTTCCTTTGTATGTATGGCAGTTTTCCACTTATTCTTTTTTTTTTTTTTTTTTTTTGGTGAGGAGATCAGCCCTGTGCTAACATCTGCCAATTCTCTTTTTTTGCTGAGGAAGACTGGCCCTGGGCTAACATCCGTGCCCATCTTCCTCCATATGGGACGCTGCCACAGCATGGCCTGCCAAGCAGTGCGTTGGTGCGCGCCCAGGATGCCAACCGGCGAACCCCGGGCCACCGCAGCGGAGAGCGCGCACTTAACTGCTTGCACCACTGGGCCGGCCCCCACTTATTCTTAATCTAATAGAAAAGTACTGATGTTATTGTTTTGCTTTGTAGGCAATCAATCCCGTTTCCTTGGATGTCTCCATCTTTGTTGTTATCTTCCCATTGGGCCAATGATTTATTCTTGCTACTCTAGAGTCCTGCCCAAATGCCTGTTTCCCATTGAGTTAAGAGGCACACATCCTCTTGTCGGATCACCTTTCTGCAATGTACGTCTTTTGGCCAGATCACCTATTTTGCAAGACTACAGTAGAGACAGTCAAGAACTGTGCTTAATTGAGAACACGGACTCTAGTCTGATTGCCTGGGTTCTGTGAAACCTTAGGCAAGGCACTTAACCTGTACCAAATATCTTTTGGGGGTGGTGGAAAGTGAAAGATGCTTAGTGAATATTTATTGACTTATTGAAATAAATAATGCAATAACAGATAACAGGAAAAGACAGAGGCCTTAATAGCTACTTCTATATATACTACCCTCTATGAACATTTAAAAGGTGACTTCCTACTCTTGAGTAGAAAGGCAGCACGACATTTTAGAAAGAGTAGGCTTGAATCAGAATTTCAACCCCATCAAGTAATTGCTGTCCTCCTATGAAAGAAACTTAAACTTTCCAAACTCATTTTACTCATCTGTAAAAAAGGGGTTCGTAATACCTACCACAGAGAGTTCTTGTGGTGATTACCTGTATAATAGCACTGTTCAATAACTACTTCCCTACACTTCCACTCCCAAACCTGTATTTCTCCCTCCCCAAGACAGATGAAGTGTAAATTCCCAGGCACTTCATCCCTAACTCTAGAATTAAGGACTCTCTAGAATGACCTTCCTTGTAGCTCCTGCAGCAACTTCTATGGGGCTTGGTTGACCCACTTGTAATGACCAACTCCCTCCTGTTTAGCAAAGTTACAGTGACTGATGCAACATACAAATAATTCCCTTCTATTCATTCATTTTCAGCCTTCTTTTTCTGCTGTTACACTTACATATTTCCCTCTTGCTCTCCATTTGAACTTAATCTACAGAATCAGCTTCTTTTAACACTAAGCTTCCTTGTCAGTAAGAATGTTTCTCTTTTTCTCCACATTTCTGGGAAAACTAAGCAAACTCATTCTTTTTATGGAAGTGATTATTTGATAAGTGGTTGTACCTTTACCCTAAATGTGGTCATATTTAGTCTTTTTCTCACGTCTTCCTAAAAAAAGAGTAAAACTAAATAAGCCCTCTTTCATTGAATTTGACATAGGCAATTATGAATGGCTTCAGAAATAAACCCCAATGCCCGATGAGACTAATGATTTTGAGCCTAACCCATGTGACGTATAATGTTTATAGTTTTTAAGAATATGAGGGATCTGGTTCGGGGAGTGATTATAAGAAAGCCAGATCATTGCAGTGAAAGAAAGTGAGAAAGAAACTGATGGTATTGAATCCTAAAAGTCTGCCAGGCAAGAAGCCAGGGTAGGAGCTATGTAGTTCAGAAAAGGGTTCAACTCCTTTTGAACCTTTATATCCTCTAATCCTTGAAACAGGTTTGCTCTCTTGTTCAAATTCACTAAAGATCCAAAACAGCTGGGTACAATCTGGAATAATATAGGGTTACTGTTAACATGTTTAAATTGAGATCAAATCTTAATCTTTTTCTTTTTCTTTTCTTTTCTTTTCTTTTCTGGCCTTTTCTGTTTATTTGCTTCAAAGGGTTTCAGGGGCAGTGATGTGAATTATTCTGCATGTGCTTGATAGATTTCAGGCTTTATGAGAGGCAAGATGCCTGCTGACTTTGTGAGCATGAAAAGACCACTCTGACCGGGGTTTTCAGATTTGGTTAGTCTGAAAGTAGTGACTCACATGGGTCATTATTCCCACAAAGGCAAAAGACTTGTCTAACTGGACTGGGTGGGGAGCACAACAGGTGGTTGATACCAGGTTGTCTCTTTGCTTTAAAAAGCAGCGAAAACATTTATGTGAGAAATGTTATTCCAGTTTGTAACATGGCTCACAAATTAATTTTCAAATTGTTGAGTTCTGAAGGAGAGTTTAGTGTTAGAAGACAAAAGCTCGGATATCACATCCTACTGATTTGTCCTCTTCCACCTTGGCTTAACTGAAATTTATAAGCAATTGCATTAAGTTTTTTCGATTTCTCCTTTCTAAAATTTCTGGAGAAAGCATCGAAATCAAATGAAAATGTTCCCTCAAAGAGCCACATTAAATTGACTTATGTATAAGATACATTACTCATAATTCAGCTAAAATGTAGGATATTTAAATTTGATCATCTTATTTCCTCTTCATAAGGATGTAAATTTGACACACAATTATTTAGTGGAGGAGTTAAAAATAGTTTTATCTTCTCTGAGTGACTTTTTTTCACTGCTCTAGAGAGATCCCTAAGTTTTATATCTCGTCATTTTTTCTAACAAGAAAAGATGTCGTTTCTTTAAAAACATGCATGATTTTAAATTCTAAGACATTATCAGACAAATGACATTTAGACCCCCTTCTTTTCTTGTTTACAAAGAAGAAATGCCACTCAACCTTTTCAGTTTGTATTTGGTTCTGGAAATTGTTAACTTGAGTATATTGTAAATAAGCCATTCTTGTGTATGAGAAGGCTATGCCTGGTTTTTAAAGAAATCTGGTTTAAGAAAAATCACACATACAAAACAGATTATTAAGGGGGTGTCTAGTCCCATTAAAAAAGTCTTCACTTTATAGAATATTATGCACTAGGGTTCCTTTAAATGCGGCAATCTTTGTGCATTTGAAATATGATTTTGTATAAAAAGAATTTTTTCAGAAGTGTATACTTAGTGTTTAAATTAGTACCTAAATTTTATTGCATCAGTCTAATTATCCAGATAATTACAGTTTTTTAAAAATATATACTTTCACTTGAACTACCCCAAAATTGAGAAAGGTTATTTACGGCACATTAAAGGGAACTTAGACTTTAATAAAGCCGTGTGTAGATTTGGTTTTTAAAGTTGAGCTTGCAGTTAGAGCGTAGATCAGCAAGTGTTGATCAGCATCATCAATTTATTCCTGCTCTCATTTTGGAAGTATGTATGTATGTATGTGTATATTTGGGGTAAGAAGTTGGCTACAATTTCACAGCCTAGAAACGATCAAAGGAGCATTTCCTACTACCCTTTATTCAGGAAGTGGCAAATGAAAAGAAAGGAATCTTAAAGTCTTTATATGTGCTTTTTATTTTACAAATACACGCCATTCAAGACAGATATATATAAAATTCTAAATGCTATTTGGCCTGTGTTCGCTTCCGCCCGACCACCTTCTCATCGCTGTTTCTTCAAACGTGTGAATTTGAGACGTCTTTTAAAACTATCCGCCGGCCTCTCACCGTCCTGAAGACTACACACACTCCAAGTCACGCACACCAAAAAGAACTGGTCAGAGAGAGGCACACAGATTTTAAAAAGAAAAATAACAAATCACAATTTTGCCATGGAGAGTGGCGACGTATCTACCAGGCTATGACCCTCAATAAACGTCATGTTCAGAAATGGTGAAAAGGCTAGCGAAGCCGACTATCAAACAAGAAGAGGCAGAAATAGGGAGGAGGGAAGGGGCGCGTTCATGGTTTCAGAGACGTGAGGGAGGGACCCGCAGGGGCGGCTTTAGAACCGGCGCGGCCGCCCTGCTCGCAGCCCGCGCGGAAAGCTGGGCGCGCGCTTAGGACCTTTTGAACTCTGGCCGCTCGACAAAAACACGCTTTTGAAAAGGTGGCATTCACTGGGCTGTCAGAATTAAGCAACACCAAATTAAGGCGCTCATAAAACCGCGTTGGGCTCAGAACTGCGCCTCTGGTTTTAATCCCGACGTTTTGGATTAATATCAAGGGCTAATTTCAAACATTTAGGGCAGCCTTTAGGAGGAAATAAAGAAGAAGGGAACGTCATAACTATTAAACTTTTTTTTAATACTCGAAGAGCTGGGGGATTGCGTTTCTTGTTAGGACCACCCTCGTTGCGTTAATTACGGGCAAAGGGAGTAATTTGGGGGCCAAGACCGAAACGTGGCTCGGCCTTCCTCGAGGTGCTCTTGGGAGTGGCGGGTCTGCGCGGGAGAAGGGAGGAGCGCTTTGCGCGCAAAGGCGTTCTGCAGAGGGCGGGAAACCCTGCTTCCCGAGTGGCCCCAAGTCCGCGCGCAAAGGTAGAGGCAGCCGAATCTACTTTCCAGCGATCAGCCAGGGTCTTGTGAAGACCCGCGTCCGAGGTTTTCCCCAGAGGGTGGCTTGGAGAGGGCTGAACCTGGAGTGGAGTTGTTCTTTTTCCTTCTTTTGAGTGCAGTCTGAAAACAGAGGGCCTGATTGGGCCTCCTGGGTGCGGCTGTCGGTGCGTTTCAGACCTCTGTCCTGGCTGGGAAATCCTCCACCCTGGTCGCACTCCCACCCCAGACTCCTCAGTTTCGAGCGCCATGGGGCCCACGGCGTGATCACACTCGTCCCACTAGGCCGGTCGGTGGAGAAACCTGAGCGGGCGCCTGCAGAGACGCGGGCACCGACTGCACCCGCGCGCCCCACCGTGGGCTGCTGCTTTTGCACCGTTGCTTCGGGCCGGCCGGCCCTTCGTCTTTCAACACAAAGGGTTTGAGGTGCATTGCTTTCTTTGGCGTAAAGCCCTCGCCGGGTCAGAGTGAAATCTCCGCTTTTTTCAGGAGCATTGCAACACAAAAGGTTTAAGGGGGGAAATTGTTAAAAGGAAGCCCTTTTCTCTTTCGGCTGAATGCAGTGGGGAGATTAAAACTTTCATTTGAGATTTTGCCGTATTCATGGTGGTGGGGCCGTGAATGGGACTGAGTCGCAGCCCCCGGCGCTGCTGTGTGCCCTTTTATCTCGGGCACGTCTTCAGACACAGGTTGTTTTGCACTTGAAAGAGGGGAGAGAGGGGAATGTGAGATTTTGACAGCTGATATTGGCCTCTGAACTCTTGATGGGGATTTTCTAATTAACCCCAAGTACCCGTCAGGTGGCCAACACGGAATGATTTCTGTCAGAGAGGGCAAAAAGTTTCCCATTCTGATCAAATGGATGGGGAGGGTTTTCTACACTCAGAGTAATGAAATTTAGGAAGAGTCTCTGCACACAGAATTTGATAACCAGATGGAGCAGGTTGGGTTGGAGAGGCCGCTGTGAGGACATCAGTAACATGGGCTGTGGAAGTACCGTCTTGATGTCACCAGCATCGCGGTAAATGTGGTTCCTGAGACTCAGTGAAAATGGCTCTGTGTGCTTTTGGAAGCTAAATCAGCTAAGAAATGTGGATGAGAGCTCAAACTTGTAGTTTTATTACTGCGTTTGCCAAGACCCTAACATATCACGCATGCGCTAAAATCAATTCCACGTGGTTTTAGTGAAGGCGCCTCCAGTTTAAGAGATGGTAGAAATCGTCTATCAGACTTTGTAAATGAAGAGAGAACTACCGATTCATTGGCTCGAAAGCAAAACTGTGTGGGTTGTTTTAGAACAAGTGCCACGAAAAAATAACAAGTTTGGATGATGAACTTCCAAACTCCAAGTCCCTTGGGGATTCAGCTTCAGTGTATTTGGGGGTGAGGTCCATGAAAAGTCTATGTTTAAAAAGGGCCCAAGGCAGATGATTCCTCTGATTGGGCCAAGCTCTAGGGCAGTGTTTCCCAGGCTCCTCTGATAACAAGACTAGGAGTGCTTCTTTGAAAAAACAAACAAATTTTGGGTATCTTCATACTGAAAACTCCAGCAGATAGTTCTGAAAATGTGAATTTTTTTAACAAGCTTCTCAGAGGGCATCTAAGGCCCCCAGTCTCCTGGTTTCTCTCCTATGCCACTGGCTGCTGCCTCGCAGTCTCCTTTACAGGTTCATTTTCATCTCCCTGACCTTTCAATGTTGAGAGAGCTGCATGGACTGTCTTGAGCCCTTGTCACTTTCTAAATTGACTTCCGTGATTTCATCTAGTCTTGTGGCTTTCTCCTAGACTCCCAAAGTTATAGCTCCTGCTCAAGTGTCCCCTGAACTCTAGACTCTCCATCTACCTAATTCTTACCTGGCATCTCCACTTGGCCTTGACCTTTGGCCTAGAATATTCTCTCCCCAGGTATTAGAGAGAAGACTAGTGTGGCTAGAACATTCTGTGCAAGGGTGGGAGGGCAGTAGAGATGAGGTTGGAGAGGAAGGCAAAGCCAGATCGGTAGAGCCCTTTAGACCATGGGAAGGAGGTTTCATTTGGAGGGCCATTGGAAGGTTTTGAGAGTGTAGGGAGCTGGGGAGACATAACATGATCTAATTAAGGTCTTAGAAGGATACTCTGGCTGCCATGTGGGGAAGGAATTGGAGAAGGGCAAGAAATGCAGGAAATGGAAGCCCAGTTAGGAATCTTTTGCAATAGTCCAGGCAAGAGATGATGGTGGCTTAGTCTAAGTAGAAGCATTGGAGAGGGAAAGAAGTGGGCAGAGAGGGGATGATTTGGAAAGTAGCCGCAACTGGACTGGCTGAAGGATTGGATTTAGAACATATGAGGAAAAAAGGGAAATCAGAATGACTCCCAGGTTTTAGGCTTAATAGTTTCGATGGTGGTGCCATTTACTGAGAGAGGTAGAAGGCAGTGCTTCCGAACCTGTTTCATGTTGTGACACATATAAAAACTGATAACATTTGTGAGACACAGTGAGTAAACTAGAGGGGATTTGCAGATGCCGCATGAGGCCTGGTGAACTTTTTCATTATATTTTCTTCATATATTAAGTAATTGTGATAAGAAAAATAAAATACAAAGTAGTAGGGAAGATATATCAAATAGGTTTCAAAAATGCCTCTCAGATAAAATCTCTTAAAAAAATTTAGTGAGGAACTTGCTTTGGAACATTGCTTGGGAACAATGAGCAACATTGCTTCAATGAGCGTGACTTTAAAAAAAAAAAATCAGGTTTTAGACTTGAAGGTGCTCCACACAATTCTGATCCGGACCGTTTAAAGATAAGCTCTTCAAATTCTTGAAAATCACAAAATGAAAACCTTTTTTCACACAGGAGAAAAAATTAGAAGTATTTTTCCAACCATTCAAAAATTTCAAGAGTTGCTATTCAATTTAAAGATTTTAATGTTGAAATCTCTTATAATATTTCCAATGGATTTCAAATTCAATCGAATATTTCCATTTATTTATTTGTTCATTCAACAAATATTTATTGAGACTTACTAAGTGCCAGGGACTGTTCTGGGTCCCTAAATGCCAAGTATTTCAAAATAATGATGACGCTCTGACTTGAAGAATCTGCTTGCCTGCCACTAGCTCTTCTGTCACAATTTGTCGTCTGGTATACATGAAGGCAGAGGGTGGAAGCCACCACCTGGAGCCGCTTCTGCGTGGCCTATCCCTTTGGCCTGTGCTCTGTGCTCCTCGGGCATCCGGAACTCCTGCAGTGGCTCTGTGGGTGCTCCGCAGCTGTCTGCCAAAGGAGAGATTCTTGGCCAGGCTCGATGCATCAGGCACATCAGCAAGGGCCCAACATAGCTCATTTTGTTTGCTGACTTGGGGGTTGATGAGACCACTGGGCATGGCATCTGGCCCTACTCAGTGGTGCTGCTTTCAAAGGATGCTTGGGTAGCTGCATAGGGCCAGAGGCAGGTATCCCAGGCCTCTGATGGCCGCAGAATCCCACTGCCCACCCTCACAACCTGACATCTCATGGCACACGTGGGTGTTACAGCACTTTGGGTAACTCAGTGCTAGTCAGTGGGCAGAAGGGTTATGGACAGAATTGTGTCCCCTCCTCCCAAATTCATATGTGAAGCCCTAACACCCAGTGTGACTGTTTGAAGATAGAGCCTTTAGGGAGATAATTTAGGTTAAATTAAATCATAAGGGTGGGGGACCCTAATCCAATATGACTGGTAAGAAGAGAGAGAGAGAGACCAGGGATGCGTTTGCACAGAGGAAAGGCCACGTGAGGACACGGTGAGAAGGTGGCCATCTGCAAGCCAAGGAGAGAGGCCTCAGGAGAAACCAGACCTTCTGACACCTTGATCTTGGACTTCCAGCCTCTAGAACTGTGAGAAAATTAATTTCTGTTGTTTAAGCCCCCCAGTCCGTGGTATTTTGTTACGGCAGACCTAGCAGGCTTATACAAGAACTGAGCCAAATGCAGCCGTTTTCAAACTTGGCTCCCCCTTGGGACCACCTGAGGAGCTTTAGACAATACTAATGCCTGGGTTCTACCCTCAGAAATTCTGATTCAATTGGCCTGGTGTGTAGCATGGGTAACAGGCCTTTTTAGAAGTTCTACAGGTGAGCCTAATGTTCAGTCAAGGAGAGAACCACTGAGTAATGGGTAGAAGTTTCAAGGAAACAGATTTAATTCTACTGGAAAAAAAATAATAATAACCTTTTGTTTTGGGTCTGCTTAACACCAACACTGAAAGTATTTAAGCAGAGGTTGGGAATAGTGCTAGGGCTTTTTGGGAGAGGTTGGACCAGCTCACCAGAGTACCATTCTCACTGGAGCATCATCCATCCTCACCTTTGCCTGACCCCAGACATTGTGGACAGTCTACTAGAGCACCCGGGATTGATCTCACTGTGTGGTGTCTGATCCCCACCACTCATTCTCTGAGCTCTCTTATTTGGGTGTTTCTCTTGTGGCCTTCCAGGTCTTCACCATCAAATGAGGAGGTTAAACTTGATGTATTCCAGGGGCCTTTCCAGATCTCAGATTTCCTAATTTTAATCAAGTAAAAATATAGCTTCCTGATTGTAACAGGAGATGGGAATTAAGTTAGCAACTTCAAGCCATATCAAGTTCCTCTCCACGAGAAAGGCAGATTTAGTCAATGAGCTATGCTTATTTCTACACAAATTGAATTAGTGGGAAATGAAAGGGTCACCTGCTAGAGTTGTCCCTTTGGCCCTGAAGGATAAATGCTTTCTTAGAATGACTGCTTGGGAAAGCTTAAATTTGTTGTGGGCACAGCTGTCAGCCTCGTTGGTAGTTTTTTGCTGCTAGATGCTTGTTATTCTTTAAGTCAGCACAGAGAGAGAGAGAGAGAGAGAGGCGGTGTGGGGCATTCAGATGATCTCTATGCACCCCCTAGCCAGTTCTGGAGACCGGGGACTCTTGGGGAAGGGGAGACATCAGAGGCCTTTCTGCTGTCGAGCCTCAGGACCTCACTTGGGATTTGCCTTCCTGTATGCTTTGCTCCCTTGTCATGGATTTGGGGACTCAGCCTGCTCTAGTGACTCTGGGTCCTGCTCCCCAGGACCTCTCCCCTTTGGGATTCTCCCCTTGCTAAGTGCAGCTAGAGAGTGGGGTGCCCCTTTTGTTCCACATCTGAAACTAACCAAGACACTCTGGCATTGAACAGTTTATGACCGATAGTGTGGGAAGCAGGCGAGAAGGAACAGAAATAGGCAACTTGAAGAAGTTACAGTGATTTTAAGCCCTGCAGAATTTTAGTCAAAGCCCCGGGCCTACTTTTCTTGCTTCTTTCTGAGATGGAAATGGAAAACCTATCACGAGAATGGACGTCATCAACTTCTCCCTACTCCCTGCTAACCTCTTAGGCACTCTCAGTCAGGGTTTCCAGAGGAGCAGGCCAATAGGATACAGACACATGTGTATGTGTGTGTGTGTACATGTGTGTGTATATATATATACACACACACATATATATGTATATATATATATATAATTTATTTTAAAGAATTGGCTCTCACGATTGTGGAGGCTGGCAAATCTGAACTATGTAGGGCAAGCTGGCAGGCTGGAAACTCAGGCTGGAGTTAATGCTGTAATCTTGAGGCAGAATTCCTTCTTCTTCAGAAAACTTCAGTTTTTGCTTAGGGCCTTCAACTAATTGGATGAGGCCCACCCACATTATCGAGGGTAATCTCCTTGACTTAAGGTCAACTGATTATAGATATTAACCACATCTACAAAACACCTTCACAGCAACACCTAGATTAGGGTTTGATTAAATGACTGAGTACTATAGCCTAGTCAAGTTGACACATAAAAATGACCATCACAGACACCGAGAGGCCAGCAACCTCTAGGCCCAACTTTTGATTCAATCTCTGCAATCTCCTGGGCTTTGGGAAAAAACATCATTTCTGACCTTGGTTTTTCTTTCTTAAATGATCTGGCCTTTCTGTGGACATTGCTTCCATTGAAGAGCTAGTTTTGAAGGTCAAGGCCAAAGAGGCACAGACTCATAAGCTGATATTGATGCAAAGGGTCTGAAAGATGATCTAGCCAGACTCTTCCATTTACAAATAAGGAGACTAAAGCCCGGCAATGAGATGCTATTTAAAGCCAAGAGATTGTGACCCAGGGCTGCAAAATGTTACTAGAGCCATCGAATATCTTGTAACAGTAGTTGCTGTGTTTTCCTAAAATAGCTCTCAGTGACCATGCGCTGGCCTGGGTGTGGGCAGAATCCTGCCTATCCTCAGGAATATTCACCAGCTGCCTACAAAGGAGGCTTCCAGAGGTTGGAACTTAGCTAGATTACAGTCTGTTGGCACCTAGTGAGTGTCCATGTACTGGGAAGGCGTAAACACACTGGACCATCTTGAAGTAAAACCACCTAAGAGAAAAGGTGGAACTCCTCTGAGAAGAGAGGAAGGAAGGAAGCTGGCTGGGTGAGGAGACAATGCCAGAACTGCAGAGCCTCCTCTGGTTGCCTCACAATTGGATTGGTGACCTAGTAGGCAGCCATTATGTGGGTACATCTGAGTGTGTGTGTGCGTGTGCGTGTGCGTGCACACTACTCTGTGTAAGATCTGAGCGAGCACGTGTAACACCTGAATGCACATGATCTTACACATCTATGTGTGACCCTTCAATGAATGTGTGCAACACTGCAGAGTGATTGTAAAACGTTGGATTGAGGGTGTATAACATCGGAATTTCTGTGGGTAACATCTCGGTGTGTGCACTGTCACCTCCTCATCACTCAGCAAATGGCCTCGCCTTGGAGAAAATGAAGCCATCAGGTACCAACTCAGTCAGCTTCCTGCTCTGCTGCCTCCACTCCCACCGGCTTCTGTATTCCTTCTCTTTTTCTTCCCTATCGTGGGGAAGTGTTTTACCTTCTATCTAAGACCAAAACCTCTATCTGCTCCAATTCCATTTGATTCTGCCTCTTCAGAGAACTTACCTATCATTTCTCCTTTTCTTTCTCTTATATTTTCAATCTCTATCTCCTGGATCTTTCCCTTTATTGTTTAAACCTGCCCAACTCTGCCATCTTAAATGATAACAAGAGAAAATTCTACCTGATCCAGAAACTGGCCCCTCTCTCCCCCTTCATAGACAAACTTCTCAGAAGCTCCATTTTTTCACCTTCCACTCACCTCTCCACCATTCCAGTCTAGCAGCTGCCCTCATCATTCCATCACAACAGTACTCGATAAAGCTGCCAGTAAACTCTGGGCCACTAAGTCCAAAGAGTATTTTTTTCCCAGTGAGTGTGTTAATATTTTATTTTATTTGACTTCTCAGCAGCATTAAACCCCTCTGACCGCACTCTCCTTCTGAAGGCATTCTCTCCTCTTAGGTCCTCAAATAGAACATATCTGCCTTTCCTCTTCTCTCTCTCTGACTGCTCCTTCTCACTCTCCTTTACTGGGCTCATCCTCCCCCACCATGTCCTTTAAATGCTGGCATTCTGCTAAGTTCTTAGCCCCCTTCTCTTCCTACACTGTACTCTCCCCTAAGTGAGGCCGTCTATGCCCTGGCTTCAGTTTCACAAATGATCCTCCAGAATGAACCTGTGGTACAAATAACCCCTCTGAGCTCGTCTATGTCTGACAGCTGCTAGCATCTCCATTTAGATGTCTTTATGCTATCCCAGACTCAAGATTTCTAAATTTGATCTCATACATCCTCACTTCCCCTGCCCTTAAAACAACAACAGCACCAACACTAACTTGGTCTTGCTCCAGTGTTTTGTTTTCTCTGAGTGAATGGTATACCATCTGTCAAATTGCACAATCTGGAAAGTTAGGAGACATCCTTCACATCCCTGCTCCCCATCACTATCTCTTATATAGCTCTCAAATCCACTCACTTCTCTACATCTCTCTATAAGTATTCCTTAAAAGTACACTTATCAGAGGTGTATAACTCAAAGAAGTTTCACAAACTGGACCCACCCGTGCAACCAACATCCGGATCAAGAAACAGAACATTACCAGCTCCCAGAATCCCCCTTGTGCCCCATTCCAATCACTAACTCCCCTTCAAGGTTAATTGCTAGTTATGAAACGGTTATTATTCAGTATGAACTCTTTTGTGTCTCAGACAGCACAGTGGAAAAAAGTCCGACCATGTCACTCTCTTGTTTAAAACCTCTTTGTGGCTTCCTATTGCTCATAAAATAAAGACCAAATTTCTTAGCGTGGCCTACAAGACTGTGAACGAGCTGCTCCTATGCCCAGGCCCCTCTGACCACGGGCTGCTGCTCTTCGCACACTGCCTCTCTCTTGCCTTCTCTGACTCTGTCACCTTGCTCTTCTTTCAAATACCCAAGTGTGTTTGACCCTTCTTGTCACCAGGACTTTACACATGCTGTTCCTTCTACTTGGAATGCTTTTCCCGGCCCCTCTCTCCTCCCCTGGGCTGATTCCTACTCATCCTTCAGTTCCTCTCTTGTATGTTCTCACAGTACTTTTCCTTTCCAGCCCTTGTCAGGGGTGCATTTGTATAATTCGTTGATGAAAGTCATTTTCCCTGCCAGCCTGTAACCTCAGTGACAGGTGGCAGTGACAGCCTGAGCTTGCTGGGGCCCAAATGGGGAAGACCACAGGATGAGGTGGCGTGACGGTGCCCCAAGGGCAAACATTGCTGACTTGGGTTCTGCTTGGCCCAGCTGAGGACGGTTGTTTCTCATCCCCTGATTTTACTAATTGGGGAAGGGTTTGTCGTACTCTTTTCCTTATTTTTTGTTACAGAAGTAATAATCATTGTAGAAAAATTCAATCAATGTGGGATTATATAGAGGGGAAAAAAGTGAAATTCACTCTCTACTCTAGTCCTAAATCTCTTATTCCCCAGAAGTGACCACTGCCAGAAATGAGATCTGCATCCTCCCGGACTTTTTTCTGTGCATTCCCGACATGTGGATATGTACGGATTTGTTGGGTTTTTTTTTTCAAAGTGGGGCGTACTATACTCTAAGTGTTCTGCAACTCTTATTTTTCATCCAAGACTTTTAAATATCTTTCCGTGTCTGTACCATAGATCTGCAGAAGCTCTCTTAAACAATTTCTACGTCACTAATTCGGATGAACCGCGGCTTTCTGTTCTCTCTAGACCCGTGCTTGAGGCCCCTTGAACACTCTTGGCTGGCGGGCCGCTCCGTAGCACATCTCTGCATGTCTGCCCTCATTGGTTGAGTTGTATGCTCCCCAAGAGTGAGTGGTTTGTTCCCAGACCTGTTTATGCCAGTTGTTCTTGCTACTGTATGAGAAGTATGAGAGTAATGAAATAAGAGATAAATCAACGAAATTTAAGTGCAAAATGAAAGGGAGCTATTGTTTCTCTCAAAACTAAGTTTGATGTTGGGACTAAGCTCAAAACTGATCACTAAAACAAATTGCTATCCAACTAAAGGAAACTGGGGATATTGGGAAAAAATAGTAAAAATCTAAAAGGTTTTGTACTTGGATTGCTTCTCGAGTGCCTTTAAGTTCTCCTTACACTTAAGAAAATGAAGCTGGAAATTATATGTGATGTATTATGGGTGTGCTTTATGTAAGAAGGATGGTGCAGGACACCAGTTAGAAGACTGGTCTTCAAAGACAAGCATAGGCCCCATTTCAGGAGATTGACTGATGTTCATATACATGTTTTAGATTAAAATAACATGTTTCAGGCAAGTTTGTATTATTTTGCGTGATCCTGTGTTTTAACTGCTCTTTGAACTAGCTGACCAACGACCAGCCCTGGCTGCAGGAGCCTCCACTATATGATAGGATAGAGTAGGTTACCATACCGTACCATACTGTACTATACATACCATACCATGTCATACCATACCTACCATACCATACCATACTATAATATACCCTATGATACTAAAATATACTATTTATAGTACCTTTTTTTGCCAAACTAGATTGTAAGAGCCAAAGTGTGTCAGAACAGCACATAACTTGTTTTTGTTTTTTTCTGAGCTAACTTCAGTGCCAATCTTCCTCTATTTTGTATGTGGGATGCCGCCACAGTATGGCTTGATGAGCAGTGCATAGGTCTGCACCCGGGATCTGAACCTGTGAACCCCGGGCCACCGAAGCAGAGTGTGTGAACTTAACCACTACGCCACTGGACAGGCCCCAGAACAGCACATAACTTTTTAAGGTCATTTAGTGACTTTCTTTCTCTCTCTCTCTCTCTCTCTCTGTCTCCCCCTCCCCCTCTCATGATTTCCATATCTTAGGCACGGTGACAATCATATATGTATATATACCCTATTTTATAATAGATGGCATTGTTCGCATTTTAGAAGAGTGTAAACTGAGGCTTATGTAACTTACATAACATGCTTCTAAGTGTCACAGCTGAGATTCAAATCCAGGTCTGCCTGATCCCATGTCTGTGTGCTGCCTGGTGGCTCCGCTGCCTCCCACAGTCCTTGATCTTAAGAAGCTGAACTCATCCCACTCGGACTAGATAAGAGATTCTCAAAATGTGATTTCAAACCCCCTGGGAGCTTCCAAGAGTCTTTCAGGGGCTCAAAATTATTTTCATACTCATATAAGATGCTATTTGATTAGTTCACTCTTATGCTCTCGGTGTATGGTGTATGGTGGAGTTTTCCAGAGGCTGCATGACAGGTGATATTGCCACAGAGTCAGTGCAGAAGTAGCTGTGAAAATCCAGCTGTCTTCTACTGAGCCAGACCTTAACAGAGATGTGCAAAAATGCAAAACAATGTTACTCTTCTCCTTGAATTTTTGTTTTGGAAATGTAGTCATTTTTACCCAAATATGTTAACAAGTTATAGTTTTCTGAATATTGAATTAATAAATATTTTTAAAATTTCTCAGTTTTAATTTCTAATAGAATAATAACTGACAGATGTAACACACATAAACAAAATCTCTTTGGATTTCTCAATAATTTTTAAGATTGTAAAGGAATCCTGAGGCCTAAAGGTGGAAGGTATGTGTGCACATTAGGTAGTAAGTGATGGGTGGGATCCAGCCATGCGGATGGACCACAGCACCCAGAGGCCGTGGAGTCAGACGTGGGATAATCCGGGAGAGAGATCAATGTTAAGAAAGTCCAGCTGGTTCTGCCATCATTTTCCTATTTCTGTTATAAGGACGAGAACCTAAAAGGCTGTATGCCTTGCTAAGGAAGTGGATCTTTATCCTACAATCACTGGGAAGTCAATGAATGATTTTCAGTTGGAGAGTGACATAAACAGAAGCTTAAAACAAGGCAGATGTTAAAGATGTGGTTGGAAATTAGGATGGTTGAAGAATGAAGAGAGGAAGGATTGCATGCAGACTTCTGGCTTGGAAACCAGGAATCAGAACGGTGAAGGGACTTGCCTGTGGTCACACAGCTTGTCAGTAGCAGAGCATCTGTAATAAGTGCTCCTAAGCTCCTGTGCTTTCCTCTCTACTATATAAAGCATTTCTCATCCTCCTCCCATGGTTTCCTTCCACTCTAAACCTCAACCAATGAAAGGCAAGAGAGAAGTGGGCACGCTGTTTATGACTCTATGCCCTCCCTGTTGAGGGTGCACCACTGGAATTCCAAAAACATTGCTTTGATCAAAACTCCTCATTGGTAGCTCTCCTTAATCAATTAGGGTGGTGCTGCTGTGTGATGTTTGGATTGTATAGGCATAAATAGAGCCTAATGAGGCTGGTAATAGGGCAGGATGGGCAGGGTGCTTGTGTCAGAGGGAGACGCGCTCAGTAGGGGCTGAGCTGGGCTCGGCTGTCCCCAGTGACCCAGGCCAAAGTGAGTGTTGCCAGCTTGCAGGGCCATCGGATTCTGGCTGGTTACTGCTCCGCAGCCCTGCTGAAGGAAGAAGGCACACTCATCGTGGTTCTGATGGATGCTGGAGCTGAAATAATAAGTCTAATCAATCTTGCTGCCACTTCTTGTTTCAGCTGTTGCTGTGACAAATTGTTTGTTTGCTGAAGTTCAGCCCAAGTATCAGTAGTGTGTGTGTGTGTGTGTGTGTGTGTGTGTCTTGAGGGGTTAGGGCTGGTTAAGGAAGCATGCTAAATTTGAAGAAGCCATAGATTGTGTGGTGGAGGTCATGAGAGACGCTAGTTCTCAGTTTATCTTATGTTATTCTTCTCATTCAATTTTAAATCCAGAATGCAGAAAGTGGTTTTTAATAGCAGTCTGTGAACATTTCTGCTTTATGTTTTGGAATGTTTTGGCCTCAAATGACTAGATGAAAAATTAAAAATTCCTTTATTGAATTATTGTATATAATTTAAATCCCTTCTCAGGGAGCCTGGGGGTGCTGACATTTCTGTGAAATATTCCTATCCAAGGCAGGAGGGTTTCCATTGGGAAAGGATTTGGTAGCAGAAGCCAAATTCCCTTGTCAGTGTCAATCGGTCAAATCCATTGGTTTTGCTCTCTCTGTGCGTCATAGATGTACCCTCAACTTTCTATCAGTGATTTTGAGTTTCATGTAGCACTTCATACATTTGCGGATTGGAGGAAAATTCTAAGGGAAAGAATTGTGTAACAATGACAGGCGATCCCAAAGTCTCTTAGAGTCATTCCAGTCACAACATTCTTTGTATTATATTTTAGTATATTTTAAACTATTTACTTGGTTATTTCATTCAAGTGTCCCACAAGCACCTTAAAGTCAGTGTGTGGTAATCTTGTTATTTTCTGGCCCAAACCTGCTCCTCTTGTATTTTCTACACTAGTAACTGGAACCATGAAGCTCATGGTTGTCCAAGGCAGATCCCAAAGGACACCCTAGACTCTTCTCTCCCCTTCGTGTCCCACACTGAGGGTAAACATGTAATTTATCACTCAAATCAGGACACTTTTATAAGTGCAAGGGGCACTGTTAATAATTAAGCCAGAACAACAGATGTAAACTGAAATTGTCTTGGACAAACTGGGACATCTGGTCTCCAAATCATCCCCATCCTCTTCCTTAAATGTCACTCAGTCTGTTTCCTCCTTTCAGTCGCCTTGGCCATTGTTTTGATTCAGGCCCCCACCAGCTCCCACTTGGACTATTGCACCAGCCTCCTAACTGGTCTCTCTGCTTCCAGGCCTGGCCTTCTCCAAGCCACCCACCATCCCCATCCAGGACACTCTCTGGCTTAAATCCCCTCCGTGGCTCTGTGGACTAGAAGATAAATACCAGAGTCCTTAGTGTAGAACACAAGGCCCTCCTTGATGGTGTCTACCCTTTCCAGCATCCTTCCTACTCATTTCTTCTCCGCACCCACTTCTCTAGCTTTTCTGACTTGATCGCCGTGCCTGACACACACCACAATGCGCGTGTTCTAACCCTGCCCTCTCTGTTGGCTACTCCCTTCTCTCTGAGGACACCTTCTTACTTGCTGCCCATCCTCCTTCCCCATCACCCCGGACTCTTCCCAGTGAATCCCTTGGTCGTTTATTTCATTTTCTTATGTCTTTTTTGGCTGGTAAATGCCAGTTCAGATTGTCAGTGTCTTTTTTCAGAGTGACATTGACTTATGTCCACTTGCTTAACGTGACCTCCTTGACCTGCTCATTTGATGGGTACAGCAATGTATGGCTAGCATTTATCCGTGTGACTTTTTGACCAAAAATCTGTGCTTTTATGACATTTTTAAGGTTGCAAGTGAGAAACTCAATCTGAACAGACTTAAGCAAAAGGGGTCTTTAGCATGTGGATTCTGCTGTGCCAGGTGGAGCCCCAGGACCAGGCTCGGCCGGGCCCCAGAACTCGGCATAAGAACTCCCTCAGGATGCTCTCTGTCTCTTGAAGTTACTGCCCATATGCACATCTGCTTTATTTATCCCTCTGCCAATTTATTTTCTCTGTTTTTCTGTCTTACATGGTGAAAAACAAAGGCATTGATAGTCCCTGAGTTTTATGGTGCAACTTTAGCTACCCGAGAGGGATTGAATGGCTCTTTCTCAATCCCAGTTCCAAATCCCAAAGCCGAGGCAGAGACTCAGTGTTTCACTGTGAACCACATGCACTTTCTTGGACTAGTGGGTGCAGAAGAGCCTGCAGCTTCTGCAGCAGTCATATAGACGCAGAGCAGGAGGAGAGAGTTCCCTAATTCGCTCTCACCGAGGATTCACACTGTGCCCACTGTGTGTGCACACTGTGCTGGACACTGAGATACAGGGGTAAATAAGCAGACCTGCTCTCTTGGAGCTTACATTATAATGAGGGGGATAAACTGTTAACTAAGGAGCCAAATAAACACTATAATTATGAAGTCGATAATGGCTATAAATAGAGTCAAGGAAAGCTGCTCTGAAGAAGTGACATTTAAACTATAAGTTGAAGGATGACAGTGAATGAGCCCTTACAAGAGCTGGGGGAAAGGCCTTCCAGGGACGAGGAGTGCAAAGGCTCTGAGTTGGGGAAAGGACTGGGGTGTTTGAGAATCAGAAACAAGCCCTATCTGTAGATAGCAGAGAGTGATGAGGATGAAAGTGTTCTGAGATGATCTTGGGCAGGAAACGCAGAGGCTTGCAGGTCATGGTAATGATGCTCAGCAATTGGAAGCCACTGAAAGATTTTGAGAGGAGTCGACATCATCTGGTCCGTGGGCTATGCAGGAGGATGAATTGGAGAGACAGACGGCAATGCTGGGAACCTGGGAGCTTTTGGCACTAGATGATTTGAACTAGGGTGATGCTAGTGGAAATCCCTTGGGAATTACTTGGATATGGAAAGTGAAGGAAGGAGATGGATCAACAATGTCACCTGGAATTTGGCTTGAGTAACTAGATGGAGAGTGGTGGTGTCATTTACTGAAATGCTTGGAAGGAGGCCCAGGCTGGGGTGGGATGGGGGAAAATCAATAGGCCCATTTGGATGATTAATTTTGAGATATCTGTAGGACATCTAAGTAGAATTATCAAGCAGCCACTCCGATTATTCAGCTGGAGCTGATAAGAGAGATCTAGGCTAGAGAGAGAAATTTGGACGTGCATACATAGATCAGTATTTCAAGTGGTGGCGTATGTAGTACTCTTGACACCCAGAGTAGATCTTTTTTTAACACTCCTTCCTTTATATGACAAAATATTTTTCATACACAATCATGTGGTAATTGGTAATATTCAGATTTTCTTGCTTGGTTCTTTAGTTTTAAAACTAAAAATTAACAATTAAAAGGAATGCATTTTCATTTTAAAGATATTAAAATTTAGTAAAACATTTAAGTATAAATTATATTTTACACTTACCAACAAAAATATTACATATTGTAGTTCACACTCAGTTTTACTGTTTTAAATTTTGAAGACAAAAGCTCCAAATGTTCACATAGAATGACAGGATTGAAATAACTCAAGTATGATTTTCGTCATTTTTACAATCACTGTGCTGTCATTGTTGATTTTGAACCTATTGCCTAACCACAGGAATATATAGTACTACAGAGGGAGGAGACGTGAACTATACCTGATACAATATTGGACAATTTCAAACTATTACTAACCTCTCTTGAAATGAATGCATGTTGTTGAGTCTGCGTGTGTACTACGGGAGAGGGGAAGGCCTGACTGCATAAATGGGCATTTTCCAAATTAACTTCCTTGTAGAATACAATGCTTATTAAAGAATAAGTAATAAAATGTGCTAATTTGAAGCTTACATATTTTTATTAAAACTTTTATTAAAAAGTTTAGAACTTAAGGGCCAGCCAGGTGGCATAGTGGTTAAGTCCGCGTGCTCCGCTTCGGCGGCCCAGGATTCACTGGTTCGGGTCCCTGGTGCGGACCTATGTACTGCTCATCAAGCCATGCTGTGGTAGCGTCCCATATATAAAGTAGAGGGAGATTGGCACAGATGTTGCTCAGTGACAATCTTCCGCACAAAAAAAAAAGAAAAAAAAAGTTTAGAATTTAAATCAATAAAAGATCCCCCTCCCTTGGAAGGAGTATTTTATGACTGATACTGTCTAGAATTGGTGATAATAAAAATCAGACCCAAGCATAGTTGCTCTTCTTGTTGTTTTAAAGATCTCTAGAGACCATGCACTCCGTTATTGCCGGTACCTGGGATGGACAGCTCCCGCTGCCCTGGCCTTGGTACTCCTCTGATTTTAAGCCATGGGAATGGCTGAGATAACCTGGGAAGAAAGTGCAGCTGGAGAAACCGGACTAGGACCAAACCTTGAGGCATTCTTATACGTAGGGAGTTAGGGAAACAAAGATGAGCCAGCAAAGGAGGCCTAGAAAGAACAGCCAGTTATGCAGGAGGAGAATCAGGAGTCTAGTTTCACAGAAACAAAGGGAGAAATATGTTTTAAGGAGAGTGTGGTTGGTGGAGTCCAGCGCTGCTAAAAGGTCATATAAGATGATGACAAGGTTAGTTTCAGTGGAGTGGTAGGAGTGGAAGCCAGATGCAGTGGGCTGAAAAGTGATTGAGAGATGAGCGAGGAGGGCCAGTGCATCTACACAACTGGTTTGAAGAGGGAACAGAAAAATGAAGCATCAGCTAGAAGAGAATTTGGATCAAGGAATGTTTGAGATGGCATATACTTGTATCCTAATGGGAAAGATTTAACCAAGAGGAAGTTTTGGATGATGCAAGAGAAAGAGGATATGACTGAAGAGGTGCAGTCTGGGAGAAGGTGAGAAGGGAAAGAATCTGTAACAGTGCTTCTCAAACAATGATTCTCAGATGATGTTGATGCTGCTGGTCTGTGGACCACTTTATGAGTAGCGAGGATCTAGGGCATATGTGGGAAAATTGCATTTGATAAAAATTAGGGAAAACTTTGATGCATTTGACTGAATATAAATTTTGAAATTCTGTAAGACAAAAATACCATCAACTTGGTCAAAGGCTAAATGTGAGAAAGAGAAAAATATTTGCAATTTATGTGACAAATCGTTAATTATATTAATGTTGAAAGAGTGTACAAACCTATAAGAAAAAAAAATGACAAAAGATATGAACAGGTAATTCACAAATGGAGAGCTCAATAAACATACAAAAAATATTATACCTCTCTAGTAATCAGGAAAATTAAAATAACAATGAGATATATTACCATCCTTATCTGGTTGGAAAAATGTGAAAAACTGACAATTCTAGAGGTAAATCAGCGTGAACTTGTGAACATAGCTGGTGGGAGTAATTTGGTAATATTTAATACAGTTGAAGATGCTCAGACACTAAAATATGGAAAGTCCATTTCTAGGCATGGGCACTAGAGAAATTCTTATACATATTGCACAAAAAATATTAAAGTATTGTTTATAATGGAGAAAATGACAAGCAACTTAAACATCCATCAATAGCAGAATGAATACCTCCAGCTTTGTTCTTTTTACTCAGGATTGCTTTGGCTCTTCGGGGTCTTTTGTTGTTCAATATAAATTATAGGATTCTTTGTTCTGTTTACACGAAAAATGTTGGAACTTTGATAGGGATTGCATTGAATCTGTAGATTGCTTTAGGAAGTATGGATATTTTAACTATGTTAATTCTTCCAATCCATGAGGATGGAATATCTTTCCATTTATTTGTATCTTCTCCGATTTCTGTCAGTGACGTTTTATAGTTTTCAGTGTACAGGTCTCTCACCTCCTAATTTATTCTTAGATATTTTATTCTCTTTGTTGTGATTGTGAATGGGATTGTATTCTTAACTTCTCTTTCTGCTAGTTCGTCATTAGTGTATAGACCTGCAATTGCTGTATGTTGTTGATTTTGTACCCTGCAACTTTACTGTATTTGTTTATTATTTCTAACAGTTTTTTGGTGGATTCTTTTTTGGTTTTCTATCATATCCTTTGCAAATAGTGACAGTTTTACTTCTTCCTTTCCAATTTGGATTCGTTTTATTTCTTTTTCTTGCCTAATTGCTCTGGCTAGGACTTCCAGTGCTATGTTAAATAGGAGTGGTGAAAGTGGGCATCCTTGTCTTGTTCCTGTTCTTAGAGGGATAGCTTTCAGTTTTTCACTGTTAAGTACAATGTTGGCTGTGGGTTTGTCATATATGGGCTTTATTATGTTGAGATATTTTCCTTCTATACCCATTTTATTCAGAGTTTTTGTTATAAATGGATGCTGTGTCTTGTTGAATGCTTTCTCTGCATCTATTGAGATGATCACGTGATTTTTATTCTTCATTGTGTTAATGTGGTGTGTCACGTTGACTAATTTGCATTCCCTGATTTTAAAATATACTACAAAACTATAGTAATCAAAACAGCATGGTACTGGCAGAAAAACAGACACACAGATCAATGGAACAGAATCAAGACCCCAGAAATAAACCCACACATCTATGGACAGCTAATTTTCAACAAAGGAGCCAAGAACATACAGTGGAGAAAGGAAAGTCTCTTCAATAAGTGGTGTTGGGAAAACTGAACAGCCACATGCAATAGAATGAAAGTAGACCATTATCTTACCTCATACACAAAAATTAACTCAAAAAGGATTAAAGACTTGAATGTAAGACCTGAAACCATAAAACTCCTGGAAGAAAACATAGGCAGTATTCTCTTTGACATTGGTCTCAGCAGTATCTTTTTGAATATCGTGTCTCCTCAGGCAAGGGAAACAAAAGAAAAAATAAACAAATGGTACTACATCAAACTAAAAAGCTTCTGCACAGCAAAAGAAACCATCAACAAAACAAAAAGATGACCTAACAACTGGGACAAGATATTTGCAAATCACATATCTGATAAGGGATTAATATCCAAAATATATACAACAAAAAAACTCAACAACAAAAAAACCCAAACAATCCAAGTGAAAAATGAACAGAGGATCTGAGCAGACATTCTTCCAAATAAAATATACAAATGGCCAACAGGCAATGAAAAGATGTTCAACATCACTAATTATTAGGGAAAAGCAAATGAAAACCACAATGAGATATCACATGACGCCTGTCAGAATGGTATTATTAAAAAGACAAGAAATAATAAGTGTTGGAGAGCATGTGGAGAAAAGGGAACCCTCATACACTGCTGGTGGGAATGTAAACTGGTGCAGCCACTATGGCAACAGTATGGAGATTCCTCAAGAAATTAAAAATAAAAATACCATATGATCCAGCTTTTCTACTTCTGAGTATTTATCCAAAGAACACAAAAACACTAATTTGAAAAGATATATGCACTCCTATGTTCATTGTAGCATTATTTACAATAGCCAAGACTTGGAAACAACCTAAATACCCATCAAGGGAGGAATGGATAAAGAAGATGTGGTATATATATACAATAGACTACTATTCAGCCATAAAAAAGATGAAATCTGGCCATTTGCAACAGCATGGTTGGATCTTTAGGCTATTATGCTAAGCAAAATAAGTCAGATGGAGAAAGCTAAATACTATATGATTTTACTCATATGTGGAATAGGAAACAACAACAACAACAAACACATAGAAACAGAGACTAGATTGGTGGTTACCAGAAGGAGGAGGGTGAAAAGGGGTAATAGGGCACATGTGTACGGTGCCGGATGGCAATTAGACTTTGGGTGGTGAACACAATGTACTCTACACAGAAGTCAAAATATAATGATGTACACCTGAAATTTATGTAATGTTATAAACCAATGTTACCTCAAAAATTAATTAAATGAAAATTATAAAAAAATAGGAGAATGGAAAAATACATCTGGCGCAGTTATACAATTGAAAACTATTCGGCACTGAAAATTAGTAAACTAGAGTGTTGTGCATCAACATAGGAAAACCTTTTTAAAATGTTGAGTGAAAAAAACAAGGTGCAGATTTATAGGTACAATATGATAGCAATTTATGTAAAATTTAAAACTTGCAAGACAAAGCTGTGTATTGTTTATGAATACACACACAGGGAGAAGTATAAAATATGCATGGAATGATAAATGATAAAAAAAAATTCCGGTTAGTGGTGACTTCAGAGGAAGAACGGGGAGAGAGGTGGAGGACAGGAGGGATGTGATCAGGGAGGGAAGCACAGGCGCAATTGTATCAATAATGTTTTATTTCTTCAAAAGAAATATACAGCAAACACAACAATTTTAGGATTGCATAGAGCTGAACAGTAGATACAGGACTGTTTGTTATATGATCCTCTGTATTTTTTCACATGTTTGAAATACGCTATAAAAAATAAATTTCAAGAAAAGGCATAAATGACATTAAGTTCTAAGCACCTGAAAATGAACGGAAGTTCTTTTCAGAATCACCACAAAAATCTTCATGGGAATCAAGGCTCCAGCCTAAACATTGCTACAATTGCCTGAATTTCCCAGTAGTATGTACAAGAATGAGATTGGAGTGGGGTGGGAGTTGAGAACCCAAACTATGGATGTTTGATGGGTAGGGAATGGTGGGGGTAGCAGACAGCCAAGAAGGGCTTGGAGACAAGGCTCTCCTAATTTTCTCACAGGTCACCTGCTATCTCAGTGACTGCAAATATCCATATAGTCATCCTCCTCTAACAATACTTGCTTTTCTCAGCACCTTTATCCAAGAAATAAGAAGTCATTTCTGATTTAATGCTGTTGATGTTGCTGTTTTCCTAGCAACGACATTATTTCTAGATTGCATTGCCAGTGCATAGTTGTTTCTTCAACCTTATGGGATAATAGACTCATTGGTTATGTTGGGAACCTAACCTAACATTTGTTACCTTAGGAGTATGCGTCCCAAGAGTCAAACAATGGAGTACCAGTGCACTTTTGGATCTCAATCTCTTGGTAAATTGGGGGCAATCCATTTCCAATTAAAAAATTATAGTGGCTTCCATTCTTCCCTGTGGCAAAGTTATTTTGCAGGTCCTCCCATCCAGAGACAGACTCTATTTCCCCACCCTTTGACTCTGGGCTGACCTTATGTCTTACTTTTGGGCCAACAGAATGAATATGGTAAAGAGACCATGGGCCAGTTCTGAGCCTAGACCTCAAGAGGCCTTGATTGCTTCTACTCTTTCTCTCGGAGCTTTGCCATTGCCATGAAAATAAACTTGGACTAGCCTGTTGGAGAATGAACCACTATGTGAAAGCAGAGCAAAGTCATGCCAGCCAAAGCCATCCTAGACCAGTCAGCCCACAGTCAACCTAGCAGCTGACCATATGAGGAAACCCAGCTGAGATCAACCACATCTCATCCAGATCAGCATAACTCATGAGAATTAATAAGTGGTTGTTGTTTAAGCCACAAAATTTTGGATTGACTTATTAAACAGCAGTGACTGACACAGTTATGTAGCCTTGAACCTCAGGAGATGGTATTTAAGAGGGAAGCTGAATGCTGTCTGATTAGACACAACAGTACTTTTTTCAACTGCTTGAGACTTCAATATAGCATATGATAGAAATGTATTACTCTGAACGTTGAGTTGTGCCTGTTATTAGCTCATAAAGAAGTGACTATTTTTTGATGTATTCTGCTGAAAAGCATTCATGGGAAAGGGCCAGGTTAATTTTACTTAGATTCTTTAACTCTGACTTTCTTCATGCCTGTCACATGACCGTCTCAAATCTTAATGTTATGGCAACATAATCACATTCTTTTGCTCATTAAGTAGAAGGATATAATTTCAATTTGGCTACTTCTTTGAGAGCAGAAAATTGCTGAAATGATCCTAATGAAATGCTCACTGACTTACAGGCCCTCAAAAGTATCTCAATTATTTGTGTCATTCCCTTTTTTCCTTTGACCTTTTTCCGTAAGCATCTACTTGGCATATCATACAAAGGGATGTTTTCCAGCAGAAAGGGAAGAAAATGTTCACTTGTTTTAAAACGCTGCCACTAGGATCCTGCCACAGGCGAAGGTTTTTTCTCTCATCACCATATTATTTCCCTGAACAGACTGTAATTTCATCAATTTTCCATGCTTATGGTCATGAATGCTTGGCATTACCATATCTTAACGTTAACAAAAAAGGAATTTCATGGCTTCAGTTTTCATTTGAAGACAAGGAAGGCATGAAGACCTCATCAGAAGTATGGAGTGTCTCCTGTTGGCTCGCACATGCTTCTGAGGGTAATTTCCTTTGCTTTCTCTTTTCTCCATGTTGGTGCCAGTGGCAGACATTGCTCCCTACTCTCCATGCCCCACCCACCCATCCCCTTGCCCAGTCCCCTCAGGTCACAAGGAGGTCAAAATCTTTTCTGAAGTCAGTTTCTGTGATACCTACAATGTTGGTGCTTAAAAGGTCTGGACTCTTCTCTTCTTTCTGTCCAGAATCAAAGTGGAAGTCATTTATGGAGAAACATAAGTAGTATTTACAATAATAGATTTATTTCCCTTTACATTTCCTAGACTACTCATGTGGCTTTGAAATTATATAAATGCATTTTTTCTTTCAAAATCTGTAATAGTAAATTATGATAAAACTACTAACCGTTGAAAGAATTCTGTCTTGTTGGGAAGTTTGTTACTACTTAAGGCTGTTTCTGACTCTCCTTCTTACTAGCTGTGACTTTGGGCATGTTGGGTAGCTCCTCTGTGCCTCCGTTTCCTCACGTGTAAAATGATAACAGTAATACCTACTTCACAAGGTTGTTATGAGGCTTGATTTTGCTAACACCTGTAAAATGCTTAGATCAGTGCTTGGCACATGTAAACATTCAATATATGTTCCTTTTGGTTGTGATTCTTAGTTTTTATTTTAAAATTATTTATACAGGTCCGGCCCTGTGGCTTAGTGGTTAAGTGCTCGCACTCCGGTGCTGGCGCCCAGGTTCGGATCCCCGGCGCGCACCAATGCACCACTTCTCCGGCCATGCTGAGGCCGCGTCCCACATACAGCAACTAGAAGGATGTGCAACTATGACACACAACTATCTACTGGGGCTTTGGGGAAGAAAAAAAGGAAGAGGATTGGCAATAGATGTTAGCTCGGAGCTGGTCTTCCTCAGCAGAAAGAGGAGGATTAGCATGGATGTTAGCTCAGGGCTGATGTCCCTCACACATACACACGCACACGCACACACACACACACAAAATTATTTATACGTTTTTAGAATTGTACTCTCCCTCGTAAAAACTTTCTCGTAATTTCTTACATGAATGTGATGTTTAACATCTTATAAAGGGGTTCTATATTTGGTTCTCATAGCCCCATCAGTGTGGACAGAACAGGGATTATCATGCCCATTTTACAGATGAGGGAAAAAAAAAACCGAGTGATCATGTGATCCAGCAATTCCACTTCCAGGGATGTGCCCAAAAGAAGCGAAAGCAGAAACTCAAGCAGATATTTGTACAACAATGTTCATAGCAGCATTATTCACAATAGCAAAAAGATGGAAACAACCCAAGTACCCATGGATGCATGAATGGATCAACAAAATGTGGTATATACATACAATGGGATAAAAAGGAATGAAATTCTGATACATGCTACAACATGGATGAACTTTGAAGACATCATGCTAATGAAATAAGTCAGACACAATGGACAAATATCATTTCCACTTAAATGAGGTACCTGAGATGGTCAAATTCATAAAGAAAGAAAGTAGATTAGTGGTTGTCAGAGGCTGGGGGGAGGGAGGAATTGAGAGTTATTGTCTAGTGGGTACAGAGTGTCAGCTGGGGATGATGAAAAAGTTCTAGAGATGGATAGTGGTCATGTTGCACAACAACGGAAATGTACTTAATGTCACTGAACTGAACACTTAAAATTGGTTAAAATGGTAAATTTCATGTATATTTTACTAAAATAAAAAAGTGGAGTTTTCTACACATATCATAAGTATGAATAATAAAAATACACGGAAAAAATAGATGTCTTCCTATTTTATCATGTGTTATTTAGAGAGCAGAAGGCGGGTCTTTGAGGGCATTAAAATTTTAAAAGTTATTTTATTTTAAAACTAATACACATTCATTAAAAATCTGAGAAGTGTAAAAGGGCATAAAGTAAAAATAAAAGTTTCCTCTCCCTCTCTGATGCTCCACAAAGTAACCATTGATATGCTTTTCTCTGTATCTACTCTCTCTGGGTATATATAAACTGTATATATATAGAGAGAGAGAGAGAGGGAGAGAGAGAGTTTACTTTTTAAAAAACACCTGAGATCAATGGTGTTATTCACATATTTCACTTTTCACTTAATATTATGTATCTGTAAATTCAGAAATATTTATCTACCTTATTCTTTTTAATAGCTGCATAATATTCCATAACTTTTCTCCTTCTTTTCCTCCCCTTTCCCTTTTATTTAAAAAAAACCCTTAACTTTATAGAGTTATAATTTAGCTATAATAAAATATACCCATTTTAAATGTGCAGTTCGTTGAGTTTTGACAAATATATGTAATCACTCCATCAATCAAGGCATAGAACAGTTCCATCACCTCTGGAAATTCCCTCATGGATAGCCAAGTCAACTCCCTCACCTCATCCCATTCCCCTCCAAGCAACCACTGATCCGATTTCTATAACTAGAGATTCAATTTGCCTTTTCTAGGATGTCATATGATGGAATCATATGATATGTACTCTTTTTGCGGCTACTTTCGCTCAGCATAATGGTTTTGAGATTTATCTATGTTCCCTTTTATGCTTGAGTAGTGTTCATGATATGAATATACCATAATTTGTTTATCCATTCACCTGATAACATCATTTGGGTTTTGACAGCAACATTTGGGTTGTTTCCACTTTGGGGATATTATGAATTGAAGCTGCTATGAACATTCATATGTAAGTTTTTTTTTTTCCTGGACATCTATTTTCATTTCTCTTGACTAAACATCTAAGAGTGGAATTGTTGTGTTATATGTAGAGTGTGTGTCCAGCTTTATAAGATGCTGCCGAATTGTTTTCCAAAGTGGTTGCACCACCCACAACATGTGAGAATTTCAGTTGCTCTACACCCTCATAAGGACTTGGGATCTGATTGTGGTTTTAATTTGCATTTCCCTAGTTACTAAATAATGTTGACCAAGTTTTCATGTGCTTATTGGCTGGCTAAGTATATGTATTTATTCTCTTGTGAAGTGACTGTTCAAATCCTTTGCTCATTTTTAAAATGGCTTGTCTTCTTCTTATTGAGTTGTAAGTGTTCTTTGTATTTGTTCTGGACACAAGTCCTTTGTCAGATCTATGTATTGTGAATATTCTTTTCCTAGTATGTGGCTTGAGCCTTCTTTTTCTTAACACTGTTTCTTGAAAATCAGAGTTTTTAATTTCGATGAAATCCAATTTGTCAATATTTTTGTCTTATTGCTAGTGCTTTTGTATCATGTTTAAGAAATCTTTGCCTATCACAAGAGGGTGAAGATTTTCTTCTGTGTTTCTTCTGGACATTTTGTAGTTTTAGTTTTTACATTTAGGTCTATGATCCATTTCGAGTTCATTCTTGTATAGGTGTGAGGTAAAGTTCATTTTCTCCCCTAGGGATATCCAGTTGTTCCAGCACTATTAACTATTAGTTTAAATGACTTCCTTTCTTTCCCCATTCAATTATATTATTGATACCCTTTGTTAACATCAATTGAACACACACTCATATACACACGTACCCACACACACACATGCACACGCATATACTGTCTGTTCTCTTTCATTTATGTTTATGTCTGTCCTTACTATAATAGCACACAGTCTTGATTGCTATAATTTTATAATGAGTCTTAAAATCAGGTATTAAAACCCTCCAAATTGGTTCTTCTTTTTCAAAATCGTTTTAGCTATTCTAGTTATTTTGCATTTCCACATAAATTTTAGAATCAGCTTTTCAATTTCTTTAAAAAAAAATACCTGCTTGGATTTTCATTTGAATTTCTTTGAATATGTAGATCAATTTCTGGAAAAAGGACATTTTAGTAATATTGAGTCTTCCAATCTATGAATATTTGGGTCTTCTTTAATTTCTGCCAGTACTTTTTTTTTTGTTTTTACTATACTGATTTTAACTATATTTTGTTAAACTTATCCCTAGGTATTTCATATTTTTTGGTGCTTTTATAAGTGATATTAATAATATAGATGTAAAGTAATTTTTTTCTTTACTTTCAGCATTTAACCAATGTCATCCTATTATCTTTTGGCTTGAATTGTTTATATTGAGAAATCAAGGATTATCTTTATCTTCATTCCTCTATATGTATTGTCTTTTTTTCCTCTCTGACTGCTTCTAAGATAGTCTCTTTATAATTGTTTTTCAGCAATTTGATTAATATATGCCTTGATGTGTATTTTTGTTTTATTATTCTAGGAATTCATTGTGCTTTGTGGATCTGCGGATTGATGTTTTTCATTAAATCTGGAAAATTTTCAACCATAATTCATCAAATATCATCCTCTTCCATCACTCCATCTTCTTTCCTTCTTGGAGCTCAATTACCACTTGATGTTTTTCCACAGTTCACGGAGGCACTGTTACGTTATTAAGCCTTTTTCTCTATTGCTTTAGTTTGGGTAATTTATGATGTCATGTTAAATTCACTAATATTTTCTTCTGCAGTATCTAATCTTCTATTAAGTCCATCCACTGACTTTTTCATTTCAGAAATTGCATTTTTAAGATCTAGATTCCTTTTTTTTTGTAGTTTCCATCTTTCTTCTCATTGTGGTTATATTTTCCTTTAAATCCTCGAGCATGTTTATAATAAGTGTTTTAAAATCTTTTTCTACTTCTTCCATCATTTCTCTTATTTTAGGGTCTGTCCTAACAATTTATTTTTCTATAGTTTATAGGTCATATTTTCCTGACTCTTCATAGGCTAGTCATTTTTAAATTATATTCTGGATATTGTGGATGCTAAGTCTTTGAGAGTCTGGATCTTGTGGTCTTCCTTTAAAGCATGTTGAATCTTATTCTTATGGGTAGTCAATTTTCTGGAAGAGCGGATTTATTCTGTAAAGGCTTTTTTTTTTTTTTTTTAAAAAGGCTTTATTAGAGTGAGACCAGAAAAATGTTTACCCTTGGGCTAATTTAACCCTACTTTTAAGTCATGATCTCTTTGGAGTCTCTATTAAATGTGCTTGATATTCCATCAGGTCTCCTCACTCTAGAGAATTGGAATGTCTCCCAGCCCTGTGCAAACCCCTGTAGCTGCTCAGTTAATAGCACTCCAGCAGTTGTTCTTTGCGTGGACGGTGGAGTTTCACGCTATGCATGTGCAGCTGAATATTCAGTCAAAGACTCATGAGACCCCATGCAGATTTATAGAGCTCTTTCACTGTATAGCTTTCTTCTTTCCAGTACTTTCCTCCACAAATTCTGGTTGTCTTGGCCTCTCTGGAATCTAACCTCAGTCTCCTCCAGTAAGTGAGACTACTATGCTCTGCTTGGATTCTCCATATCTGCACTGAGGTTTGGAAAACACTCATGGGAAGAAATCTGGGATGATCCTAGTGCTTACCTCACAGTCCTGAGCTGACTGTTGTCCAATGTATGAAAATAGTTGTTTCATATATTTTATCCAGTTTTCATGGTAGTCTATGATAAGAGGGTTAGTCCAATATTCTCCTTCCATTTTTTAATTTCAAAGAAGGTGGGAAAATTTTTTTTACCCCCATGATTTATTGGTAGGATGGCTGTATAATTTATTGTCCAAACCTGGACCCTTTTGAGAGTAAAAGAGAGTGCTCTTAATAATTACACAGACACAAGAGGGTCATATTCTGTTGTAGGTATGATAGGCTCTGGAGATTCTGAACACAGATATAGCAAACACTCTCTTAAATACCTGCTGTTGAATGAGCTCAATCAGCTTCTGGGTGCATAACACAAATTCAGGGCCAACATATTTATTATAGGAACAAATGTCCACCACATTTCTTTGATTTGATTCTCCAAAGAATCTTGAAAGCTTTCAATAATTTTATTATTTTGGGAAGATCTTGTTTTTCTTACTGTATTTCAAAAAATATGAATCTTAGAAGGGATGCAAAGTTACAGACTGAGTGAAGTACCAATCAGGTGATGTTGTGTTAAATTTTTCATATATAAAATTCAGGATTTCTCCATACAACAGCCCCAAATGATATAAAGACAAACAAAAGTCTTTTGATGGCATAGTTTCTAGTGCATAGTGAAAAGAATGCTGGATTTATTTTCTAGGACTGGGCTTTGCCAGTTATTTGAAATAAGGCCTTCAGCAAGATATTGTACCCATTTCAGCTTCCAAGTCTTCATCTGTAAATAGCTACCTATTGGTTTCTTATGAGTTAATTATATAATATTTGCAAAATACCTAGGGATTCAAATAAAATAGCTATTACTGTTTATAAAGTAAACATCTAATCTGCAGTAGGCACTCTATTGATAGCTATTCTTGAAGTTATTTTATTCTTATATACTGTGTAAATTATAGTTCATCTTAATTAATCAGTAGTAACAATAATAATAAACCAAGGAAACATAGACTATAAACTCCAAGTGCACAGGGACGATGCCCATCTTATTTCTCATACTCAGAGCCTGGCACAGGTACACAATAAATGAGTTGAAATAGAAACTTACGATTTAACAACAATGTTGATGATAATAATGTAAGTTTTCGGAGCTTTCCCTGCGTCAGAGCACTTTCACGTACTGGATCTCATTTGATCCTCAGAACCATATGTGGGATAGGAAGAGCTGGGTATCTGTATTCCTTCCCACTTTACAACTGAGGGTGAGAGGAGCTGACAGTGCCTCTTAACTGAGAAACTGAGAAGGGGTGCGGGGGAGCCGGTAGCGGGGTCCAGGAAGAGGCCACTGTTCCTTTTTCCTGATCCCCCTCAGGGCCAAGGCTTCATCCAGAAGAAGGGCAGCAGGTGAATTGCTTTGGCACTGCCCTGAGAAGGACCAGTCTCATTAACCCTGGAAGAAGCACCAGGCTCCCTGGTCACACTGAGATGCTCTCTCAAGGGTTATGTGATAAGGAGAAGGGACTATGTATAAAACACTCATTTCCTCTGAAAAAGTATATATTTTTTCCTGATCTATAGATGAAGGCAAACAAAGAGCTTTAGGGTTAGTGGCTCTGGGTACACCAAGGCAGAAGAGGTTGATTAAGCATATTAACAACTACATGTCTTGAGTGCTTGCTATATACCAGGCTGATGTTAAATGTGTGACTTGCATTATTTCGTTTAACTCTTAAAACAACCCACTGAGTGGGAACTATCTCTATTCCTCATTTACAAATGACGAAACTGAGGCTCAGAGGGGGGTGAGGGGGTGAAGTCACATGAATCACATAACTATTAAGAGCAGGAGTCAGGAGGTGTCCATCCGTACAATTGTTTGTGCAAATACCAGGAGCTTATCCTTGCCGTGTCCTACTCCCCAAGGAGGACATTGCCTTTGTGGCATGAATGTTAACCCACAAGAGAAAGGAGAATGAGGAAGATGCTGAGGGGTGCCTTTCTTCCTGGAGAGAAGCAGTGGCTTGGGATGCTGTGCTGCCATGAGCACATTTGCTTGACCTCTCTGGATATCAATTTCTTAATATGCCAAATGAGAGGACTTGATTAGATGAGCCCTTCTGGAAATTATTTCCTGTGTTTCAATATTCTCATCTTTCCATAAAGTCAAATCCTAAAAACTTCTCAAGACTTCCTGCCTCGAAACTCTCATCTTACCTGTCACCAGAGGGCTCTATGCAGGGAAAATGAGCTAGGTTTTCATCTGGCACCTAAAACCCTGCTATGATTTTTTCTGTTAAAACTCCCAGGAAAACCTGAGGCTTTCCTCAGACCTAGAAGCATGCCTTCTGTGGAGTCGACCCTTGATGAGTATTTGTTGTGAGGAGGAAGAGGCTGGATGATGAAGAGGAGGATGGATCAAGAGACCTAGGTTCTGGGTGCTCAGTCCTCCACCACGTGGCTGTTGGAGCTGAGGCAAAGCCACACCACCCCTCTGGGCTTCTGTAACTCTCTGTAAAATGAAAATAATGGAGTTCTTGGGGGGGGGAAATGAAACAATATATGTAAAACCACCTTGAAAAGTATAAAATACTATATAAATATGACAGTAAAGAAATGCACCTATGAAAACAAACCAAAATTTTTTTACTCACTGTACGTTGTCCCCTTTAGTGATGTCTCCCCCAAACCCTAACACCACACAGTTATTACCCAGGGCCTCTAAACGTGTTTCCCTTCCCCGAAGTTGATGTGGAGGTGATTTTTATCCCAGTTAGCGCACTTCTGGACACAGGGGCTGCTCATGGGTTGGCTGGCAGTTGTGTGTCACGGTTGGACCTGAGATGTGTCCAAATTCCTGCTGTGATGGGGAATTACACACACTCTTGGGAGTGGTTACTATCCATTTGGTCCCTGGCATTCAACCCGCACTGAGAGATCTTACATCTCTCTCTGAGGAAACCGGGGAAGGTGGCCTGAGTGACACGCACTGGCTGGGGTCTTCCAGGGCTCCCCGGTAAACTGCATGTTCCTCAGTGGCGCCTCGTACTGCTTCTCCAGTTAGCAAGAAGTGGCAGTCTTGAAATTTAGAAACGCATAACTCATAAATATGCTTTCAGGACTTTCTAGCCCACGAACACAAACCTCTGCGTTTTTGGTGTCCTGAAATACATTCTGCTGAGATTACGTTTTCTTCTTCCTCTTCTAGGCTGCCCCACACAGATTTACTTTCTCCAACACCTTTGGCATTATACCATTCTTGAGATCCAAAAATTCCAATGGTTTCCCACTTTCTGCAGAACTCAGTCAAACTCCTCAGGTCCCCTGACATCACCCCCACCTCCCTTTCAGCCCACATGCTCCCGTGAGGGTATGCTGCACTTCTGGTCCACCGGAAGTTGTCTCCCATTTCCACACATATTCCAGGCTTTCCCTTCTCTAGGCGTGCCTTCCCACTCCCTCCTGCATGTGGCCAAGTCCTGCCTGTTCTTTGAGGCATAGTTTAAATGCAGCCTCTCTATGGGGTGATTTCTTCCCCTCTCAACTCTCCATACTGTCTGCTTTGTGCTCTAGGGAGATATGACTTTCTTCCTCTGGTGTCCGATTTATCTTTTAATTCCCACAATATCGGCTCATGATAGACCCCCTGTAAATATTTGTTAGGCAATATGAATGAATGGAATTTAATCTAAGGGGTCTTTAAGGACTATTCCATTGGAATATATATTTACCCAAAATTAAAGGTTCCCTTTTCTTTAAAGTGGCTATTTGTGGCCATTTCTACTGTCCCATTCCCCACTGACCCTTTACTGAGGTCCGTGCCTGCTCTTGCTCATGTTTTGCTTTTCTCCACATTAAATTTACGGCTTATATCAAGCCTGCTTGTTTAAATTTTTTTTTTCTGTTCCCACTGTTCTCATGACCCTTTACAATGTATGCAATTACATGAGCTGCCTTTGAAAGCAAGATCAGATTTTAAATCTTGTGATTAACCTTTCACATTGCGAGACTGCCAGCTCCACGTTTCTTGTGTCGTTCTCTTGTTCTGCTGTGGACTAATTTCCCTATTTCATCTCTTCGGTTTTGCGTTATTTTGCAACTCGATTCTTGGCTGCATAGGTCCAGCTTGGGAGAATTTCTTGCCTCACTACGTTTTATAGAATGACACTTCGGCACAAAATTGAACAAATCTATAAATTTTGGAAAACACCTTACATAAATCTATCAGTTAAGTGTAATGAGATGGCTGCCAAAATTGCAAAAGTTTTGTTATTTCGATATTTTGAACACAACATCTTAGAAGGGGAAGTTTTGAAAATTTACTGAAAATACGTATTATATATATTTACCCATGGAAAATTTTCCTGAATGGAAAACGACTTAGCTTTAAATTGTAAGTCTTTTTGAACCCTTAAAATGCTGAGTTTTGGTTTACATTTGTTGAATTCTTATTTTTATCCAATTTTTTTAAATTAAAAAAAGAGAAACTATTTTAAGCCTAGAAGAACATTTTAACTTTTTGAATTCAGTAGAAAGTATTTTGCCACTCAGCCAATAAAAATGGTTAAAAGTATATATATTTAAAAATCACATAATACATTCCTTCAGGAAATAACTAATATCTGGCCTTATAAGTAAACAAGATATTTTATATTTGAAAGTATTTTTCTTAAGATAATTGCATAACTTCCAATAATACTTGATTTTTCTGATGGTTAAAATAAAACTAACATGAATAAACAATCAGTATTCAGACCCATAAAAGAGATTCATTTATAGTAATTGGTTATAGATAACATCCTAGGCGTGAAATTAATTCAAGCCTGATCTTAAGACCCTGATACTGTTAAAATGGATGTTTAATGTGTTATTAGTTAATGATATATCATCTGAGGACCTTATCAAGTTGCACACAGCAAAGCTCTTGTCATCATTTTTCACTCTCCCAAAGTGACACTTTAATGAAATGTGTCAGTGCACCAGTGTTAGGATACGTTTCATTAATGCCCAGCACTTTTGTTCTATGCTTTACATTTGGAAACAGATTTAAGTATTAAGTGCCTCTAATGTCTGCAGCCAGGGAATCCTTTCCGAATTTGTAACAGTGACCAGAACAGACTGCATTACACTCTCCAAATGGTGTGGTTTTGCATTTGAATGTCTGAATTATCCCGGTTTCTTAGAGACGACCATAACACCAACATCTTAAATCCTCAAAATACTGTCCGCTTCATTGAATGCTGGTGATCTAAGCATATGTGTAATTATTCTGTAATTCTCCCCAAAATGTGATTCCTTGGAAATGCATACTAGGTTTCCCCTATTGTAAACCCAATGACTATTTCTTTGTGGCCACTTCTTTAAAGACGGTAACAAGCAAGTCTGTGTGTCTGGGTGAACCGCCTTGATGATGATTATTTCTTCCCAAGCTCTCTTTGGGACACCCATCAGGGAAATATGCCTCACATTTGTTTAAGGTTAGAGACCGTGGTCACAAAAAGACCATTTAAGATGGTATACATTACAACTAGAGGATTTCTTGCCAGAAACGGGTCTAATGTCACTCACAATAGCCTTAGAAATAGTCTGAGATAGTAAGTTAGAATTTGCAAATGTTACCAGAGCCAGCTGTGGTAATCCATGGCCGCGTATAGATTTTAGAGAAGAATAGAATCCGTGCCCCTTGAAACAGCTTTGGATGTGGTCAACCGTGGAAAATTAAAACATACACTTTAAAAACTGACAGCTGGAAAGTCAGGTGGTGGTGTTGGGGTGGGCATGATGAAGTCGAAAGGAGCTTAGGGTTGTGTTTTAACCTCAGTTTTTATTTTAAAGTTTTGCACATTCTTTGGGAAAACTCATTGGTGGCGACTTTCCCAGGGAACAGCCTTAGAGTGTGGTGGTTTCCAGCTGTAAGTGAGATCCTGGGTGTGCCAGTCCTTGGCACATTGTTAATGCCCCGTTCCGACGTTGCTGGGCTGGTGTTATTACAGCCCCCGCTAACTCAGGGATGAGTCCTTTCACTTGGCCTTTCGGCTTAGCAGAGCGCAGTGGGCTTGTGGGTGTTTACTGGAAAATATAAATGACTATGGAGTTGGGGGAAAGCGATGGCAGCTCACAGGGTCAGAGTGACGCTGTGGATAATTTGATAATCACTCCGGAGCAGGTGTCTGCATTGAGTAATTCCCTGTCTTGGCGTAGTTTTGCAAATCGCTGAGCTTTTCCAGTCCCTGCCACTCCCACAGCTCCATTTCCAATGGTGGCTTTAAAAATGGTTTCAGCATCACGGGGCTTGGAGGTTAGTCCATCTCCTTTACGTGTTTATTCTTGGTGAGCATCTTTTCAGAAATTTAGAATCTGGGAGAAAATATTGTGACAGAGTGGGAAAATCACTCTTATTGATGATTTAACAGAATTTTAAAGTTTGGATGAAGGGAAATCCATTTTAATCTTTTCAAAAATATGCAAGCAACAAGTGAAGAAGTTGGCAAGGTTTGTCCTTCAGAGGAGAGCACAGCAGCTGCTGGGGACCAGGCAGCCCTACTATGGGAGGCTTGTCCTCTGTCCCCTGTGCCTGCCAGGCCTTCAGAGTGATGCCCTGGCTGTGCTTCCCTTTGCTCTCCACTTGAGTTTAAAAAAGACCAATTTTATGTTGGGAAGTGATTTTAGAAATTTAAGAGAAATGAAAGAAATAACTGAAGAACCCAGTACCCATCTGTTGCTTAGAGATTTGGGTCTCTTCCCAAGAGAAGACTGATGTGCGTAAATAAGCAAATGCTATCTGAATTCTCCATGTCTTTTTATGTCTATTTTTTAAAGTACTGTACTGTATCATTTATCTGAACATTGTTTATTTGCCAATCTACACAGAAAACAAACTCGAAAAGGCTTCAGAGCAATCACAGTCTACGTCCCTCTCAATACTCACTCAGCGCCTATTTACTCTTATATTACAAATACTTCTAACCAACATGGTATCTGCTCCCCCAGCACATAACAGATTAGAAGCAGCAGAGCAGATGGGGAACAAATGAAGAGAAGATCTCAGACATACTGGGAACAGCAAGAAATAATAGCTGACAGCTTGATTGTGAAGGGGGAGACAGAAAATCCATACAAAGCAAACACAAGACTGTGAAAGCTTACCAGTCTGGAGCCGTTCAGGCTTTTACAATTTACCAATTGTCTCACTGTCTTACAGCAGAGAATAAAAACTGGTGCTCATAATTGTGACTTCAAGTCATCAAGGAAAGATTAAATGTTGCTAAATGTGCCTGTCTTTAAAAAGCCATATTTAGAATAATTTCCACTGAAATTGGCTAAAATTAAGATAAAAATCTTTGTGCTTAGCTGACCTTCAGTAGTTTGGAAATTTCTGTTTATGCGGACATTCTTTCTTTCTCCGTAATGCCAAATAATTAGTAAAAATTTCTCATGCTTTGAGTTTTGGCATAGCCAAATGTTCTTACTTAGATTGAATTTTATAACTATAATTCTTTCTATAGTGAGAGAGCTGGTAGAGTGGGGGAAAAACACTAAATGAGAACCAGAAGATTTCCTTGGTCCCTGTTCTACCCCTGAGATGCCAGGTGTATGGGGAAGTCAATTAGTCTCTGGGGCTTGGTTTTCTCACCTGTTCAGTGGGGTTCTTAAACCCCATCCAGCTGGACAAACTCAGATATTTTTGAAATAGTAGCTCAATAAATTATCGGCGATTCTCCGTGCTTGATGCAAAGCTGAGCCACACAGCTACCTTCCATCTTGTGGGGATTAGAAGGACTATCCTCAAATTCTGTGCTCGCCAGCATCTTGTTACGGTATTTAAAAATGTCTCTAAAAGGACTTGAGCCTAAGATGTTAGTAACCTTTATCTCTCAGCGGTCAGAATATAGGAGACTTTGTTTTCTCCTTTATGCTTTTCTTGTACTTCCAACATTTCTAAAACAAATATGTATTACTTTTTATAAGGAAAAAAAGCTGTTTTAAAAATATAGACGCAAAAGAGAAAAACTTGAGGCTTGAGGCCTTGCCGATGCTTAGAGAAGCTCAGTCTTCAAGGCAGAGCACGTTTGAAATAGCGGGTGGACACTGTTGCATCCTGGAAGCAGAACACTCACTTTGAGAGACACCTCTGCAGCGATCGTCTCTGCCACGTCCAGACCTCTCAAAATCAGGGGCAATTTTTTAGACTTGGGGAGTAAAAGTAGCATCTAGCAAACCAGAGGAATATGGCATTAAAAGAAAAATCCCCAAACAAACAACTACTTGTACCCCAAGCTCCCAGCTGCCCTCTGCTTCTAGATTGTTATCATGGCAAATCTCCTCCTTGCTAGGAACAATCTCATTGTGATTTGTCAAATGCTACCTGATAAGGAAGGAACATTTTTCTAGACTCTGACTCTCTGGCTGCTTTCCCTAGGATCATCTCCTTGTACAATTGTTAGAAAATCTGCAGCCTACCAGAAGCCTGTCTGAACATTTTGGAGAAATAGAAAAGGATCCAGGAGGCTGAGGAAGCTCTGAATGTTTAATGTCCCAGGAAACTGGCTGCCTGGACGCTGCAGCAACTTGGGAACAAGTCGACTGTAGCTCAGGAAAACGGGCCCGGCCTGGACAGCCCCAACTTGGCAACAGCTTGTGGGGAGTAAATCCTCTCACTGAAGGTTTTGCTTAATCTGAATAAATTCAATTTCAAAATCTGCCCTTGATCTAAGCCCCTTAAGCTTCTGGGGAGGACTAAGGGCCTTCAGGGTCAATGCCAATAACAAAAGATAGGAAAAATCCACCTTTGCTCACATCTCACGGCTGCCTTCTATAAACTGTTAGCTCTCTGCAGAAAAGGTTTCCTTTCAATACAGTTGTCCTTGGAGAACCCTCCTCCCTTTATTTGAAAGACGTCTTTCAGTGCTTCCTTTTTAGATGTGCAGCATGTTTAGTAGAAGGAACACTGGACAAAGCGTTAGAAGGCCTGGGTTCTAACCCTGAATGTGCGGCTACCAGCAATGGGATTTTGGCAAAGCAACTGCTCTGGACTTCAGTGTTATAATTGGTAGAGCGAGGCGGTTGGGCTAGCTGTGGTTTTCTCCTAACTGTGGTCTTTGCAACACTTGTCCTTAAGAAGTGCTTTCCTGGAAATGGAATGATTGTCATCATATAAGCTTGGTAAACACTGAAGACCACATTCCTACTTGGAGAGTCACCATGTCCATTAGCATTTTAAAGGTTCTGAGAAGTCCTGTAGTAGAGAAACTTTTTCAAATATTTTCAACCCAGTATTTCCCAAGCTTCCTTACTAAACCACGAAGCCCTTTTGTCTGGTAATTCCTGCTGTGAAACCAGAGTGCCATCTGACAATGACGCAGGTGGTCCTGTGTCCGACCTCCGTTTAGACGTTACGTGACTATACATGTAGAGGGCATGATCGAGATCTTTTAAATTGCTGACGGCTTAAGGTTGGGAGATAGAATTTATTCCTTGGTTTGGGGAATTAGGATCAGTTCTGTTAGTTTTCTGTGGCTGCTGTAACAAATCACCACAAATTTGGTGGCTTAAAACAACAGAAATGTATTTTCTCATAGATATCGTATGGGTATTGTGCAGCCATCTGCACCAGTGCAATATGATGTAGTTATTACCCAAGTTTCTGTGTATAACGTAAGACCTCTTGCCACAGGCCCTAAATGCAGTATTATGTAGCAGTGAATATAGTATGAATTCAATTAGATCAAGATAGGAATCCCAGACCTATCCCTTAATATCTATATAAGCCTAGGCAAGTTATTTAACCTTCTAAGCCTCAATGTTCTCATCTGTAAAATGGAGATAATAATAGTACTCACCTCATAGAGGTTTATTGTGAGGATTAAGTGGGATGAGGCCTGTAAAGATCTTAGCACAACGCCTGGCTAATAGTAAATGCTTAATACGTCTTGGCTATTATGGTCATGATCGTAATTATAGGGTGGGAGTGTATTCTGTGAGACCCCCAAAGGAGCAGGAGCAGTACCATCACGGTCTGGAACCACAGCATCTGAGAATGACTGTCCCTGGGGGACAAGAGATCTGTCTTCGAATCCACGAAGCATTGTCACGAGGAGGAGCGAGCAGGCTTGTTGGGTGTGGCTCAGGGGCCGACTCAGAATCCGTCTGTAGAAGGTGCAGGGGGAGAGGTTTCTGCTCCGCAGAAGGAGTGTCTGAGTCTGCCAGCAATGGATTAGGTTGTTTCAGGAAGTGAGTTTCGCATCCCAGAAGGAGTTCAAGTGGGCGTGGGGCAGCTGATTGCAGGAATGCTGTATAGTGCATTTCTCAGCTCAGAATGAGCTTCTTCCAGAATGTCTCAAGGCTAGCTTCTGTATCTGCTCTTGCTTTCGCATCTATTCTTAAGGTTCTTGTGTCAAAAAGGTGATGTTTTTATTAGTGTCCTGATATTAGCTAAGCTTGTCATTGTTGTTTTTCAAGAGAGAGAAATCCAACTTAAACTGGATTAAGGAAAAAAAAACAAAGAAAAGAAAATTACTAGTTTACTGCCCCTAACTAAAAAATTTAGGGAAATACTAGCTTTGGTCCTCATTGGACACAGGGATTTCAACACCGTCCTTAGGATTCATCTTTTTCCCTCCACTCTCTACTCTGCCTTCCTTCTGTGTGGATTCCATTCACAAGCTGGCTTTCCTTTCACGGTGGAAAGATTGTTGCTAGTGACACCAGGCTTTCACTTCTCAGCAATCCAACCAGGTTCCAAAATATCCTGGAGTTGATTTTCAAGGTTGTTAGGCTTCCTGTAGCAGAGAAATATTTTCAAATATGGGCAATCTGGTGTTGAGCTCTAATTGGCCAGGCTTAGGTCACATGCCCATCCCTGAACCAACCCCTGTGAGCAAGGCTTTGAAATGCTAGATTCACCAGTCTGGGTCTCAGGTTTATCCCTGAGGCCCTCTGGCTTAATAGTGAGGGGAGTGGGGTTGCCTAAGCACAGTCAGGGAGTTTTCCCAGAAGGTGTGGGAATGAATGATAGACAGGTAAGAGCAATAAATATCCGCTATGGCTGTATTAGGGACCTGGGGGCAAATAATAAGTAGAATCTTTCCTCCACCTGGCTGATTGCTGGTCTATTCTAGCTGGCTCACTGCCCCCTAGGCAGAGTCTAGGTAGATACTCATCCAGATACCACCCTTAACACACCCTGGGCTTGGCCTGCTCCTATGGCCTGTGAACCCTAGAGCTCCTGAGTATATAATGTCTTGTCCAACCTGGGACAATTGTGCGAGTGAAAGGGGGTACTGTGAATAATTGTGCTGGGACAACAGACATAAGCCAGGGCTGTCCCAGGAACTCTAGGACATGTAATTATCCTATTGTGAGCCAACCCAATGTAATTCCACTCAATTCTACCAGTTAACAGAACCCTTACTGTGCTGTCTCGGGGGCAATGAAGTGAAAAGGTTTTAGTTTGGGATGTCCTGATGTTTGTTCCAGCTTTAGCAGCTCCATCCTCCCTCTATCCCTCCCCAAGTCATCAAACCCTGTTTGCTGGCAGAGGTGTATGGGTCTATCATGTTCTTCAGCATGAGAGTGAAAAACCTCTATGTTGACCCTCTCAGAGACATAAACTTAAAGCCTGCTCCTTCATTGGAATATCAGACTCTGGCTCAGGCTAAGCAATTCAAAGCATGAGTAAGTAGATGGGTGTGATGAGTTTGAGTCAGAGTCCTTCCCTGGCCCTTGAGATTGCATCCCAGTTTTCCCAACACCATTTATTGAAGAAACTATCCTTTCCCCATTGAGTATTCTTGGCACCCTTGTCAAATATTAGTTGACCATATATACGTGGGTTTGATTTTGGGCTCTCTATTCTGTACCATTGGTCTCTGTATCTGTTTTTGTGCCTGTACTGTACTGTTTTGGTTACTATAGCTTTGTAATAAGCTTGAAATCAAGGAATATGATGCCTCCAACTTTGTTCTTCTTTCTCAAGATTGCTTTGGCTATTGGGGGTCTTTTGTGGTTCCATATGAATTTTAGGATTGTTTTTTCTATGTTTATGAAAAATTCCATTGGAATTTTGATAGGGATTGCATTGAATCTATAGATCCCTGGGTAGTATGGACATTTTAACAATATTAATGCTTCCAATCCGTGAACACTGGATCTTTCCATTTATTTGCATCTTCTTCAATTTCTTCCATGCAAGTCTTATAGTTTGTAGTGCACAGGTCTTTTACCTCCTTGGTTAAATTAATTCATAAGTATTTTTTTTTTGATGCAATGGTAAATGGAATTTTTTCCTTAATTTCTTTTTTGGTTAGTTTGTTAGTGTGTAGAAAAACAACTGGTTTTTATATATTGATTTTGTATCCTGCAACTTTAGTGAATTTTTTTTTATTAGTTCTAACAGGTTTTTTAGTGGAGTCTTTAGGGGTTTCTATATGTAAGATCATGTCATCTGCAAACAGAGACAATTTAATTTCTTCCTTTCCAATTTGGATGCCTTTTATTTCTTTTTCTTGCCTGATTGCTCTGGTTAGGACTTCCAGTACTATGTTTGAATAAAAGTGGTGAGATTGGGCAACCTTGTCTTGTTCCTGATCTTAGAAGAAAAGCTTTCAGCTTTTCACCATTGAGTATGATGTTAGCTGTGGGCTTGTCATATATGGCCTTTATTATGTTAAGTACTTTCCTTCTATACCTAATATGTTGAGAGTTTTTTTCATGAAAGGATGTTGAATTTTGTCAAATGCATTTTTTGCATCAATTGAAATGATCATATGATTTTTATCCCTCATTCTGTTAATGTGATGTATCACATTTGTTGATTTGCATATGTTGAACCATCCTTGCATCCCAGGGATCCACATGCAAAAGAATGAAATTGGACCCCTATCTTACACCATACACAAAAATTAACTTGAAATGGATTAAAGACTAAATGTAATACCTGAAGCCATGAGACTCCTAGAAGTAAACATAGGGAAAAATCTCCTTGACATCAGTTTTGGCAAGGATTTTTTGAATATGACACCAAAAGCACAGTTAACAAAAGCAAAAATAAACAAGTGGGACTACATCAAACTAAAAAGCTTATGCACAGCAAAGGAAACCATCAACAAAATGTAAAGGTAACCCATAGGTTACCTAATTCTGTAGAATGGGAAAAAATATTTGCAAACCATATATCTGATAAGGGGTTAGTATACAAAATATATAAGGAACTCATACAACTCAATAGCAAAAACAAACAACTCAATTAAAAAATGAACAAAGGGAGTGACGTCAGCATCATGGCGGAGTGAGGTTTCCCACAAATTCTTCCCCCGATAAGATACAACAAAAGGGACAGTCAAAGACCAACAAGGGACTCTTACACAGCAAAAAGGAAGATCAGAAAGACCCACACTGCTGCACATCTGAGAGTGGACGTGCTGGGGCCCCCGGAGGAAGTGGGGAGAGGTAAGGAGAAATCCTCTCCCTCCCCATCAGATCAGTGATTTGGGTCTGTGTGGCTCCCAGAGATAGGGGAGGGGCAGCCCTCTGCAGGGAAACCGTAGCTCTTCATAGCTCTTCAGGCTCTCTCAGCCAGTGGGAAACTCCCACACAGAGGACTCAGAACTGCTACAGGGGTGCCATCAACATTTGAGCACCCCAAGAGCACAGATAATGAGGAGAAAGCGAGAAGCCCCCCACACCAGGGACCCAGAGGGCGAAAGAGATAGCCCCCTCCCCCCCGACCCGCATGCCCAACACTGCAGCTCAGCCGACCAGAACGGCCGGGGCGGATTGCAGGCAGGAGGCCCGCAGCCATGGGGCAGCCAGGGCAGAGCACAGGGGGCTCAGATTACACAGCCCTTAACCCCCACACGGTGGTGGCAGGTGGAAACTGCAACCAGATATTTCCAGGATGAGGAAAAACAAAGCAAATACAGGAACCATAATGCAAAGGTACATTAAATCACCAGACCAGAAGGAAAATGACAAGCACCCAGAAATCAACCCTGAAGGCACAGAAATCCGTAACCTATAGGACAGAGAATTCAAAATAGCTATCATAAAAAAGCTCAACGAAATACAAGAAAACACAGATAAACAACTCAATGAGATAAGGAGTTTCTTCACAAAAGAGATTGAAATCATAAAGAAAAACCAATCAGTACTGATGGAGATGAAGAACACAATGGAGGAGATAAAGGAGAATCTGGAATCTTTAAAGAACAGAGCTGACAATGTGGAGGAATGAATTAGCATTATAGAGGATAGGAATACAGATATGGTCCAGATGGAGGAGGAGAGAAAACTAAGACTAAAAAGAAATGAAGAAAGTCTCCGAGAAATATCTGACTCTGTTAGGAAATGTAACATAAGAATTGTAGGTATTCCTGAGGGAGAAGAGAGGGAAAGAGGAACAGAGAGCCTATTCAATTAAATAATAGCTGAGAACTTCCCAAATCTGGAGAAGGAGCAGAAAATACCAGTAAGTGAAGCCAATAGGTAGCCTAAATATGTCAACAGGCAAAGGCCCACTCCACGGCATATAGTAGTAAGGCTGGCTAAAGTCAATGACAAAGAAACAATATTAAGGGCAGCTAGACAAAAACAAAAAATAACGTACAAAGGAACTCCCATCAGGCTCTCAGCAGATTTTTCAACAGAAACTTCACAGGCTAGGAGAGACTGAAATGATATATTCAAAATACTGAAAGACAAAAACTTTCAGCCAAGAATACTCTATCCAGCAAAAATATCCTTCAAATATTATGGAGAAATAATAACTTTCTCAGATAAACAAAAGCGAAGGGAGTTCATGACCACAAGACCTCCACTACAAGAAATGCTCAACAAGGCCCTCAGGCCTGAAAAAAAGAAGAGAAAGGGAATATAAAGCTTGGAGCAGGGAGAAAAATAGGTAGACAGAAAAATAGTAGCTCTTTACTGGAATAGGTTAGCAACCACTTGAATACCAAAATCAAAGGTCAAAGGAAGGAAAACACCAAAAATAAATATAACCTCATCACTGTAAACACACACCCACAACACAAGATAGAATAAGTTGTAACAAGAATAACTTAAAAGGGGAAGAGGAAAGAGATTGAATTGACTTAGTATAAGGAAATAAGAGGTCATCAGATAATGGACTATCTCATACACAAGATTTTTTATACAAACCTCAAGGTAACCACTAAACAAATAACCAAAACAAAATCACACATGATAAAGAAAGAGAAAACTAGAAGAGTCATAAGACAGAACAACCAAACTGAATTGGCAGTCCGAAACACATGGGACAAGAAACAAAGGAAATGCAAAAGAATTAGAAAATAAGTGACAAAACAGCACTTGTATGGAGATTAAGCCCTCATATATCAATAATTACTCTAAATGTAAATGGATTGAACTCTCCAAACAAAAGATACAGAGTGGCAGGATGGATTAAAAAGCAAGACCCAACAATATGCTGCCTCCAGGAAACACATCTCAGCTCTAAAGACAAACACAGGCTCAGAGTGAAAGGATGGAAGACAATACTCCAAGCTAATGGCAAACAAAATAAAGCAAGTGTTACCATACTCATGTCAGACAAAGTAGACTTCAAGATAAAACAGGTTAAGAGAGACAAAGCAGGGCAATATATAATGACAAAAGGGACACTCCACCAAGAAGACATATCAATTATAAATATATTTGCACCCAACATAGGAGCACCAAAGTACATAAAGCAACTATTAACAAACCTAAAAGGAGATATTAACAACAACACAATAATAGTAGGGAATCTTAATACTCCACTTACATCAATGGATAGATCATCCAGACAAAAAGTCAATAAAGAAACAGTGGACTTAAATGAAAAACTGGACGAGATGGACCTAGTAGACATATACAGAGCACTCCTTCCAAAAACAGCTGACTACACATTCTTCTCAAGTGGGCATGGAACATTCTCAAGGATGGACCATGTGTTGGGAAACAAAGCAAGCCTCAATAAATTTAAGAAGATTGAAATCATAACAAGCATCTTTTCAGACCATAATGCTATGAAACTGCAAATCAACTACAAGAAAAAAACTGGGAAAGTGACAAAGATGTGGAGATTAAACAACATATTACTGAACAACCAATGGATCATTGATGAAATTAAAGGAGAAATAAAAAAATATCTGGAAACAAACGAAAAGGAAAATATGTCATAACAAATCGTATGGGATGCAGCAAAAGCAGTCCTGAGAGGGAAACTCATAGCGATACAAGCCCACCTTAACAAAGAAGAAAAAGCCCAAATAAGCAACCTTAAATTACACCTAACAGAACTAGAAAAAGAAGAGCAAAGCCCAAAGTCAGCAGAAGGAGAGAAATAATGAAAATCAGAGCAGAAATAAATGAAATTGATACCAAAAAAAAACAGTAGAAAGGATTAATGAAACAAAGGGTTGGTTCTTTGAGAAGATAAACAAAATTGACAACCCTTAGCCAGAGTTATTAAGAAAAAAAGAGAAAAGGCTCAAATAAATAAAATTAGAAATGAAAGAGGATAAATTACAGTGGAAACCACGGAAATACAAAGGATTATAAGAGAATACTATGAGAAACTATATGCCAAGAAATTGGACAATCTAGAAGAAATGGATAAATTCTTAGACTCATACAACCTCCCGAAACTGAACCAAGAAGAAATAGAGAATCTGAATAGACCAATCACAAGTAAAGAGATTGAAATAGTAATCAAAAACCTCCCAAAAAATCAAAGTCCAGGACCAGATGGCTTCTCTGGTGAGTTTTACCAAACATTCAAAGAAGATTTAATACCCATCATTCTCAAACTATTCCAAAAAATAGAAGAAGATGGAACAGTTCCTAACTCATTCTACGAGGCCAACATCACCCTGATACCAAAGCCAGACAAAGACACAACAAAGAAGGAAAATTACAGGCCAATATTGCTGATGAACATAGATGCAAAAATCCTCAACAAAATATTGGCAAACAAAATACAGCAATACGTTAAAAAGATCATACACCATGATTGAGTGGGATTTATACCAGGGACGCCGGGATGGTTCAATATCCAGAAATCAATCAACATGATACACCATATCAACAAAACAAAGAATAAAAACCACATGGTCATCTCAATAGATGCAGAGAAGGCATTTGACAAGATCCAACATCCATTTATGAAAAAAACTCTCAACAAAATGGGTGTAGAAGGAAAGTACCTCAACATAATAAAGGCTATTTATGACAAACCCACAGCCAACATCATACTCAATGGGGAAAGGCTGAAAGCCATTCCTCTGAGAACAGGAACGAGACAAGGCTGCCCACTCTCACCACTCTTATTCAACGTAGTACTGGAGGTTTTGGCCAGAGCAATTAGGCAAGAAAAAGGAATAAAGGGAATCCAAATAGGCAACGAAGAAGTGAAACTCTCACTATTTGCAGATGACATGATTTTATATATAGAAAACCCTAAAGAATCCATTGGAAAACTATTAGAAATAATCAACAACTACAGCAAAGTCACAGGGTACAAAATCAATCTACAAAAATCAGTTGCATTTCTGTATGCTAATAATGAACTAACAGAAAGAGAGCTCAAAAAGATAATACCATTTAAAATTGCATCAAAAAGAATAAAATATCTAGGACTAAATCTCACCAAGGAGGAGAAAGACCTATACAATGAAAACTACAAGACATTATTGAAAGAAATCGATGATGACATAAAGAAATGGAAAGACATCCCATACATATGGATTAGAAGAATAAACATAGTTAAAATGTCTATATTACCTAAAGCAGTCTACAGATTCAATGCAATCCCAATCAGAATCCCAATGACATTCTTCACGGAAATAGAACAAAGAATACTAAAATTCATATGGGGCAACAAAAGACCCCAAATAGCTAAAGCAATCGTAAGAAAAAAGAACAAAGCTGGGGGCCAACCCAGTGGCACAAGTGGTTAAGTGCGTGCATTCTGCTGCGGCGGCCCGGGGTTCGCCGGTTCGGATCCCGGGCGTGCACCTATGCACTGCCTGGCAAGCCATGCTGTGGTGGCGTCCCATATAAAGTGGAGGAAGATGGGCATGGATGTTAGCCCAGGTCCAGTCTTCCTCAGCAAAAGAGAGGAGGATTGGCAGATGTTAGCATAGGGCTGATCTTCCTCACACACACAAAAAAAAGAACAAAGTTGGAGGCACCACAATCCCTGACTTCAAAACATACTACAAAGCCATAGTAATCAAAACCACATGGTACTGGTACAAAAACAGACACACAGATCAATGGAGCAGAATTGAAAGCCCAGAAATAAAACCACACATATACGGACAGCTGATTTTTGACAAAGGAGCTAAGAACTTACAATGGAGAAAGGAAAGTCTCTTCAATAAATGGTGTTGGGAAAACTGGACAGCCACATGCAAAAGAATGAAAGTGGACCATCTGCTATCACCATTCACAAAAATTAACTCAAAATGGATCAAAGACCTGAAGGTGAGACCTGAAACTATAAAACTCATAGAAGAAAATATAGGCAACACACTATTTGACATTGGTCATAAAGGAATCTTTTCGGATGCCATGCCTACTCAGACTAGGGAAACTAAAGAAAAAATAAGCAAGTGGGACTTTATCAGATTAAAGAGCTTCTACAAGACAATTGAAACCAGAATCAAAATGAACAGACAACCCACCAGCTGGGAGAAAATATTTGCAAAACATATATCTGACAAGGGGTTAATCTCCATAATATATAAAGAACTCACACAACTGAACAACAAAAAAACAAACAACCGATCAAAAAACAGGCAGAGGAAGTGAACAGACACTTCTCCAAAGAAGATATACAGATGGCCAATAGGCATATGAAAAGATGCTCAACATCACTAATCATCAGGGAAATGCAAATCAAAGCAACACTAAGATATCACCTCACGCCCATTAGAATGGCTATAATCACCAAGACAAAAACCAACAAATGTTGGAGAGGATGTGGAGAAACAGGAACCCTCATACACAGCTGGTGGGAATGCAAACTGGTGCAGCCTTTATGGAAAATGGTATGGAGATTCCTCAAAGAATTAAAAATAGAAATACCCTATAATCCAGCTATCCCACTACTGGGAATCTATCCAACGAACCTGAAGTCAACAATCCAAAGAGGCTTATGCACCCCTATGTTCATTGCAGCGTTATTCACTATAGCCAAGAAGTGGAAGCAACCCAAGTGTCCCTCAACTGATGATTGGATCAAGAAGATTGGGTATTTATATACAATAGAATACTACTCTGCCATAAAAAAAGACAAAATCGTCCCATTTGCAACAACATGGATGGATCTGGAGGTTATTATGTTAAATGAAATAAGCCAGAAAGAGAAAGACAAACACCGTATGATCTCACTTATATGTGGAATATAAACCAACACATGGACATAGAAAATTGTATTGTGGTTACCAGGGGCAATGGGGGTAGGGGGTGGGCACAAGGGGTGAAGGGAGACATGTATATGGTGATTGATAAACATAAATGTACAACCCAAAATTCCACAATGTTATAAACTATTAAGACATCAATAAAAAAATGAGCAAAAGTCCTAAATAGACATTTCTCCAAATAAGACATGCAAATGGCCAACAAGTATATGAAAAAGCACTCAACATCACTATTTATTAGGAAAATGCAAATCAAAACCACAATGAAATATCATCTTGCACCTGTTAAGATGACTATTATCAAAAAGACAAGAGATAACAAGTGTTAATGAGGATATGGAGAAAAGGGAACACTTGTACATTGTTGGTGGAAAGGTAAATTGGTACGGTTAATATGGAAAATAGTATGGAAGTTCATCAAGAAATTAAAAATAGAATTTCCATATGTTCTAGCAATTCCACTTCTGGGTATATATCCAAAGGAAATGAAATCAGTATCTTGAAGAGATATCTGCACTCCCATATTGATTGCTGCATTATTCACAATAGCCAAGATATGGAAACAACCTAAGTATCCATTGACAGATGAGTGGATAAAGAAAACGTGGTATATATACAATGGAATATTATTCAATCATAAAAAAGAAGGAAATCCTGTAATTTGGGACAACATGGATGAAACTGGAGGACATTATGCTAAGTGAAATAAGCCAGACACAGAAAGATAAATACTATATGGTTTTATTTATATGTGGAAAGTAAAAAAGTTGAACTCATAGAACCAGAGGGTGAGATGGTAGTTGCAAGGGGCTGGATGATGGGGAAATGGGAAGATGTTGGTTAAAGAGTATAAACTTCTAGTTATAAGATGAGTAAGTTTTGGGGATGTAATATACAGCATGGTGACCATAGTTAATAATACTGTATTATATACTTGAAATTTGCTAAGAGAGTAAATCTTAAATGTTCTCACCAGACACACACACAAACGTAACTCTGGGAGGTAATGAATGTGTTAATTAACTTGACTGTGGTAATCATTTTATAATATATACATATATTAAATCATCACATTGTACATCCTAAATATATACAGTTTTATTTGTCAATTATACCTCAATAAACCTGGGGGGGGAAGTCGCACCCCAGGAGGCCTGATTATAACCTTTGGAAAACAGTCCCTTTCTACGTGGAATAAAACCTGGAGTGCTCCTGATGGTCAGCTGTGAGTCCTCTTTCTTCCGTCCACAGTTCCAGAAGACTTCAGCTGGCCAACCACTCAGGTGACTGTTAGAAGGTATCTGACCAAGAGGTCAAGTTGCACAGGAGAGGAACTCAAAGTCAGCCAGATTTGGGTTTACATCTTACTTCTGCTAATTAGTTCTATCCTTTTGGCTAGATACTCACCTCTCTAAATCTTCAAGGGACTCTTGAAGTCCCTTGAAGTAAGGCAGGGACTCTCATACCTCCTTTAGTGTATCATGGTGATGAATAGATAATACAGTACACTTTTATAAGAAAATACATTAAAAATAACATACTTGAAGTACTTACATGGTAAGTTTTATTTAGAGAAACATTATGTAGATTGGGCTTTAGGATAGAAAAAAAAAATCAGTGATGGTTAAGCCAGCATGCCCAAGAAGGGTACAGAACTGGGAGCCAGATCTAAGTTCTCTGCCACTCAGTTGTTACATGACATTACTTGGACTCCCTGAGCCTCAGTTTCCCTATTTGTAAAATGAGGGGTTAGACCAGATAATTGCTAAGATCCTACTAAGAATTTAAATTTTCTGTGTTTCAGTTCACATTTACATCCATCAATGTCCATGGCTAACTAGGCAAGGGAAGCAGGACTAGGGTGATTTCTGTTCCTCAACGACACCAAGCTTGTTCCTGTCTCTGCACCTTTGCTCCTGCTGTTCCCCCTGCTTGGCCCACTCTGCCCCCAGATTTTCCTGAGGAAGATGCTTCCACTGGATCAATCAGACTTCACTACAAATGGCATCTACTCAGATCTCTTTCCTAACCACTCAGTCTAAATAGTCCCCTCACTTCATTCACACTGTTGGCATTCTTTGTTGTGAGGGACTGTCCTGTGCGTTGTAGGATATATAGCAGCGTCCTTAGCCTCTACCACTAGATGCCGGCTGCATGCCACCCCCCATCCCTGCCCAAGGTTGTGACAACCAAAAATATCTCCAGATGTCGCCAAATGGCCGCTAGGGGCAAAATTGTCTCCAGAGAGAACTGCTGGCATGGAGCAATTTGTCTCGTGATCTGGGGGCACCAGAAAGAGACCAATAACTCGTGGTTCAATTCCTTGACGGGTTCGGTGTGAACTCCCTCACCATTTACATTCCTCTGGTTAAGGCTCACGCTCTGTTTGACTGTGTGGTCACGCGGGGCTGTCTCTCAGCTTCTCTTTATTCTAAGTTCCTCACTGGGGGCAAGTCATTTCCAGGAACTGAAACTAGAATTGGTGGGGATACTAATGGCCCTTATCTGGAACCATGAATAATGGATTGATGAATATACTCTTCCATGAGCCATTCTGTGCAGGGCACAAACTGGCTGCAAGATAGGGAGGCAAATCTGGCCTACAGATGTGAAATATTGGGCCGGCATGGTGCTTTGTATTTTAAACAGAATGCTGTTGGACGAGGCACATACTCTCCAATTTACTGAGGCACCACCACATCAGTGTCTTCTATCTGTCCAGTCACACATCTACATGACCTGTGGCCACTGTAAGCAACTACAGCATGACCCATCATGCTGTAGACGTAGATGTGCTCATCTAAGTGGAATACTCTAACTCCAGTCTATTCACAAATAGAAAATGGTGCTGTTGAAGGTGGAAGATGGGACAGCCTCGTGGACAATTTTTCTTGTATTTTTACATGGCGGCCAGCATCATAGTCTCCAACTATATTTTAGTTATTTTATCCCCCAGGTAGAGAACTCTGGACTGGATGGAAGGTGTTCTTTTCCTCCTCACATTAGCCCCGCCTATTTGCATTTGGGGTTGTACTCCTGAGTTTAGGGGACTGAGTGTGAGTAACTAGATGAACCCAGGCACCCTCAAATGACTTTGGTGACCTTGTGCTACTTGAAGGCTCTTCAAATTCTTTCTTGGGTATCTCGCCTTCTAACAATGGATTGCTGATGAATTAAATTTTATCTACTCTTGGGCAAATATGGGGCTCACCAAGCTGGGGCTTAATTTGACAAGAGCATTCCAGTAAATAAGAACTAAACTAAAATACTCTCCATTTCCTGATGAGAAGATATAGTCTACACAAACTCTAACCAGATTAAAATATTTCTATCAACAGCTTATTACCTCAATAGTAATCTTTGTGGGATTTAATAAACAGCTGATCTATCACATCGTCAGAAAAATTTTCTCTCTTAACTTCTATGGCAAGTCATTTGTACTCATCTAAGGGACTCTTTGCATTACTGCCCTTCTTTGTATAAGGAACAATTCTCCTTCTAGACTGTAAGCTCCTTGAAGCCTACGAGCATGCTGTCGACCTCCATGTCTCCACCATGTCCAACAGAGGGCCAAGACGCACAGGACATCATATGTTTTTGTTGGATGAATGAATACATGAATTGAAGTTTGGGAGGGGAGGAGGTGCTGCAGTTTTTAAAAAAATGTACAATACATTTTAAAAAGAAAATTTAGAAAACACAGAGACAAATAGAAAACACATGTTGTCTATACTGCTATTATTATTGATGTAAATACATCTATAATCTTTTTTCTTTAAGATATATTTAGACTATGTATTTTGTCATGAAATTGCAGTAATACTTAAATGCAAGTTTGCATTTTGCTTTTTGTTTACTCCTTACTACATAGTAAAAGCATTTTCTAAGTCATTAAATATTTTTCCAAAGCACCATTTTGAATGGCTACATAAGATCTCAATGATGGCTGGATCATGATTTCCTCATGAACATTGGATTGGTTTTAATATGGGGTATTATAAACAGTGCTTTGATGAACATTCTTATGCAAAAACAGGATACATAATTTGATATGTTCTTAGAAGTTATTGTGCCAAAAGTTATGAATGTTTTAAAAGCTTTTGATGCACATGTCCACAATTCCCTTCCATTTTTCTCCATAGGTGTCCAAAACAGAAATTTATTAGATGGTACTTTATTCACAATAGTGATACAGAGGAAGAACAACTTCTGAGCAGCAGCAGTAGTGTGATAATTTTAATAAAGATAATAATAATAGCATCTGTACAAGTTACAGTTTAGAAAGTGCTTATCTCTTCACTTACCTCCTTTTATACTTAAGACTTATTTCCTTTTGTACTCAAGCATCTTACAGTGGTAAAAAAACTAGAGCTCGTGAAGATTAAATGATTTATTCAAGATCACACTACTCATCAGAAGTCTTATATGTCCTTTTAACCGTACCAAGAGGGCTAGTGAGAAAAATGAAGAGGAGGTGAGGGAATGGAAGGACAAATGCCGTGAATGTAATGAAAAGAACCTTTGAAGATTGGAAATATAATCTCAAAGAAGAGAGTGGCACATTTTGTGAGTAGATCAATAAAAAACTTTTGGAGCTAGAGGTATAAATTTAAATTCAAGCAACATTTCACAAAGGGTACTCCCTTAAGCTCCTAAACCTCAGACATTTTTTTCCTGAATTACACTGATACGTTTGTACCCATGTGGACCCCTAATTGTGTATGGTTGGAAGTAATATTCTAGGCTGGAGGTGATTTTATCAGAGAGGAAAGGATATATAGAACTCTTTTTAGATGCCCAGAGAATGTCAGAGGCAGAAAGGGCTTTAGAGACGCCCTTCTCTGACTCCCTCATACAAACGAAGTCTCAGAGAGGAGAAGTAACTCATTCAAGGTCACACAGAGATTCAGTGTCAGGGTTGAGGCCAGACCTGAGAGATGCAGTGTAGATCTGGACAGAATACGGAGAAGGAACCAGCTTAAAGTAAAGCAAAGCAATTTTTTTTTAAAGTTCTGGACCAAAGGAGGTCTTAATTCATTTAGCATAATATGAATATTCCTATTGTGTTACATCCAAATGCAGTTTCACTTGACACATAATGCAAAGAAACATCCCTGTAAATCACTCAAATAAGCTTTCATGTTTTCTTTAGTTTATTATACTTTGTTTTTTACCTTTAGCTAAGTAATTTATCTAATAGGATCATGTGAGTCACACAGATAAGAAAGCAGAATCCTGTAGTACGAGGCATCTTAGTAAAGTGTAAGTAAATCAGACCACTTGTTTCTGAACCTGGTTGATTCTCAAAGTCACTTGGAGGGCTTTGTGAATATACAGGTTCCCAGAGCCTCACCCCGGAGATTCCGCTTCAGTGCATCTGATGAACTTGACTACTTCCTCCCAAACTTTCTTAAAAAGATAAAAAGAGTATGCAAGCATTTTCAAGTTTAACTGAAAATTTTCAATTTTATCCTTGAAAATAAGAGAATGAATTCTCAAGAGTCTTAAGACACAACACAGAATGATTTGTTTGAAATGTCAAAGTCAAGTGACTGTTCCTGCTTAAAAATTAATTTGGGGAGGTAAGCTTCTAAATTTCTGTTCAAAATGACCCTTTACTTAGAAATGTCTGAAAAAATTAAGGAGGCAGTAATAGTCAATAAATGGATTGTCTGTTGTGTAAATGTTTATGCAGATGTTGTGAGACTTTTCAAAAAAATTCTTAGGTTGCTGACAGCGGACAACTTTGCATATGTGTGTTAACAGGAGGATGTGCTGTGTCTCAAATGAATGGGGGAGCGGGTCTAAATGACTTTCAGATTAGCTGGAACAGATGGAAGGGTCACAGTTGAACAACTTGACACACCAGCATAAAGGCAACGTTGAAGTGGAGTTCATTGCCTCTGACAGACATTGTCAATCAACCTGGGCGCTCTCTCAGTTAACCAACAACCGCGAGTTTCAAAGATTTAAAAAAGAATTCTTTAAAAAAAGTATTTTGAGGCAAGAACTGGAGTTTATCTGTTTTGTTTTGTTTTGTTTTTTAGGACTGAACTCCATCCCAGACTAAGGTTTTAAAAACAGAACTATAGATTATAGACATTTTGAAAACTAATATGAGATGACCTTGGCATTACGGGCTTTCAATAATAAATCATTTTGTAAAAATTTAGTCCACATTATGCCTTTTGAGGGTCCTATCATCACACTAATTAGAACACAGTGCAGAATACCAGAAGGATATGCAAGATTTTTTTTTAACTATTCAACTTGAATTTTGATAACTGTTGTCATAATGATGTGTACAAGCAAGTATTAAAATGTACTATATTTAGGTTATTTTTTTCTAGGTCTAGCTTTGTAACTTGATATGTGTTAAACTTTTGCACATGGCCCAAATAGTAAAACACAATTAACCAGATTCTCTTCCATTGTGAGCTACTCCTCAAGAATAAGGTGGGGTTTGCGAGGTAGCTTTGCCCCCTCAGGCCACTAGGGGACCCTTGAAGAGTCTGAAGACCCTTCTAGACCATCAGCCCCAGGTGGGCTCCCTGCAGAAAGCTACCGTTTTCTTTCCTGCCTCAACACAGCTAGCTGATTAATCCAAATTAGCACATTGGTTCCTGTGTGCTTCTATGCATTATTGCTAGAAGGTTAGAGCCTGGAAAGTTCAGAAAGGGGATTGCTATTTGCACTTCATCAGGGAGGGACTCTGATCTTGGCCACTGGCTGACTGTGGACCCTAATAGTTCATCTGAGAGTGCCCATGGGTAGTGGAGAGAAGATGCTAATTATTGCAAGTGTAGGGAATCTTGCATAGTATGTGTCATGACTAAGTGGTTAACCTTATAGCTTGATCTCCTTCCTTGAGGTTAGCATGCATGTGAAATAGTGGCTTGAAAAACAGATGGATCATTGGAGCATCTCGCTGATGGTATTTCTACGGCTATAGCAGCATTTTATATCCTAAAGGCATTTTCATAGGAACATGGACTGCAGCCCAAAGCTTCAAAGGATGGAAAGCAATCCACTTAACTCTGTGATTATCCACAGCACAGCATCACCATTTCCTCCCCAACAATGTCCCATCTTAGAAAACATGTTTCTCTGACCGTCTATAATAGGAGCCGAAAGAACTGTATGACTCTAGCCTGGTCACAGCTGCTTAGACTGATGTGGACACCCAGCCCAAGATTAGCCGTGTAGAGTCTCTCTCCTAGGAGTTTGAAATTTAGGCGGAGACTGAGTCAGTCGGCAGTGTTAGTCATTGGAGCTGTAGGCATGTAGGGTAGCCAACATGGCTACCCAAAGCCTTGTGCAAGTGGAATTTTGGGAGAATAGCAACTAAAAGCTTGGCAGAGGAAATTAATGCATAAAGAAGAAGAGTAGACTACACATGGACAAAGGAGCCAAGATGAGAGATCCATATGGCTCCAGATAGAGGGAAAAAAGTGGATAATTTTTCTGTTCTCATGAGACCCTGCTGTACATTCTGCAATTGGATTATAGGAAATTCCCCTTTATCTTCACACTAAACCCACTTTTAAATTAATTTGATGGAGTCTCTGTTCTTTACAAGCAAATATTATAACTGGAACACCATGAAATTTCCATTTATTTCTTTAATTTAAAACATTTATTGAACACTTACTATGTAGCTGGCATTGTGCCAGTCTCTAGGGATACAATAATGAATGAAAAAGGTAGGGGATACACCCCTGAGGAGTTCACAGTTCATGTCAGCATCTCGTACTTTCCCATCACCACCTCCACCATCTCCTCCAAGCCGCTTGTGGGACTTCTGCCAACGAAAGTAGGGAAGTAAACCAAAGTCTTCTCTCCCCAATCTCTCTTCCCTGTTCCATCTATTTCTTTGGTGACCTGCCCTCTAGGTGCCAAAATGTACGCACTGCGGACCACTACAAGATGGATCTTTTTCTCATTGTTTGTTCCCCGCCTTCCCATCTTAAAACTTCCTTCTCCATGTCCTAATTTCATAGGTCCCTGCTAAGGAATAACTATATATTAGTGAATGACTATGGCTTAATATGGTATTTGTGTCACTTATCTATTCCTGAGAGGAGAAAAAGCCCCCACACTTAGTGGCTTAAAACGACAATGATCATTTATTTTCCCTAAGAATCTGCAGTTAGAACAGGACTTAGTCGGGACAGCTCCATCTATGCTTCAAGTGGCATCAGTGAGGTCAACTTAACTCGGGACTGGAAGACCCACTTTCAAAATGGCTCATTCACGTGGCTGACAAGTTGATGCTGGTTGTCAGCTGGGGGCTGGGGCCTTAAGTTCTCTTCTACACGGTCTTTTCCACTAACTGCTTGGCTTCTTTACAGCATGGTGTTGGATTCCAAGAGCAAGTGTCCCAAGAGAAGACGACACCTTTATGACCTATGACTTGGAAGTCATAGAGTGTCTCTTCCACTGTACTGTATTGGTCAAAGCAGTCACCAAGACCCACCCAGGTGAATGGGAGAGGGCAGAGATTCCACCTCTTAACTGAAAAATAACAAGATTCCAGGAGAGTATATAGTATGGAGGAGATTACCGTCTCCCTCTTTAGAAAATACAATCTGCCATAGTATCTCACTTAGATAAATATGCATCTAATCTGGGTCACATATTAATCAGAGGTCATCCAAGAAATAGAAGGCCACCCAAACCAGTAAAAGTTAATGGGAGATTATCAAAAGGAGGCAAAGAAATCTCATGGTAACAAAATATAGGAAATACAGCTCAGCCTCACAGGAACTGGAAATTGATCAGACAGCTATCTCTCCGTCGCCCTCTCCTCCAGGAGCTTCGTGGTCTCTGATACTGCTTCTTTCTGAGCATTTGGTTCATCCTCCCACAGACTGTATTGTCAACATGCATGTGGTCAGAAATGGCTGCCTAGTGCAGACTCCACATAACCTTTTCACACAAGTGCCCACAACTCTCTAATATCTCTGTGTCTCCTGGTCAAAATATATGAGTGATTCAGCCTAATCTATGGATTGCAGCCCTGGGTCAGACGTCCAGCCTTATTCCCATCAGCTGTGGCAAGGGAAGGATGTCACACTATATGAACGTGACTTCCCAGCAGGGGTGTAGAAGGAGACATTGCCAAAGAAAGAGATATGGGGTAAGGTATGCAGAGTCAGGGAATGACGTGGTTAAGGATGTCAGATCACCATCTTTTTGTGAGGATTAAGTAATTTACTGTAAGTAAGGTTTTTAAGGCAGATCTTAGCATGTAGAAAATGATAATAAATATTTGGTGTTTTAAATTTGTATTAGGTAGGCTCCCTAAACATTTACACTCCACTATCTTTCCCCCAAAGACTAAATAATGTATGTATTTTAGATTCCCTGACTGGGACACTACATGCAATGTTTTGGGGCAAAATTAAACTCAGAATTAATGCTGAATTATTGTCGTAATAAACAGTTCAGTATGAATACTGAAAATAACTGCAAAAGTAATCTAGGAATAACAGAATTAGTAAAAGCATGCTAACTCCTTTGTTGGAGTGTGTTCGAAGTAAAAAAAAAATCATCAATGAAATAAATAGAATAATTTGTATGATAAGTTTAATTTACAAGAAAGAGTTAGTAGAACTTTTCTGGGCCAACTAACTAAGTATCAAAAATATATAAAGCCAAAATTGTTTGAAATATAAAGAAAATTGACAGAGACAAAATTATTGCGAAAGACATTGTTATCACTTTCTGATATCAAGTAGACAAAAAGGGAGCGGAGTCAAGATGGCGGTGTAGGCAGACTCTGAACTCACTTCCTCCCGTGGACACAGCCAATTTACAACTACTCGTGGAAAAATTACCCCTGAGACAGAACTGAAAACTGGATAAGAGGAACTCCTGCAACAACGGACAATCCTAACTGGGGTAGAAGAGGCAGAGACTCCCTTCTGGAGAGGAAAAACGCCGTCTTCACAAGCCGCCAGCGTCACGGCCGCCGGGAGCAGCTCACAGGTACGCAGCCTCCCTGGAGGAGCGGGGCCCTGAGCCGGGGAGCGCCCCCGCTGTGGGCATTTTGTGGACCCAGCACAATTGAGACCAGCAGCATAATATCTGACTGTGCCTGCTACTAAAGCATTGGGGAGCACCCCCAGAAAACCCGGTTCACAAAGAAACTAAAACTGGCTCTTAAAGGGCCCACGCACAAACTCACCCGTTCCAGAAAGCATCCTAAAATCACCAGAAAGAAAGGTGCACAGTGCTTCGGTGACAAGAGACTCACCTAATAGGCCCTGAGTGCATCTCGGTGAGGGGTGAGACCTCTCCAGGGACTGGGACATTGGCGGCGGCCATTGTTGGGGCCTGGTGTGGCGTGCTGACACAGACGCCATTGGAGTTCTCCCTGAGACCTGCTAGCCCAGGGTCTGCTCCACCCGCTAGAGCACCGATTTAATCCAGCTCAGCCAGGGCAGGCAGCCCACCCTAGAGACTAGCCCCACCCAACAACAAGCCCTCAGGCAACGTGTGGGCCTGCATAGATTGGTGACTGGATTCTCTGCAGCCTGGCAACTGAGCTGACTTGAGCGGGGCAGGGTGTGCACAAGGAGCGGGTGGAGAGTGTGGGGCGGTGGCAGAGTGTGTGGGGCTCCCGCCGTGGAGAGACTGGGTCCACTTGGGGAGGTCGGGGCGCTCACACGGGGCAGGACTGTGTTGACTGTGTGTGTGGACCTGTGGGCGGCAGGGCTTCTCAGCCACAGAAGACTTGTGCTTCTCAAAGACCCACATAGGAGGTTTGCTCCACCTTCCAAAACCTGAAACAATTGGGTGTTCCTGTGCCTGAGGCCAGCCCCACCCAGCTGCAATCCTCAGAGAGCTGACAAGAGACCTAATAGGCTAGAGGCTTACAGCAATTGTAAGGCCCTGAGCCTAACAACCTGCCACAGGGGGGGGCCTACTCACTTAAAAGAAATACTGCAACACAAATGTGGTATTAGAACTTGCAGCCAACTGTGCTGGGGCTCCCCACACCTGATAAAGAGACTGAAGGGCCCACAACAACTACAAGCAGCTGAGCATTACAACAGCTGGCCAGGAGCATAACTCAGCCTCCCTGGGCGCCTACAGGGAGAGCAAACAGGCCACAGCAGAAGGATACACGTAGCCCACATAGGGGTCACCGCTGGAACATTGAGAACTGAGGGAAGCACACTGGAAGCCTCCTAAGCCATCACTTACATAAGGTCACCTATCCAAGAGCAGGAGACGTAGCTGACCTACCTAATACGTAGACACAAGCACAGGGAAAGAGGCAAAATGAAGAGGCAAAAGAATACATTCCAAGTAAGGGAACAGGACAAAACCCCAGAAAAGGAACTTAGTGAAACAGAAATGAGCAACCTACCTGACAGAGAGTTCAAACTAAGAGTGTTAAGGATGCTCACTGATCTGGGGAGAAGAATAGATGGACTCAGTGAGAATGTCAACAAAGAAATGGAAGATATAAAAAGAACCAATCAGAAATGAAGAATACAATACTGGAAATGAAAAACTCATTAGAGGGACTCAAAAGCAGAGTAGAGGATACAGAAGAACGGATCTGTGAGCTGGAAGAAAGACTAGAAGAAATTACCCAAGGTGAACAGGTAAAAGAGAAAAGAATTAAAAAGAGTGAGGACAGTCTAAGGGACCTCTGGGACAACATCAAGCGCACTAACATCCGTGTTATAGGTGTCCCGGAAGGAGAAGAGCGAGACAAGGGGGCAGAGAATCTATTTCAAGAAATAATAGATGAAAACTTCCCTAACCTAAGGAAGGAAACAGACATCCAGGTACAGGAGGCACAGAGAGCCCCAAACAAGATAAACCCAAAGAGGCCCACACCAAGACACATCATAATCAAAATGTCCAGAATTAAAGATAAAGAGAGAATCCTAAAAGCCGCAAGAGAATGTCAAGTTACATACAAAGGAAACCCCATAAGGCTATCAGCTGACTTCTCAGCAGAAACCTTACAGGCTAGAAGAGAATGGCATGATATATTTAAAGTGCTAAAAGGAAAAAACTTACAGCCAAGAATACTCTACCCAGCAAGGTTATCGTTCAAAATGGAAGGAGAGATCAAAATTTTCCCAGATAAGCAAAAATTAAAGGAGTTTGTCACCAAGAAACCAGTGTTACAAGAAATGTTAAAGGGACTGATTTAAGGGGAAAAGAGAAGACCACAAATAGGAAAAATTATCTATTTCCACGATCAGAACGTAATGGATACAAATGCACAAAAAAGAGGTTGGATATGATATCAAAAACATAAAAGGAGGGAGGAGGGTAGTTAAAGAGTACAGCTTTCAGACAGAGGTCAAACTAAAGTGACCATCAATTCTGTATAGAAGAAGTAAGGAACAGAGAAGGACTACTAAAACACTGAGAAAAAAAAAAGTTAAAAATGGCAGTAAGTACATACTTATCAATAGCTACTTTAAATGTCAATGGACTAAATGCTCCAATTAAAAGGCATAGGGTGGCTGACTGGATAAAAACAAGACCCATATATATGCTGCATACAAGAGACACACTTCAGACCTAAAGACACTCACAAACTGAAAGTGAAGGGATGGAAAAAGATACTCCATGCAAATGGCAATGAAAAGAAAGCTGGGGTAGCAGTACTCATATCAGACAAAATAGACTTTAAAACAAAAACTGTAAAGCGAGACAAAGAAGGGCATTACATAATGATCAAGGGAACAATCCAACAAGAGGATATAACACTTGTAAATATCTACGCACCCAATGTAGGTGCACCTAAATATATAAAGCAATTATTAACAGACATAAAAACAGAAATAGACAGTAACACAATAATAGTAGGGGACTTTAACACTCCACTTACACCAACAGATAGATCATCCAAACAGAAGATCAATAAGGAAACATTGGCCTTAAACGACACACTAGAACAGATGGACCTAGTAGATATATACAGAGCATTCCATCCAAAAACCGAAGAATACACGTTCTTTTCAAATGCACATGGAACGTTCTCCAGGATTGATCACATATTAGGCCACAAAACAAGTCTCCATAAATTTAAGAAGATTGAAATAATACCAAGCATCTTTTCTGACCACAAAGGTATGAAACTAGAAATCAACTATAGGAAGAAAATCAGAAAAGCCACAAATACATGGAGATTAAACAAAATGCTACTGAACAACGACTGGGTCAATGAAGAAATCAAAGAAGAAATCAAAAAATACCTGGAGACAAATGAAAATGAAAATACGACATGCCAGAATTTATGGGATACAGCAAAAGCGGTTCTAAGAGGGAAGTTTATAGCAATACAGGCCTATCTCAACAAACAAGAAAAATCTCAAATAAACAATCTAACAATGCACCTAAAGGAACTGGAAAAAGAAGAACAAACAAAGCCCAAAATCAGTAGAAGAAGGGAAATAATAAAAATCAGAGCAGAAATAAATGAAATAGAGACCAAAAACAATAGAAAAATTAATAAAACCAAGAGCTGGTTCTTTGAAAAGATCAACAAAATAGACAAACCTTTAGCTAGACTCACCAAGAAAAAAAGAGAGAAGGCACAAATAAGTAAAATCAGAAATGAAAGAGGAGAGGGTACAACAGACACCTCAGAAATACAAAAGATTATAAGAGAATACTATGAAAAACTATATGCCAACCAATTCGACAATCTGGAAGAAATGGATAAATTCTTAGAATCATACAACCTTCCAAAACTGGATCAAGAAGAAGTAGAGAATTTGAATAGACCAATCACCAGTAAGGAGATCGAATCAGTAATCAAAAACCTCCCCAAAAATAAAAGTCCAGGACCAGACGGCTTCCCTGGTGAATTCTACCAAACATTCAAAGAAGACTTAATACCTATCCTTCTCAAACTCTTCCAAAAATTGAGGAGGGGGAAGCTCCTAACTCATTCTACGAAGCTGACATTACCCTGATACCAAAACCAGACAAGGACAACACAAAAAGAAAATTACAGGCCAATATCACTGATGAACATCGATGCAAAAATCCTCAACAAAATACTAGCAAATCGCATACAACAATACGTTAAAAGATTATACACCATGATCAAGTGGGATTTATTCCAGGTATGCAGGGATGGTTTAACATTCGCAAATCAATCAACGTAATACACCACATTAATAAAATGAAGAACAAAAATCACATGATCATCTCAATAGATGCAGAGAAAGCATTTGACAAGATCCAGCATCCATTTATGATAAAAACTCTGAATAAAATGGGTATAGAAGGAAAGTACCTCAACATAATAAAGACCATATATGAGAAACCCACAGCTAATATCATCCTCAATGGTGAAAAACTGAAAGCTATCCCTCTAAGAACAGGAACCAGACAAGGATGCCCACTGTCACCACTCCTATTTAACATAGTATTGGAAGTCCTAGCCAGAGCAATGAGGCAAGAGAAAGAAATAAAAGGGATCCAAATTGGAAAGGAAGAAGTGAAACTGTCACTATTTGCAGATGACATGATTTTATATATAGAAAACCCTAAAGAATCCACCAGAAAACTTTTAGAAGTAATAAACGAATATGGTAAAGTTGCAGGATACAAAATCAACATACAAAAATCAGTTGCATTTCTGTACACTAACAACGAAGTAGCAGAAAGAGAAATTAAGAATACCATCCCATTTACAATTGCAACAAAAAGAATAAAATACCTAGGAATAAACTTAACCAAAGAGGTGAAAGATCTGTCCATCGAAAACTATAAAACATTTCTGAAAGAAATTGAAGAAGACACAAAGAAATGGAAAGATATTCCGTGCTCTTGGATTGGAAGAATTAACATAGTTAAGATGTCCATACTTCCTAAAGCCATCTATAGATTCAATGCAATCCCTATCAAAGTTCCAACAACATTTTTCACAGAAATAGAACAAAGAATCCTAAAATTTATATGGAACAACAAAAGACCCGAATAGCTAAAGGAATCCTGAGAAAAAGAACAAAGCTGGAGGTATCACACTCCCTGATTTCAAAATATACTACAAAGCTATAGTAACCAAAACAGCATGGTACTGGCACAAAAACAGACACACAGATCAATGGAATAGAATCGAAAGCCCAGAAATAAACCCACACATCTATGGACAGCTAATCTTTGACAAAGGAGCCAAGAACATACAATGGGGAAAAGAAAGTCTCTTCAACAAATGGTGTTGGGAAAACAGGATAGCCATATGCAAAAATGAAAGTAGACTCTTACCTTACACCATACACAAAAATTAACTCCAAATGGATTAAAGACTTGAATGTAAGACCTGAAACTGTGAAAGTTCTAGAAGAAAACATAGGCAGTATGCTCTTCGACATCAGTCTTAGCAACATCTTTTCAAACACCACATCTGACCGGGCAAGAGAAACAATAGAAAAAATAAACAAATGGGACTACATCAAACTAAAAAGCTTCTGCACAGCAAAGGAAACCATCAACAGAACGAAAAGACAACCTAACAATTGGGAGAAGATATTTGCAAACCATACATCTGATAAGGGCTTAATCTCCAAAATATATAAAGAACTCATGCATCTCAACAACAAAAAAACTACCAACCCAATTAAAAATGGGCAAAAGACCTGAACAGACATTTCTCCAAAGAAGATATACAGATGGCCAACAGACACATGAAAAGATGTTCAAAATCACTATCTATCAGGGAAATGCAAATCAAAACTACAATGAGATATCACCTCACGCCCGTCAGAATGGCTATAATTAACAAGACAGGAAACAACATGTGTTGGAGAGGTTGTGGAGAGAAGGGAACTCTCATACACTGCTGGTGGGAGTGCAAACTGGTGCAGCCACTATGGAAAACAGTATGGAGGTTCCTCAAAAAATCAATGATAGAACTACCATATGATCCAGCTATTCCACTGTTGGGTATTTATCCAAAGAACTTGAAAACACCAATTTGCAAAGGTACATGCACCCCTGTGTTCATTGCAGCCTTATTCACGATAGCCAAGACTTGGAAGCAACCTAAGTGCCCATCAAGGGACGAATGGATAAAAAAGCTGTGGTATATATACACAATGGAATACTACTCAGCCATAAGAAACGATGAAATCCAGCCATTTGTGACAACATGGATGGACATTGAGGGCATGATGCAAAGTGAAATAAGTCAGAGGGAGAAGGTCAAATACCGTATGATTTCCTTCATTAAGTAGTAGATAATAACAACAATAAACAAACACATAGGGACAGAGATTGGATTGGTGGTTACCAGAGGGGAAGGGGGAGGGAGGAGGGGGAAAGGGATAATTGGGTACATGTGTGTGGTGATGGGTTGTAATTAGTATTTTGGTGGTGAACATGATGTAATCTATGCAGAAATAGAAGTACAATGATGTACACCTGAAATTTTTACAATGTTATAAACCAATGTTACTGCAATAAACAAAAAATTAAAAAAAAAAAAAAAAAAGTAGACAAAAAGGACAATTTGTTTGCAGAATCTAATTAGAAAAATGTATATAACAAATCTTTTTAAGCGTCCATGGATCATATAAAACATTGAAAATATAGTAGGCCACAAAGAAAAGCTCAAGGCATTTCCATAGCTGTCAGAGCCCTATACAATTTAAACAAAACTCTAAACATACAATTTAAAATACTGTTCTAAATAACCAGTTGGTGAAAGAAAAAAAATCAAAACTGTAACAATTATTTAGAAAGTGACATAAATGAAAACACTGAATATCAAAACCTATGGGTTATGGAAAAGCTGCACCTGGAGCACGGCTGAGGACCTTAACAGTATCAGCTTTCAAAGATAACTAATAATTAGATGAAACATTATGTTTAAGAATAAATGAAAGAGTATATACTCAACAGAACTGAAAACATGTTCACACAAAAACTTGTACATGAATATTCATAACAGCAGTATTCATAATTGCCAAAAAATTGTAACAACCCAAACGTACACCAATTGATGAAGGGATAAATAAAATGTATGTTCATATAATGGAATATTATTCAGCCATGAAAAAAGCAAAGTACTAATACGTGCTACAACGTGCATGAACCTCGAAAACATTACGCTAAGTGAAAGAAGCCAGACACAAAGGGTCATATATGGGATGATTCCATTTATATGAAATGTCCAGAATAGGTAAATCCATAGAGACAGATAGTAGATTAGTGGCTGCCAGGGACTGGGGGCAGTGGGGAATGAGGAATGACTGCTAACAGGTGTGAGGTTTCTTTTCATAGTGATGAAAATACTCTGGAATTAGATAGAAGTGATGGTTGCACAACACTGTGAACATGCTGAAAACCACTGAATTGTACACTTCAAAAAGGCGAATTTTATGGCATGTGAATTATACCTCAATTAAAAAATGTGCAAAAAAAAAACCAGAAGTAAAGGAAAGAACAACCAAACAGGAGAGCAAAGGAAGGTGTGCTGGCCATTCAGGTCTCCAGCTCCAAGCCCATCCTTCTATACCCGGCTCAGTGATCTGCCACTGGGATTCTGCAGACCACATGTCTGTTTTGACAGCTTGGTTTCTATTCGGAGGAATTAGAGGGGGCCTGGGAGCAGGAAGAAGGGCTATGCCTCTGCTTGCTCTTCCTCTGTATTACCTCACAACGGTTCTTCACCGGGGCAGCAACCTTGGGTCCAGTTTCCTGCTTCTGTCCACACTCCCAGCCACATCATACCCAGTTCAAAGCAGCAGCAGCAGATAGCAGCCCCTTCTCAGAGACCACGTCCCAACTTGACAGGACTCCTTCCCCTAAACAAACCCTGCCCTTTGCTCCCCCAGCGACTGGCGTGTCTTCCTGTCTTTACTAGCTCTGTGCCATCTCGGAGTCTCCTTTGCCCCTGAAATCCTCTCATACTTATTTAACTGATTCCTTATATTAAATTCTGTTTGTTCACATAACTGTTGTGGTTTCTATTTTCCTGATAGGATGCTGACTGATACAGAAGGAAATAATGCAAATGAAGACAGTAATCACCGAATTAGAGAAGAGACTGAATTTACAATTACCAGGTGGTTGCTCTTTGATAAAAATCAATGAAAGAGACAAACTTCTGGAAAAATCATATTGAGAGAGAGAGCGAGAGAATATGTATGTTTCAAAGCACAGGAAAAGATGAAGGGATATCCGATTTATTTTATGAAGTAAACAAAATATTAATATTCTCAAATTTAGCTCACAAGAAAAATAGAGCTAGAGTCTCCCAATGGTATTCCATGGAACACACTTCCACATTATGGACTTGAAAACTGTGTTCCGTGTTCAGATGAATGTGGGAAATCCTCATAGTATATCTTGCCCTTGGAGATTCACAACGCACATTTGCATATTAAAGGCTCTCAAGCTCTCTGCAATGAAGAAACCATGTTAAACGCATTTCCTCAAATGTTTTCCAAAAGTATTGGATGTTCTGCAGATATTCGAAGACACTAGAGAGAAACACTGCGGTAGATCATCTCATTTCTGAACATAGGTGGAAGGGTCAAAATAAAATGCTAATCCACAGAATTCAACAGTACTTTTTGCCCCGGTAAGATGTGTAACAGGAATGCAAGAACAATTTGCTATAAGAAAATATATAATATGGCAAATGGTCAAATAAGAAAAGAAACATAATTATCTTAATCAATGGATGTTGAAAAGGTGCTTGATAAAATTCAGCACTTATTTCTGATTAAAATGCTTAGAATACTAGGCGTAAATTAATACTTCCTTAATCTAATAAAAAACATATCATATATGTTTTATATGATAACTGTCATTATCATATTCTGAGTCAGATTAATGATAAAATAACTTTGTGTTAAAAAAAAATTTAAAGTAACAAATATTAGACAATAGAAGAATAGTTAAATTATGGCGTAGTCATACAATGTAATCTTTTGCAATCATTGGATATCTTTTTTTATTGTGATAAAATACATATAACCTTAATTTTACTATTTTAACCATTTTAAAGTATACAATTCAATGCATTTAGTGCATTCACAATGTTGTGCTACCATCACCATTATCTACTTCCAGAATATTTTCTTTTCTTTTTTTTTTTTTTGTTTTTTTGTGAGGAAGATCAGCCCTGTGCTAACATCTGCCAATCCTCCTCTTTTTTTGCTGAGGAAGACTGGCCCTGGGCTAACATCCGTGCTCATCTTCCTCCACTTTGTATGGGACGCCGCCACAGCATGGCCTGACAAGCGGTGCATCAGTGTGCGCCCAGGATCCGAACCCACGAACCCCAGGCCACTGCAGCGGAGCGTGAGCACTTAATCACTTGCGCCACCGGGCCGGCCCCTCAGAATATTTTCATTACCCCCAAACAAAACCCTCTACCCATGAAGCAGTTACTCCCCATTCCCCCTCCCCCATCCCCTGGCAACCACTAATCTGCTTTCTGTCTCTATGGATTTGCCTACTCTGGACATTTTGTGTATGTAGAATCATGCAATATTTGGCCTTTTGTGTCTGGCTTCTTTCACTTAGTAATGTTTTACTTAATAATGTTTTCAAGACTTATCCATGTTGCAGCATGTATCAGTATTTCATTTCTTTTTAGGTCTGACTAATATCCCATTGTATGGCTGTAACATATTTTGTTTATCCATTCATTAGTTGATGGATATTTGGGTTATTTACACATTTTGGCTATTGTGAACCGTGCTGCTATGAACATTTGTGTACAAGTTTTTGTGTAAATGAATATCGTATTTTTGGAGAAAATTTGGTGGTATAGAAGAATTACAAAATATTGTATAAAGAGAGAAAACGCCTACAAAACTATATTACACTAGGATTTGATTTTGTATTCCAATATATGAAGACTAGATGAATAGAAAAATCTCCAGAATATTCGCAATAGTTGTCACTGAGTCACAGATCTGTGGATGGCTTTTATTTGATGTATATTTTTTACATTTTTCAAAATTTATATAATTAACATATTTTATAATAAGAAAAAACAATTTAACAACTTATTTAAGCAACTTATTTTAAAAACAGTGACTGGGAAGTGAGAAAACAGAGGTAGGAAGTGTCACCTATTCTTTTGGGGACCGTGACTGCGACAGGAGATGACAGGTGGTGTGGTCCTAGTGGAGGGTGAGAAATTGCAGGATTTTTAAAAAGGTGGCTAATTTATACTCTGCACAGAAGGAGTCAGCAGAGAATGAAAGGGTAATAATATAGGAGAGAGAGGAAGAACAAGGTCCTGATCTTAGAGAAATCAAAAAGGAGATGATCAAGGATAGAGATGAAAAGATTGGCCTTAAAACATGAAAATATACATCTTCCTCTGGAATTACAGGGGCTTTTGGTGAGAGTGTAGGCAGATAGAGATGAGGTGAAGGTGTATAGGGAAAAGCTTGAGAGATTTCAGACCTAATAGACTTAATATTCTTAGTGAAATAGGTTAAGTCAGATGTTGGAAAGAATAGGATGGATTGTGTCATAAACTTGAGGAAGCATAGTAAAAGCTTGGAATGTGCAAGGTAAGTAACCAGGGACACCCAGCTCTCTGCAGCACTCAATCTGCTGTTTATTGCCTTCATTGCATTCTAAAATTGATTGGTTATGCTTTGCTCATGTGAGAAAACTTTTCACCACGTAGATTTTTTTTTTCCTTTTGTTGCCAATTAATGCTCTTATAGATGGCAATAGCTTCTAGAGTTTATTGACAGTGCAAATAGGAGATATTTCTATAGTTCTCCTTTGTTTCTTAGGGCTGTATATCTTCTCATACCTCATATTGGCCCTTTCTTTTGAATTGCTGAATATGTCTTTTTTAAAAATTGTTTTATTGAGGTCATAATGTTTTATAACATTGTGTAATTTCAGGTGTACATTATTATATATCAGTTTCTATATAGACTACATCATGCTCACCATCAACAGTCCAGGTTTTGTCTGTCACCATACACATGCACCACTTTACCCATTTCACCCACCGCCTCACCCCCTTGCCCTCCAGTAACTACTAATCTGTTCTCTTTATCCCTGTGTTTGTTTATCTCCCATATATGAGTGAAATCATACAGCATTTGTCTTTCTCGTCTGGCTTATTTCACTTAATATAATACCCTCAAGGTCCATTCATGTTGTTGCAAATGGGATGATTTTGTCTTTTTTCATGGCTGAGTAGTATTCCATTGTATATATATACCACATCTTCTTTATCCATTCATCAGTTGATGAGCACTTGAGTTGCTTCCATGTCTTGGCTATTGTGAATAATGCTGCGATGAACATAGGGGTGCATGCATCTTTTCGTATTGTTGATTTCATGTTCTTTGGATAAATACCCAGTAGTGGGATAGCTGATCATATGGTATTTCTACTTTTAATTTTTTGAGAAATCTCCATACTGTTTTCCATAGTGGCTGCACCAGTTTACATTCCCACCAGCAGCATATGAGGATTCCCTTTTCTCCACATCCCCTCCAACATTTGTTATTTTTTGTCTTGTTAATTATAGCCATTCCAACAGGTGTAAGGTGATATCTCATTGTAGTTTTGATTTGTATTTCCCTAATAATAAGTGATGTCGAATATCTTTTCACATGCCTGTTGCCCATCTGTACATCTTCTTTGGAAAAATGTCTATGTCCTTTGCCCATTTTTTGATCGAGTTGGTTGTTTCTTTGTTGTTGAGTTGTACGAGTTCTTTATATATTTTGGAAATTAACCTCTTGTCAGATATATGATTTGCAAATATTTTCTCCCATTTGGTGGGTTGTCTTTTCATTTTGTTCATGGTTTCCTTTGCCTTGCAGAAGCTTTTTAGTCTGATGTAGTCCCATTTGTTTATTTTTTCTTTTGTTTCCCTTGCCCAAGTAGACATGGTATTCGAAAAGATGCTGCTAAGACTGATGTCAGAGTGTACTGCCTATATTTTCTTTTAGGAATTTTATGGTTTCAGGTTTTACATTTCAAGTCTTTAATCCATTTTGAGTTAATTTTTGTGTATGATGTAAACTTTCATTCTTTTGTGTGTGGCTCTCTAGTTTTCCCAGCACCATTTATTGAAGAGATTTTCCTTTCTCCATTGTATGTTCTTGGCTGCTTTGTCAAAGATTAGCTGTCCATAGATGTGTGGCTTTATTTCTGGGCTTACAGTTCTGTTCCATTGAGCTGTGTGTCTGTTTTTCTGCCAGTACCATGCTGTTTTGATTACTATAGCTTTGTATTATATTTTGAAGTCAGGGATTGTGATGCCTCCAGCTTTGCTCTTTTTTCTCAGGATTGCTTTGGCTATTCAGGGTCTTTTGTTGTTCCCTATAAATTTTAGGATTCTTTGTTCTATTTCTGTGAAGAATGTCATTGGGATTCTGATTGGGATTGCATTGAATCTGTAGATTGCTTTAGGTAATATGGACATTTTAACTATGTTTATTCCTTCAATCCATGAGCATGGAATACCTTTCCATTTCTTTATGTCTTCTTTGATTTCTTTCTATAATGTCTTATAGTTTGCAGTGTATAGCTCTTTCACCTCTTTAGTTAAATTTATTCCTAGATATTTTATTCTTTTTGTTGTGATTGTAAATGGGATTATATTCTTGACTTCTCTTTCAGCTAGTTCATTATTAGTGTATAGAAGTGCAACTGATTTTTGGAAGTTGCACCCTGCAAATTTGCTGTAGTTGTTGATTATTTCTAATATTTTTCTGGTGGATTCTTTACAGTTTTCATATATAGAATCATGTTGTCTGCAAAGAGTGAGAGTTTTACTTCTTCCTTGCCAATTTGGATACCTTTTGTTTTTTTTCTTGTCTAATTACTCTTGCCGAAACCTCCAAAACTATGTTGAATAGGAGTGGTGAGAGTGGGCACCCTTTTCTTGTTCCTGTTCTCAGATGGATGGCTTTCAGTTTTTCACTGTTAAGTATGATGTTGGCTGTGGGTTTGTCATATATGGCCTTCATTATGTTGAGTTACTTTCCTTCTATGCCCATTTTATGGAGGGTTTTTATCATAAATATACGTTGGGTCTTGTCAAATGCTTTCTCTGCATTTATTGAAATGATCATGTGATTTTAATCCCTCATTTTGTTAATGTAGTGTATCACATTGATTGATTTGCAGATGTTGAACCATCCTGGCATTCCTGGTATAAATCCCACTTGGTCATGGTGTGTGTTGCTTTTAATGTATTGCTGTATTCAATTTGTCAATATTTTGTTGAGGGTTTTTGCATCTATGTTCATTAGCAATATTGGCCTGTAATTTTCCTTCTTTGTGTTGTCCTTGTCTGGTTTTGGTGTCAAGGTAATGTTGGCCTCGTAGAATGAGTTAGGAAGCGTTCCGTCTTCTTTAATTTTTTGGAATAGTTTGAGAAGGATAGGTATTAAATCTTCTTTGAATGTTTGGTAGAATTCTTCAGAGAAGCCATCTGATCCTGAATGTTTGTTTTTTGGGAGGTTTTTAAGTGCTGTTTCTATCTCTTTACTTGTGATTGGTCTATTCAGATTCTCTATTTCTTCTTGATTCAGTTTTGGGTGGTTGTATGAGTCTAAGAATTTATGTTTCTTCTAGATTGTTCAACTTGTTGGCATACAGTTTTTCATAGTATTCTCTTATAATCCTTTGTATTTCTCTGGTATCCATTGTAATTTCTCCTCTTCCATTTCTAATTTTATTTATTTGCACCTTGTCTCTTCTTTTCTTAGTGATTCTAGCTAAGGGTTTGTCAATTATTTTTATCTTCTCAAAGAACCAGCTCTTAGTTTCATTGATCCTTTCTATTGTTTTTTAAGTCTCTATTTCATCTATTTCTGCTCTAATTTTTATTATTTCCCTCCTTCTGCTGACTTTGGGCTTTGTTTGTTCTTTTTCTAATTCAGTTAGATGTAGTTTAAGATTATTTATTTGAGATTTTTCTTGTTTGTTGAGATAGGCCTGTATTGCTATAAATTTCCATCTTAGCACTGCTTTTGCTGCATCCCATAAGAGTTGGTATGTTGTGTTTTCATTTTCATTTGTCTCCAGGTATTTTTTGATTTCTCTATTGATTTCTTCATTGATCCAGTGGTTGTTCAGTAGCATGTTGTTTAGTCTCCACATATTTGTGACTTTACCAGCTTTTTTCTTGTAGTTGATTTCTAGTTTCATAGCATTATGGTCAGAAAAGATGCTTGATATGATTTCAGTCTTCTTAAATGTATTGAGTCTTGCCTTGTTTCCCAACATATGGTCCATCTTTGAGAATGATCCATGTGCACTTGAGATGAATGTATATTCTGTTGTTTTGGGATGGAATGTTCTATAAATACCTATTAAGTTCATCTGGTCTAGTATTTCACATAAGGCCACTGTTTCCTTATTGACTTTCTGTCTGGATGATCTATCCGTTGATGTTAGTGGGGTGTTGAGGTCCCCTACTATTATCGCGTTGCTGTCAATTTCTCCCTTTAGGTCTGTTAATAGTTGCTTTAGATACTTTGGTGCTCCTGTGTTAGGTGCATATATATTCATAAGTATTATGTCCTCTTGGTGGAATGTCCCTTTTATCACTATATACTGACCCTCTTTGTCTCTCATTGTCTTTTTTATTTTGAAGTATGCTTTGTCTGATATAAGTATGGCAACACTTGCTTTCTTTTGCTTGGAGTATCATCTTCCATCCCTTCTCTCTGAGCCTGTGTTTGTCATTAGAGCTGAGATGTGTTTCCTGGAGGCAGCATGTTGTTGGGTCTTGTTTTTTAATCCATCCAACCACTCTGTGTCTTTTGATTGCAGAATTCAATCATTTACATTTAAGATGATTATTGATATATGAGGTTTTAATACTACCATTTTATCTCTTGTTTTCTGGTTGTTCTATATTTTCATTGTTTCTCTTCCCTTGTATTTCTGACTTCCATTTCAGTTTGGTGGTTTTCTGTGATGGTTTTCTCAGTTTTCTCTTTATTTATGATTTGTGGCTCTATTCTGATTCTTTGTTTAGTGGTTACCATCAGGTTTGTATAAAAGATATAATAGATGAGATAGTCTATTTTCTGATAGACTCTTATCTCCATTAGCCTAAGCAGGTTCCAACCCTTCCCTCTTCTCCTTCTGAGTTATTGTTGTCACAAATTCTTCTTTTTTGTGTTGTGATTTTGTGACTAAATTGAAGTGTTTATAGTTATTTTTGATGCTTTCCTTCCCTTTATCTTTTATGTTATAATTAAGTGTTTGCTAACCTATTCTGATAGAGTTGCAACTTTCTGATTTTGTTTGTCTATTTATCTCCTTGCTCAAAGCTTTGTAAACCTTTGCTTTTTTGTTTCAGGTAGGAGGGCTTCCTTCATCATGTCTTGTAAAGGAGATCTTATGGTAAAGAACTCCCTCAGCTTTTGTTTATCTGGGAAAGCTTTTATTTCTCCATCATATTTGAAGGATAGTTTCACTGGATAGAGTTTTCTTGGCTGAAAATTTTTGTCTTTCAGTATTTTTAATGTATCATTCTATTCTCCTAGCCTGTAAGGTTTCTACTGAGAAATTTGCTGAAACCCTAATATAGGAGTTCCTATGTGGGTTATTTTCTTCTCTCTTGGTGCCCTTAATATTTTTTCTTTGTCATTGACTTTTGCCAGTTTTAATATTATATACCTTGGAGAAGGTCTTTTGGCACTGATGTAATTAGGAGTTCTATTGGTTTCATGTACTTGTAAGTCCAGTTCCTTCCCCAGGTTTGGGAAGTTCTCAGCCATTATTTCTTTGAACAAGCTCTCTGCTCCTTTCTTTTTCTCTTCTCCCTCTGGAATACCTATAATCTTTATATTGCTTTTCCTAATTGAGTCAGATATTTCTCGGAGAGTTTCTTCATTTTTTTTTTAAATCTTAGTTCTCTCTCCTCTTGTTCCTGAAGCGTTTCTATGTTTCTGTCCTCTAATCCGCTAATTCTGTCCTCCATAACATCAACTCTATTTTTTAATGTTTCTAGATTATTTTTTATCTCATTAATTGTGTTCTTCATATGCAGAATTTCTGTTTGGTTTTTTTCCTTGGCGTTTCAGATCTTTGGTGAAGTATTAATTCTGCTCATTAATTTTATTCCTGAGCTCATTGAAATGTCTTTCTGAGTTTTCTTGTAACTCACTGCGTTTCTTTTTTTTTTAATACTCAATTCCATTAAAAATATTTTTTTTTTAATTTTTTAATTTTTAATTTTTATTTATTTTTTGTGTGTGAGGAAGATCAGCCCTGAGCTAACATCCATGCTAACCCTCTCTTTTTGCTGAGGAAGACCAGCTCTGAGCTAACATCTATTGCCAATCCTCCTCCTTTTTTTTTTCCCCCCAAAGCCCCAGTAGGTAGTTGTATGTCATAGTTGCACATCCTTCTAGTTGCTGTATGTGGGACATGGCCTCAGCATGGCCGGAGAAGCGGTGCCTCGGTGCGCGCCCGGGATCTGAACCCGGGCCGCCAGTAGCAGAGTGCATGCACTTAACCGCTAAGCCATGGGGCTGGCCCTCACTGAGTTTCTTTATGACAACTATTTTGAATTCTCTGTCATTTAGATCGTAAATTTCTGTGACTTCAGGATTGGTTTCTGGAGACTTGTCAATTTCCTTCTGCTTTGAAGTGTTACTGTAGTTCTTCATGGTGCTTGATGACTTGATCCTTTGCTGGTGCATTTGTGGTAGTATCCAGTTACAGATTCCACCTGCCACTGCTGGCGGGTAGCAGGAGCTGTGTTTTCTGATCCCACCTCGTCTGCTGGAAGATGTGCAGGTAAGGCTGCTCTGCATTTGCCTGGGCTGGCCACAGCTGCTCTGCAGGTTGCACTCATGTGGGCAGGGCCTCTGCACTGGGCAGGTGGGTCGCACGCCATAGGTAGGGCCTCTGTGCTCAGCAGACAGGTCGCTCTCATACAGGCAGGGCTGCTGCACTCAGCAGGGGGCCAGCCGAGCTACCATACTAGGTGGGAGGGGAGCCTACGCAGGGGCTGAGCCACCACTTGGTGGGTCATGCTGGCTGCTATACTCCCTGGGTGGGGCACCTTCTGATCAGGTGGGGTGCCTTCTCGCTTGCACTGCACTCAGTGGGCAGCTGCCTTCATAAGGGCTGAGCTGCTGCCACTTGGTATAGAGAGTGGTGTAGAGCGTTCCCACCAGTGGGGCCACTGCAGCACGGTGATTGCTCCTGCAGGCCAGGCTACAACTCTGAAAGTGTTTGCGCGTGGGCTGTGCTGCCCCTCCCTCCTCTTACAGTCATGCCAGCGACTGTGTGAGGATCTGCAACCTGGCCTGCTGCCTCCAGGGAGGGGGAAGGGTGCACTGACCTAGGTCCACTGCCTCCTGGGGATCTGGTCCACCCACCTTCAGATACATGGCTGTGTGGATCTCTCAGACATCCTGTTGTACTGTACAGGGAATCCTCTGCTGTTAATGAACATCCATTTAGTTGTAACTTAGAGGAGAGAGACAAAGGGAACAACTCACTCCGCCATGATGCTGATGTCACTCCTCAAATTGCTGCATATTTCTTTGTATCCGGGGAATTCTCTCCTTTTGCTCATCTTTATAGTGGCAAGTCTTTATTTTATTTGTCCAGCATTGAGGTTTCTGTGATTAATTATGGTGACCTTTATATAACTCTTCAAACTCAGATGAAGGCGAAAGTGCACACTTCAGATTTACTATAGTGTCACTTTTTGAATCAGTTAGAATTAGGATTGACTGTATCAGGGATATGAAATAATGGTATTTTAAATGAGATAGAAATTTGTTTGTGTCTAATGTAAAATTCTGGAGATAATCAATCTAGGGCTGGTATGGCAGCTCTCTCCACGCCCTCAGGAATGCAGACTCCTTATAGCTTTGCCACATAAGATAGAATTCCAGCCTTCACATCCACATTCCAGGTAGCAGGATGGAGGAAAAGGGAAAAAAGAAACTAAGGGAGGTTTATGTAAGCTGCCACATGATACTTCCACTTACATTTCATTGGCCAGAACTTAGTCATATGACTGAGTCCTATTTGCAAGGAAGGCTGGGAAATGCACTTTTTATTCCAATCAGCCATGTGCCCCACTGAACATTTCACTACTTAGGAAGAGGAGTGGAATGGCTATGATGGGCAACCCTATAATATCTGTCACTTTCGCTGATCAGAGATACCTTTATCTCCTGGGGTAGAAGGAAGCAGCCACCAGAGGTGTCAAAGCAGGGATATTTACTTTTATGTGTGAGTTGTTTCTTCTTGGGTGTAGTTGCCTGAATTAACCTCACCCATTCTCTTCTTTAACTCGCAGGACTGCTCTTGCTAGGAACCCCCTTTGGCAGGTCCTCTGTGTATTTTCACAGACCATCCACCCATGTCAGGTATGGTGTGTTGCCACAGGATCTCAGTTCCTTTTGGGTTATAGCACTCTGCCCTTCTAGAGGCTCTAGGAAGCTTGAAATCTGTCCGTGCACTGATTTTCCCAAGAAATGCTGTAAGGTAGGGATTTTTGTCTGGGTTCCATTGGAGTTTCTTCCATTTACAATTCAGGCAGTCTTTTTTTCCATGTGGCGTATTGGTGGTTCCTCCAGAAATATGGTACTGCTTGTGCTATAATCTGCAGAAATTCCTTAAAATTGCTGGCATGTGAGTGGCACTGTTCCCTAGCTTCCAGTGATAAAATGGATTTTTCCCCGTAACAGTTGATTTTCTTTGATAATTTTAGTAGAAATTTTGTTGAGAGAGGACGTTAAGCATAGGGCTTATTATCACATTCATCAATCAGAATCCATTCTTTGTCTTTCTTATAGTGTCATAGATTGTAACTTGGCATATCCCCTCCACAACTGGGCTGCATGCAAAGTTGAGATATTAATATGTATAAGAATTTTACAGGATTAGAATTACTTTATCTAGAAAACTCCAGAAGAGATAAGCACTACTGTACTTAGAGAAGTTTTGGCAACTAGAAATCATAAAACCACTCAACTAACCTTAAGGAAAGGAGAATTTTTGCAAGGATGCACATAAACTGACCCTGGAATCAGAAAACCACCTGCACTACGGGTAACTGCTCTTTTGGCCTCTCTCTTCTGGGCTGTGTGGTTTCTCACAATGCTGTTGCTACTTCTGCCCATGTCTGATCTAGTCTCCTAGCTTTCTAGTGGCTGGCTTCCTTCTAGTTTCAGTGTGCCCCTGGTCCCAAGTAGATACCCTAGCCCCAGGTCTTCCATGAGCTCTTTCTGCTCAGCTCTAGAAGCTATTGTCTTATTATTTTCAAATTCCCAAAAGAAGAATCTGATTGGCCTAGCTCAAGTTTTCAAGCAGACTTTTTAAGCATAAATCACAGGTCATGGGACAGGCTTCTCTCAGGTCCAAGGCCACCCCGGTTCACGTCAGCTGAGGTCCAGCCAGTGTGAGAAGCACGGTACAGAACGTGGCTGTTTAGAGCAGCAGGGGCTGGAACTCTTGTTGCACTTGTCTGCAGTTGACTCTAACCTAGGTGTCATTATGATGCTCGGTGTTCATTGACTCCCTTAGCCAACAAGAATAAGTGCCAACCTCCTTAGTCAAGCTTTCAGGGCTTCACACCCTTAAATGTGCCCACTTGCCAATCATGCCTCCCGCTCTCACCCTCTTTCCCAATCTGACTGAACTATTCACTTTGCCCCCAAACCCACCATAGATATTCCTGCCTCCAGGCCTTTGCTCATGCCATGCCCACCTTGCCCTCCCTCCCTCCTGCCATCCTTCAAAGGCCAGCTGAAGTCACTCTTTCTTTATACCAATTGCAACTACTGTTTGTTGAGTGTCTATCATGAACCAGGTATTTTCCAAGATACTTTACATTATTATATATGTTAATGTCATTTAATCCTCCTTACTTGTCTTTCAAAATAGGTATCATTTCTCCAATTCTACAGGTAAGCAAAGAAGGCTTGGAAAAGTTAAATTACTTACCAAAATTCGCATGGGGGTAAGTGTCAAAGTTGGGATTCTGAACTCAGGGCCTGTCTGGCTTTCAAGTCTATACTTTTTCTTACACCATGCTTAGTTATGAAGCATTTCCTGATGACTTGAACTCATGGTTTGTTTCCCTTCCTTTGAATAGTACTTGATGCCTATTCTGAACGACTGAGTTGACATTTAATACATGATTCCTTATAATACTGATTGTCCTCTGGCATGTGAACCTTCCCTTCTGAACTAAACTCTAAGCCAGTGGTTCTTAATGGGGGTGGCACTGCTCCTAGGAGGCATTTTGTAAATTTATGTTTGTGGGGACCGGACATCATATTGATTGGGGAGGACCATTGTTACTTACTGTGCAGGGAATTATCCCACAACCCACAATACTTTGTGATGTTCCACTAGACATCCAAGGTTAAAAATTTATTTATAATTATCCAAGGCTCAAACCTAACTTTGTGTTATATATAGACACCAAGTAATCTTTGCATGGTTTTAACATACAGAGAATTGTCCAAGAATGCAATGACCATTGTTAAAAAATAAAAAAGGACAATTATACTTTCTTTACTTGTCTTTGGCCAAGAGTTTTTCACCATTTCAGAAAACTACATCCACTGATGGCAACACTACTTGTGGTATTTGAATCTCCAAGAAAACACAGCTGTCAATCTGCTTTTATAGCTATGGCACTTACAAAGATTCTATATGTAGATGAAAACTTCTGACTTCTCATATCTACTAGGGTAAGCTTCCTCAAGAATTTACGTATTGAAATACATGCTGTTTTACTACAAATTCTTTTCCTTTTATTTCTCTTTTATATTACTGATAGGGCATCACACTGCTTTTTTTGAAATTATATGTGTCGGTAGGTTATATCATGTGTGAGAATATCTAGAGATAATTTCCATATAGTGAAAGGGATGTTGACACTATGTGTTGGGAAAGAAGAGGACAGAGAAGCAGGGCTCGAGCCGTGGGAGCATAAGGACCACGTCTCATGCTGCTTTGACTTCCCAGAATTCCTGGTGGAGCTCTGTGTACTTTGGAAACAGGTAAGCATTTGTGGAATCTAACCCAGAGCAGGAAGATGGCTCCAAACGAGCCTGGCTAACTGCTCAGGCTGCGGGTAAGGAAGGTCCCTGACTCTCAGAGTTCATTCCTGTTCGAAAATTGGACAGACACATGCTAAGTCTCCCATTCCTGAACATGCCCCTTGATCCCACCTTCTGAGCTTTGACTGTCTCTCCACTTGGAAGCTGTTTCCTCCCCCCACCAATATCCACAAAGACAAATCCAACTCTGTCGTTTAAGGCACAGTTTCAGAGGAGTTTCCTGATCTTATCCTCTCTCCTCCCTACTCTTCGAAATTGAGCGAACCTCTCTTTCTTCTGCACTCTCATGGTATTTTATCTGCACATGTTTTGTGGCATCATGGATTTTTTTTTGAACTACGTCTTAGAGTCCTTTGTATGTAGTCTCATTATCCCACCCGGACAGCGAATTCTTGGCCATGGGGATCTGTTTCTGACTCATTTCTCTATCCCCACACAGAGCACGGGACCAGGCACAGAGTAGATGTTCAATAAAGAGTTGCTGAATAAGTAAGTGAATTGCTGAAAAGCAGTCCTTTATGAAGCTGGGAGAAAGATGTTTCAGAGTAATGGATTCCTGGCGGGGGGTTAGAACTGGGCGAGGATTTCTTTTGAACAGCTTTTCCTAGGACTTTGCC